>NC_061454.1:7500000-8750000 GCF_022581195.2 Helicoverpa zea
GATGCTAGACAACGCCCCTTCAGAAGGAGAGCGGGTCAGCTATACAACCAAAAATAAACCTTAGTCTTGTGTGTAAACAAAATATCTATATTCTAGTAACGAGTGGCTATTAGACGCGTTTGAGAGTACTTGATATTTTTAGCAAAGTGGGGCAAGGTAAGCATATACTTACATGTGGTAGTGATTGTGGTTGTCCCGGCTCATGAGCTGGACTGCTGGTGTTGGAGTGCTTCTGCAACAGGCTCACCCAGTTGTCAGCTTCAGCTCTTGTTTGACATACAGCCACAATAGTATCTATCATTGGGCCACCTATTTCAAATGCATTCTTTCTGGTATCTGTATCATCTAATTTGGAGACAGTTATGCCTGTCAGTGGAAGACAACCCTGGAAAATTCCATATTATAAGTACCCAAATACACCATTAAAAAAACATGGAATATTTCATTATGAACTTACTTCATAAACAAACGCAGACACCCTCTTGCTTACGGACAATAGCAGAAGCGCAGAAGGGAAGAGAACAAGATAGCGATCTTGATGCGAAGGGCCAACGGCAACACTGCCCATGTGTAATACGTCGCCAAGAGAGGCCAGCTCACCGCCAGGCCATCCTCGCACTTCACCAGTCACTACTTGGAGCTCCAACTCTTTCTGGCGACGTAATGCTGCACAACCACTCTGAAAATATAAATTTATGTGACGTTACATGACAGGATTGCTTATATTGGAACATGGAATTCCTCAAGATGCAGATGACAGATTTTGTTTAAGATATTTGTTTTACAAATTACAAGTTTCTCAATACTCAATACTCAATTCTTTATTGCATTCCACAATGTAGGTTTAGGTGGTAAACATTTATTTGGTAGGTAACAGTTATGGACCCTGTCGGGCACAGCAAAAGATATTCTTAATATACGTATGTGGAGAGGACTTTACATTCAAATAACTTAAGTATAATTACAATTCAACTTATTCTAAAAACATTTACATAACACTAACATTACAATTAAAATTATAGACTTTATTTTTCTAGTTTTAGAGATTTATCACTTAAATATTCATCAACACTATAATAATATTTTTTTAATAATAACTTTTTTAATTTCTTTACGAATAGATGGAGTTTTTTTTCATTTTTTATTGTTTCTGGTAGCATATTATATATTTTTACCGACATTACCAGAGGACTTGTAGAGTGTATTTTTAAGCGGGATGATGGTAGGTTGAGTCGTGTTTTGTGTCTAAGTGTGTACCTTGTTTGTATGTTTTCTCGTTTGGTGTAAAAGTCTTGGTGTTTGTGAGCAAATTTGCATATTTCTAATATGTACATACACGGCAGAGTTAGGATATTTTGTTCTATAAAATGGGGTTTGCAGCTATCTGTCTGTTGTATATTTACCAGGATACGGATAAGTTTCTTTTGAACGGTGAATAGTGTTGGGGCATCTGTACTATATCCCCACATTATAATGCCGTAACTGAGCCATGCATAAGCATAGGCGTAGTACATAACTAGAGCAGTCTGTAAATTTGTTGTTTTTTTAACTTCCCGGAAAGCATATATAAATTTCGATAGTTTTGATTTTATGTTTATTACGTGTGACTTCCAAGTTATATTTTTGTCTATGGTTATGCCTAATAGTTTGAATTCATTGACTGTTTCTATTATATGGTTATTGAAGGAAAATTGTACATTTAGAGGAGTTTTTTGGTAGGGGTGGAAAGTTATGAGTTTGGTTTTTTGGAAGTTTATTTCGAGGTTGTGTTCATTCATCCAGGTTTTTATTTTCCCGAGAATTTCATTGAGGGTACTGTTTAAGTTCGTATTGTCATGACATTGGGTAAGAATGGAGATGTCGTCCGCAAATAAAACGCAAGGTCCGGTTTCTGCAATAAATTTTGGGAGATCATTGATGTAAATGAGAAATAAAAGACATCCAATAACACTACCCTGTGGTATTGATGCGGTTATCGCCTTTAGGTCAGATCGAAACTTTTGAAGTTCGTTTATAGTGTTATTGAAGTATTCTATCTCTACTAGCTGTGCTCTATTTTCAAGATAAGATTTGAACCATTCGTATGCTTTACCGCGGATCCCTAATCTATATAATTTATTTAATAAGATATCATATCGCACTTTATCATAAGCTTTGGTCATGTCAAGCATTAACCCTACTGCGTATTTTTTATTATTTAGTATGCTTAGGGCTTCCTGCATAAATTTATAAACCGCTAACGCTGTTGATCGATTTTTTCGAAAGCCGTTTTGGCATTCGTCAAATATTTGATATTTTTCGCAGAAAGTGTACACGCGATTGCACATAGCTTTCTCAAAGATTTTTGAAGCTGTAGGCAATAAAGCTATTGGACGGTAATTACTTGGCTCCGTTTTGTCATTTTTCTTGTGTAGCGGCTTCACTAAAGCTATTTTCAGCTGGTCTGGGAATACACCATCTTCAAAAGACTGGTTAAGCAATTTGTAGAAGGGTAGTGTAAGCTCATCAGCGCATTTTCTGAGTAGACAGGGTGGAAGTTCATCTATGCCGTGGCTTTTTTTATTTTTTAGTGTTTTTAGCATACTATTAATTTCGTAAGGGTCTGCTTAAGTTTATTATTAGGTTGAACATAATGTAGCAAAAATGTTATACAAATTATGAATTTTCAGTTACAAAATGTACTTACAGCTATATCTTTGTAAACAACTGATGCTCGGTGAGTGTCACCTCTGTCTGGATGGGCTTCATGGACATGCCTAGCCAACTCCTGTAGCATTGCTGGGTACTTGCCCAACCTTCGGAATGGCTTGGATAAGCCAGCTGTCAATACTAGAACCCCAGGACAAACAGCCCCAGCTTCTTCCATCCATGTATTCAGTTCCTCTCTAAGGAAAATAAATAAGTTTCCAACATTAGAAGAGCACAATACCGGTATTAATGAATAAAAGTTTACTAAATCAATATTGCCATGCTTTGAATTACATAATTTGCCAATCAAACAGATGTCAGATAATAATATATTGGCAAAATAAATATGCAAAATATAGTATACTGAAAATTATTCTTACTTGTACTTATCAAGAATGCAGACAGCTTTGGGATGGCCAGCACAGTAAGTTTGGTGAACAGTCTTAATTTTAGGAGCCCATTGTAAAAAGAGGCCTCCCACTCGCTGGTCTGGCCCAGTCTTTGTTGCACATTCATCTAGCAGGCCCAGGAACTGCTCATGTACTTGTAGGACTTCATTGATGTTGCCTGTTAATTGCTTGAACTCATCCCTGGTCAGCCTAGGAGTCATTATTAATTTAATTGGTTGAGCATAGTGACCTGTCACCTCAATAACGTTATACTACATATATGATAGTTAATGAAAAAAATTCAAAAGAAAAATAAATAATATCTACACTTACATGTCACTTTTCTCCAAAGGTTGTAAAAAATTACTGACAAGGCCCTGCATTTCAGCCACATGTGCCTTTTCTGAGTCTATTATATCTTTGAGAACTACATTTCTGAATGCCTGTATTTCTGATGCTGCCCGAATTGGAGATGTTGTCACACTTCCTGATGGATCTGTGTTTACATGTAAACATTTTAGGAGATTTATCACATATCAACTCAAATGTAATGTCATTGATTCAAGTGTAAACTTGTAGAGTAACATAGATATCATACCTTTATGTTCAGTTACATAGTTGCTTGGAAACCAGCCCGTCGTTTCACCCAAAGTGCCCTCCCACCATCCACCTTCTTCTTTTTGGGTAACAGTAATAATATCGCCCTTTTTGAAACATAGCTCGTCATTGTTTTTACCCTTAAAAGAATATATTGCTTTCACCAAGCAATTTTCCGTTGACATTTTACTTGTTTTCTGGCACCATGATATAAATTCTAGAAAAATAACTCCAAATCAGAATTGTACAGTTGATGCTGAAAGATGACTTGTGCGCACTATTAATAAAACTAGGGACGCGAAAACTACCAAGATTACCAAATACGACTACAAATACACTAAATGAGTAAACATTTAAATAGGATAAGCTATTTGTTTCAGATTGAAATATTCTTCGGACAGCTCATAGAAATAACAGGAAGTGTTGGTGTCAAAGCAAAGAGTTACATTACACAGTGAATTGTTAGATGAATTGACTAATTAACTGGAACAATACTCCAACACACTTTTATTATGCAATAACAATACAAATTAGCATTCTTTTACTGATTTAATAACGTACAAAAATGAAAAATCCTCGATTTTCACGGACTTCCAGTTCCAAAAATAAACAGACCACAGACTAAAACTTTGACAATCAATCGTACCGTAGAGTATAGACTCGATATGGTATGGAGGTGACAAAAAATAGATGCGTATCATCGAAAAAGAAAGTGATAATTTATTTTGTAGTTATAAATATGTCTTTTGTAATAGGAGGAACGATAAATATTAATTAAGTCATAAAATATCGGGTGCGGTGGTCGTTCGTGTTGAAGTGGCTGGTATGATATACTGGTACATGGCCCCTACCGATTTCTCAGCAACCAACGAAGCTCGGTGGATCTTGCAGTTCATCCTATGCTGTCTAAGCTTCCGCCATTTACCAAGGTGCGCAGATAAAAAATTGAAAATGAGAATCCTAAATTTTCATTCATGTTTTAATTTTCGATACCAATACTAGCTTCATTTTTTGTACTTAGGTACTCTAAAATCTCAAAACTACAGCTGAACCAAATTTGAAAAGTTCTTTCACTGCCTAGAAGCTTCTACCCCTAAGCAATAAAGGTTATATTCTATCTGGGCATTGAAAGTAGTTTCCATGGGATGCAAGAATAGGATGAATCTGGCTACACATTTCCAAATAAAAAACAATATTTAGTACAAATTTTAATAAAAGAAAAATTACATAAAAAATATAGGTAATACCTATCACTTAAGTGTAATTATTAGATATATTATTTACATTATTATCTTATGTATGTAAGAATGTTATTTTAATTATTACTGAGATTGTTACTATTGTTGCTTTGTTATTACAAAAATTCATCGCACCAATCTTTCAAACACTGATAACAGTCTGCTGATTGTTTAGAATTGGCATTACATGTATCTTTTAGCCACTCTTGGAATAATTCCTTGTCTTTCTTCAATACCAGAAACTGTCCCAAAACCGTGTAAGCCTGAAAAAAAGAAACATTATTTAAATCTATGAATTTCCTGTAACTAAATATTTCAGTTTGTGTATTTCTTATTAAAATATTTCTAAATTTAAATAAACTTAAACTTATATAATAACTTAAAAGTTATTGTCAAACTATGGAAAAGTTATTGTCAAACTATTTACATAGTTTGACAATAACTTTTCCATATTCAGTATGTGTAACTTAAGTGTACTGTGTACTTAACCTACAATATCAATCAACTACAATTTCAGTGAACTTGTACACTTTCTAAATACACATTGCTTATCACATATAGGTTCTAAAAACTATAATTTGGCTGTTTAATTAAGCTCTTGGAATGGTCTTACTATAAATATCATCATCATGTTTACATAGCTGTCATAATATTATATTTTTAGGTATTACTATACAGTCAATTGCTGTCCATTAACTTAAATTTATAGGACAGGAAACCTGTTATCAGTCTAGAAATTGTATCTAAAAACTTGAAGTAGGATGTTTTTAATGACATTGTTGTCATCATACTCTTTTCACAGCAACCGTTAAAATGTATACCTAATTAATTTTAAAATTTGTTAGTCACTGGGTGCAACTTGCAAGGCAAGATAGACAATAGGCGCTAAAATCTTCACTATTGGATTAATGAATCATTGTTTGTAAGGACTGGCAAAGTTAGCTTCGACCAAAGGAAATGGATCATATATAATGTGTATAAAATCAACACCAACCTTATCAAATCCAGCAACTTCCAATCTTTTACCCAATACTTCACCGACGCCTGCTAATTCGGTTACTGGCTTTTCACCCATGGGCTCAGCCACGAAGTTTCTGTGTTTTTGTGATGTACTAGACATTGTGTTTGCAGCTCGCTACTCCTTTCCGAAATAATATAAAAAGATTGTGATAAATACAATCAGTATTCACTTTAATTTATTGAAAAGTTATATGAAAAATGAAATTAACATTTACGAGCCAAGAAGCGTGCAAAGCAAACAACCACAGATAAATTTATGTAGCTTGCAAACAACCACAGATAAATAAACATCAATTGTCTATACTATTCCACAATAAATAAAGCTGCGAAAATAGATGTAAAAGGCCCCACAGATTCAAGAACAGTTCGTCTGCAGCTTCTGGGTCATTGGGTGCAAAATATAAATCGGAAGGTGCACGACTGATACTGATACAAAATGTCGGTCAACAGGCCTGCTTATTTGGCCTCACAGTCAGGTTGGATTGTCTGGCGGACATTATCTATGCTGCCCGAAATCGTCAAGAAGTGTATAGACAATGTATTAAATATTGTTGGTAGGCTGAAATCTTAAACAGAGTTAATTTTTCGTCGAATTGTTAATCTGTGGGATCCTTAAGATTCAAATAGGTAAGGATTTAGCATTAAATAAAAAAAAAATACATAAAGCAATATGTTAGGCAGCCCTAAAATAACATTACGCAGTTTTACTAGAAAAATATAATGCAATTTAAATCTTGTTTGTTAACACTTAAGGTCAACTAATTTGCTCAACATACTCATTGTTCAATGAAATCCGCAAGATTTCGATCAAATGTACTCTGTTATTTCGAGTTCTACTGTTACGAGCATTCCAGTTACTTTATGAGGTTCTTGGTAGTCCATACATCTTACACCGGCTTCCCACGGTGCGTGTTTTCGCGGACGCACGCCGACGGACGCCGACCAGCACGCACGACGCACCGTGGGAATGGCCTCGTGCGTGGACGTTTGCAACGTCTGCAGCGGTGCGCCGGTATCCGTCGCGAGGCGGTAACTTCAAAGGTGCGGACAGGGATTTTATGTAATTCGTTAATTTTCTACCGCGGTCCCACTGCTTTGTGTGACAAAACACAAAATAAATAAAATTAGATATAATATATCTAATTCAAATGTTAATGTAAGTGTATATAGACATATTAAGTCGTTAAACGACTTTTGTTGTATGCTGATATCCACCAGCGCCGTGGTTTCTTTTTACTTTTACTACTCGTAGATCGCATAATTTGGTAATTGTTAATTAATATCACAGCCGCTGCTGCAGCGACGACACGTTCTCTTTCACTTTGCATTTTGAAATGAAGTTTTAAAAGATCTGCACAGACCGACACGCACCGACACGCACCGTGGGAAGAGCCCTGTCCGTGTGCGTTGCCGTCCGTGCGCGTCGGCTGTGGTGCGTGAGGATCCGCAGAATCACGCACCGTGGGAACCAGGCTTTAAGGAATGACAGCTCTGTACCTGACAGATTGACAAATTGACAATGACAACAACGAACGAATCAGAACGAATGGACAAATTAAAATTGTCAATAATGAAAATGTCTGAAATAATTAAACAATAATAACAGTCAGCTTTCTTGCTTGCGATAAAATTTAATAAAACCAAAGAACCTGTATTTTTCACGAAAAGATAAATATGCAGACTGTGCAAATAATATTTTTTCCCATAAGACCATTATTAATTCATTGAAGAAATTCGGAAAAATAATCGAGAATGTTGAATTTATGAACTTCAGTTTCAATATGATTGCGGGGATATATATTTAGGACATTCTAGATATGTGATCCCGTTTCAATGATAAGACTTCTGCTTGCTTAGCATGGAAGCCTTAATTGAGGAGAGTTTATATCGTGCAGTGGTTGCGGAAGATCAGGAAGCGGTTATAAAGGCGCTCTCCAAAGGTTCAGTTATTTATAAAGTATTTATAATTTGTCCGCTTATGCATATATTGTATGCAAAATATAGCACTCGGAAAACATGTAGCTTTCTAGTAGGAAACATTTTGGATTTTGTAATTTCAGACCAGTTCTTTTGATCAGAGATTTAATATTTGGATACAGGAAACATATTATTTATTGCAGGTGCTAATCCAAACAAGACTGCCAGCCAAGGTAAGACCAGTTTAGGAGAGGCTGCAAACAATGGGAACATTGGTATTGTCAAACTATTAATAAATGCAAGTGAAGCAAAACGGCACACTCCTGTATCTTATACTGGTTCCTCCAAGAAGCGCCTTGTCAAATGCCACAAACGCAAGCTGAGACACAATGGACAACATGATGAGACTGTGGTAAAATGCAAAAATTTGAATGACAGAACTTTTAAAGATTTTCATTTTGGACAGTATGATGCAGTTGGAGTGGATCAAACCAGCTCAAAAGCAGATGCAAACCAGGGATATTTTGTTTTCATACACAGTGACGGATCTAGTAGCGATGAGAGTAGAATAAGTATGAAATCACCAATTACTTCCACACCCTCACCACAAGCTGACCTAGAATGGGATGAGGACATAGGGAATGTGGCTCCAACTACCAGTGAAGATGAGACATGGTCTTCTATGTACAAGTCAGTTGATCGTTTTGTCTTATTTATTTCTTGCTACTGTATTTATCCCGGGTAGGGTATTAGGCCCCTATTCTGGGCTTAAAGGTTTTGAAATTGATTATGATAATTTTAATTTATCTAAATTCATGTTATGTTTTAGATGGTATGCAGCAATACTAGAGTCTACAGGGGCAGCTATTGCTTCAGCCTCTGTAGTGACCAATGGAATTGATCAACATGATGCATTTATGCAAACTGCCTTACATTATGCTGCAGAGCAGGGTCATGCTGGTGTTGTTAAATTACTTATAGAAGCTGGTAATAATGATGACCATTCCCTTTATTATATGGTCTCTTCATCAGACAAATTAATCTTCTAAATAACAATGTATTTATTTACAGGCTGTAAAGTAGATGCTGAGACGGGAGATGGTGTAACAGCCTTACATGTAGCAGTAATTAAGAATTATATTGATATTGTCAAGATACTCTTAAAAGCAGGGAGCAATGTCAACCACAAAACGTATGATAGTATGACACCTCTGCATTTTGCTACATCAAGAGGTTTCTTGGATTTGGTAAGTTTAATATACATATAGTAGTATTTAGGGCCCTATCACATAAGCCTTTGCAGGGCGTGTTTTCGCTCTGGCCCGATTTTCGCAAACCACCAGTGTGATAAACAATACATAAGTTTGAGATTATTTCATATGACCTTATTTTAAATTTTTCTTTCAGGTAAAATTTCTAGTCAGTCACGGAGCTAGTTTAGAAGCTAGGGATGCAAATGAGAGGACAGCTTTGTATATAGCAGCTGGTCGCTGTCATGAGGATGTGATCAAATATCTTATAAATGCTGGTGCTAATGTTAATAGTGAAGAAATACATGGTGGGTAAACATTTTCATGGTGCAATTAGACCCAAATATTAATTATACAGGACACTAAAATTCTATCCAGTAACTACAAAATAAGTATAAAGTCAGACTGAAAACATGGGCTTGTTTTATATATTATTATGTTTCAGGTTACACGCCTTTATGCGAAGCTGTTTGGCAAAAATTTCCTGTGGGTGTAGAACAGTTATTGTTATCTGGTGCTAGAATAACCCATTCACATAGGCTTCTACATAATGCAATAATACAAAGACAGGTATGTTATGTATCTGCTCAAATATGTATGAATAAAAATTACACAAACTACTTTTTGAAACTGAATAATTAGCTCATATTCACTGAAAATACAAATCGACTTTTCTAATAAATTTATTGTTTTCACTCATTTGGTTTTATTTTCAGGTGGAAATCGTGGAGCTTCTTACAGCTTATGGTGCAGGAATCAATTTATACAACGACAATGGTGATACTCCTTTACTTTTAGCTGCAAGATTGTCACAGCCTGAGGTCGCGAAAATTTTGTTACGAAAAGGTGATTACTACTTCTAAATTATTATAGCCCATTCATTGCGGTCCTTTGATTAATTTTAATAGAAATATGATTAATCTTTTAATTTATTGTTACAGGAGCAAATGCCAATTTGTGCAACAGTATAACAGGTGCTAATGTGTTGCATATAGCTGTTGAGAGTATGGCTAACCCTGATGAGTTTGAGGAATTGTTGCAGTGTGTGATAGATCATAAGATTGATATGAACGCCACAGCACTGACTGGCGATACCGCGCTAAACAGGGCACTCTTGTTACACAAGTGAGTAGCACTATGTAATTTACTTGACTGCTAGACATTCAAAATAATAATTAGACTTAATTTGACCAAGTAATAGGAATGTTCATTAACACTTTCGATGCCCAGCACCCGGGATTCGAGTCGAACCATAGTTCATTCCTTATGCCCGCAACCCGAATACCGAGTCGTCGCTATGTGTAGCTATAGATGCATGTGCTTATGCCCAGGACCCGAATAGCGAGTCCATAGCTAAGTAAGCTGTAAGGGTTGTCAAAAGTAAATAAATGAAATCAATTGAAAAAACATCGCTTTAGTTTATAACGGATTAGAAAACGTAAATTGGTATTATTCCATCCAGTTATTGCTTCACTCCAGTATTGTATTAATTTGGTACATGCGTACTTAGGTTAGATCTTGTTTGATGTTAGTAATAATGCGCTCACGCGCGCCATCTATTGATGTATGTCCAAATCAAGAGACGTTAAATTCGCAAAGATAATCCTTGCCTAATATAAATGGGAAATAAATTTATTATTAGGTCAAAGTAATATAAAAATACTAGTGTTTACAGCTAAATCACATATCATTTACAAAATATGAGAAGAATTACGGATTTCAAAGGTTGAAAGCCAATAGTCAAACACAAAAGTAATAACACAGAAGACCGGTAGAAAAGCCAATAGTAAAGATCACAAACAAACGTAACACGGGAGAGAGTATTCGATATAGGTTTAGCCGGAAGTGCAAACAGATTACCGAATGAGCTTAAATTATTTTGTAAATACCTACTTTTAGCAGCAAAGAAGGGTTAAGTTTTTACCTGAGTAAGACCTTTAATCGTTTGCCGAAAACTTTTTTAAAGTTAAAACAAAAGTGCATCTATCGCCTTTTGTGCAATAACGAGATTTATGGTTCTTTATCTCTGGCCCGTAAAATGACAAATAAAGCGCGTCGGCATGTTTTTTGAGATTACGAGTGTTTAAACTTAAAACTAGATACTTATTTTCTTTGTTATCCTATGCAGGTGTTAAAACAAAGCACGTCGGCGTTGTATTGATTAAAAGAAAAGCTTACAGAAACATGTAGATAAATCATATTAAGTAAATCTGTTCTAACATAATGTACGTTAAAATTAAAAAAATAGTCTCTTTAACAACATAATAAATTAAATAACAAGACGGGATTTATTTTCTTTATTCTGATCAAAAATGCACAATAATTATATTCTAGTAAATTATTTTGGGTAGCCCTACGCTCGGTGGGCGGGGCTTAAGTGAACCCGGACGCCGGGTTTTCGGGCATAAGGGTCCCGTTCCGATACAATTGCGCTGTTGGACTCGAATACCGGGTTGTTATGTAGTTATACAAAATATTTTTGGGCATGTGGATAGGAATTGCTTTTCGGAGCTGGGCAGCGAAAGTGTTACTTAATATTTTTCTTTTTTCAGAGATCATGCCGCAGTTCTATTAATTCGCTATGGAGCAGATGTAAACACTTGTGATTTACATTCCTGTGGCTTAGACAATTTGTCCATAGCGAGTAGACGGCGATCGTGTAGCTTAGCATCCATGTTATTGAAAGCTGGCCACTACGTCACGGTCCCAGATCAAGGCGCAACTGTTCCTAAGCCAGGAAGCACGGCATATTGGTTATACCATGCTTGCAAACAACCACTAAGTCTCTCTGATCTCTGTAGGATTAAAATTAGACGTGTAGGTGCCAGCACAGGAGTGACATTGTTCCGATTCATTTCGTCCCTGCCTCTACCCAAGAGCTTAAAAAGATATCTCATGATGGAAGATGGAAATCTGTACTGATATGTAATGTGATTCAGTTAGAAGTCTGGGGCTAATGAAATAAAAATAAACATCTATATTCATTTTTATTTAGTAAAATTACACAGTAGTACAAAGGTGTACTTAGGGTAAAATATAAAATATTTGTTGATTAGAATATCTATAATTAGTGACACAATAGTCCATAAAATCTTCGAAATGAGTTGAATCGTTTTATACACCTAACAGTAAAGAATTTTACATTATTTCTAACTGTTATGGGGAAAGCAAATAAATAAGTAGTTTTATAGATGTTTACATTTTCTGAGAGCTGAAATGGTTCAAATTTTAATATTTGGTTGTATACAATCTAATGTTGATTATTTATATTTGTTAAGAAAAATATTCTAGACTTATGTGATTTAATTTATAAACAAAACATGTATCGCTAATTTTCCTTTATAGTACATTTTTATGCAAAAGGTGTCCAAGTTATGTGAATTGTTTGGAGTAAGAATCTAGTCCTATCCTAATTAATACATGCTTTAGTAATACGTTTAGTAATTAAAATAAATGATATGAATTCAGACATACTAATACATAGAATAAAGCAACATCCTGTTGCTGGTTAAGCCTACTTACACAGGGTGAGTAAATTATAATGTACCTATCTATTCTGTTATTAATACAATGTACATACATAAGAAAATACAAGTGTTTTAATCATTTTCCCAATTAATATTATATACAATTATTCAAGTCTGACTCATTAGTAGGTGTGATCAAGTAAGTGCATATATGAAAGTGAAGTTTTTTGTTTATTTATACATATATAAAAAAAAACGTTTTTTGTGTTGTAAACACCTACATAAAAAACAATATATTTATAGGTAATAGAAAGTTTTTTTAAATGCACAAAACTAAGACTAACAACTTACATAAAATAATTATAATGGACCATTTTCAACCAAAAGTATAAAATTAACAAACGATTTTTTATATTTAATACATAACATGACGAAAACACGTGATTAGTGTCTAGATAGAATTTTCAGGTGCTAAACATTTCTTCATAATATATTAGTTATTTTTAAAGTGAATACTTCTAATGACAACATTTACACACCTATACAGTAAAAACCACAATAATAAATCAAGTAAATTGACAAAATAAATAAATGGGAATGTTAACATAGAACCAATAAACTTTTTTTTACATGTTATAATAACACAATGTAAATTATCACACTAATACACATAAGGTTACACCATACTTGCAGATTTTATCACGCAAATGATTTTAGGTAACAAAATAAATAGCAACAACTGTAAAAAATCAAGCATTAAATTAATGTGTATCAAAATGCAGGGCAAAAGTAACTTATCAATGATAGTTTATCATTAGAAGTAGCTGGTTATTGCCACTCCTTACTGGCAGAATTCTTACTCCTTGGGGTAAGACATGTAGTCAGAGGGGCAATGACCTTTCATGTCCTTCATAGTGTTGAGTTTAGGGTATGTCTCAACAAAAAACTTGACCAAATCAAAGTGTTTATTTTCAACAGCTTTGTGTAGGGCTGTTTGGCCATCCGCGTCTTGCACATCAACACAAGCTCCAGAGTGAATCAGAAATTTTATTGTTTCAATTTTACCTAAAAATGCTTTGAATGTTAAATCAGCACTTCATAACAATCAATCAGTACACAAGATCATTAATCAAATCCTTATCTCAAAATGTCATTGTGCATTTACCAAGAACACTATAAAATTTATGGATAAGTGTGTTTATTCTCTCAACAATAGGTAATAAAAAGTATGAGTATATTTTTAATTCTTTAGCTTAAATTGCCTGGCCTGGGGCGACATGGAAATGAAATTAATGTTTGTTTTGTCTAGTAATTAGAAATCTTTTGAGTTACCTGCTGCAGCAGCTTTGAGTAAAGGTGTAGCTAGTCCACTCTTGGTCTTGGCATCAATCAAAGCTCCATTTTGTAACAATATCTTACATATGTTTGTATATCCTTTTCGTGCGGCATAGTGCAGAGGCATATAACCAGCATCATCAGGTGTGTTCACTATATTTTTAGTGTTGCCTGCTTTATTGATCAAAGATATGACTCTTTCTTCATCACCATAAAAGGCTGAAAAGTTTATTACATATTATATTTTGACACCATTGATATTTTTATACTTATTCAACACACCCATTCAATAGTGAAATGTGTAGCAATCTTATCAGAGCACTTAAGGTGATATGTTATTGGTTGCATGTTACATCTGATAAAGTAGCTATTTTCATAACTCAATATTTTTAACTAATTACCTGCATACCACAAGCCCCTCTCCCAGTGCATTTCAGATAATGTTTGGGTGACAGATGCATTAGCATGAGTGCAGTTTGAGTGATCACAATTTTTTCCATGGTCCATATTCAAATAATTCCAAATCCAATGAAGAGTAAGAAGGTTAAGTGTCTGTATATTTATATGATGCGCTGAAGGGTCCAAGTGATCTCAGTCTCGCCAGTGCTTGAAATGATTTTGTAGCCAAGCTGTCCCAATGAATTCAGGGTTTCAAGAACATTTGATTTTATTGAAACACCGTTCACCACTACACCAGATCCTGGAAACTTTTTGGACAGAGCTCTTATCTCTTCTTCTCCTAGTCCAAAAACAGAACAATCATTTGCATGCAGAGACCCCTTGATAGCAATATAAACAACGCCGTCTTCTTCAGTCAATGGTATTGAAGCCAAGTTGCATGGGGACAGGTTCTGACTACCCTTTGTGTCCATAGTATGAAACAAAATAATCTTATCAAGATATGTTTTGTAATTTGAAGATACTGCTTACACTTCGTCGTCTTTTGTCTGATGTTGATAGTTGCCCAAGTGCATAGCCTCCTTGCTGAAATTGTTTATATTATCTTGTTCCACAATTATTGAGGGTTCTGGCTCTGAAAACTCCTTTCTCATAGTCCACATATACTCATTATAGTCTTGTTTGACAGCCGTAGAGCTAGATGCCACAACCTTGTAACCTAATACCTGTGAAGTTATTGATCAATTTAACACTGTGACGCTATGACTCATAACTGCAATGATTAAATTAGCTGTTATGTAATTAGAGGATGTATATGATTGATGCCACATACCTCAAGTGCGCTAAGAATAACACAAGGATGTTGTAAATAAACAATCGTTGAATCGTCGCAGTAGCCACCACATGCGAACCTCTTGAGCTGTTCTATGTCTCCAGCTATTCATAAAATAAAGACTTCATTAAAACAAAATAACATGACATATTTAAGGTAAATAAAATGAGAAGAGGAATGTGAAAAGCGACTGTGAGAAGAAGCTTTTTAATTGACTATTGTGTCCTATTTCTCATTTTACTTTCGAATTTGTCAACATCTACCTTTTAAGCCGGATACCAAAACACGCCAAGGGTTTTTGTGTCCATATGACGCTAGATTACCTCTAATCAGAATGTAGGGCATTGATAACGGTTAATATTTCACTTATATCGTATATTGTTACAGTATCAAATAAAGTAACAAAATTATTGAATTACTTACGGCTGAACACAAACACAAACTGCGTTGTATTGCGCGATTCGATTGCACGCACGTATAATCTGAAAATCAAAAATTATCATGAATGTAGATATATTTACCATTACAGCAGGATAGCCTTCTGGTTTTCCAATAAGAGTAACAAAGAGAAAAGTTGGCCTTTTTTATGCTGCAAAACCGAATAACGCTCAACACAACACACAGTGAACGTCAATGTCAACTACTCAACTGCTGACAGCTGTGACATCTGAGCTGTCAGTCAGGCTGTCACGGTGATGGTGTATTCCGAAATATGACTCAGTGCCAGTGTGTTACCATAATTGTCGCGTGGTAACGGAGCCCCCGCCTCAAGCACCCGCACGCCCACACGCCTCCCCGCGCGTGTTTCCCCTGTCGAAAAGACTGCGCCGATGCTGCAAGAGTCGCGCGCGCTGCGCCTTAATATATTTTTCCGATTCTGGTCATAAGAATATATAAAAAATAAAAAAAAAACCCTATTCTCTTAAAATACCAACCAGCTTAGTCGGCGTGATTGATACATGTCACCGAAAGATAGCAAGATCCGGAAGTTTAAGTTTCCTAGGAAAATTAGGTAGATAATTTTGTAGGGTTCTAAACAAGAGATAAATTGTATGATAGCTGTAGCGTTAGTGACAGCATTACGCGGTGTCCTGCGTGACGCGGTGTCCTGCGTGAGCGACGAACGCGACGCGACGCGACGCTGCGAACGCGACGAACGCGATCAACTCAAAGGAATTCCCTACATGCGGCCTATGTGACAGTCTGCGGCGAGACGCGACGTAACGCGTACTTGTTTTGAGGGCGACCAGACGCGACACCGCGAACTATTCAGAAGCGTTGATTGTTGTGGGACAAAAAAAACATAAATATTAAAGAAATCGTTTATTAGTACAAACAAGTTGGAAGATTGTTGCTGTCTGTACTTTAAATATGAACTTTCAAGCAAAATTGTAACACAACTTCTCCATGATTGGGACCACGCAGGACACCGCGTGAGCGACGAACGCGACGCGACGCGACGCAACACGACGCGACGTAATGCGACGCGATGCTATACGCGACAGATGTCCTACGTGATTTTGGTCATTACTTCTCAAATCATGGAGAAGTTGTGTTACAATTTTGCTTGAAAGTTCATATTTAAAGTACAGACAGCAACAATCTTCCAACTTGTTTGTACTAATAAACGATTTCTTTAATATTTATGTTTTTTTTGTCCCACAACAATCAACGCTTCTGAATAGTTCGCGGTGTCGCGTCTGGTCGCCCTCAAAACAAGTACGCGTTACGTCGCGTCTCGCCGCAGACTGTCACATAGGCCGCATGTAGGGAATTCCTTTGAGTTGATCGCGTTCGTCGCGTTCGCAGCGTCGCGTCGCGTCGCGTTCGTCGCTCACGCAGGACACCGCGTTAGCAACAGCGGTAATGATACACACAGGGCACACACCAAACAATATTTTTATTTAAGCAATTTTATGAAGTTTTTGACACTTGTAATTTTTACTCTTTATCTACATTTTTTTATTTTCAACTCATCTCCATGTTAAATGCAAGTGTGCAAGTTATGGGCATGTGTATCCCCGGCTTTAACCCGTACCTATATCCGTAAGTAAGTGTTATGTGTCGGGGTAAACTTTCTACTTCATGTAGGTACCCATACCTACCTATGTCGAGCGTTTACGCTTGAGCGACACTAATAAACACTAGTGGGCGACGCTACTATCTTTCCTAAGCTGTTCACTACGAGTAATCCTGGCGTAAAAACTGCCGTATATTTATGGGGTATGTGTTTTACGGCTTGTTACTTTACCTTTTTATTTTATATTGGGTCCCTACTTAGCTGGCTTTCAAAATATTTTATTGCAACACTCTTGTAAGTTGTTTTACAATGTTTTAAGAAGTGGATTTTGAAATATCTGCTTCGGTATCTAAGAACCTAAAGCATAATCGGCAAACTGAAACTGAACTGACTTTAAGGTTCTATAACCAAAAGGGTAAAACGGGACTTTTGTAGAGACAGAAAAAAGTCTTCTATCTTCAAATTATGAGTCAGTTTTTGTATTTAGTACGCCACGTAGAACTGGTATTTGGTATATTAGATACATATAATCGGTACTAAACAGAAATAGATTAGTTTATCAACCGTAGTACACGGCAGGTAATAACTAATAGTTCTGTAGGTACTTGAAATACGCAGTTGCCCTATTTACATCACTTAAAGCTTGTGGGATTGTTCGAAAAAGTTACCACGGCCCTGGTGCACAAAGGGGGCTCCAGAAGAAAGATGGTATGTGGTCGGTAAGAGTCTGGCACTCCCTCAGGCTGCACCCACAGCGGGAGCCGACATATTATGATGATTTCCCAAAAAAAAAAAATCCTTTACTTTTATTCATATTGTAAATAGGTATTTTTTATTTGTGACCATACTTAATAATATGTAGCTAGTCGCCTAGGCTTGCCGTTGCCGCATATATAGGTGTGTGTTGAAACAGATTGATTTATCTTCTAATAACTTCTGAATGTTGCACGTCACTTTCGCGTGACTACGGGAACTATATTTTCATTATTTTCACATATTGTTTTCCTGTTATCCAACAAGAAATATAAGAATTCACGTTCGTTGAGGAGTCTTTGAGTGCTTTTCGAAGTAAGATTGTAAGTTTGAATGTGATGTGAATGTTATCAAACAATGAAAATTATTAATCTCAATTAGGAACTAAGGTCTACTTTGGTTGCCTGAAGATCTCGCATTATCATAAAGCTAATCTCATTAGATGTGAACATGACCTCTTAGGCCGGTTTGATCCTTAGATGGTAAGTAGGTAGGTATTCATATTATTATTACCTGCATGTTTGTCGGTTGTTAGTCAAAGGACGCTAAAGTGGGTTTTTTATTTGATGTTTATAACCGAATGGTCATTATCTATTTACCTATTTAAATAAATGAGTAATAGTTTTGTTTGAGGTAGGTATTCCTTCCTATCATATTATAGGGACCTAATGGAGGAACGCTTGCATCGTTTATTGCTTATTTAATGTTTACAAGTAGCTACCCGTGTTGCCTGCAAATGTTAATGATTCCAAGTCTGAATGTAGCAAAGCGGCATTTTAGTCGACTTCGCTCTCAAACAACTCACGTGAGCGCTAAGAGGCTGCGACGTTGTCGTGCAGTGAGCTTTTATTGTAATTGCGCGCTAAAAGTACGCAGTTCAGAGCTCAAATGTGGCTGAAAACATGTGATACGTAAGTTGACAATCATGAACTGTGGTATAATTTCCTTCGGTTCTTGCTTGAGTGAAGGCTTGCGTGTTCCGCAAAGTTATTAAGTACTTATAGGTCGCTTGATTGCATGTCAGTTGTTATGATGAACCGTGCTGACGTTCGAAGATCCTAACCATGTAGGCATATGTCAATCCTAACAGTCACTAGAGGTCCATAATTGGATATCAATCTTACCCAAACAGGTAAGGTAGGGGTGTTTTTATTAGCGTATACGGTCCATTAGCCATTCCTAATGTTTTAGTTATAGTTATCTAATAGAAGATAAAAGGAGAAGTTAGTATTTTTATTTAACGTAGGTATGTATCAAGAATTCTAGTGTTCTTACAGTTTCATAATTTTCTCGCAGACTTGGCTACAACATAAGTTATGTAAACAAAATTCTGTCTATCTATTGGCTCAAGTTGAACATCAGGGTAACAAGACCTACTAACATTATAAATATTACGAATCCTACTTATTCTATTTAAATCTTTACTGAGGTAAAGTAATTTCTGTCCAGCTATAGATAGGCAACTTGGGACTTAATCCGAGACGAAAAATTGACTGTCTGCGCCATGAAAGCTCTCAAATAGCTCGTAGACAATTTTTTTGAACATTTGGTCTCATAACACGATTTATTTTGACGATTCAGACAACTTTTTTTTGGAATATCTATACGCTGGTTCAACCTTCACAAATATTTGAGTAGCTTTGTAGTTATAACTAGCTTCTATATCTAACAGCCTTTTTATTTATAATATTCGATTTCGATGACTAATGGCAGCGGCTATTTAACAGTAGGTCTGAAAATTTTGATTGTCGCTCGCTATTCCGAGCCATTTACGGCGAATAAATCACATTGTAGGTACTCACTCGACAAATGAAAGGATTTATTATAGTTTAGAAATTGAGTTAGGTTTATATTTAGATATACGACAAAGTAATAAAAAAAATATAGGTAATCTGAATTGCTTACATTATAGATGCGAAACATTACAGAATTGATTTTTATGAATAAAAATCTTCATAATTTTTGTAGTTCAGTCAAAAGTTTTACAAAAAAAAATACTTTTCAAGTAATAAGACTCAAATTACTTCTGGGCTACCGAAATATTTCTGTGATATTATAGGCAGGCGTAATGAAAAACAAACTTTTCAGACATAATATTTCCCAGCAAGTTTCTTGTTTGTTCTTCATTGGTCGTCTAGTTAACTAGTCCATTACATCTCACAACATTATAAAGAGGACGGATTAATACGAACATCGTGCGGCATGTACTCGTAAGTAGACATATGGTTTAGACATAAATCCCAGTAGGCACTTATCAAAGAGAATATCAATATCAGAGGTGATTAGCTATGTGTAGGTCATCAGGTTTCCATGTTACTGCGTAATGAGTTATTAGGGTTATTGGGTCCGTTTACATTTCGTTCGAACGCCTAAATACGTAAGGACTTATCGAAAAGGTACACATTGTTTGTAAAGTTTGTGTGTTAACAATGTAGATACGATCGGGACAAAATTGCGAAAAGAGAGGTGTAGTGTGAAAATATAAAATATTACAGCAATAAGTCCCTGGGAACTGCAGGAGTACGTTCACGTTGCAGTAGCCCCTTGGGACTTGATGCGGGCCACTGAAGTTTTAAAAACTGTTCCTGAACTGAAAATCGAGTATCAAAGTGAATAAGTACCAACACCTCTTTTCTACGTAAAATAGAGTTATACCTAACCCTTTTTCTTTCTTTTATGATAGGTATTAAAAAAGATAAATCGATTTATTGTAGGTAGGATTGTATAATTTTTATGAAAAAGTAACTGAAAGAGTGAACATAAAAGAGGCTTATATTATGAATGTGCTTTAGTAAGCTTCAACCGAGTTTCCTTATTGGGAATTAAGAAAGCCGTCAGTAGCATGACCGATTTCATTTTAAAATTAATGCGTTCTCTGTTTTTCCTGTTGACTTTTTACATATGAGAATCGATTATTATTTACAGTAGGTAGGTAAGCTCTAAGCTCATGTTTGATAAGTTATAAATATTGAATGGAACACTAATGTCGACCAACAATTTTCCTTCGTTTCCACTTAATAACACTATTGAGGTTAAATGATTTATTTACGGTTCAACGTTCCAAATGTGACAGATAATTAATTTATAGATTAGAATGTATTTTAAGTTGATAGGGCATCATTATCAGTTTTGGTTAATTTACGTATCTATTTTCTTAATAATATTCATATAATATTAAGTATTCAATTTTAATATTAGTCTAAGGTTTATGATGCGTGGCATAATTAAATTTAAAGCCAGCCTTAGGTTGGCTAAGTCCCTGCCTACATGAATTTGCTACTAAAAGCTAGTAAAAAAAAATAGCATTTACAAAGCATATCTCAATTCAGAACTTTCTAGCAACATTATGTGTTAAATTGTTAATTTAGAGATATGTTATTAAAAAGATGGCTTATCTAAAAGGGCTGGGTAGAAATAACCCTTTTCGCTTGCCCCTATATCAGTGGTGACAGCTAAACTCTTTGTATAGATCTAGATAATAATTAATTGGTTTCGCGCATGGAGGATCTCATTCCTTTAACCTTTTATAATGATAACATAAATAAATTGCTTGTCTATGCCGACCTATATCAATGATTTTATGTTTTTTTTTGTTAGTGCCAAACAAACAATCATGTTTTGTTACCTAGGTATTTCAATTGAGGTTCTAGGGTATTGAATATTCCAGGTTTAATTTAAATTTTACAAACTTAGTTTAAATATTCTGAAGTTGTTGAAAGTTCGAATTATTTAGTATTGGACACAACATTCCCCTTTAGGCTAACATTGTGCATTAGGTATGTAAAAGAGTATCAGTGCTATTGGTAAAAGTTTCAGTGTACCAGTTTTTTTTTTCAATAGTTTTGGATAATAGTACTAATTGATTACCACCTACCTACCTCCTCCAAAAGTGGAATCAATATACGAAAAGCAACCAGTATATGTCGTTCAGCTACTATGTAAAAATTAAAGTAAAAAAAAATACGTGTGGCACTCGGGGACTGCCGCGGTAAAGCTATTGCATAGCATTCTGTATCAACTTATGCAATTATAATTATTAATTAGTAGCCGTTCCCCGCGATATTACCCGCGCCCGGTGTATTTTTTTGCCGCTCTGGTACATGGTGAGCAGTAGCGTCTACCTACACTTGGTATTGGTATCTCATATAAGTTCTGCCTCCGTGCCCGTCGGAATGGGGAGCGTGAGGTTTTTTCGTTACGGAATTTATGGATTTGGTCCCCGCGCTCAAGGCCTGCGATAGAAGCTATGCAATAGCTTAAAAGTGTGGTTTTTCCTAATTCAACACTCAATGAAAATTTTAAAATTTCCATAGCTGTTGTGGTTCTAGGCTCAGTCACCCTTTTAATTTACATGCAAAGTTCAATCCGCGGGCTGGCTTAGTTAATATTTTCTGTATTCATAAACGTGAAGAAGAGCTTGTTACATTTTAAAACAGAATTTTTGTAACGTTTGTGGTTAACCACTGTCGCGCGGTTAGCGGTTTTCACCGTATGTCTCGTCGCTTTTTATTTTTATGTACCTGTTATGTTATGTTATGTTACAGCCTTTTTTTTTATCGTCCCACTGCTGGGCACAGGCCTCCTCTCACACGGAGAAGGATTGAGCATTAATCACCACGCTTGCTCAATGCGGGTTGGTGATTTCAGACTTTACAGTCCAGGTTTCCTCAAGATGTTTTCCTTCACCTTTTTATCAGCCATTGGTGTCCAAGATATACTTAGAAAGTACATACAAACTTAGAAAAGTTGCATTGGTGGTTTATGTACCTTTTTTTTTTTTTTTTTTTTTTTTTTTTTTTTTTATCGACGTAAAATCATCAAATGACCCCTCCCGCTGTGGGTTAGCAGCGGTGAGGGAGTGTCAGACTTTTACTGACTAAAATCGTCGTGTTCCGTCATAGGCCTTTTATGTACCAGGGCCGCGGTATCTCTTTCGAACAACCCGCAGCCCCGGCAGGCCTTGGCCCTGCTGGGCCCCGCTGGGGTTGCTGACGTCTCTTTGAGGAGCGCGTGGAACAACGCGCGCCGTCGACACGGGTCTGTCGTCTAGGAAGACAGAGGGACGATGAGCCACCCGAACTCACCGCCCACAGACCCACGCCTACGGTGGCCGGGAGTCATCTCGCGACACCCGGCGCCCATGGTGTCTACCTGGTCCAGCGCGGCGGCCGGGATGAGAGGTGCGAACTCTCTGGCGTTCCGCCTCCTCCTTCTCGAGCATGACCGCTTCGCAGAAGGAGGCGACGGCATCCCATTCCCTCTCGCCCCGGACCATGGCCTGAACCAGGGCCGGACGCGAGAGGTCGCCGCCGCCCAAAGCCTCGACGAGGACCCGGCGGTGCCCTTCCCATGTGGGGCACACCTGGACTGTGTGGTCCACCGTGTCCTCGGGGCTGTCCGCACAATGGTGACACCCGGGCGCCTCCTCACGACCGATGCGGTGCAGGTACCTCCCGAAACAACCGTGTCCGGTGAGGACCTGCGTCATGCGGTACGTGAGGGCGCCGTGACTCCTCCCGAGCCACTCCTCAAAGAGGGGACTTACCGCCACGATGGTGGCGTGCCCTGTGGTTTATGTACCTGGCGATGAAATTTTATCTTTTTTTTTTATATTAGTTAAAATATATGTTACATTTTATTTCTGTGTGATATTATGGATACACTCATAAGCGGACTACTTCGCGCACCCGGATAAAAAGACCCTGGAGGAGTCTGACTCGATGCAATATGTCCAACAGATTCTTTTCAGTAATTATTTTTTTATTTTCTGAATTCAAATAATTATATTCATGTGACAGATGTACTTTGTGTAGGTATTCAAGTGTAGGTTGTAGTTGTATTATTGTAAAGTGTAGTCTGTCAATTTTGTAATGTATTCTGAATCATATTACAGCCCACCATGGAAGATGCTGATCGTCTCTTCGTGTTCATCTCGATCTGGCAATACCAGGCAATAAAATTGTGTTACCAAGCAATTAGTAACATAAATTTATGGCAAAGAAAGAAGTTGGTTATGTATTAATATACTCAATACAATTGTGTTACCAAGCAATTACCTACTGGTAGGAATTTACAGCATAGAAAGAAGTTTGTTGTGTATTGTGTCTCCTGATATTCTAAGTACTTTATTTTGTATAAGAATTCCTGACATGAAAATGAACAACATTACCTGGAAGTACTAAAAATGGTTTTCATGGAACCAAGTCTAATAAAACTAAAGAAGAAGAGTTTGTTTGTAGATACGCTTATCACGGAACTTGGTAAAATCACAAAAATGTTATTTCAATTTTAGGTTCATACATACATGTTGAGAAAGGCGATTATCACACTGCCCCGCATGATGCAGCGTAGTGCGTGGATGCGTTTTTTTCCGTTGTATGGAAATATCTCCGTTTGTATGGAAAACACGCATAGTCCAACACACTGAAAATGCATCCACGCGCGTTCATGCGGATCACGCACATACATGCGGAGAAACACGCACCCCCGCGCGTAGGTGCGGGGCGAGACGCAAGGTATGGCACACTGAATCCCGCAATGCCGCGCGTGATTTTGAATGGGCGTGACGTGTATATTTGAAAATGGAACTCGCTGTGCGTGAATTTACAAAACGCACCTACGCGCGTGAGTGCGTGAAAAACCCGCACGATGATGCAGATCTGCACTCCCGCAGGAACGCGCGTACGTGCGTCGACACGCAAGATGCAGCGTGATGCGGGGCAGTGTGAAGATCACCATAGGCGTTGTCAGGCCGTGACCGTTTATCAGGGTGTGCAAAATGGTTCCGACGGGACGCGGATGAAACCGCTCGCGAAAGCTAGTAATATTCTGTGTCGACCTCTATTATATTCTATTTGTTCAAATACTTCGAATCATGTCTGTGAGCCGTCTTCTCAGTAGTCACGCTCTTTAAACCCTTCGAATCCTAAATATAATTTTAATAGACAGATTCTCGTGGTGTTTCCTTCTCTAGAAAATTAGACAACAATGGAGTATCACGTTGAAGAAGACCAGACAGTAAGATTTATGACTAAATTAAAATGTGGGTATCAGCTTGCAGATTATGTAATTTTAAATTAAAATACCACTAAGGGCCTCATAGTAACTGCGAGCGAACTTCCAAAGTACCTACCTAATAACAGTGATTACAGAAGATTAAAGGAAAACCCGTGATTTAGAGACCACCTTTGATCTAAATAGGTATGATATTCCGCTTTGTATGCAGACTTCATTTGAAAAGCAAAGTCGTGAGCGGCGGATTGGTAGCCATTTACATTTGTAAGAGTAGACCAACTGCAGCACTCATTGTGGGTTCTATTGGACTATTGTGTTGATGAATATTCTGCAACAACGTGTCAACTACAAACTTCGTTAGTACTACACGCGGTTTGCAGTGTTACGAACGCAGTTTGTGCGACATAAATTCCTCGGTAATATTGTTTAATAACTTTGGGCAATAGCTGGGAACTGGGTGCGACGTTGTTCTATCTCCACTTGTTACACCAATAACTTGATTCTCTAACGCCATTTACCTTTAGATATTTACTCTTTAAATATAACTCAAAAAATGTCAGTGATTCCTTAATATTGACTGGCATGTGATTATTGAGGCATAAGTTCAAATGCCTCTTCAAGTGTCAATAAAGAAGAAAAACACTCAAAAAATATAAATTACAATGTGAGTTGTGGTAACAGTGGATGTGAAGCAAAATGTCAAAAGAGGATTTGTAGACAAAGACATTACTTATCTCCGGCTGAACTGAAAGAAATAAAATTGCCATTAAACGAGTAAGTAGCTATCTAGAACCTATTTCAATGACTGAATATACTAGGTGTTAACGGCGAATTCGTAATTGTTTTAAGTACATTTCAATTTCAAAGTGAGGATTATTTTCTTACCGATTAAATAGATTTATTGTATAAAATAACGTATAATACATTTAAAAAACCGGCCAAGTGCGAGTCGGACTCGCGCACCGAGGGTTCCGTACAAATCCTGTATAGATAAAAAGTGAGTCGCGCCAACCGTTCAGTTTAGAACAATCATAGTTATGGTAATTTCGTGAGAGTCAAAATAGTTAATTTTTTTTATTTTATAATATAACTAAAATAGTAGGCCAGTACCTTGTAAAAGATATTTTATTAAAGTTATTTATATATAGGGCTGCCATCTCGAATTTCGCCAAACCCGGACAATCATTTAAAAAACCCGGACATTTGGCGTAAATCGCAATTTTTTCCCCGAACGAGTACGATTTTTTTAAAACAAAATAATACCTAATTTGTAATCCATTTACTATTAACAAATACTTAAATTCAATGAGGTGCTTCCTTACATGAAAAGTGTCCGGGTTTTCCCCGGACACTTCTTGAAACCCCGCCCGGACGGCCTCCAAACGAGGACAAATCCGGGGAAACCCGGATGGATGGCAGCCCTATTTATATACAACATTTTATAGTCATCATTCAGAAATCTGATTGAAAATTAGTAAAAACAAAGACATGAATCAAAGTAGATTTAAATCGTGGAGAATGGTATGACGTTTCTTTGAATATAAATATTTTATTAAAATTCCATGGAGACGAATGTCCAGGATCGTTAGAAAAATATAAAAGACAAGCAGTTTCAGAGGATTGTACAAGTTGCAATGCTAGTTTTTATTGTTAAAGACTTTTCATAAAGAAGGAAGATGCCAATTCGGATGACCAGGATCTGATGAGGATCTGGAAACCCTAAGAAATTGAGGGCAACTCTTGAATATTGTAGGCACGCATCGAGTCAAAACCAGACATGTGAGTGTATTTTTGAAGGTACTGGTAAACAGTGAAGGTTTGGAGCTGATTTGATTGTGGAGACTACAGAGAGTCGAGGGAACTCCTGAACGGTATGTTGCAACTACCACGTGTTTGGGCTTATTTTATTCGTATTGGCGGAGACTTTCCACATAGATAGATTTGACTGCCATTGTGGGATCGATAGCAAAGATCAGATATAGCTATGGGAACTCCTTTACAATTTATAACGTAACCTTGTGTTGGAGCTTATTTTATTTTAGGTGATGAGAATTCATTACTAATGGGATCTTTTATTTTTGAGGAATTAATCCCCTAACGAGCCCCAGTTTCAGGTTTTTTTCGAAACTGCCTGACGACTTGTAACTGTCGAATTGTAACAACGACTGCTAGAGAGTAGGATTCGGGGCTGCTGGCTTAACGTTTCTAGAGCCTTGACAAAAGTGTAATTCTGTCCCTTTCTTTGTTTTATAAAGTCGGCTTTATTTTATTTTGTAGCATTTTACAAACAAATCCAACTTCAAACATAAAAAAGCAACAAGAAAACAAAAGCAAGAAAGAAATTAAAAAGATGTTAGGTGAAGAAGTCGGTGTCTAGACTCTAGACAAACTCTAGACTCTAGACTCTAGAGGATGCATCTATATATTTATTTAACTACCGAGATCTAGACCGATGCATACCTATAAACAGTTTTGTTGTTGTTTTTAGAAGTTGTTTTTTTTCGTAAAAACTGTTTATTTTTAACTTTTGTGAAAAGTTCTCGTCAATACGAATAATATAAGCCAAAACACGACGTAACTAAAACATACCGTTGAGGAGTTCTCTCGACTTTCTCACGTCTCTATCATCAGGTTAGCTCTAAATCACTGTTTGATAGTATCACCAGATATATACATCTGAGAATTAAGTTTTAATCCTATGCATGCTTACAATTTCTGATAGTTGCCCTCGATTTCTCAGGATTTCCATCATCAGATCCTGACCTGATGACAATGGAAATAAACGGCGAGTATACTCTTTCACTACAAAGAAATGATTTCTCAAATCCGTCAAGCTTGGTCGTTTAAATTCCCCATTGAAATGAGGAAAATATTTGATGTTTACACCTGATTTTCTCTAGATTCCCGTGGTTCACATTGATGCGACTAATGCCATAGTAAATCAGAGTCTTTATCATTATACTGTGCTTAATTTCGTTCGTATCCGCCGAGGGTATGGTTTCCATAGTAAGGTGCCCAACGACCTTTGAATGATTAAAAATTTTTCACAGTTTAGGGGCAATTATATTTAAGAAGCGTTTTATATGAATTTCAACTTGAATATCTCTACGCGTTCATGTGAAAAAGGGTAGGTAGTAAGTTTATAATTATTAAAAACATATTTTATGTCATGTAAGCAAAAATTATATTTTAATATTTTATGTAACTTAAAATTTATCATTTTCGCAATTTTTCCTTTATCTGTACTATGTAACGTTGCTTCGTGCCGAATTTCAAGATTCTGAGTTCACGGGAAGTACCTTGTAGGTTTTGATTCCCTAGCGTGTGACGGAAATTCGTCTAAGGTGCCGGTATAACTGCTGTATCTTTTGATCGCGTTAACTTAGAAGTTTGATTTTTTCACTGCCTAAAGGGACAATAGACATAGGTATTTTGGTATATATTTCAATTTGATACCTTTATTCGTTCGTGAGAAATAAGGTAGTAAGTTTCATTTTATTAAAATATTTTTATTATATTATATAACTAAAAAAATGTGATTTTCGCAATTTTTCCTATATTTGCATTATATGACAATGCTTCATGCCAAATTTCAAGACTCTGAGTTTACGGGAAGTATCCTGTAGGTTTTGATTCCTATGCGAATGTCGAAAATTTGTTGAAAATATCGACATAATCGGCTGTATCTTTTGATTGGCTTGGCTTAGAAGTTTGATATTTTCACAGCTTAAAGGGACAATAGACCTGAGTATTTCAATAGACCTGAGTATTTTAATTTCAGCTTGATACGTCCACGCGTTCTTGAGATAAAGGGTCTTGACCGACAGACAGACAGACAGACAGACGGACAACAAAGTGATCCTATAAGGGTTCCTTTTTTCCTTTTGAGGTACGGAACCCTAAAAACTACACTTCTAAAACCAGCGTCCTCAACGAAACTATCGAGTATGAATAATTATGAACGTTGGCAAAGAAATAACTGGTTCAGCGTTTTTCACTGTTTTAAATGGTTAAGAAATTAGGTATACAAAAAATGTAAAGTATGGAACGTAGCCATTACTGCTCTAAGAAAGTAAGAAAATGACCAGAAAAATAGACGAGACATTACAATATTATAATGGATTCTAGAATAGAAATTATACGATAATTCGCAGTTCTGCTAAAACGGGCTTCAAACTGTAGTCCCGACCCAACTAAACCAATTACTATTTTATTACTCATCAAATAATGGTTATAGTTCGTAAGCAGTTTAATAATTACAGAGTAGTTACAAACTGTCTTCTGTTTTGTGGAGATTAATTGCGAAACCGGTCGGTTAAGTACTTACCGTCTTACCACAAAAACTTTTAAACGTCAGTTTATGCCTTGTCTAAAAAAATGTCAAATTATGACGTTGACATATGGTTCATTTTGCAGCCAAAATTTTATTAGACAAGTGTAAAACAGGGTTTAAAGTTTTTGTAGTAAGGCTCATAATTTTCACACCCTAGAGACCTAACTTCTCCTTTAGTTTTATCGCTGAATGCCGAAATAAATCTTAACTTAGGTACGCACGTATAGGTGTGCCTACATACCGGGTAGGTACTCCTTTTAAAGTAATACTATTACGTACTTAAGTTATAACCCGCATTGAGAATTAATGATGTTCCTACGGCAACGAATTCCTCGAAAAATATATAACTTACATAAGTAAGTAGGTAATTCGTGTTGGAGAACCTTGAACTGAAAATACTAAGCCTAAGCTTCGCACCAAATCCACGACCTCCTATTACCCTTAGGTACTTACTATTTACTTATAAGGTGGTCGTAATCTAATTGTCACCCTTTTAACACTAAAATGTTAATGGATTTTCCTACACTGCTATACCAATAAATTAGCCTTTATAACGAAATTCCACGGCTAGGAATTTACATTAACGTTGTTAATAAACATTTCTATGGATCAAAGTTTCGGGGAATTAAAATATCCTGACCATCACACTTTTTACTGCCAATTTTCCTCAAATGTTGATTTCAACGTTGAATGATTCTATGTCCGAGGGCGTAGTACACAATACGTACAAATTAGGTGCTAAGAAAGAAAATGACGAGGGCGTGAATCTGAAAAGTGAAATTGTTATCTTTTATGTATTTTATAAATCTGTAAATTCCGTAAGAAATATTCATTTTAAAGAAGAATGGTTAAACCGCGGAAAAACGGCTACAGTAATACCTTCTATATTTTATGTGTGTCCTGAAAAAAAAAAGTTCTACCAAAAAAGCTCAGTATTAAATATGTATCTGAAAAAAACCTATGGAAAAAATTATACGTGGTACCTACATTCTTGCTTTGTTTCATTAAAACTATAAAAAAACCTCAGCGGCGTGGCGGTTTCGCGCAGTTGGCAGCGTAACTCAATTAGGTATATTCTGTACCAGTCATTGTTAACCAAATTACTAGTGCATGTGTGACCATGAATGAATTTCAGTTATAGAACACTTAAAATTGTTGTGCTTTGGCGTGTTTCAGCGCATCTGTGGAAGGGCTGCGCTTTGATTCTCATTTCTCATTCAGTGTTCGTGTAGCCAGGCCCCGGTTCAGTGCTTTCGAACGACGCCGCGCGGCCTCCCGTGTACTCTCGGATATTCGACCAACTTCCGCAAATATTACGCTGCGATGTTCATAAAAGTTGTGTGAAACAGTTATTGCAATTTATTATTAATCATTTATTTGTTCCAAAAAAGTTTACGGATTAAAGTTTCGCCTTTAATATTATTTTTGAGGTAAGTTTGCGGGAGTTATTTTTTATTTTTAATAAATATAATTAATATAAGCTATGGATTTAACACAACATATATTTTATAAATTAAGTAATTAAATATTTAACTATTTATTTTAAAAGTTAAATATAATTATGGCACGTGTATTGACTACTTTGGAATAAACTTTGAATCCAGAGGGTGACAACGTTTCCACTTTTACATAAGTAGCTATTGTTTTGAGCAAGTAGTTCTACTGTTTGTATATTAATATATTTTTTTAATCATATAAGATATCATAATAACCATTTTCCAGTTAAAAGACTACAGCTTTTTTTAAATACAGTAGGTACCTCGGAAGCAATCGGGTGAATAGTATCATTTCACTTCTGGCTGGTTCTATTATAAACAGTCGGTTTCTCCTCCGGTATCTATTCACGCCTCATTTGAAAAGCTTTAAGAAATCTGCACTACATATAGCGTGACAAACTTGAATCGTTTCAAAATTAATGGAAGGGAAACAAAATTAATATTTCATTATTTTACATAACTATTAAATAGGACATCGTCATTTCTTTACCTAACAATTGATATTGCATTGATATGATTTGATTAAATCACAACTACATAAGTATATCACAAAATATTATTGTATCCATTTTCGATCTCCGGTGGCGTCAAAAGTGAAGTCCATTGTGTTTCGAGGGATTTCGTGTGCAGAGTTTCGGCGATTCCATCTTCCATATTCCAGTTTATCAAAATCTTATTGTAGTTTTCAGATCGACAGTCCGAAATCAAAGTGCTCAAAGTAAAGTCATCGGTAAGCCGATGCTCTTTCAAAGGTTGACTTTGTACTTTTTACGTTCATCCATCTTTCATCTTTTGAATTTTTCGGATTAGTATCGATTTTAGGCCAGTTCTTTTGAAACAGAATGTCATAGACGATTTTTCTCGCAACAAAGAGAAAATCTGATTGGGGGTCTGTTATATTTTGTAGCAGGAGTACAAACCTGAATATTGCGTTGCCACTGACTTATCTACCTACTGACTTATATTTCTTTAAAATAAATCACAACGCTTGGGTATATTTTTTGACGATTTTATATTATAAAAATATCAGATTTTTGAAAGGCTATTTTTTTACACTGAGTCTATCCCCAAAATTTCGACCACCATGATTGCCATACACTCTACCATGTTACAGCACCACAATGGGTTTTGTTTGCATATTCAACATTTTTCCATGCTCTCAGAAAAATGTGGAGTACCTACGGGGTAGGAATTTAATTTTATATACATATCCGTATATTTTCGTCATCTGCGTTTTATTGGGCAGCTCATGCCTTTATGCAGACTGGCCGTAGACAGGCACGTAGGCAGGAAGGCAATTTATGGAAATTGAAACCACACACACAATAGTTGAGTTATTACGGCTCAGGCTATATTTTATAGCTCCTATCTTTCTGGTGAATTAGGTCTGCTGGGAATTTAGCTCAGTGAGGTTCGAATTCCAATTGTCAGCTAACTTCTACCCCGTCCAAACGTCAATCCCGTTAAAAGTTCTTTTACCCTTAAAAATCGGTATAAACATTCTAATGAATAGTGGCTGTTTAGATTTGGTACTTTGTAAAATAGAATTAATTGCAGGAAAGTGATCGCACTTAACATAATTAGAATAAAATACCAATCTCGTGAAAACTACGAGCTTCAGAGCATTTTTGTGAAAAAGGTCGACCGAAAAGGTACCATGCGTGTCTGTGAAAGACATTGCTATGCGGGGCTATGGTTAGGTAAGGGTATTAGGGTACCCGTGAAATTACATTCACTAGAAGACATTTCAAGTATGCATGGCTGTGGAGTGGGCAACGCCAGGGAGATGTTACAGGTTTTCATGGGCCTTGGTGAACTGAAAATAAAAGGTTTATAAAAGAGCAAACCAAAACAAAGTGGAGAACGCTCTTTTTAGAAGAATTATTTCACTTCGACACTAATATCATCTTACAATTAAATCTGTTTTAATTTGTATTTAGTCAAATTCTGATTTCAATTTCAAATGGATTCATTTAAACACGGTAATCTAATACAGAGATTTTATTACATTTCGTTCGTAATCCTAGGTGTAGGTTCAAAAATGAATTCCCTGTAGATGTACGCGAATATCTGTACAGGGCTGTATTCACACAACCTAAGCATATATTAACTCTGATCTCTGTTAGTCAAGGAGACGCGAGGAATTTATTGTTCCAAATCGTATTTTTGGAATAGACCTTTCGTTGATCTTTCTTATACTCGAAAGAGTCCTAGTGTAAAACTTGAAGAGTAATCTTTCATTTAGTTTTGAATTCAGATTCATTGTTAAAGTCAAGGTGTCTTGAAACAGATTACAATGCCGATGACTTGTGTGTCAAACTCCCAAGTGCGTACGTGTCTCTTGCGTAAAAAATATAGGAAAATGAATAATGCAATAAGTGACTTAATAAAAAAGCAAGCCAAGATAAAGTCACGTATAAAGTCTCAATTTACAAGCAAAATTATATACATACGTAATTTAATGATAAAAGTTTGTGCTTGTATATTTTTATTACATTAAGGTTTATGTTTAAGTTCAAGTTTCAGTTGGACGCCATGTTAACAATACGAACTTATAATAATTAATGAACAAACTTTCGTACGTAAATAACATTAACCTTCTACGTATTGTATTCAATGGTACTTTGTACGTTTTTCTTGGAACCCCAGTGAAAGCGTAAAGTGGTAAATCATAAATTTATTTTGTGTTTGAGTTTGTTGCTAGGTACCTAAAAACTTCTTATACATAGTTACCAACAGCTCCAGTTTGACTTCTCACAGATTCATGCATATTTATCATACCTTGTTATGTTGGTTATATGAATTTAATCACTTCCGTTTGCTCAGATCAGATCTACACAGTTGGATAACTCGAAAACAAATGTTCTACGAAATTAGTTTAAAATATAGATCTAAAAATCTAAAATATAGATGCTCTACTTGTGTGCTTGCGTACCTACTCACAATATCTAACTTAGCTTTTATTACCCATTTAAATTCCAATAAAGGTTTACTTATAACAAAATCATTAATATCTTCATCCCTTTTAGCTTTATGGATTTATTAATATCTTTCATTATTTCGAGTTAATCAAGTCATTCAGTGTAAAAATCAGCTTTACCGACTATATTGCCCTTTTATACCGTTACGATTTTTTCGGTTCGTTGTTTGATTTAGAAATGATATTTGTATAAACTTTTCGCATAAATCTGCTAAAGCCACGTATATTCATTTTATTGTTGACTGTGACACCAATAGGGGGTGATTTTCGAATGCATGATTGATGGTTTTTACCCAAGTTCTTTTCTACTTTAAAATTGGAATATAGCCCAAAGGGCATTTTTTAGCAATTAAAATATCCTGGTACTAAGATACCAGGAATATTGCGCACAATTTGTAACTTTCAAGTTCTATCAGAGCAAGAGATTCACATTAGACGTAAAGTTTTATTTACATGAACGAGTCCAGAGTGTTCTTCGCAAGTTAACTCAGCCATAGTTAAAGTTTAGAGGGTCCTTTGTTAAGAGATGAACAGTTGTGATGGTTGAGAGATTATTAACGATTTTCAAGTAGTTTAATATTAGTCTGTTAAGCGTCCTTTATATCGGCTACTGGGCCTTCAAATTGTGAGTAGATTTTGACAATGAAATTAAAGCTTTCGCCTAGCCTTTTCTCCAATTAGGTAACTGTAGGAGTTGGTGGTATTAGCTGGTTCGTCCTACTAAACTTTTCTAACACTGACTAAAAAGTCACGGTGTATTTCTATTTTACTTTTTGTACATTAAAACCTGGCATTCATTGACGAATTTGGAAAAGTCTATCTAGTTCCTACAAGATTCTACTTCCATCATCATTGAACACCAGGCATAAAACGTACCTACTTATTTGACATGTTATATCTCAATAAAACAAACTTTAGTTTCTAGGTCGTATGTCATAGAGGGTAGTAAAGTTTGCGGGATAAGTGTGAGTTTTCTTGATTAGATTCTAGGATATACCAGAAAAAATATGTCAGTAAGAACAACTTCCGAATTGCGACCAACTGCCCAGCTTTGTATAAAAAAACTGATAGGATTTTTCTGTTCATGCTTAAGAAGTTAGATAATCGAGAAAAGCTATTTTAAAATAATAAGTCTATAACTGTGTGGTTACTCTCTACTCTCTCTCTTACTTTCTGGTTTTTGTAACGGTTTCAAATATCCATAAAAAGGACCTTCTATCAGCAAAGTAACGTCTTAGAGTCTTACACGTGGGCTTGGAACTTGGCAATAGTTCAGGTGTTAAATTTGTTCCTTAGTTTAGACATAATTATTATGTCCGTTACAACCCAGTCCCCATCGTCAATCTTAACTGTACACCAAACCAATTCTATCATAGTATAAATATTCGTGAAATATTCCTTAAGTGGGAGTAGGTACTCCTGTAGGCCATAACCGACGATTTAGTTGGGCCCTGAAAAGACGCACCCGAATAAAGCAAGCACCTAGGTACATAATAAAATTTACGAAGAACGTAGGAATTCTTATTAACGGTAATAATTTGTACTTCAAGGAAGACGGTAACGATAAATGGGATTCCTGTATTACATATTTAGAGCAAACAGTGAGAGTAATCTTTTTGTCTTATTCAACAATAATAAAAACATCATGATTAATAACATTTTGTATTCAATGATTTCGATATTACCGTATGGTAACTAGAGACCCAGTAAAAAAACATAATTATGTTGTTAGTAGTTGTCCAAGTTCCAATAAAAATACTTATTACATGATCTTTTTCATTCCTTCTAATTTAAGACCTTCAGCAGCTGTTGCTTCTTTCAATATCTTATTCTTTCAATTACCAAATGATATCCGAAGTGATTCTAGGTCCCAAGACTTTCCTAAAAAGTACTTACTACGACTGACTATTATAATTTTCATGGATCTACGTGAGGAATTTGTAAAGAGAAAAATTCTTTTGTGGGCATAGCAATCAATATATTTGGATGTCAGGGTCAAACGGGAGCCAACAAAAGTGCTTTACTTTGTCGTACTTGTTCCTTTATTCTTGTAAGAAGAACGATTCTAGAGGCATTTGTCCTTCCATAGCTGTAGGGGCTACCTTACCGATATCAGCACAATACAAACACTTATTCATGATTCCGAGATGGCTGCTATTCTCACTTATATTTTCTCATAATACACACTTACATTGATTGAAAGAGATAGATCGAGATTGACATAACAAATCAAACAATGTCGTGTTTGTTCTTTGTTTATTTTTAGACAAAAATAATTGTTTGGATATTTTTTCCATAACTCATAGCTGTTGATTCATTTGATTTGAATGGTTAATCAACATGGGTTTGTTGTAAAAAAAATCTGTGAATACCTACCGCTACATGCAATTAAAATCTTTTGTTTGCAAAACCGTTCTATTTTCAACAGGAAAAATAAGCAATAGTTAACCATGGAGCCAGATTTAGATGGCAGTTTGTTCATTACATAAAATTCCACTGTTTGAAGTCGTATCTTACTAACGTATTTCTCTAATTCACCTAACATTCTTAAAAAATCCAATACGGAAAGAATTCCTTTCTAACGTCCAATTATTTTCCTTAAATGAGGAATTAATAAGATTTTTCCAAAAGTAATTAAAGATAATTGAACAAATGAGGTCCTTTCTGAAATAGTGTTTGTCATCTAATGCGGAGAATGGGAAGATAGTCAAAACTTTAAGTTGATTTGATGCCCTATTTGATCCAGAGAATTCTCTCTAAAAAGCACGATGTCGTCAATACAATTCTTATTATGTTGTATGTCTTCACAACTTACATAATTATATTGATGACGCCGGTTATGCAGGGTAGAGCGTGAGCTTATCCTTACAGTTTATTCGTAACTATTCGGCTTAGCGTTAATAATGTAATAGAATCGGCCCCCTCCAGGGTTATTTCTTCCTTAATCTAGTTAATCATCACCTATGTAGCATTTTCTTAACTATGCTGGGGTTGGCTTCAGCTGGATATCAATCATGGACCTAGTTTCCATCTATAGTTCTCCACTCAGTTAAGACTGGATGAAAGACTGTCTGTCTTTTGACACCAATAATGATTGTCAAAGACGTGCAAATAACACATACACATATCAGCATCTATTAGTTTGCCTTTTGGTTTACGAATGTTGGAAATCCAGGTTATTCCAGCTCTACTAGTAAACAGACCATAGTATTACATTTCACATATCAATAGCGAAAGGTATATAAGGGGGCGTTTACCAAAACAAATAACAAATTATTGAAATACCTAAATCGAATAAATATGTTGTTTATTGCAAATTCTGTATACGCGATACAGACGACTATGTTGTTACTCCTAACATCAAAATATTTCATGCTACGTTATTGAATTAACAGGTAAAGGAATTCCAAAAGCTCTCCATATATATCACTGTAACTGTAATCTATTGATTAATCTCATGTAAGATGCTTGATTGGCGGTCTATGTGAGATCGAAAACCGCGAGATGGATTGTACGGCTTTAATTCATCTGCCAAATCTAATTTCCATACAGACATTGTTTATCGTAATCCTAAACAGTATGAGCAGCAGTTTGTGGCAGACTTCTATGATTAGCACTATCATTTATGGGCCTTCCGTGTTCTTGTCTGACTAAAACGATATAAAACTAGTTTTCACTTTAAAATCTGATAGTATTCCCATTCCATTTGGCTTAGACCTATTATATTATCTAGAAACGTAACGTAACAAATCGATAGCTTTTACAATTTTGACGTGATGTAAATAGTTTGGAAACTACTGCCAACGTAATTGTATATTGAATGCCAATACGTTATTTCATAAGGCGTTTATAATGCGATGGAGTATTATTAGACTGGTCAGAACTATTTCGATTTAACACATTCTTTTTGTTTTGGTCTCAAATTGCCTAATGAATTTTGTAAATGTAAACAAAGTTATAGTTAAACAGTACCTACTATTGTTTTGAAAGACTATTTTCATTCCGGTGTGCCGATGTTTTCGGATGTCGCATGAAAGTGCTAGATTTTTTCATGTGGTCTTTTACATATTTTAGGTTACCGTAAGTAAAGTATACTATATCTTCGTTACTTTTGTCAAATCTAATGCTTTTCTATGAATTATTATTTCTTTCGACGCTGGATGCAGGTCGCCTCCAACAGGTATCTGTGGAGATCTAAGGGGGACGCCTATGTTCAGCAGTGGACGTCCTATGGCTGAGATGATCATGATGATGATTATTTCTTTAAGGTTTTTGTTTTGTTTCTATTTGTCCTAAATAAGACTTAGGTAACATACATTATAATCTGATAACCTTGTGATACTAGTAAGCGAAATTGCGAGTTAGGTATTTCTTGTTCCAATATTTGAATTTCCCTTCTTATGAAACTTTTGTTTTTATTAAAGGTACTTCAGTGTTTTATTTGTATTATATTATCTGGAAAAGTTTGTACATTATCTTAGAAACATTGTTCAAAACAAAAATAGGGTGAATTTATTATGAAAGTAGTACTACTTAGGCTACCTACAGATAATAATTCTAGGTTATGTATCTTGACTAGTATCTTGACTTGACTGACGTAGCTGTAACAGTATGTCGGGTTGTAATAAATTGGGTTGGATTAACGCAACAAACGAGTTCGTCATTGGTACAGGTCATTTCATCAGGCTGGTATTACAATGAGCTTGGCGACCGTAATTCCGGCCAGGCACTCAGTGGCTCTTTACTTGTTTATTGTCTAAATCCTAAATAGTTTCGTGTGACCCCACTCCGGGAGTTGGCTTGCGACGCAAAGTTAATCCAAAGTCGGAATGTCCGTATCTACAGGATGTGTGCTTCGGGCCACACAAATAGGTCGTAGGTAGTAATTAATTTGGAATTGATCAATTAACCCAACCTCAGCAATTCACAGCTGCATCCAAGTTGAACCTCAAGATTTGGTGCGCTGCCAGAAATCAGATATTATTAAAATAGTCTAAGCGGCACTCGTGCGGACCAATAAGTTTTTGCATTCATTATTAAGAGGGAATAAGTACTTCTAGATAGAGTTTTAATTTCAACTTATAGAAATGTTGTCAATGAAAATATTCCATTTCAGATTTAAGATTCATTGAAATCCAATAATACAAAGCTTCACCTACTCAACTTCTTTGTTAAAAATATTCTAGAATGGAACAGGAAATTAAGTTCTGATAATTTCAAATCGGAAATATTAAAGAAACACGGCAATAGTATAATTCGTTGAATAATACACGAAGCCTGAATGGTGATTTATATTAATTACCTAATTACTAATGCTAGCCATTACTCGCCGGAGTGGATGAGTCTTTGAGTGACGACCGTGAATCGGAAAATGCCGCGTGGGTCGCTAAGCTCAGTGGACCGGGTAACTAAAGAAAGTGTTCTAAAAGATGTGAGCTTTGTTCTAAATGTCGCTTGTGTGAATGGCCATGTAAAACCGTAGTGTAGTACTGTAGATGGTCACTTGAGTATAGATAAAACCTGTAGAGAGAATAAGTAGCTAGATTCACAGGAAAAATCGCAAATAAATTGATGCCATTTTTTATCCGAATGGCGCGTCGTTTCTGCTTGTTTTGGTGGCAATTCAACAAATGTAATCCTTTTCCTTTCACATCCGCGTTCTTACAAAGTAGAAAGATTACCTTCCTGGAAAATGAACAACCCTTTAATGTCTTTTTAGGGTTCCGGACCTCGAAAGGAAAAAAACGGAACCCTTATAGGATCACTTTGTTGTCCGTCTGTCTGTCTGTCTGTCTGTCTGTCTGTCTGTCTGTCTGTCTGTCTGTCTGTCTGTCTGTCTGTCTGTCAAGACCCTTTATCTTAAGAACGCGTGGACGTATCAAGCTGAAATTCACATGAAATACTCGGGTCTATTGCCCCTTTAAGCTGTGAAAATATCAAGCTTCTAAGCCAAGCCAATCCAAAGATACAACCGATTATGTCGATATTTTCAACAAATTCTCGACACTCGCAAAGGAATCAAAACCTACAGGGTACTTCCCGTAAACTCAGAATTTTGAAATTTGGCATGAAGCATTGTTATATAATGCAAATATAGGAAAAATTGCGAAAATCTCATTTTTTTTGTTATATAATATAATAAAAATATTTTAATAAAATGAAACTTACTACCTTATTTCTCACGAACGAATAAAGGTACCAAATTGAAATTTATACCAAATACCTAGGTCTATTGTCCCTTTAAGTAATGAAAAAATCAAACTTCTAAGTTAACGCGATCAAAAGATACAGCAGTTTTACTGACACCTTAGACGAATTTCCGTCACACGCTAGGGAATCAAAACCTACAAGGTACTTCCCGTGAACTCAGAATCTTGAAATTCGGCACGAAGCAACGTTATATAGTACAGATAAAGGAAAAATTGCGAAAATGATAAATTTGAAGTTACATAAAATATTAAAATATTATTTTTGCTTACATGACATAAAATATTTTTTTAATAATTATAAACTTACTACCTACCCTTTTTCACATGAACGCGTAGAGATATTAAAGTTTTGAATAAAAAGTGAAATTTATATCAAACACTTCTTAAATATAATGGCCTCTAAACTGTTTAAAATTTTAAATCATTCAAAGGTCATTGGGCACCTTAGTATGAAAACCATACCCACGGCGGATACGAACGAAATATAGCACAGTATAATGATAAAGGCTCTGATTTACTATGGCATTAGTCGCATCAATGTGAACCATGGAAATCTAGAGAAAATCAGGTATAAACATCAAATATTTTCCTCATTTCAATGGGGAATTTAAACGACCAAGTTTGATGGATTTGGGAAATCATTTATTTGTAGTGAAAGAGTATACTTGCCGTTTATTTCCATTGTCATCAGGTCAGGATCTGATGATGGAAATCCTGAGAAATCGAGGGCAACTATCAGAAATTGTAGGCATGCATAGGATTAAAACTTGATTCTTAGATGTATGTCTGGTGATACTATCAAACAGTGAAGGTTTAGAGCTTATCTGATGATGGAGATGTGAGAAAGTCGAGAGAACTCGGTATGTTTTAGTTACGTCGTGTTTGGGCCGATGCATATAAATAAACAGTTTTCTTGTTGTTTTTAGAAGTTGTATTTTTTTTTGTAAAAAGTTTTTATTTTTAACTTTTGTGAAAAGTTCTCGTCAATACGAATAAAATAAGCCCAAACACGTGGTAGTTGCAACATACCGTTCGGGAGTTCCCTTGACTCTCTGTAGTCTCCATAATCAAATCAGCTCCAAACCTTCACTGTTTACCAGTACCCTCAAAAATACACTCACATGTCTGGTTATGACTCGATGCGTGCCTACAATATTCAAGAGTTGCCCTCGATTTCTCAGGGTTTCCAGATCCTCATCAGATCCTGGTCATCCGGATTGGCACCTTCCTTCTTTATGAAAAGTCTTTAACAATAAAAACTAGCATTGCAACCTGTACAATCCTCTGAAACTGCTTGTCTTTTATATTTTTCAAACGATCCTGGACATTCGTCTCCATGGAATTTTAATAAAATATTTATATTCAAAGAAACGTCATACCATTCTCCACGATTTAAAACTACTTTGATTCATGTCCGCCACTTTTTACAAAGCGGGTCAGATATGCCCCATGACCTTTAAGACATAATTAGTTATTTTCAATCAGATTTCTGAATGATGACTATAAAATGTTGTATATAAATAACTTCAATAAAATAACTTTTACAAGGTACTGGCCTACTATTTTAATTATATTACAAAATAAAAAATATTAACTATTTTGACTCCTTCCTCCTTCCTTTCCTTCTCCGTGTGAGAGGAGGCCTGTGCCCAGCAGTGGGACGATAAATAGGCTGTAACTAACTAACTAACTAACTATTTTGACTCTCACGAAATTACCATAACTATGATTGTTCTAAACTGAACGGTTGACGCGAAACTCACTTTTTATATATACAGCATTTGTACGGAACCCTCGGTGCGCGAGTCCGACTCGCACTTGGCCGGTTTTTTATCCAATTAATCATACAAACTGAATTTTGCTTATAGTGTAATACAAGCAAGGATTCGGTATGTGAATGACGAAACATCAATTACAAAATACGTAGAAGCAGCTCTGAAACCAAATTGCAATTAACAATTAAGAAATTGTGGTTTGAAATAATTGCTTTGTTTTCATTCGTAGCGTGAAATAAGTTTTCTTTATTAAATTGGGTGTTTGTTCTAATTAATTGATAGGCCGTGAAATATTATATAATTTTAGACTTGCCTATTTTGAGTTATTGAATTTCAAATTAAAGTGTTTGTAACTTTGTTAGATTTCTGCAGACAATACGATAAACCTACGCTTGTATACTAACTATGTTTAGTGTTCTCAAAGACAACGGGGATTGTTGTTACTACGGCCATTGTTAGTCTCGCTTTAATATATTTCTATAAATTATGTATTGATGAAAAAGTTGATGAAAAGATACAATCTATTGGCATGTTATACAATATTGATTTAGAGGCCTCAGCACTTGTCTTATACAAGGGTATGTTTTTCCATTAATTTACTACTAGACTTCCAATCCTTGCCTATGGTACCATTTCCAAAACCGTAGATGAAATGAAATATCATATTTGTTTTTTTACCAGGACCACTATAATTTTGAAAAAAAAAAACGAATGAACACAAAAATAAATACGAAAATGGCGCATATTTTCTTTACTATGGCTAAAATCAACGCATATAGCAAATAAATATACGGAGAACGTAGAAATCCATAGACGAGAAATGGCAAATCCCATTAATGGGTTCCGAGTACCTATATAGATACGGACGTATGCCCCATATTGATATTAATTAAGCGCAAATTCAAGGGAACTCGTTATAAGATGGCAGGATGGCAATTACCATTCGCTTATTAGATTTATCAAGTCGCTGGACGGCCCTTGAATGTCACTGTTGATAGTTTCCGTATTGTTCATAAGTACTTAAGTATAGGTATCTGATAAGCTTAAGTGATAACAAAGCAATTACTTAATGTGACGAGTATGACCAACCTCCTTTCATTTTTAAATTTGTATTCAACAGTTAATTCAATTAATACGGTCTCGTAAATTCTCAAAACTTTTAAAGGTAATTAATGTTAGTATAATATGAATATAATTAAATATAAACTATTTAATATTTTAGTGATATTAAAACTTTTTAATTTGATAAAAAGCCAGCAATAATATGGTTTTAATAGTATCATTATTTTTTACGCTTATCCCTAATTAAATAATATCTAGTGTAGACGTTTCATGTGATTGGAAGTTTATTTTTTAATTTAATTCAGATTTATTCAAAGTCGAGAGAGAGGTCATCAAAAGGCACATATTACTATTAAGGTATAGGCATACCTTAACAGAGAGTCCAAGTTTAATTTTCGTTAATGGCCATCTATTGAATGATATGAATGAAAGCCCTTCGGTACACGTCAACAGTTTCTAATCATTGACATTTACATGTATTTCCGTATTTCTATGTAAACTTTGTGGCAAGTATTCCATATACATATAATGGAGTGAAAGAAGCAATAGAGTAAAGTATACTGCGATGTGACTGGTGGTTATACAAGAATGAATTTTATCCAGTGCGCAAACTTTGTCAACTTATAGTTAAATAAGTTTTATAGATACGTATATTTTTATTTTGTCGTGTTTTAGTACAAAAAAGAAAAGTTATTGATATCGAAAGATGTTTATTTTGTAACCGATTGTACTGTCACAGTCGTCATAGTAGGCACGGCGGCAACGCGAAACCGGTTTACTGACGCGAGCGCTGCTCCAAGCGAGTAAGAATAGTTGGTATCCATATTTTGCTGATTTTGAGGCGGACAAAAGCATGAAAAAAAAAAATTTTGTTAATGATGCAGATATATTCTGTTAATGATTCTGGTCCACCAGTTTTTTTTTGCGCACTGCTTTAATTCATTCCTGTACCTAATTGACTTATAAACTCGATTCTTAATAGATAACATAAACTCGGACTTCTATTGAACGTTATATTGATATCGTATATTGACTCTAGATCCAATTTAATTAGTAATTCACACCCAGACAGCTTAACCTTTCCAGTAGCTGGAATCATGATAATGATATACTTTATTACAATTTGTAGTCGTAAATTAATAATTAGTTCGGCGGCTAAATGAAAAGCAATTTAGTGCGTACATAAAGCGCAACGGATCTCATTAGATTTTGATGATGTGCATTTAGTTTGGAACGGATATATTCTGGAATACTTTATAATGTTTACAGCTTTTCAAATCTGGTTTCGAAGCAAACAGAACCGTTTGAGCTAAGCGATATTTTCACCGTAACACTAATAGAAAAATATTTGAGCAAGTAACGTTGCCAAGTTTTTGATAGACTAGAGCGCTTTTTGTTCGCAATTTCCTGAACTTATACTAGGATTTTCGGAGTTGATCTACTGACTCGGTAACATTGTGAAACAGCTGAATTGCACAACTTTCGACAAATGACAATCTTCTCTCGGTATGATTGGCGTAGGGACTGTCGGTGCGTTTTATTGCTTGCACTAAAAAAAATGGTTTGTCCAGCCGTATGTGTTCGATAAATGCGATTTTTTACATAGATTGGAAATGTATTTCATAATCTGGGCAGCTAATTTCATAAAGTGGTGAAATACGGTTTCATAACCAATTAAGCAAGCTGCTCATATAATAATAGAACATAATACACCCATACTTGAATAATAGCAAAAGATATAATGAAGCTTCCCCAATTAATTCAACATTAATTAATTATCGACAAGCGACCGTAGTTTCCGCACTCATTTCACAAATGAGGTGCTTTCAGACGTATTCGAACAACTCTAACCTTTAGCGGACTGGTGCAGTCTATGCGACCAAACTCCGAAGACGTAGGTAGTTTGCTTGTTCAGTAGCGCAGTAACTTGTCAAGTGTACAAGTAAGCAAATAATTACGTTACACAGTACTGTCGTACGCAAATGTGTTTGTTCGTCAAACACGTGCTTCTATTTGCTTTGGGTACATCAATCATTTTTATGGCTGATTGCTTCTTTGGTTATTATTTGGTAATTTATAACAAAATGTATATATTTATTAAGGTAATTTAGTTCCAAACTTGCTCACCGTTATTCTATGGTTACTAATAGAGTAACTGTATTATAAAATTATTATTATTCTTAATTTCTTATGATAGGATTACAAATAATATTCAAACTGCTCTTGTACTCATTGAGACCAATGTAAAGTGCAGATAGTTTGAAACAAAACAACGTCTAGCTGTGTTTGATAACTTTTGAGAGCGCCGTCGAAAGCAATTTTCGAGGAAAATCAGTTGTTTAACTTGATGGTTGCCGAGGGAAAGTAAACTAGTTAACCAGATTTGGCGCTGTGTGGAAAACAACGAGCTTTTCATAACTCAAAACTTTTATTCACACTCTACTTGGCATTGTATGTCGATACCATTCGTCGTAGTGCTAATCAATCAATCGGTATATTGCAAACGATAGTTTGAACTGATTGTTTATATTAAACTTGCTCTGCCTAATCAATTATAGATCAAGTCTGGGAAATTGATTGTTGATGCTTGTTAGCCAACTTAGAATTCTGGGTAATTTTCAGGTTTGTTTCCTTATTACATTATTGAATCATGTTTGTGTTTATATTCAAGAATCTATCGTAAATAAGTTTTGAGTACATTAGGTTAGGCCTAATTAGGTTCATCAAATTCTATGCAAAATTAAGAATGTGTATTAAAGAAAATAAATCTCCTGGGATTTATTTAGGTAGTACTTTACATAACCTTAATTTAACCCAGGTGTTAAACAAAATTAAATACGACCAAAGCTTTTAGTATTAACGACCCTCTGGCCCATTGCCAGACAATATTGTAAGGTACTTGTCGCTTGACACACTTTAAGTCAAATATTTAATATGAATTTTCAGATCTCGTCTCATTATTAAAAAAATCGAGGGAAGAAATTGAAAAAGGATTTAAAGGGACCAATAAATCTAACATTGATAGGTATCTGGAAACTTTGCGTAACGGCCTATAAACGTCTTCCGCACAACTGAACTCCACACCCTTCATATAACCAATTGATTTTTGGGGATCACGCAGCCAAGTTGGCATTTCAGAACTTTATAAAATTGTTCTTGAGTCGAACTTTCTAGACTCGATAGTTTTTATATCTTGAGGCTTAGGATTCAATAATTTTTACTTATAATAAAATAAATGCATACATGTGTACTCTTCAATAGGTGGTCCTATTTGCAGTTTGAAAATAGCCATAAAGAACATACATAATATATATACAATCGTAGTCAGTTAGCGAGATAATGTATATTTACTTTCTCCTTACTTTGAGGAAACCTATTGCGGGTAGCCATTGCGGAAGGCTTAGTAACATTTTATTAGGGTGTGAGAAAGACTAACTAGCAACTAGCAACTTATCGACTATTAGAGCTGGCGAACTAGCTAAATATTGTAGTCCGTGGCTTGACCCTAGCAACCCGCATCTTGTTGATTCAGTCAATATACCTACGTGCTGTGTATTTTACAGCCAATGTGCGAAATAAGTGATACGATAGGTACATTTGACCCTTGATTTTACGAACGTAGTACAGTCAATAAAATAGGATTTAAAAAAGGCTTAGGTTTAAGTGCCTATGTAAGTTTGTTTTTGAAGAGACCTCTCATAAGACGTTTGTTCTTTATTCCGTTTGGAAAAGCGAATGGTAATTCCAAAAAATTAGTGTTTGAAAAAAGAGACCTCTCTGCCTTATCCAATTTTTTTTTCATTCATTACATAAAAGATACGTCACGATAAAGTTTGATGAATTGGTTATTGTTTTGGGTCATTATAAAACAATAAAAAATCTCTAGCCTTGGATTCCACAAAAGTAGGTAGGTATAGCTATCCTAAAATTATCAAGATACATAGTCTCAGTTGTGCCAATTTTAATAGATAAGTCCTTCGAGGATAAATGAGCTATAATGGAAGATCAGAATCAGGTACAATCCGCTTCTTCATGCTTGCCTGGCTACAAGTACACACTTTATATAATACACTTCAGGACCGGGAATAGCTGTTTTTTCACAGTACTCTCTCCTAAATGGAGCAGACAGCGGCATAATATGCCTCCTAGGGTTTCTTTAGGACATTTAAGATAAAATTCATTACCTAGGTTTAGGTTTACTAGGCGTCCTGAAATTGTTTTCAAAACGAAATTATTTTCTTTCTCAGTGACACTGAAGAGAACTCTAGAGAGGCACCCAATAAATTGTCGTATAACTTAAATTAGTTCGGTGAACGGGTAAGCTGAAATGCGTTTGGGAATAATGTCGCGACTAACTTGTGGTTGTGACGAGTTATGTCCCGACTCCCGATACATTAACAGATTTTGTAGGCCACCCAAACTCGGGCCGTGAGTCCATGCAAACGTGTGTTAGTTCAACAACATAAGCGCCCATAAAGTAGCTGATTTATGTTGTTATCATAGTTGTTCCGTTCTCTATTCAAATTAGGGTGGAACCGGACGTGATAGCCTGTAGACTGGTGTTTTTATATCCACACGCCATGTGTTTTGTAATAAAGGCCTCGCTGTTAGCTTTCGTTGGTTAGTGCTACAATGCTCCAGAATAGTGTCATGTTTATTTTAAGAAAATGCTTTTGAGGTTGTCGATCGGTAAATATGGAAAATTGGCTCATTACACAGTTATGTGTAGAGCGGTATGTAGGTGATCGTATTTTTTTCTGATCAAAGTATTTTCACGGGTTCATATTGAAGTATGATATAGATACAGCAGGTATAAGGTATCTGCTACTAAGAATTCTGGTATTTTTAGAAGCACCTTTAACCCAAAAAAGTAAGCGTTACTTTGTAACTTTTTCTAAGTTTTCCATCAAGGCCTATCTTGAGTTATTTTTTATGAAATGTAAACGTATAAAAAAGTATATGATCTAAAAATAATACGTTTGCCTTTGAAGTGGATCGTAACTATTCGTGTCAGCTCTGTGGGTCCTTTGATCCTAATTCAATATAACATAATGATATGGTATAAAAATATAACAAGTTTTATACAAACTTGAATACGAAGAAGCGGTTTCAAAGCGTAATGTCACATGGGCTTATAATATGTCTTGGTTAAACATTATTATATTGTGAAATAGCTTTTCACGTTTAATATTACTAGACTAGAAATAACTGAATTGATTGAAAATACATATCGGTAAGATATTAAAGTATAATTATTTTTTTTTTCTATATTACTTATAAAGTAATAGGATCTCTGGAAGTCTTAAACGTAGTTATTTCTCAACTAAAATGTATCATGAAAAATACAAAAAAGTTGTCCCTACATACCTATAATTAAACTTGTCTGTCTACATAATACCTGCAACTAATGAAGTTGACTCCAATTATTTGGATCCAAACTGCTTTTATGCCTGTCCTAATTTCATGACACGTGCAGCCCAAAGTTTTGGAAATTACGTGTATTAGCTAATGAATCGTTATTGTTCTACGTTACAGAAATATGAGTCCAACATGCACAATTAATTATATGACCCCCTAATTTATGTAATGTGTGATTTTGTTACGGCAAAAAGAAATAATGTTACTTGTGAGATTACGGCAGATAGAAGATTCCCTGGGACGTTAGAGGGGAACAGCAAACTATGTAGGTACCTATATAGAATATCAAATATGTTTTAAAAGAACATATAAATAGGCGTGTATATTAAAATGCGATATAAAAGATATGCTATAGATGGGTACTTTGCTTTTAGTCATAGATACGACTGGATCTATGTTTAAAACTCATTATTGTTTATTTACAGCTCTCTGTGTACTTACGGTCTCATTATGTACGAATTTATTACTGTCATTACCGATATAAAATATCCTATCAAATATATTACAATTCTAGTAATATTAAACTTTAGTAATCGCTATATTGCCAATAGGTTTGTTTACCTAATAATAAATATTTATTATCGACGGATCTATTTGTGCTGTATATGGAATAGCTATTCAAATACTCTTGATTGATTGACAGCCGGAAAATAACGTATTGAACGTTATTTTTCTAATTGACAGAGCTTCCTAACGCTCAGAAAAAACATCTAAAAATAGAAAATCTTTTTTTAACTTCAGTTCGATATCAACTGTCATCGACACATCAACTATTATTTTTATTTATTTGGAATGTAATTGAAATAAACTGCGTCGTATTTTTAAGTCCTCTTACGGATTAACGTATTGGAGACTTAAGTGATATATTGTGTTTCTTTTATGAATTTAGAAAGCAAAAGATAAATTATGTTCCTTTGAGAGATGTAACCCGGTTTAAACTTAAAGTTGGTAAGCAAAGTTGTGGGTTGAAGTTGCGGCTTAAATAAAACATAAGTTAACAGCACTACAGTTGATAAACCGAAGAATAAAGAAAATTGTTTACGACCACGAAGATGAGGAGGCCATTAAGCCAGAAAACCTATCAAAGGCTAGCTGATCGTTGACTGACAAACTGACAAACAAGTAGTCATAAAATTCTTTATTGTGAGTAAATAGATATCCCACCCAAAACAAAAATGTGAAAGACTGCCAAGTTCGATAATATGGGAATGCTTCGCCTATAAAAGAAGTAAGATCTGAATAAGTACCAAGTTCCATACACATACCTCAGTTAAAAATAGTTACTTTTTAATGATGTTACTTGGCAAGTTTTCATACACCTTGTTATAAACCTACTAAACGCAATGAATCAAGTATTTAATTTTCTATTAAAACTTGCCAAGTAATCATCATTAAAAAGTAACTATTTTTAACTGAGGTATGTGTATGGAACTTGGTACTTATTCAGATCTCACTTCTTTTATAGGCGAAGCATTCCCATATTATCGAACTTGGCAGTCTTTCACATTTTTGTTTTGGGTGGGATTTCATTTATTTTTGTAAGGTTGTTTATTTTATTTTTTTCTTATGATGAAGTTAGTTAAAGAAATGTCTCATTTATACTATCTTTTAGATTTTTTAATATGCACTATGTTTCTTACAAAGAAATGAACTAGATTAACTATGTCTAGATTTACCAACTGACTGACAAGACATGTTATCATATATTATGTTCGTGGATCAAAGTTACACATTCGTTATTTTCGAAAGTGATTCACACTTGGCCGTTTTCAGATTTTTACTTTACTTTGACTAAATACAAACCTTTGTACCATTCGAAGATATATTATATAAATATAGATAAATTTAGTTCGTTTTAGTTCCTTAGGGGTATAAATTTACACCGGGTATAAAACACCTTCATTATTTTGAAACCGACTCACACTTGGCCATTTTCAGATTTTTCCCTTTACCTTGACATAAAGACCTACCTCCATGCCAAATTTCAAGTCAATACGACCATTGGAAGTGGTCTAGGTTTTTGATGAGTGAGTCAGTGAATAAGTGAATCAGTGTATAGTAAAAATAGCGATTTTCTGACGTCAATATCTCAAGACCTACAATAGGTATATTAATGAAATTTTGTATTTTAGATAAGTGAGGGGGTCTCAACAGATACTAGAAATTTGATATGCGTAAATAAAATAGATTTTGAGTTACAGGGGGGTCGAATTTGGCCCGAAATGGTTCGTGTAATATAACCCACGGCCGGTGTGTCGCCTTTTTTGCTCGAACTTGGCGGACACACTGCCGTGTGTCTAGATTTGCGGCAATAAAGATCCATTAGAACCCATTGAAGATAATAAAGCTATTAACGTAGATACATAGACCTAATGTTAGGGAATTTCGTCATGCTTTAGGTGTGGCTAATAACTTTTCATAGGTTGGTAAAGTTCGAGAAAATTTTAGTAGGTACGGGATATTGCTAAAAGTAAGATTTTCTTTTGTATGTAATGTTGATCTACTGGCTATATACGAATGTACCTATACCAGAACGCAGAAAATAAAAAAAGAAATACAATTTACGGTTATTTCAGTTCATAAAGTAATGACGTAGGTGTAATAGAATAACTTATTAGGCTTACAGCAGTGCGGTATGTATACTTCATACCGCGTTTGTAAGTCGGTTGCTACGAGTAAGTAGTTGCGTAGTCCGTATCAGGTGTTAGTTGGAAAAACAATAGGCGCTTGCGACGACAGACGTCCCAATGTTTAAAAAACACTCATAAAATTATCTTCCACACGACTGCTCCATTGTATACAGTTCAAATTAATGGTTCGTACATTATGAACGGCCAGTTATTTTTGTTTCGCATTAAAACGGTTTTGCTTTTTTACTGCAGTATTTTTCGTAGCTGAGATAATATGATAGCTAATGGCTTTAGGGATCAGTGAGTGAATGACAAAGTAGTCTGATGTCCATATCAGGGGTATTATAAAGCCTGATTTAAATTACATTATATCGAAAACATTTGTTTGGATTGTGTAAGTAGGTTTTGTTTGTTGTGATTCTAAAAACTTCGTCGATTGTAAATCATTCAGCAACACCTGTGAATACTGTTCTTATCTTTCTATTTGCCTATAAATTGTTACATTCTAGAAAGCCAAATGTCCGAATTTTATGTAACATAGCATGGAAAACCTGGATAGCAATATTTATTTATGATATCGAACTCGACACGATTTAGACACCGGGAAAAATCCCGGTATGCGTAAAAAACCTCCACAAACTCTCAACAGTACTAAAATAATTCTTCCTCATCATGATTGGTACCTTATAAAGTTGAATTGTAGTTGGAACATACTCAATGAACTATAAGAGGTATATTACATTACAAAACTCAGGTATCAATTGGTCAATTACTTACACCAAGAAAGGTTTCAGTTTCCATTAAACCAAGAAAGTAACGGGTAATGTAATTTTATTTAGTTCTAAAAATGTATGTTGTTTAGCAAATATTTCCTTTCTACAGTCCGGTAGGTAAAATTACTATTTATGGAACTATTTCAGGTTCTATAAAAAAGGAATTCCTTTTTAGGGTTCCGTAGCCAAAATGGCAAAAACGGAACCCTTATAGTTTCGTCATGTCCGTCTGTCCGTCTGTCCGTCTGTCCGTCTGTCCGTCTGTCACAGCCGATTTACTCGGAAACTATAAGTACTACAGTGATGAAATTTGATGGGAATATGTGTTGTATGAACCGCTACAAAAATATGACACTAAATAGTAAAAAAAAGAATTGGGGGTGGGGCCCCCCATACATGTAACTGAGGGATGAAATTTTTTTTTTCGATGTACATACCCGTGTGGGGTATCAATGGAAAGGTCTTTTAAAATGATATAAAGTTTTCTAAAAAACATTTTTCTTAAAGTGAACGGTTTTTGAGATATCAGCTCTCAAAGTCGTAAAAAGTATGTCCCCCCCCCTCTATTTTTATAACTACGGGGTATAAAATTCTAAAAAAAATAGAGGTGATGCATGCTAATTAACTCTTTCAACGATTTTTGGTTTGATCAAAGTATCTCTTATAGTTTTTGAGATAGGTTGATTTAACTGTAATTTACGGAACCCTTCGTGCACGAGTCCGACTCGCACTTGGCCGGTTTTATTTATAGTTTCGATCGGACTTTCACAATGATAACACGGTGAACCAATGAATGGAATTTAAGATCTGCGATCATCAGTTTTTGCTAAAATACGTTAGTCTGCGAGGCTTTTATCCAAAAATAAATTCAAGGCCTAAAAACGCTGTTTATTCAATTCTAAATTGAAAATATAAGAACACTGACATTTCGTTATTGTGACCGAGATAAATTGGATTCCACTTCATTTGTCAAAGGGAATGGAAACTTCGGATACTGTGAAAACGTTTTTAAATTTCCGTTTTTTGTCCATCTTGCGGATAAATCAAATGATTTTCTTATTTAGTTTGGAAAGATTACATAAGAATTATTTTGGCAGGAGTTAATAAGAGGTTTAGTAGTAATGAAGCCTTAAAATGTGGTAAAAATAATATATGCTATAATTTCAACTTTGGCTAGTTGTCTATTAGATTTCAGACTTAATACAATATAAAGGTTTCTTATACATTTTTGCTTTGTGTAGGTACCTACTTTATTTATTTGAAACAAAGTTAACCTTTAACCTATAGTTGACATCATGATAAGCTTTTTGTTTCTCGCGGAATTTTCTACAATATTCAAAAGGATCCTTCTTTAACACAAGTCAGCTTTGTTGTTTTGTAAAAATATTTTTTATCCACCGTTTTTCATAACCATGAGGTGAAAAGTGTTCGGTGGCACACGCGTGTTTCAAACAGTGTTTACTTAGGCACTTTTGAGGTAGAGATACATCGCGTGGACCGGAACGTCAACAAAAGATCCATTTTGTTTAAAAAGGCCTTTGTGGAAGTCTGTCAGAGATTTGATTATAATATTCTCAGGTTGCTTGACGGTTTTTGCGTGCCATCATTTTGTTTAACTTAACCTTCGCAAATGTACAGAAATCATAGGAAAGGAATGTTTTGTTTTGCTTTATTCAAATTTAATTACCTACCTGTACTTGTTTACATGGACTTTAGGTTAAAATCCGCTACAATTTAATTTTTGTTGCTTCAATAAAGGATGCGGTGGACCAACATTCTAAAATGATAGTGATTTCAAGTTGGTACTCTGTTTTCCAAGATCTGGCACCTTATAGTAACACCTATTGTTACTACCTCTACCCACCTCTAAATCTGTCAGCATGCCTAAGTACGAACATCCGCAACGTTCGCGGCTTTTGTTTTACAAGATGAAATTTTTCCATCTATTTATACTCCAGCGTATGTTTATAGAACGAAACCATTTTCTCCATCTTCGATAACACGTGATATTAGTGGTTCGTGTGTTCTTCATCATGAATATTTTGTTTATGTAGACACGATTAACGATCTGCGGAATGTTGAAAAATCATTTGTTTCATTGTGTATTCAGAAATAACGCTGCATACTTTGCCAATTTTCGGTTTTTTGGTAAGACAAATAAATATGAAATTTATTAAGTGCGTTTAAAATATTCGGTAATTTTCAAAGCCTGGAAATGGAATGTGTATTTCCTATGTCGTTTACTTTTGGCTTCAGATTTACTTTGGACACGCTGCGGTATACGTACATACAATGTAGTGTGTCTTATCCTAATTCCCAAGTGAGCTGGGGACTAAGATTGGAAAGCGCCGGGGATGGCCGTTGTCTTCGCCGTGTCAAGCTCGTCCACAAAACAATCTATCTTATTGTTGAAAGCGTAACATATAAATCAGAAGTCACGTTTCACAGTCCTTAGTACAGGTCTCGTTTTTTGCAGATTGTAAAGCAAACCGATACCTTAAGACATTTATGAAGCTCATCAATTTACTTTTTATATGAACCATTTCGTGTGGTGGTTGCGTTTAGTTTCATCAATCCATCTTCGCGTATAATATTTACCTACCTCAGACTGTCATGCATGGCAAACTTGGTACTTTGAAATTTCAACAGAAAAAGTAAAACAAAATTGCAACTTGCACGCTGTCTTGCATTGTGCCTAAATGTAGACGGAACGAACTAGTCCAAGCGACGCGGCGCGGCGTCCTATTTTTGTCGACAGACGACAGAACATTTTGGAGACAGATTACTCGAGTAATGTACGAGGAAGCCATAAAGCGTGTAATTACATATACCTACGTGCTTACGAATTGAGACTTCGATAAGATAATATTTTGTTTGGACCTTCCGTATCGAAGTAATGGAGGCCAGTAATAGATCTTAGACAGTTTCAAACCCGTTAATTGTCTTTTGGCCGTATTAGATAGGGACGTACTTTCACAGAAACTGTGAAATGTTACTTAGGTATAATAATCGTATTCCGTCCAAGATTCTTATTAGATGTTTATACAAAAATCGAATAATTTTGTCACCATTGAAATGTTGCATAACTGTTTGTATAATTTTTTCCCGCTCCTCCTGGGGAAAACATTAAAGTCTCTACGCTTGTCAATTGTTTATCAAATAAATAGGAACGATTCATAAGGTTGTTATTATTTGTGTCACGTTCCCGAAGGATCCCGAAAAATACGATGCTTGGGAATCATCACAGCTGTGAATGATGGATTTGATGTGATTTAAAATGAAAGGAATCGAGCTATATTGTTGCCACTAGAATTTACATTGATTGTGTGTCTCTTCTGGCATACGGAAGGCTAGTTTTCACGACGTTTCGGTTACTGACTCAGAATTGATTTTAGCATAACTAAAATGTTCTCGAGACCTTCGAAATTGATAACTCAAAATTGTCTTTCGTATTGTTTTCAACTGTGTATTCTGTAACGTTTGTGTAATACCTAAAACGATGTACCGTTAGTTTTGGCTCATGTAGGTAGATACTAAACGATATCCAGCAGATTTACAACTACTGATTGTTTGAAGTTCGATTACCTACTTAATTATCTGTTTCGAAACAATGTTTGACTTGTCATAACTACTTGAAATTAGTCCATATATCAATAGCACCCACACCTGTAACAAACAAAGTTTATCGCAGGTACCTACAAATATGAATTATTTGAACGTGGGCTTGGCTTAGTGCGGAGATCGATCGATATTTGTTGCTATTTTGAAATAAACATATTTTTCAATAATAATTTGACATGTTTCACTCTGCGCACATCTTATTGTTTATACATTACGTGATCTGCTTAGTCTCGTTTAGCTCACGTTAAAAGCGAGTAAGATTAATCACGAACCATCGATAGCATGCAAGCCGAGCATATTTTGTGAATGAAATTCCACATTTTGTGTGGGAAGTTTAGAATATTTGACGTGCCGCATCCGGAACATTACTTTTCTGGACGTTGAAGAAGACGATATAATTAGTAAGTGTAATACTTCAGAAATTATGATTCAAGTTTAGCTATCATTCATATTTGTTGTTATCGGATATTGTTAAAGTTATCAGACATAGGTAGTTTTCGATGGAAGAATGAGAAAAGTTCAAAACTGTTCATCATCATCCTAGCGTTGTCCCGGTTGCCCTTCCGGGCCCGGGGTCCGCTTTCCTGCTACTTCTCCTCCACTTCGCTCGGTCTTCGGCATCCCTGGTGGTTAGTCCATTGGCACGCATGTCATCCCTTACGACGTCAAGCCAGCATTTCCTGGGTCTACCTAGTCTGCCCCGGCCGGGCGGAGGCGCCATGGCTAGACATTTGTTCCCCACGTAAGTGGCCGGTTTCCGTAAAACGTGTCCGTACCAGCGTAAGCGACACTCTTGCAGTTTGTCTGCAATGTCACGGACATGAAGGCTGCCGCGGATGCGCGAGTTCCTAACGCGGTCTTTCCGCGTAACTCCACACATCCAGCGCAGCATTTTCATCTCCGTGACCCGCAGCTCCTGCTTGTGCCGCTCAAGCACAGGCCACGCTTCACTGCCATACAAAAGGACAGGCCTAATGATGGATTTATAGACCTGTCCCTTCAGCTTAACCGGCATTTTAGGGTCACAAATGACACCAGACACCTCACGCCACTTGGCCCATGCCGCCGAAATTCGTGCCCTGACGTCGCAATCGATGCCACCAGACGCGTGAAGGACAGATCCCAAGTACCTGACCTGATCCGTCTGCTCAACCATATTACCGTCTATGCAGACGGAGGTGGGATCTGTCGAGTTGCAGGCCACGTACTCGGTCTTCCCCACATGCAGCTGCAAACCGCCGTTCTCGAGTGACTCCTTCCACATGTTAACACGCTGCACCAACCGTCCCTTGTCCGCGTCTGCCAGCGCGATGTCGTCAGCATACATGAGCAACCACGGGGGCTGCTCATGCGCATCTCGGATGCTTTCGGACAATGAGTCCAGTATCACGCTGAACAGAAACGGACTAAGGACGGAGCCCTGGTGTACTCCAACGGTAACAGGGAAGGGTGTAGTGTCACCAACAGCGGTCCGAACCACTGAATCGGAATCCCGGTACATGTCTCGGATAATGTCAACATAGACTTCTGGCACCTCTTTGGACCGCAGCGCCCACGGGATCATCATGCGAGGAACACAGTCGAAGGCCTTCTGCATGTCCAGAAAAAGGAAATGCAGAGGTGTGTTCTTCGCCCTGTATTTCTCCATCACAATCCTTAGGGCGAAAACAGGGTCCATGGTTCCATGACCAGGGCGGAAGCCATACTGACAATCCGAAACAATGCACTCCTGCCGGAGCCGAGAGACGACGATCCGCTCAAAGAGCTTCATGGTGTGGGACATGACCTTTATACCGCGATAGTTTCCACACTCCTGCACAGACCCCTTGCCCTTAAAGACTGGAGTGATGATACTCCGTCTCCATTGGTTCGGGATCCGGCCGGTGTCCCATACGCGGTTAAATAGGTTTGTTAGGATGCCCACCCCACGAGGCCCCATAGCTTTCCATACTTCGATGGGGACTCCATCGGCTCCGACAGCTTTCCGATTTTTCATGCGGCGAAGAGCCAACTGGACTTCGTCAGGCGTTATCGGTGGCACCAGTCCTTGATTCGGAGGGAGGTCCGGTGGCTGCACTTCTCTGTGCTGCTTATTCAGCAGCTCGTGGAAATACGAGCGCCATCTCTCCTTCACCGCGAGGTCCTCGCATAACAGGTTGCCGTCAGGATCTTTGACACAGCAGCACTTGGAGATGTCCTGTGCCGCTTTAATCCTGGAACGAGCGAACTTATAAATGAGCTTTTGCCCCTCAGACGTTTCCAACCTATCATATAGTGGCTGTAAGTGGTTACGTCTGGCTCTGGCTACAGCTCGTTTTGTGGCTCGTTTTGCAAGCCTGTAAGCGTCGCGATCTTCGGGAGAGTTGGACGCTTGCCACTTCAGAAAAAGTGCTTTCTTCACCCTAGTCTCCCTCTGGACTGTGTCGTCCCACCACCAAGTTTCCTTGTCACACTTGCGTCCACCCTTAGACATTTCCAGCACCGCCTTCGCCGCCTCCGTGACAGATGCCTGAATCCTGTCCCAGTGTTTTTGGACCAGTTCGCCTTCGGCTCCGTCGCACTTGTCGCCGATAGCCGAGGCGAGCATGTGGGACTTGTTTTCATCAAGCATCCACCACCTGATTTGGCGTTGGAAATGCTCCGGACGTTTGTCTTTGGGCTTCACACAGAGATCCATGACAAGGAGACGGTGTTGCGCAGTGAAACTCTCGCCGGGTATGACCTTGCAGTTGGCTACTTTGCTGATGTGATGCCTTCTAGTGAGTAGGAAGTCGATTTGGGTCGCATTTCTCCCGCTCCTGTAGGTGATCAAATGGTCAGGTTTCTTTTTGAAAAACGTGTTCACAACGGCCAGGTCGGCTGCGGCACACGTCCGGAGAATCTCTTCCCCTTCCGTGTTCCGGTTACCGTGTCCAAAGCCCCCGTGAACCCGTTCAAAATCCACCCCCAACTCACCCACATGACCGTTCAAATCGCCCCCCAAAACGATGTCCTGCGACAACGGGATGCCACTAAGCACATCACCGAGTTTATTCCAGAACGAAATCTTGTCAGCAACGCTACAACCGGCCTGTGGTGCGTATGCACTTATCAAGTGGGTTTGAACCCCCTCGATAAGCACCTTGACTACCATAAGTCGGTCGCTAAGACGTTTCCCCTCCAAGATATCGTCGTGCAATCCCTCGGCTAGCACTATAGCTACCCCGTTCTCACCACCAGGTGCACCCGTGTAGATCAGCTTGTAGCCGTTCCCAATGTACCGGGATCTGCTGCCTTTCCACCGAGTCTCCTGCAGGAACGCCACGGCCACCCTCCGCCTGATGAGTACGTCGGCCAGCTCCCTCGCGCGTCCAGTCAACGTGCCAATGTTCCACGTTACGAAGCGGATCTTTTCGGTAGGGGCTCTCTTCTTTGACCGTGCCCGTCCGTGGCACGGTAGCCCCTGCCCACTTGCCACAGAAGTCGGGCGAAGCTCCTGCGCGCCGTTATGCGGCGGCGCCCTATCCGTGACCCTTTTCCTATTTTTCCTATCCATTTGATATGGCTATACTGTGGCCTTTACGGAAGCGACTGCCGTCTGACCTCCCAACCCCGAAGGGAGAGCCTGCGCCAGAGCCTCGTTCGTTTTTCAGCAGGTGTACCGACTAGCAGGTGAGGTTGGCTTGGGCCCGATGATCTTGGTGGGCCCCATACACCCAAAAGTTCAAAACTGTTATAAAAGCATAAAAGTTTTCCTTATTCTTACTAGGATTTGCATATCTTTTGTATGTAACTTAAGATGACGATAGTATGGGAATAATAGGGATAGGCGTTGTATCCATAAATTGGGTCTAAAATATGATAAACTTCACAATGTTATAAAAGCGACCCTTTTTCTTTTCTTCGAGTTTTTGGTTAACAAAATAAAACAGGAGAAAGTGAAAACACTCAATCTACGCGCGATACATAACATATTTGAAAATAGATTAAAAGTGATGAGGCGACATTACTTTTGTCGATAGCATGAATAATCTTTTCAAAGCTTTTATTTTTTCGCAGGAAGCGTGATCTGTTACGTGTTGAGATTAATGTTAGCTTCGATAATACATTCAGTTGGTTCACAATGGTTTCATCGTTGTTCCGATAGATTGGATTATTGAACTCCGTCCGTTTATTTGAGTTATTGCTATTATAAATCCGACTACTAGGAAACCCTTTCGTTTGTTCTTGTTTATGTTTTCTATTGAATTAATTTATATTAATTGTTAAAATTAATTGGTATATATTTTTGACCAGTCTAAGATTAAAAGCACAATAGCAGCCTATTTACATAGGTAGTTGCTACAAGTTAATAATATTTGTGGGTATAGAAACTGAATCCTTTTTGTGTAATAAGTGGTAGGAGGAATCATAAAGCTCTGCATTCAGTAAACAGATTTAGAAACCGTGCGACCAACTTATTTATTCAGTCCGCTTAATTCAGGCTAGTGCTTATTTATTTTTGTTTTTGTATTTTCCTTTGGTTCAGGCACCATTTTTCTGTGACACTCTAGTAGTAGAGATTTTGTACGAAATCCTAAAAATAATGGTTAAGAAGGCTGTGACAATGAGTTTAATTAAAAAAGGGATTTAGGCTTTAATCGAATTTAAACGGAGACGTTTCTGGGAATAAATACCTAATTAGTACACTTTATTTACGGCTACAATATTCATAACGCTCAACGTGAAATTGAACAACCAGGCTCGTGCATTATTTGTACACTGGAAATAGACTGTAAAAGAGATTCATTTTCTTTTTATAGAACTGTACAAACCATATAAAAATCCAGCGCATTACTACCTAGCTTTTACAGAGAACATGCTTTTAAATGGCCTCCACAGGACCACGTTTATACCTGTAGGTATGTACGGTGCTTCAAACTGAAATACGGCTAATTCTAAATGTATGAGCTTTATCCACTCATTTTACCGCACGCAACCATTCAAACCTTATTAAATCACTGGTCGGGAAATATGGAATTAAACTATAATGTGTTTATACTAATACTCTGGGGTTATCAGCTAATAACGGTTAATTATGTTAATTAACATTTCTCTTTGTGGGTGGGGCCTCTCATTTACATAAACGGTGCAGCGTTAGTTTTATCTAGGTACAATTACTAGCATGATTTCGCTCTCTATCTACTTGATAGCTAATTAGCGTATTAGTTAACGATTAAAGATGTCGTGTCAAGCCATTCGTGAAATTAGTACCTAGTAGAAGGAGTTTATGGTACAAGTATAGCGAAGCTTCTTGTCGGGTAAAACGAGTTCCCAAGATTAACTTGCAAACTGCATTTAGATCCATCTACATATTTTAAACATGTCACAAGATATACCTATTCATATATTTCCTACCTAGTATTTTTGCAATATGTTATTGTACGAAATCCATTCGCTTCAATCCCTTCAATGAAAACACGAACCATAGAAATAAGACATTGACAGAAGATACATATCCGCTCGCGTGTCGATGTCTAGGTTGATGAATCATTGTCACCCCCGAGTAAGCATCACATAATGGATCATTAACGTTGAAGATACATGTGGCCGTTACGAGAACATCGACTCAGAAGATAAACATGAAGAGATTTCATTACTCTGAGTGTAGATTTCCACGTATTTTTACGAATTTTCCAGTTAACCAGCTTTATGTATTCTGGGTGTAAAAGAAAGGTATATATTTGAAACAAAATAATGTAACAAATATTGTCTTGTCAAATATCAAAGCAAAATCAGCCTTTGTTTATATTTATAAAAAAAAATAAAGGCGCGATATTTCCACAGCCGTTCGAATAGACCGAGTAACCCTTTCTAGGAAAATGCCAAACGAACAAGTGGTTGGAAAAATTGATAAAAAATTGCAAAATTGTGAGAGACTGTTTCTTTGGAATTTTTCTTCGGAATAAAGGGCTAGGACATTTATTTTTCGGGTCAGCACAATTTCTTTTTGGTAATTGTGATTCTATTTTATAAAGCCAGATAATATTCAAAATTCTTTGCATCTTCCATTCGGCCTACACTGAAAAAATCTTTGCGAACATTTGATTGATTGACACGAAGCGTATTAAGGCAATCATTATGTAATTCTTTAAATAAACCAAATTAATATTTAAGAATATTAAAATCTTTTTCATGGTTATGACTTTAAAAGACCCGTAACTTTTGAACCAGGTGACAAACATCAAGTATATGACTGAAAATAACACGAAGAGTATAAAAGGTATCGACCTTCAAATGTCAGGTCGACAGCGTAACTTTATTAAATGGTCGCGATTACGCCAAAGTCACTTGGGTATGGAACCCTAGTAGGCCATCCTGATAACCCAGACACTTGGCAAACATCCCCTTGATACAGTAAGTGGTAACCCTAAACTAGTAGGTACCTACTAACTATGTTAACAGGCCTAATAGCCTGGCTTTAGTTAAACGTGCTAAACGAACCAAGTAGATAGGTTTCCGAAATAGTTTACCTATGAAAGTTTATGTTTGCTGCTGATTGACAAAGGACGACTGGCGAAAACTAAGTCTATTAGGTACGTCTTTGTCATTTAGTATACTAACTAAATATAATACCTACTAGCCAAGCAGTTTCATACATTCCTCAATTCAAAAGAGCTGGCAATAATAGCACAGAAATTATAAATTCGGGATTTTTAAACAGGTAAAAGGTAATAAACCTAGCCAATGTTACTATCAGGACGATATTGCAACTTATTTTGCGTAGGTAGGTACGCAGTTTTGGTAATTTTAGTTGGTCCATTAAATATTTTTAGTGTTTAATCGTATATTGATTTCTGACACTTACGCGAATATTAGACATTTAAATAAAACTACTTTTACGGATTTTATCGCGTTATATTAATATTATTTAATCCCGACGTTTCGGATCCTTTACAGCATCCATGGTCACGGGCAGACTCGTCGGGATTAAATAATATTAATATAACGCGATAAAATCCGTAAAAGTAGTTTTATTTAAATGTTTAATCGTATGTTTGAACAGCGTAGTAAGCTCTTTAGCTGTGAAATGGAGTGGCGTTATCAGTGTCCCCACTTTCCTTTGAGAGCGCTAATACTAGGGCACCTAATTGCCAACCTCGGTCGCACATTTTGCAAATTGCACACAAGCTGATCTGATTCTGATCACAAAGTTATCTGGAGGCTGAAACTTTAAAGCAATAAAATAATACCTATTCTGCAAGCTTTATCTAGGAATGAAGGCTGAATTTAAATTTAATATTAATTTCAAAAAAGCTGCAACAAATTTTGGCAGGATATATAATACAGCCTGTGTACATTTTCACTGTTGGATTATTACCTATTTTTTTTATCTCACTCGTTTTTGGGAAGTCTTCAGAAAAAAAAAATGTGGAATAAGATTCAAGTATTCAAAAATACTTAATTTCTACAATGCGGGTATATGACCGGGTATATATATGACCTCAAAGGGCTTGCAATAACAAAGCATTGCCCTTCAAGCCGCGCTTGTGGATATTGTTTGTTTTCAAAAATAAGAAAGGTATTGAACCGAATCCCAGTACGACGAATGGACGATTGAGTTTGTTTTCATACTGAAAGAAATTCTGTTAACATAATTCTGCCTTCCTTTTAATGCTTATTTTATTAATTTATGAGTCTATAAATTCATTTAAATGTATTCAAATGCCTATATTTTTTCGTTTATTATAATGATGTCCTTTTTAATAGCAAGTATAAGTACTTAGCTAAGTAGGTACTTACGATAGCCAGTGAAGGTTCACATCAATGTGGAGTATGCAAAGATTTTTAATCTAATCCACCTCAATGAGTAAGTACGAGGCAAAGTTTCAGTAACTCATCTTGGTACTTAGACTTGCTCTACAGAGTGCCTACGTAGGAGTTTACTCTATCTGGCATGTTTATAAATAAACGAGACTTTATTTGACATAATCCAGAAGATGTTAAGAACTTTCTATGATTTCATATAATCGCACTATACGATAATGGGTCCAACCATCAAACGATTTTTTTTATTCTTTCATTAAAAACATATTACAAGCCTTTGTGTGTTGTGCACTATTTAAATTTAACATGCCATCCGTGATCCGTACCTTTGCCGGGGCCACATATGGTGGCCAGTCATTGACATTTTACCCTGTATACCTCATTTAAATTCCAAATGAGAATAAGTAAACACCACAAACTGAAATGGGAACGTAAAAGAATACAAACATAATTTCCCGCGGAGCTGTTTATGACTTACCTTTACCAAATTTATTGCAGGAAATAAAGCTGATTCCGCGAAATTAGATAGACATACGTAAAATGGCGAAGGGAAAATGTGGCGCGTAACAAATTAAGTATATCATTTCTCAGAAATAGTTTAAAATATAGTAATGTAGTTCGGAAATTTCGGAAGTTTCGGAATAATGTCTATTGTTTACGCCGATTTATTTTGCTGAAATAGGCCGACGTAACCCAACCGACATTTAGCCCTGGGCAACTAAATCAAATTTTCAATCGTCTATCCTCCGGTTTGAGTAGATTTTGCGCGGAATAATGTAATATTTCTTAAATAAATATTAAATTAAAGATTTAATATTGGAACGTGAATTCAGTTGATTTTTATAATACGGGTCCTTTGACATTCAGTGCTTGTTAAATATTTATTTAAATTAGTATTTTATAGAAGTCTGGACATTCCCAAAGCATTGGTTTACATTTTTTTTTATTAATTTTAGTACTTACGTTATATTACTTTACTACATAGCATATTTAATATTCGGGAGTTATTAGTGTAAAGGGCGTTTTATTTTCTCATACCTAGGGCTCTCCAGAGGGCTCGAACGGGTATACATTACGTTACATTATTCCGTACCTCCTTAATTGAAGTGCTAACAGCTATATGATGTAATAAAAGCTAGGCTGTCGGTTCTCATCAATATTATGCTCTCCTAGGTAGAATTTTACTAGGGAAATTGGGATGTTTGGCTTTTATAGGATTATTTATTCAACATGTGGAGGCCTGTAAGAGCTTATATTTAATTAAATATTCAGTGAACTTGTGACATAAAACTTCCTTAAGCAGGTACTTCTAAAGCAACTGTAACGTGATTATGTGACGCTCGGAAAATGCGCAGATCTTTATTTCCACACGACAGAGCACCTTTTGAGGACATAAAAGTTTTCCGTTCACTTACTTTTAACTTTCTTTGGTTCCTATTCATAAAGTACGAAATTATTGTAATGTTATGCAATGTGTGTTACCCCTTGAATAAGTTGAGTCGTCAAAGTTACTCTTTTAGGATGAAAATAGCGTAGGTATTTCGGTAGGTACACAGTCGCTCAAATTATCTGAAAATATTTGTATATTTTTGACTTACTTTATGAATTATTATTTCTATTTTCCTGTTAAAAATCTTCCATTTTAACACTTGTTATTTCGTACATTATGTCATACTTAACATAAAGTCGCTTAAGTCATTGGCAGGTATACTTGAAACTAAACAGCTGCACGTCAAACTTTACTTCATCTCCAAACACATCGAGAGTATTTACAAATAATGTTCATTTTACGGTTTTTGACGAAATATCGGCAAATATTCTCGATAAAAAATGTGGTTGCAGAACTGGCGAGCGACCGAGCGTTGTCAATGAATAGATACCACTTAAGCCAAGTGTTTAGTGTAGTGGAGTGGAGAACATGGTAGCTACTACTATATCTACGTAGACAATATGTGTTAGAGCGTCAAGTGTTGCTCTTGACTTCATAAAAACCGCTCGAATGTACGTTGAATGGCGAAGGGACATACTCACGTGAATGTACTTTGAATGGAGTCACTAATACAGATTTTTCAAAATTGTATTCTTGTGCTCTCAATAATAGACCTTTTCATCAATATTTAACCTTAAGTAACATGACGAAAACAACAAAGATGCTTGACATTCATGAATGAGATGAGAATGAAAAGGATCTATACATCAATTTATCCACATTATGTGAAGTAAAATTTCTATATGCTTTTCGAAAATATAATAAACCAATACCTCAAGCTGACATGAGCGGTGTTCTGAATTTCTGTTTTCTCTCATATTATAGCGGACACGGACAAGACATTTGTTTTGTAACTCAAGCATGTTTCGAACCGTAATAAAAATCGCAATCAATCGTGTGAGGGTTCCTTTAAATATTCATTGAACGGTTAACTTTTCAATTTCGCTGCAGGCGTGTTTATTAATTCAATTATTCCGCAATATGGATTGAATGCAATTTGTTGTTACCACCAAAATTTATTGATGTTGCTGCTGTACGATTGTTATCTAGTACTATTAGAGGTCTATAACGCTCTTCAATTAAGTAATTAGATATCTGTTGGACATAAGTATCTGAACTAATTGTGTGGCGTGGTTTTTGTGACTCTTACGTAAAATATCGGTTACGAAATAGCAATATCGATGAACGTGCTTCGTTCTCCAGATAGTCTGTGTTAGTTACAAGTTCCCGTAGGTACTACAGCTTAATGATGTCGCCATGTTGCGCTATTTTCAACACTCTTTTTATTCGTGGATTTGTATGAAAAGCATTGCTATAGCAAAAACTTTTCAAACTTATAAATTATGCACGTAATTACAAGTTTTGTTTTTAACATGTTAACAGGCTTTGTAAAATTAATTGTGTATTCTGTGGTTCATATAAATTTTCTTTCAAGTATTAAATTGTTTGTTTAAGAATTACATGGGACATTTCAGTAATTTTAAGATTGATGGCATGGTGATTTAGAATACGGATTTACTACACAATGATGGCTCCGGAAGAGTGATTATATAGTCTTAGTCATTGTCGCCAAAATTCCGCAATCATCAAGATGCTTAATGAACAACATGCCTTCGTAAAATTTGCTTTTCGGAAATGAGACAAGCGTGAAAATAATTATAGGAAACAGTAGGTACCAGAAAAAGTACCTAATTACATGTTATCTACCTAAAGAATACTTATATGTCACTTGAACAATAGCCTGCCAGCAACCACGTACCTACTTTCTAAATAAGGTAAACTCTGACTCTAAATGCTTTAAATGGCCTCGTAATGGGTGTAGGGCAGTAATAGAAAAAACTTTGGCAGCATGCACCTTTAACCCCAAAACAAACCCAAAGTTGACTCTTTTCCTGTTCCTGTTCAGACAGGATCTACGAACTTGGAATAACAATGACTACTGAGTGGAAAGGAATGTTGCTAAATTGACCAAAATAAATAACATAAACATGAAGGTAGTTTTAGGGTACTCATCATCATCATCAGCCTATAGCAGTCCACTGCTGGACATAGGCCTCTCCAAGTGCACGCCACTGAGATCGATTTTCGGCTGCTCGCATCCAGCTCCTGCCAGCCGTCTTGCGCAAGTCATCACTCCACCGTGCCTGAGGACGTCCTACACTACGTTTGCCGAGGCGTGGTCTCCACTCTAGAACTCGTTTACCCCAACGGTTATCGGTTCTTCGGCTAATATGGCCAGCCCACTGCCACTTCAGCTTGCTGATTCGGTGGGCTATGTCGATGACTTTGGTTCTCTGACGGATTACCTCATTTCTGATGCGATCCCTCAGAGAAATGCCAAGCATAGCTCTTTCCATAGCCCGCTGAGCGACTTTAAACTTGTGGACCAGCCGTACCGTCAGTGTCCACGTTTCGGCTCCGTAAGTCATGACAGGTAGGACGCACTGATTGAAGACTTTTGTCTTTAGGCACTGTGGGATCGACGATGTTAGGACTCGACGTAGCTTCCCAAATGCAGCCCAACCCAACTGAATTCTCCTATTTACCTCGTCCTCAAAGTTGTTTCTACCTAACTGCAATGTCTGCCCGAGGTATACATATTTCCGAACAACTTCGACAACGGCGCCGTGTATCGCAATCGGTTCCGGTAGAACATGTTCATTGAACATGACCTTGGTTTTGTCCAAGTTCATCCGTAGGCCGATGCGTAGAGAAGATTCAGCCAGGTCGTTCAGCATCTGTTGTAGGTCCTGCAGCGTTTCCGCCATGATGATGATATCGTCAGCAAATCGCAAGTGAGAGATGTGTTCGCCATTGATGTTGATGCCGCGTCCTTTCCAGTTCAGCGTCTTGAACATATCCTCCATTGCATTAGTGAACAGTTTCGGGGAAATAACATCCCCTTGTCTCACTCCTCGATGCAACGGTATGGGCCTTGTTTGCTGATTCTGTACTTGGGCCGACATTGTAGCGGCTTCGTAGAGACATCTCATCACTTGGATGTATCGCCAATCTACTTGACAACGCTGCAGGGACTCCAAAACAGACCAGATTTCAACCGAGTCAAAGGCCTTCTCATAGTCCACAAATGCTAGACATAGGGGCTGATTATACTCTTCGGTCTTCTGTATAATCTGCCGCACTGTGTGGATGTGGTCTATGGTGCCGTATCCGCTCCGAAACCCAGCCTGCTCCGGTGGTTGGAATTCGTCGAGTCTCCGCGCAAGTCGGTTCGTGATCACTCTTGAGAACAGCTTATATACGTGGCTTAGGAGGGAAATGGGTCGATAGTTCTTCAGCTGGGTTTTGTATCCCTTTTTGAAGAACAGGACGACAACACTCCTACTCCACGCCTCTGGAGTTCTCCCTTCGAAAAGGACGGCATTAAAAAGCTTCTGGAGCTCCCCCAGTACGGGCTTACCTCCCGCTTTTAATAGCTCTGTTGTAATGCCATCCTCGCCAGGGGCTTTTCCATTTTTGAGCTGTCTCAGAGCGATCTCGATTTCGCCACTGCTGACTTCTGGCAGGTCTTCGGTGAAATGGCGTGTTAATGTGGCTCTAGAATCCTCATTTCCGGGATCAGGTCGAGATGCATGCGATGCGTATAACCGGCCATAGAAATTTTCCACTTCCGAAACGACTGCCGGTACCGAAGAAACGACTTCTCCACTTGTTGTGGTCAGCTTCGTCTAGTGGCTTCTTCCAAGAGATTGTACGAACACCTTTGACTCCCGATTCCGCTCAATTGCTCTTTCAATGTCAAGAGTATTGGAGCACCGGAGGTCGCGTCGTACGTGCTTGTTGATCTCTTGGTTTAGAGCCCGCTTAGCTGACGAAGCGACAGGCGGGTTTTCACGTCGTTTCTTCATAAGCCCTAATGTCTCTTCCGAAAGCTTTGATTTCTTGCCCTTACGCTGCATGTTACAGAATCTCGAACCTTCCTCCCTGAGGCTCCGAACCACATATTCGTGGTTCTGGTACTCACACACTCCAAAACATAAGTCGGCCGATGGTTTGTTTGGGCTCATAAATCAGTATAAGAGTAATGGTAGTCTTCACATTACAAAGATCAGGTATTCAGATTCAGATATAGGCATCTGGCATCTGGCGGTATCAGACTATCAGATTTTGACTGGAATCCAGATTAAATTTTTGAAAAATTGACAACTACTTATCGAGTCAACTGTCGGGCAACTGTTTAGTCTGCAGTGTGCGGATTCTCTTAGACGGGTGATAATATTTTGCCACCAGTAGCAAGAAAGCCACGTTCTAAGCAGCGGGACACTTAATACCCACAAACGTTTTATTAACTCTAAAATAGTGCCCGCCTTTAGGCTACTGAAACTTTTATTAAAATTACTAGAGATACCGTCTGAGTCTAATTAAAATATACGACGACACAGACTGGGCTTTAGTTTCATTCTTGGTAAACTATGATAAAATATATTTTGACAGAAGGAAAGGCACATTAATTGTGAAAATTATACCTACGCGTCGTTTTTACATTTAGTTTAAATTAATTTAGTATAAATTAATGCATATTTTTCTTCCTTACGTCTGATTCATTTGGTTTGGCAGAGCAGCTCATATATTTCTGGCAGGGTATTGATTATCTCAATACTGAAAAGGCAACAAAATTCATTGCGCTCGCATGTCTGAAAATGTGGTACACTCAACAACAAAAATAACTGAACTAACTGAATGTAAGTACGTATACTAAACAATAATGTGTAGGTTTTCTAAAAGGCATTTTGTGTATGTTACACAATTACCCAGTAGGTTACGTGCTACTTTCATTTCGGAGCTTTAAACATGGTAATATTTTAGGACTGAAATAACTTCGCCTACATCACCTGGGTAATGTATGGCTTTGTACAAAAATATTTTCTTGTTTTATATAAAAAAATTGAAACTGAATTGTTTCTGGCATAAAATATAAAATACGAGTTGCGCTGAAATTTTTTCATAACTATTGTTTTTTCCTGCTTCGCATGCAAATAGCGGTACCTGCTTTAAAATTATTGTGTTTTACGCGTATTTTTTTTTCGGACTCGTACGAATTGTATGAATATTTCAAACATCAAACGTCATAAGTAATTTCAATGTTTTTTCAATACACTGGGGACTGGAAAAAAATTGTCAGTCTATAATAGCTGTTCCCTAAAGTAGAAACAACTTTTTGCATCCATATAAAAAGTACCAGGCGTAGTTGCCACTTGACGCGGGTGAACCCGCTGGCGGAAACCTGTATTTTATTTTTTTAACACGTTCAACTGTTGAGTTCAATTTCGTAATTAATTCGATTTACCCATTACAATGGAACCTATCAAAATTTTCCTTACTTTTCGCACCAATTTTCGTGAAGGGCGGAACCTTTTGGCGACGGCCCTTTACGAGATTTTTTCGTATTTTTATTGCTTGTATTCACTGCATAATAACGGGAATTACAAATGCTATATTTTCAATGGTGGCTCGTAATTATGTTCTATTGTTTTACTTAATAAAATTCTTATTAACTTTTGTTGCGAGTGACTGCCGCTTAGTCTCAAGGCACGGAATTAATTTTGTAAAAACAATTTTAAAGATTTCAAATATTGCGACCTTGATTCTAGGTATTTTGGTTATTTTTAGCTGTAACGGTAATCTGTTTATAACAAATGCTTTATACAATAACAGAAAAAACTATAAAACCATAAAATGGACACAGACATTTATGAAACACGCATGGTTTCGCGGAAGCATAAATTTTGTTATGTCCGTTCATTTTCCTCTATTTAGTAACATCGGTTTTGTTTGAAACATTGATGAGTAATATCCAAAAAGTTTAATTAACAAGTAAACACGGTATGTTTGACGATGATAGTTTAGTACGGCAATATTTGAAATTGGCCGTAATTCAGTAGTATCAACTTATCTATAGCAATCGAGGTAAGTGGAAAAAATAAGTATCATAAATACGTCTATCCTATCTCGGACTAAAACTTGATAGATTATCTGTTCCATAAAGATACAAATAAAAATATACTCGTATTTTTTTCAATAAAAGAGCTTTTCGTTCGCTTTAATATCAATCCTCTTTTCTCGTTGTATTTAATGTTATCAAATTCTCTCGGTTTTTAATTTCGCATTGGGATTTGGCAGGGGAGCGGATTATGATGACGGCTTCTGTCGTCTTAAGGTCGGAAATAAATTATTATTTGTCTTAACAACTAGACTCGAAATCTGAAATGAGCTATTTCCAGTTCTAATGAAAGTTTTGTAACGCAATTAAATTTGATATTGCTACAGATAAGACCTAGGCCTTATCTACGCATTGAAGCCTGGCAATACATTCAGTATTACCTAAATAAATAACATGGCTTTCTGAGAAAGGCTTATTTCGTCTGGCAGTACTTATAGCAAATGTGGGCATTAAATACTCGAACAAAACCAATTAATAAATTATATGTTCGTCTAATCTTCAGCCATAAATTGCACAATTCGTGGAATACCAAAGATCTTTGCTATATTGTTGTAACTTAATATACCTAATAAAGCATTTCAACTTGACTCAATTATTCTCAGTGAGGTGAAAAGATTCCTATAAAAAAGTTGTAAGTGAGAACGGATCATCCTATTGATATAAAAATCTCGATCGTAAAACCCAAGATTAGTGTCGAGATTGTTGAAGGTATAAAACCTTAATAAGAAATAGTCCTGGAATGTCCTTTGAGAGTAATAAAAACACGAGAAGTAAAAACTGACTGTTTCTTTCAAGTATTTCTTTTATTGATAAAGCGATCTTTGTGGTTTAGTACAGCAGGAAAGGTAATATTTCATTTGGGGTCCTGAAGAGGGATGCGAGTGATTTGCGGAACGAGGTCTTTTGTCGAATGAACGTGCTTAAACACTAGGGTTTTTCCAAGCCTTAGTATTTTATTGTCCCGAAAAAAGAAAAATAGGGAAACTGTAACCTGTAAAATAATTATTTCTTTAGAGATGTAAGAAAACAAACAATGAAGGTTCTGCGAAACTTTGTGGTTTATCTGGCCTACGGTCGATAGGTACAAGATATTCTGTTTTTGGGATGAAATATCGCTTTTTTGCTGAGAATATTTTTTTGACCTGAATTTTGTATAGGTTGATTAGTAGGAAGCACCCTAAACGGAAAATTCTATATTTGACATTCTCTGTCTGCATATTGATATTGTAAACGAAACGTGGTAATATTGAAGAAGGAAAGAAGGAAACGAAGATTCCATGCCCAATCTAATACATTTTATTATTTGGACAGGAAAATATTCAAGTAAGGCATTTAGTATACAAAACAGGATCTAATGAAATCCAGACGTTTGTATTGAAGTGTTTCTTTTTGTAAGACAGTTATTTATTACTGCGCATGGTTAGCAACGTGCTGGCTACCCTACACCTGTTTTATAAAAAACCGCGTTATTTTCACCTGTCTCAATTAAAAGGTATAGCAAGAGTTTTACAATCTATACAGCAGCGTTCGCTTTGATGTCGGCCGGTGCCGCGCGTATGTCTATTTATGCTGTCATCAGAATTTATGCAGCAGTTATCAACTATTATGCTGTCCACGTGGCCCGGAGCCTCGCGATGTTTTTCTGAGCATGAAGATTTTTTAAAAGTGTGTTGTTAACTATGCTTCTAAAGATCAAAAGAACAAAGTAGGTGTAAAAATTGCCTAAATTCCAAGAACGAATCACGGAATCGATATAATTCTCAGAAACACATGCATTGTGTGTGTCGCTGTAATATTACATTAGCTTGTTTATTTCTATAATTTTACACTATCAGAGCAAACCTCTCATTTCAAATGGATAGTCTGGGATGATCGTCATAAGCTGGGTCTAATGTAGGCATTTTAAACTTTGATAACATACTATGTCACAGTTGTCCACACAAGTATGTGAAATTACCAACTATTGTTACAACTAGACCCTCATAATGTTAGGAACGGAAGTTTTGAAGGCTCAGAGTCTGGGTACTTGTTGTATCTTGGAACTAAATCGTGTATCATCAGTCTGTCCATTATAGTAACATGGACAATGTCCAGTGTAATCCTATCAGCCTGTACTCGTAGGTTCGACCGTAATCCTGTCTGATGGGCCGGACCGCGACTGAATTCCACAACAAAACAGACGCAACGAGATTCCAATGTATTGAATGTTTTCTGACGGCAAAACCTATCAACGCGGAAGACATAAGGGGGATAATCTGACGAGCTAGTCGAACGATTCAACAAATTAAGTAGAAATAGAGAGCTACAGTGACTTCATTCGTAAGGCTTAGTCAGGTTATATGTTTATTGATTAAGTATGTGGCAGCATGTCTGTCTGTCAGTCTTGAATGTTTAATACGTTAATAATAGCGATAGACTGAGACCTACGTGCTGGAAACCACAGAAAATTGCTCTTTTATATGAATAGCCACGACTACGTTGTGGGCAGAGAAGTTATAGGCACGGTCATAAATGGAATCGATTTTGTCTAAGAATTCACATGACTCACACAGGGATTATACGTTTATCGACTGGTTAATAAATAAACCCATAATTATCTACGTGTTAGAGAAACACGTCTAAGAAAAATGTGTTGGAAATTTCAAAACACAAATAACCTCCATAATTACTGTAAATACTAGGATACGGTTGTTTATTTACGATAACGGTTGGATTCCTCATGTTTGTTATGAATACACGTACCGTAATTTAAAAATTGTGTATTTTGTTTTCCTTTATCGTCTTACCTGAATTTTTCTTTTTCTTCGTTCTAGAATGGTTCACATTTTTGTTTCAGAAGATGGCTGACGAAGCGCGCGATTTAGTGATTAAAGAACCGTGATCGACAAGTGAACAGAAAATATGTACGGTATCAGGTTATTTGTAAGCAAAGATTTTAGACAGAACAATGTTTGGGGGCCCATCAATAAGACTGAGGCTGTCGACGGCGTGGCTGTCAACGTGTCGAGAGTGAACCAGACAATATACTCCTCCAGCGATGACGAATACATATTCGACAGAACGGATGTTCGCGCCATATTTATTACGCTGTACACCATCGTATTCTGCTGCTGTTTCTTTGGTAAGTAAAGTACTCTTAAAATACCTACCCCCAGATACGTCGGTATCAATCGAAATTCCAATAGGTATGCGAGACCACTTTCAGAGAAAAAAACAACTTTAGTGTTTATTTCTACGAATTGAATAACCCTAGCGAATTTTAAAAGTTCTATCCAAGTTCATGTCCTTTTAGTACTGCGTAACTATTCTATAATCTGTGGTACTGCTAGGAATGTAAATCGACTGAAACAACACAGTTTATAATATACATAGAGAAAGGTACCTACTACATTAAGAACAAGAGTCGTAGATACCTATAGTAAATAAGCAAACTTCTCAGACATAATTCGCACCTTGTTTCGAGCACCCTGTAATGAACTTTGATTAACACAACACCAATGTCTTTAATTTGCAACGCGTACAAAATAATGTACCTAATTAAAACTTTCTTGTTTTAACCCCATGTAAACATTATATTTCGGCGTGTTTAATATTCGTCGGCTGTTCCTACTTTATTGTCCCCCCCGTGGTGTAAAACCCCCGTATTACGAAGTGGATTTCAACGCCTTAGTAGAAATATGTATACATATATTTCCGTAGACAGCGAACCTGCCAAATAAGTAGGTACAATAGAGATTTTTTTCTTTAAGATTTTAGATTTATAGTAGTCGCTCTAAAATAAGGTCGCTTTTTATGGAATTTCAGGAAGAAATTCACAGCAAAATATTGTACAAGTTAAAATTTTCGAGCAATTTTCCTCATTTTATTTTTGTAGGTAGGTAATTGATTACCTTTTAAATACCTACTCGGGTGCGTTAAATTGTTGCCGTTCCTTTAAAGTATTCTTTGCACAAAATGTTATATAGGTACCAGTTTATTTTACTGTTTATTGAGAAGAAAAATCGGGAAAGAAAATTCCCACCGTAGAAAATATCCACTATGATCCCTAAGTCTTAATACTAGTAACTTGTAAAACTATGTATAGGTATTAGATATCTACACAAACCCAAACTCGTAGGCACTTATGAGCCCAAGGATTATAGCTGATCACTAGAAGGCAGTATATTCCACGCAATGCACACACATTACCGCTGCAGCCTTCACGTACAAACAAACGAATAAACATTAATCAATTATGTCCATATACTGTGACATCATTAACAGTGTCAAATGAAACTCGTAATTAGCTGGAATTATCAGGAATCTCATATACACAGATTAATGTTCATCAACTATTTTGGTATATTGTAACTATATAAAATAAAACATCCATTCATCTTTTGCCTAGCCTTTTCCCAACTATAGTTGTAAGTTTCCAGTCTACTCGGATACGGCTGAGTACCAGAGCTTTAAAAAGAGCTACTGCCTATCTGACCTCCTCAACCCAGTTAAACGGGCAACCTTGGACTGAATGCCAAACTTTCTGACTTCCGACTACTCGTAACGTACATACCGTTTGTCGAAAATATGTTTTTTGTTTTTATCAGAGGTTTGATGGCAAAGAATGGAACACGACGTCATAGTTAGTTATATACCTAGTAATTATAAATTATTTTGACTATTTGTCAAAAAAAATTACTAAGTACTCGTGAATACCAGCTCGTTTTATCTTAAAAAACAAAGAGTGTAGCGTCGGTCTATTAATTTATCATTGTTGTAGCATATGCTAACATAGCTTCTTTTGTCATTTATCATTCCCCGAGTTATTTTTTGCCTTTCCCCTGCCTCGGAATAATATAATGCAGAAAACAGAAACTACCGTTCAAAAGGAATAAGATGATCTACACAATTTATTTTGTTTGTATAAATAAATTACAATATATATTAAAAATAAAGTTCTAGGTAATATTATATTTCAGTAATTTTAGACCTTGAAAGATGCGAAATCACTGCATACAGTTTGGGCTTACCTAAGCGTTTAGGGAGAAATAAAACCTGAAATAAATAAATTCGCAAAGACGAGCTTTTTACGCTCTGAAACACTATAAAATGAATAAAGTATTCATGATTACGAATAGAACCTGTGATAGAACTTACATTTAAAGCCAAAGTACTCAGGAGACAGGTGCCGTCAAGCTTTCTCATTAGGATAATTTAAATTGACAAATAGCTGGTACTTTTTAAATAGACAACTTTTTTCACTAGAATTATAATATTATTCAAGATAATGACTTGTTTTTGTGGGCAGATTCTGTTGCCATACTTCCATAGTGTGAAATAAAGGAAAGAACTTTAGAAAATTAACTTTCGTGCCTTATCTCTCTCATCAATCATCAAAAGAAAGAAGTGTTAGTTACACCATTTTTAATTCAAGAACCTCTGAGCCAATTTGGCGAAATTTGAAGAGAAGGTCGAGGTAGCGTTTATTTCCTATTTGGGTATATGAAGTAGTTCACTAGAGACGCGGGTGAAACCTCTAGCAGAAGCTACAGTTCTTGAATGAAATATATACTATATGACACGTGCTCGCTTTTATACCGCAAAATTAAAGTTATTCTCGGTAGTCAGTAATCCGAATATACACTTTATACAGAATTGTTTTTTTTTAGAAAAGTGAGGTAGACAAAACATGAATCTAACGCAAAATCTGAACAGATTCACGGAATAATAGTCTGAAAACATTACAAACATCATTAATCCTCATAACCTCAATGACTGATTATTTCCGTAATCGAAAACGATTTACCATCGTTTTTCACTTGCATTAAATCGATGAGAGAGTTCAAAAACTACGTGCTCGTAACTTTCATGAGTTGCCAATAAAATCTGTGATCAGGCCTCCCGAGCGTTATAGGGTTACAATATTTTGCTCAAACAAAAAAAAATCAGCATCGTTATGTAGGCATTTTTTTTTGGTACTAGATATTTAAAATAGGAAAAAAATACGTGTGGCACTCGGGGACTGCCGCGGTAAAGCTATTGCATAGCATTCTGTATCAACAGTATTTCTTTTTCTTTGATATTAATTCAAGTTACACTTTTTGAGCGTGGTGACCGATAGGAAAACAAATTTTTCTTTTTTATTAAATAAATAAAAAGTTAATATTGTTCAAAATATTTTTTATTATTTTACAATACATGTGGGTTTTATTATCTTTCTCACAAACAGCTGATTATGTATCCGTCCGATTTCGGAGCAGCTCGTCAAGTACAATACGTCTAATCGCACGACACACAGCGCCGTGTCGAAGACTGCCGAACTGACACGACGTTAGACGATGCACGGCCTTCAAGCCACACCTCCGGAGCGTGAGGTTTTTTCGTTACGGAATTTCTGGATTTGGTCCCCGCGCTCAAGGCCTGCGATAGAAGCTATGCAATAGCTTAATAATTATTATTCAATCTATTTTGAGCTAGCATTTCTCTATAATTGCGAGCATAAAATAAAATACAAACAAAAATATTTTTTCAGAGCCGTGGGTGCGTTTATGAACCAAACGTATGGTACGCAAACAGTGGGACTGAACAGTTTCTGTTTGCTCATTCATTAAACAGTTTAAAAAAATCAATATTACCTACTTACTTTATAAATGGCAATCCATAAAGAGTCAATTGTGTTTGAACATTACGTTCGAATTGAGAACCTCTTTGGAAAATCGGTTAAAATAATAGAGCTTTTTAACGCAAAATATATACCCGCGGAAACAGAATCTTCCAGTACATTTTGGTACACGCGTAAAACAATTTCCATCGAAATATTGTATCAAAGCAATTCCAGGTTAGATTCTTGTCCTATTTTCATTCTTTTACGAGTAAATTCCTATTGTAAAATATTTTCTCCGTAACGCGCAATATTTTCAACTAATTTTCTAAAAAGCTTCGAGTACGGGTATAGTTAATGTATCTACCTACATAAATTACGAACAATGTGAAAATTACAGCAGAATATTTATAAAATATTTTTACACCTGAAACCAAATTTTCATTACTGGATTTAAGTACGTACTTATTAAGAAACGAATAAACAAAAGTTAGTAGACTTGAAAGGTGGGTTGTTATATTTTACTGAGCTAATAACAATTTCAATTACTATAATTCATTATAAATACTATTTTCTCTGCAAACTTTGGCGTTAAAAGGAATTATCAGATAAAGCTAATGGTTTTATACAACAATGTTGCGAGGGAGATTCCTCAATTTCGGTAACTGGGTAAGTTGCCAGTAGGCTTAATATTTGTGCCTTACCAATATTTAATCAGAAAGCTTAATGATCATTTCTCGTTCCTTTATAAGACAGGAACACGCTTTTACTTTTGGTTTAATATTTTCTTTGTATTAATTATGCTTGCTTTATTCGAAATGTTAGGCCTATCTTCTTCCTGCCGGGGCTGCGGGTTGTTCGAAAGAGATACCGCGGCCCTGGTACATAAAAGGCCTATGACGGAACACGACGATTTTAGTCAGTAAGAGTCTGACACTCCCTCACCGCTGCTAACCCACAGCGGGAGGGGTCATTTGATGATTTTACGTCGCTAAAAAAAAAAAAAAAAAGGCCTATCTTCTTGAATATAGCCTAGCTTCGAGTAACTACGTCCATATTTCATTCTGTTGTAATATGAACTTGACGAACGTCGTGTCGTCAAATACAGATTCCGGGTTGCTAGTAAAACAAATCATATGGAAAGCCTGATATCATTTAGCCAGACGTAGACATCATTTTCAGCTATTTACGAACATACGTAACACCAAGTAGAGTATGAAATTTCCCCTTTGGCATATTTATTGGAATAAAGTAATGCTTTCTCTTGGTGTCTACAACTTACATTACTAATAAAATCATCATTATCTTTCTATCTTCTATCTTTAGTATTGAAATTATCTAATTCATACGCAAAGTCAGAGTGTTGAACTGGCAAGTCCAGTGCTATTAAAATCCTCGTGTTGTAATAAAGTTGTGTTGACTCGCTATAACTGTGAACGAACACGACCACTTGAGCAACACTAGCAACAACTACTAAGTGGCTCTTTATACTAAATCGCCCATTAAAAAAAGCAAAGGGATAAGTTTTTATACTTTCGCAACTTCTACGCGATTAGCGCTAAGGGATTCATACAAATGATGTAATAAGTACAAGAATTTGTAAGACGATATTTCAAGTATAAAAAATTTTCTACGCGATACTAAAATAACGATCCCAAAACTTTCTTAAGAAACTTCTATTCCTGGCAATATTTCGGAATAACTTGGTCTCTGTAAGGCTTTCCTAACAAAATTGAAGCCATAGAAAGAATTTTATTTTTATTTGTTTCCTTCGACCCACAAGCTGATTCACTTCAGTATACCGACATCTTTTATGATACAAGATAATCTAGAAGACAAAAAGCTTGCAAAAACTTTGTCTAGAAAAGCTTTCATTTCTCAGCTACAATTTTATTGAAATTAATTAAAACCAGCTGCTCTTTTCTTCAGTTCACATTGACCTAGTAGTACCAACGAGTACAACCGCTTTAAAGAAAAACAATTTATCTCCAGAGGACAAGCTGTATTTTTTTGCCATTTTCAGTCTTAAATAAGTTTTCAGTATAATTATACATGATGATGATGATGATGATGATGATGTTCTCCTAGCCGATTATCGGCTACGGCGGCTGTTCTCATGTAAGGAGATTAGCCAACTGCGCAGGACATATTATAGTGCACGAGCATTTGCGCAGACACAGGTGCACTCACTATTCCTTAACTCTCATAGCCCGATGGGACGGCAATCCGACACGACCGGAAAGAGATCAGGCGCAGGACCGACATTTACGTGCTCTCCGATGCACGGGTGTATCAATCACCACCTTCCAGGCTCCGGGCTGCTATGTGAAAGTCTTCTAAAACCCACAAAGCGATTTCGGCCCGACTCGGGAATCGAACTCGAGACCTCGTGCTCAGCAGCCGCACTTGCGACAGCTAGACCAACGAGGCAGTTATACATACACATTATACATCAGTATGATTGTCTCTTCGATAAAATAAAACATTTAACATTTATATATGCGTTGTTCGGCGATCAAATTAAATGTAATGAAAAAAGTTCCTTCATGATTAAACAATTCCGGAAATTGATTGCTACTAGATTAATTACTACCTAATGTAAATTGAGTGTATTGGTATTTAATGAATATACAGAATGTTAGTTATCCTCATTGATCCGAAATTTATGGATTTGTTTAACACCTCTTTTTGAACGTTCTTTTATTAATTTTACTATTTATTATCGTGTAGTTTTATATATAAACATCATTAGTATATTATGTGGCAATAGTTTCTTCTCAAATGGAGAATACAAGGGTCTTGACCGCTACTTTGCCCAAGAGGGGTAATTTTTTCAATCATTTTAAGTACACGTTTTTACCATTAAACAATATATTTAATATCAATTTGCATTACAGTTTTTATTCTCAAGAAACCACTAAAGTAATCGACAAAGAAGATCTGTATTTATTTGTTCGTTATTTACGCTTTCAACCTAAAGAGGAAGACTATTTGGAGTTACTTGGGACAATTTTAAGTTACCTTTTAAGAAGTGGAACTGCAAAATAGGCAATTTGAAATTGGTACCTACTTCTTAAGCCGAACTGTGTAAATACATAAATCAATTATAAAAAAATTATATAATTTTTTAAACTTATTTTTTAAATCGAACAAGTGCTAGTCGGAATAGTGATAAGCTAACTTACTTGTGTTAACACAACGCACCATTCCGCGAATGTTTTAGAAAACCGCGAATCATTTGTTTCCTATGCAAATTGGATTGACGGTCTGTCAGATGCAAGTAAAAGACTATTATGTTCTCAGTTGTGCGCTCGCGACTAATGCATTGTTAGTTAGTGCACACATTCGTTCAACGTGCTTGTGATTGTTTCATTATACCGGCTGCGCACTATTATGGCATTACTGTTCTGAACAGATGGTCAGTTTTGGCGAGCGATGGAATTACATAAGACCACAATACGGCAAGACGAATATATAGTCATCAGATGCTAGGATTCCCTGGCCATCAAAATTGATATAATTAAATGACAAGTTACAAAAGGGGAGTCAAAAAAGTAACAAAAGAAAATCATCCATTCAGGTGCTTGGTGTAAATCTTTGGAAAAAAATTTGGAGTTACAAAGAGAGTTGTGATGTTTTTATGAAAGCTTTCTAGTGGTTTTAGAAGAAGGCAAGCGCAGATCTAATTAGCTGTCAAAATAACCCCGCTGACCTCGCTGATTGTGTGATTCAATAATGCCAAATCTAATCTACATTGGTTAGGGCAAAGTTTGTCGTACTTAGTAACAACGTATCAAAAGTCGCGGGACCTGTTGCCAGGAGTGACGAGAGAGAATTACTCTCATCGTTGAATTAGTGTCGACTTCAATAAACGTCCTTTATTGTACCTATAACATATTGAGCGAGACGTTTTATTATTTACCCTCTTGATTCTGAGAACCTTTGGCATTGTTAGATAACCTTTGATTTATTTGTTGTTACTTCTTTGTCGAATTAGTGTGGATAAAAAATAGTTCACTCAGAAAGTTAATAGATTGAGGAAACAAATTCAGACTATTGCTGGGAATTTCTGAGAAGTTTCTCTTTAAAACGATGCTTGCTTAAAATCGAATGTGATGTATTTTGTTTGTTTCAGGGAACCTGCTCGTTATCCTCGTGGTTACTTTATCGCGGCGTCTGCGCTCCATAACAAACTTCTTTTTGGCGAATCTCGCCGTGGCAGATTTATGTGTTGGCGTGTTTTGTGTCTTCCAAAATTTGACTATATATCTTATACCGAGGTGAGTGAATCGAAACATCAGGTAAACATCTAATGGAAACATTCCACGTATTTAAAACAACATGTTGAATGAATTAGTGCGTACCAGGGGGTACCAATTGGTCCAATGTAAAAATAATGATGTTGAAAGAAACTCGAGAAGATAAGTATGGAATATACCAAGGAGGAATGACCTCTCATCAGTTATAAAAAAAAATGATTACTACAAGAAAATTGTCTCTACCTAAAATAACGGGACGTAGAACATTATATCTGACCCAAATTATTATTCCTTATTGTTCACTAGATACTATTGGAAGCTTAAGGTAGGCTTGCACCCTAGGGGAACTCAATCCCCGCTTTGATCTAATTGTCAGCGATCAAATGTCAACGCTGCCGTTGCTCCGAGCGTGTTGCTTCACAATCACATTTAATATTTGCCTATCATGTTCAGCCCCCTAAGTAAACAAGGTCTAATGTCGAACGCGAGTCCGGTTAATTAATCCCAAATTAACAATTTGTTTACTTTTTGTAATAACGTTGACTTTTTTGATTATTCACACTCTGCAATCATATTGTGTGTAAGGCGAGCACAATTTAGCAAATTCGCTGAAATAATTAATTAATACTTCTTTTCTAGTTTTAGAGACTTATTACATGTTCTCGAGAAATCTTCGTAATGTACTTCATTAATCTGGCTCAAAGATAGATCTCTCAGAATTTGTTTTCAATTAGTTAATCATTTTTATGGAACTAAATAAACGTACTCAGCAGGATTAATTCAGACCAAGTAATTTATCATAGGTAAAAGTTAGGCTCTTATTTTTTGTCTTCATAATAATACTGATCCACAAATGATACTCATAGAATTTAAGGCTGGCTTTATGAGATGGAATTGAGCTCAGTCTATGGCAAGGAATTTACAAAAGCCTTCCTCTGGCTTTATGAGATGGAACTGAGCTCAGTCTATGGCAAGGAATTTACAAAAGCCTTCCTAAAAAAATAATCCTATTTACCACACAATATGTTGCTAAAATTAATAAGTTCCTACAAATCTTTCACTTCTACAAATTCTTGGAATATAGGTACATATGTGTTGGGACACTTGGAGTTTTTCTGTATTTCGGCTAAATTGACGATGAAGTGTACAGGAAATAAGAATCTTTGGCATTTGCGCCTGAGATACGGAAGCCGCTGTCAAAGAGGGAGTCAGGGTTGTCAGAATAAATAATATTGAGTTACTATCCTCGCCGGCTATAACTCCTACACGTGGCAAACGGGTACAGGATACAATAATGTGTAATACGTCATTCAATTGTACCTCGCATCCTAGTTGTAGGCATACTAGTAACAGAAAACATCAAATCAAACCTTACAGACTTCAATAATGGTCAATCATCGGAGTTCCTGTGAAACGCGGTAGAAGCCCCGAGGCAGAATTCGAAGCCGATTAATATAAATAAGTTCACCCTCATTGCTGGGACCTACAAACCTACGTAGTAAATTGCTTTGTCCTATATTATATTATGCTGGAAGTTTTAGGGAAAATAGGGGAAATGACTTATTAATTTTATCTGGGTTTATCAGAATAATCCTAAAAATAATTCGGATTGCGGTCCGCTTCGCGAATTATTCGATCCCGTCGGCACCCGTATTTCCCTCCACTATTCATTGTTGCAAACTAGTTCTGCTGAGTGGAACTCCGTGTATTTTCCACTACAAATCACACAGTCACTATTCTTGTTGAGAGATTGGCCCGGCCTTCATCCAGATCCCGAAATATTAAAGGATTATGAATCGTGAGAAAACGTGACCAGCAATCGTAGCCAAGTGGGGAGGTGTATGATGATTAATTACTGTTGTTTGTACGTGCTGACGCAGCTTTTATCCATTAAACGTAGCAAAAAAAACAGGTCTATTTTCTCAAAGTATGGCATTGAAATACATTCAGTACATAGCGATAGAATTTTCGTCGACTGGTCACGAATCCAGACCCCGGCAGATATTGAGAATTCCAAATGGAAAAACCAATAACACTTTTCTAGACTTGAATCCAGAATTCTTTGTTCAGCAGAACTGTTCACTGACACTAGATTAATGATACAAGTCGTGGAGACTTGTATCATTGATAATACTAGTTGAATGACCAAAATAGTTTATTAGTTCATTTATGCAAAACATGATAGAAAAAACGTATTTTGCAGTCGATTACTACAAGGTCAATTGCTATTGTATCCACGTTTTAAGTAATCCCTGGCGTTATGTCTTCTCCCAGGTACAACATCGGCTTAAAAAAAGAATTAGAACATAAATGATTATCAATATTAACAAAGAATAATTATACAATTTTACTCCCAAAAATCCTTTGAATTCTTGATTGTAGGGAGCTTCAGAATTAATGATTTCTTTGTAATAAATAAATAATGCAAATTAATACCGAATTCGTTTCATGCTTCGGCATTTCCCAGTTAAGGGTTGATGAATGTACCTGTTTGACGTCAGTAGGTCGAGATTGTTAAACCATTATGACCAAAAAACATTTGTTCATATTTAAGGCTGAGTAACATTAGCAATAATCAATCATACCGATTTGACACTTGACTAAATCAATTTGAAAAAGCTTTTAGTATTCACGAGCCAATAATAATTTAACCAAGTGAATAAAAGCTCGAAAAGGGTGAAAGCCAGGGCTTTAAAGCCTTAAAATTTTGCTAAATACGTAATTATTTTTTTTAAATTTGTTCTGACAATTTTGTAAGGCCGGTACTATACAGCTTTAGTTGGCTTTTGTACGTAAGTAAAGTAGTCCGCTGGGAGGCCTATTGGCCTAATATAACTCGCCGTCCACAACGAGACCACTTTGTACCACTGAAACCACGTTAAGCCGGTTGTACATTCATTTGGACCTTTGACAGTCTAATCGTGGTATCCGCCGTTGCTTCTTGTAGTAGCTAAATATATTTAGGTAGGTATAAATATAGTTAGTTCCATTGACAGCTACAGATACGGTAGGTCCCTAGGGTGCAAACATACGGTAAGCCAGAATTAGTACACATGTATTTGGCCTATAATGTATTTAATTTATTATCGCTTCTAGCTGTAATAATATCTCAGCCCAAGACACACGATGTCGAAAAGAGGGCTGGAAGAGAACATATTTATTGCTAGAAAACGAACGGTCAATATGTACTGTACAATTTGCCGTTATTGATGTTAGCCTAAAGCTTGGGTTTCCTAGGAAAGCGGTGCCGTCATATAACGGCCGTAATACAGCGGTGAATGACGTCACTAGAACGTTGTCTATGTAAACAAAATGGGGCGGTTTCCTGGAGAGCGGTAACTGACACCGTAACTTCAAAAAGCGGTGCCGCCATTTCCATGACGGCCGTCTTGTCGGTGTCAGATAGTTTGGTGAACGTTTTATTGAAAGCGGTGAAGCTTTTTTAATACGTATTTATGTTTTTTTTTTCGGTACAACGTCAAAAATGAGTTCCAACTCTTGGAGCAACGAGGACGACGAAATTTTAATAGATTTCGTTCGTAACCACGAAGCAATATATAATATTAAAAGTAAAGATTATAGAAAAAGTCAATGACGGTGTGATAAAACGGCCGTGGAACTTTCCACATGTCATCACCGTAAAGACGACCATCTATTTGCGTCCGTAATATTACGGCCGCTATTTGACGGCACCGCTTTCCTAGGAAACCAAAGCTTTAGCTCGATGTATCTTACGTTGCAATCTGTGAACATTTGTTTCTATTTTCAGCTGGGTGTTCGGGGACTTCTTGTGCAAGATGTACCAGTTTGTGCACTCACTAAGCTACACGGCGTCGATATTCATACTCGTGGTGATTTGTACGGAGAGATACTTCGCTATTATACACCCCATCACTTGCAAGCAAATACTCACTTCCACGCGACTTAGGGTAAGATTCCGCGTGTCATACACGAACGGTGAAAGAGACACGAGGGAACTATTTTATTTGAATTGACTTCTCTTATTCCCTCAGATGGGATGAATGTTTTTCGCAGAAAACCAAATAAATTTCTTATAACATTCAGGTCGACAAATATCGTTCACTTTGTGTCCCAGTTCGCTGCACGTAGTGCTTTTAATATAATATTTACTAACTATTAGATAATATTATTTTATATTGCTTATACAAAATACTTGTAAACCAAATACTTACTCTTATTTTAATTTGTTTTCTTAGGAGACTGTTGAGAACTAGTGGGTTCAGAATAGAATTTATTGCTGAGCTTTATTTACTTATATTTAAAACCCCCGTTTATTTAGAAGGCAATTAACATAAAACTTTTAAAGGGGAGATAAGCAAGTTATTTAAATACTGTTATGTAACTGTCCAGCAACAGTCGAGTTGACTAGATATCAGAGCTTGACAGTATTTTAATTCGAGTATTGTAGCTAAATGCCAAACGCTATTTTAAACGCTAATTTTGTGACCAGTGCAGCATGAACCAGCTAGAACCAGTATAATCTGGACTTCACAGTGGCATCACTTTAGTATGTTGTACTTAATAAGTTTTGCTTAATATACTAGACTCGCTCCAAGCCTGAAAGCGGTCTGAAAATATGTAGATTTCAGTCCGGTAGCTCTAGAATAAATTATATTGTTTAATAACTAAATTATAAGCCAGCTTAATTTCCCGTTTCTAATATAAAATTGAAATTAGTTAATATTGGATACAGTTTTCCTTGTAACGGCCCAATTTTCCTGCCTGCTTAAACACAAGTATGTAGGTAGTTGAAGATTATTGTTATTGTTGTTAGACTTCTTAGAAACTTGTAGGCTTAACACAAGTTTTTGTGTAATAGTTTTGGTAGTGGCATAGTTTCGTTTATTGGCTTATCTGAATTTGTATGTAAGTGCCTATCGTACCTACTTCAAGAAGAGTTTTTATTAGCTCCACGAATGTTGTTCGAAAGTGTAATAATTTGCCATTGTTATTGAAAAAAAAATTGTACCTAGTGTTGGCCGTTATATTTTCGCATCAGGTATTTTAACACGCTTATATTAGCTTCACTTGTAACGATGTAAGGAAATCTTGGAATCTTAATTCGACACAGTTCCAGGCCTTCGATTAAGATGAAACTTTGCACACGCTCTGAGTTCTGATGACAATACACACCAAGCGTGTTTTTTAGTTTTTTTTAAACTATTAATTTACCTTACTTTTTATGTACAGTTGGTGATACTCGGCGTGTGGATCACGAGTGCAGCCTACAGTGCGCCGAAGTTCATATGGGTGGAAACCATAACGAATGACCTCGGCGACGGCCACATGGAAACGATATGCATCTCCCACAGAAGAAAGTACAACTCCGAGCTCTTCGACATGGTGAACTTCGGCCTTCTCTACGTCACACCATTATGTGTTATGACGGTGAGTGAACTAAGTATATCAAGCATAGTATAGTGCTCTCTGAAACAATTGTAGAGTAATAATCGAATGCCGTAATGAAGTACGAGTATCTATCTATCTGTTATTGGTTTATTTAATAGGGAGACACTTGTGGTTTTACACAGCTGTGTGTAATATATCTGTGTTTTAGTAAACATAATATACTAAGAATATTAATAACGCATACGATTTTATCAACCGTTAATACTGCAGCTGTGCGGGAGAGCCTTCACAGTACCGTGCAAATGTTCAAGCGCGCGATAAACCGTATTTGGGTGCCACTTCAAATTAAATATGCCATTCGAAAGTACGAAGGTTTTTTAAAAATACGCGATGTCATGGTCATTAATTTATAGCACGAATACCTAAAAGTTTTTATGGAAGTGATCGATAATATTGGTACTGAGTTGCTCAAAGTTTTGTTTATTAGAATATGTTCAATGAAGTACCGCCTAACTTAACAAGTTTATGCGCACAGGTGTCTTACTTTGCCTTAATAATAAACTTCGGCTAACTTTACTCGAGTGACCCAGAATATATCGGTCATACTGACCTTAATGAGAAATTCTATAGTTTCACGTGTACATATAACAGGACATCATCGAAGCACAGAATGTCTCATTTCTCGTTACGTTCATTTCATGTTCTGTCATTCTTTTTTTCCTCTGCTGACGTCACTGGCAGGGTGACAATCGACGGACGCAATTTGCGACAGATATTGGATGCTAGACAGCTGGACAAAGAGCTTACCAAGCACAAGTCCCAATACAGCGCTGCACTCAACATCCCATTTTATGAAAAGTAGCTAAATATGCTGAATGGGCAGACTATCGAGACCAGTTACATAAATCTTAATATCTTTTGTATTTCACATTCAGCTTTGAGAAGCTATCAAAATCTGATAAAAAGTATTTTCTCATAGATCACTGAAAATATTGAAGGTCTAAGCGATTTCGAGTCCGCAGTTTGGTATTAAGATGCTTCGTCATGATTCTGATGAGATATAAATGTTATATCCAAAATTGCCTTAATCTAAAATTCCTACAAGTAGTTTTGAGTTTTGATATTTCGCTGGATTTCATCAATTACATAAAACATTAAGTGCGGCGAGCAAAACAACCTTTTTCGTACGTGGCTTCAGAAATGTCTACCTAGATAAAATGCAGGGAACCGACCACACAAAAACCACAAATGTATTTGCAATTTTTCAAATACTTTGAACGGCACTTTTCTTATGAAAATATTTTTATCGTTATGTGAATGTCTTTATTTGAGATATTCTTAATGACTTTTGATTCTATTTATAGCAAAAAGTTGTAATAGAGACACTACTTACTATATTTTCAACTTGTTGTGGATTCTTTATTAATTTTACGACTAAAGATGACTGCCAATTTACAAGCAGTCTGGGATGACCCTTAGATAATAGCCTTCCGTTCTTTGAGCAAAAATAATTAAAATACGTGAACATAAACATTCAACAAAAGGATGTATAGCGGTCTCGCCGTTTAATCGGGACTTCGTTTGTATTAAAACTCAAACGTCAGCTGTTGAATATTTTAATACAGAAAACGGGATGTCCGCACGCCAGAATTTTAATGATCGTGTGGGCTGTTTGTATACGACAAGCATTTCCGACTTACACGCTGAAGGTGCTCAAAACATTGCGTCAGCGCCTATCAGAACACGTGTTAGCGTCTTAGAAAATGAAGAATGTATATTCTCAGAAAAACATGCTATTTAATAACATTATCCAAATCGTAACTGCGTACCCAGCTATAAACATTATTTCTTTAATTCAACGTCTCAAGGTAGTCGTGTGAAGTAATTTGTTATTACTTTCTTAAAATATCCATAAAGGTACATAAAATTCGTGTATCGCACAGACGACAAAAATAACATTGAACGGTTATGTAACATACGTAGGTAATAGAAGGTTTACCTTTTACACAAGTTTTATATCAAAGTAGTAAAAATATATCGTCCTTAGTCCTAATGGCTAGCTTAAAAATTTACAGCTTCAGGCCTCTACTCTAAATCTACCTAAATCTAGATCGATCTAAATCGATTTTTAAAAGACAACCTACTTCTGTGCCCACGGAAAATATTTTACTGCAATAGTCTGCCGGCCAATAAAAGAAAAATAAGGCTACACCATCGTCGCGTCGAAGATAAGGTTATATCGAAATGTGATAAACGATGAATCGATATTCAACGAGAAGATAAGTTGTTCCGACACGGAGCACATAGGGGTATTTTGCATTTTTAGCCGGGCGAAACTAGTAAAAACAAACTTTCACATAAAAGAAAAAAATTCTACTTGTTAGCCAGCCAGGTAACTACTGAACGAAATCTGAGCTTTTCTGGACATTACACACATTGGGTGCTACTTTTTGCTACTTTGCTTGAAAATAATGGTTAATGGTTTTTAGCTAACATCAGCAGAAAAGTCTAAGTTTTGTCGAAAGTAGCAAAAAGTAGCACCCAATGTGTGTAATATCTATCACCTGACAGATTTTGTAATACGTTACAACAGAAATCGTTATCCGGAAACGCTCGGAAGGATAACTTTAATCCCTGAGAATAGTAGAATTCATACAAAAAAACGTTTAAAAATGTTGAACTTCAAAAATTGATTTTGAATCTTAAAAATATACGTAAACATTAGTAAATCATAACAAATAAAACTGTTCTTACCTGTATTATGATAATCCATAGTAGTTTTGGTTATCTAACTCACAATAAAAAAACTCTGAGGTATCAAACACGGCACGTTTTTAATGTAGCCAGTAACTGACGTGAGTGCATGTGACAACGATCAAGTTCTGACAGATTTGTGGGTAGCTGGCGTGTGGGTAGGAGTCCAGAAAGCTCAGATTTCGTTCAGTAGTTACCTGGCTGGCTAACAAGTAGAATTTTTTTCTTTTATGTGAAAGTTTGTTTTTACTAGTTTCGCCCGGCTAAAAATGCAAAATACCCCTATGTGCGGAGCTAGCATTTCTTTTAATATAAAAGTAAAATGAACATGTTGAGACTCTAGACATATTATGCTGATTACGAAGGGTAACAAAGAAACTACGTAACGTTTTGCATATCTTTGAACCACAAACATTTTGGACATAGTTTTAGGAAAAGGGTATTTTTTGCAATTCAAACAATCGGCTATACTTGTGTTGTATAAAGTAACTGTTTAGTGTAATATTAAACATACAAGATATTTCTAAACATAACTGTTGACATAGCACACACAGTGACAGGACACATCATACTTCGATCGTTAACTTGTTTTATGACCTCCGCATCGCTGGACGGAATTCGTTTTACGATGATATTATGCTTCATTAAGAATGTAATCCATCAATGCCCCTTGCTTGCCTTCTTATTTAACATTAAGCAAAAGAAGATCTCTGGTAGGTACATTTTGCCATTTTCGAACCATGTTGCATTGTTTGAGGCTCACCAATATATTTGGAATTACATATGGAATTTAAACGTTACCAACGGACTTTGAAGCTCCTCCGCTAGAAAGTGAAACCTTTCAGAGTAACCGGTACCAGGTGTTGCATAATGCATTTGCCCCTTCATTCGTAAGTTGACCTATTCTCGACTAGACCACTAGATACGTATTGGAAAAATTAAAAACAAACGTATTTCTTTATTCATCCGTGCTTTCGCAATACAAACTGCCGATAGTGGCATTTGTTCTTCGGCTATCTCTGCCCGCGCTGCTATTCATCTTTTGTTTGAAATAATGACTTGAGCAAGCGAGCATATTGCTGTTTTGATATCAAACAGAAACCTTACCCAGTTATCTCCTTTATAATGTATATTGAATGTTGATTTTATTATCTAGGTACGTTATTGAAGAACGAAATTTACGATGCGTTTAATTTGCGCAGTCAATCCCAACTTATAATATGATGTGTTAATTCGCCCAATAGATGAAACGTATTGAGAAAAGTTCGGAAAAAAGTTCCTTAACAAGGCAGGAGTTGACTGATAAAAATCATCAAAGAAGGAAACCCTTTTATAGGATTTTTTCTTTCTGTCCTCCTATAATTGTATATACGTGGGTGTGCATATTAATAATGAGATTAAATTAATAAGACCAGCAGTGTATGCGACTGATTGTAATCACGAAGGAACTTTGTTTCTGACGCGGGTCTACCGATCGCACAAGTTTTTGTGGCAGAAGACTCTCGCCGCAACCCTCTTTTAGCGGCCATTGTATTTACACAATCAATTGAATGAGCCCCGGGCAGGCCCGCCGCTAGCTGTTAGTTCGCCCGCGTGCAAAACTGATTATGCCGCCCTACGACTACATATTATACTGGGTTTTGTCAAAAAAAGAAAAATTCGTTATGATTATAAAATATATATTTTAATTAGGTACAATAATTATATTTGTTTACTGAAGTATAAAACTAAGCCACATAATCATTACAAACACTTAGCTTTTCTGTGTAGTGCGCCCACGGTGCAATGGAAGAAGAGAGAAGCGATCGTAAATAAGCGCGAGCGGAGCGAGCGCGCAAATTTTATAGTTCATGGTTTGCAAAAGTAATTGGAGCCAAAGACACCTTTGGCTCCAATTACTTTTGCAAACCATGAACTAGTCCAGTGGTTCTTAACCTATTAGTCATGAGGGACCACTTTAACTAAAGTTTGTCTTGCCGGGGACCACCTCATCGGTTTATCTAAATTAGCACTCTGCTAAACGCATGTCGGCAGTTGTGTAGGTAAGCAAATGCAAATAAAGAAAAACGTGCCTATGTAGTTTCGAAATGCGCGAGCGAAGCGAGCGCGAAACTTTTATCGGACTTAAACCAAATATTACGTAAAATTTAGCCCAAACGTACTTAACTTTTTGTTTGTTGACAGATGCAAAAATAAGGGCATATCGTTTTTGAATACGCGAGCGAAGCGAGCTCGAAATTTTTATCGGACTTAAAACAAAAAATATGTAAAATTTAGCCCAAACGTACTTAACGTTTTGTTTGTTGACAAATGCTTAAATAAGGGCCATAATATAGTTTCTGAATACGCGAGCGAAGCGAGCGAGACATTTTAATTATTTTTTATTTAAGACTCAAAACCAAAATTACGTAAAATGTAGCCCAAACATACATTTTCATGAATGGGGGGACTAGGTACGACACAGCCGACATACGTGCATGCAAAAACCCCAGCTCGCAATTATAAGTCAATAAAAATAAAGTTAGATAACGTATAGCAACGTCGCGAAGCTAAGATTCGCGGACCACTTGGAATGCCTCCAGGGACCACCAGTGGTCCGCGGACCACCGGTTAAGAACCACTGCTCTAGCCAATGTCCGTAAAGGAGCTTTTGTAGCGCCCTTATGCAATCATTACCCAAGTGGCCCCTATGTATTGAATAATTGTGATTAATAGGTACCAACATATGTATATCAAAGTGAACAGATTATGGGTAACTCAAACTAACGAAATAAATATCTATAACATTGTTTAAATTTAGTAAAATATGTTATTTATGGTTTTTGGTGGGTTTCCCGTTGAAAAAGTCAACGCATAAGACACAATTCATATGTGAGAAAGCGCGAGCGAAGCGAGCGCGAAAATTTTTCAGTCTAAGGACACAAAACAAATAAAAACCAGTGTAAATTAACAAAGCAAAGTCAAATAGTAAGATATGCACAGAAATGAAGTGCGAATGAATACGAAGCCGCGAGCGAAGCGAATGCGATTTTTTCCTTAGAGTTTTCATGAAGTAAACAAACATGTCATAAAAAGCCAAAGTGAACAAAAAGCCATAAAAGACGTGCGCGAAAAATGTTTTTTCGGAATAGAATGCCTCAACAATTAAGCAAAAACAATTTGTGATCTCTGATATGGAGCCGCGAGCGCAGCGAGCGCGAATTTTTTTAGGGATGCAAAGGGTGAACCCGTCATAATTGACAGGACGTGACTAAAGCGAGGGCGGCTTTTTCTGAACTTTTATTGCTAATCTACTCATCTAATTTTATTACGTAATTATGGTTTAATTTTGCCGCCCCCTAAATCATGCCGCCCGGGGCATTTGCAAATTAAATCATTGGTAAAAAGATATTATATTTTTTAAATATTACGTTATAAGTCGCTCGATTTGCCGCCCCCTAGGACGTGCCGCCCGCGTGCGGTGCACGCCTTGCACGCCCGCTTACGGCGGGCCTGGCCCCGGGTCCCCACGAGTCTTCATCCTATGTGCAAATGGAACCTGTTTCATTTGCACAGTTCCTCTGTGTACAAGTGGTTTTTGCAGGCATTTCACCAAACATTTCCAGATATTTTGAAATGTTCAATACTTTGTATTCGAAAATGTTTCATCATTTCGTAACAAAATTCGCGTAATTCCCATTTAGCCCGTAAAAACTTTTGCTTTGGATGATTGTTGAACAACAAATTGTTGAACGTAATTTGGAGTCCGTGTTTATTCCTTTGTATGATTTATTTCATTAACATCACAACAAAGCTATACCACTGAGAATGGAACCCTTAGGCACCACAGGCACGCTGTCAAAGTACCAAATTAATTTATCATCAAGTTTTTTATTATGTATGCAAATGAGATAAAAAAAAAAACAATAGACAATGCAATTTTCTATTATCTATTATATTTTACATTGTTTGTACGTTGTTGAATATGTCCTACGTGAGTTTGAGTCTACAACTTCACTCTAGGTAAACATATTTTAGTGTCTAGTGTAAGTGGTCAAAGCTTTTAGGCTGTAACAATAATTCTCGAACCTAGCTTCAAACTGGCAGGTTTGTTACATACCATGCTAAATCTACAGGTTATTCGTTCATTATTTGTTACAAACGTTAGCCAATAATTTGCTATCGGTAACTAAATAAAAGCAGAAAAAGAGTGCCTAACCTTTGGCACAGATTTCTAAATATGTAAGTAGTTTCTGTGTAACCTTTGGCTTTATTGTTTGTGTATTTGATCAGGAAGAAAAAGTTGCGTTCAGAGCATAGGTCAAACGTAAGAAAATACCAGTTTTGCCGGTACAAAAATAATAATAATAATAAGCCCCGCAGGGCATCTGAGGCGGATGACGGGGAGTAGCGACCCCGCGGGGCTATATATCCGAGTGCTCCAGGGAGAGTATACTGTCCCCCATCTCCGGCCTGCCGGAGTGAAGCATGACGGGGGATAGGTCTCCCGCCTCTTGGCTTGCCTTCATCGGCCGGTCAGAGTGGAGTCGCTAGAGCAGGGTTAGCAGCCCACTCGGAGGGTAGGTGCCTCGTGGTAAGTGGCGAGTGGGCCGGTGATGCTGGACCCACAGGGAGCGCGTGATCTGCGTTTAAAGTCCGCCGAGGTATCCTCACCCTTCAGCCGCTCATGTACCTGTTGCCCTCTTGTTGCTATTCAGTGACTGATTCCCGGGGGCCCAGTAAGTGAGTTGGCGAGTCTCCACCTGCCATTTTTACGTGTAATTATTACATTGTTATCGGCAGGTGCCATAGTTTCCGTAGTTTCCCCATTCCTAATCCACTAGCATCCCATTACAATAGCCCAAGTAGTTTTCATCCATAGTTAGCAATAGTTTAGCACAGAACCGGGGATTGTCCTTGGGTACATTTCTATAGTGTATACAGGGATAATCGTCGGTTTTGTGTCACCATTTCATTAAAGTTGTCTCAAAAGGGCTTCAGAGTGTTGGCTTCGGCCCCACGTTCGCCTCCCAAAAATCCGGGACTCTGTAGTCCCGAGGTCTGGAAGAGACATACATTTATAATAATAATAAATTCTTTATTGGAACAAAAACATTTGGCATACATTGATGTGATCGAAAATAGCTGCATTAGTTAAAAACTGTGTCGCAGCTAGTAACGCCCACCTCCAATACGGATATAACATCGTTCCTTAACAAGGGTACAAACTTAAAAAAAAAAAAGAAATATTAGATAGAGCTACCTAAAGGATTATTAGTTACCACCTGTAAGCAAAGTTTTTTGTTACTAGGACAAGGCCGGGACTTATGTATTACTGACTGTGAGAAATGTACCATTTATGTGTTTATCATTTGTTTGTTATTTTCAATTTAATTTATCATTGAATTGGTCCTTATTTAATTTCCGGGTTTTTGGTATTTCCCATGAATAAATTGCCAATCTGCCCGTTCTTCTGGGTAAAGACTTATTCACATTTCTTTGCCAGTAGCGCCAAAGGAAGTTAACATCTTTTTATTTTTATTTATTTTACATAGTCAGGCTCGTAACCGGAATCGCCTAACCAGACTATAACTAGAAAACAGTAGGAATGTAATATGAAACTGCGTCTCTGAAGAAGATATATATGACTTATGACGAAGATAGATGTTATACGGAAAACGTTGATGATTGGATTAAAGTTCTGATGTTTTGAGGTACTATATAGATGTACATAATAACGATCAAGTATATTTTTTCTTTAAGCAGTAAAATAAATGAAGGTTAATAGGTTACTAAACAGCAAAATACTGTTACATAATTTTACATAAATGTTACGTAAAATGCGAAGCAATAATACATTAGGAACTACACCAGGCCTCTAAGCATAAATTGATTTGTTGGCATATCGAACGTTAACGTTATGTGGGATTCGCCCTTACCGACATGTTCAGAATAAGATTAAATGTGAAAAAAAACCGTTATCATCATCCTCCGAGCCTTTTCCCAATCATGTTGGGGTCGGCTTCCAGTCTAACCGGATTCAGCTGAGTACCAGTGCTTTACAAGAAGCGACTGCCTATCTGACCTCCTCAACCCAGTATCCCGGGCAACCCGATACCCCTTGGTTAGACTGGTGTCAGACTTACTGGCTTCTGACTACCCGTAACGACTGCCAAGGATGTTCAATGACAGCCGGGACCTACAGTTTAACGTGCCATCCGAAACACAGCCAATGGTGTCTAAGATATACTTAGAAAGTACATACAAACTTAGAAAATAAACCGTTATATAATGTCGATATTCATTTGGTATCAAATGTCGAGTGTGTTTTTTTCCACAAAATGTATGTGACAATAAATATTATTAGATTTTTTCCAGCCGCGACTGTTTCGATTCGATTTGAAGACGTATAATTTTGAGGAAATTCAACAGAAAACTAATTTCTTAATTCAATTTAGTTAAATATTTTTTTACTGTACCTACACTAATTGATTTCTACGATGGTTCCGAATCACAAATATGGGATAACATAAAATTAGTAAAAATATAAAGAACCCACATGAACATGTTGGGGTCAAGTTTAATACAATTCCAACGAAGCCTGCATCAAATGTTAAGCCTAGTGGGCAAAAGTATTTAAATCAAAAAGTTGTTTGTTTCAGCGTTTCAACCACGAAACGAAACAATTATTGATGCGGGATAATGTGTTTTATTTTATTGTTTTCTGTGTTGCAACAATCGTGTTTTGTCAATGTTGGGAAAATATTGTACCTTTTTATAATACCTTAGTCAAATAGATGTATACAAGTTGCAAATCGTCCATTAGCAAAGCTAGTGGATATTTCGAAAAATCTTTAGTAGACATGTCGTTTCCTGAAGTCATCTTAACATTTTAAAGTTATATTCCTAGGCATATATTACGTGAATTAGTTACTACATATGATTAGACCTTATATTATTCGTCCTTGCAAGACTATGTTAATTTTATCTTATTAGCATTCAAATATACAACCTGAATGTCACAGCAGCCCACAGTGTAGACCTTTAGGCCACAACCGCCTACGCAGTTAGGTACTAAGTAAACAAAGCCAGTCTCTTTTCATGACTTATAATTTGTACAAATTAACTCAAATAACTTGGCTTTGTAATTATCTTTTTGAACCAAAAAATTAAAAACATAACAGCCTGTGGTTCTAAATGAATTACGTAAAAGCTGGACAATTAAATGGTATTTTATTAAATTCAGAATATCCAAAGCCCCAGGGGTTACTACATAAGATCTTAATGAAGGCTCTCAATCTTAATTCAAGACTAAAATCCAGTAGGTTTGGCACGGACCGACCTTCTAATTTCATTATATTATAACGGTTGAAGAGGGATATTGGTGTCTCCTTACTCTGAAAATATTTCGATTATGAATGTACCTGCAGATAATTGGTTTGACACCGCTGGGTACCCGTCCTGTGTTAACATCGATCGAATTTTAAATTAAATTTCCCAAGTAAGAGCCTATTGTTTACGTGTTTGTAGGTACATGCAAAGCTAACATAGTAATAGAGGTTATGAATAGCAATTTGATTTGATTTGAATTTGTTTCTTTTTGTGAATTTAATAGAGACACGTTGTCAAAGATATGGCAATAAGTACATCAAACTTTCATTACAAGAAGACGATGATAGTTACTCTACTCGTATTACTTGTACGTAACTGCCTCGTTGGTCTAGCTGTCGCAAGTGCGGCTGCTAAGCATGAGGTCTCGGGTTCGATTCCCGAGTCGGGCCGAAATCGCTTTGCGGGTTTTAGAAGACTTTCACAAAGCAGCCCGGAGCCTGGAAGCTGGTGATTGATACACCCGTGCTTCGGAGAGCACGTAAATGTCGGTCCTGCGCCTGATCTCTCTCCGGTCGTGTCGGATTACCGTCCCATCGGGCTATGAGAGTTAAGGAATAGTGAGTGCACCTGTGTCTGCGCAAATGCTCGTGCACTATAATATGTCCTGCGTAGTTGGCTAATCTCCTTACATGAGAACAGCCGCCGTAGCCGATAATCGGCTAGGAGGACATCATCATCATTACTTGTACGAATAAGTTATTCTCGTACTGCTTCCTATCAATCTGATTAAAGACGATGCGATTTTCAATGATTATGGTTTTATATTTAATTCTTTAGAACTAGTACCTATGCTTACCTACCAATGTTTCATGTATTGGTGAGAGCAATAATTTCATTATGCTCTTAAATTGATAACGTAACGGAATTTCACAGCAGAATCGATGGCTGAAATGCAAAAACGATGGTAAACAATTTTTTAGGCCGACAAGCAAACATGTTGACAGCGGCACACTGAAAATCAATTCCATTTCCCGGTTTTTCCCCTTACGTTTTGGATTTTTGTTATTTATTTATTTGAAATAGGTAACATGTAAGCCCCTGACAACTTTAGAATCAACTTTTTGTTATAAAATAATGTATTTTTTTATGATTTCCTATTGGAATATGGTTTATTTCTGTTGGGAAAAATAAAGTGCTAGCTTATATGTAGTGTATAGTTTTTTGACAATGGGGCAGACGTAAGACAAAGATTTATTTATAATTTAATTTTCTATGTTTATTGCCTAAAATCTATTAAAAGGTTATTAAGGTTATTTGAAAGGTTTCTGTGTAATTTTTTTTTCTAATTAACCCATAATTTAATTTGATTTAATAGTTAAGTTCAAATGTAATAAATATATAAAAAAAGAAATCTTTTCTAAAAGATTTTTTGCTACATGGTCTATTGAATCTAATAATAGTAACTACCTAAAAATAATTTGGACTGACAGAAATCCGCATAATCTCATTATTACCCCAGTCGTTACGAAAATAACGAGATTATCATATTTAAATATAATAGATAAATCTCCTCTTTTGGTAAAATATCATGCGACCTTATTGGAGTCCAATTTGTACCGAGGTTTATTCGCGTGCGACGAGCTGGGATATATAATTTAATAACACGGTGGCAGATACGGTACCTGTACAAAATTTTCTTAGAAATTCGAACTCTTTAATGGATTGTCAATGTAAGATCTTCTCATGTTATTACAGGCTCATGTCTCAAGGTTACCAAATTGTAAAACATATTCATACAATAAAAGATGATTGGTAAAGTCTGAAATCAATATACAGTAAGTACCTAAATAAAACCTCAAATATAAATGAGATTTTTTTTATTTACGTGAAATTGAACTCCCTTCTTCTAGCCTAGTCTATATTTTATGCGTAGTAAAATAGATTGTAAACATAGCTATAGAATAGTTAAGATAATAGAAATAGATCGGTATTTTATAATTAGTTTTGTGTATTATGAAAGTTTTGGTATTCCATCTAATCCCAACCAGGGACTATTTACCAAAAGCAATTATGATAGTACCTAAGTTTTCTTGTTAGAGGTAGATAGATATTTGTCTGTGTAAAAGATTCTTTTATCGATCATATTGGCTAATTTGACACATTTAACTGTCTTTTTAACCGACTTCCCAAAAAAGGAGGAGATTCTCAATTCATCGGGATTTTTTTTTTCTTATTTTTTATGTATGTTCACCGATTACTCGGAGACGCCTGGACCGATTTGCAATTTTTTTTTTGTTGGATAGGGTATACCTTCCAGGTGGTCCCATAATCACCAGGTCAGGATCTGATGATGGAAACCTTGAGAAATTGAGGGCAACTTTCGAAAATTGTAGGCATACGTAGGGTAAAAACTTGACACTAAGGCGTATGTCTGATAACACGATGCAATGGTGAAGGTTTGGAGCTGACCTGATGATGAAGACTAGAGAAGGTCGAGGGAACTTGAACACTGAATGTGAAAACTACCTCGTGTTTGGGCTTATTTTGTTCGTATTGACAAGACCTTTGCAACAGTGAAGGTTTGAAGCTGTCCTGATGATGGAGACCAGAGAAGGTCGAGGAAACTCGACAACTGAATATGTAAACTACCGTGTTTGGGCTTATATTGTTCGTATTGATGAGAACTTTCCACTTATGTGGATATTGTCACTGAAAAGTCAAAAATAAAAAACTTTTTACAAAAAAATAAAACCGACTCCCAAAAACACTGAAAAGCAAAAAAAAAAAAACTATTCTTAGGTGCATCGGCCTAGAAGTCGGTGGCGAAATAAACTTAGTTACATCCATTAGACACTGACTTCTAGGCCGATGCACCTAAGAATAGTTTTTTTTTTGCTTTTCAGTGTTTTTGGGAGTCGGTTTTATATTTATGAGAAAACTGACTAAGATATTAACATCTGACACCTAAAACTAATAAGAAGAAAATTACTTAGATATGTGCGAGACGTTATCAAAATATTCGGGCGAAGGGTAACCATACTACTATAAGAGAATTAGTCGATAAGTATTCTTGGATTTTAGTATATGGGGCAGATGGAAGGCAGAAAATGAGGCTAAGTTACGATAAAAGTTTTCGATATATGAATATTCTTCACGTATCTACTTACTTCAAAGTTCAAACATGTGTGTGATCACCAAGCAGTAAAGTCGGAGTAATCATCATCCTCATCTTCCGAGCCTTTTTCTAAGCGGATGTAGCTGAGTACCAATGCTATACAAAAACAAGGAGCGACTGCCCTATCTGACCTCCTCAACCCAGTTACCCGGGCAACCCAATACCCTTTGGTTAGTAGGTAATCGAGGGACGAGAAAGTTAATGTAAAATATTTTTGCTAGTTCTTAATTCTATAACATTTTAATGATTTCCAAGTAAATTATTGAATTCAGTAATTACAACGTATTTACAAAAGTAAGTTAATACGACAATTTGTAAAAGTATGTCGCTACTACCCCCAAATTAACCTTTATATGTTTGATAAAATCTTCGAGCTATTTAAAAGTCAGATCAACGGGGTTTCGTGTATTCCATAAATACTTTTATGGTCAAAAAAATATCAATAAAAAATAAATGAGTTTGGACCGTATATTTTTATTGCATTGAGATAGGATCTTAATGATTTTCTATTGGCCTGTGGGGTCGCCGTTTTCATATAAATAAACGAATTTAATGTTGATTTGCTGAGTGTAGATACTTACTTAAATATTGATTGCATTACTTTAAAAACAATATTTACCTGTGGTATACAGACTTCCTGCCTTATTGCAAAACATAACATTACCCATAACATTCTAAAATTACAGAATTTTGTAGCCGCTTGCCTAATTACATCTGTGTATCTGGCTTTTCCTAATGTATTCATAACTTTGAATTTATCACAAAATTATACTTAACAAACATTTAATTAGATATGTACAGGTTTCGGTGATTTAGGTAAACGCTAATTAATTTTAAAAACTTTTTAATTAATAACTAATTACCACGAGTTTTGACGAACCTAAACTCAGTTGTCAGCCGACTGAAACTCATCAGATGGTTTTGCGGTCGACTGTTCGTTCAAACAATTGGGTAAACCCATTACAACAATTTTAAACGTATCAAACAAAATACATGTAAATTCTTAACATAGGAATAAATAAATCTGTAGGACTTTTCAATATAATTAATTATAAAAGTACTGCGTTGAAGGGAAACGAAGCCTAGCCAAAGAGGCGAAAATGTTTGGAAAAGTTTTGATTGAAATGGAACTAGTTCTAAAAAGGTAGAGAAACTTGCTCTTTAAAATTGGTTTTCCTTATAGGATTGGTATTTTCGACTTATCTATATTAGGTGAGCAGGAAAATATCAAAGCTTCTAGCAATCTCCATCCCCTATCCAAAATCTCTCTAAAAATAACCAGTAAGCACTATAAAGGTCTGTGATAGGAAATAAACGATCAATTTATTAAACATTCAACAGTCATTACGGTAATATGAAAGTTTGACGACTTACGTTATCGGGCAATCACCCAGTTACTGTTATTTCACAGACCTAGGTCTCACTAATCTAGCTAGAGGCTAATGTAACGGTAAGAGCCCCATTTATAAATACGTGGTTTGACTTTGAAACCGCTTCTAGTTGGTGACTGAAGAATAGTGTGAGGTGGCAAATACCAAGGTATCATCATCCTCCGAGCCTTTTTCCCAATCATGTTGGGGTCGGCTTCCAGTCTAACCGGATTCAGCTGAGTACCAGTGCTTTACAAGAAGCGACTGCCTATCTGACCTCCTCAACCCAGTTACCCGGGCAACCCGATACCCTTTGGTTAGACTGGTGTCAGACTTACTGGCTACTGACTACCCGTAACGACTGCCAAGGATTTTCAATGACAGCCGGGACCTACAGTTTAACGTGCCATCCGAAACACAGTCAATGGTGTCTAAGATATACTTAGAAAGTACATACAAACTTAGAAAAGTTGCATTGGTACTTGCCTGACCTGGGATCGAACCCGCGCCCTCATACTTGAGAGGTTGGTCCTTTACCCACTAGGCCACCACGACACTCACCAAATACCAAGGTATAATACTAAGTAATATCTGACGTTACGCGAAAGGTGTGCTCTTTCATTTATTTGACAAGTTGAGATGGTGAGCCGCGCCTAATGTTCCTCATTACGCTTAATAGGTATCAGGCATATTGTGATACCTATACCTTAATAGGCTACGAGTTAGAACGCTGAAGGGTAACGAATGTATCAATCTGTTTGTGGGAGTGTAGTAGAACATTCATAAACAAAAATATAAAGACTGAAACTTTTCCCAATCTGCTTCTTAATTTAAACTTTAATGTCCAAATAGCAATGGCGCCGTTTGCGGTATTATCTATAGACCTTATCATGGGCGTAGCCAGCTTTGGGCTCAGGGTGGGGCAGCAGTCAACCTATCCCCCGGGGGAGGGCGGGGGCCCTCCGATTATTTGTATCTTGAGCCATTAATCGCCAACTTGTTAATCTCTTAATTTGAGAGGTTTATATTTTCAGGTACAGAAAATAAACAATCACACACAGGACAAAAGCCAAAAATAAGGGCATATAGATTTTGAATACGCGAGCGAAGCGAGCGCGAAATTTTTATCGGACTTAAACCAAATATTACGTAAAATTTAGCCCAAACGTACTTAACTTTTTGTTTGTTGACAAATGTAAAAATAAGGGCATATAGTTTATGAATACGCGAGCGAAGCGAGCGTGAAATTTTTATCGGACTTAAACCAAATATTACGTAAAATGTAGCCCAAACGTACTTAACTTTTTGTTTCTTGACAAATACAAACATAATATAATTTCTGAATACGCGAGCGAAGCGAGCGCGAAATTGAATTATTTTTTAAGACTCAAAACAAAAAAACTACGTTAAATGTCGCCCAAATATACATTTTCATGAATGGGGGACTAGGTACGACACACCCGATTTACGTCCATACGAAAACCCTCTCGCTCGCATAGATAAGTCGATAAAAATAAAGTTAGATAGCGTATAGCAACGTCGCGCAGCTAAGCTTCGCGGACCACTCGGAATGCCTCCAGGGACCACCAGTGGTCCGCGGACCACCGGTTAAGAACCACTGTGCTAAACGATCGTTCTATTGTACAGGTCGTACATGGCTGGGCAAGCAAAATAGCGAGCGCGGTTTTAACACTAGGATAAAATTGTATTTCCGAAATTTTGATCACATCTACCAGTTCCATCTCCTTCAATGAATTATTTTTTGGATTAGCTGGACGGCTCGGCTCGCTACGCCACATAGCACCTATTCTTTTAGGGAATACGGCTCGCTTTCAAATGACGCGCGCACCGCGCACGTTCGGGAACTCGAGCGTGCATTTTGTTTTGATCGCGCTCTTTTCAAAGTCGACAATTTTTTTGTGCAATAACTTACGGATAGTACATATATTGTTGATGTTGTTAGTTAGAGTTAGTAAAAAAAAAATTGATTAATCAGACACCTTATAGGTCAGAGCCAGGGCCCAGGGTGGGGCAAGTGCCCCAGCTTGCCCCAGTGTGGCTACGCCCATGGACCTTATGGGATTAAAATAGTATTATCGTATTGTAAATTGTATTATTCAAACAGAAATTGCCATAACAAAATTTTGATAATCCCCTGTGTTGGTTTGAAATTGTTAGGAACAAGCTAACTTGGCCTAACTTGTACTAATTACCTTTGACCGCCGCGTTCATTAAGAACGAACAAGTTCGGATTACTTTAAAGTTGTTTTAAGTCGAAAAAGTTTTTAATTTCAAAGATGAGTAAAAGTGGCTCAAATTAAACCTAATTTAAAAACAATCCATTTTTGTCATAAAATAATCGATGGCTGTATAAAGATAACTTAGGCGATCAATTTGTTCCTCGCATTTTGACGATTAATTAATCATAAAATAACGCTTTTTCTCAAAAGGTCAATTTCATCTTTTTCAATTAAATAAACTTCTTATAACATTATAGACGTAAACAACGTCGGCTTGCTAAACTGTTACCATATAATTAAAATGAAATTATAATTAAAACCTATTTGATTCTGAACAAATCTAATATGAAACTAGAATAGAATGAAAAGAGAACCCAGGTCTTTGTTTGAAAATTATTTGCGGGCACACATACATAGAAACATTTCGTCACGTAACGCGTACCTATGTGTATTATTATGTCTTTCAGAAAAGTATATTTGGGGCAAATGTGAAATAAAAGACCTAATATAGGACTCTTTGGTTTTACGTAAGCGTTATGTCCAGCTTTATTGAAGCGATCTTTTCAATTTCTACGCTAATGAAGCCGCTATTGTTAACGTTCATTCCCAATATATCTATCTGTTGATTAACTCACTAGAGATAGAATTTTGTCAATTAGGAATTTTTCAAATTCCTGTCGCTAGAAAGCAAAACAAAATATGGATAGGATATTGGGACGATCGTAAGTAGACTATGTACTTTGCTTAGGTAGTCATGCGTCGCATCGTGGGCGGTGCTACGGGAAAAAGTATGTTCCCATATAGGTTAATGGTTTAATCACGATAATGCACCTCAACTACATTATATCAAGATGTTACATTAATAAAGCTTACTGTGACTTATAGGTATTTCAAGTTCAATGGCCTGCGGTGTTGGGCAAGTGGTCTGAAAGATGAGACTCTGGATTCGGTATTCCTGCCTGCCAAATAAATAAGTATTTCGGATTATTGAAATCATGGACCAGTAGATAGATACATTGATGAAAGTTACTAGTTTTAGGTTAACATGTTTAAGAGAATGAACATTTATTAATACTTTACCGTGTGTATGTGAGAAATGCGCGAATGTTTTCACGGACTCGTATTTCATTTTAATTTTATGTTTTATGGTGGTCGTTTCCAGGGTTTTCTTACCCTTCAGATGTAGGTAACAAAGACGTAAAAAGGTAATGTACATCATTAGACTTTTTATTGTACCACTGGAAGGCTTAACCACTGGGCTAAACACGGTAATTTTTTTACCTTGAGTTATTCGATGTTTTTATTTCTCAGAATTGACGACGTTAGACATATTTTGATTAGAAGTGGCGTTTTTAATATTTCGCAAAAGACTTATCAAAATAATATTTTAATTTATAGCTTTCGGGGATTATCTGTTTCGTTTTTTATTAGCTCCGCGTTAATTACATAAAATATTTAAATGAAAATAACCGAAATATTTCAAAGAAAATTATTTACCTGAGAGCCTTCATAACAAAGGGTGACCGGTAACTTTTTTTGTACAGGGTTTTTTAAATGATTTATTGTGTATACAAATCCTAGAACATTCTATCGATATAGTATCAAACTTTTAAGCCTCTGTGTATGGTAGCAGGTATGTCCTAACCTTACGGCTATATATTGCAAATGTCAGGTCTGTCGCGATCGATAATATATATTACTAATAGCTCGCCTACGTAATAAATTGATAATTGTCTCTCTTTAAATACCGCCCACGTTCGTTCTTTTCAGGCTCATAGTGAAATACCACACAAAACTTGTAACTTAATTAGGTACTTGTAATTTGTACAAATATAGTTTAAAAAAGGTTATATAGACTAATTGAATTACTCAAGTTATATCTTATAAAGTGCTCTCAGTGACTCTAACCAGAGCCAGTTGATGTAAAATGTAATTTCATCCTCTTAACCAAAACCGTAGGCTTGTGGTTAACGCAAATGAATTAACAGGATCCGTGTTCCTAGAAAATTTACGCCAACTCACGCTTGTCCGACTGTCTCGGGTACTTTCAGATAGGTTAGCCTCTCGTTAAATATTTACTTCTAACGAGGTAGCTAATAACCACAGCACTTGCGTACATCGCTTAAAAACTCAGACAGACTATTTTCACATATTATATTATTCATTCGACTTCATGAATTATTTAGGACCTAATACCAAGTAACCGCTACAGACCATGCTCCCTGAATAATGCTTAGCTTATCATTGAGTTACTACCTACATATATTCCGTTGCTGAGAAGACTAAAACAGGCAGTTAAGATCTTTACGACAAAAGTTCCAAAACAATGCCTATTAACAACAAACAAACACACACAAATCGGATTTAATATGAGCTGTAATTGCCAGTTGCCGGAAATTGGCATTAGTGCAAATAACACACGCCGTATATTGCCGTATACACATTGGTACCTACTATGAAATGCCGTCCTTATGTATGTACGAGGCTCGTTCCCACAATCTTAACGGGTACTCAGGCCCTTTGCCATCGTAAATTACGGCATTTATGAAGTTTCCCTTATCATGCAGTATTAGGATTGTCAATGAACGGATTTGTCCCCGGGCTGTGCGACTATGCGTGGCAAATACCATGACGTGGACCTTTTAAAGTGCCGAGTTTATAGACAAGACACAGGCACTCTATGGCACTACATACTTTCATCCCTTGCCATTATTCCATGGTACATCATCATCATCCTCCGAGCCCTTTTCCCAACTACGTTGGGGTCGGCTTCCGAGGTACTGGTAATCATTTTTAATTAAGTAGATACTTATACAAAGTGCAAGGTTACAAAATTTACTAAACCTCGATGATATAAATATTTTTTTTTGACTTGAAAATACATAAAGTGGCCTTAAATTATATATTCAGGTTTGTATGGTACCTATATGCTCTAACTACTCAATAACTATATTAACGACCCAAATACAAAACATCAGTGACAGCTGTTTTTATAAAATGTTTTTTGGTGAGCTAGTTAAAATTTTAAACGACCTAGCTCATAAAACTAGGTCTTCAAACTAAGCAATCAAAACCCACCATATACCCAACGGGGTAACCCAACGGGGCAAGCACCGTAATAATTAAAAATGGATGTCTAAAAAAAATATCATTCGTTTCATTTAACCAAGAATCACCTACATGTGCGGTATTCGCAGTTTTGGAAAGTTCAGTACAAATCTCAGAACTAACCAATTTGTAGAATCTAGCGATTAAAAACCTTTTGCCGTATTTCTTTGTATGGTATAAAGATGAGGGGTGATGACGAATGGTGACAGTAGCCATAAAATAGATAACAAACTAAATAACGATGTTAATAAACATTATGCAAAACAGATAATTTAAAAGAGATGGCAATTATTTAACAACTTTTTATACTTTGACCACTACATAGACGACGACTACTAGTCGACTAATAAAAGATGTTTTATGGCGAAGAAAAACTGTGCCTCCGCCTGGTACCCTGGGCTAATTTAAAACGTCAACCACGAAATAAAACGTGAAATTTTAAAAGGGCCATGAATTTAAATTAAAGGATACCTTATCTACATATAAATTTAAATTCAGTAAGAATTTCGGATCGTATTGCAGATTCATTTAAGAAAAGGTGTTTAAGCTCTTTGGTGAAAGACGTGAGACTATTTAATGTTTGAATGCCCGACTTTATATTAGTTTTATAAGAATATAATATACCTACATATATACACAATAACTGATGTTGATAAGATTTTATCATCATCTTTCATCATCAGGCTTTTTATTATTTCATTGCAGGGAACAGATAAAAGTCTGTAAAGTCTCTAATACTGAAAAGGGATGGGAAAAAATAAACAGTATTTTTTTAAAGATTTTTTGACAAGAAACTTCATAATATTGCATCTGTTGCCTTTGAGGACTGCGCCCTCTTCAAATTATCATAGCATCAGTAACTGTACAAAGAGAAGAGAAGACAATAATAATCTTTTATTTTTACTGTTTTCTTCAGCCAGTAGTAAAAAATAACAATGACATAATTAGATGCTGATTGAAGTTGGAACAGAAACAACATTACTTTGATCACTTATTCTCTTATGTGCCAAGTGAGAGGGCACACAGAGTGCATTATATACGAAAACAACAAGCTTGTTTTAGATTTACTTTCAAGTAGAGCAACGCGCAGTTAAGTCTTAGAAAGGTTTCATAATTACTTTACTTAACTTGCCCGTTTTGTAACACACTCAGTCTAAAAATAATTTGGAATTTATCTAAATAAGAAACAAAATCTCAAATTGGAATAAGCAATTCTATAGGGAGTCATAGACCGTATAGGTAATTATCATTAAGTTTTATGCTTTCATTTTCCAATATTCAATAAGCTCGTTATTATAAGTTACTTTGATACCAAAATAATGTACTCAACTTCAGCGTTACTTACTGAATCACTGCGTGTTACGTTTATTAAGTTAAAAACCTCAGACCACTCCTTATGAAATATATATAGGGTTTGACTTGGCTTACTCTTTAAAGATATTGTGCCTACGTAAACATTAACCGTCTTACCACAAAAACTTTTAAACGTCAGTTTAAGCCTTGTCTAAAAAAATGTCAAATTATGACGTTGACATAAGGTTCATTTTGGAGACACATTTTTTTTAGACAAGTGTAAAACAGTTGTTAAAGTTTTTGTAGTAAGGCCATAACCGTCTTACCACAAAAACTTTTAAACGTCAGTTTATGCCTTGTCTAAAAAAATGACAAATTATGACGTTGACATATGGTTCATTTTGCAGCCAAAATTTTATTAGACAAGTGTAAAACAGGGTTTAAAGTTTTTGTAGTAAGGCCCTAAAAAATCGTGGTGAAATCAAGCAACAGGTAATATTGTTTGACTCTAGTAATCAACTAAAAAGTAATATTCATTACTTAGTACTAGAAGTTAAAAGAGAAAAAGTGGTTAGTAACCGGCTACAGGTACCTACTAAACGAAGTGTTTATTCAATAATCCTATTCTTAATCTCGATAGCTTTTCATTAAATATACCTTTTGTTATTGATTTAGGATCGTCTCAATCCACTGTCCAATCAATTCGCTGTGATTGCTTCGACTTAAATTTTACATAAATTTGAAGTTACCTGAGTTTATTTTAATTTATTAATTAACCTCTTCAAGATAAAAAATCGAGTTTCTATTGTAAGACTTCATCGACCTTGTTTCGTTTATTGTAGATCAGATAACGTGTACATATATATTGGACCTTTTTGTTCCCGAATGGGACCACGTGAAACCGATGTATAACAAAACGCAATATTTTTTGTAATCTTCTGGCTTCCTTATTTATATTTACACGTTTCTAATTATATTTCATGTTCCGATCAACACGCCCGAAAATGCCTTAAAAACAAGCATTTTGCTAATTTGTTTTCGTATTAGTAATCGCTCCTAAACTTCTGTATCTTACTAATTTAGGTACTTTATAAACTGTTCCTGAGGGGAACGGCGCTGTAAGCTGAGATACAGGCTCACGCCTAGTTCGGCTGCAGATGCTACTTCTCTTTTTATAAGTAATCTGTCAGCCTAGTTTTGTAAGAAGAACTGTACTGTATTGTCTGTATTGTTTTGAGTAAATAAATTATTATATCTTGTATGTCTCTACCCGACCACGGGACTACAGAGTCCCGGATTTTTGGAAGCCGAACGTGGGGCCGAAGCCAACACGCTGAAGCCCTTTTGAGACAACTTTAATGAAATGGTGACACAAAACCGACGATTATCCCTGTGTACACTATAGAAACGTACCCAAGGACAATCCCCGGTTCTGTGCTAAACTATTGCTAATATTATTAATTTTCCCCCATTGTATTGAATCGATCGTAACAAACATATTTGATGAAATATTTGATGTATTTCATTTATCATGTTATCATTTGAGTATTATCCTGCTCTCGAAGTGGGGGTGTCATAACACGATCATTAGCAAGTAAGGGGATTTTTCCAAAGGGATTGAACGTAAGTGGCACCTACATATTACTGGCATTATAGACATACAATATGTATAATTATAGATAATGGTTATGTTTTTAAAATGTATGTTACATTATAAGAGGTTTATTTTATTCAGCACTTACAAAATTAGGGCAACTTTTCATCGTAATTAGTAAATCGTATCTAAGTATTATTGATACCGATTACCGAACATCACTAAAGATATAGTCTTTTTATAAACTTGTGATTTACAATATTGTGAAACTTGCTGCAGTTTTAAATATCTGCCTTTTTCCCTCAACCTTTTACAAAAAGACACCCTTTGCCTTTATTGAATTAATACACCACAGCGTTTTCATTCAAACGGAAATAGAGTGCAAAGTGCTTCAAGTGCGCAGGTACAGCAAAAATGTGAAATTTTAAAAATAGAATTTTCGGCAACCAAAAAGAGCTTGTGCAAAGAGTTCGAATTCAATTAAAGTCCAATATAAATGTTATTCTCTTGCTTTCCTTCATTCTCCATTGTATACATTATGGTGGTAAAAGTCTACTTATAGATGCCGTAGTCTATTTGAAATAGACAAAATTGAAACATTAAATATAAAAAAATATATAGAAGTAATCCACCCACAGTATACTCAATTTCCCGCTCCAGTAAAGAGAATATTAGAAATAGCACAATACCATAACTATGCTTATTAGAACGCTTATTTAAGGGTTTAGGCGCCTAATTAAATACAAAACGATAAAAAATCACAACAAGACGTGCTAGATTGTTACAATTGCGAAACTCCAAAGAGCAGAGTCGGCTGTAAAATTTGCATAAACATGAATAATTTTGTATTCATAACACTAACTTCTTTTAAAGGGTCCTCTTTTTATCGTTTAAATTTTTGCTTAGTTAACTTTGTGATTCATTTTAAACATTATGTCTTAAACGATGTTGTACCTCCGACAATTCTAAAATTATATTTATGTACAGAAACTTTGTTATTTCAAAGAGGATGTCTGTAAATGGTTTATGAATAGTATACAACGAAACGGTCGTTATTTGGTGTGACTTGAACGGCGCTTCGTTGACCGTAAGCCCTAGACCATTAGGGTTTTTTTACAGATCTATCCAGGTTGTAAGGCTGGACGAGATTTTCTGTGAGAGGTTTATGGAAAGCTGCACACAGGACCGATGGGAAATAGGAATCAGTAGGTACTTACAAAGTTCCGCCGGTTGCTGCAACTTGATCCACTCACGCTACTGCACAGATCACTTGTACACATGTAATTTATGGTTTGATGGGCGCCCAGTAACTCCCTGCAGGGGCTTTTGATTAGTTTAAGAAGTTTATAGAAGTTTAGACACAGTTTTTGATTTTAATTTGCGGCGCGTTATGGCGGCCGGCGTCGTATTTTTTGGCACTCGCGCGAAAGTTTTTTGCATTGACGGTGGCGCCACGTCTCGCTTGGTGAGTGGCAGTTTTTGGAACTAGGAGAGGGAAATGGAAGGAATAAGGAATGCATGCAAGCTCAAACATTCCCCCCCACTTGAAATCAGTCCAGGGATTTCACAAAATAAGAGTCGAAAAGACTAAAAGATGTGTGTTATGTGTGCTTGAGTTCAAATCGTGCTGAATTACCTAGTAAGTTACGTGATTACGATGCTAAGTTTATAATTTTAAGTTAAAAGTAAGTTGATTTTAAGCTACATTAACAATAATTATGGTTAATAAAATACAATGGAAAGGTTAAGGTTTAGTTAGAAGTAGGCAACTGGCAAATCTTGACTACAGGCCGTCGAAGTAGTCCTTTGGCCGTACGTAGCGTGACGACACGCACTACACCATCAGAGCCTGGATGAAGCTCGACAACACGACCGAAACGCCACTCCAACGGTGGAAGATTTTGTTCCACAATTGTAACTATATCACCCACTTGCACATTGACTTGGTCTTTGAACCATTTGCATCTCTGCTGCAGTGTGTGAAGGTAATCTCTTTGCCAAATTTTCCAAAAACTCTGTGTCATTTTCTGCAACAATTGCCATCGCTCTTTAGACGGTAAATACGTATCCGTAAGCGGGATCTCCGGTAATGATACCAAAGGACCACCAGTGATGAAATGACCCGGTGTCAAGACATCTACCTCAGTGGGATCGCTAGACAAAGCGCATAACGGCCGAGAGTTGAGGACGGCTTCTACTTTATTCAGCACAGTCAACATCTCTTCGAACGTTAGCACTTGTAAGCCAACAACTCGTTTAAGGTGGTACTTCATCGACTTAACACCACTTTCAAAAATACCGCCAAAGTGGCTAGCAGTTGGTGGATTATGTTGCCACACGATATTACGCTTTGTACACTCAGTATTAAGTTCTGACTCCTGAGTGGAAAGAAACTGGTGGACCTCGCTTAAGTAGCGCTTGGCCCCGACAAAATTTGTACCACAATCAGAGATAATAAGTTGACAAAGACCACGGCGTGATACGAATCTGTCCAAAGCTGCGATAAACGCACTTGTCGACAAGTCTGTAACTAGCTCAAGATGGATCGCTTTTACTGCGAGACATACCATCACACAGACGTACACCTTGTTAACAGGCGCCTTACGCCTTTTACTCTCTTTCACGATGAAGGGTCCTGCGAAATCTATCCCTATCTTTGAAAAACATCGTGAAGGTTGTACTCGGGGTGCCGGTAGATTTCCCATTATAGGTGAAACTGATGTGGGATTTACTTTGAAGCACGTTACACACTTGGAAAGCCGCGATCGTATTAAATTACGAATGCCCAAAATCCAAAATTTACGACTTATAATAGACTGCAAAATTCTAGGTCCACAATGAAGATGAAGTTTATGAAACCAGTCAACTATAAGTGCAGACAGTCGTGAATTTTTTGGTAACAACAAAGGGTAAATTGCAGAGAGTGGAAGTTTTGAATTTACTAAACGCCCCCCCACTCGCAAGAGTCCTCGGTGATCGAGAAAAGGATTAAGTTTTTGAATAGGACGTGAACAACTCCTTTCACATTTTACTGACTCTATCTCATTAGCAAAGTATTCCGTCTGCTCGTGTTGAACAAGCAGGGATAATGAATTTTCTAATTCCTCCACAGTCAAAGTTTTACAATTGAAAGTAAGTTTTCTTAAGACTTTACTAAATCGCAACAACCAAGCTAATGCTCTTTGGACACGTGAAAATGAAGAATAATGACTTAATAATTTTTTAATCGGATCCTCATATAAAGGCACTAAATCCGCGGAATGAGTTATCACAGGTAAGCTCTTCACCTCAGGCACACCTCCAGGTGGCACGTATACGTCCTGTGAAACTGGCCATTCTGACGTCTCTAGAGAAAGCCAAGATGGACCTGACCACCAGGTATCAGAAGCGATCAGCTGTGAACATGACAACCCACGACTGCTATGATCAGCTGGATTATCGGAGGTCGATACGTGATACCAATTTTGAATGTGTACGAGATCGGTAATTTTAACTACACGATGCGAAACAAAGGTTTTTAATTTATAAGGTTCAGTATTAAGCCAAGATAAAACTGTACTACTGTCAGTGAAAGCAATCACACGCGAGAGCTTCAGGTGTGGATTTAACAAGTCAGCCATATGTTTCAAGACCCGAGCAAGAAGTACTGCACCAAGAAGTTCGAGGCGATTAATCGTAACTGGTTTTATGGGAGCTACTCTCGACTTCGCGATTAATAATTTAACTGAAATTTTACCTCTACAGACAGATCTTCAATAAATACAACAACCGTAACCTTTGGATGAACCATCACAAAAACCAACGAGCTGGCATTCTACTACGTCTAAGGGCAGAATATGACGAGGAATTTGTACTTGTTTGAGGTAGCTGAGCTCGGAGACAAACTCAGTCCATTGATGAGCAATACTGTCTGGCACAGGATCGTCCCAATTTAATTGAAGTTTCCACAAGGCTTGAAGAATCAATTTAGCTTTAAGCACCATGGGAGTTAACCAACCCAATGGGTCATAAATGCGAGCAACATTAGAAAGAATGGAACGCTTTGTAAACTTTGGTGTGAATTCGGATTGAGAATAAGTAAAAAGATCTAGATTCGGGTCCCATTGCAGACCTAATATTTTTAAAGTTTGTATGTTTTGATCATCACAAAATGATTTTGGAACTTGACAATGTTCAGAAGGAAGTTGTGCAAGGAACTCAGGTGAGTTACTACTCCATTTACGTAGTTCGAATTTACCACAATTCAGCAAATTAATAATTCCGTCTTTCAGATTTAAGGTAGCTTCAACTGAAGGAGCGCCAGCGGTGACGTCATCCATGAACGTGTCATGACGCAGAATGGAAGCAGCTTCAGGCCATGATGCACCGTGATCGTTTGCTAGCTGGTGTAGCGTACGGATGGCTAAAAATGGTGAACTGCTCACGCCGTAGGTCACAGTTTTAAGTTCATATTCACGGACTTCATCACAAGTGGAGCTACGCCACAGGATATGTTGATACTTGCGGTCCTCTGGACGAAGTTCGATATTTCTATACATTTTGGAAACGTCGGCTGTGAAGACTACTTTGTGTAAACGAAATTTTGTAATAATATCAACGATATCGTTTTGAAGTTTTGGACCTGTGTAGACAATATCGTTAAGAGATATGCCGCTAGATGTCTTCGCGCTCGCATCAAAAACTACACGCAGTCTCGTTGACGTGCTGTCAGGTCTGATGACGCAGTGATGCGGAATCAAATATCTAAAATCTGTGTCAGAAGGTTCAATTTGATCACATGCATCATGTAAGTCTTGATACTCTTGCATGAATTCTCCATAATCGTGTTTCAGGTCTTCGTGATGAAGGAACCGTTTCTCCAAATTATGAAGTCTGGATAAGGCCGTGCGATGAGAGTCTCCTAACGGCTCATGTTCTTCCTTTAGTAGCATAGGTACTACATATCTTCCATCTTCGTTGCGTCGAACAAGGTCTGTGTAAATCTGTTCACATTTTTCATTTTCCGGGTTGACAATCGTTTGCTTAGGCGGCTCTTCTACCTCCCAGAATCGCTTGACCACATTGTCTAAGGCAGCTGTGGAAGCCAAAAGTGTAGACGTTTCAGCTGGAGGCGAACACTCAGCGTCGAGCCTGCCCGTGATAACCCAGCCGAATACACTATGTAGGGCTACCGGTAGACCCGGGCCTACTTCAAGTCGTTGACCATTATAAATGCTATGGAAAATATCTGCACCTAACAAAAGATCAATGTCACCGGGTTTATCAAAGTCACTGTCAGCTAGAACCAAGTGCTTGAGGTTAGCTTTGACAAAAGAAGGTATTTCTACTGAAGGCATTTTATGGGTGAGAGCTTCCATGACAATAGCTCGTACCGTAAAAGTTGGTTGATCTGAGTGTAATGGTTGAATCGTAAATGATGTTTCACCTTTGACTTCAAGCACTGGATTCTGTCCTATTCCAACAACAGAATAATCACAACTACGTAAGGGTAAACCTAATCGAAGTGCGCAGGCAGTTGTTAAGAAACAACTCTGTGCACCGCTATCAATAAGTGCTCGAAGATGTGTAACACCACAAGGACCATACGCCCTAACCACACATGTTCCTAATAACACTAATGAGCGATGTTGCTGCAAGTTGCAACTTGTATTCATAGAATTAAGAGTAACTACTGGGTCAGCAGAAGAAGCTGGAACCGCTGGAGTAGCACAGGAAGTCACAGGACACGCTGACGTGGGGCCCTGGTCGCGATGAAGTAGCGTGTGATGACGCGCGTTGCATTTGGTACAGCAAGCTTTGGACAGACACATATCAGCCGCATGATTAGGCTTTAAGCAATTGAAACATAAGCGCTTTGATTTGGCTAAAGATTCACGTTCATTTACATTTTTTGAATTAAACACCGGACACTTATAAATAGTGTGATGAAAATATCCACAGCATACACACCCGAATTTTTTATCTGACACTGAGTATGCATGAACATCAGGATTATTTAAATTATTATTTTGCATTAAATTGTTGTCAATAAAATGCGACCCTGTATTAGAGTTCGACCCTGTATTCAAATTACATTGATTTAAAATTGACTCAAGATTCACATTTGATGTATTATTAAAGTTAGAACTCGCGCCTGAGTGCGGCCCTGCATCTGAGTACGGCCCTGTGCACTCATCGAATGACATCGATGCCGCGTTATCGTAACAATGCGCGGGAAATGATCCTAACTTTGACTTCGTAAAATTATTGTTATTTCTACGTGCCATCGGTGGCAAACTATTGCTCGAATTACAGTTATAAGGCTCACTAGCTTCTAATATTTTTAGATAACTTTGTAGGAACGTTAATAATTCGATAAAAGTAGGTATCTGACTTTTGTTTTGACTTTCGAATCGTTTTCGTGTATCAGAGTCTAATATGCGAGAAGATAAATAAAACAAAATAAATTCACCAAGGTTTTCGATTTTAATGGATTTTAAAGCGTTTACGGATTCCTGTAATAAACTAGTGATTTTACGTAAATCGTTAAGATTACTAGATTTTAATGTAGGATGACTACAGATTTTTTCCAAATAATTTACTGCTAAGATTCGCTTATTTTGATACCGATCTATTAGCGCATCGAAAACAATTTGATAATTGTCTGATGTGACCGGAATGCCCTTGGCGATTGATAACGCGTAACCCGTGAGGCAAGAAAGTAAATAATGAAACTTTTCGATATTAGAAATGTTTTCGTTATTGTGCACGAGAGATGCAAATGTGTCATAGAATGTTTGCCAATATTCTATATTTCCGTCAAATTTAATAAGTTCGATTTTAGGTAAACGTGGTTGCGCGAATGGTTTCCGGTTTCCGGTTGCCTCCGATGAGATGGCGTCGCGGAACGGCAATGCGGCTTCACTTTTATCACACTGTAGGTAGATTTCTGCGACTTCGTTGACAGCGTAGTACATGTCGTCAAAGGCATCAACCGGATTCTCGCCACAGAGTGTCTTTGGTTAGCACGTGTGCCTAGAATTTTCAGCCGTTTTAAGTGTTTTGGTGAACTTTTGTGACTTAGTTTTGTGTTTGTGTGTTGTCCTTGTGTTTGTCTCCAGTGGTGTACTGTTATTTCGGTAACTTTCTAGTTGTTTATAAGCATAATGGATCAAAATAAACCTCCCGATCCCGATCCTCCCGACATCTCTGCATATGCTCCTCTTTCCCCCAACTATCCGTTATCCCAACTCGCTGATGTTGCTTGCAGCATCGCGGACTCCCAGACCCCATCAACCTCGTATACCAGGAAACGCTCCGGAGATGATGCTAACATTAGCGTGTCAACCCCGCCATCCAAACAACAAAGGAACCTAGTTGGCCGCAGCAGGTACTCAGCTACTGATAAGGCACCTTTTATCGTTCATGTCTCTCGATTGGAGCCCCAGCCTAACGCCGGTACCTCTCTACACCCTGTTACTTTCGGAATATTCCTACAAAAACATAATATTACTAACGTTGCCCGTGATGGTGTTAAAAAAGTTGGTAGGAACCGTGTGTCTGTAGAGTTTAAATCCCCTCAGGATGCAAACTCATTTATTATCAACAGCATTTTACATAAGAACTGCTATGTTGCCTCAATCCCCACTTTTAATATAACTAGGATGGGAGTTGTGACTGGTGTTCCCACAGATTTAAATGAAGAGGAAGCCCAAAAATACTTACAGGTCCCTTCAGGTTGTGGTGAAATCCTGAAAGTTCGTCGCATAAGCAGGAAAGTAGTTATAGATGGAGTAACTGAATTCAAGGCAACAGAGACATGTGTACTTACCTTTGATGGCCAAGTATTGCCTCAAAGAGTTTTTTGCTGTTACACTTCCCTTCCAGTTCAGCAATATGTTTATCCCACCATCCAGTGCCGTAAGTGCTGCAGGTTTGGTCATGTGGAACTAGTGTGTCGGTCCAAGCCTCGCTGCAGTAAGTGCGGCCATGATCACCCTGGTGATGGTTGCAGCACTTCTGAGGCGGAGGCATACTGTGTGCTCTGCTCAGGGAATCATTTTGCAAATAGCAAGTCATGCCCGGAGTTGGGTAGACAGAAGGCCATTAAGACGGTTATGGCTGAGAAGTCCCTTTCATATGCTGAAGCTAGCAAATCTGTCCCACTTGCTTCTCGCAATTATGCGAATGCTGCAAAAGCAGTTCCCGCCCCCACTCAGTCATACCGCAAAACTGTTTTCCTTAAGCCAAGGACCCATGCCCCTCTATCTCCCTCTTATGATAAAGCTGCCCATCAGCAGATTATTAACTCCCCTGCACCTTCACAGCCTGATGGCTGCGCTCTGAATAACCCATTCATTGATAGTAATGTTTCCTCAATAATAGATATACTTATTAAACTTCTATCTACAATCCTATCCACCAATAATACCCAATTACCGTCCAACGTTGCCTACCAATTAACTAACCTTTTATCAAATATTAGAAATGGCGCCTCGCCAAGTATTCCTTCAATGGAATGTGAGGAGCGTGTGGCATAAAAAGCACGACCTCATATTCCTCCTCAACAAATTCAAGCCTCTGGCTTGCTCTGTAGCTGAGACTTGGCTCACCCCGAGTCTCAGTTTTAATATACCACTATTTAATATTCTCAGATGTGACAGATCTGATGGCTATGGAGGGTCGGCTCTCCTTGTTAATAATCGTGTCCCCCTCTCCACCTTGTCCCTTCCGGTTCTGGATGGTGATATGAATATAGTTGCGTGTAGAATTGAGGGTATCACTGTTTTATCGGTGTATATTTCCCATCCTCAGCGTAGGTTTTTAACCACCATTAGGGACATTTTGAATAGCATAGTAGGACCTGTGCTCGTCATGGGTGACTTCAACTGTCACCACTTTAGATGGGGCTCCAATCGTTGTGATTCGTTTGGGGAAGGTTTAGTAGAAATCTTGGATGATTTAGACCTTTGCATCTTAAATGATGGTAGCCCTACTCGTAGATCCCTTCCAGGACAGCAAAAGAGTTGTGTAGACCTCACATTCTGTTCAGTTGAGTTGGCGGCATCAATTCATTGGGAATGTACTACTCTGACGCATGGTAGCGACCATTTCCCCATTGTTGTAACTTTAATTAATAAAACTTATTTAGAGAAAACTTCTCCTCCACTATTGAAGTACAACTTGTCCAAACCTGATTGGTCGAAGTTTGCATCTTTACTGGAGGGGAAAATTAGTACGCTTCCAAATTTAAATTCAAGTTTCCAAGATTCTTCTGGTCACTGCCATGCTAAGAGCTGCTACGATGGCTTTATCTCGGCCATTACCTCAAGCGCAGACTCTACCTTTCCGTTGCGCAACTGTGCCAGAAATAAAATCCCGTCACCCCCGTGGTGGGATCAAGAATGCACATCGGTTATTAAAGAAAGAAAAGAGGCCGAAAAACAGTACAATGATGCGATGAATAGCGTCAATCTTATACGGTACAGACGAGTGTTAGCTCAATCTCGACGGCTTCTTCGCAAGAAGAAACGTCGCGGTTGGGTTAAGTTTTGCACTTCTCTATCCCCTTCCACTCCTATTTCAGCAGTTTGGAAGAGCATTAATCGTTTCAGGCGAGGCTGCTCCCCATCTATCTCTTCCCCTATCTCGAGACAAACTGCTGAATCCTTTTTCGACAAAATTGCTCCAGCCTATGTTCCTTCTTCCTCAGAACTTCTGCTCCCGTCTGTAAATATTTTGGACGATCCTATGAATGAACCATTTTCGTTGGAGGAACTTGATGCGGTGTTACGTCATGTTAGGGATTCCGCCCCAGGCATAGACGGCATACCGTACTCATTTGCAGTTCATTTTGGTTTTGAAGCAAAAAAGTATTTTTTAGGAATATTAAATTATTGTTATCAATTTGGTTGGGTTCCCGAACAGTGGAAAGCTCAGATAGTAATTCCCCTTTTGAAGCCCGGCAAGACTGCTGATGATCCGAATGGCCTTAGACCAATTGCTTTGTCCTCAGTGTTGGCCAAGATATTGGAACATTTAATTAAAAATAGACTTGAGTGGTTGGTGGAGTCTAGGGATTTACTGCCGAGCCATCAGTTTGGCTTTAGAAAGGGGCTTAGCACCATGGACAGTGTGGCAATTTTGGTTACTGATATCCGTACAGCCTTTTCCAAAAATGAATCTGCTGTAGCCACTTTCCTTGACATCTCTTCCGCATACGACAGCGTCCTTCTTCCAGTTCTCAGGCAAAAATTGCAACAGCTGAGGATTCCGGGTAAGATGGTACAATGTATATGCGCACTCCTCATGTCTCGCTCTTTGATGCTCAGAGTGCAGGGGGAGGTATTTGAGGTGAGACAGACGTGGAAGGGCCTTCCCCAAGGCTCAGTTCTGAGCCCACTACTATACAACCTGTATACAGCAGACATTGGCTCCTGCCTTAATTGTGACTGCCACCTTCTACAATACGCGGACGACCTAGTGTTGTATGTAGTAAATTCATCTATTGCGGACGCTGCCTCATCTCTCTGTCTCTCCCTGGACTCTCTGCACACATGGCTCTTGAACCATGGTCTCACGTTATCCGCCCCAAAAAGCTCGGTAGTGATTTTTTCCCGAAAACTACTGATCCCTCAGGTCTCAGTTAACATTCAAGGACAAGATATTCCCATAAATAATAAAACAAAATTTTTAGGCGTTTTCTTAGATTCAAAATTATCCGGGATTCACCACTTTAACTATTTGATCCAAAGATGCGAAAGAGCAATCTCCATCTTAAAAGCTCTCGCTGGTGTCTGGTGGGGGGCCCATCCCTTCACTATGAAACTGGTCTACAATGCCTTAGTCCGCAGTATCCTGGACTATGGGTCACACTTGGTGATTCCAAGCAACAAAGGTGCCTTGGCCGGTTTAGATAGGATTCAATCTCAATGCCTTCGAATCATCTCAGGTTGCATGAAGTCGTCGCCTATTAACGCCTTGCAGGTCGAATGCGCGGAACCTCCTCTAGCCCTGAGACGTCAGTACCTTGCTTCCCGTTTCCTATCCAGGGTTATTCCCAAGTCGTCCCACCCCCTCATCCCAAAACTCAGAGAGCTTGACACTCTTTGTCACAGCTCCAAATATTGGGAACACAAAGAAATCCCCCTATTCCTAAAAGCATACCGGTTTTTTCAAAATTTAGAATCCCCCATTGCTCCATATCCCAGACTTCCTCTATTTAATTACCCCTATGAAGTACTTTGCTTCACCCCTAAAATATTCTATAACATTGGCATATCCAAAAACTCCCCATCGGCAAATTCGGCCTTTAATGCGGTTTTGGGTGAACGATGGATTGGGTTTCAAAAGTTCTTCACGGATGCTTCCAAATCAAATGGTGGCTGTACTGGAGCCGCGGTTTACTATCAGAACTCTAAAATAATTTTGAAATTCAAATGTCCGAAGGAGTCTTCTGTATTTACAGGCGAGTGTGTGGCACTATTGGAAGCTTGTCGTTTTATAGAGTCCCATGAGATTAGCTATGGAGTTATCTTTACTGACTCCCTTAGCTGTCTCCAAGCCCTATCCCAGAATCCCTTTAGAACTAAACTCCATTTTCCTATTGTCCTGGATATTAAAAAGTCCCTTTTCTCCTGCACTAGGCAAGAGAAAGAAGTTCACTTAGTCTGGATTCCTAGCCATTGCGGTATAGCGGGCAATGAATGTGCCGATGCATTGGCCAAAGATGCGTGTTCATCTGAGTCTGCTGACCTTGTACACTTCTCCCTTCAAGGGCATGACCTGCTAAACCTCCCTAAATTGAGTCTTGAGACCTCGTGGCAGGAATGCTGGAACATCTCCAGCAAAAAGAAGGGTAGCTCTTATTTCGCCATTCAACCGGTTGTAAAACCAAAACCGTGGTTTTCAAAATTTAAAAAATACCCTAAAAGGGTAATTTCAGTCCTGTGCAGAATACGGTTAGGTCACTGTTGTACACCGGTCTTTCTGCGCAAAATTCGGGTGCAGGATTCATCCCTCTGCGAGTGTGGACTGGATGAGGGTACCCTGGACCATATATTTTTTGACTGTCCTAACAACTCATCCTTTGATTTATATGGTCGTCTCCAAAAACTTAAAATTCCTCTCCCTACTAATTTCCGTTCCCTCTTATCCCACTCCTGTCCAGAACTGCTCCAGATGCTGTTGATGTTTATACATCAAAACAATATTAAATTATAAACTGTGGCCTATATTTAGGCCTCAGTTTGTATGGTTGTGGTATATGTATGTTATGTGTTACTAACATTTTCTTGTTATTTTTATATATGTAAATGTATTTCTGTTTGTTTCAGTGCCGTCCTACTAACACATTAAGTTACACAAGATCGGCCACAGCTCCGTCTTAAATCAATATATAATTATTATTTTTATTTTTTTTTCATTAAAAGCACTACTTGCTTGTCATCCCACTTGTCATTGGCAGAATCGTCGAATTGACATCGACACGGATTGCCATATCCAAAAATAGAATAGAAGGCATCAACCGTTTTCATGTTTATACTGTCTTGAGGATTCAAAGCTAGTTTTAACGAGTTTATTTCGTTCGTGAAATTTATGTATTCATGACGCAAGTCGTCAATACGTCTATACCTACTCTTAAATGAGCCTAACTTGGACTTATCGGATGTTAGTTGACGAGATAAATCGAATAAAATTTGAATCTCACGAAATACGTACTCACGTTGAGTGACGAGAAGTTTGAGTTTAGTTTCTTTGCTATCCATTTTGTATTGTTTAGAATTCAATGACTAAAAATGGACAACTAAGTACTTTAACGTAATAATTGAGTCGTAGGTTACACGATTTGAACCAAGCACACTCAACAATTAGGTATATTATGCGGCTTAGAAGGACCACTAAAAATGGTGTGACTTGAACGGCGCTTCGTTGACCGTAAGCCCTAGACCATTAGGGTTTTTTTACAGATCTATCCAGGTTGTAAGGCTGGACGAGATTTTCTGTGAGAGGTTTATGGAAAGCTGCACACAGGACCGATGGGAAATAGGAATCAGTAGGTACTTACAAAGTTCCGCCGGTTGCTGCAACTTGATCCACTCACGCTACTGCACAGATCACTTGTACACATGTAATTTATGGTTTGATGGGCGCCCAGTAACTCCCTGCAGGGGCTTTTGATTAGTTTAAGAAGTTTATAGAAGTTTAGACACAGTTTTTGATTTTAATTTGCGGCGCGTTATGGCGGCCGGCGTCGTATTTTTTGGCACTCGCGCGAAAGTTTTTTGCATTGACGGTGGCGCCACGTCTCGCTTGGTGAGTGGCAGTTTTTGGAACTAGGAGAGGGAAATGGAAGGAATAAGGAATGCATGCAAGCTCAAACATTATTGTTCACAAAACAATCACGGTACAAATAGCTTGGCCTTTTGTAAATTGTGTTAATAGATACATTTGTACATTATTAAGGTTCTTAGATTGTAAAGCTTCTCTATCTGTGTCTTGTTTAATGATAGTTATTTTCGCGTTGTGGTTTCGAGAACATTATTTGAAGATGAAGGACTTACACTTATCTTCTATAAAAAATTAGGTCCTCTTTGTGCTTCTTTTAGATAAGCTATGGTTGATGTTACTGTTACAGCCTTTTTATCGTCCCACTGCTGGGCACAGGTCTCCTCTCACACGGAGAAGGATTGAGCATTAATGAGTCCTTTTATTCCCAGGTCCTGTATACCCGTATAGCAGTGGGTCTCTGGCAGAGTTCTCATGCGCTGCAGCATTTGGAGCGCGTCCAGTGCTGCGCCACTCAGTTCCAGAAGCCAGGCCCTGCGCAATACGACGCGCAGCGAGCACTAGTCGGGAACAGTGACGACAAGGTACTCTTACCAAGAATCATCTCAAATCTAACTCACATCAGTATACAATTAATTAGTAGTAAAAGTAAGAAGCAAATTCCAGACAATATAAAGCGAAATAATTTCTTTAAATATCCACTTTTTCTCTTATTCTCATTTTTTTCTGTCACGGTGACGTAACATCACAGCTAAGAGATGGCCAACAATTAACATAATTTTAAAGGTGCCCTTGTCCATTAACATCCTAAATTATCCGGACAACAATAAAATTATTCAGGTCTAGTCTATGCCATTTTACAGACCAGTACACTTGCAGACACTAAACAACTAGAATCTGTAATTAATATTAATAGTGTTTCTGTCTGTCATTACTTTCCCGACTGTGAAATTATTCATGTTTAAGTGTAAGCACTAATAAGAATGTACCAGCGTTCGTACATACAAATTAAATGCTACTGTTTAAGGTTACAACACAAAAGGTTTTATTAAATAAGAAACAAGTCGACCTGCCTTTTGTACCCTAATCCCTATTTAGCGAACTCATTAAAAGACCGCCAAAATGCTTTTGTTTTTTTTAACACATAACTGCCCAATAATTCTGTGGCTTAATGTAACACAGCTTTCGAATTAACAAAACCTTGAATGCGGGTTTCCATGCCCTCTGCCTCTTTTGCATAAATTGATACAATCAATTCGTGTTTTACTTTGTGCCGAATGGTTTCATTAAATCCATTACTGTTGTCTAAAGACCGAATGGAAACATATGTAATTCTACCAACCAATCCAACCAATATAAAAGCCAGTTTCCACCCGTGTTTACTGGAGAAAATGCTTTTGATCTTAAACTCCTTTGTCAGTCGGATCTTAGGGATCAAGTTCCGGAATTATTTGGCAGGTATAAAGTTTGTGTGAGAGTTCCAAACAGCTGGGTCGTTTGAGCAACCGTCTGGCAGCGGATATGAACATGGATTGCGACGCGACTGCTTGCGGCGAACGTACGTTTAGCAAGCGAATGAGCTACGATAAATGCTTCTATCCTTGACAGTGTTTTATCTTAGAGCAACTCCTTTGAACATTCTACTGAAAAGACAAAAGATTTCGTATTCAGATAGATTTGTAATCTAAAATACCAAGTTACTTTTAAAAGGTACTTAAAAATCTCAGTAGGGTTTAATATTCTCCAGTCATCCACTAGACGCAATTCATCTCACTTTAAGCTTATCAAAGCCTGGGACCCTGGAGACACATAATTTTTTAAACCGTTTCACGAATAAAGTAGAGATTTTAGAGCGAACTTCCCGTGGCACGGTGCAAACTTCTTACTCAGCAAACATTTTCGCGTGTGTCAATGAAAAGACGCTACTTGAAGCGTCGCATCTCAAACAGACTAGCTGTGATATACGAGTGTGTGGGCGCGGTTAGACGTTTCATAAATATTAAACTAAACACAACAGGGCGACCACAACAACGTTTATTTGGGATATATGTTTATTTTCTTTTTGATTAAGGTTTGAACAGTTTGAGGATTTCCTTTCATTCTTTATAGCACAAATAGGAACTTTTACATTATGTTTTTATAGACTTTTCCCAAACATCTTTTCTAGAGAAACTTGGACGACAGAATGTTTTGAATTCCTATGTAGGTATCAAATGAACACATTTTTTTTCAAGTTATTTTTGCTTCATACGATACAAACAACAAACATAATACCGCTGTGGTACAGATACCCGAAGACATAAAATATCACAAGTTGACTCGAGTATTACATACAAATAAAACAGTTCATAGAGAGGTTGGAAATGATTTTTTCCATTTCCTGATATTATTAGGAATATATATTCCATTTTCCTCAATCTGTTTTATCTGATAATTTTTTATCAGTGGAATTATTTCATTTCGTTTGTACATAACATCGTTCGCAGTACACAATAAATATTGAAAAGTAATTTGACAGCAGACGTTACAAGCATGAATATGATGAAGTCGTGAATTTAATCTCTTTGTGGAATGACATCCGTTATGTAACGCAGATAACCGTTGAAAGTATGAATGCTGTTTGTAAAGATAAATCTATTTTGTATAGTTTATATGATTGGCACGCGTTTAACTTCCATCCTAAATTACTAATTAACTGATATACCTAATTAAACTGAGAAGTTTTTAAATATTCATTTAAAATTATTTGTGTACAGAAAATGGTGACAATGAGCAGCCACACTGGAAAGACCAGCACGTCGAAAGCTACCCGCGGACACGAGACGCGCAACTGCCACCACCTGAGCCACTTATCGCGCAATGTGTTGCGCGCGCGCCGCGGCGTCGTGCGCATGCTCATTGTGGTCGTGCTCACCTTTGCCATCTGCAACCTGCCCTTCCACGCGCGCAAGATGTGGCAGTACTGGTCCAGCGGTTACGAGGGCTCCAGCGACTTCAGCACACTCCTCACACCGCTCACATTCCTCATCACGTACTTCAACTCTGGCATCAACCCACTCTTATACGCTTTCTTATCCAAGAACTTTAGGAAAGGTATGAAAGAGCTCATCTTCTGCAACTGCCATGGGAAGAGAAAAAGCGAAAACTTGATTCTGTTAAACCCGGTGGGTGGCGTGGGGCTGCGGCGGAGCTCCACGCGGTCCACCCGCGCCAACTGCAGCACGGTCACCATAGCACCCAACGGAGAGTCATGAGACATGCGTCGGCGGCGCTTCCTGTATAAGGTGGAAAACATTGATATTTCCTGATTAACGGAGAGCACCGACGAAGTAACGGATAGCAGCGGTTTCTATACGGTCTCTACCGTATCCAGGCGTGATTTATACGACTAAGAGACCTGCATTACGCTACCGCTTTCGTTTACCCAATAACTAACTTTAAAGACTCCTTAGTGAATTTTAATGATAAGGACCTGACGCTGAGTGTGTGCGTGTAAACTTGGTGATCTCGCGAGCTTAAAGTGTTAGAATACCTTTGTTATTTAATGAATAATTCAATTGATAGTGAGTGAGTTGAGACCAAAATAATGTAACATATCTTTCGGTTACCTTTTAGTTGATCCATGATAAAGATTTTACGACTACTTGGTTTTAGATAGACAGGGCCTTACTACAAAAACTTTAAACCCTATTTTACACTTGTCTAATAAAATTTTGGCTGCAAAATGAACCATATGTCAACGTCATAATTTGACATTTTTTTAGACAAGGCATAAACTGACGTTTAAAAGTTTTTGTGGTAAGATGGATAATGTTTTATATTAAAAAGCTAAGTGTATAAATATCTATATGACTGTATAAAGTGTACATATGGTGTAATAAATATTACCTAAGGGGAATATTAGCATGTGATTACTGATTACATCAATAGGTACTGTTGGTAATATTATGGATCTATTTCGAAAGCAAATCGTTCCATTGAAAGACTCAAGATGAGATCACATTCAGAGCCGCGATATCGGCCTTCGAATTTGAATTGCAATATTTATGTTCAATACCGTAATACCGCTTCCCTGCTATCACCGCAGTTACAGCGGCACCCGACGGTTTACACTACAACTACCTAGATTGAAATTCTAGGAAAGTGATAGTTGACAATATTATATAACAACAATTTCATACTAAGAAAGGTTCGAATGCAATCTAACTTACTGCATGTAATTTCAATACTTACGTGATATGAAAAATAAGTAAACGTAATAGTTTTGTTGTTTTTAAGTGAACTTGTAAATAGTGAACATATCTAAACATTTTGATACGTAATTTAGAAACTGATACATTTAGGTAGATATTGTTATTCGTAATAGTTCCGCCTAACAGCCCAAATTCACCAAACGGTGGCCGAATAGGCATATATTTCTTTATTACGTAGGCAACACTGGTCGGGAACGTTCGTTCAATGTTGCCAACACATGCTTAGTAAATGAAAAATTCAATATTCATATACATATTTTCCCATAATTATACCAAATACTAGTTATTTACACATTAAATTGTACATTGTTGTATAAATTAATAAAATAAGTCTCTATAACTTGTCGAGAAAATTATCGACATCCTGCAATATGTCAATCTCCTTATAGCGACAAGGAAAACTTTGGGTCACAGGAGCAAATTATGTTCTAACGATGTCACAAAGGTGTTAATGAAAATTGATCTGGAAGATACTGACAGAAAATACAAGAAAATCTATGAATGAAAAAGTACTGCTGGAGCGTTTCCAAAACATATGTATGTATTTTATTGGTAGTGTTTCCAAAATAGATTTTATTTGTAATTTTATATAAACACCTGAACGACTTTCTTGTCACTAAAGGGTACTCATTTTCATGTTGTTCTCGCTGTTCTTACGTAATGATAAAATTCATGAATGTAAATATTCGTAATATTACTAGTAGAAGAGAGAGTTAAGCACAGGAGACCGGGGACGGTTGGAACATTTGTACGTGGACGCTCGCAGCGGGACCATTATGAAACCGAGCTAAACCATAAAATAACTTTATTTGTCCTCAAATGAGAGCAACTTGAACTTAACTGCTGCACTTCGAAATGCTAGGCAAAAGTAAATAGGTGCTTCTAGGAAGCGTGCTTTCATTGGAATTTTGTCCTGACTTTTCATTACTGTGATCCAACACAACACGATAGCAAAAATTGAGTGATACTGGTTTCAATTTATATCATGTTATAAAATCGAATTGAAAAGGTTTACGTTTCAGTAGATTCGAAGCTTTTTATTTATTTCCCAAGTTACCAACATGTTTTTTTTTGGTCCTACGTATTTTTTGGCCTTACTGTATCCACAAGCGTGACGACTAGCCTGCGCTCACACTGCATACTATTTATTCGGCCCTTGGTAACAAACATTTTAAAAAAAAATCGTGAATTCAATCAGTTATTAGTCGGTCTGATACCGAACAAATACCTAATCGTTGTTACGTGTGTACTTACTTCCATTCATCTTCATACTGATTTATGAGCGAAAATCAACATCGGTCGACTAAATCTTCATAGTGTGCCCGCGGTCTAAGGGTGATAAATACCCAGCTATTCATGAGATAGGTGGCCAATACCGAAGCTCCCCATGGTCCCTGCCCGACCCCGTCGCTGCGAGTTATTTATTACCGATAGTTCAAAAGCGACAGCGTGTTTCAACTGACCCCGGTTTATCCTGCTGATTGTTATGTTTTTACCCACATTTACCCACAATTTGTTCAGTCTTTATTTTTATTGTGAAAGAGATTCGCGGTCATGCGTCTCCTAAGTATTAATTGATTGTAAAAAGTTACGAAAATAAAATAATTATTGGCTCTTTATCTATTTATTTAGTTGTGCATTATAATATAGCTTTTATTTTCCCCAATGTATTTATGTAAAGCAGTAAATTATTTTTAAAACAAATATGTACCTAATAATACGGTATTGAATGTGATGTTTCGTAAACTATAATTTTCATTGTAAATTACTTGTGTATATTTTGATGTATAATTTTGAAATAAAATGTAATTAAAACTCTTATAAATAGATCTGTTGTTTTTTTTAATTCAAAAGACGTTTTACAAGCAGTATATACCTATAGCCATATTATATACGCTGGGGATATGGTAAGCAACAATGTGGCACAGAAATCTCTTCAAATGTTCAAAGGATTTTAAAATAAAGTGCAATAACAGATAAAATTATTAATTTTGCAAACATACCAGATCATACATAAAAATATAGAACATCTAAGCGGCAAAACCTCGTCTTTTAAAACTCGCTTAAAAAGACAAAAAAATGTGCCATTTCCAAATACCAGTCTAGAGTGTATCGCTATTGAAATAGTATTGAATGCTGCATCGCATTTACTGGTTTAGTAACTAGCTCTCGGAATGCTTTGCTGTTCCTCGCGAGAATTTAGATTCACTCGGGTAGAAGTCTTATGGAACATTTCCGAAATCTTATTAAATTCAAGACAGGACTTTTGTGGTTAGGTACCTTATAGATGGCACTACATTTGTTTAGCCAACAACCACCAATTAAGACTACTTTTGGGGTACACGCAAACTGAATAAATGAATAGGTCCAATGTTCTCTGGAAGAAGTCTGATGAAAGCCTACTACCTACTGAAGTAATAGGTACCTATGCCAATTCTATTTTTCTGTAATGACCTATAAAACAATGTAGGTATGTATTTACAAGTTACGAATTAGTAAACAGACAGACCTATTTGGAGCGTGAGTTCAGTTATCTTCGTGAAACAGTCGTGAGTCGTCTCCCTACCAAAAACGGGTTCAGTTGGCAACTATTCGGTGAAACGAAGTAAGTATAGTAAGTAAGTAAGTAACCATTTAGAAAATAAACAAAAAAAACTACTCAAACGTCTCAGAACACATAAAAATATCTTACTGCTTTAAGATATACCTAAGTCTGATGACAAGTAACAAAAACGGCAATGGGAACAAACAATTAGGTAACAATTTACAAATAGCACACTTATGCTTGTGCAGCCTAAGAGAACTAGAGCCATTTAGCTGAACTTTACAGTTATTTCTATTGCAAGTAACTAAAACCACGGGATTTGGCAACCACTAAGTATGCACGTAGGTGCAACAAATATAGGTACTCAGAATGGGCAATAGGATAATAGTTATTTGTTATACAAGAGTGCAAAGTTGCTTTTTAACCGCGGGCTCAATTTTGATGACCGAGCAAGCGAAGGATTCTAATTATTGAAACACTCGCTACGCTCGTGTTTCAATTTGAGCGATAGCAAGGGAATCAAAAGAGCACAAAGTGAAAAATCTTTGCACTCGAGTGCAACACGTAACTTTTCATCCCACCTCATCGAGGAAATTACTAAATGCAAAAATCAAAATGGCGCGCACATATCAGTATCAAATTAAAAAGAAGTACCTATTAAAGTTCATTTATTTGAAAACTCAGTTTAAAAATGAAACGAGGTTAAAAAGCTATGTAAAAACAATAATAAAAATTACTTAATTAATTGAATAATTATTTTATTTGTTTAATATGTATTTGTTTGAAAAGTCTTATCAAGATTGTCACAAATGGAGTATTGCACGCGATGTTCTAAATTCAAATCACTTTGCCGCTCTAGAGGATAAAAACGGCTTTTGCGCTCAGATATCAAAGGGTTAAACTGCTCTTTCCGAGATGGTGGGATGAAAAATATATTGTAAGTCTTGTATGTCGTTAAACAGTAAAAGATTAAGTACAAGTAAAAACAGAACATGATTTTGAATATTATATTGAAACAACAATGGTCTGCATACTATGGTTTCAACTTTCTTTGTTTACGTAAAAATAGACAAACATAACGGGTTATTTTTTTCTTTTATTAAGATAAAGCTTTGTTCTAAATACAACAACAACGTTTTAATTAAAAATTATCGTGTATAATTTTAACACAATAGATAACTGAAATAAATTGAAAAAAATAAACTGAAATAGTTGTATCACATTTTTTTGTTTATTATATGAAACATAAAAATATCATTTCAATGGTGAAAAAAGCTTAACGATTGTTTAGACCACGTTCGCGTTGCCTTAATTTAGCTTTTTCAGGAAAATATTTGCAGACCCTAGTGGGTTCTTCAACCCTAGCTGGGATTGAAGAACTTTTTTGTTCGGAATTTTTACGGAATTTTTATTCTATTTCTGATCAAGATTGATGCTCCCCGAAAAACTTGAGATCAATATATTGTGTCCATACAAAAACCTCACATTTAAAAGAAAAGTTTGTGTGTAATTAGAGAAGTTAGATACCTTAAAAGTAATTAATGTGAATGTTTTTTCGCGAACTTTGGATTGACTTTTATAAAGATCAAACGATCTTGACCTTCATCATAATTCGCTTTTCGCTAAATAATAGACTGTTGCTCAGAAAACCACAGTTTGTTAGATACTTATTTTAACTTATAAACGAATAAAGGGTAAGTACGTAAACTTGTAAAGTTCAAGTCTGAGTACATGCCCACTGAAAGCTGACAGTATAAATAAACTGAGTTAGCATTTTAGCATTTGTTTAACCTAAAGGGTTACTAGTAATGTTTATTTGAGTTTTAATAGTTTTATTTAGGTACAACGATTTAAACACAGAATGAATTAAGTGTTTGATCTTTGATACTGAAATTAATCCTTAGTCTTTTACGGGTCACAGAGGTTAAGCCTATGCTTTTGCTTTGATTAACTGCATTACATTAGGTGTTGTTATGATTGCAATAGATAATAATCTCCTGTAATTTAAATAAATTACATTGCAGTACCTAGGTTTATTAAAGAGTTCTATTTGACATTTAAGTTACACAATCAACACCTATGTCATATTCACAAGATGGTGATAACAGCCTTACAAAAGAAATTCACTTGAAAGACGTATAAATAATTTGACAGGGTTATTTTTAGAAAAATATCAACTTTTCGAATAATCGAAACGTGATGTGCGTCTTGTTCTTTTGTACCTAAGTAGTGAACAAACTTCATCTCACCTCTTATCCAAAGATATTGAAATGATACTTTAAAAATATTCTTTTTTGTCGAAGCTTTTTGTCAAAAGAATCTCTCCACCCTTTGAGTTGAGCAGCATAGATTGCAATTGGAAGAGTTGGTTAATTGATTGAAAGGGTAGCGACGGAGTGGGTTGGAACACACCGATATGAATTCTATACCATATTCTATATATTGGTACCTGAGTACAATGTCATATGAGTGTAAACTCAGAAAAACTAAGTTTGAAAAATACTATGATAAAATAAAATGAAAAATGAGACGTACCAATAATCGGATCACCAATTTCCAAACATAATCTTAAATATATAATTATATCAATTATAAATGCATAGGTAATAAATAATTACTTTAATGCTCAGGCGTGTGTGTAAATACGTAAACTAACGCAATGAACTGAAGATTTGTAACAAAATAATATATTGGGTAGTAATTACGTTTATTAAGGTTTACTATGAACACATTCCATTAGAAATAAAAGCTAACTTTTTTTCTCTTAGGATAACATTAATTATTATAGGTACTACAGAGTACACAGATAAACGGAGTATCCGAGACTAAATTTATAGCACAACTGAACAGCTTAATACACTTTGAGAGAGAAGAATTAGGTTACTTTCGATTAATTGCAGAGAAACATTATACAGCAGCAGTTCCTTTAGATAGTTACACGTTACCTCTCAGTTATAACGAGCTCACAAACTTACCCAGCCAAATTCTCTAACTTTGCGGGGATTTTCAAGTAATCCCGCTACTTAGCCTTCTACTTGTGTTGACGAAATACAAAAATTTCCATAAAGCACCTGCCTAGTAAAACTTGATATTTGAGGTTTCATAACAAAAGTTTTCTTTATGTTAATAAGTTACTTTTTCGTGCAAGACTTCGTTACGCTAGATTCTTATCTGTTCATTGGAATATTGTTGTTTTTTTGAATACGAATTGGCCGTCATTTGAGTAGCACCTACATTCCTAAAATGATGTTTTATCAATTTATACTAAAAGAAAAAGAAAGTTAACAGAAATGAAAATGCCAAAAATGTAATAATTTTGCTATAAAGAGTCGTATAAACGCGGAATAAAGTACCCAGGATAGTTATTTCTCAGTGAGAGCCGTTTACGCGCGCTCGGAGTTATTCTAGATTTAGATTCGTTATAAATTACTTCATACATGTGACACTTATGGGTCGCAGTATTTTAAATTGCTCACCATAGAAGGGGCAAGGGGATCAGCCATACACTTTCTTTAAATAGGGAAGGGAAAATTCCAGATATTGGATTTTGTAAAATATTCACGAGCAATAAATCAGGTAAGTAACAATAATCTGCACACACATACTATACTCCTAGTCAAATTGAGTAAGTACATACCTATAGTATTTTTAATGATGTGGGCAAGTTCCATGTACCTAATGGTATCCCATCGCAAGTAAAGTACTACAAAAGTTATCGACCCGGAATCGAACCCAGAACTTAATCCTTAGCAGTTCCGCTTAGAAAGAAAAGGGTCTCATAATCTTGTATTGTTCATTTTTATTTTTATTTGGGTCAATTAAAATCGGAATAAAGATCGTTATGACCACATAAAGATTTTTCCAATAGAACCGAATTTACTGCTCCCTAGAGCACTTACTCAGCGTTTATTATCGTTTCACAAAGTGTCGATTGTACGCATTTAGCCAATAAAATAGCCTAGATCCTAGTGTTTCAGAACTTATATAAGAAAATAGTAGGTCGGGAGAAATCAAGTCTGAATAAACCCAATATAGACTTTTATTGGGATACTAACCTCCGCCGGCGGTTTCTCCCGCGTCAGATGACAATTTTGTAGCTAGAATTAGTATAAAATATGGTAATTTTCTTCCATAAATAAAATATTTGATTGCTTGACAATTTGGTTCAGAGCTTTCACCTGTTTATTTTATTAGAGCAGGCTTATTTATAGAACTCAAGTGGCATGGAAATCTATATCTGTATACATATAATAAATCTGTAGAAAAGTAATTTTTGTACATTGAAGAAATTGACAAAAAAAATAGCCAGCATTTTAAAGGATAACTAACAGAACCCATTTCCATCATTTTTGTCTGTTTGTCTGTTTATCTGTTTGTTTGTTCGCGATTCACGTAAAATCTACGAATTAAATGCAGACAATGCTTATATACAAAAATTCTACGTAACTTAGGGTATTACTTAGTTTTTGTTTCATCGAAATCGATTCACTCTATCAAAAGATATGATTCATTTTGTGAATTCAAGATGTAAAATATTACGACACGCAATCTATTTGTCAAAACTGTACATTTGAATGTTGTACTTATATTAGTTGATCGGCCTATTATTAATCTTTACACAGAAAATCACACTTTTATAAGTAACTTCGGAAGAAAAAAAAATACGAAAATTTTGTTTAGCCAAGGTTAAAGTAGCTCTATCTGTGGTAAATAAAATACATCAAATTTGTCAAAGGAGCGAGGTGGTAAATGACAATATTACCATACATTCTTTATAGAGGATTATTATTTCAACAGATGGAGTTGTGTATTTTCCGTAATTCACCATATTTTAACACGTAGTGTAATTTTTCGATAGACATTTCAATAGTGTTTGTCAGTTTGCCGTGCCACATCAAAATCCAACTATAATTATTACCTTGATGAAAAGAAAATTAATAGCTCTCAGCCAAATTTAAAACGGTGCCATCTAAATTATTTTTTGAACATTATGTCAAAAATGATGACTTTAGTGGAACAATTAATTATCATTTAAAGTTACAGATGGAGTTCATATTAGGATTTTTTCATCAACATAGTTTAGCTTATCTTCCACTAATGTGGTGGCCTTAAAACAAATTACTTTGAGTGAGTAGTATTAATTAGACCTTAATTATTGTTTCTGATGCAAAATATGTAAACTTAATCCTAGAAGAAATGAGGATCTATCTCTAGCAAGCGCTGCTAAGCGTGAGGTAGGTAGTGTAGGATTCTGTAGCTTTAAAAACAAGCCCAGATACAAAGTGCAGATAAGAAATGGGAGCTCTCTCTATTTAATACCATACACACGTAAAATGCTTTATGCGTCTTAAAACGTACAAATTACGCGCCGCATACCAGAGACATGCTTACTTTCAACTTCTGATCGCAAATACACTGTTCACGATTACGAACAGTCTCAGTAAGACCCGAGCCAAGTCTAAAAACCCTAAAAAACACCTTTTATATAAAACTACGTTTGATGTCATTTAATCAGAAAGACAGAATTGTTCTCTGTTGCAAATCCTATCCACCTTTATCCTATCCTAATCCAGAATGCATTGCACAAAAACCAGTGATATCCTATTCGAGAAGTCAAAAGAGTTGACCTGCCAACGTCAGCTTCTGCGCTAAGCAAGTGTTCTTAATAGTACCATCAGAATTGATCAGAATTACATTCATCGTTGAATGAGGTGAATAAATTTTTAGAAACCACAATAACAGTAGGAGCCAAAGCGTATTATCGCTTCATAGAGCTCTGATTGGCCCCAGGTGACCAAGTCAGGTCTGATTTGTTCGTTCATCAGATCTTTGAAAGTGTTTCGGTGGATACTTACTGTCGTCCGGTTTACGTGTGACACAAAATATGGTATATAAACGTCCTCCGCAAGAGCGAAATTTTCCCGGTGTGCGGTAGTGACGCACAGTATACAACACTTATGTTTCTTTTGATTTGCTGGCTCCACCAAGAAATGACAAATTGCGAGCGTACATTCTGAAAATCTTGGCAAAACTGCAGGTTTCAAGTACGAACACATGAAGTGGACTCTCACAGATACGTACATTTTGCCTATTCGTGAACTAATGCAAACATTTCGGTGGAGTCCCGGCTTAGGCCTCCCCCACATTAGGCGTGCGCGATCCTCGGGCGTGTGAGTAGCGCGGGCGCCGCGCGTGCGTCGCGAGCGCGTTGCGTGAGCGTCGCGTTTTGCTGCCCTGCGGCATTTGCAGCGCGCTCGCGGCGCGCACGCGCCGCTCTCCTTGACGTTTAACTGCTAAGGCGTTTAGCGGGCGGCGGGGATAGCGGGCCAAGGGGTAAGAACGCAACTCGAGCGCCGTGTGCTCGCCGCTAGCGCGTCGCTTGCACTCTTCACACATGCCACAGGGCAGCAAAACGCGACGTTCACGCAGCGCGCTCGCGACGCCCGCGCTACTCACACGCCCGAGGATCGCGCACGCCTAATGTGGGGTCAGCCTTACCATAGTGAGTAAGTGAAACTATCCTACCCTATGCGCCTGCTGATGATGATGACTCATTTTATCATCCATCCAGCTATTCCCCAACTATGTTGGTGTTGGCTTCCAGTCACCGAATCTTTTTGAGTACCAATATTTTGCTTGGAGCGACTACCTATCTACCTATCTTCAATCCAGTCAAATACACAAGACGATATCCATGGTAAGACTGACAGACTTTCTGGCTTCTGATTAGTCGCAGCAGCTGCAGAAAATGTACAAATGACAGCTTTGTCAGACTCAAAGCATGTAGACATAGATTATAGCTGTTTCCTGTGAAAATTACTTACGCACCATACGTAATAATTTTCCAAATTGGCTGAACAACGTCACAAACTTTACTTCTTTTGTTTAGATAAAGGGTCACATCCACAACACAACCTTGATCAATGAATCTATTCGACTGCTAAGTGCTAATCCTAATTATACTGTCACGTGAAAGAATGCACCTACGGGATAAATAGTATTTTGACGATTCTAAATTGCCCACGCAGACGAAGTTGCGGGCAACAGCTAGTTCTATAATAAATTCCATACTAAGTATTGAAAGTACGTGAGATGTGAATAATTTTGCGTTACCAGGTCCCTCAGTTTCTGTGTATTTTCTAAGCAAGCCACCGAGGTTTAAACAATAACATGTCGGAAAACGATCCGTACCCTACGTTACAATATTTAGTAACTAATTTCTAAGGCTGAAAATGGTGCTAACACCTATGAAAATATGCTGAAAATGAATAAAATATTATGGTACAACGTCTTTTTTCTTCAAAATGTAATTTATTGCTTTATCTTGACTTTTCATTAGTTGTATGAAAAGTTCCGCAAACTAACGGACGTATCGTAACTGAATTGCATGCTGCACCTGTATCGGAAATTTCAGACCAGTGATTTGTTTACACTCGACAGAAATGAAAATGGGCCAGTTACAAAATATTTGGGTTTAGCCAGCTAGGGTTTAGCTAGTTTAGCCAGTTTACCTTTTTTTTCCGACGTTAAAAATCATCAAATGACCCCTCCCGCTGTGGGTTAGCAGCGGTAAGGGAGTGTCAGACTCTTACTGACTAAAAACCGTCGTGTTCCGTCATAGGCCTTTTATGTACCAGGGCCGCGGTATCTCTTTCGAACAACCCGCAGCCCCGGCAGGCCTTGGCCCTGCTGGGCCCCGCTGGGGTTGCTGACATCTCTTTGAGGAGCGCGTGGAACAACGCGCGCCGTCGACACGGGTCTGTCGTCTAAGCAGACAGAGGGACGATGAGCCACCCAAACTCACCGCCCACAGACCCACGCCTACGGTGGCCGGGAGTCATCACGCGGCACCCGGCGCCCATGGTGTCTACCTGGTCCAGCGCGGCGGCCGGGATGAGAGGTGCGTACTCTCTAGCGTTCCGCCTCCTCCTTCTCGAGCATGACCGCTTCGCAGAAGGAGGCGACGGCATCCCATTCCCTCTCGCCCCGGACCATGGCCTGAACCAGGACCGGACGCGAGAGGTCGCCGCCGCCCAAAGCCTCGACGAGGACCCGGCGGTGCCCCTCCCATGCGGGGCACACCTGGACTGTGTGGTCCACCGTGTCCTCGGGGCTGTCCGCACAATGGTGAGACCCGGGCGCCTCTTCACGACCGATTCGGTGCAGGTACCTCCCGAAACAACCGTGTCCGGTGAGGACCTGCGTCATGCGGTACGTGAGGGCGCCATGGCTCCTCCCGAGCCACTCCTCAAAGAGGGGACTTACCGCCACGATGGTGGCGTGCCCTGACCTAAATCCTACCTCACGTATTATCCCAAATATACCTGTATAAAATTATACATGCTTAAAGTTGACCTTAGTTGACACCATTACGCGAAAAGTCAATTGTAAACACCAGCGGGGACAAGTGGTAATTGGTATTAGAGGTCCAACGGAACTCGTTACCGTCTTCGAACAGAACGATTTGTCCCTACTAAGTACATTACGTAATTTCCGCCAAAGTAACCTTACCTAATAACAATTTATTTTTACAAGTAACTGACTTATTCGTTTATTGAATTTGGACAAAGTAATAATTTCATCGGTTCCAACAAATTTATTTGTCGCCGAAGCATGTTTTGTCTTGCTCATTGACTGTGAAATAGGCAATCAAAACTGAATTTGTGCTCTCAAATGAAACTCATTTTTGGTTTATTTGTGCTATATAACTATTTTGTCTTTTAGTAAACTCAGTTTAGAAAGATGAGTAGTTGTGTAGAGTTAGTATTAATCGATAAGTAAACCTTTTATATTTAATAGTTCAAATTATTCTAGTGGACTAAATTGCACAGTTATGTAAATACGGAAAAGTTTATGCTTTTAACAAATTATTATTTCTATGGGTTTCATTAGTTTGTATTCATTTTAATTTGTATTCAAAATAACTTTTACGGTAGAGTCACCTACCGTAAAAGTTATTTTGAATACAAATTTTGAAACTGACCCGTGTATATTGGCCTCGAGTGTATTAACTTGAATCGTTGACCGCAGTTTGTCATAATTTTGGCAATATAATGAAATGGGCAGGAAATGTTGATTTGCATTGTGGTCCGTAATTTTCATAATTCATTCGATGTGAACACTGAACAAAATGCTTCGTAAATTAACATAACAACTACATGTAAGTTTCAATAAACTGAATTGTGTAACGTTTAATTACCGTTTCGACTGGTTTCTGGTTTATTGATTAGCTTTAAGCCGCATACACACAGACGTACGGATCTGCCTGACAAAACTGCTGATGTTGTCGACAGATACGGATTTACTTGTCACCTGTTTGCTCGTCGTTAACAAGCGTGTGGCCTTGGCTTTAAATCCTAAGTTCGGTTCTCCGGTTATTTAAATTTTTCTTTCTTTCTTCTCGATACAGATACAACTCTGTCTCAGAGTATGCCAAATTGATGATAGAGGTGAATAACCTCTGTCTTAACCCTTATACATAAAGCTGGCTAGCATTACATAATGAATTTAATTACCCCATAAGCATGGGTAACTTTCTTATCGTGCTTAAGTTAAGAACATTACGTTGAGACATTAAAGTGGCTTTAAGTATCTTACTCAAGCCATATTTTGGGTTCCATCAAATACATACGTATAGGAGTAGATGTGGTTATAAGGGAAAAGTTTAAAACATTTAATTAATTTTATAAATAGATTGCGAATACATGAAAGTGTTTTACAGCTAATTATAACGAAATCTCGGCTTCTTCCGTTATCGATATTTCAAGTATTAGGAAGAAGCGCTTTAATTGCTGTTCACGTTTTGAACTTTAGCATATAGGTATACAATATTGAATATTGGGATTTTTTTTTTCGGAATCATTCCATATTATAAACATACGTTTGCCATCTTTAATTTCTCGCTAATATATGATTTGTTAATTTGTAATCGATCCTGTTAATTTATTCATGCATTGGATGCGTTGTCCTCCGAACATCAAATTAATTACAGACAAGCAAGGTTATTAATTATATCTATAGTGGTATGCACAAAGCATATAGTGATGAGGTACTTAGTAATTTGCTTAATTTATAGTATCTATGGCATATGTAATTAAATAAGTTATTGTCGTATGATCAAAATTACAGATTAAACTTCTTATACGTAGTTATTACTTGAAATAATATAGTTCAATGGACAGATAGATTAGAACCCCCGCACATTGCAAACATTTAGGTAGTCTTCTGATTGCTGATAGTTTGTTCGGTATCATAAATCAGTATGAAGATGAATAGTGTCAATCCGATTAAAAAGTTTTACGATTACGTTAAAAAAAACTATCAGGTAAACGTCCGACCTACTATAGGCCGACAGTTCCGTTTACAATGTGCAGTGGTCTTGGCTCATAGTGTAGTGTGAGAGAAACTGTGGGGTGCTGTGACACACAACAGCTTTATTCTAAACGTTATGTTAGATAGTAAAATGTGTGTTCTATTTAATATGCGAAGCAGGAAGGGGTGGAGAACTGGTTCGCGTTTCAACCACTTTAACCTACATGTGAATATTTTACGCAGGGTGGGTTACTATGTCTCTCTACTCTTGTTTTAGGGCAGATCAGAGAATCCGCTTGATAAGGGTTAAAAAGGTAAGGATTATGTCGCTTGTTCTGCTGAAAAACTTAGATACCTTTTGTATCATTCGTAATATTGTAACTAGTACCTAAAAGACTAGAAAATCGCGAATCTGACTCCGGCGCGAAGGGTTTCGAACAAATTAAGTCTGGCGTATGGAAAGCCCATTACTATGTAATTTATTTAATTAATTTTGATATAAAAGTACAGTACATTTTCAACCATCTACTTATTGCCATTATCAGTATCGAGCCAAAAAAAATCCGAATGGTAAAATCAAGTTTGTTGTATGGGAGCTTCGTAAAATATTGTTTTTTGTTAAAGCGACAACGAAAATACATCATGTGAGAAACAAGATAAGTAATCCAATAAAGACGTTCTATATTTAATGTGACTTGGAGATAAACCACGTGCTGTTTAAGTTGTAGTTTGAGATCTGGAATGGTAATGATGGCGAGTCTTAACAGTACCTAATGGGTGTGAACGTATCGTATATACCTACTACTACCTATAGCATAAAGGTCTTAACCCAACTGACGAACCTCTTTATGTGAATGTCAGTTCTTATCCAGTCATACTTAAGTACCTAATATTGACTACTCAGATTTTTTTTTCAGTCATTTATGAAATACCACTGCGTTTAATAATACTCGATTTCACTCTGCATAGGTTCCGTGTAGAATAGAAATTATTATTGATGTATCATTCATAATTCGTATTAACATAACCTGACATATTTCCCTCTCACGTGTGTGAATATCAATACAAAAGAGTGGGTGTTATGGAATATAATCGCATTGGTAATTTGTTTCCATGAAACTCATTTGCAATCGATCTATTTTTACGTTGATAAGTAAGCATGAGATGAAACTGTTTACCCTAACAGGTACTTTACCCAATTGATGACCAACAGTCTGTAGCGATTTTGTAACTTTATTTACTCGCAGAATATATTATTTCTACTATATTCTGATTCCTATTTATGGGAGTGAAATGGATACAAGGAAAAAGCATTATAGAGGCGCAGTCGGAAATTATTACGGCTTTTTCCGGTTTTAAGACATAAGCGTCATTTTCTCTGCAATATTTTCTTTCGCTGTGAATTGCACAAAATACATAAATAGAAGTGTATAAGAATAAATCAAGCAACGCTATTGCCTAATATATATAAGATACAGCATAATGCCGTTCTACACAAAAATGCCGTTTACTTAAATTCGATCAATCCTTTTACTACCTACATGAAAGATAATTTGTAATTTTATTTTACAGTCTTCGATAAGTTTCTCTGATATTTCTGGTCACGTTCACCGGGAGTCGTGATTTTTGAACGTCTTTTGCGAAGTTCCCTTTACGAATAGGCTTTTTTATTTCTCTTGGCACGACCCAGCGATAACATTTTACTATAAACCTAGATAGGAATTGTACCCAACTGTTGACCAAAATTAGTGTTTTACTACTTACTTATTACAGAATATTTGAGTTCAAAAGTACCTCGTTCGTCTGTAAGTTCAAGTTTATGAAAGTAATCATGTTATCATAACCGTGGGATGAAGATTCATGGGATTCCAGGACGGATAGAACATACCTAAAGATAACGTTCTAATATAAGCTTATAATCTCTACCCAGTCTCTGAGCTGAACATGAATTATTAAGGGCAGAAAAGGCGATTTAAAAAAACTGAAATAAACATTCTTCGACATGGTCGGAAGTTACAGCGAACCTCGCGCCAGCCAGAAAACTAGCCCGCCTCGCTGTTCCCGCGCATAAATTACAGCATCAAGACAACGCAATTAAAACTGAGACAGAAAGCAGAGAACTATTTTCTTTTATTGTCCTCCACAATCTCGAGAAGCCCCATTCAAACTACAGCTTTACTACACTTCCTTAACTTTTTGTTTACTATCTGTAAGTTGGGTGAGTTATAAGTTTGGCTTAACGTCACATAAAGTAAGATCAACCAAGTGTGAAGTAAGGTGGTTTTAACCATAATTTGTTGTGATCGGCACCGGTAGTTGTTGTTATAATGTTTCATGGATATTTACACGTGTGTCAAGGTTCACATCTTAAGAAGCTGTTTTCAGGGACCCTTTGTGGGTGGTGTGTTAGTTAAGTCATAGTAGTAATATAGACATTCTAGAATTTAATCCTTGGTAAGCAAGCATGTGCGTTAATACTACTAATATATTTTATCTTTTTTTATGCAGTGTGTAATAAATTACTAATAATAAACCTGTGAGAAATAAAATAAAAATCACAATAGCCTATTTATTCAGTAAACTTTAAAGTATACAAACTGTTGATTTGCATCCGTGCCATATTCAAGGACGTAATTATGCTAATGATTCTCGACCCAAATCAACAAAAAAATTGGTACGTATTTTTTTTTTTCGGAATTCCGTCAATGTCATCTAGCCGTAGTTAAACTTGGCGCGTGTATTACTGGTACCTTAAACCCGTGGTGCGCCCTCACACAAAAGCATACGCAACGATTATTCATAAATTTCATTCATGAAATTGGATTACTTCTGAAATACTACGACATTACAATGACAAAAAAAGCAGTGCATATTAGATATTTCCCGTCTACTGTAATTACAATCGATTATTTACGTATTTTATGTCCCCTCCTGAAGTATGGCACAAATACAAATAAACACCTTGTATTTTATGGAAATATCGAATTTAATGATAGTGAATTAAAAACAAAATCACAAATGACCTTCGCCCACAGGAGGCACAATGTATGTATTAAGCTTCTTTAAACCCTAAACCACATAAATCTTGTCAAAAGCTTAAACAATTGAAAAACTAACTCACAAATAGCAAACAACAGGCAAGTACCTTTAGGTAAACATTTCAATACAGCATGCGTTCATGACCTTTCATTTGAGCTTGTTAAATCCATTCTTAAAATACTCCTACTCCATTTTGAGAGTAGAATAATAAAACGCAATATGCAAATACTATTCTATACGTAACTTAGATAACAGTCATTGACTGCCACTTCTCCTACCTATAAATTACAAACGTGGCCTGAATTTTCGGCACAGTTTATGTCGCTTCAGTGATTTTAGCAGTTATTTCACACCAGTCAACCCTTCCAGTCACGCTGTCGAATGTATTTGTATGTAAAATGTGTATTTGCGTACCGAAATGTCGGTTCAATTCAAAATTATTAGCAGTTTAGGCTGGAAGTTAGCTACGTGTGAATCAACAGGTTAGGCTGAATTCGTGTCAATAGGTACCTATGTGACCAATTTTATAGACTTATGTTGGGAACTAATCTAAGTTTCGAGAAAATATACTGAGTTACTTTGTGTACACATTATTCTATATAAGTATTTACTTATTATATTACAATAATTATGGCTGAAAACATTTTTTTTCTGACTTTTGTCTGCCCAATGGACAAGAAAACAAAGTTCCGTTTCGTAACACACATTTTTATATAAATGTTATATTTACCTACTGCTTCCAATCACCTGTTTACAATTTATATTTATTAATGGTCGATGACGTATTTTAAGGTAAAGTCCACAGAATATTGGCAATAAAGGAATCAAATGCTTTGATGTACAATATTGAATTTACTTTAAGGAAGCGGCATTTTCATTTCATTGTATATTAATTGAATCCGCTTGATTTTATTAGTAAACCAAATATCCCAATCCAATATTATATTAATCTCTATTGGCAATTTAATACTTTGTTTGTAATAGACTTCGATTCTACTGGAATTGTGAATAATATGACACCAACTCGAAACAAGTTATATTGAATGTTCGAAAATAATTTAATTACTGTCCTTGACGTAGAAATCACTTCTAAGTATGAAACATGACCTCCTTTAAGTACCTGTCGAATACTAAGATTAAAAATTATATATGTACACCCTGTACTGTATTTCCATCAGTTCTGACTATATAATAATATGATAACCTGTATACTCGTGCTGAATTTTGGTATTAGCTTCCAGGAAATTCCACTCTTACTCATACTTAGAATTTTGCAATCTAATCTGTATAATGTGGTGAAGCTGAAGGGTTTTTTGGAATAAACCTTCATTGTTTATTTGACGTCCCCTTGACGACCTCGAGGCTATATAATTTGTTAAAGTTTCAATTATTACTACTTGTCGGCCTACTGGCCTATTAACCAATTTGAATTTGGAGTACTTAAAAAGAATAATATAAAAAAAATGGGTTGTCTGTGATGTGTCATGTCATTGTACTTTCATGAAAATGTATTTATAATTTTCTCCTAAATAAATATTATTGTGGATTCTATTGTGTGTTACTCTCTGGGGTGGGAAGAAGCTCTCACCAATAGGTTATGGCCCAGACGACGTTTACATCGAAAATTGAGAATTTGAATGGTACAAATTATGAAACCTGGAAGGTTCAAGTGCAGGCGTTGCTCACGAGAAATCAGGTATGGAAATACGTAAATGGAACTATACCTAAGCCGGACTCAGCAGTGGAGTCGTGCGCATGGTCTGATAAAGACGATATGGCAAAGGCTGATTTGATAATGGCAATGTATCCAAGTGAGCTTAAACACATAAGAGGGTGTGAAACGTCGCACGAGATATGGAGAAAATTGGAGAAAACGTATGCATCTAAAGGTCCCGTAAGAAAGGCAAGTCTGTTAAAGAAGTTAACGTTGAGCCGCATGAAGGAAGGAGATGACGTACGGAGTCACCTGAATAATTTCTTCGAAGCTGCGAATATGTTAAGTGATATGGGTGTAGAAATACACGAAGACTTGATGTCTATCTTATTACTGTATAGCTTGCCAGAGAGTTACGAAAATTTTAGATGTTCTATGGAGAGCAGAGACGAACTACCAAACATAGAGGTACTAAAGATTAAGATCTTGGAGAAGGCATATAGCTCGACTTGTACTGAAATGAAAAGTATTGAAGGAGCCATGTATGCGAAGAATAAAGGATTTAAAAAGAACTCGAACCGTAAAGAACAAAATACAAAGAGTAAATTTATATACAAATGTTATAAGTGTCATGAAGTTGGACATAAATATTCAGAATGTAAAATGAATCAAAAGAATGATGACGCGAGATGTGCAACAGAATACAACAAGGAGGACAGTATTTTTGATATTCTTTTTAATTGTACAAACTTTTCTAATAATTTACAAATTAAAAAGAATGACTGGATCCTTGATAGTGGCTGTACATCGCATTTATGTAACGATTTATATAAATTTACAGATAATTTTTGTATTTTACAGGATAAGCTGAACTTAGCATCAAATCTGTCGACGGATGTAAAGGGCAAAGGTGACGTAAGGTTGTCAGCATCAGGCAGGAGGCTTATTTTGAAGAATACTCTGTATGTACCAGATCTTCGTAGTAATTTATTAAGAATCAAACGAACTTACCTGGTGAAGTTTGATTCCAATTATGCGAGGGTCTCAACCGAAGACGATTACATTTTACTTGCAGCATAACATGATATGATGCTATCTTCGTCACACCTTTAAAGCTATAATATCTAAAAAAAAGAAACCTGTATCTTCTGTCTCACTCCCCCCTACTCCCGAGTGCGCGCGCCACTGCTTATCATTATTTAGAGTACTTTTTGTGTTATTGCAAATATTTATTTTTTATTTTTCTGGGTAGGGTGGGATGGGATGTAATCGTCTTCGGTTGAGACCCTCGCATAATTGGAATCAAACTTCACCAGGTAAGTTCGTTTGATTCTTAATTATTATCCTTCGGGTCTCAACCGAAGACGATTACATTTTACTTGCAGATGTTTAGAGCAACGTAAATCAAAAAAAAATAAAATAAAATAAAAAATACGTTAGAAAATTAGGAAAATTTTAATTGAAGAACAAAATTGCTAGATTTTGTACAGCTTAATCATATAACATAAGAACATTTATTACCAGACAATATACATTTATCGTTTTCTTAACATAATTTGTTAATAAAATAAATGCAATTGATACTGCAGTTACGAGCTATATTATCACAATTATTTACGTGCCGAATAAGGCATTTACAAAATCATTATTATTACTGTTAGCAGTATCCCTACGGTAGTATTTAAAAAATACGTTGGAGGTATTACTCCAACCCGCGGCCTTGCGGACCACCTCTAGATTAACTCCAGATCGGTAAGCGGCAGATGTGGAAGCCGAGCGGGTACTGTGAGCTCCAAATACGGAAATATCTATGCCGCTTGCCTGCAACACTGTTTTAACCCAGCGTGCTAACGTCTGAGAACAAACTTTTTTATGAGGTCTACGCACTCCAATAAACAAGTGTTCCTCAGGCAAATTATGCCGCAAATCTCTGGTCTTTTCAATATATGTTTCAACTGCCAGAGCCGGACAAATACTGGGGTTTGTGCGAATAAAGGGCAATCTGATGAGTGGTTGGCAAGCCCCGGGCTTTGAAGTTTTAATTAAATCGCTAATTTTAATCACAATTTCATTGTCATGTTTTGATATATTTTTTAATTTTATAAGACTAATAGTTTGCATCCTTTGCGCAGATGCAATTGCTAAAAGAGAACAAGTTTTGTGTGATAAATCAACTAAATCAATATTATCATAGGGATACATTGTTGAAAGATAGTTCAGCACTATATTTGTGTCCCACGTAGTACTATATTTTGGAGTTGGAGGAGCTAGCCTATACACGCCCTTGAGGAAACGATTGACACAGTCATTAACCGTAACATGAGTGCCTAATATAATTGATAAAGCAGACCTGTGTGTATTTAAACTACTATAGCTCGCACCTTCTTCAAATTTTAATGTTAAAAAGGACAAAACTTTGGAACTATCAGCTTCGAAAATATCCAAATTTTTGTCTTTACAATATATCCACCAAGATTTAAAAGAACTACTATATTGATTTAAAGTACTAGCTGCAAAGGAAGCTATCATTATGTCTAAGGACGCTGGTGGAACGCCGCGCTTAATCATTGATTGCCTGACAATCTGGCTGCCACCAGGATAAGACTCGTATGGAGTGGATGGTGAATTCTGAAAGGAGAAAGTAGTAAGAATTTATCTGGTCCGAAGTACATTTTTTCGGATACAACAAGCCTGGACCATAAAGGGTACCAAGGCTGGGATGGCCAATAAGGTACCACAACGATACCTATTGCTTTTTCCGTTATAATTTTTTCGAGCACTCTTGTGATCAAGCAAAACGGGGGGAATGCGTAAAAGTTTATATTTTTCCAACAAATTGTGAATGCGTCTACAACCTCAGAATAAGGGTCAAGTTTCCACGACGCGTATCTTCTACATTTATAATTTTGAGCACTAGCAAAGAGATCACATTCTGGTTCTCCTAAGGACTTGATAATTTGCGAAAAGACATAATCTGAAACTTCCCATTCCGTATCGATATTGATTCGCCGAGATTCTCGATCTGCTAAAATATTATCAGACGACTTGACATAAGATGCAAATACGAAGATCCTTTTTGACTCACACCATTGCCATATCTTTCGTGCAAGATCATTTAAATGTGGGTATTGAATGCCCCCCATTCGATTTATGTATGAAATGGCCGTTGTGTTGTCAATTCGTAATAAAATATTGCATTCTTGTAAGTTAGTAGTAAATATTTTTAGCCCATAAAATGCGGCTTGGAACTCCTTTTCATTTATGTGAAGGGCCAATTCGTTTGATGACCAGTTGCCATTAGCACATTGATTGCCGCATGCCGCACCCCAGCCAGTACTTGAGGCGTCAGTGAAAATTTCCAATAAATAATAGTCATTTTTACGAATAGGTGAAAAAGAAGTCATAATTTTATTTGTCCACCATAAAAGATCATGTTTAAGGCTTTCCTCTAATTTCATAAGTTTGTTATAGTTGTCTGTATAATCTAACGCCAAGAATTTTTCTCTTTCAAACAATTTAGTGTACATCCAGCCGTAACTGACAGCTGGGCATGCGGCAGTCAAAAGTCCTATGAATTCGGCAAAAAACCTAATGGTACATCTAGTTTTACCTAAGATCTCCGATGCTCGATTTTTTATCCGAATTTTCTTCTCGTCTGGTAATTTAATAGTCATGTCCGTGGTGTTAAAGATAAAACCTAAGAATTTACAAGTCTGAGTAGGTACCATGACACTTTTCTTAATATTGATGATGAACCCTAAAGATTCCAGAAGAGCACAGGTATTGCTGACGTTTTTTAAGCAGTCAGAGTACGAGCTGGCCAGGCATAAAAAATCATCAAGATAATTGACTGATAGAAAACCAGATAAACGTAGGTATTCTAAGACGGGCTTGAGAATTTTTGTGAAAACCAACGGTGCTGTGCAAAGGCCGAACGGAAGGACGTTAAATTCGTATAATTGTGACTTCCATCGAAATCGTAACTTTTTTCTGTCAGGTTTATTTATTCTAATCAAAAAATATGCATCTTTAATATCTATTGTAGCCATGAAATCATTTCGATTCAATAGTCTGAGTGCCGTCCGGTAATCCTCCATTTTAAAATGATCAGTTTTAATAAATTTATTAAGTTCTTTTAAATTCAATATGAAACGATGAGTTCCGTTCGGCTTAGGCACTGTGAAAATTGGCGATACAAACTGGTTTTCACAAAACTCGCAAGGTGATATGAACTCAGCACTTAGTAGTTGAGAACACACATTGATCAATTATTTTAATTTGTGATTGCGAGTTACATGCATTATTTTGTGGCTCCGATGTTTGTGAGGGTTCTACAATGAAGGGTATTTTATACCCTTGAATCCAACTCAAAATGATCTGATCTTTAGTAATGTCATGCCATTTATCATAAAAATATGATAAGCGGCCTGCAACAGGTACCTGTCTGACGTCCTCTTCGTCTATCGTCTCCGCGTCTGGTGCCGCGCGTTGCTGGTGGGGCGGCGGACTCGCGGCGCCTCCTGTCGGCGGTCCCTCGGTGGTCGACGCGGTGCTGGGGTCGGCCGCGGCTGGACCGCTGCTGCTACGTGCGGCGGCGCCCCCCTCGAGTTTAAAGCACCCCTAGTTTGTGTTGCTGACAGGGTCCTATACTGAGGACGCTGAATTTTTTGTTTAATTTCAGAACCAGTCTTGTTTATGGCTTTCGAGGTCTTAATATGTTCTGATAATGCAGATCCAAACAGATGCTCATCGATGTTTGTATTTTTGACGGTATCTTTAATGCTTCTATTGAGAGTACTAAGCGCTGCATAACGCCGAGATAGCGACTCTTTATAATGGCTATCACATACGAGCCGACCGGCATCGCTGAGGGATTTAATAATATCCTGAGGTACTGTATTATTAGATGACAAGGCCCAATTCAAAGCTCGTCCTATAGCTGCAAGACTATTAGCAAGTTGATTTTGTTTACTTTGACTGTATAGATCTTTCTTAATATTAACATCTGACAGAGCTGCCTTGATTTCTAAATTTAATTTAGGAGCTTTCATGTTGGGACAATTTTCTGGTGGTAAGTAGCATTTCATTAGCTCCATTTGTGTTTCCTTAGATAACCCGTTGACTAATATATGCGTCCACCTTGACGCAATGTCTTTATGAAGACTATCTCCATAATTTTTTTGATTGGTAGGGTCCTCGCCTAGTAGTTGTAGAATATCTGGATCTAATGTAAATATATTCTCATCTACCGTCGGTGATGCTTGGGCTTCTTCTGCAATCGTTATCGACTGGCCAGCCTGCGCAGGTGCTACCGATTCTGCTGTAGGCACAGTAGGTGGTGCCGTCACTGAAACCAGTGTAGACGGTCCGGCGATTGGTTCTGCTGGGTCCGACGGAGAATCATCGTGGATGTTTATGACCTCATTTGCGGTATCTTCTCCTAAGGGGAAGCAATACAATAAACGAAATCAGATCTCAGACAATCAGATTAATGCAAATGCTGGGTTAACGTGGAAATACACCCTCGACACCGCTTTGCGTGGGAGTGATGCCTCAACATGCTATAGGTACATGGAGATGATGCCTCAACACGTTTTACGTGGAGAAATTGCCTCAACACGATTTACGTGGAGAAAGAAAAAACACCTCAACACGATTTACGTGGAGAAAAAGAAGAAACACCTCAACACGATTTACGTGGAGAAATAAAAGCCTCGACACAATTTATGTGGAGAAGTAGCCTCAACACGAATGTGGAGAGAACACGAACAAGTCTCGACACGATGTACGCGGAGAAAAAACTAATACACAGTTTTCACAGTGATAGTACTTACACGATTTACGTGAAGTAAATATTTCCTCATCATGGTGCACATGGAGCTACCAGTGGGTACTTATGATTATTTATCATTATGTAGGAATGGCTAACTACGACGATCAAATTGCTCACAAAATTAAATATTACAATTTGTGGGTACTTGGTAATCACTAAATTATATTTGCATGAAAACTGACCAAATTTATAAGTATTATGCACTTGTAATAAGGTTTTTATTTACCTGGCATATCCGCGTATTGTTCATATTCATCATAATAACGAACCGCGTGGTCGCTTTCTTCCGATGATGATAAACGCTGTCTTTTCCTTAATTTTGATTCCAACTTCTTAACTTTCCGCAAAATACTATTATAATCACTATCTCTCGACCTTGACCGCTTTCTTTTTCCCATTTTTCAAATTACTGAAAGCCGTTACGAAAGTAGGTGTGATTCCGATAACACAAAAACACGTAATGACAAGCAGTGGCGCGCGCACTCGGGAGTAGGGGGGAGTGAGACAGAAGATACAGGTTTCTTTTTTTTAGATATTATAGCTTTAAAGGTGTGACGAAGATAGCATCATATCATGTAATGCTGCAAGTAAAATGTAATCGTCTTCGGTTGAGACCCGAAGGATAATTATCTGTAGCGAGGATTGCAGACAATGGGTATGAAGTTCAATTTCATAAAGATAGGGCCTGTATTAATTCGTCAAACGGAAATACTGTAATGACAGCCGAACGTGTAGGAAATCTTTACGTTTTTAAGAGATTGGATGAACAAGCATATTTTATTGCTGATCCAATCGACATAGTAGAGTGGCATAGTCGCATAGGTCACTTAAATGGTAAAGATCTCTTAAAGTTGTTGAACCATTGCGGATATAATACTAAGGAGGCAGATTTACGTAAAATATCGAATTGTGATGTTTGTGCTAAGGGAAAAATGAGTTCGTTACCTTTTTCGAGATCGGGTGGTCCATGTAATGAATTATTACGTATTGTTCATTCCGATATAGTAGGTCCTTTAAAAATACAGTCAATTGGCGGAGCGAAATATTTTGTAACTTTTATTGACGACAGTACCCGTTGGTGTGAAGTATATTTACTTGGAAAGAAAAGTGCAGTGTTTAGCGCATTTAAGCTATACAAAAGTCATGCTGAAAGACTCACAGGAAAGAAAATTAAATTTCTTCAATCTGACAACGGCGGTGAATACTGCAGTCGTGAATTTGATGAATTTTTAAATCAAGAAGGCATTCAAAGAAGGCTGAGTATTTCGCGATCACCTCAAATGAACGGAGTCAGTGAACGAATGAACAGAACTTTACTTGAAATGGCTAGATGCATGTTATTATCTTCTGGTTTGTCCGTAGGATTTTGGGCGGATGCTGTTTTGACTGCGTGCTACATACGCAATCGTTGTCCAACGAGTAGTCTAAATGGTGGTATTCCATTTGAAAAATGGACTGGAACTAAAGTCGACTTATCCAACATAAGAAGTTTTGGAGCAAAAGCCTATATTTTAGACAAGACACCAACGAAAGACAAATTCGATGCTCGTGCTAAGGAGGGAGTTTTTGTCGGGTATCCGAGATGTACGAAAGGATACCGAATTTGGATACCAGGTGAACATAAAGTCGTTGAAGCTCGTGATGTTAAATTTGTTCCCAAAGAGGAACCAAAACAGTTTCATCAGAAGGTTGAACTGGAAGTTGAAGATACACATTCAAATGCGAAAAGTCCAGTTACTACTAAATTCTATACTTATTTACCTGCCACGCATGAGACATTGACAGGCGCTGGTGATCAATCCAATGAAAGAATTCATACGGATGTTGTACGTTGTGCCCCTGAGATTGATTGTCACGGCAATGGAGATAGTTGTCCTGGTGATGTACATTCAGAGGTCGAGCCAGCTAATGAGGGAAATAATACGCAACAAGTTATCCTGAAAAGAGCCGCTGGAAGACCGAAACTTGTAAAGGGAGAACGTGGTCGCCCAAGAAAAGTATATAATATGGTAGAAGTTCAAGAACAAGAAACTGAACAGCATGAAGAAATGCACCCGGACTCAATGGAACCTGTAGAAGGTATACAGGGTGATATTAATCAAAATGTAGATGATGAAGAGTTTTTCTCAGCGATGGCTGAAATATCACTTGAACAGGCTTTATCAAGCGATGAGAGTGAAAAATGGCAAGAAGCAATTTTATCTGAGATCAAAAGTTTAGTGAAGAACGAAACCTGGGATATTGTTAAGAAACCAAAAGATCGAGAGATTGTGGGCTGTCGCTATATCTTGACAACTAAACTGAATGTCGATATGACAACAAAGAAGAAAGCTCGTCTAGTAGCAAGGGGTTATAGTCAACGTTATGGTGTAGATTATCACCAAACTTATGCCCCAGTAGCGAGACTTGAAACTATCAGACTTAATGGCATTAGCGGTAGAATTGAATTTAGAAGTCCATCAACTAGATATCAATACTGCTTATTTAAACGGCAAAATCGACGAAAAGGTATATATGCAGATACCAAAGATGTTAGAAGAAAACCTTCATACGCTGATCCAGAGAGAGGGAGAGGGCTCAGAAATTGGAAAGCGTGCTAATAAAATGTTAGTGGATCTTCAAGCTGGAGGAGATGCCTGTCTCTTAAAGCGTTCATTGTATGGTTTAAAGCAAGCGGGACGACAGTGGTATATTAGATTAGATGAAACACTTCGTCGAATGAATCTGAAACCAAGCAAAAATGAACCGTGTCTATATTATCAGCGGAGGAAGGATGGAACAGTTTTGATAGTTGTTATATATGTTGATGACATTTTAGTTGCTTGTGATGATCTTACTTTGATACAAGAATTTAAGAAGAAATTAGCTGATGATTTTGAGTTAAAGGATTTTGGACCAGCCAAATATTGTTTGGGTATAGAGATAGTGAAGGAAGACGGTGTAATAAGTCTATCACAGCGTAAATATATCCAAGACACATTAAAGAAGTTTGGAATGACGGACTGCAAAACCGTATCGACGCCTTTTGAGGTGGGACTAAATTTTGCAGCTCCAAAGCGTCACGAAGAATACAAGGAAAAGGAACCGTGGCCATATCGCGAACTTTTAGGAACATTGATGTATTTGAGTGTTGCCACAAGGCCTGACATTGCGAATACAGTTTCAAAGTTAGCTCAATTTGCAACTTGTCCAAATCATACTCATTGGATTTCCGCTAAACGAGTTCTTCGATATCTAAAGAAGACTATTGACTACCGATTAACATTTAGAAAAACAGGAAAGTCGTTAACGGGTTACTCAGACGCTGATTGGGGTAACTCATTAATTGATCGGAAATCATACTCTGGTTACGCTTTTATATTAGGAGGAGCTACAATTTCATGGCGATCGCAAAAGCAAAGATCAGTGGCTACATCCTCAACCGAGGCTGAGTATATAAGTCTTAGCCAAGCTATGAAAGAGGCTCTTTACCTCAGTAGTTTGTTGAAAGAAATAGGTCTGTTAAACTTATCAAAAACTACGATGTATGCTGACAACCAGGGGGCGATATATATTGCAAACGATACCGGCTACCATGCCCGTAGCAAACATATAGATATAAGGTATCATTTTATTAGGGATGTATTGAAGGGTGATGTTGTAAAGTTGAAGCATCTGCCGACAGATTTGATGTTAGCCGATGTATTAACTAAAGCTTTACCCGCGATTAAACACTATAAGTGTACTTCAGGCTTGGGGCTTGTATAGTAAAATTGAGGGGGCGTGTTAAAGTTTCAATTATTACTACTTGTCGGCCTACTGGCCTATTAACCAATTTGAATTTGGAGTACTTAAAAAGAATAATATAAAAAAATGGGTTGTCTGTGATGTGTCATGTCATTGTACTTTCATGAAAATGTATTTATAATTTTCTCCTAAATAAATATTATTGTGGATTCTATTGTGTGTTACTCTCTGGGGTGGGAAGAAGCTCTCACCAATATAATTAATGCGAGGAGAACAATAATAAAGAGTTATTCGTTTTGATGGTTAATATGCTCCTGTTGATGTTGTTATTTTCTCTCAAATATCTCCAACATTGAGTCACTGTATTAGGTACTAAGTGAATTTTATTTTGTAAAGAGAGGAAACACAGCTGTTAAAAGCTCCGGCATTTATATTTCAATAAAGTACTTTGTAGCCACAGGCTATTTATTTAGGCTTGTTGTATAGGAGACGACAAGGGTTAAACGAAAATTTTAGTTACGAAAAGGTTTTGTAAATAGGTTTCCCTATCACTAATACCTACAAAGCGTCCCGGAACTCAGTTGGCAACCAAATCCATTAAATCCGGCACGATTATTAGGTAGATTTTAATGAAACGCCTAGTTAGGAGCTACCTTATTTTTTTTCGAAAAAAACGAGTTTCGTGCAAGCAACGCGCAATAGAGTTAAGCTCTATTTTAATTAAGCGTAACTATGAAAAAGCCTTTGTGCCAAACATCGTTATAATCGGTTTATCGGACAAGCTTTTCAAAGTGAATAAACAGTATTTTTGCTACAGTCTCGTTAACAAGCCTCGTTAACTTTCCACATAGCTAGTTGTCACTTTACCTCTACCCATTAATGTAATTGTGTTTATAGATTTAACTGTGGTGGGTTTGCCGGCATACAATGCGGTCAAGGTATGAAATCTAGTAGGACCTAAACTAAGCTCAGGACTAGCAGATGAACCTTAAAAATTGCCACAAGTATATCCCCTAGGAAGATTTATGCATGATCTGAAATTTTTACCTTAGAAGACATGAAACGCCCAAAAAATTATGTCTTTTTAGAAAAGCGCGCGTGTCGTCTAAAATTAAAACCTACTTAATTTTGTTGTTGAGCTTACAGATGACATCGCGGCATTTATTAATGACGATAATGACCCGGAAACGCCGGAGGTTAGAAAATAATATAAGTACTTACGTTATCTCAGCTAGAATGATTGATGTGGTAATGTTGTAAGAATGTATTTCAATAACACTGTAGTACAACGTATCTATACTTCTATACTATAATATTATAAAGAGGGAAACTTTGTTTGTTTGGTTGTAATGGATAAACTCAAAAACTACTGGACCGATTTTAAATATTCTTTCACCATTAGAAAGCTTTATTATCTGCGAGTAACATAGGCTATATATTATCCCGGTGCAGGCAGTAGCTCCCACGGGACTGTTATATTAATGTTAAGATACCTACGATGAACACACATTTATCGCACATGTTACTTCTAAAAATATGACAGCTTTTGAAATAAGTACCTAGGTACTTGCCACAATGAAAAATGTATTTGACGTCTAAGAGCACACTGCATATTTTCTAGTTGACCGACAGTTTGATGTTCCGCTTGGTAACTATGGAAATGAATAGTAATAGGCCAGTATCAGACCGACTAAATTATAAATGATTATAATGACTGTTTAGTCCACTGTGTGCAGATTCAGTAAAATTGTATTTTTTAGGTAAGTAGGCAATAAACTTGCAAAATAAATGGTATGTAAACATATTAATTTAGAACGAGATCTGTGTAAAAGCTTTCACATAAAGTCATTCTAATTGCCTAGCAGGCTGACAAATCCGTTCAGAAAGTTCTCCGTTTGTTACACTCGTATTAGTAAGAGCCTCACGATTTAACGACACAAATTAACATTTTCTTTGGAACTGAAGAGGATGTTACAAACTAGAACGAACTTTTATATATCAGCACGCGTTCACGTTAATACCGATCTTAAGTACTTATATGGTAACCATCTTCCCGCTAAAGTATGTAATAAATCATAATGTGAAATGCAATGAAGAACTAACTGACTCTAGCAATATCTAGGCAAGCCTGCGCTGAAATAGAGAACTTAATTTAGGTACCTACTTAGGTAATTTTTTCATAGAAAATAAGTCGATATTTTTTCATATTACTTAGAGTAGAGCTCAACACACCTGAAAACCGGAAAAAGTAAAATAATTTTATCATATTTTAATCCAACTTTTTCAGAAAAAAAGTCAGAAGCTTTATGATATAGGTTCAGTAAGTTTATTCCTTTCAACAGCATTCGTTTGTTAAAATAAGTTCAGGTACTTGAAATACAGTCTTTCTTCAAAAAGTTTTATAAAGTACACAAAATTACACGGATACCATTTTATTCGGAGTCGAGTTTTAGATGTTTACATGATGTTAAAACAAGATATTGAATAAAATCACTTAATTTACCTTTCTAAAAGTTGTTAAAGTTTCGGCAAACTTGAATTTAGATAGGGAAGAAGTGAACGCTAGATTATTGATTAAAAAAATGTAAGTATTTTTTAATTAACTTGAATTTGAAATGGAAAGCACTTTTCCTGTAGCTATCGCATGAATCAATCAATGTGGCGAACCGCAGTCTATTATAATGGGCCATTTAACTTAACGACTCACAACATCTGACTGTGTTTAATTTGAATCGTATAAAGTGTGACCTAAGTGGGTCCTTAAGCACAGACTTTACGATTACAATTTACTCGATCACATTCGATTCTGAAGCCATTTTGGGGACTTAAGATTTATCTTCTTTAGAACAATCCTTTGAAGAGATTATGAGGAATAGTTGTCCTATTTAATACCGATATTTAATTCAATTCTGACTACCTCCAATCGACGTACCTACCATGTGTCATGAATGGATATACTATACTCATATGTCGTATGTAACTACCTACACAGTTTGAGAAGTATGTAAGGATTTTGGTAAAACTACTCGTGGCTAAGATAGACACAACAAGTACTTAGGAAAGTTAGACGTTACTAAATCCTACGCTTTCTCCGTCGAATAATAATTGATAGAGAGAGATAGGCGATGTAAGCAAACAACCAGCAATCAAGAAACCATTTTATGAAATTCTAAGTAAGGCCTATTAATATTAGATTCTATAAATAGATCTACTTTTGTATGAGGCAATAAAGAAAATCAAACTATCCTTATTTACATATCATTCAATTATATCGAAGCTGTTTTTTAAGTAAGAGTAAATAAAAAGTATTACGTAGGTAAAGTGCCAGTCAAAATATTCTTTCCTAGAATACATTTCCATCCCGACCATCAGGGTTTGCGTAAAATATCATGATTTGTATTTCCATAAACACGTCTTGTGTGGCTATTCCTATAAATACACCAGATAAAGTGCGATTCACCGGTTTACCTAAGCAATAACAGTATATTTACAAAGAATTTCTTCCATGGAATCGTAGGTAAATCTCATCTTTATATATGCTTACTCATACCTGTCGGTTTTGTTGAATAAATAAAGACAGGTCAGCGGAGCATAGCATTTTTCTTCCAATATAAGAAGTTAAAGCCATTCAAGCAAGACAACGCGGATTTAAAGTATCTAAAAATACATTAAGGTGCCTACATAAAAAATAGGTAATAAATAAATGAGACTAAATGTAGATATGTAAACAGGATTTAATACTGGTGCCAAAACATTTAAGGCATTCTCAACAAAGCGTAATTCAATACGAGTTAGTGCTAATTAAAACGTCAATTTAATACTTCGTCAACTTCAAACGATTGACACGAAATAATAATGTTTTAATTACATTCTATTAGAGCGCGTCGTTGTAGATATTCATTCGGGGCGTTAAGTCTTGTCTCTTCGGTAAGTAATGATTTTTTAATTAATTGCCACTTCACAGGTGTGAAATTTACATGCGGGTATTTACATTAATACAAAAATAAAAACAACACGAAAATACAAAATTAATAAATATTGATTTAGAATGAACATTTGCAACAAATATGCGTAATACCTTTGGTAAGTTGAAATTATGAAAAGGCTAGGTAGCATACCTACATAAGAATAAGACAAAATACCGTAACATACCTACTTCTGGCAGTATTTGACATATGCCAACCCAATCTACAAAACGAAACTGACATTACAATAGTCATTGTTTTGATTTTACTGAATTTCACGAACTACGGGGAAAGCTGTCCTGAATAATTTTGTAAGAAAAAAGGCAGTAAAAAAAATCTTAGTTGTTCCATTTAAAAAATTGCCTAATGCCTCTACACTTTTCAAAATAAGCTTAACACAAACTTTAATGTGTATGATATTTGAATTGCAAAATACAATTTATTTTGAAGCAAAAGTGTTGTTTTTACGACAAACACGAATTGTAGCAAGCACTCGAAATAAAGTCTTTAAATAAATATCATCTGTGAACAGAGGATTTTCATTAAAAAAATACATTAACATCAAAACTTGTAAATAATTGCTAGGTTTTATAGAAATACGAGTATGCTTTTAGATTCTTGTACATGTAAAATCAATTAAATGTATTGTATTTTTTATTGTTATTCATCTTTTAGCACAATGTAGACACTAGTAAGTGGATAGGAGAGATACGTACGGTGTTTCTATAAGGCGGGATTACAGAATTAGTTGATACCCAAATAATTCAATGATCCAGTCTGAGCTTTGTTTTTTATGTATCGTTCGATAAAATAATTAAGCAAACATTATAGTTATATTTCTAGCTCAATTTAATAATTAAAAATAAACAATTTATTCTTTTAAGCGAAAAATTTCTTTTATTAGTAGCTGTATCCCTCTATTTCGCTTTATGCAATGTTCTTCTATCAGAATTTGATGTCTGAAGCTATTCACCTATTCATTTTCCAGTCAATATTAAAATTGACAGGTTTCTTACAAGAAATCTCATTTAAACACTGTTTATAATAACGCATAAAGTGTTATTCACCTTATGAAATTCTAATATTTTTAAAAGATTTTTACAACCAATCATGATCAATCTTGTCATTGAAATACTAACATAATGAATGCATTTCGTAGATATCTTAGGATAATGCTTGTCCCTAAAGTGCTTCACATTATTATAAAAAAAGTTTTATACAGCAACTTAACTTTTTGAAGAATACCTTTACTTAAGATATATTTATAAAATAAAATTCGAACATGAATAAAAAAGCGATTTAGTGACTCTTTAGTGATAGAAGTGCCTCTTCATTTACACACACTAGTACGGCTCATACGCTTTCATGAGATAAAACCTCTCAATACGTTAATACTTACGAAGTTCATGCACCATCAAAGTATTTACTAAACAGTTACAGTAAACACAATTTCAAACCAATATTCGAGTAACATCGAAATACTTTAGCATTTATTTAAAAGTAACATTTGACCTACTTCCGTCGCTTACCTGATTTTATTATCTAGTGGCTCTGTCCTTTCCGTTCCCAAAAACTCGACAAGAGTTACAAAATATTACCTACACACATTATACAATAGCAAATGTATGAGTTTTAAATGCTACCTTCATTATGGGACTCGGAAATTGTATCAGGACAATTTCCGGATGTTTAACATATACCAAGTATATAAATAAACAGCCCGAGGGATAACCTTTTTGGCTGTAAATAAGCCTTATTAATATTATATATATTATATTAAACGTAGCATATTTTCTGATCTTACATTTGCATCTGTTCTTCTCCCCGAAGAATTGGCAACTGTCCAATATCTAGGACCTACAAGACTACGACCATTAGTCACGCTCGGACATAATCAGCGTCATCAATGAAAGCCTAGCCCGGAGCTTGCATGTTCCGACAAATTATCCAGGTTCTACACTGCAGCCACCTCAGGGCACAACCTCGTTCGGCTTATCTCGACTTTAAACTAAGTAAGGTATGAGAACCCTTTTTCGAGTCCATTTGTATAGAGAATACCCTATGCATTGATTTGCATAAATACAATTTTGTAAAAGAGGACTACCTTATTAGCATTTATCTGTTCTACCTTTAGAGGCTTTTTGTATTGTTCCAAAGAGTTAGTTTAATTAAAAATTCATGTTATAACTGCTGGAACTACGAATATTCTGAAATCCGACAAATACTTAGCAAGTTACAATGTGAAACTTTACGTATTTGAATGGAAGGAGGGTCAAAGGGTTCATGTCGTTGGAATTTTATGACAATGTATACACATGTATATGAAAATACCGAGCAGTTTGATTGAATATTGGTACCATTACTCAAACTCACGTCCTACGCCCGAGAGTGAAAACTTTTCTTCTTTACTTACGAGTACACATTATCTGCACACGCGCAAATAGAACTTCTTGTTTTTGTTTACTCATGCAAAAAGTTTGTTTACTCAGTCTAAATTGATTGAATAGGGGCTTGGTTGCTTAATAAGAATAAAATATACCTCCTGCCAAAGGTGATTACACTCGTATTTCGCAGTTCAATGATTTGCGAAGAAAAACAACTTCACCAATATTATAAATGCAAAATTCGTTTGGTTGTTATTACGTTACGCGTTCTCTTATAAATCATTTATAGCTGAATAAATTTAAATGAAATACAATTTAATGAATTTGCTATGTAGATAAAATGAAACTTAAAGAAGTGGAATTTAGTCAGGTTTCAAGTATATAACGGATCCCATACGATCAAACGGTTGGTAAAACAAAATTATCTTTTACAAAGACATAGGAATTTTAAGGGTTAACTTTTGGACCTATGCAAATACATAGAATTTTACAAAAGCCGTATTTCTATACAGCAGTTAAATAAGCGGCATGTATTTGTTTGAATGTAAACCTACGAACTAATGAAATAATGTGTAATTTGTGGTATTTATTATTATGCAAAGGAAATGACTGCCTAGTTCGTGATCCTAAATCAAGAATGAATACGAGGAAAGTCGTAAAGATATCCGTACATGAATAGTCACTTTACTTAATATGCTTAGAACTGTATTGTTTACGAATAAACATAACTTAAGTGTTTACGTTACACAAACTTGTGTGCTTTTCAAGGAAATTGTTCCGCAATTAATCTAAGCTTTCTTGTACCATGTTGGCTTGTCATGTAGCGTTGCCAATCAGCGTAACAAAGCCATCGAACATCTGCATACATTGCTCAGGTAGGTACTTACCCATAATAATTTATTAGAGTTTTTTTTAATAATAGAATTTTAATAAAAGAAAGCAATCAGTCTAACATCCATTCTTATTTTTAGTTAATTTACTTAGCGTCAATATTTAAGTAACTTTTTTACATTAGTTTGAGTCTTACAAGAAATTTTCGTGCAGACTTCTTTTATCGACTTTGTAAAGTAAATAACCAGCTATTTCATTTAGAGTGAAATCGATTAGGTACTTAGTTCATTAGCGCTACGACAAACGGTCCCAGTACTACGCCGTAGTAAATGTCGTAGTCGAGTGGTGTGTAGCCACACCAACCGACTACGGCATCATCATCAGCCTATAGCAGTCCACTGCTGGACATAGGCCTCTCCAAGTGCACGCCACTGAGATCGATTTTCAGCTGCTCGCATCCAGCTCCTGCCAGCCGTCTTGCGCAAGTCATCACTCCACCGTGCCTGAGGACGTCCTACACTACGTTTGCCGAGGCGTGGTCTCCACTCTAGAACTCGTTTACCCCAACGGTTATCGGTTCTTCGGCTAATATGGCCAGCCCACTGCCACTTCAGCTTGCTGATTCGGTGGGCTATGTCGATGACTTTGGTTCTCTGACGGATTACCTCATTTCTGATGCGATCCCTCAGAGAAATGCCAAGCATAGCTCTTTCCATAGCCCGCTGAGCGACTTTAAACTTGTGGACCAGCCGTACCGACAGTATCCACGTTTCGGCTCCGTAAGTCATGACAGGTAGGACGCACTGATTGAAGACTTTTGTCTTTAGGCACTGTGGGATCGATGATGTTAGGACTCGACGTAGCTTCCCAAATGCAGCCCAACCCAACTGAATTCTCCTATTCACCTCGTCCTCAAAGTTGTTTCTACCTAACTGCAATGTCTGCCCGAGGTATACATATTTCCGAACAACTTCGAGAACGCATAGCAATCGGTTCCGGTAGAACATGTTCATTGAACATGACCTTGGTTTTGTCCAAGTTCATCCGTAGGCCGATGCGTAGAGAAGATTCAGCCAGGTCGTTCAGCATCTGTTGTAGGTCCTGCAGCGTTTCCGCCTTGATGACGATATCGTCAGCAAATCGCAAGTGAGAGATGTGTTCGCCATTGATGTTGATGCCACGTCCTTTCCAGTTCAGCGTCTTAAACATATCCTCCATTGCATTAGTGAACAGTTTCGGGGAAATAACATCCCCTTGTCTCACTCCTCGATGCAACGGTATGGGCCTTGTTTGCTGATTCTGTACTTGGACCGACATTGTAGCGGCTTCGTAGAGACATCTCATCACTTGGATGTATCGCCAATCTACTTGACAACGCTGCAGGGACTCCAAAACAGACCAGATTTCAACCGAGTCAAAGGCCTTCTCATAGTCCACAAATGCTAGACACAGGGGCTGATTATACTCTTCGGTCTTCTGTATAATCTGCCGCACTGTGTGGATGTGGTCTATGGTGCCGTATCCGCTCCGAAACCCAGCCTGCTCCGGTGGTTGGAATTCGTCGAGTCTCCGCGCAAGTCGGTTCGTGATCACTCTTGAGAACAGCTTATATACGTGGCTTAGGAGGGAAATGGGTCGATAGTTCTTCAGCTGGGTTTTGTCTCCCTTTTTGAAGAACAGGACGACAACACTCCTACTCCACGCCTCTGGAGTTCTCCCTTCGAAAAGGACGGCATTAAAAAGCTTCTGGAGCTCCCCCAGTACGGGCTTACCTCCCGCTTTTAATAGCTCTGTTGTAATGCCATCCTCGCCAGGGGCTTTTCCATTTTTGAGCTGTCTCAGAGCGATCTCGATTTCGCCACTGCTGACTTCTGGCAGGTCTTCGGTGAAATGGCGTGTTAATGTGGCTCTAGAATCCTCACTTCCGGGATCAGGTCGAGATGCATGCGATGCGTATAACCGGCCATAGAAATTTTCCACTTCCGAAAGGACTGCCGGTACCGAAGAAACGACTTCTCCACTTGTTGTGGTCAGCTTCGTCAAGTGGCTTCTTCCAAGAGATTGTACGAATACCTTTGACCCCCGATTCTGCTCAATTGCTCTTTCAATGTCAAGAGTATTGGAGCACCGGAGGTCGCGTCGTACGTGCTTGTTGATCTCTTGGTTTAGAGCCCGCTTAGCTGACGAAGTGACAGGCGGGTTTTCACGTCGTTTCTTCATAAGCCCTAATGTCTCTTCCGAAAGCTTTGATTTCTTGCCCTTACGCTGCATGTTACAGAATCTCGAACCTTCCTCCCTGAGGATCCGAACCACATATTCTTGGTTCTGGTTAACGTCTGCTGTGGTTTCCACGGCGGCAAATTGGTTCTCCAAATTTGACTGGAACGTTTCAGATCCTGTCATGGTTTGGAGCAGTGTTGGTCGGAGCCTGGCCTTCATCAGACGGAAACGTTCCGCCTTGAAGTTGATATTCAGAGAGCCTCGGACAAGTCGGTGATCGCTCCCGGTATTAAACCGGTTGATCACGGAGACGTCTCTGAATATGTGCTTCTTGTTCGTCATGATGAAGTCAATCTCATTTTTAGTCATAGTGTCGGGGCTTTGCCACGTCCACTTCCTTTGGGACTGCTTTTTGAAAAAGGAGTTCATCAAAAACAGCCCCTCGCGTTCGAGGAAGTTGACGAGCATTTGCCCCCTATGATTCCTGCTTCCAAATCCATGGGATCCTACTGCCGATTCGCCGCAAATCTGTACTCCCACTTTAGCGTTAAAGTCCCCCATGACAACGGTGTAATGGGTCTTTGTAGTGAAGTGGAGGGCCCTTGATATATCATCAAACATATCCTCCACTTCATCGTCTGAATGTGTCGAGGTCGGTGCGTACACTTGCACTACCTTGAGGCTATACCTGTCGGTGAGCTTTATGATAAGGTACGCTACCCTGTTCGACACACTAGACACCTCCACAACGTTATCAGCTAGGGACTTATTTACCAGAAACCCAACACCACCTTGGGATTGTTGGTCTCCCTCTCGGAAGTACATTAGGTGACCTGATTCGAGGGTTATGGTGTCCTCCCCCACTCTTCGAACTTCACATAACCCTAATATGTGCCACCTAATCTTCCCAAGTTCCACCTCGAGTTGCGCCAGATGCGAGTCAAGCCGTAGCGTGCGGCCGTTGTACGTCGCCAGAGTCAGTTTTGTTTGGTGGCCTCCCGTAACCCGGAGATTCTTCGCACCCCCTGCCCCGCCGTAACCACGGTCGCCACCATGACCGGGAATAGCGGGACTGCCGGGAACTAGGGGCCGTGGCTATTTTGTTCTGCACATGAGGAATTTAGCCTACTGCTATCACGCTGGCCAGACGGGTTGATAGAGGGTTTTTTCCGAGTTTTCCTTCTCTCGCACTGGTGTTCGGTGCATTTTTACTCCATTAGTCGCCTTCTACGACACCCACTGGAAGAAGGGGTAGCGACATATGTATTTTTAAGCCGTCGCTACACGGCTCAACTACGGCACCGACTACGGCATTTAATTTAAATTCGATAGTGCCAACCTTTCGGAGACTTTCAAAGACAAACACTAAGTTCGTCAATACTTGGCACATTATTTCAATAGTTTTAGTACCAAAGTAGTTTGTTTCTATTCGAAAGGATCTCGTTGCTGAATGAAGCACCCACTCTCGGAATTCGAATGAAAATGCTTTTCCAACTATGTTTTAGTACGTATACTATTGAGGCAGTGAAACCTTGATTTTAACATTGCAACTCTTGCCTATTTCACAAGTAATGTCTCATCATTTACTTTTGATATAGACTTCTGATACCTGGATTGAATATTAAAGATTGACAAAAGACAGCCGAGGCCAAAGGCTTAAAATGTTTTCAGAGTCTCGTTGAAACAGACGTTCCCCATCTAGAGGTTGACAGCGAAAATTGTAACTTAACCTTGACTGATGGACCCAATCCGCTGTTAATGAGCGAAGCGCACAAGGAAATAAGACAGTCAGTATTTATACATTGACAAAATCAAACAGCTATGCATAAATTACAAAAGAAGTTTTAGGGTGCGTCTACACGTTCCAAGTAGCTGGAATAAGTTAACATGCGCAAGTGACAATTGACAAGTGACAAGAGCAAGCGTGTGGGTATTTTGCTTTGGTACATGCGCGAGTCGCTGGAACTGCACGTTTTTAAAATGCATGTAACCTCAACATGCTACTTGCACCATGTAGATGCACCCTTAGTAACACCAGGTTCAGTACTGCAATAAGAAAATAAAAATTGTTAGATCACTAACAAGCGTAAAACAATCTAAACAACAAAATTTCGACAACACAATAATTAATAATTGAAAGTGAAAACTTTAACGAACTATCGAGGTTCAAGGTCAAGAAAGGTATGTGCTATGAATATTTTAGTGTCTGAATGGATTAAATAATAGAAGACGGAGTAAAAATTCTGTTACTAAGTCTTTCTAAGATATCAAGAATATTTTAAACAGCGGTGAGCTGCGTTTTCTCAATATGAGTAACTAAATCAAAGCCTTGTTTTTTTTTAATATGCCTTTTCCCCCGACGGATCTAAATAAGTCAAAGATTACGTATAAACAACATTATTATTATATTTAAACGTAATTTCAATGTTTATCGGCGATGCTATCGTACGACGTAACGTACGCAGCGATTTGATCCTCCTTGTTCCAAAAATTAATATATTTCTGTTGGATTGAAGGTATTTTATTATTAATTCTTCTTTGTTTACCTCTTTGTTATATTTCTGCATTTTTGGGGAAAATGTTTTGAGTCTTCATTGTTATTGTTTCTTTCGTTTCCTTCCTCAGTGATAAAAATACCTCCTCTGTGCCTACTTATTTAATTTCGTCAAAATTGCATTGTCCATAGGTATAAAGTCACGATAATAATCTATAGTTTTATTAACATTAATTGGACCCAAATATATAAGTTTAAGAGGAGTTACAGACTTCATTATGAAAACAAGTGATGGCAAAAAATCAATTCAAGGACCAATACAAAAACCTCAGGTTTTAATAAATCAATATTCCAATATTAACTTGCTTTAATTTACCGCTTTTGCGTGAGTATTTCGTACGAATCAAGAAGCCACGGGTTTTTCGATTTGTGGATATCTATTATTTGTGCGTATCGCTGCCGGCCTTTACATCATAAGAAATTCCGGCACGGAATTCTCGATGAAGTCCGGTTTCGGAAGCGCGAAATATAATTGATATAGGTAACTAAAAAAAAAAGCGCATCGGATCTGTACCGTATTGTATTTTTCGGCTTATGTCTTTTCAAATTTAGAATTGCCAGCGGAGATTATTCATGTCTGGGAGAAAATACTGTACTGTTTTCTAGTGCATTTTTAAACATAATGCACCTGGTAACTGAACAAACCGGGAAGACCAAACGTGCACAGACTACTTAGCACGGATCACGAATATATTTCGAAGCTAATATCGTATGCTGTTCGGCAAAACAGGATCAAAAAGCACTCGAACGTATCGATCTTAAAATTATTTTATTGAAGGCGGTTCTTATGCCTTTCATGAGGTTCCACAAATATACTGTTTACATAATATGAATTTCAAAAGATATGAAATGGAAAAATCAACACACATTTCTTGGTATCGGCACGATTTTCCTGTTTGCTTGTTTACTCTTTTGTACCAGACGTGGTTAGGAAATATGTCACCAGGTTTCCTTCATAACTATGTGATTCGAACCGTGAAGAAAAAAATATGATTCCAGTAGGCAGGTACTTAAGAAAATTGGTGGTCCTAGCGCGCTACGCGCTACAGTAACGATATCTAAATGTCGTACATTATAAAACCAGGCTTCTATTTTACATAATATAAGGAAACATATGTACTTTATCTCCGCTCAAGTATACCCACACTGCAAAATAAACAGTCGGCCGACAGTCGACGCCATGGTTGACAAACATTTTTTTTTAAGACAATCATTAATCTAATCAAACTCAGTCGGTCTGGCTAATTATCTGATTATAGTAATAGGCGTTCTAACATCCAGCTCCATACTGATTTATGAGCCCTTCACAAACTATCGGCCGACTAAAAGTTTGCAGTGTGCGGAAGCTCTTACGGCCAGTTTTTTCATCAAAAGTTAAAGTTAAAGTAATGTCTAAAGTTAAAGTAACGGTCAAATTCGTTTTTTCAAGGCTAAAGTGACAGCAAAATTCATAGAAATATTGAATTTAACCGTTACTTTTACTTTAGACATTACTTTGACTTCTACTTTGGCTTTAACTTTTGATTAAGAAACTGGCTGTTAGTTTAATACAGTAAAGTTTGTAACGCCAAACAGGTTGTCTCCTGACATATCAGGAGACAACCTGTTTGGCACAAGCTTACCGATACTATGTTGCTAGAGCGATCACATTTTGACGGGGAAAATTGGAATGGTTTAAATAAAATAGCCGTTGTTGCCTGATCTGTTTAAAAACTGGGACTTTACCTGTCATTGAGGATTTTTTCCTCCTACAAGGTTTGATGATACTTTAGGATATTCGCTTTTGCGTCTTTCAATTATTTAAAAAAGAAATATTATGCCTATCTATAGACATATTTGACAATTTCCTACTTCATGTAACTCACATATTGTATACTCGAATGCTACTAGAAAAAAGAAATAAAGGAATTTTAAAAGTAACAAAAAACGAGACAATTTTTTACCCACAAACCATCCATTTGGGAGAACACAAAATGTCAGAGTCGAGACTCGACAGCTTTTCAGGCCTGAAAAGGCGTATTGGGGTATGAATCAGCCGAAAATGACAGACTACACATGTGGCAACTAGGATTACCTAACTAAGGCAGAAATTTTGAACAGCGGGGCGTGTGGCAAAGCGTTCATCGGGGCGAATAGCTAAGCGTTCAGCGGGGCGTTCGAGCTTGCGTACAGTCGAGTGTACGTTCACGCAACTATTGTAACTAGTTTTCGTTTGAGCGCTGCGGGGCGACTCTCGCTCCCTCTGGCAACTGTCATTTAAGTTATTGCATGAACGCTACATAAGTACTTTGTTTCTTTTAGCGTAAAAACATGTAGCCTCCTTACTTCCCTCGTACAATTTTCAGTACGCTTCAATTGGAAGCGTATTGACTGTTTGTATCAAAATAGGAAATTTATAGCAATCTTGAGTTCTGCAAGAAATAGCCCTTTTACACACTATGGCTATAGACCCATAGTGTGTAAAAGAGCTAAACTACAGTAGGTACATAAATCTAGGGTAAATACATTTTTGTTAACTTAAATTGTGTTCATTTAAGACATATCTATGTATTGCTGCACCATATCTTTTTATGAAAAATGTATTTATCTCCTCTTGATTGATGACAGAGTTATTTTCAAAAATATGCAATATGTACTGAGAGTACGCTTTATTAATTGTCCTTCTAATCATTTCTGCAATACAAGCTGTTTGTACCCGGAGCACAAATCTTTTGAAAAAATGTATCTCGATATTCATGGAATTAATTGCCTTAAGTGCTAAATGCTAACGTGCTACTTAAGTTTCACCAAACTCTTTCACTTAAGAATAAATCTTCACGATTTAAAGAACCAACTTTTAAATAAAAATCTATTCTTTTAGAGGCGAACCTAATTAATAGTTCGGAGTGGTTTCGAAGTATATCGAACTCGTTTATTAGTCTCAAGGCCCATTAAACGGCTTAACTTAGTTCAAGTAGGTACGAAGGTAAGTTGTATATTTAAAAAAGTAATCACAGATAAGTCGTTCAGAAAGCCGGGGGAATACTTTCCAAGGATGGGTTCTTAAAGATATTTAGATAGGATATTTAGTTATCTTAAAAGGAATTCCAGAATGGGTTACATAATTGAAAGAAGTAGGCCTCTTACATGATCTTACACAGATACTTAACTACCCTAAAAAATATCCTAAATAGTAGGTAGGTATGTCAAAAACGATTAAATAAAAAGCCAAAACACAATAATACAATACAATAATAACACTGACAAAAATAGAACATGGAATATCACAATAAAAATAAATATTTATTTGAAAACAATATCTCAATTCAATTCATAAATCGCTTACGTTCATGTTACAATTACGAGTACTTTTCAGATTCCAAAATAAAACAAAGGAAATATGTTTTGTGTCAAGGCCAAAGAGTAATAATATTATTTCGTAAACAAAGGACATAGTGATGGATATATTATGCCTTCGAAAACGGCAGCAATTTACGTCAATTTTATTAAACTGAGTGACGATTACTTTTCGCTCCACATACTTGACGTTTTGATGGATTGAAGACATCCTCTCGCCTATCATTAAACTTTGAACATAAGGACTACGCTAATCTACCGTCGTTTACATTTAATTTGGGCTGTCAAGCATCGTACTTCCAAGTGTTAAATCACTCTCTTAGATATTCTATAAAACTTTGTGACAAAAGATTTTTGAATTACCACAAATTCTACTTATATTATGGAGTGTTACCGCTGTTACACCATAATTATTAAAGGTTGATAAATGATATCATTATTCATCCTTTGCAGATCTATTTCCCCTCTCTTTTATACTGAAATAATGGTTTTGAAAAGGTCACAATCATTAAAACTTTGGAGGGTCATCATTCATCAGTTTTAACGCCCCGTCAAGATTTGTTAACAGACACTCCGATTGTGTTGTTTGCGTCAATCACATTCACTGATTGCGTTTGTATAGAGCCACCGAGCAATCTGTTCCTGTGGAGCTTTGATGAGTTTAAAAAAGGCAATAAATCATGACAGCTGTAGAAGTGCCCGGTTGGTTATTAAATAAAATACAAGCCGCCAACATTAAAATAAAGGATATTAAATAAAGTAAACACATAACACTAAAGTTAACTTTAGTCCACATACTTTAAGTGAAAAATAAAGCTTGATATTTATGCCACTAGATAAGAATAATATCCAATTAATCTAGGAACGACATAGTAATCATATTTTATCCTAGATCGACAGCGGCAGCGAAAAGAATAATTGGTTCTAGGTTCACGTCAAAACGAATCCTTTTTCACTAATCATGATCTAAACTAATATATCTAATGGGTTCAGTAGGTACCGACTAAGTATATAATGTGTCATGTTTGTAAAGAAGACGGAGGAGATGAGATTCAATAATTCTCTTTCAAATTTTTTTTCTCAATCGTACCAATAAGAGTGTACAACTTACTGTCAGACGTAAGGACTTGGCTACGTCCACATAGCAAATATTTTAAAGTATAATTTACCTACACATAGTCTTTCTGTTTTTATAGGGATTCAGGCCTGTTACATTGTACTGGACCCCTTTTAATAAAATAGGGTACATCAAAAGCTACGTGACTCCCGAAAGTTTCCACTTTCCAACTTTAAAAAAACAGGAATGGCTTTCGGCTCGCATCAAACGAGTTCCCTCCCCCCATCCATGTTTGCCCGGAAATTGACGAACTCCTCAACTAAATAAAAATATACAAGAATAGACACTTACATAACTGTAATGTTCCAAGGAAAATCAAGTTATTTTCGTAAAAGTATGATAAACATTTTTTGTGAAAATTTCTTCCGAAATAGATTTTTTTATTGTTTGTAAAAAATTGTGAGTTACTACAGCTATAAAAATAACTAAATTAGGAGCTCTAATATCTTAATATTCCTAAAATACCTTGGACTATAATAATGCTTTAGAATTTTGCTTATATATCTAAAATTAACTCCAAGAGATCTCAGATATTTGTTTAAATAGATGTCTAGTCTTCAGAGGTCTAGAATAAACATATTATTTTGCATCCCCTTTTGCTTTATAAAATGAGCAATGTACAGAAACTCCGCAACATATTACGATTTATTTTTCAAACGTCACCTATTTACTAATGTGTTGAATCGTTAAGCTTGATCATTCCTCCCGTGATATGAAATATAGACATCATTCGATAGACCACATTATGGGAAAATATTTTTCCTTATCTCCCACGTGTCGAAAAAACTCCAAATCAAATAGTTTATTGTTAAAATTTCCGTAAAACCCAGTAACATATTTCTCAGTAATATACATTGGAGGTAGGATATAAATTATGTAACTAATGTACTGTTACCCGCCCTGGGAGGTTCCAACCATCCGTAGCTCTTTGACAGGCCACGTGAGATTGACCAACAAATTATTTTTCTTTCCCTGCCCCAATTGCTTATATCAGTATGTCAAAATGCCTCAGCTCAAAGTAGCAACAGGCTAGATGGACAATGGCGTTTCACACAAAACAAATTTCTTAGGTAGTCATTTTACTGTCAGTACTGCACATCAGAACTATCAGGAATATGACTAGGCAAGCACTAGCGAATGGAAAGATCCAAAAATAAAGTAAATAGTAAATATTATGTCTGTAACATTATAAAAAAGTCGTGGTGGCCTAGTGGGTAAAGGACCAACCTCTCAAGTATGAGGGCGCGGGTTCGACCCCAGGTCAGGCAAGTACCAATGCAACTTTTCTAAGTTTGTATGTACTTTCTAAGTATATCTTAGACACCATGGACTGTGTTTCGGATGGCACGTTAAACTGTAGGTCCCGGCTGTCATTGGACATTCTTGGCAGTCGTTACGGGTAGTCAAAAGCCAGTAAATCTGACACCAGTCTAACCACCCCTTGGTTAGACTGGTGTCAGATTTATCGGGTTGCCCGGGTAACTGGGTTGAGGAGGTCAGATAGGCAGTCCCTTCTTGTAAAGCACTGGTACTCAGCTGAATCCGGTTAGACTGGAAGCCGACCCCAACATGATTGGGAAAAGGCTCGGAGGATGATATGTCTGTAACATTATAAGTACGTAAGTTGTTAACTACTCACCTACTACAAAATTTCATCCCAACATTCTATTTTAGATGCGACGGGAACAGGGTCTAAGTTAGGTAAGTATAGCAGATTCAACTACATATAAAATGAAATGAAAAAAGTTAGCGGGAACTGCACAGTGCGCCCGAGTGTTTGAATATAACCGCTCGGCCGAGTTGAGAGTGTGTGCACTTTGACTTGTGAAGTAACTTAGGCCTCTTGAGACTGCACTCTCAATACCTCGTTCTATTATACCCGCGGCGAACAAATACACTCCAGTCGCTGTTCTTTTGTGTCAAAGATAATGTTAAGTAGCTATTTTGTTTGAAATGTCAGTTGGGTATGTTGGTACTTCTGCCCACACGATAGTCTAAGCATGTGCGCTGAATTATTATCATTATAAATAAATATATATCTTATTGCGTGCAGACGTATTGTACTTGAAAATCCTCTTTATAACCTTAAGTCCAGATACCAAGGTCTTAACTTCCCTCGCTTAAATTAGGAAGAGTTATATCTCAATCGACACTAGACTTAAGAAAATCTTGAAAAATAAGCTTGACAATTTAAAAAAAAAAGGTGTGCAAGGTGACTCTTTTAATTAAATTTCTTCAAAACAACAACACAAGGTTTTTTTAATAAAAAGCAATATTTGAAAAGTTAACAGTTTAGCAAGTTTCAACTATATCTAATTAGCTTTATAATGCATTTACTTCTGTCAAAGCATAGCTTAAATAGTTTAAATAATGGATAAACTTTCACATAACTTTAAACTTAAATGTCAGTGCCTTCAAATCCTTATTTGGGCTAGTTTGTTGTCGCACTGCCAAGATTAAAATGTTGGTTTCCTTTTTCTACCAGATTCCTTTCTATAAAATACTCCAAAGTAACCAACATTTCAAATATTATTATTAATATTAAAAAAATCGCTTAAATAAAATTCATATTTTTTTTCTGCCTTTCTATGTTTTGTTCGTATTTTGATATCTTAAACGAAAGTCCATAACCAACCTTCAAAATATATTATTAATTATTGATCACTAATAAATAACAATACCACAGGTTATTGTATCTCCCCCACTTGAAAATTCGCGGAACCTTACCTTGGGAAACTCTACAAAAGCAAATCTGGAACATTGTCAACATACGGAAACTTGTTTGTAAACGTGACTGTGATGTACGACTAAAGTTGTTCTGCTAGTGTGATTCAATTTATTCATAAATTATAATCTGTAAAGCTTGTATCGGGACCTACAAAGGCAATCAATCAATCTATGGTGAGAGTCATTTCAATAAACTGACCTCGTCTTAATCAAATTTATATGATGCTAAACAATTCGAAACGTAGCTAGGTTCTTTCGATCGATACAATCTGAAATATGATGCTAACAAATCTAAACAAATGAATATATTTTTGGATTAATCTTTTTATTGAACCCTAGAACAAAGTTCGCAGCGGGCAATAAGAATTATACTACCTGAAAACATTGTCCATGGAATGAAAATAGAAAATCAGTGTGGGTGCGCTTTCCGACATAATCCACCTCTAAGGTCGCATTTTAATTGGTCTGCTACGCTGACGACACGCTGGTTCTGGCACAAGGGAGGTCGCACCAGGAGGCGGCCGACATAATGACGCGCGGGGTTGCGATAGTCATCGAGAGGATCCAGCTGCTGGGACTGGAGGTGGCCCTGCACAAATCCGAGGCCATGTGCTTTCATGGGCTTCGGAACGCGCCACCTTCAGGCTCCCAAGTCACGGTGGGGGGGGCTACCATCGGCGTCGAGAGGGCGATGAAGTACCTGGGACTCGTCCTCGACGGCCGGTGGAGCTTCGTCGAGCACTTCCGACGTTTGGGCCCCAAACTGGAGAAGGCAGGTGCTGCATTCAAGCGGCTCCTGCCCAACCTGGGAGGCCCAAACGCCCCCTGCCGTAAACTCTACGCGGGGGTCATGCGGTCCATGGCCCTTTACGGGGCCCCGGTATGGGCACGTTCGGCACGGCCGCGGGCTGTGCACTACCTGAACGTGCCCCAAAGGGTGATAGCCATTAGGCTAATCCGGGGGTACCGCACGATCTCCCGCGAAGCAGCTGGCCTACTCGCTGGACTGCCACCGTGGGATCTGGAGGCGAGGGTCTTCTTGCGCCTGTACGACTGGCGCGAGGAGGCTCAGCGCCGGGGAGAAACCCCGTTGCCGCGGCAAGTTGTCGCGCAGCGGGCGGAGCTCCGGCGCGATCTCATGGTGGCCTGGAGGGAGCGACTATCGCAACCCAGTGCAGGGCACGCCACCATCGTGGCGGTAAGTCCCCTCTTTGAGGAGTGGCTCGGGAGGAGTCACGGCGCCCTCACGTACCGCATGACGCAGGTCCTCACCGGACACGGTTGTTTCGGGAGGTACCTGCACCGCATCGGTCGTGAGGAGGCGCCCGGGTGTCACCATTGTGCGGACAGCCCCGAGGACACGGTGGACCACACAGTCCAGGTGTGCCCCGCATGGGAGGGGCACCGCCGGGTCCTCGTCGAGGCTTTGGGCGGCGGCGACCTCTCGCGTCCGGCCCTGGTTCAGGCCATGGTCCGGGGCGAGAGGGAATGGGATGCCGTCGCCTCCTTCTGCGAAGCGGTCATGCTCGAGAAGGAGGAGGCGGAACGCCAGAGAGTTCGCACCTCTCATCCCGGCCGCCGCGCTGGACCAGGTAGACACCATGGGCGCCGGGTGTCGCGAGATGACTCCCGGCCACCGTAGGCGTGGGTCTGTGGGCGGTGAGTTCGGGTGGCTCATCGTCCCTCTGTCTTCCTAGACGACAGACCCGTGTCGACGGCGCGCGTTGTTCCACGCGCTCCTCAAAGAGACGTCAGCAACCCCAGCGGGGCCCAGCAGGGCCAAGGCCTGCCGGGGCTGCGGGTTGTTCGAAAGAGATACCGCGGCCCTGGTACATAAAAGGCCTATGACGGAACACGACGATTTTAGTCAGTAAAAGTCTGACACTCCCTCACCGCTGCTAACCCACAGCGGGAGGGGTCATTTGATGATTTTACGTCGATAAAAAAAAAAAAAAAAAAGGTCGCATTTTAATCAATTTTATTTTATTAGCTTTACCATTTTTTTGGCCGTCTGAGCTTCTTTCATTTTAATATTATCATTTCTTTTGAATGTTTCCAAAACACCCACTCAGTACATCTCTAGTCGACAACACATTGTGTAACTCAGCTGTGCCGAGAAATAGTACGAATGTAATCGATTTAAGCATAAACCTAGCTGGGAAAGTATTACACAAGTGACGTTCATTTTTCCACAATGGAATATCTCGCGCATTGTGTCAATTACTTTTCCGTCGGGGACCAGACACAATATTTATTGCCAAGTCTGCCAACTGCGGTTAGATAATAGTATCTAATACGACACTAATAAAGTTTTCTTGAGCGTGATCTCACTGCTGCTGGCAATTTAAGACGGAGATAAGTTGAGACAAAACTGTTAGTGTCATCTTATCTATTCATTTTGTTTGAAAATAAAATGGAAACTGTGATATTAAATAGAAAATTTCTTGTTTACCCACTTAACCTTTATTTGGCACAAATGATTGTGATGAACTATATAATGACTATATTTTAACAAGCAAGGCGAGGCTAAAATTCAATTGGTAAGACATTTCCCGGAAAAAATACAGGATAAAACTCTGATTACTTATTATGTCACTCAATTCCGTGTCTGCGAGGAGGGAATTCAGCTAAATGGAGGGTTACATGTGATAATTATACCGTATGTACCTATATTACGTGGGTGACGTGACGTGATGTATGTATTTTTACGCCAGATTTTTTTTCAAAAGTTGCTCTGCCCGAGAGAGAACGTGACCAATTATGTAAGCCAGCTCGGACGCACAGAATTTTTTCACGAAAAATAAAATAAGACTGATGCCTCGATTTTAGAACTTTAATCTTTGAACGTGTGTTCGAAAATAAAATGTTTCTTTGATTTCAAATGTATTTTGGACGTTTGCAGGAAATTAAAGCTACATTTATGAATAGAAACGAATAATGTGAAATGCTTTTATTTGCGAGAATCGTGTTATTATGTGCTTTCACAATTTTTGGTAATATTTTGACATGTCAAGATTGGCTTAACAAATGATTCAGAAGGTGTGTACGTAGGGCGACGTAGGGTGATTTTCACTTGATTTAACCACTTACTGTGCATACAAATGTGAATATTAAAAAGTAACGGTTTAATAAGCCATCAACTTTGTTATACAAGTGTTATTTAAATTACATTGTTTTTTTTAATGATAAGTAGCTTGGTTATTATAAAAATGTAACTGCATGCCACTAATTATCGTAAGTTTAAGCTTTAGATTAAGCTTAAGCCCGCCTGTTTTAGTCCACCACCACAAGAACTTGAGTTATCACTACGCGTTAACCCTGTAAACTAGAAATTAATTATTATAATTGCCCCCATTAATACTCTCCTGAAGTCAAACACAGGTATTTGAAGTGTTTCTGAATGAATAGAAGATGATAATATCAGACTCTTTGAATTTTTCTGATGCATGACTGTTTTTTTTTTTAAGCTAAATAGTGTAATTGGCTTTAGACGTTCTGTTTAAATAAACAGTACAAACTTTAACATTTACGTTTAAGTGGTTGATACACATATTATATCATCAAATTTTAAACGATTTTCCTATGAAGTTAATTTGATTGCGTCCTCATCTCCATCGAAAATATCGATGATTAAAAATTTGAGAGCCTATCTCCCCTTTTTATGGGGCTGAGTTTTCCGAAGCACTCGAGATTGGTATGCGAAGCATCAATTTAATCATTCCAGGTGTTAATAATGTATATCGTGCGAATATAAAGAATTCAGAGATATTACATGAACAGTAATTGGTGTCGAGAACTGTGTTGGTACTGGTATATTAATCAAACACATTATTAATGTGTACGGTGTACGGAGGCTGTGTAATGGTAAATGTACGATGTAATGATACAATTTTATTACGTTTGGGAATCATTTGTGATTGTGTGCATTTTACAAAAGCTTGATGGGATTAAGGTCTGGTAATCGAAAAAGTCATCTTAATGGTAAGTTATAAAAACAATACTGTAAAAAAGCCGTGAAGTCACTACGATAAAAAGTAAAGAATACGCTAATAGGTAAATAAATCTTACACTTTTCCTTTTCTTTATTCCAAGATCAGGAAATCCCTACAGGCTTACAAAGTTTGGCGAAGCTCAAATCTATACAAACTGTGCATGATAATGTATGTAGATTCAACAAGGAAGTGGAATACTTACACATAAAATTTATTGTATGTTTGAGACTCGTGTATGAAATATCATTGAAACCCAAACAACAATAACCGAACTTTATTGAATATTAAATACTAGCCGTTTTCCCGCGGTTTTACCCGCGTCCCGTGATAACTACTGCCCGTACCGGGATAAAATATAGCCTATGTTACTCGTGGATAATGTAGCTTTCGAATGGTGAAAGAATTTTTAAAATCGGTCCAGTAGTTTTTGAGCCTATTCATTACAACCAAACAAACAAAGTTTTCCTCTTTATAATATTAGTATAGATAAAATAACTTACCCATGTTATTGTACGATTGAATAACTAACAGTATAAATAATTTACATAACTTGTCGACCGGTCGGCATTGTTAATTATGGAAATTAACACACAAATATGATTCGAAATATTCGTTACCAAATGGGACGTCAATTATACACCGGGCTGGGAACTGAACCCAGAACACGAAATATCCATGAAACCGACTGATTAATTGAGATAAAGCATTTACCCACATTACTAAATCAAAAAAGGTACCTGACAAATAGGTACGAAACAGTGTCACAGAATTAAGATGTGTTTCCGAGGGCAAGGCACGTTACGGGTAGTCAGAAGCCAGTAAGTCTTACAAGCAGTCTTACCAAGGGGTATGGGGGGTTTCCCGAGAAACTGGGCCCAGGAGGTCAGATAAGTAGGCGCTTCTTGTAAAACACTGGTAGGTACTCAGCTGCATCCAGTCAGACGGGTAGCCGACGCCAATATAGTTGAGAAGATCGATCCCTAATATAGAAGAAAGGCTCGAGAGATGATGATCGCAAAATTAAGCTGTGATTATTTTTCTTTCACCCCTTTGCTAACCTCGTCATATCAGCAACATGAAACCTCTTCATGTCGCTATTAATTAACAAATAACTGAACAATTTTGTTTGTTTCGAAGTTTATAAAGTTCCCGAATAGTTTGACTGTGACGTAGAATCTTTAATTACAATAAAGGAAGCCTTAGGCAGCATTTAGTCCCTCATTTGTTTTATATCATGCGTTACAACCATTATTGCTGATGAAACTATCTTTAGAAGTGATCATTTAAACAACTAATTGCAATCCATCTAGTCCCGGGAAAAACAAGTATAGAATTTCTTAGATGAGAACTAGTTAAGACACAGTGAGATACGGAATAATTAATTACTATGTAATCTACAAACACTACAGACTTCTAACAGCTTCTTTCGATGAACACACATGCTTGGAAACTAGAAATAGGTCGTCATTTATTCAGTGTAGTCATTTACAAGAACACACACATAATTAGCCCTATACCGGGGAACATTTTTCTTTAAATTGCGAGTAAATTTTTTCATCAGCATCCGACTAGTCTTTTCCACACTCGGTTTATGCAGCTAAGCAAAAGTTTAGCAAATATTCTACATATACTCCAAAATACTTATATATTCTAATTACGCGATAGGTATATATATACCTAAGTATCTATTTCGAACTCCGTTTGGTAAAAGGCAAAAATGTCGCGATGATAAGCTTAGCAAATATTGCCCACTTAAGATTCACAATTTGGAAACCAGAGTTTCTAAATTCTGAACTACCTAGGTACTTACTTTCCCATCACTGTGATCACTATCACAGTTTCAAGTTTAGTAAGTTCTGTCCCCTAACATAACTGTACATGCAACTACAGTATTCTTAGATTCATTCAAAAAAGAAAATAAAATCGAGATAAAATATTTTCAAAGACTAATGAGTAGGTAGTTCCTTTTCATGAGGAAGATAGTTTTTGATACAAGACGTTTCTGTGAAGAACTCTTCAATGGGTCCCCCAAGGAGACTGTCTATTAATATCGCGTTTGATAAATGGATTAATTGGTTGGTAATGAACGTGCGGTGCCGGGTTACGTAACCTTTTCACCCTAATGTGACGAACAATAGACGCCTGTGTACGAACGCCATTGTACTCTATTTTAGATAGACGATATGACAGTCTTGTAATATCGAAATAATAGTTACCTAAGACATTTTTTTCTTCTAGGAAATAAAATGATTGATTAGGTATTATATCATTATCGTGAGATTTCTATATTTAGATAGAAATATGCTAAAAACTGATCGAAATACACACGCTTTCAGGGCTTGGAGAGGCGATAAAAACCAGCGGATCCTTATTATAATAAGCGTTTATATAGCTACCCTAAAAATCCAATACCGTTTACTTTCGTGAACCATTTGGTTAAGTACCTACAGCAAAATTACCAAATGTATGTAGGTACAATATGTTTCCTTGCTGATACTTTCTCAACTCATTATCATAATTTTAGTTTCCCCAGGCTTCGAGCACTCAATAATATCTTGTTCCAAAGATTGTCATAATGATAACAGCACCCCGCGTGCAAGAAATAGGTTCAGTTTAACAGTTTCACTGGAACTAGAGGTATTCTTTTCTCAGGATTATAACATTAAGCTGTCTGAAGACTTAAATTAAAATGGGTCCTTTGATTTAAATCTACGTATTATATCTTATATATCTTAAGTGAAAAATACGCCCTTTTTGCCAAATGGTAAATTAAGGTGGTTCGTAAGGTTTCGTGTAAACCCCGCCGGATAATAATCCAGCTGCGGTATTTTCTGATTAGAAAATAAGAAAGTACACAAAGGCATTTAGGTCCTTAGTTAGTAAGAGATAGAATCTGAGGTCATTTGATAAACTCAAAAACAATAAAAGCCTTTTGGTAACTACACATATACGTATGCACTATTATGATTAAAAGTAGTAAAACTTTTATTATGGACTCCTGCTGGGTCGGAACAGGTTGGTAAAAACACCGAAGCGCCGAATAAAAACTTGCTCAGATATTTCTAACAGGTAGCAGGCTTCTTGTGCTACCAGCGGTATTGTACCAATTCAGGGCTTAAGGATAAAATCGGAAGCCATGTTTTATTAATATCTAAAGGAAACGTACCCTATACACGTGTATGAAAAAAAACATTTCCACAAATTCAGTAGAAATAATTCAGAAATAATTTAATAGAATTTTGATTGAATGTAGTCCAATAATTATTCAGCTTGGAGCAATGAAAGTCATTAATTAAAGACAATTAAGTTACCGTCACAATTTAAGCAGACTTCTCAATATACTGTGAGTTTGCTGGCTTCTCAATATACTTATTATGAGAAAAAATGTTTGTAGCCTCCGCCCATCCGCGGTGAGATTGCTGTAATTTATCTTATCCTAGAAATTTAATTTAGGAATAATTAATGATCGAGGTATATAAGTTACAGAGTTGTAACCATTTGTACTTAGATACATGTTTTGGTTATAAATGAGTTGATTTGAAACTTAGAATGAAATATATTATTTAGAATTAAGTATATATGTATGTAGCTATGCAGATAAAGATTCATGTTTAAAAGTAAAGTTATTCAATAATAATGGCATTATAACTATGATATATAGCATTGATATGAAATTCAAGATTGAAAATGTTTTAAAAGTCAAGGGCACTTGTCAGCGGGGTCTCATTACTTTAATTGGGATATTATTGACATGAATTCAACCAACCTACTACTTATTGTACTATGTACTTTGTGCGTTGCCAAAAGTACCTATTAATGAATACAAAAACATATTTAGGTACTCTTTTATGGCAAAGTTATGTATGTAGTTATTATATACTTATTTTAAATAAAGAATCACACAATTAAAATAATCAACAAAGAATGACCTCGGAGCCTTCAGTCTTAGCGCTGAATTTAATATTCGTTGATTAAAACTATTTTGGTGAAAGTTAAATCTATTCATAGATTTCACAATCATTCCTAGACATTTAATATGGTGTATGAAGCATATTTTCTTTTGAATTTCATATTATTTCATTATTACTTTGGTACTGTGTATATTTTTTCCTCGCCGTTCATACAATTATAACTTTAGGAATACTAATTATAAGTTTATCAATTTCAGATTTTTTCGTCTGTCTAAGATAATTATTGAAAAAGTTTTTTATAGGTATATTTACTATCGAAAAGGTTAAGCTTATATTTTTGTTCCCTTTAACGTTTCCTTTCTTTCAAATTGGGTTATTTTTTGATTGAATACAAATACAATTCGATTCATTCCTGACTAATAATCTTATCAACATTCAAACAATAAACATACCCATTGTTTTGTAGTGTTAATGAACTGTCGTAATGGGCATTTCTGCCTAAAATCGGAATATGACTCAACCTTTGGTGTTGTGTGTTAGTTGAATGTTTGTACCTTGCTTCCTATAAAAATATTTTATTCTCATCCACTTCAATGTAGCCTTAACTGCGCTTTCACACGTGCAGATTTTCCGCTCAGCTTTTCCAAGGGACACTCCTTAGTTAGCCAACAGTTAACATACAATTTTTAATCATGTTCAAAAGTATAAAAATGACATAGATTTTGCTATTCGCGGAAATACCGAGGGGAAAATCCGCAAGTGGAATAGCGCTGTAACGCTCATAGTATCCCATTATAATATCACATCTATCCTGACGAGACAATGTATTTTGAAATGTTAATGTGGCCAAGAATGCATAAAATCATATTAAGGATTTAATATTGAGGCAGCCAAAACAATGAATAATTCAACAGCTACATTTTTATATTGTGACCTACATAATTTTAATAATTTGATCAAAACTTATTCAAAGCAAGAAATAATTCTAAAGACTCGATGTGGTGACCATCCATATAATCTATTTTAGCATGTTTTACATTCCTTAACAAATGCTTCGTCTAAGTATTTTTACGATAAGTTAATTTTATTGAAGTATTACTTATGTAGTTGGCTGTTTTTGGGCTTATAAATAAATTAAATAATGATCGGTTCCATAGGTAATCTTTGTTATGATTAATTATAACGGCGAGGCAGAAAATTTTCAAATCCGCCAATAGGAAGCTAAAAAGCCATAAAATTAGATTTTTGGACAGAAAGCTTAGCATTACCTACGCTCTAAAGCCCCCAGGGCCTGTCAGAGGCGATTAATTAACGAGCCCAGCTTTATCTTAATCTCAAATGAAAGAAAGCAAAAATTCGAAAAGAATGCCATCCCACATCCTACACAAAATGACAGTGCGTAATGTAATGGGAGACTAATTTCTTTAATTCCGTTCTTATTTTGTTGTTCAGCTGATAGAGAGTAAATCTAATTATAGCTACCATAACAAGGAGCCGTATTTCACGTGGTTTTACGGAAAAGTCAAATAAAATAAAAGATACCGTCAAGAAACGACGTTTAATACAATCTCTTCAGCGTGATGAAAATATGTAACACATTTACATAGGTATATCAGTACATTCAGTAGGTACCTCTTAACAACAGTAGGTACCTATAACATAACAAGAGTGTGTTTTATTATTTCATAGTCTGATCTTAGTACGGTACAAGTTGCTGTTATACATTACTAGGTACTGTCACAGATTACTTAATCCTACAAAAAAAGGTTTACCTAGGTATTTCGGCAAGTCCTTAAGATAGATTACTTAGGTGATAGATATAGGTAGGTACGCTCCCAGTATATAAAACCGATCACAGTTAAAAGCTTTTGGATGTTACCTCCTTATATAGAAGGCCTGATCGCTATCCTTAAGGAAGCCATATGTTACGAAATGAAATATAGAACTCCTTTCAGACCGCTTTATCTTCCAAACGACTCTTTAAAACTGGCCCTTTAGCCATTTGCCTTATAACAAGCTGAGTAATAGTGATTGTAATGTGTGTTTTATTTCTTCGGCTTCCATTTTTGAATATCAAGGTTGAAGTTTAGGAAAATGAGGAATACTCTGAACAACTACAAATACCTATGTGTACGCCATTGCTCTTGTTATTTCTAAAAGGGTAGGCTGAGCCGCATTTCCTATCCCGACTACGATACTCAAAGAAATATTATATTAAGATTAACATATGGGTATTTATTAAATTAATATACTACTGGAGAAAAAACTGTTACCGTCCCTGCACTCAACTTATACTTATCTTTAGCTCCATCTGAGTAGGTAAACAATCTAGATCCAGTTTGAAATAAATTGCGGCTAAAATAAGCTTATTTAAAGCAGAAGTTTATTTGTTTAACATGTATGTATTATTTTAAGAAGTCACATCAGAATTGTTTACCTTTAGTAACATGTGCAAATGGAATTACAGAAACATTTATACCAATTAAATAATAAAAATATCTGAACCTTAACATGCAGTAAACTTGACGAAAAACACAAAACATCCTCTATGTAATAGGACGACAAATAATGTACCTACTTATGTTTACTCTTATTGGAAATATGTTAAACCCGAGTGCGGAATTGAAAACGTCTACACCAATTTATGAATGAAATCATTGTATTACGCACAGCCATGACTAATTAGGTTAATAACATTATGTTTTAGGTACATAACAGGAAAATTGATTGTTTGTGTTGACACATGTATAGTAATAGTTTTACCTCGTAATAATGCTTTATGTGCATACTTCATGTCATTTCTAAAACATCGAAGATAGATCAGCTCGCTTCTATAGGTAACACACTATAAAATAATTTAAAATAAATTCTACTGTTTAACATTACTAAGCTAGTATACAAATATATTATATACTAGCTTTTGCCCAGCGGCTTCGCTCCCGTCAACTGACTTCTCTACTTTACCCTATTTTGTTTCATAAGAACCTTCTCCTGACAATAACAAACCCAACAAAAAAAGAATTAGCCAAATTGGTCCAGGCGTTGTTGAGTTATGCGCTTACCAACACATTTTGCGATTCATTTTTATATTATAGATTAGCGATACACTCGCAAACTACTGGTCCGATTTGAAAAGAACTTTTATAGTCAGATAGGCAAATTATAGAGGTCGGCTGTATGTTAATTCTATCCGGGTGCATTGAGTAGATCCCGTGGGATGCGGGTGAAACCGCTCATGAAAACTAGTAGGTATAGAAATCTTGATGTTATCCTTGTTATATAAGTACTCAAATCCTTTGTTCAGTTTGTTATTTCTTACCTTAAAGAAAGCTTTAGAATCAAAGCTAAGACGAGACAAAATGTTTTCGGGAGAAGGAAGGAAGACTTTTCGATATATATATCTCTTTTTTTTTGTTTTTACCTGTTTTTCTATTAAACTGCGCGTAGTTTGGATGTACCTATACAAACAGACCTTACACGAGCAACGGGAGAACAAAAAGACGAAATTCGAAAAAAAATAGATTTTTCCTTAGATTATATCGGTTTTTGCAATGTTTATAAATTGAAGATGAAAAGAAAGTAATGATGGTATGTACCTGTAAATAATTTTAATGTAGGTATAATTATAATGTCTGGTCATCCAAACTAATATTATAAATGCGAAAGTAACTCTGTATGTCTGTCTGTCTGTCTGTCTTTCTGCCTGTCTTTTCTTCACGCCTAAACTACTGAACCGATTTGGATGAAATTTGGTACAGACATAGTTTGGAACTCGAGAAAGGACATAGGATAGTTTTTATCCCAAAAATCCTGCGGGAGCGGGAACTTCTCAAAAATCCCGCGAGATCGGGAACTATGTGGGTAAAACCAAAAATCTGCCGGAAGTCACTATTCCACGCGAACGAAGTCGCGGGCAAAAGCTAGTAGGCTATATTTTATTCCAGTATTAGGGAGGTCTCCGAAAGAGTTTCCCGATGAAACTGGAGGAAACAGGGGTGATATGTACATAGATCTTACTTATGTTTTAAAATTGGTGTGTCTATAACACAGAATTCTTACACGCCAATAGTTTCATTAAATCATCAGTACATTTCTAAATAAAACGTCCTGTTACACTGAATTGTTTACAATTTCGCCGAAGCACAATTAAATAACTCATTACAATGACACACGGTTGCTTGCCGTCACACAGCTAATTACGTTGTGAATCCATTCGGGCTGTGTTTGGGGATTAGATAAATTAAACAGGTGACGCGAGTTAAAAAGCTGACAAATTATTCACGAAAAAGGATATGCCTTTTAATCCTTAAATACCATTTTCCCCTTCTTTATGTTATTTTTATCACGCTTTACCTAGGTTGACTTATGTGTAACTATATTAACAATCTTCTGAGAATCGAAGCGTCATGAAAATTGGCAGATGTATAGTTATACTCATGAGGACTCAGAGGCAATGTCTATTTTGAACTTGCTTATCTCAGGAACTATAAGCCAGATGTGAAAATAATGTGTTAGGTAGCCCATTAATCGAAGTTTTCGGGTAAAACCGCTGGCGCAAGCTAGTAAATAAAACAAAAACATCGATAAACTTCTAAGGTTCCAATTTCGGTATTCCTCCATATTTCAGGTTTGACATGGGTGTTATTTGTAGATAATATATTACTTTGTCACTTGCGTACCTATACGTCGGCTTTTGGTTGAGATCTCTTTAAGCGAGGCAGCCATCGGAAAACACAATTTATGTCCGTTACTAGACAAGCCTTCGTGAAACGTAGTCTGGCTCATTCAGCAATGAAATTCAAATAGGTAGCCACTCGTATCCAATTTTAACATAAAGGATGCTAACCACGAAGGAAGGAAATAAGGGCGGAGATGCCTTAAGCAAGAAGTCATGCGCCTTCTTGTAGGTCAAATACGTGCGGTAGAAGGACCAAAGTTCCTTGAGACATCTGTCATGTCTTGATTGATTGGTGCCTTGATTTGAAATAATGCATTTTTACGGGCGAAACTAGTAACGTTCCTCGTTCCCTGAGCACCCGGAGATTTCCCGTTATGACATCTCCGTTCGTCATTTAGTTTTTCATGACATTTACATTATCAAAGATACTATGAGCTGGTTAGAAACAAAGAGGAATGATGATACAGATATGTATAAATAAATAATAGGAGAATTAACATACGTTTACCAACCAAAGAAACAGCTAATTTGGTAGCTTATTATTTGAACAAACACCTACGTTACGCAACTTAGGCAAGTTTATTGTTTATGGCCGAGTCTGAAATTGAGTCTGGTTGATCCAATACTGGAATCTAGTTTGCTATAAAACTAACTAGGAACATAGCGTAGATAGCTATTATGTGATTCGGTATTGTATAGGTTGACCCTTTTTTGCCACTGGGTGTGCCCTGTGTTGTTCAGCCTCGATAGTATTTATATACCTATAGGTCTTGTTGTGAATCAACAACAATCTATTTTGAGCTCTATTTTCATTGTTTCTTTCTGTTGATATTGTAAGACCATACAGTACGAGAGAAATATGTTTCGATGAAAAAAAAAACAGGAGGACAAATTAAGCTTTGTTACAAAACAGATGGGAAATTAAACAAAGCAGGAAGGCCCTTCTCTTGTACTATCTGTTCTGTCTTCCTATTCTATACAAATATTTCACAGTGCGAAGACAACGTTAGTAGCATTAGGTGCCAATTTGTCACGCCTTTCGTCAACTAAAGTCTGTCCTTTAGTTTCCCTAATATAATCCTTATGACAGCACTGTTTAAATGCATTTTGCGTTGCCTCCTCTCATTATTAGTAACAGTCCACAACATACGGTTTCATGAAAACTGACTGCAGGATTATGTCAGGGAAATGGTTATTCACCGTTATCCGTTGGTGTACGGGCGTCATCATTGGGGCAATATTGCCGAAGTGTATTGTATGATTATGATAACATTTAGAGGGTTATTCCGCTAACTGATACGGTGAAATGTTTGTTATCTTCATCAAAAGTGCTTATTGGAAAAATATGAACTGGGCAGTTATTTAAGTCGCAAATATAATTACCTAGGTATAATCATCGGCACGAATCTTGAGCGCTGACCTTCACCTGCCCAGAAGTAATTTATTGGGTCCCTTTTGTGGTATGAAGTGAGGAGCGGGGGCGGGCTAAAGCGTTGATCGCGTCATAGCCGTCACTCGGGATTGGTTCTTTGCTAATAAATCACTTCTGCGCAGATGAAGGTCAGAGCTCAAGATTCGTGCCGATAACTATAATTAGTACAACAATGATGAAATTGTTTGCATTAAATTAACCCTATGAACCACGTTCATTAGTCTGTGACTCACTATCTTGAGTAAATGTCCTTAGGAATCGAACAGAAAGAAAGATCCGAATAGAATTTAAATGTGTGGACATTGAGTGGTAATTCGAATGCCCTTTCCACAATTTTTACTTAATAAGTAAATTATACTTGTTTACATCTAGAATGTCGCACATTGCACACATAACTAATTGTAAAATCTACGGAGAATGATTAAATAGGACGGGACTTACAACTTGAACTTCTTAGGTATAGTTTACAGACCAAGTCATGTCTTTCCCTGCATCTTCACTGCATAATAATTGGTAAGTCTCTTGTTATCTGTTTGACATTCCAAAGATAAATGTAAATGTAGGTCGTCCTTTAAAAATGTCCTTTGAAATCTATATCGGTAACATTATAGGGAAAATATTCTGTGTACTGCTGTAGGTACTTTTTCCTCTCCCTATTCCATTTTAGGTATATCACCTGTAAAAGTGATACGTATAAAGTGATGATAAGTATAAAGTGATACTTTTTAAATCTTACTTATGAGGTAGCTTTATTGTGAACCGAACACCAAGTAGGTATGACTGGGACTCTTATACATTTGTCAAGTTGTGACTTTTTTTGTGAGTAAATATGTAAGTCTAAGGTCCAGCAATAATTCGATACAGACGCACAAAATCTATATGAATTTTAATCATGACCCAGAATGACGAAAATAACAAAAAAAACAACTAACGAAAATAAAAGCCTAACGCCAAAACAGGTACCAGCTACCTGCGTATCAAACGTAGTAAAACGATTCGTCACAGCAAGCGTGCGAGCAATATCACTACAATCAACGATCGATCGAAATCAACCTAACCTTGAGATAATGTTAAACACGCCTGCAAATCGATTATACTTACATAGAATGGAATAGGAAACAATGTCGAGATGACCACAGCTTGTCGAATCTACAATGCAGCAAGCTGGAAAGACTGTTGAGAAAAGTATTCGCTGGTTGTGTACCATCCAGCATTTTTAATGTGTTTAGTTGATAACCGCGGGCCGCGCGCGACGCTCGTGCCTACGCGCATCCCGCCGACCAACCTCGCGAGAGCTGCGCCTCTTATCACATACCAGTTTTATACGTGTTTTAACTGTGATTCCCCAAAAAGTGGTTCCCCTGGCTGACTGTTACCAAGTGCAACAAGAGCACATTCGACCCATTCCGAGCGACCAACTGACACAAACCTGCGGGCCGAAGCCGGTCCATAAATCACTAGAAATAGTGCTTACAATTGACTCAAGGTATACCAAATAACCATCTATTCTCTATTGTGTACATAAATGCATTATGTATTGGAAACGAGGGACGAGTGCATCACTCGAATATGAATGTGACTAAGTTTATAAGTATGGATTTATGCGACTATAAAATGCACTAACAGTTACAATAACAACACTCCCAATTTAAGTCTCAAGAAATAATAATTTATTTACTCGTTCAAGTATGTTAGTTAGTCAAGCGTGTGCTAGGTATGCAATTAATATTTCTTTAGACATAATTTGTGTCGAGTTTAGCAACTTCGTCATGAATACAAAAAACTTGGCAGTCGGTAGGTCGCAGCGCACTATAGTTCGGCCATTCAGAGAATGCGTTCCTGACACGTCGCGATTGAACTGACGACGTAATAACATTCATTGATTATTGATATAATAATGTTGTTTTAATGCTCCTCAATTGTTAAAACGGTAAACAACCAGCAAAAATATTTTTATCGTAACTGCAACGCCATTGCAAAGTTACGTCGTCAGTTCAATCGCGACGTGTCAGGAACGCATTCTCTGAATGGCCGAACTATAGTTACTCCACGAAACACATTAATACCTTTTATAAACGGAAATGGCCACAATGTTTTACTTAATTTTATCTACATTATGACAAATATGGCTAAGTTAATATTATGGTGTAAACCAAATCTCAGTTTTAATGCTATTCTTTTAGGGTTCAAATTCGTACGCATTGTGTGAGAATGTAATTTTCGCCAACAACATAAGTTGTTTTCTTTAAAGGCTATTATCACGAGATCATCTTACTTTAAACGTTTAAGACTAAAAAACTGTGAGTTGAACAGAGGCACTTGCGATAACAAACGCTGACGTAAACACCTCATTTTGTACAGAAACTCCTTATGCAGAAGTTCAACGCGTACAACTCGCGTATGAAAAGATGCAGGCGTGCTAGTTAATTAAGTCCTATTTCCTTTAATTAGCTAGAGTACAAACAATATGTCAACTCTTTAAGTAAGTTTCTGTATAATTTATGCACTGTGTACACTACACATATATTTATTTATTTAAATTCGCACTACAACAAAGCTGTTGAGCAAGTAGGGAACTGAAGAATGCAAATTTCTGAGGGTTACTTTGTCGGGCCCGGTTATTTAAAAAGTTGACACAAAGAGGTAATACCAAAAGGACAGGTAAAGTCCGCCGAAACCTCGTGAGTTCAAAGGAAACTTTTTGCTATGGGAAAAAATTAACCATAAATTCTGTCTTTCAGAGTAATTTTGAAAACAGATTTTAAAAGTTTTGTCGTTTTCTCCTTCATATCTCTGTTCTAGGTTTTGATCTTCACGAGATAACACAGTTAAGGTTTGTTTACTTTTAGTCACAAACTAATCAGAGTGAAAGTGCTGCTACAAATTAGGTCTCGACTCCACCGGAGAAGTTTATAAGCAGCCAATAGTCTGGCCCTTAAGTATGATGCCCAAATATAACAAAAATAAACTATAAAACTACGTGACTGCAAATATCACTTACCGCTAATACCCACTATTAAAAAAGCAAAATTAGTCAAATCGTGATAAACACATTAAAACCTAACATCTGCGAAAAAACTAAATTCCAACTGTCGATTCAGGACCGTTTAGTGTTAACATGTTAAATATATTTATTGATATTCATCACTTAAATTTAGCTGTCGCGAAGTTCCTTTCACAGTTAAACGCTTGTTAAAATTCCTGAATAGTAGCGACCTTGTCTGACACGCTTTACATACCTATTCATCATGAGAGGACTTTTTTCAATTTAAGATCTATCTAACTTTGGACACTACTTTTTTCCAGAATGTTCGCAAAAAGTCAAGGTTCCAAACGTCGCCCCACTTTAGACGGATTTTTACCCGCAACCTCTGGAAATTACCCTTTCTTTTTAGGACATTTTTTGTTTTAGCTTTAGCATACTCACTTTGTGCGCTAGGTTTTTACGAAAACATTTTCGAAATAGGCCGAATAATCTAGATTGGTATGAACTTTTGGGTTAAATTGAAAAGTTGTCCAATATTTATTTAAGCCTTTTTTTAAACTCGATGTCTCGTTTATTGGTCCTCGCCTTGCACGAATATTTTTTCTAAGTCGTTTTATTTAATTCTCAATTGTTTTGAGTGAGTACCAATAATATGAGACTTTAAAATCACATGTAAGTACAAGTACTTAAATGGAATTAAAACATTATTCTCTTGTCAGAATGCCCTAATTTCATTCGTAAATGACTAATTAGCCTACCAATTATTATTGCTAGTGGTTAAGGAGATAACTTCTTACCAAAGCATTAACTTGCAAATGATGATAGAAGTGTAGATTTTTAATTAAAAACGAATCTTTGAAATTAATGTTTAAGATTAGATAATACTTAAGTTCTTATTAATTTCTTACGCTATGCAAAAACTAAGCATTTGAATTAAGCAAATGGACATAAAAAGTTAGAGTAATATTTAAGTAGTAGGTATATGAACTCTCCAATGACTACTTATTAGCATTTAAACACGTTTGTACATCTTAATTATTGTATGAATTTAATAAAAAGCGTTATGACAACATGAACATTTTCCTAATAAACATTAACTGCTGAAGCGTAAGTAAACTTTAACGAAAATATTTTGTTATGACTTGTTTGATACTAAATGAAAAATTTGAAGGTAAAACAATGAAGCAGCCGAGCAGCCATCTTTGTAATTACAATTTCCTACAAAGCTTGCTAATAGAGAACCATTAGGGTCTACATTTTATAGAAAATTAAGCTCCTAATTCGAATTCAGATTTACTTTATAATGACCTGGTGATTATTTTCAGGCATGGTTGAATTTATTGGATTGTAAAAGAAATAGTTAAGCATGTGACCCTCATTAAGTTTTCCTACAATATTAAATACTATTGTATCCACGTTTTGCAGATTCAGAATAATATTATTCTGCTATTTGTAATAGGATAAAACAGTATCTATGGTAATGCAATTTGAAAATATCTAATACTTAACTACAACAGTTCACAATTTCAATAACTTTAGGGTCAGCTCGTCTCGTTGAACTAAGAAACAACTGAAGTGAGAATCTGAAACCGTTGTTGTACAACTATTTGAGATGTCAAGCTATAAGTTGGATGTCTGATTGCTTTGGCAGTTTGTTTATAGACAGCAGTTTGCTCGTCAAACTTACCAACTCCGACCGAAATTAGGACAAGAATTATGGTTTCTGAATACATTTGTGTAATAAGGTGTTTCTATTCTTGTATCATGAATGTTTCATGTATTCTTTGTAATGTTATGCTCCCCTTGCATATTTAATGTATGTAGATATAGTATTGAATCTTAAAGATATGTTAGAGGACTATTACATACAAATGCTTGACAATACTAACATAGTGTCATGACACTTATGTCCCATACCTGACTAATGTTATAATTAGTAAACTTGCTTGTTTGGGTATTAGTTGCTCAGTCGTGATTAGATTATGTAGTAAATAATTTTTTAATGAAATGTAATATAATTAAGAAAACAGTCTCTATTTAGACAATTGCATCAAAGAGTCGCTATCGGAAACAGTGGGGAGAAAAAAATACAAACATAGAATAATCGGAAGCAACAAACAAAACTTAATTAATAGTTGCGAAAAAAAACATAATAGGAAGACTTTTGAGGTCAAAGATTATTACTCTGTTTAAACCTACCTAAAAATAGTCGATACTGACAACGAGTTTAATTCTGTTCTCTTTGAAGTATTGAATGGTTGAGATGATAAATAATTCGTCTTTTGAATCGAGTTTATTGAGAGGATTATCTAAAGTACCCTTTCCGCTGCCTGTGTCTCCTGCAAGAAGATTAACAACGTTTGTATGAAGCCAGACAATAGCTCCGTGGAGTTAGTCTCCAAGTCTCAAGATAGGTACCTATAGGTATTATCTTGTATAGAGTATACCTACATATTTTGGCAAACCTTTTACAACTAAACTTTTACAGTTGCAAGTTCTCACGTTAGAATTAACTGAGTTAATTTAGTTCAAGTGTATTTGAATAATTATGTCGGCTAACCATATTTATTATCGCAATTATTGAAATCAACTTTTGTTTGTTATGTGATCGTTGATTTGAACAAATTAACAAATTACAAATTAACAAATTACAAATTAACAAAACATCACCATTTAAGTAACAAAACCCTCTCTCTTTTCCTTTCACTGCTCACCTCTTTATCGTAAATTAAACACGTTTCCGACTGCTAATTACAAAGTATATAAATTAAATTCAAATTCCAGGAAATTCAATCTGATTCCATTAACTTAATTGTTAATGAACTTTTAGATGAAATTTAATACTGCCTTCATAGAAAATGTTTTGGGATATTTACTCGTAAGCATTTTTAATTATTTAGGAAATTCAATTCCTTTTTACGTACCTATCTATGTTGAAATTAAGTAACATCTCTGATGGATTCACCGGGGTGTGCTGACATGTAAAACAGATTGATGAGAAAATTTTAATGGTTCAATTAGCAGTGAAAAAATATTTTAAAACCGGTCACACTGTTTTAAATTAGTATATTTGTTTTAAACTTGGACACCTGTAAAGATAAACATAGCCCAAAAAAATATAACGGAAAACATTGGATATTACTAAAAGAATTGTCCTAAATCACTATCCAACGTTGAGCAAAATCAATACTTGTTTGTGGCTTTTTTTCCGATAGTAAAAAAACCGAATAAATCAATTTTATTTTATTAATCTTGATAAGTATGCAAATGACGTTGTCGGATTTACACGTGGAAACTAACGTTCGCAATTAGATAGAATAATATTAATTGAACTTATAAATGAAGAGAGGTGTCTCCCTAATTGTAGAACTCAGGATTCCCGCATAGTATTAGCGGATAGCTTTTCACATTAGCCGATTTTCCGTTCAGTCTTCCCGCGACATGACTCACTTCGTACGAGCGGTTTCACGCGGTTTTTAACTTCATTTTTTGTACCTGCAGTTGACAATTATTGTAGCGCGTAAAGGCGCCATACCTGACCAACGACCGTACGGTTTTCCGCTTACAAAATCCGCCAATGTCAAAAGGCTGTATGTTCTCACAAAAGAGGTCAAATGCACATGCAGCAAAATCAATATGTCTTTTACACATAATACGTATAGGTATAGTAGTTCAAGTACTTACACGAAATCCGGTCCCCAACTCGAGGACTTAAAACTTTTCAACGTGAAAACTTTTTAAAACGGATTTATTTTTTAATCGTAAAACGGAAATCACGAAAGTTGTGTTGTTGGTCTTTGGCCTTTTTATAAGTATTTCGGTAATTTTTTTTGTCATATTTTAATGAAAAAATATATAATTATGAATTTAAAAGGACATTTTAAAATGTCTGTTAACTATTAACGCTTATGTACCTCTATGATTGTATCTTTTGTAATCATTCGATTTTTAGATTACACACTCAACTGCAACTGTCTTACTTCACTTGTTTTTGTGACTAATGCATATTTCAGCCTTGAAACTACTAAGAAAACGTAACCATGCATGAAATACCTATCAAGCAGAAGAAGTACATGTGTACATCTTTAGATAACAACTAGTGTAGAATATAGGTACTTATTTCGATATCTGATGCAGAAAAAAAATCATTTAATGGATTATGGAAAAAGATTTTAAATGTTTGTTTAATCTATGACAAAAATATGTAAATATTAATAGGCGAATACATAAGTAACTCCACCATAATTCACCAACAGGTTCCATTTTCTAAAACAAGAAAGACTCGCACACTAAAATATAACAACACATTGTATTTATATTTTCTCGATTGCAAATTCAACTGACCAAAATAATTGGGTAAATCCCAAATGGCCCTGACATCTCGTTCTGCTCTCAGTTCCAACACAACACAATAAATGAGATGCCTTACGGATAAATCCTCTTTCACGAAATGTTCACGAATCAAAATGTTATTAATAGGTCACAATTTCTTTAAATAAAATCTTAGGATGAATGAATGAAAATTACGTACCTAATCATAGAAGAAAACTCTACCAGATAAGTAGGTATTCCGGTTTCGTTATCTTTATTATTTGATTATCTGTTAAAAAAAGCACTGACAATACGCGCATATTAAAAACCATTCTCAATATCAATTAATTACTTACCTTTATAAAATGACAATATTGTAGGTATGCCTTAACATTACCTACGAAGAATCCTCATGATTATTGTCATATGGAAATGAATATGATCTCGATATCCAATGTTCCGAGTATTCATTTGATGATCCAATTAAGCTTTTGAACTATTTCCATCTTCATCGCACAATGGGGCATTGAAATATGTACCTACATAATCCAATAATTAATAGGTTGACTCAAGCAGAGCTTTCATCCTGTTACGAAATGCGAAGGACGCGAGCAGCGCCATCTTTTGGTTGGATTATGTAAACGTTCTCTGTGAGGTTATCTAGCATGACGGACGTTTTGTCATTGTGTAAATTGTGTTGTGTGCTCTCTCAAGAATAAAATAAGATAATCCCAATAGCTGTTTTCTTTGGCCATACCCTTCAGGTTATGGGCCCAGATAGAGTCACGTAGTCAGTGAGTGAAAAACTCGTAATATAAATGCACAATGCAGTTATTTGAAAAACAATAAAATTGTCAAACGGAAAAATTTTGAAGTTTGTTCGAGGCTACGAGAAGTTGAAAAAGCTTCGCCATGGCTACTATCAAAATTGATCGTCTCACTGGCGATAATTACGATACATGGAAAATTCACATGCGTGCCATACTCATCAAGAATGATTTATGGGATTTTGTTTCGGGATCGTCGCCCAAACCGCCGATAAGTGATCCCAAATATGCAGAATGGTCGAAATTGGATAAAAAGGCAGAAGCCGACATATTGTTAGCGGTAAGTCCAAGCGAATTGGCCGCATTGGATGGTCTAGAAAGTTCCAAAGCTATATGGGATAAACTCAAGTCGATGTACCAATCGAGTGGTCCGGCTAGAAAAGCATCGCTGTTGAAGAGACTGGTATTGACCCGTATGCAGGAAGACGATGATTTGAAGAAACACATCGCAGATTTTTTTGATGCAGTCAAGAAGTTGAAAGAAATCGGATTGATAGTGATAGATGAATTACTAGCTATATTATTGCTGTATAGTCTACCCGATTCATTCGCCATGTTCAGAACAGCAATGGAATCACGAGACGATTTACCGTCTACAGAAACCCTAAAGGTTAAAATTATTGAAGACTATGAGGCTCGTAAATCAAAGACTACGACTGATGAGGGAGCTATGTTCGTAAAACGCATCAACAAAAATTATAGACGTTTCAATGTGAAGAACAATGAACAAACAACCCACACTCATAGTCATAGAAATAATATTGTATCAAGTGTAGATTGTCATCGTTGCGGGCGTCGTGGACACCTCGCAAAAGACTGCAGAACCAAAACCAAGTTTATAAAACATAGACAAAGTGCACAGAATATAGAAAATAGAGGAGAGGACAGAGAATCAACAACATTATTGACCGAAGAGGCTTTATTGGGAAGAAAAAATAATGCTATTTGGTGCATTGACAGTGGATGCACGGCTCATATGTGTAATGAAAGAAAATTCATACAAGATTTTACAGAAGTAAATTCAGAGTTAAACTTAGCAAATAGCGAAAGAACTCAAATTACAGGTACCGGAAAGGTTAAGCTCTCCGTGGATACTGGCAGTGAAGAACGAAAAATAAATATTGAAAAAGTATTTTATGTTCCTGATTTAAGAACGAACTTAATGTCAGTTGCCATCATGACAGATCATGGTTTTGAAGTTCTAGGTAGTGTCGTTCAAGTTAGTGGCGTTCTCTCTCCATTACTTTTCTCCGTTTTTATAAACGCCATCACTAAGTCACTAGTTTCGCATTACCATCTCTATGCAGATGACTTGCAGCTTTATCAACACTTCAAACTTGAAGAGCTGCCGAAAGCAATTGATGCCATCAATAATGATCTTAGAAACATAAGTCGATGGGCTAAGGATTTCGGACTTCTAGTCAATCCTGCCAAGTCACAAGCTATCATTATTGGTGGCAGATATTTCCTTAATAAGCTGTCTTCTCCACCACCGGTTTCATATGATAGCGTTGCCATCCCATACTCCTCTGCGGTCAAGAACTTGGGGGTAATTATGGACTGTCATTTATCCTGGGGTTCACACATTGCGGAAGTAAGCAGAAGGGTTTTTTGCTCGTTTCAGTCACTCAAACGTCTCCAGAAGTTCCTGCCTTTTCCGACAAAAATTACTCTCGCTCAGTCGCTTCTTCTCCCTCTTTTAGATTATGCTGATGTCTGCTTTCTTGATGCGACTGAAGAACTTCTTGACAAACTCGAGCGTCTGCAGAATTTGTGTATTCGCTTCATTTTTGGCCTCCGGAAATACGACCATGTGTCAGAATTTCGGAGCCAGCTGAAGTGGCTGCCAATTCGGCAGCGTCGAGATGCTCATATTCTATCTTTTCTCTTTTCTCTTCTTCATAATCCCAACGCTCCGAGCTATCTTCGGGAACGTTTTGAGTTCCTTGTTCCCAGAGGCAAACCCTGTCGCACCTCTGTATCTCTCCTAGTCCGTATCCCTCCTCATACTTCGAGCCGTTATGATGGATCCTTCACTGTGCGCGCTGTGAGGCTTTGGAACGCTCTGCCTCACAGTATACGTGAGAGCAAGTCGTTAGATGTCTTCAAGAGACGAACTAAAGAACATTTCCTGTCAACATGACCTTATTTGTATGTATGTATTTATTTATTTATTATATTTTATGTTTTATTTATAGGTATATATTTTATGTTATGTAGTTTCATCTTTGTTTTGTTTAATGTTGTGCACTTTAAATTTTCTCTTCCCTATCGCATCTCTCTATCGCTCTAAGGTTTGCTGTTAGAGAACCCAGTTCTGGGTTAAGCTCGCCTTTGTACATGTCTTCTCTGTGTTGTGTGTGTTTTTTTTTTTATATGTTTTTGTGTACAATAAAGAATAATAATAATAATAAAAAACCTTCAGTCCGACAATGGTAAGGAGTATGTGAATAATGAATTTAATGACTATTTACAGAATGCTGGCATAAGGAGAAGGTTGACGGCACCATATACACCTCAACAGAATGGTGTAGCCGAAAGAAAGAATAGGACATTGGTTGAAATGGCACGGTGCATGATGCGACAAGCTGGAAGCCCTCCCGCATTTTGGGCTGAAGCTATAAATACCGCCAATTACATAAGAAATAGATGCCCAACCACAGCCTTAAATGGTGAGATACCGTTTACACTATGGAAAGGCAAGAAACCTACGGTAATATACATGCACGTGTTCGGTTCGAAGGTATATTATAAAGAAAAGGGAAAACCTAAAGGAAAGTTTGACTCACGTTCGAAGCTAGGAATATTTGTGGGCTATGACATACAGTCCAAAGCATATAGGATACATGATCCTACAACCAAGAAAATTATTATAACTAGAGATGTGAAATTCATGAATGAGACAGCATTCAGACATGAATACAAGGAAATCCTTGACGAAGAAGAAGGTATTGATGAAGAAGAAGTGCAAATAGAATTGAATACGAACAATAAAAGGAAGGAAACATTTGAAAATAGGAAAAATGATGCTACTCCAGGAAGTTCATATAATAAAAGTGATGAATCTGAAGAAGATGACGATAAAAATCCACCACGTTCGGTAAAGTCTACTATATCATGGGAACACTTAATAGAACCTAAAAGAGGAAGAGGAAGACCTCGCATGATACGTACTGGTCAAGCGGGTAGACCACGGAAAGAATATCATACAGTAGAGGAGACGGATAAGGAATCAGATGAATGGTTGAGTGCTGGAATAGCAACAGTAGAACAAGTAACGTGGAAAGATATACAAAAAGGAAGTGATGAGCATTTGTGGAGATCTGCCATGGAAAACGAATATTTGTCCCAAATCAAAAATAAAACCTGGGAAATTGTAAAAAGACCGAAACAACGCAAGGTAATCGGTAGCAGATTTGTTTTTACCACCAAGAGTACTGGAAAGAAGGTGCGCCTCGTCGCAAAAGGATGCTCACAACGGCCAGGGGAGGATTTCCATGAGATTTCTTCGCCCGTTGTGAGATCCTCATCAATAAGAATTATAGCTGCTTTGGCAGCTGAAATGGGTTTGAAAATCCATCAAATGGATGTAGTCACAGCATACCTAAACGGTTACCTAGATGAGGAGGTATATATGGAGATTCCAGAAGAGTTAAGCAACACTCTAAAGAGAATTATTGCCAAAGAAGAGATTGGTTCACAGAAGAATATAGTAACAGACACAGATATACTACAGACGGCTAAACGTTGGTATGAAATGATTCATGAATGTGAGGATAGTGTGTGTTTGCTAAAGAAATCTTTGTATGGCTTGCGACAGTCTGGTTTACAATGGTATAAAAGGTTATCGGGATTTTTTATTGATATTGGTTTTGAATCTTTGCCACAAGAACCTTGTGTATTTGTTGCACGTAAGGGTGAACGAATAATGATAATTGGTATATATGTCGATGATATGATTTTAGCAACTAACGATAATGCATGGATGGAACATGTAAAGAACCAGTTAGGAAGTGAATTTGAGATGAAAGATATGGGTAAGATATCTAGTTGTTTAGGTATTGAGTTTAGCCGTGATGATGAAAGTAGAGTGTATTTAAATCAAAAATCTTATATTGATAAAGTGTTAGAACGCTTTGGTATGAGTGAGTGTAAAGCTGCAATTACGCCTATAGATGTGAATGTAAGATTGGAGAAGCCTGAGTGTATTAATAATGATGTTATGAGAGATTATCCTTATCAGAATTTGATAGGAGCTTTAATGCATTTAGCAGTGTCAACGAGGCCAGACGTTGCATACGCTGTTAATTATTTAAGTCAATTTAATACAAACTATGATATTGCGCATTGGAAGGCTGCTAAGCGTGTATTGAGATATTTGAAAGGTACGTCAAATTATCGACTTGTTTATGAAAGAACAGGCTTGCCTCTGTTTGGTGTAGTAGATGCAGACTGGGCAGGAAACACAGTTGATCGTAGGTCTTATTCAGGTTTTGCCTTTATTCTTGCAGGCGCTCCAGTTAGCTGGGAAGCGAGGAAGCAACGAACTATTGCTTTGTCTAGTACCGAAGCAGAATATTTGGCTATATCAGAATGCACGAAAGAAGCGATGTATTTGCGTGAGATACTTAATAGAATTGGCGTGCAGTGTGAGTGTGTGACACTTTTTAACGATAATCAGGGTGCCATCAAACTTGCTCAGAGCAAGAACTTTCATCCTCGCACTAAGCACATTGATGTGCGGCATCATTTCATTCGGGATAAATGTGAACAAGGTGTGATTGAACTAAAATATATGAGTACTGATAAAATGCCTGCAGATGTGTTGACCAAAGGTTTGAATGGATCAAAGCATCTTGAATGTGTACGTAATTTAGGTATGTTTGCTGATGAATGAATTTAATTATAAAATTGTATATTACATTAGCACTGCTCACGACTTCGAGGGGAGGTGTTACGAAATGCGAAGGACGCGAGCAGCGCCATCTTTTGGTTGGATTATGTAAACGTTCTCTGTGAGGTTATCTAGCATGACGGACGTTTTGTCATTGTGTAAATTGTGTTGTGTGCTCTCTCAAGAATAAAATAAGATAATCCCAATAGCTGTTTTCTTTGGCCATACCCTTCACATCCCTTGGGCAATAATCTAAAGGGTCGGACGACTTCCTCTTAATCCAATTTCTTTACCACCTTCGGATTATTCGTATATGTATTGACTAGCTGTTGCCCGCAAATATACCCGCCTCTTGGTGGAAACAGTAACATTTAATACTTATATACAAATCAATGCATATACATAAACACTAAATGGTATTAAAAAGCTGAAGAGTTTGTAGTTTGAAAGAGCAACTCAGAAAATTCTTGACCCATCTGAAAAATTATTCAATGTCCTACCATCTAGCCCATTTAGCGAGCAAGATTTATGTTCTACTATTATTTATCAGAGTGCGCTGAATAGTTCCTACAGGACGCGAGTGTAACCACTGGCACAGACTATAACTGATATAACCATCATTAGAATATCACGTAACCCAACCTTAATAAATGTAGTTTGCAAACACCCGTACCAAGTTTCAGGTTTATAATATGAGTGTGCTGTGATTTTTGAGTTTACTCAGTTATACAGAACATTAGGTTAGTAGGGCAATTTACTTGGTTCATTTAAAATGGCGCTCATTTATTTTGATTTCAAACTGACTAAGCGTGGGGAGGACTTTTCCTGACGGGAAAAAGCGCACCGAAATTAATTCCATAAAAAAATACTTACTCATTTCATTTGTATAAACAACTCAATTATAATTAAGTTTCTTTATGCAATAATGTTTGAGATGATTTAGAACTCCAAATAATTAAGTACTTTTGTTATGAAATTACATTCCGAAAAACATGTATCCGAATATACCGCGATAAACAATTTATTAAATAAATAGCGCTATTATTTAAAGGGTAGCAATTAAACGAGTGACTGTAAATTACAATTTTAAGTGTCAAAATTAATTAATTTGGGTTATATAATTACTAAGTGAGCGACTGCAAGTGACGAAAAATCAACATAGTATCTTACAAACATTAATTTGAGTTACTTAAAATACAAAATGAGCAGCTTCATAATATTTGAGCGACTTAATATTTGTTTGAGTGTCAACGTTACGTCCTGCATTTTTTTCAATATTTGGCAAATGTATTTTTTATACTAAGCGGCATTTTATCTTAAATGAAGTGTTTCAAATACAAAATGTGTGAAATAAATTACATTAGACATATTTCCTAGGAAATCTATACATTTCCTAAATAGAAATCGGAAATGTATAATTAAGATAACAGGGGTAAGCGGGGGATAGCGGAGCGAGGGAAAGGGATTGAAGCGAAGCATACCAGCAGGCATGCAGCATGGAAGCACAATGCAACATGCAGCAAGCATGGCTTCTGTCACGGCTCCGGCGCTGCAGGGCTCCGGCGGTCCCATGCGAGCTTATCGTCGCAGATGGTTTGCACGCTCACCAACGCAGCTTCGGCTTGCTGGCCAGCTCAGCCGGCCAGCCTCAGCCGCGGCGGCGAGCGTTAAAACTACCTGCGCCTCAGCTCGCAGGCCGCCTCGCCCCTCCACGCCTACGCGGTTTTGAATTGCACTCTAGGGGTAGGGCAAACAAGACTACGTGGAGTCGGTTTTGCAGCGATTCGTTTTCAAAATTCTGCCATCTTAAAATAGAATATCAGGAACCAATAATCATTACTAAAGCAGCTTACAAAACTTTGCTCAAAGTGAACTTTTTAGTAGTACGTTATGTATAACCTCACTTAGAAAAATCGACTCTATCTTAATATTGAAGTTGCCCTCTCTGTATTTCCAGTCGCTCACTTAGTAATGTAGTCGCTCGGATAAAATTTTAATATATGAAATGGATTTATCACAATTCACTTTTTGTAAGCTCGTTCTAGATTTTATTATTAATCAATATTCGTTGTTAGTTTAGTTAATTTTTCGCTTACTCAAATTCATACCGCTCAAGTTATTAATACAGTATGTCATCATCAGTCGCAAAGTGTTTTTTGAATCGCTCGTTTTATAATTCCCTTTATTTAAATGCGTTCTCAGTGACGTGATATTCACACTGATTAAAAAGAATAAAGGTGTTCATACATGACTCTTATATTTTAGTATAGGTGGTCATTAACTCGTTAATAAAACAAGTAGATAATAGTCATACACACATAATATCTGGCTGGCCTAAAGTAACGACATACGTGGGTAATATAATAATAACTTATTTAAGACTGTAATTAAGGTTTACACGCATGAAACGCTAGTCTAACTTAGTAATTAACCGTAACATTAAATTATACATATGAATATTATTGTAGTTGTTAATTGTTACTCTAACTGGGCATGTAGTCTGAGGCAGCCTACTAGCAGACTATGAGTAGGTAATTAAATAAATAGTTGAGTAATTTACTAAAAGATCATTTAATAACAATCGTTTCGAATAAATCGCTGTAGCATTTTTTACAAATAGGTCATCTACTTTTGGGCTTATAATGACGCGATTAAGAATCATTAAATACGATATTTACCTGAAAAATTTCATACAGAAATTGTCATACAAAAATATTATAATAAGAATTATCATAGCAATACCTAATAAGTAGGTCCGTTAATAAGAAGTAATAAAATCACTTAAGAACTATTCAAGGAACGCAATAAATAGTGCGGTAAGTGACAAGTGTAATAAAAAATGTTTATATGGCAACAACTTTGTAGGTATTCGTCTAACGTTTTTATGCCGGTTGTCACTTGATATAACTGCTTAATATCGGCCAAAGCACTTTAGATTTATCTATTTAATAGTTCTTAGTCAAAATCAGGTAATTTGAAAGTCAGTATTAATTGAATCGGACTAGGAATACTGGAACATAAAAAATAGCTGTTGATTCAGGATTCAATTGTTTTTTTTTTATGTAGATATCTTGCTCAATCACACGTGATAATATTAACTTCTCACCTATTCGACACACACGATATTTTTTTCCACGACATTTGGTTTTGTTTTACTAAATTCCAGCAAACAGAACTAAACCGATTCAGCCTGCAGCAACAAATCAGTTCAATGTTCTATCGAGAGAAAACAAAAATATTACGAAATGAATTTCACTATATTAAATGCGGTTTACTATCGTTATTCTACGTGGTCCTTCGAGGTCCACGTAAAGTTTGAAACACGCACCAGCCCAAGCCCTCGGGACATGAGCGTTGACCTAAAACTTCAAAATTCGTGCTCCTAGCATGTAATCTATAAACAACACGTGCGTAATATGACAAACATGAGTAAGAAACATATCTAAAATACTCCATATATCATGAGACAAACCTAACATTTTTTTAGCAGTCTACCGTCCACTACCGGATGATGCGTTCAGGCAGACAACAGTAAAAAATAAACTCATTTTGAAAGTTGTACGAAGGTCACTTGAATAACAGTGGTTAAAAGGTATCCTTATTTAAATCTGATTTCAAGTAATCCACAGAGGAATGATAAAAGATTTATAACACTCAGAATAATTGAAACAGCGCAAGTCACCGGATAGACCCCTGGGCTATTCCTCGCCTTTGGAGGAATTCTGCGTAATTTAATTATTTCCTGCGTAACATCCAAGTTCTATCTTTGACGAAACTTTTATAAATTATTGTAACCCCACACGGCATTTATAAAACTGAGAATCTCTTTCTTAAACTTTAAATCGGGATGCAACATCTAAATCACAACCAGTTTATCATTAAGTAAACGTTGTCGTAAGTAAAAACACAGAGACAGTAAAGTAAAATGTAATATTTGTGTCATCGTTACGTACTGTTCCGTTTACACAGAGTTATCGCGCGCACAGATAGAACGCATCAGCTTCCGTTAACGATCACCGACTCCTGCGCACCATGTAAACAATTATCACTATAAACGAAGAACAAAGAACATAAAGGTTTTGATTGTCGATAGTTTGCTAGTAAACTTCATAGGCTAATAAAGGAACTAACTAAAACACTATTAACACATTATTTGAGGCCAAGCTAAAACTATACAGTAGTGTATTGTTTCCTTATAATGACGCTATTCTAACGATAAATAAACATAGGTGTTATATTAGACGCATTAGGATACACAATATGTAAATGAGCATAATACAATGCAATAAAATCAGTTAAAATCTCTCTGCCAAAATACATTGTCACGTAAAAATATTCTACGACTCTCGTAATGGAGGATACAGATTAAGATATTATATGATTTTCGAATAGCCAGAGACCAAGGCAAAATAATTTTCCTTACGACACGCTGCAGAGTACTGAGTAACTTCGGTCAGACACAACTGTCGCGACAAGAAAAGTTGTAAGACACCCGTTCAGAACTTAAAAAACGTAGTTATTGACTTTCGCAGTTTCTAAACTAAATAAAGCAACATATCGACACAAAAAATAAGATCTTTGCCTTGTTGGTAATTTAAAGGCAAATCCAGACATAAAGAAATTATAAAAATGGACGAAAGAATCTGTCAAAGCTGATATTGTGTATTTTTAGACAGCAATTTATTTTCCAAAACGTCTTAATATCTTCAAAAGTCTTTTCATACCAAGCTAAAATATACATAATTAAAAACGCAATTTATGGGCCTAGATCAAATTCTAATTACTTATTTTAAGTACAAAATAATTCATTACTTATAAGGCTTTGGCTAAACCCGCAGCTATTCCACAATAGGTGTCTAGAGGTAGTTCTAAATATAAACATTAAACGTAGTTACAATGTAATAGCAATAATATTTAATTGTACACGAACGTTTTTACTTGAAAGGTCAACAGAAACAAGCAAAAACTTATTTGCTCCCGTCAAAGAAGTAATATTTGATACTATTAGGTATATACATAATTTATAAATTAAGTAAAATATACACAACTGGAAAAATATTCCTAGTCCTGGTTATGAAAAGTACAATAATTTTACCACGAACATTTCCCATGACTAGTGCAAAAACATGGTATCTTTTTGTTTTCACGCGGGGCATCCCGCACATCGAAGGCCTTACTCCGAATCTGCAAACCAATGCGGAAAACAAAGACGATTATTTAAATGGCAAAGTCACCTAACCTTTGTTACCAAGCAAGCTGCTTGAGCAAAAAGTAACATCTCACTTCCGAATCTATTGACAAGAAACGAGGCTTTAGCAAGTAAAGTTGAAACGAGTAAGGTATCGTCATTTTGTTAGTGGTGTCAAATAGGAACCGCGTACGTAGTGAAACGGTTGGATTCCTTGCGAAACCGACACTCATTGTGGATACAATTCACACTTCATTATAAAAACAAAACCTGCGTGTCGAAAGTCATGTCAGACTCCACATGATACCTCTTATAATTTTTTTATAACTCTAAGTTTACCCCATAAGTGATTCGGGATACAAATCTCCTATCCGTAAATTGCAAGCGATATTCATTCATACATAATTACTTCGAATATGCATGTATCTGTAACATGTAATTTCCGTACTAACTTAGCTTCTACAATATGAAGCTAATCACTGATCACTGTGACATTAATAATTGAGTCATTGCGGAACGTCAATACACTATAATGAACTCAAATGTATTCGTTTATGTTATCGTGTAACTAGACTTGTTGTAGACTTAGTTATTGGTGTCTACGCTTACCATTCCCAGAAATAGATATGTAAATCAAGTTATAGTTTGTATGAATATCTAATTTAGTAATTGTAAAGTTCGTGAATTGGCCCGATTCTCGGAATGTTGAGTGGATGATGATAATTTGAGGTAAAACAGCGTTCAGCGCTAAACTTAATTATCAGTTTATTAAATTAGGTAGATAATATTTAGAAATGCACATTTTAAGTATTTTTTATTAATATGAGACAGTCGTCGACGGTGAAATCAAAATGAATATGAATTCAATTAATGGATTTAGAATGAGTTATAAATTCCTTATAAAATGTGCATAAATTGAATCTTTAATAGACAGTTTTATATCTTCATTCCACATGGCTTGTTTTTCTACAGACAGATGTAAAATGTTAGGTAATTTCGTACAGTTGTAAAATAAAAAATAGATTTTCCACAACACAAACGCGTAGTTTGTTGGAAAGTATCGTAACAGAATACTTTCAGGACTAAACAAATTACTGAAAGTACTATTAAAACAGAATTACGGTCGTAACGTAATTGTATTACAGAATTTCAATTCGCGAGCGTCAAAAGTTTACCGCCATTGTTCATCTTTGTTTAGTGATGTTTGATAGCCATGGAATTTAGTCAGATTTATAATACTTTATTAAACTTTTAATAAGTATTTTGGATAGTGGAAAAACGGTTTCGTGTAAGACAGCTTGAACTTGACGTATCAGTGGATACCTACCTAACTACAAACTTCTCGTTTAGTGAAATGTGACTGTATGTCGTTACCTAGAGAATAATTGGATATTCTAACAAAATGATACAATAATTTACTATAGAAAAAAATGCACTTCCAAAGTAAGAACTTCCTTCTCATTTTTAATAATTTGCATAAATGCATGTAGCCTCTTGCAGGTACAAAGGTATAAAGACAATGTTATTGTTAACTTAGAAAAATACATGTAATCACTTGACAATCCATTACATAGACACAGGTCATCAATTACGAGGGTACACAACACAACCTACATTATTAAAACAATCATTTTCTGTCGTTATGTAAATGTTTGTGACTGTCAAGACGATGTCTATGTAGGTACGTATTAGCCTATGTACCTGTATATCAAGAAATAATCATAAGTCATTATGGAAATGTTGTTAGCGTCCACGAGCACGGATTATTATGTATAATGATGTCAATCGCGTCATAAATCAAAAGGATGGAACTATACGTCCACGAGTAAACTCTATATAATCGTAGATATTAGTAAGTATAACATGTAGATTGTATTTTATTCTTGAAGAGAAAAATGGTGACTCACAAAAATGTATGCGAATCTTAACATTTCCGTAATATGCAGAGAGTAGTATTCTTCTTTCAAACTTACTACCCCTAAATTATACAAACAGTTTTATTAACACTAAGACTACGAGAGACCGTCCCTACGCTGTCACTTCAGAGCTAGGTACGGTTAGGTACCTGCCGGCAACATTGCCACGTTGAATGGCATTACATACAATCTTCATATTAAGTATTCGACCCTCTCACTATGATCGATGGGCATTTATCCGTAAGCCAGCGCAGATTTATGGAGGTCACATGTCCGTAAATTTATGGTTCCAGAACACGACGGTTTTCTGACGCTTTATTCTTCTTCACAGTTTTAGCCCGCGACATACCTGGTAATATCTTCTCGCCAATTTATCTCAGAAAACAGCCACAATGAAAATGTAAACAAAATTCCGGTTCAACATAAATACAACATCTCATTAACTTTTAAACCCAGTTACCCGTGCAGTAACGTAACAGAAATATTAAATCCTGACTAATATTATAAATGCTTAAGTAATCCTGTCTGTCCGGCTTTCACGCATAAACTAACAGAACCGATGAAATGAGGCTGAAAAAGGACACACTCCTTTTTATCCCGACCGCCCCGGTAGAACTAAACTTTATATAACGTAGGTACATGTAAATCCTAACTTCCTGAATCTCAATTGGTTTAAGGAAACACATTCATACCTACCTAAGTAAATACAGTAGATATTACATTGCTATCTACCAACGGTATCAAACCGTTCACAGAAATGCCTGAGGCTTCGCAAATCGCACGAAATCTATATTATGTGGAGTTTCAGTATCCAAGTACGAAGGTACATTTTTCTATTTTGCAGTCGGAATAAATACATTCAATTACAAATTACATTTCAAAGGTACGCAAACTTATCTTTTATGTTTTCTCCATCCTTACTACGTGTTTTGAACTGTTTTGTGCTTTGAAACTTTACTGCCAAAATATTGTTTTCGTAATCCAATACACATAATGTACTTGTTAGAATTGTTTTTCGGTTTTCTCATATAAATATTGAACCGTCGCTATAATTGGAAGGTCTTGGTACTTTATAATTCTTCACTTTTGTGGATTCTTGGTATTGTATTTTGTGCTTTCATTAGATTCAGAAACTGTAAATATTAGAGATTCAGGGGTTTGAAATCAAACATGTCTTAGTCGTTCAGAGCCATTTATTTGAATACTTTTTACAGCATATTACAAAACAATAATAATCTAGGTATTTGGTGCATAGAAGTCTGTTGACAAGACAGAAGCTGCAATTTTTTTCCTGGACAATAACCCCACCTGTGGTATCCACCTTATATGCAAACATACCGGTTCCATTGATGTTAAATGCATGCTATTTGATTCAATTAATTAATGTTATTCAAGTTAAACGAACACCTGTGTACCTACTAAGGATTTGGTGCTGAGACCCTAATGAAACATTAAAAACGTATTACACACCAACATTATTTAATTACTGATCGTTAATAATCATCAGGGAATTAATAATTAAAGCAATGGCGCAAGATGTAGTTTTTGACCAGTCTATGAAGAATAGTAGTGTGTTGACGATCGCGATAGTAAAAATTGGATAAAAGTGACCTTGTGATGAATCAACCTAAGTATCATGAATACGACGAATCGAGTGACAGTGATGATGAACTTCGGATTATTCGGGAATACAGGAATAGGATAACCAAGAAACAAAATCAGGTACTTACAGATATTCAAATAATTACATGATGTACTTTCCTAGTAGACTTTTATGCTTCTCGGACGCAGTTGCCTAGTGAAGGTCTTTATGTAGACAGTGGTCTGTAGGAGAATGTCTCCGTTAGCCATCCTTAGAGAGCTTGAGACCAGTGCCCTTTAACTCTTCTAAGCAATCAATTGATATATTGAAAATTTAACTAAGATTCCCACAGGATTATCGAGCAAAAGTTCAGTGGTAGAGGAAAAAAAATATTTCTTTGTGAATAGTTTAAGGAAAAGAGGATTATTAAATAAATACATTTTTAAAAGCCGCTAAAGTCAGTAACCCTGTCGAGTAAAGAAACAACAAAATTAATCAAATTATCCTACGTCTATACATATAATAAATCTGTAAAAAAACTGTGTCTGTACATTGAATATATTAAAAAAATAATAATTGGGTGGGGTTTAGAAACAGCAATGGAGCACAAATCCAAAAAAAAAATTCTGTCTGTATGTCTGTATGTCTGTATGTCTGTATGTCTGTTTGTTTGTACACGCTAATCTTCCGAACTACTGAACGGATTTCAATGATTTTTTCTTTGTTGTGTCAGTATTAAGCCTGGTCAACATATAGGCTATAATTTATCTTCGAAACTTGAAGACCTGATGCAGAACACCAACAGACCAACAAAACTATAAGAGATACAAAAATGGTGTCATGGCAAAAATTGTTTCATGTGATGAGCATTTTCAGCTGAGATAATAAATTTGAAGATCTGGAACACCTGATGTGGAACCCCAAGAGCCCAGCTTCTCTGTACCATATACAGGTATGCCGTTTTAGCAAAAGTTGTTCAATTTGATAAGCACTTTCTATTGACTTATACAAATTGAAGATCTAAAACACCTGATGTGGTACTCCAGGGGCCCAGCTAGACTATAGCATATGGAGGTATGACGTTTTAGCAAAAGTTGTTCAATCTGATAAGCACTCTCTGTTGACTTATAAAAATTGAAGATGTAAAACACCTGATGTGGAAACCCAGGAGCCCAGCTAGACTATAGCTTATAAAGATATGACGTTTTAGCAAAAGTGGTTCAATCTGATAAGCACTCTCTATTTTGACGTATAAACATCGAAGATCTGGAACACCTGATGTAGAACTTCAAGAGCAATGACCACTTGAACACTTGAAATGTATAGAAATGAATGTTATGAAATAGGTATGGTGAATCAAAAAAAAGTAATTAGTCCGTCTTTTAGATAACCCTAAAATAATGGACACGTTTTTTTTTCTTTTCTACTTCTCACAAACAAATAATAACTGTACGGTGCAACCGCACATTCCGCACATCAGCATTTTACGCCACTTACATTTTAATTCATAATATATGTTCAGTTCGCGTTGAGCTACCAAGTTGGTCAAGCGTTCTCGTTACAGCCAACAAGGGCTGCGTCACTCATTTCATTCACTCATAGTCCATTAAGCTCATCTTTACCTTTAGTACGTTTCGGTTAATACAGTAGTGTTCAGTACTTAACAATCTTTTATTCCTTTCCACCATCATCTAAAGTATTGTAGGGTCCAGCAAGGGATCATACAATAACGAAGATATAACACGTTTGAATTTTGTGTTAAGTGACTGCTTAGTACAAATTTTACATACCTAGACATGGCGTCACGAGCCCCCACTCTCCGAATTTTTTGCGTTATATATATCTCATTATTATTTTGTATGTCTCTTCCAGACCTCGGGACTACAGAGTTCCGAATTTTTGGGAGGCAAACGTGAGGCCAAAGCCAACACGCTGAAGCCCTTTTGAGACAAGTTTAATGAAATGGTGACACAAAACCGACAATTATCCCTTTATACACTATAGAAATGAACCCAAGGACAATCCCCGGTGAACATCGTTAAAAAAAAGACAATCTGTGCTATACCATTGCTAACTGTGGATGAATACTACTTGGGCTATTGTGATGGGATGATAATGGACTAGGAATGGGGAAACTACGGGAACTTTGGCACCTGCCGATGACAATGTATTAGATACATGTAAAAATGGCAGGTGGAGACTCACCAGCTCACTTACCGGGTCCCAGGGAATCTGTCACAGAATAGTAACAAAAGAGGCAACAGGGACATGAGCGGCTGAAATGTGAGGATACCTCGGCGGACTTTAAACGCAGATTACGCGCTCTCTGTGGGTCACTTACCACGAGGCACCTATCCTCCGAGCAGAGCTACTAATTCTGCTCAAGCGACTCCACTCTGGATGGTCAAGCCAAGCCAGAGGCGTGAGACCTACCCCCGTCATGGTTCACTCCGACCGGCCGGAGATGGGGGACAGTATACTCTCCGTGGAGAACTCAGTATATATGCCCCGCGGGGTCGCTACTCCCCGTCATCAGCCTCAGATGTCCTGCGATGCTTATATCTAATTATTATTGTCGTTATTATCTCAAGAGCCTTTGTCCCAATTATGTTATGGTCGACTTCCAGTCACGATGCTACTGAGTACCAGTGTTTTAAAAGGAGCGACTGCCTATTTGACCTCCACAACCCGGTTAACTGCTCAACCCAACACCCCTCGGTAAAACTGGTCAGACTTACTGGCTTCTGACTACCCATAACGACTGCCAAGAATGCTCAATGACAGCCGGAACCTACAGTTTAACATCCCCTCCAAATAACGGTCATTGGTATCCAAAATATACGTAGAAAGTACATACGAACTTAGAAAAGTTGCATTGGCAGGTACTTACTTGCCAGACCTGGAATCAAAGACGTACGCTCATACTTGAGAGATTGGTTCTCTACCCACTAAACCACCACGACTTCCACTAAGTCATCACGACTTTGTCATCTCAGTAACATTTAATGTTTTTTTACGTAATAATACGTGTAATATTTTTGCCACACACAACTTAAATGCGGACTAATTAGAATCACTACTTTTATCCCTATGGTCACGTCTATTGCGGTTCAGTTCTCAGCGTTTTGTTTAGTCTGCTGTGCTTTTGCCGTTAAAGTACAAAAAATAAATATATGGAACATTTCTAATGGCTATGCGTATTCCGTTGTTTTCAAGTCAACGGGCCCTTAAAATTCAATATCAGACGATTCAGATCTTTGATTTTGCTGACCCCGTAGTCGCTGGCATAAGGGACAGGATCCGCGTACGAAGTCGCGGGCAGAAGCTAGTTCATAATAAATAAGCAGGCTAAGAACACCAAATCATATTAATCGCACTTATTCTCAAAATGTTCCGCATTGATATAACATAACATAATTCATTGTAAGAAAAAACATAATTTGTCTACCTAACGGTATTGAATATTAATCGATTAATTAAAATGATTCATTGCGAATATCGCCTACCATAATTAATTGGACACTAATAATAAATCACTGGCTATTGTAAACTAACGAAGAATCATGATTACACGATTAACATCACAATATAGGCACCTAATCATATATTACAAGTAATTTTAACCTGTTATAATCTATGGCCTACATCCTACATATGAGATTGTCTGGTAAGCTAAGATTACCATGAAATACTGAGAAAATCGGTCATAATTCTGTGCCGGTCCAACGCACAATACATATGAGACGTGAGCATGCATGCAACGTACTGTACTTACTACCAACAAGGAAGATACAAGCAATTTACAAACATGCATATTCAGATTGATGTTATACCTACCAGATTCTAGGCACATGTTACCGGCATATGCTGAGCCTAGTTCTTGTAGCCAGTTATAGGATAGAATCTGTTCTATTTTCGGAATGAATTTTAAACGTCGCTGGATTTTAGCACGTTAATTTAAGGAACGTAGCGTATTATAGTACACCGTTAAATTAATATATTTAAAATTATAGGTAAAACTTAAACCGAATATATTAATAACATGTAGAACTTTTTGAGCGTTAATCACCACGCTTGCTCAATACGGGTTGATGATTTCAGACTTTATAGTCCAGGTTCCCTCAAGATGATTTCCTAGGTATACTTAGATAGTTTTGATACTAAAAATGCAACCAATAAGTACCTATATCTATCACTGTTTGAAAAACTACCCGCGACCGTCAATCACTATTTGGAAATGATAAAACTTTCGAATTGGAAAAAAGAATCTGAAACTGTCAGAGCCGAACTTTGCACTCAGTTTTTTTTTTCATTTAGTAGAAGGTCTGATCCTGATCCCATATCTACACTGAACATGCACGTATGTGGGGTTATAAGGGTCATCCTCTTAAAATTCTTTATCTTATTAAATTATATATTACACGACAAGTATTCATATCTACCTATACCTACTGTGACTCATAAGCTAATCGCTACCGAAACTAGAATTTACGACTTCAATATTTTAAACCCAACATATATTTTAGACTGAAAAAAAAAATACGTGTGGCACTCGGGGACTGCCGCGGTAAAGCTATTGCATAGCATTCTGTATCAACTTATGCAATTATAATTATTTATTTTTTATTTTATTCGTACAATATTTCTGCAATTACTTCATTGTTCACTTGCCACACGTAATTGCCAACAGTGAACGTATTGCAACGCAATACTTATACACCTATATACTTTCTCACAAACAGCTGATTATGTATTCGTCCGATTTCGGAGCAGCTCGTCTCGATTCGGGCGAGTTCCGTAAGTATAATACGTCTAATCGCACGACACACAGCGCCGTGTCGAAGACTGCCGAACTGACACGACGTTAGACGATGTACGGCCTTCAAGCCACACCTCCGTGCCCGTCGGAGTGGGGAGCGTGAGGTTTTTTCGTTACGGAATTTCTGGATTTGGTCCCCGCGCTCAAGGCCTGCGATAGAAGCTATGCAATAGCTTAAAAACCTGAACAACGCTAACAATACCTACCTGACAAAAACACAAAAGCAATCATTCAAACAGTTTCATACTTCTGATGAATAAAATAACGTCGGTAACAAGTTTAGGACTCAATCAATAAGTATTAGCTGCCTCTTTTAATTATGTATGAACATTTGTTTGACGGTACTGTTTACAACGAAGTATTACACATTTGGCATACACAGGAAAAAACAATGTGACCCCTTAAATTCCCCACGTGATTTGTATCTGACGTGAGGTGACTTCGTACCCAAGAATCTGAGGTAAAATTCTCGCAAAAAATATGACAGCAAAACCTAGAAGGGAAAATGGTGACCTCCCGACAAATTATGACAGCCATCAATTCCCGCAAGCGACAATGGCTGGTGAGCGAAATAAGTTAAATATTTTCTTAAATTCCATCGTACCTAATGCAATTATAAAGTAGGTACCTGATGCAATTATTTAATTATAAAGGTTCCATAATTGATGTGAATTTAATGCGCAGACAAATACAGGTAAAACACGACCAATGTTATGGCAATACTGTTGAAGTTTCAAAAAAAATGATTTTGTATGAAATTATAAGATAATAGAGTTGGCTGTTTCACCTAAACAAAAAACAACCATTATAAAATAATCATCTTCTAAAGAAAATTGCTAAACAATATGAAAGTTCGTGGCGTTAAACGAAAATAGCTGCTACTATCCAATCAGCTTTGTTTGTTACAATTTACTATTGAAGGAGAAATGAAAACAGTGTGCCCTTATTTCACAATTGAGGGATTATAATTAAAATAAACGATCAGCTGAATTTTGCTACCTGTAACTGTATTTTCAGTCGCTATACGACTGGGGCCCGACATCAATTTAAACTTTTCCTTTAGAATTTCGCAACATAATAAGCTATTGCACATTGAGTAGTTTTAAGAGCTATTGTTATGGAAACTTCTATGTTTAGATAAGATGTATGATAGACATATAGGCGTTCGTAACATTACCATTTGTGTAACATAGTTTACAACCCCTGTTTTGTTATGTAGATAGCGGCATTATTAGTTCTTATTGTTCCGCTCTGAGCATGTGATTTATGCAAGACCTACAAAAGAATACGTGACGGCTCTATTACTTGAGCACGTCGTCCTCTCATTCCTATTGACAATGGTTTACTTTATTCCTTTCTGTTTACTCTTTGTGGTTTTCTTCTCACGAACAGGAAATGAATTCGTAGTGCCTTTGAAAACAGCCTAACGTCTCACGAAAGAATTTATATTTACTTTTTTGTTTCTTTTTTTGTTTACTGTCAATAAGAAACTACTTTGAATATGAGTGTACTTTGACCGAAGACTAGAAGCCATCAATTAAATATTTTAATGTTCTCAAGTATAACGTTGGACTATTAGAGGATTTATACGGCGTATATAATACGATAGGTTCAGAAACAATGAAAATAACAAAAAACGATTTCACTCAGGTTCACAACATCTGGTCCATACCGCAGTGCACCATTCTCGGCCAGTCATACAATATCAACGACTATGTAAGTAGCTACATCTTTTGAATGTCATCATAACATCCATAGCTCATGTCACTTTACAACACATAACAAAAGGAACGTAGGTAATGCGTCAAACCTTATTTGTTCACATTATTTTCCTGATAGAAGTGCCGATGCGAGTCGTAAACAGATAAAAGTATCTCTCCTTCATTAGTTAGTCGAGTGATTCTCTTATCAGAAACACATAAATACCTGACTGGCATTATAACGGGGCAAAGCCCTTGGCCCATTAACTGTTCTACACCTCCGCATTCCGAAAACATTTTGTTATGCCTACTAAATAAAATGCCATCGAGGAAATCCGAATTCCGAATCAGAAAACGATTATTTGCTCAATAAAACTCGATTAATAACTATTAATGTATCAAGATCATCGCGTGTTAGCTAATTATGACTGTTACAATTAAACAGGTGTTTTTAATTACGATGGTGTGGTACTAATTACGAAGAGACAACAAAACCACGACCTTCTGGTCGTACCTACCGCTAAATTACATTTTATTTATAGACTGAACTTCATACCCCATTCTACCTTTAAGATAAAATTCAATTTTGTTAATGAAGAACATAATTAATTATCGGCGATAGCTAAAGTAATCACTTGAGGCTTCTAACATCGATATCCATTTATAACGTCGGGTTCAAATCGTGCACTGCAATTGGACACAAATAGCTTGATAGAACATGAACAGTAATAACGCATTTCCTCCAATTGACTACAAATTGCTCGGACCATTATTTGACAAATACCTACATACCGTTCATTTCCTTTATACCCAGATGAAGCATGGATTAGACGTAAGGCAAAGAAATTATATTGCCGAGCTCAATTCAACTTGTTTCGATTTCAAAGTTTGGTCTCACAAATTAACTCCGATGGCCTGTGTGGGTCTCTAAACCGGTGCAGCGAGTGGACAAAGAGTAAAAAGATCAGAAGGCTCACATTGATGAGTCTAAAGAGATAAGATATCAGCAGTATAGTGTTTGCGGCAGCTGTTAAAGAGCAAAGCGCTTGAGTAATCGTAAGTTTTTACTTAGCCTTTCAAGAAATTCATCTCAATGTCAAAGACAGCGATTTATTACGTAAATAAAAATTAACTTGAATATCGATAGGTCTTTTGATTAAGTCTTTTGACTTCTAACCTAACTGAGGGTTACAAAATGCACAGCTCATTTCTGTAAATTAAGGACATTTTTCAAAAATTATAATTTTTCATTTTCACAATAATTATTGTACATCATACAATGCATTCAAACTAATCATAAAATAACCTTAATTCGAGAAGAAAGTGGATCTTCTGCATCCATCTACTCTATGTCAGCAGTTATATCGTGCTCACCGGGTGCTCTCTCGATTACCTGTCCGTGCTCTTAGGTACCTTTCCAGCGTCATGTCAGCTCCTCGTGTATTGAATTTCTTTCCAGAGCAGTCGCCAATGTTCGCAAGTCACTTCAGACTTTGTACATGTAGGTATAAAATCGCGTAGTTCCTAAGTACGTGTAATCGCTAGTTGAGACGTTCACTTCTGAAGTTTAATTAACTTGTACAAGTAACGTTAAGTTGCCGTGTGGCGAATGATTTATAGTAGTGAATAAATTTTGTATAATTTACTAGCACTAGGTAGGTTTATTAAATAACGGTTTATTAGTAACTCAGGTAATATTCAGCAATAAACGGGGACTAAAAATGAGTATGCAGGGGCAGCCATATAAGTGCGGGCAATATAATAAAAAGATAAGAAAAGAAATTTTGATACAAACATAATTAACCCATATAAAATGTTCTGTTATTCCTGTCCCACCAGAAGAAGCCATCAAAACAAAGGTTGTATAACCATATCGCTATCACAATTATAGGTACTGCTTTCGGAAACTTCCAAATAGGTACACGTGTAATGTATTAAATTATTACTAGAGAAATTGTTGGCTGTTTAATATCTTCATTATAATAATATGATGAATATCGGATATCCGACAAAATATAGGGGATCGTCGGCCGTGACAAACGAGCTATATCGAGCTTCCGTAAGCACGCTTTTCTAACCCTATGAATATATCAATATTGTTGAATAATTTATCGTCACTGAATAAAATCATATAGAACCCTGAACCAGTTTGATAAGTTATTATAAATTGTTTGACTTTACAAACAGTTACAGATATACCACACACAACTATTATTATTTATTCATACAAAACCATATTTCCAGTCTGTGCATTACAATGAAAGTGCCTACCTATTAAGGATTCTGCAACGAAAATCTAGTCTAATTCTAGCTTTCTTTAAGTTAAACAATTTGTAAAATCACTGTCGGTCAATTCAAAAATTACCCAATTTAAGTAGAATAAAAATCTGCCCAACTTTACCCCATTGTTGTAATTTAAATAGGCCGACGTTTTAATTTTATTGCACGGGAACACCGCAATTAAAACTCGGTCCAAGGTTTTGAGTCTTAGTGATAATTCTAGACTTAAGTCATTTCCTCTGTTTTAGGGCTTTGTAACCAAAACTTCTTTCAACAAACAATTTAAAAGTTATAAACTGTTCAGTACCAGTACACATCATAACTTCATCAATTATCTTGTATATGATGCTGTTTCACGAGCAATTAACTTTAACATGATATTCATAACATGTTAAAGTCTGCTATCAGCCGGCTATCGTAACAACGCAAATGATAAGTGGCCATTAGTACAAACAGGACGCTGGAAAGTTTCGACACTGCGCCCAAATCCACCTGTATGGAGAGATTAACTTATATCTGCTGGATTAACTGTATACGCATTTTGTTGAGTGTACCGATAAGTTAAAATAAAACTCTGTATTCCGCCGTAAAAAATAACATGATTTTCAGCAGTTGGAAAAACATACAAATCTTTCCTTCGATTTTTGACTCTCTTATAAGATCTTGAATTATGAAGAATTGTAAAAAAGGATCCGTTGTGTTACTGTAAAATTACATATTTCAGTAATTCAATCAATATGACTTCAGTGTGGGAAAGGTTTAGGAGTACCCTTACAACAACGATCCATTAGAAATGGGGCGTACATAACCAAACACATAATATACCCATTTATCCACCATAGGTACTCGTAATATACATTAGGTACAGCCTCGCAATCTCATGCCATTTGCATAATTTTACACCGAGGCGTAATATTTGCTGAAAATAATTAGATGAATAAGTAATTTACCAAGCGGAAATATTAAACAATAGTGAAATTTTCCCAAAACGGCCTTATCTCTGGTGTGCATTGAACCCTTAAAAACCAATAACATAAAGCAAACAAGAGGTTAAAAGGAGTACAGAAACCACGTTACCCAATGTTTTATTGCTTACCCAATACCCTATCGTACCTTAAATAGACTTTCCTGAAAGTTTGTGGGACTATTTCCCAGCGTTAAAGTAAACGCTGGATAATCCTAATTTTAAAATGATAGAAGCCAAGGTTACGTTTTTGGCAAAACCGCTGAAATGTTTCCGGATTTTGTTAGGAGGTCAATCAAAGGCAGGCATTCTTTTATCCTGATGGTATTTTGAGTAAATCTTTTAGGTTTCAGTAAACAGTACATTGTGAATAAATATACGAAAATTGGCTTTTCAAAAAAGATGACATAATTCGTCTACAAGTACAGACGGCATCGAACTAGAAATGTGAGATCATTCGTACATAACTCAGTCCCTCGTGGATATGCTACTTAATATTTCATAGATGGCAAACAAACAAACAAGTCAGGTCTCTACTTTCAACAGATCTCGATATTATGATTTTTCTGATGTTATTTCGCGAATAAAAACTTATCGCTAAGTTTAACTGCCTTGTTTGCGCTAAACTTTTCCCATAATTTAACTAAAGGTATACTAACAATAAAGACTATTGGGGGAATATTCTAGAAATTCGAACCTAAGTACCATTTCTTTCTGAATATATGCCAGTGTTTCCTCGAGGTATCTAATTTGGTATTCCGTAGCGGTCAGATATATCAGCATAGCATTGAGGTGTGGTATTAGCATGGCCGACGCGGCTGCAGTCATGGTCGACGCGGTGTACTTGGGTACTCCATCATGTCATCAGTTTCTGGTTGGCATGTCTCAACGATCCTTTTATTGATGTTATTTATAATTTTATTGTTTATGCGAATTATGTGAACATAATAAGCACGTAATAATTGTAAGTTACAATTAAAAATGTCAAAAGTTTTTTTCAAAAAGTATACAAGAACAACAATGTAGATTCTACAAAACTTTTTTTTCTGGGTAATTCAATGAAATTTAATGTTATTTTTGTGCGGTCTACGGTTATAAGGGTAACCTAATATTTGAACTACTTAAGTACCTACCGCTGCTAAACTAATTTGTTGCTATACTATTTGCCATTAAAGAATTCGCAGAAGCCATTACCTCTATTTAAATTGGATAAGTACCCTCACTGAAAACTTCTGAGTAAGTACCTAGGTAATAGGATAATATTATTCCAGTTAAAGTTTATAGTAGGCACAACAGCTATGTTGAGTTCCGAGAACATGACTGTAACTATTTTTATCTACTATGTATTTATTCATCACCAACCGTCATTAGCATATTGATACTTAAATCTTCGAAAAACCGCTTAAACCGTCTGTAGCTCAACGTTACAATAACTTTTAATTTAAGTGCTAATGCTTGGCTGACAGTTTTCCATCGAACGGTTTTGTAAACACAATTATATGTAAGTAATAATTTGAGAATTCATCAGCCTGTATTTTATCATACCATTGCTTAGTATATGACTCTTCGATACAGAGAAAGATTGAGCCTTAGTTAGACCTAGTTAGTTTTGTGAATTCGAAAACGGTACATTTTCAAAACAGGCAGTTATTAAAAGGCTTTATATATAAATGTTATAGTTATCAGCAACCGATAAGCCAAATGAGAGACCGATCGTGCACTTCATTGACATTGAAATCGATATGGACCTCGTTTTATTGGCATTTCGCACTTCATTGCACCGCGGCTGTGTTTGGGCTAGAGAACTACTCGAAGCTATATGTGAGATGTGGATGTGTGAAAATATCTGACTGTCAATTGTATGTAGGTATTTATATAGATTATTGTCCGTGAATGTCTTTTGTTGCTCTTACTGCAACGAAGCCTCGTTTCTAGCTTTAACAATAAGTCCAACTCTTTTTCGAAATAGATGCCTATATTAATTTGAAAGTGAATGTAGGTTTTTAATTAGGCTCAATTGTCCATTCCCATTGTCTGGCTAGGCTACAGAATAATAGTAGGTAGGTATTGTGAGGGCCCTTAAAATACAAATACTAATTTAAACGGTTGGCTGTACTGTATATTCCTAGTCAGCCACAATTTATTACTTCGTAATACGTTCATTTTATTTTAGTACCTAAATTCAAATTATTTTGACATAAACAGTTTAACGTTATGTACGGTTGATTAACAATTTTACCAAAATGTTATTAAAGTCCTCGTTCTACGTACCTATTACTTAAAAATATACTCCTAAGATGGTTTGCCAAAGAAACTGCCTGTAAGAGGAAAGGCGAGGTCTTATATGACTTTCTCCCTCTTATTATAAAACGTGGTATCAAATAAGTATCGGCTTTTGTACTACCTTTAATCCAGCTTTAAGTACGACCTTGAAAAAACGTTATTACAAAACGCAGTTTATCGCAAGTCCTATTACTATCTGTAGTACAAAAGATAAACCATCGAGCCCCCTAGTTTAACTGCAGTACTTAGGCACTTGTCTCACCGGCAACGATTAACGAGTAACGAGTAGAGCTAGAACTAGAAACGAGTTAGCGAGACGCGGGGAGCGAGTGCGTAGTTCCGATATTTGTGTAGCTCGGCTATAAGCGAGTGTGCGAGTGAGGCGGGCGATTACTCGCAGAATTCATCATCATCGTCGTCTGAACTAGATAACAATGATAATTCAAATGATTTTTCGATATTCATAGTAAATAAAAAAACCGTGTACTTTTAGAATGGCACTGTAGAGAAATGACCACTGGTTGCTCACTCGGCGTGAGTTCTAATCGCTTGGCGACTGTCGCCGAGCGACTGTTATCTTTCATAGCTTTTGTCGCTCAGCGACAAACTAGTGAAGCGAGTGCTCGCCGGCAGTGTGAACAATCAGCGATCAACTATTTGTATATGCATCTCTTTTGTTCACTTGGAAAGTATATCTATTGTACGTTTCTTGAGCGAGGAAATAGCCGATAGTTAGTCGTTTTCTCGTCGTTGGTGGGACAACTGCCTTAGTCGTCAAACGTCAAATTCCGACATTATTTACTTTTGAGGTTATTTGTTTTGTGATGAAAAAAACGAAAGTGGATATAAATATGTGTGATTTGGAATACTTGGATGTGTTAGAATACTATTGAGAGTGTCCGGGGACCCAACAGAGTGCGTCATCGAGAAAATCTCTTCAAATTACCTGACGACAATTTTCGATATAAATATCGATTTACGTTTTTCGAAATAATACGAACAAGATTCGGAACAAGATTGTGTGATTGTGTTTCCAACATGTATCAGGGGCCCGATTCTCCTAATTTTACTTATGCGACATACGATTCACGTTCGACTCGATTCGACTGATATCCGATCCCGACTAGATTACGATTGAAGCGTATGTGGCATTCCGCTATTTTTTCTTTGAAATAAACGTTTTTATCCTTTTCTGTCATTCAATAATGAATCATTTTGTCTGCAAATGATTTACGATTGCAAAATGATTGTACAGCAAACTACCGTATAGAAAAAAATTACCAAAATAGAAGACCAATCGCACATCAATCAAATGTCAATCGAATACGATTGGTCTTTTATTAGTAGCAGAATGCCCGATATGGTTAAAACTGCTATTGCGATCATATTGCTATTCGATTTCTATTCGATTTTGACATTATTAACTTAGGAGAATCGGGCCCCAGTGCATTTGACTGTATAAATAGACATCGGAATAAAAGATAGTTTTCTACTTTTATGTTGTTTCCTTATTTTGGTAATTTAATGCACACGATATACTGTGTACTTATAAGTTATTGTGCAGTTAATTTTGAAGAGGTTCTAATGAGATGCACAACGTCTTATTTAATCATTTAAATCGGGCTGAAAATAATCCAAGTTATTCCTAACCTAAAAACAAAACATAACTCGGATACGCGCGCTGACGTTCCGTTATATGCGCACACTCGATAGTTGTTTAAAAGAGAATAATTGGATCGTGTATATCGTTAAAAGATACAAGAAATATAAAATTACCTTTAAATAATAAAACGTAATATTTTCAACCGCATAGATATTTGTTTTATTATCATAGTTATATATTTTTCATCAAAATGCACTTAATAAAATAATGTAAAAAGGAACGGCGCATTGAATTCGGAACGATTGAACGAATGATTTAAATATTTGTTGCTTATAATCTGTGGATATTATTTGAACCATAGACAAATCGAAGTACCAAACAGTCTTCTCTTAGTCTACGTTTTGTAATAAGGATGTAAAGACTATCGTAAGTACCGTAACAAACCAAGACGTCTTCAGTCTGGTTTAAACCACTACTTGCGGCAGTTTTTATAATAAGAGGGTCTATGTTTGTTTGTAGGACTATTTTTATAAAAGGTACACTTAATATGTAGTGTGCATCTGCATCATCATCATCATCCTCCGAGCCTTTTCCCAATCATGTTGGGGTCGGCTTCCAGTCTAACCGGATTCAGCTGAGTACCAGTGCTTTACAAGAAGCGACTGCCTATCTGACCTCCTCAACCCAGTAACCCGGGCAACCCGATACCCCTTGGTTAGACTGGTGTCAGACTTTCTGGCTTCTGACTACCCGTAACGACTGCCAAGGATGTTCACTGACAGCCTGGACCTACAGTTTAACGTGCCATCCGAAACACAGTCAATGGTGTCTAAGATATACTTAGAAAGTACATACAAACTTAGAAAAGTTGCATTGGTACTTGCCTGACCTGGGATCGAACCCGTGCCCTCGTACTTGAGGTTGGTCCTTTACCCACTAAGCCACCACGACTTCTGCATCTGCAAGAATCGATATAATCGTATGTAGACGTAAACTGGTGTGTGTAACCTCTAAAGGTCAAGGAATTTCATTTCTTGCGAACCGGACCATCCTCAGATCGGACACATTACTCCACAACTTTATTATCCGCCTATTTTTGACCACTACGGGACTACGAACTCTTCTCAAACATGTCAAATATATGTATATTTATGTTATGCGCTACCACAGATTACCAAAATATAGTTACTTCTACTTTTAATAACTAAGTAGTAAGTAGCACTGGAAACATAAAAAGGAAAAAAAAACGAAGACGTTAAAATAAATTCTTGAGATCAAGGTTCATGCCTCTCACAAACCACTTGTTTTTTTTATTTGCATAGACAGAAAATTCCATAAGGTACGGATTTTACCAGCCAGAGTCCAATTAATTAACGTCGAACTAGGCACGTTCATGTAAATCATCCAACGAAATTATTTTCTATTGAATAAAATGTATCCATAACGTTTTTGTTTTCACTACGTACCGTGCCTATATTAAATATTATCTTCATTAAAATTTTCCACTCTTCAACAAAATTTTCAGCCCCAACAATGTTATAGTAAAATAACTTGTGAGCAACATTCTAATATCTCATAACAAAATTAACAAATTTCGAAAATTCTAAAGTCTGCGTGAGTCATCTGGCGTCGAACTAATACATGTGACGACCATGAAACTCGTCTACTAAGAGCAATTTACCTGAGAATGCTGAATTTAGTTATATTGTAACCAATTACATGGTTCCATTATTCGAATTCAGAAAAACATTTGGTTTTATGATCGTATAAAAACATACAATATGACAAAACTACATAGTAACAACAAAAGTATCTAGTTCCTAACGCGAAATGTTTGACAATTCGACGCGCAGCCCGTCTTAAAGCAAAGGCTTTTATTTCCTTTTAATTAGTCAATTTTCTTCGAAAGATTTCTACTTGTCTTAATTGTACACTACCACAAACAACCATTAAGTTGTCGCGACTAAAGAGCAACTTTAGGATTGAACAATAATTAAATGTGTGCGAGTGTTGCCAAATATATCCGAAAGGTCGTAGACTTGTTGACAAGTTGACGTAAACCTATTTGAATGCAATCCTGCTGTCTGCAAACAGTTTAAAACATCGTACGTTAAATTAAAACTCATCTGCCTTTTGTCCCCAAATATTGGGACGATGAGCAACTTCAATTTATCTTTGATGTTCTTCCAAGTGCCCCTTACAAGACAAAAGTAAAATACACCGAACCCAAACGTCTCGCTGTAGCGTGAATTGCCTCAGCCGGGTTTTATGTTACACTTATTTGCATTTCATCGCAGCCATTAACAAAATGTTAGCAGTTTATAACTTTGGATGAAACTAAATTATTCCTTTGACGTCATAAAAAAGTTGCACTGATTGAGAAGATAAATATTCCTTTTTGAAAATTAACCGAGTGTGACGCGGGTGAGTCGCTCTGAATAAGAGATGTGTAGTGCAAATGCGAATACCGGCACACGCTCATAAATCTTAAGACCCTCCTGTTAGCAATTCTGCGGCTACACTTAACACCGTTGAGCCGGTCTTCGGGGTGTTATTAACACATTGTTTGAGTTTATTATACCAAATTTGGAAGGATCTGCTCTTCTTGTAAAGTGAAAAACAAAGAACTTTTTCAAAGATTAATTTTGTAAGCAGTCAGTAAACATGATATAAGTACAAACTTTCAACGTTTTGAACCCTTGTTACGTTGGTTTTGATAATTATAATAATAAATAACTATACTTTTATATAATCTGAACAAAAATTAATGTTTTAATTATAATATGTATAATTCAACGTCGTGTGTATCTGAGACCTACCTGTGGATACTATAGATTTATAAAAACTTACAAATGAACTGATCTTGACCGACTGCCAGTAGCCAGATACGAACTTTTATAGTCCAGTTGTTAAATCTAGCTGCGCAAACAAAACTCGGAAATTAAAATATACCTATGTAGGTTGCTGTCTATCTAACTAAGAAGCAGAATGTTTTCTCATTTACATAATTTTCCAGGTTTGTTTCGATAAGAGTAGATCTGTTGATGCGGAAACTGTGAACATCTACGGGAATGGCTCCAAACGTAACTGTATTGTATTTTCATTATATTATCAAAGATGGAAAGTGAGAAACAAGGTCAAATAAAGAAATTTCGCCCAGAATTGGTACACCAATGTCTTTGTAAATAATATATGTAGGCCGAGTATGATTTTTCCTCAGTGCCATTCCACATGAGCGTGAGTGAATGATTCCAATCAGGTCGAGTGATTGTTTTCAATCAATGAAGACAAATTGTTTAGCTATCAACTAAATAAACTGTTGAAGTTATTATACTCAGAAGATTTAAAATGATGTCTACATTATAATTATGATGAAAACGATGAAAGAAACGCCTATTCTAAAATAAGATGCTTAGCCCGTGACCCAAGGGAGCTACCAATGTCAAATACTAGAGTAAAAAAAATGCTCATATACCTTTAAATGGATTATGTATATGTATCTAGGATTATGTACCTAACATTTTTCAAACCATAGCAGTTGTTCTCAAGATAAGCACGTTCAAACTTCGAACAAAAAACTGTTCAACTTCCTAGACAGATTGATTGATACATCCTTATCATGATCTGCTTAGTCTTTTTCTATTTCCTGCCTTATGTAACCACAACCTTGTTGTCAAGTAACAAGATACCCCAAGATACAATGACAAATTCTAAGTCTACGAGACAAATATTGTTTCAAACGAATGAACATCGTATTTATAATAACAGCCAAATCTCCAATAGATCCAGCCGTCCAAGTTGCCAAATTACAAGTTTACCGACAGAAACACCCACAAGAGTAGATACTTATTATTAGTTCCAGGTGAAATTAAGTTCGGTTCGGTCGGGGAACAGTTTACAACTAGGTAATTAATTTCATGGTATATTCGAATTTGTAAGTGTACAAGACATTTTAAGCGAAAACTTCTTCGGAAGCGCTATACGCTTTTTGCGATGGGAAAAATGCTAAACTCGCGACTGATCGCGAGACCAACATATTTGAAAATCCATAAGATGTTCTACGGTCGTTCCGTTGTATCGTGAGAAATTACATACTTCTTAACTAAAGCAGTTAATTCCCTAATAATTCCATAAGATCAATACGCTACTTCAATAATCAAGTCTCACTTCTGCCAACACTCCGAGTGAAACCCGTTGATTTTTTATTTAGTTACTGTGTATAGTTTAACCGACTACGTAGATTTATATTCTTAACAAAACCAGGTCAATTTGAACGATGCCATATTTCTTTATAAATGCTTCATTACTTTTTACACGTCATGAAACAGATCTCAGATTCGTAAATAAAAACAAAACAAGCCAGTTTCACTTTATTCTAATCTTTGTCGGTTAAGTGAGAGTTTAAGACGGAGTATGAATCAAAAAGCTGCGTTTAAATCCAAGATTAACAACATAGTAGAAGTGGCACTTGGCCACGCACTCGCTTAGGTCAGCGAAAAGCTATTACCCGACCCAACGATCCCAAAGGATGAAAGAATCTTAAAGAAAATTATGTTGTCGTGGAATTCAATGGCAAGTGGTCGTCGGCTGAAATAGAAAGCAAACTGCTGTATTGCGAATCAGAAGAATGTAATTTTAAATCCAGAAAGAATAAAATGTTATGAACCAGCATTTTTACTAGTTATTTCAAAGGCACATAAATCCCGTCTGGCGCCGTGTTAATTTGAGTTTTTATGGATACGAGAGATTTTTGTAGGTACTACGTAGGTTTGGTGCGTACGTTTACAGGTACATATTTATGAACATATTCGTTAAAATAAGTATTCATTTTAACAATGTTCTAGTTTATTTAGGTTTAGAGTGTAATTTACTCTCATACAAAAGTTTTGGTTTCAATTTTTTAATTTTTAGATTTTTTATAGCTGCGGTTAAACAAACTTTATGAAATTATGTTTTAAATTGAATTGAAAATCCAGCCAGACCTATAAACATTATAGCAAAGTGAGTACATAAAAGTATTGCATCCCATGGGTAAATGTTGAATATCTGCAGAAGGCAGTACTTCATCTCGTTAAAGCCAATCAAAGACGGTTGTGACCGTATTTACTGAATATCCACAATATCGAACACTGCTATACCACTGGGGTTTTCTTTCACTTTGCAACGCATTTCCTTTGCTTTGATTTCTTCACTTTAACGGACGTCTTAGCGTACCGTGCGTTTATATTGTACCTAAAATAATGTTTACGTACCTATTCTTTATCAAGCAATATTTTTAAATCATCAATCTTCTGTAGTTTACGTCGAACATAAACAAAACGGGAACAATAAACTGTATGCAGTTATTATTAGAAAGAGTTAAACGTTTTCTTTTTTTTTCAGATAGGGCCGCTAACTGAGTCAAGATGGCAACTGGGTGGGGCAAGAGGTCAAGAGGCCAGCAACATCGCCATACAAGTCACTCCACCCGATGGAGAAGAAGATGACGAGTTTGTGCCGACGCTGCGTATGCGTCGCAAGCTCAGCACGCCGCTCAGCGCGATGCCCGGAGTAACTGATGGACTGATTAGCTTACCAAGTAAGACGATTTAAGAATATATGATAAGTTACTAGGAACAAGATACCTCTTAATTACCGACGAGACGAGAGAGACTTAACAATATACTTACCTATTGTTATCAATTAGAGAATAATCCAGGGTCCAGACAGAGGTAGTTAGCTCACAAACTTATAGTCGTGATTTCAGATCCTCTCTATGAATAGACGTCAAATTCATTAGTAACCTTACCCTAATGAAGCAGTCTCGAGGTAAAACGCAATTTGGAGCCCCGCACATATTGTTCGATTGTGTCAGTAAATACTTAGTAAATAATATGGTCTATAGAGCGTTAACTTCAAGGGCGTGGAACTTTACACTGTAACTAAGTAACTTACACAATACATGACATTTATTGCTGTTACCCACCAGTATTCGGTACTTTGAAGATCTGCAAGTCCAACTTATAATTGTTCGTTTTTTGAAAAATTTAAAATATTATTTTAAAAATCCTAAAACATATTGAAACACCTAAGAAGGTGTTTCCAGTTTCAAGAGAAACTGAATTCAAGAAGGGTTTCAAAAGTTTGAAACCCATATCTTAAAGCATATAAAGCTGTAAAACATGTAATCGGAATTTCATTATCTGCTCCACCGAAGGGTAATTTCATAGAGATTAAACACATTGTTTAACTTCGCAGCCGTTATAATTTACGTAATCTGAATAAGCACCCAATAATTTGGGTTCACATACTTTATAGATTTCGACTTATGAAACATTGTAAGTAACATGGAATAATATTCTTCGTAAGTAATAGGGACTCATCCTTCTGTGAAATTTAATTAAAATCTGTGGTGAACCATAGAAATTCAGAGCATGTGGCGCACGAAGGGTATGACGAAGGTTTTACTTTAGTAGCTCCAGAAATCTAACACTGTCAAGTGTTTCACAATTATTTAGTGGTTTTTGGTTTGACATAGATACGTTATTATTATTTTTATGATTTGTTAGATCTACGCGCTTCGCCAACGCGGGCACTGTCGCCGTTGGACCGGACGAAGCGTCGCTTCAGCACAATGGTGTCTAGCGCGGCCGCCGCAGCAGTGTCCAGGCGGCTCTCGGCAACTATTGGCTGGTGTCTCGCCAGCCCCACGCAAGTTAAGCCGCAAATAGTCCGCCAAGGACGCGCCCTATGCTTGCAATACATAAAGACTCAGATTAGGAGATCAACTTTATGTGCGAAAAAGGTAATCTAGGATTAATCACAACAAATTTTGCAGATAATTTTGTATTTGACTTCAAAGATGTTATTTTTGTACAGCAAATAGTAATGAAACGTTTACAACGAATGGTGGAGACAGAGTGTGGGGAGGAGGCTGTGAGCAACTCGGAGTCGGGGGTACTGGCGGGGCTCCGGGCGTTGTGCGCTGCGCTGGAGAGGAAGCGACCGGACGCCTTCCGTCACGTGGCGCGGCAGGCCACGCGCGCCCCTTCGGCCATGCTCCGCTCAGACACAGCACTCGCGGAGCTAGCACTAGCTCTAGCGAGACGCATCACTAGAGAAAATATTACCTGGTCCAAGGTAAAAGAATAATTATAGTTTCTATACCTAGCGGCAATCTCACAACTTTACCTACAAGTTTAATTAATGGTGTCGCCTTTGTAGAACCACAGGGCGAATACAACCTTTGTCCTTTGTTGTTTCTTGTGTTGCCCATCTATTATAATGTATTATTACTAAAGTTTGGGGGCCTAGTACTTAAGACCTGGTCGGAATCAAGAACACCTAAAATCGTTTAAACTTCTGCCAGTATGATTTAAGCAGAATCTTCTTCAATGAGGTTAATATTACCAACCAGTGCCTACCTATCTGAAAGCTTTGCTCGTTCTCCAAATAACTTTGTTGACCTAATGGTGTCTACAAACATGTCTCACTAACTTTCATTTATCGAATTAATTTATCCGCAGTAACCGCGTTGTGACATTTCCTACTTGGAATAACCGAGCGGCAAATCCGCTGGTAAAAATCGCTCGTTAAATGATATTGATTTCGGTTGCAACACATTCACTAAACCTAATACATAAGGGATGCACAGGAACAAGAACATTCTATCTGAATAATTATGAGCAAATAATATTTATTACCATAACAAAACTACTAGGACACCATTATAACGCATATTAGTAGAACTGATTTTATTGGTAGATAGGTACTTATACTATCATTTAGTAACCGTTAAGACCTTCCAGATTTATGACCGCTTAAAACGCAATAACTTACGCTATAGCTACTATCGGCATCTCTTCATGATTTATTATGTTTAAGTGTGACAAAATTCTTACAATATAGCTACCTTCTATTCTTTAAAGTAGGAGTAAATAATAAAATTGCGTAGAGCTGATCTTATTTGCCTTTTCAGTCTATCTGATATTCTCAACCAAGATTATCCTACCTGAAAGTCTTATCTCTTAGGTTGCCAAAGTTCCTGGCTAAGAAGCCAAGAACGTTCGTAAGAACGAACCGTAATGACTGCTGTAAACATGTTGAAATAACAGCCCACAAAAATAACGCTCTTTCCGAACACGGTAAAACTCCTCATGAAAAGATTATCACGATTATCACCCATCCACCGCCCGACCGTTGCCTAACTCTGTCATTGATGGACCTGTGCGGCTGTTACTTAGCCAAAAGCTCTTCGTAATTGCGTAAAGAGCTATTGAGAATTATCAATAAGTTAGTGCACAAGTTTTCCATTAATGCTTAGAGGAGTTTTCCAACGTTCATATGACAACGATTTCTACTTAGATATTATAATGTCGAAGACTAAGTAAGAAATACTATAATTTGAAAGAAACACTAAGTACCTATTATTAAAAGTTGCCAGCTAGCTACTTTTAACTGTTGCTCTGCAGCCTTTCGTATCTGGAGCTTGAGATGCAAAAATAAAACACGACATTCCAGTCAAGCGATAATTACTCCGCTCGTTCACTTGTAATCTAAAACAAACTATAGTTCGGCCATTCAGAGAATGCGTTCCTGACACGTCGCGATTGAACTGACGACGTAACTTTGCAATGGCGTTGCAGTTACGATAAAAATATTTTTGCTGGTTGTTTACCGTTTTAACAATTGAGGAGCATTAAAACAACATTATTATATCAATAATCAATGAATGTTATTACGTCGTCAGTTCAATCGCGACGTGTCAGGAACGCATTCTCTGAATGGCCGAACTATAGATAAACCTAAATATAAAATGAGATGGATTCCAGATAGCCGTTGTTGACGGTTTACTAGGAATAGCCGAACTACTTCTAACGATAACTAAGATTTATTTCGTCCAAAAACGGAACGATTTTCAGGCAATCGTTCATTATACTACGGTCAATGTTCGATTCAAACTAAATATTGCTTTAAGATGAATTACATATTAAAATTTTAATGAAGAATAGATATAAATATCTCAATTAGGTACTAGGTACAAAAATTCCAACTCTAGCTAGGTACCAAAAATATTGTTTATGTTAAAGAAACTCGCTTAGATGTTGGATGCCTCTCTGTCTGAAATATGAAGTTCATTATTGAAGATTCCCGGACTTATCACGAAGCGCGTGTGATTGACAGAATTTTGTTCTAACTTATACATCTAACGAGGCGACGTGAATCAGCAACTTCACAATTATCTACGAACAACTTCGAAAGAAGTTTTAACTGAAGTCTATACAATACTAGCGACCCGCCCCGGCTTCGCACGGGATAACATTGTTTCCCCACTATGTAACGTATGTTATTGTACATATAAACCTTCCTCTTTAATCACTCTAGCTATTAAAAAAAACAGCATGAAAATCGGTAGTGTAGTTTTGAAGATTTAAGCGTAGGTACAAAGGGACATTGGGGTATATGGACATAGGGACAGAAAAAGCGACTTTGTTTTGTACTATGTAGCGATGTTACTAACGTCGTAATACAATGATTTCAGATAGCAGCTGTATACTGTGTTTGTGGTGCCCTGGCGAGAGAAGCGGCAGAAGCTGCAGACGGAGAACCAGCTCTGGAATTGGTGTCAGCGCCCGCCGCGGCCATCGCCGACTTGTTGCACGAAGATCCTGGCTCCTGGATTGCGTCACACGGTGGATGGGTACGCATATTCCTATAATAACCCTAGGAAGTATTCTTGGACACCAATGATAGTGTTTCGGATGGCACGTTAAACAGTGGATCCCGGCTGTCATTGAACATCCTTGGCAGGCGTTACGGGTAGTCAGAAGTCAGTAAGTCTGACGCCAGTCTAACCAAGGGGTATCGGGTTGCCCGGGTAACTGGGTTGAGGAGGTCAGATAGGCAGCCGCTCCTGAATGAATCCGGTTAGACTGGAAGCCGACACTAACATAGTTGGGAAAAGGCTCAGGATATGGAAGGAAGAATTCTATAAGAGTATTTATCGATAATTCAATAAATTTTCCCTTGACGATTTCACGACGGCTGAAGTGCTGTCGCAAATTAAGCCGCTATTGACGGTGACTGTTAGCGGCGATTATAAAGGGCCGTTTAGTCGTCCAGAGCCATTCGAGAAACTTGCGCCGAGTGTCTAGAATTCTGAATACCAAAGAACAATGTCAGATTTCGGCCCACCCAATCAACTTTTAAAACTAAATTCTCACGGACACAAAGTTCTTTACTACAACAATTTAAATATAAAATACTAACTTCTTATAAAATATTTAATTGTTATCTAGAACTTTTCCAAAAAAAAATATCATTTTAATAAGTAATTATTTTGTTTATCGAGTTCAGGTTTTTCGTTTTAATAATTTGGAATAATTTGGTTTTGAGAAGTTCAATGCAAAAGTGGAAAACATAGAAAAGCTTCTGACATTAAACTACACAAAAAACTGTAAGAATTTTCACTGTACATGAAATATTTTTATTGAGCCTAAGTTACTATGGACGTCTGACATTGTTCTTTATGGAATTGATTGGCTGCCCGACATTTTTGTTTGAATCGGAATGCGTCAATTCAATTCGTATTTCGTTTCCCACACGCCATCTACCTATCTCTCCTGTAAGTGATTTTAATTGAGTAAATACATATTGTTATCTGCTATATTTATATATTAGTGGGCTGATTGCACTGATTATCTACATCTTTAGCCTTGGCACTCATAATGACGGTGTAAATTGAGCACACAATACCCTTTTTTTGCTAGCGCAATATTTTAAATTAATTACCGAGGAATTTAATTAAAATATAAATAAGTACCTATCCAAAAGATATTTAATTATTTAAGAAATTAAAATTATCTATTCATGACTGTTTCAAATAGCTTTAAGTAATTTGATTTGATTGAGATCTTGGAATTTACTTTCTGAGATTTATTTTTATAATCTATTTCTACAATGTACACACTATACATATATACAAACTTAAACTACTTATCTTTAAACAAAACTAAAAATAAAATACTATATACAAAATATATATAAACATAAAATATAAAAGAGCATCGATCAGGCGTCGAAGTATTCCTCCGCATCACTGTCCTCCGGAAACGTGCCCAGAAGACTGGCTGCATTGCCACGTTGAATGGCAATGCTAATTCTTTGTCCGAAGAATAAGCCAGCCCTCTGGTCACGCGAAGCGTCGACAAGCCTTTTCGCGATGTCCTTATAAAGTAACCGCGTACTCGGGCCCCATGGTCCGAGCGTTTCGACCCCAAATGGCTCAAAAGTATAGTTCCCAATAAGGTTACTATACTTGCGCCGCTTGGTGGTCTCTGCAGAAGCAGCAGCCGCACCAGCATGACCTGCCGTGCAGGGAAGATGCGATGGCGCCAGGGTGTCGACGCACGTTGCATCCCACACCAAGGGCCTACCCAACTTCCATGGCAACAACGTCATACCATCTGGCCTCTTTCCATCGTCACGTACCAGTCCATTAGGCTCTAACACGGCTGGCACGCCGGCGGTGGAAAGAGCACGACGGATAATGTCGTTAATGCTGGCATGCCGTGCAATACGACCAGCACTTCTGCAGCACGACAGACCATGGTGCCCGAGGCTGTCGACGGCTTCACCGCAATGGCAGCGATGCGGAGCAACACAGGGAGCGCCTAACCGTAAGCATGTAGCGATGCGGAACGTTGTGTCATCCAGCATAGTGCCTATGCTAGATGACGGGATCGCCTGTAACCAGAGGCCCGACTCCCACTCTCCCACAGCCAACAAACGGGCACGCTCAGCAGCACTATTACACGTATTTAATAGATTATTCCGTATAGTGCTACAGAGCGGCCCGTCCCATTGTCTCTGAGAGCAGCGGTTGCCGGGCAAATCCGTATTGGGAGTAGCCATTTTCCAGGCATCCAGCGCGTCGGTCAAACACGGTACTTCAACATCAACCAGTGCAGAAGACGACAATATCTTTCTGGTTAATGTATCAGTACTGTGAACCGAGGAGAGGAATGCCGGTAAACTAACACTTGAAATTTTTCTGAGATATTAATCAAATCTAGTTAGCCAGTTACATGGATTCATTGAAAGTAACAACTACTTACATTTAACTGACTACAAGGTTTTACTCTTTCTCAATCAAGTGTAAAATTAATGTGGCCTAGAGAAAGTGAAATCCTGTTTTGACATCGTTTATGAAAAGCGACCAAGTGCGAGTCGGACACGCGCACGAAGGGTTCCGAGTTCCGTACCATCCACAGAACGGCCAAAAAAATACGTTTGATGTGAAAGAGTCTCCTTGAATTATTATTTGAATAATTCTAGTTTTCAGTAGGTATTTGTTGTTATAGCGAAAACAATAATCATTTGTGATTCAACTGTCTGTCTGACTATCACTATCAAAGAGATAGGGCCGGACAGACGGACAGAGAAATCTTAGTATAGATAGATAGGATCCCGTTTTTCCCTTTGAGCACGGAACCCTAAAAACCAAATTAAGTTTATGCTAATCAACGCAAAACGCTACCAGAATAATCAGCCCTCAACAAAATGGCTGTCTGAAACTGAGCCGTTGACAAATAAGTTTATTTACCTTCAAAATGTCACGTTCAACAATTTGTGAACTTTCGGGTTTTATAGATAGATACCTATGTTTAGGTATTCAAATACCCGTATGTATTAGGTATACGGACAATAAAATTGACGCTTACTATAAACTTATTCCTTCTTTACGCTTTGTCGTAAATCGCGACTAGGATCCCTACATCTAACAAGCCTTTTTTTGTTTCCAATCTTATTTTACTTACGAAAAACTTTGTTCACAGAATGGTTTAGTGGAGCGACTTCGAGCCAGCGAAAGAGACCAGCGATCTGAAAAGAATCTTCGAGTGATGGTGTCTTTCTTCGTGTTCGTGTGTCTGACCTTATTGCTGTTTCGATGGGTCCTTCACGCACATCCCGCGTACAACGAGTAGACCTCCTTTTAATTAGCTATAGTCTATAGTTACGTTTAGAAAAAAGTTGTGACACAACGTTGGCAGGTGATTAGTTTTAGTCTAGGTGAAATGAATAGGCGAGAGGCTAGAGGTGCATCATATTTTTATTTATTTATTCGGTCCCTTCGTCAAACAGGATCTATGCTATTTTCCGATTCGATCTAGACCGATATATTCCCAATTATTTGTACCGCCCTTTACCCAGCCTGTTGGATAGTATTTTATGCAAAATAATTATAGATAGGTAATAACAGCGAATATATTTTTATTCAAGCTAGAGGTGCTGTTGTTTTATAAGCGATCAAAATATTTTTTATCCGTCTTATGTTTGTTAAAAAATAGCATACTTCTTTATATAGCTGTGATACAACAGAAAGCTTACCTTAATACCTAACTTAATGTAAATGGCAATAGCAATAGGCTAACACGTCGACCTGGCAATTGCCAAGTCGTGAGTTCGATGGCCGCCCTGGGCCGCCCATAGAACCCCCTCCTGATAACAGCATAATTATTTAGCTTTCAAACCTACATATATTATACCATTTTACGTAAAACCTAGGTATATAGTCATTCCTGTAAAATATAGAAAGAGGTTAATATGTACCTACATAATTACCTATTTTCAGAACAATTTGGGTAGGTATGTACTTAAGGTAAACGATTTTGTAAATCTATCTGCTGGTAGATAGATAAGTATTACCTAAATGCATGTACACTTTCTCTTAAATACATAATAATATCTTCTGTTACACTTAGGTATTTAATTGTATCATCTACCTAAGTTGATCAACAACTTATGAACGTCTATATGTGCCACAAATGAACATAAGATGTTATGTAAAGCTCCAAAGATGTTAACTCTTAAATTGTAAGACATGTCGTAGCCATATTATCTAAATTATTTATTACCAAACTTTATCCACAGCAGAATAATCTTATTAAGTAATTTGTAAGTAGCCTGAAAAAAAAATATAAGTAATATTTTTGATGTTTCCTTATTGGCCTTTTATTTAATTACCTTCATTCTTCTAAACAGGGCGATTTGCATGTAAGTATTGTTCATATTCATAAAATCCGGTAAAAAGGCAGCCAAGTGAACATGACAGAAAGTCCTATAAGTTCAGTTTCTGAACTGAAAACTTCTTTGACGACGCGGCGACGTTGCATGTGCAGTTTTTGTGATGGGTAACCCTCACGCGCGATGTAAGAGAGATAGATTCATTCGCAAGAAACAGTACCTAAACAAAATGTTTAAATCGAAACAAAACACACGTCAATGACGTCACGCACGAAATGAAAGGGATAGACCGCTATGTATAAAGGAGTAAACAAATGTTTAAATCGAAACAAAAGACACGCCAATGACGTCACGCACGAAATGAAAAGGATAGATAGATATATAAAGAAGATAGAGATTTATTCATGTAGTTAAAAGTGTATCTTCGAATAAAAATTCTAATAAATTTAATAATCGTAAAAAATACATGCATAAAATGCTTACGGTATGTAACGTCATTTATTTGATAATTTATAAATACGGTAACTTTATAATATCCTCAAAAATAATTGCAATTCGTTGGGATCGAACTCACAACCTCTCGATTGCCTAACTTATCATCAGCCTTTTCACTGTCCCATGTGTGTGTGGCTTCTTCTCTTACAGCCAGTTTCTTCATCAAACAAAAGTAAAAGCCAAAGTAATGTCATAAAGTAAAAGTTTCTTTTTTAACGACATCAAAAATCATCAAATGACCCCTCCCGTTGTGGGTTAGCAGCGGTGAGGGAGTGTCAGACTCTTACTGACTAAAAACCGTCGTGTTCCGTCATAGTCCTTTTATGTACCAGGGCCGCGGTATCACTTTCGAACAACCAGCAGCCCCGGTAGGCCTTGGCCCTACTGGGCCCCGCTGGGGTTAAAGTAAAAGTCAAATTAGTTTTTTCACGATTTTAACTATTAGTTTTGCTATTACATTAGCCTTGAAAAAACGAATTTAACCGTTACTTTTACATGACATTTCTTTGGCTTTTACTTTTGATGAAAAAACTGGCTATTAGAGAGAAGGAATGAGCGTTAATCACCACGCTTGCTAACTCCAGTGCGGGTTGGTGATTATAGAGTTGAAAGTCCAGGTTACATCGAGTCCTGGAGATGTTTTCCTTCAGCCTTCACCTTTACTTCATTGGTGAGTCCAAGAAAGATATTAGAATTAGACAGTTGTAAGTTGTTCTTCGTTGTTTGAAGTTGAAGGCTTAAACGAGAAAAAAAAATGGTGTCCAAATTGAACAATACTGGAAAGACGCATTATATAGGGAAAAAAAATAAAACAGAGACATGTAGTGCCATCTTTCTTATAAAGAACGCACTTTCAATAGCCGTGTGGCCAACACACTACACCTTACCACATTATGATCAAAGATGCTCCTAGCCTTGTATTTTTTTTTATCGAAATCTCAAAATAAGGACTTAAGAATTAATATATGACATTTTTTATTGATTATTATTGTCACATAGTTATGTGCCCGTTAGCGACACAATTTGAATATAATAATTATTTATTTATTAATTAGGTAATTTTCAGATCAGTTGCACAAATCAGGCATTACCTATGTTATTTCGAGAGACAACATTGCACATTTCAATCCGTGCTTGTATTTTACTATTAAGTCTAAAGAAAAGTAACAGCAGTATTGGTAGAATAATGTATTAGAAGCATCTAACATAACCTAACCAGAGAATTGATCAATCAATAGAAGTAAAAGGACATTATTTAATTCTTGTGTCCAAATAAGATGTAACAAACTAAAACGGTAACAAAAGCCGAAATCAAAGACAAAATTTTATCCGTCCGGACCAAAAGCTTCATTTTCAAAATCAAATCAAAAAGAGTATAAAAAACAAACAGAATTGTTTATGGTCTCGTCAGAAAGCTGAAACAATTGAAGAAATAATAGGCATGTTAAAGCAGAAAAATACATGTACTATAAATATTGCGATAGTGAAATACTTGTGACCAAACTAGCAGTGGATAATCTCATTACTTGTAAGTTAATACATCCTTGATTAAAAGTGTTCTGTATAAATATGAATAATAGCCATTGCAGAGAAAAGGAAATCAAAAAAGAACGTCACACACAAAACGTGAGGTGGCGCTATTGTATATGGGGTTTCGTACGGGAGCGAAAGAGATAAAATTAGCTGTCAATGTCAGTACACTATTCACAAATATGACTGAGTCTAAGAATTTATTATTTTTAATTGATACTTATTAGACCAAAATCCCTCAGTTATATGATATATTGATTGTATTGGTCATTGCTTCGGTAATAAAGGATTCTTATAATTCATAAAAAATATGGTAGCAATGCTGTGAACTGCGGCATTATATGAGGCCGATTTTTTTTACTCGTTGTGTTTACTAAAACTCTCTTTGCAGGTGTAAATGAGAGTAACGATGTGTTATCGCGACAACAAATGAACAGTGATCAAATCTTCTTTAATTGTGTAGTGTTTCGTTGGTACAAAATATCGTAGCCGCAATGATGAAGAGTACGTTACCTAAGGACAAACCTGGCAAAATGAGGATCCGAGCTTTCCCAGTAAGTATCGATGCGCCAAGCATTATCATTCACATTTCATCTATTGTAGCCCTTCACACTACAACATAATGTTAATTACTTCACAACTCATATCCAAATCATCATTGTATAATTTTATCATATTTATTGTTGTATAATTCTTCTAAATAATTGTGACTGCATTTTTTTTATACCAGTTTATTTCCTTTGGTCATAAATCTGAGTTTAATCTGTATTTTAAATAATCTCCTAAACTAGTTGTTTGTTTTCTTGCATGTTGTGTTATGCAGAAAGCAGAGCAACAAAAACCTTATCACAATGTAATGTAAAATGTTCCTATGACTCATCAAAATAACTTGCTCTTTAATTTGAATGTTGTCTATTATTAAAGACTTACTGAATAGTACGTATATTTTAGCATTAATAATCACTATTCATTTAATCACATTCAAATAAAATGTATTCATTAAGTTTAGGGCGAAAATTACTTACATAAAGAAGTTCTGCCATTTATTATATTTATGATTATTTGCCTTTTCAGCAGGTAATCAATAACAGTAACAATGAACTATACTTTAAAATAATAACTTGACCATATAGTTTTTGTTTCAAGAGAAAAGAGGTTAGAACTGCAATGTTGTTAGTATGGTAACACCTATATTGACTTAACTGTCAATGTGATTTAAAAATAGAAACCAATTTATTTTCCTTTAGAACAAAATTTTTGTATTCAATATGTCATAATTATATTTTTGATGACAGGAGTGAAAATCAATCCAAAGATAAACATTCTTATTTTTTCATACTATATATACTTAATGTTTTTGAACTTCTATTTTGATTTTGTACAATGTTGGTTTAACACCCTAAGATATTAATTTTCAAGATGACGAGAAAATTTCAAGTGTGGAACTATTCCGAACCGTACTACCAAATGTATCCAGACACTTGGGTCTGTATTGTTGAAACAATCCAGGGAACTGCTGTAGTGACTTGTGACAAGTTTTGTGTGAATGATGCAAAACACTGTGTTTACATTACAGATGACTATGGATGAGAAGTATGTGGAGAGCATATGGAGTTTACTTAAAAATGCAATACAAGAAATTCAGAAGAAGAACAATTCGGGTCTTTCATTTGAAGAACTTTATCGCAATGCTTACACCATGGTTCTCCACAAGCATGGTGAGAGACTTTACACTGGGTTGAAGGAAGTTGTCACGCAGCATCTTGAAACAAAGGTAAAATCTATTTCTTTTTATGAATGCACATTTGATGTAAGTAGTAGGTTTATGTCTACATTCAATTATCTACTTTTCCAGGTGAGGGAAGATGTTTTGCACTCGTTACACAATGGCTTCCTGCAGACCCTAAACAATGCGTGGACAGATCATCAGACTAGTATGGTTATGATTCGAGACATACTCATGTACATGGACAGGGTATATGTACAACAAAATGAAGTGGACAATGTGTATAATCTGGGACTTATTATTTTTAGAGATCAGGTTAGTAAATTAGTTTTATACAGTCTTATTCATCATCATCATCAGCCTATCGCAGTCCACTGCTGGACATAGGCCTCTCCAAGTGCACGCCACTGAGATCGATTTTCTTCATTACTTGCTAACATGACAGTCTTATTACTTGCTAACATTTTCATTTTTATGTGTCAAACTTAACAAAAGATTATGAGAATTTATAACAAAAGTAAACGTGTCCATTTGTCTTAATCTACATTGCCTTGACAATTACGTAGTACATGATGTGACTTGGCCATATAACTGGTATGACATGCAAATTGAACAAACTGAATGCAAAAGTACTTTTCCTTCAACCATTGTATAATTGTGATTTAACCTATGCAAATAAGCAGTTTTGTTTTGTAGAACCCATCCATAAAGACTTCCTCAATGTAAATTAGTTATTTTAATTCCTGACTAGTTGAAGGAAATGGCTCTTAGAAATATCAGAACTTGTATTGTCAGTCTGTTCTTGTTTGAATCAAACTGACTTTCACCTGGGTCTCTAATAGTCTCTTTGCCTCAAAAAAGCCATGTTACCCATGGACCTTAACTAGCATTTGTACATCTTTAGTTATGTTAATAATTGACTAGCTGTTTCACACGCGTCCCGGAGGAAGTTCTTCCCGTACCTGGATAAAATATAGCATATTTACTCGGAGATAGTGTAGCTTCTCAACAGGGAAATAATTTTTCAAATTGGTTCAGTTGTTTCAACCTCCTAGCATTGGACTTAAATCTAACTGTAACCGTCACAGTGTACAACAAAAAAAAATCGATGTTTGACATATAACGAGTTACATATTGTATGTAAAGGTTGTTCGCTACGGTTGCATCCGTGACCACCTCCGTCAAACGCTGCTGGAGCTGGTGGCTCGCGAGCGACGCGGCGAGGTGGTGGACCGGCTGGCCATCCGCAACGCCTGCCAGATGCTGATGGTGCTCGGCATCAACTCGCGCGCCGTCTACGAAGAGGACTTCGAGAAGCCCTTCCTGCATCAGTCTTCAGAGTTTTATAGGGTATGTCTTACATTCTTATAATCAAATGTCATGAAAATTGGCTTTTCCTCGCGACTTTGACCATAAGTAGCTTTTTCAGGGTGGGGCCTCCCAAGGTTCAATCTATTGCTCTGAAAAAATTCTATCCGACTTGGTTCTGGTAATCTTGCGTAAATGCATTACCCAAACACAATAGTTAGGGTATGAGACATACTAATTATAATGATTGTAGTGCCAAACAAAATTGGCAATCAACAAAACATATTTTCTGGCTATGTGCATTGCTGTGATGTTCATGCTTCGGGCTTCCTTACTATTTAGTAAACAGGTGCTGCAGATGTTATGTAACACTTAGAGATTTATAGTTAGCCTACTGGTATGATAAGAAAAAAAGGTTTATAGCCAACAAAACGCAACAAGCTTTTGTTGATAAAATCAGGATGGGTTGGACACAATTTTTTTCGGGCTTATCTGGCTGACATTTCTCATCAGACACTCCAGACGAGTTTTATAATATGAAGCCTTCGTGTAAAATGATCTGCCACTCGAACCTTCGATTAGAATTATGAATTGTCGGATTGATTATATGTAATAACAATTTTTGTGTACGTAGATGGAATCTCAGAAGTTCCTTGCGGAGAACAGCGCGGCGGTGTACATCAACCGCGTGGAGGCGCGGATCGCGGAGGAGGCGGAGCGCGCGCGGCACTACCTGGACGAGAGCACCGAGCCGCGCGTCGTCGCCGTGCTCGAGCACGAGCTCATCGAGAGGCATATGAAGACTATCGTTGAGGTATGCACTGGTGATTAATGCTCAATCCTTCTCCGTGTGAAGGCCTGTGCCCGGCAGTGGGACTATAAAAAGGCTGTAACAGATAACAGATGCACTGTTACATGGGCATAATTTAGTTGAGAAATATAAAGAAAAAAGGCTAGACTGACTGGAGCTAACGCCCTTTTTTTGGATGGAAAATCATCAAATGACTCTCCACCGCTGCTAACCCACAGCGGGTCATTTGATGATTTTTGACGTCGCTAAACAGACAGTTCTTATGTACTGGACTATGTACCAAAATGGTACATACTTTCATATACACAGTGAGAGTCACTCTGTTAATGCGTGCATTTCATATTGTGTTCGTAGATGGAGAACTCAGGCGTGGTGCACATGCTGATGCACACGCGCACGCTGGAGCTGGCGTGCGTGTACAAGCTGCTGTCGCGCGTCGCCGAGGGGCTGCGCACCGTCGCCGACGCCGTGTCCGCGCACCTGCGCGAGCAGGGCCGGGCCCTCGTCACCGACACGCACCACAACACCAACGCCATCACCTTCGTGCAGGTCACTATAGCATTATATACACGAGCAGGCCGCGCCCTCGTCACCAGTATACATGCCAACACTTCACTCAGAAGCCAGAAAGACTGTCAACTAGCCCAATGTCTAGTGCTCAGGCTAGACAGTGGCAGGCTAGTGGCTTGTCAGGGCTAGTGTCTTACCAAGACGTATGTTTCATCAAAAACAAACGACCGTCACGAGCTGCACGCGTTATGTATTTTTTTTTATTGTACTCCTATAATTCCGATTCTAAAGCAAGGTTATAAATATTTGTTACAGAATCTGCTCGACCTGAAGGACAGATTTGATCATTTCCTTCAAAACTCGTTTAACAATGATAAGATTTTCAAACACATGATTGCGTCAGACTTCGAATACTTCCTCAACTTGAACAGCAAATCGCCAGAGTTTTTATCGCTGTTCATCGACGGGAAGTTAAAGAAGGGTGAAAAAGGCGTAAGTATCTATCTGTTCATAAAACTTTGAAAACACAGGTATTTTGGCTGTCTAAAACATGACTTTTCCACAGATGAGTGAACAAGAAATCGAAGCTGTGTTGGACAAAACTATGGTACTGTTCAGATTCTTACAAGAAAAGGATGTGTTTGAGCGTTATTATAAGCAGCACTTGGCCAAACGATTGTTGCTCAACAAATCTGTCTCCGATGACAGTGAGAAGAATATGATCTCTAAACTGAAGGTTAGTTTGACTTGAATAAGTACATCAACCGATTCAATATCATATCTAAGTTATCCAAAATATGAACACTTTGTTTATACATATTTTGGTTTTTAACCTTTCCCAGAAAGAAGGTTTACTTAAGGACGTTGAACCGCGAGATTTTCAATGTATAATCGGAGATGTCTCGCAAATAGAGAATTCGATAAGTGACTAAATGAACAATCTGTCCGCCTCCCCATCCTGTCCACACATTTCTGCAAAATTCTTTACCAATTATAGATGGGCATTTTCGTAAGTGTCCTATGTGTATTATATACCGTTGGTAGTTCTTTTTCCATCGTAAAAGGTCTGCTTAAAGTCTTGGTGTGTTTGTTCAAATTTTATTCTTTGCTTATATTTTCAAAATTAAGTTGAATGCATCCAAGAAACGGTTTAGGTAAAGAATTTTGCAGAGAATTAAGACTTTAAGCAGGGTTCAGTAGTCATATCATGTTGTTAGACTAATTGTAATGTATTTGCATAAATTGTAATAATGTACAGTAAAGTAGAATGTTTGCCTGGCATAATTTATTTAAAAAATACTATAATTGTTATGATCTTTTCAGACTGAATGCGGTTGTCAGTTCACATCAAAGCTGGAAGGAATGTTCAAAGACATGACCGTCTCGAACACTATAATGGAAGAGTTCAAGGAGCATGTGCTGTCATCCGGGGTGAATCTTTGTTATTTCTTACCTTTGTGCAGGTCTTGTTATCATAGTCGAGCTGACTGTAAGTCGTCACTCGCAGGCCCTACATTGTACAATTTAATTCCTTCAATATTTTCTATAACGGAAAGATGTATTTCCAGATCAATCTTCACGGCGTAGATCTTTCAGTGCGTGTACTAACCACCGGCTTCTGGCCCACACAAAGCGCGACGCCGAAATGCAACATACCTACAGCGCCACGAAATGCATTCGAAGTTTTCAGAAGGTAACACCAGGCTCCAAGATGACGCCTTAGGATAGTTCCATAAACTTTTTTCTTTATTTTTTTTTGAGAGATATTCACTGAGAGATGTCTCCACTATGACTCACAATTACGAATTGTTACCGCTTTCTTAAATCCTATTGTGTACCCCGCGAGAAGCGACTAAAGATATGTGATGTTATGTTCAGCTTCTACCTAGCGAAGCACTCTGGGCGGCAGCTGTCGCTGCAGCCGCAGCTGGGCAGCGCGGACCTGAACGCGACGTTCCGCGCGGCCGCGTCGTCGCCGCCGCGCTCGCCGCCCGCGCCCGCCGCTCCGCGCCGACACATCATACAGGTCTCCACCTTCCAGATGTGTGTGCTGCTGCTCTTTAATAAGCGCGAACGACTCACTTACGAGGTATGTACCTGAGATTTATTTGTTTATTTACACGCCCCCTAATTTCGTAAAGAGAATTTAAATTTTGGTATGGATATATCATTTTATCATTTCAGTTTCTTTTTTGTCAAAATTATCCAGTACAATATTCAAGGTTCCCAGAATATTCGTATCGTAGCTATGAAAAATACAAAAGTAGAAGTAGTATAAAATTTGTGAACTTCTACAAATAAAAAAAAAATATTTTGAACATACAAGTTTTAACGTCTTTTGTCATGTAGTAATTGTCGGGGTTGACTTCATATATTAACTCTTGCAGGAAATACTCAACGAGACTGATATACCAGAGAAAGATCTTGTCCGGGCCCTACAGTCGTTAGCGATGGGTAAGCCCACCCAGAGGGTGCTCATCAAACAGCCGAAGACAAAGGAGATAGAACCATCTCATCAATTTTACGTGAACGACGCCTTTACATCTAAGTTACATAGGTATGCTTATTAACCTTTGATACAATCATTTAATATTAAAGCATTTTTTAACTTTGCTTTTCTGTTTATCAGAGTTAAGATCCAGACGGTAGCGGCTAAAGGCGAGTCTGAACCGGAGAGACGCGAGACACGTAACAAAGTTGATGAAGACCGCAAACATGAAATAGAAGCGGCCATTGTGCGCATCATGAAAGCCAGAAAGAAAATGGCGGTAAGTTACAAATTTTTCTTAGTAATCACTAAATAAATTGAAACTTTTGACACAAGTGCAATAAACATTTGTGACGTCCACAGCACACACTATTGGTCGCGGAAGTGACGGAACAACTGCGTGCTCGCTTCCTGCCGTCGCCGGTGGTTATCAAGAAGCGCATCGAAGGGCTGATCGAGCGCGAGTACCTGGCTCGCACGCCTGACGACCGCAAAGTCTACACTTACGTCGCATAGGTTTGTAGCGACATCTCAGCATTGCTCCGACCGATTTGTGTAAAAGCAGCTTCAGTTTATAATTACTGTCTTCTTTGCTTTTCAATATATTTTATTAGACTAAAATATTCTTTGAAGATTAATTATGTAAAAATATTGTAAATACCAATATAGCTCTAGTACCTTGACGTCATGTACTATGATAGTTTACCTCGTTTCCTTGATGCGGCTATATTAAAAACTTCCTTTATAACACAATGTTTTATTAAATTCTCTTTTGCCTCTTGGATTTGGCTAATTCTCACGAGCTCTCATTGGGTTGACGTGGTCTAATTGAACCTAAAATGGGTTTTATTTTCAGGCCACCACAAACTCAAGATCGTTATGTCCTTGAAGGGGATGCCAAGTTAGAAGTGATAGAAGTAACAAAAGTATTTAAATTATTTCAAAATAAAAATTATTAGTTATTATTCAAGAGTTATTTTATTTGTAAAAAGCAATATTACACAGCAGTATATCGTTACAATTAACTTGTTAGACATGTGAATACAGCCGTTCTGAGGAAAGGGGAAGAAGAAATCTTTGGGTAAATGAATATTTAAATGTGGACCTCCAGCATATTGAATTACACTTGGCTTGGTCAGATCCACGAAATTAATATCAACAGTAATAACAATAGAAATATCCTCTACATTAAAACTAACGTTTCTAGTTGTTACTTCATATTTAGCTGATAGAATCTTATTTTGACCCTTGTGTGATCCTTCGTCGACATTAGCGAACATGAAGGTAACAGATAGTCTGTTAATTAAATTATAACAGTAAAGTTTAAAGGTGTTTTCATTATACTCTCCATAAACAGGATCGCGTTTATTGGTGTCTATAAACATATTTATCCAACCGTCGTCGGCAATACCATGTGGATTACCTAATTGAGATATGGATATATTACTGTTAAGCCTTAAAAGTTCAATTATGCCATTTTGTATGTTGTTGCACATGTTCTTTTTTGGTAAAGTTGTGTGCGGATGTTCATACCGGCATTTATTTCTTTTACTGATGCCAAATGTTACAATGTTACTTGTTGTGTTGGATAAAACACAAAGTCCATTTTTGTTTTCGGGAAGTAACATTCGCCTCCTCGTTTCCGAAGTATTATTGAAAAAATTGTCGGTATAGTTACTCTTAACGTATGATGCAATTACTGGTAAACCGTTGATATATCCTGGGTTTCCACTTAATTCAATTACATGGTCTATAGACTTATTGGACATATAAAAATTTATATTGATTTCTTGCATCATGAATGGTAATACATGCGATATATTTTGTATGTGCAGTTTTATCGTCGCGTTCATTATTTTCAAATCGTAGTAATAGAATTCATAATCGATTTTCAACGCTATATTATTGCAGACATTCTCCGTGCATGTCGCTTCGTTCAAAGTTTTGTCGTAATTTGCACATACACCATCTTCACATGCAAGGATTGTCCAATTAATGCAATGAAGATTAGTGCAGTTCTGTAAAATACACATTTTTGTAAAAACACGTTCTAAAATCAAAATTAATAAATATAAGTAATAGAAAATAATATTTTTTACCAAAGTGGTGCTGTTAAACGTATTGTCAGTAGCACTTATAACCAAAGCTTCATCAGTAGTTTTCAATATATTAAACATTTCTAAATGCTCAAGTTTCACATTACATTTTATTTTCTCCTTCCTGATAAATTGAATCGGTACTCGGTCGGTACAGTAATGGTTTACCATTGGTGCTGGGAAATCTGAGAAAGAGTTGATAAAGTAGATTAGGTACTCTTTAAAGCGCTTCTTATAACTGCTTTAAACTCAAATAAATAAAAATCAAAAATATTTGATGAGAGTCTAGTCCGAGAAGTGAACAGTCTCCATTCAAATTATACAAACCCAAATAATAAAATATTCCATTTTTCAACAGCCAAATAGGATCACCTTGTTTATACAAGGTTTTCTTAAATTCATATGAAGGTTGCTTTGGAACTGTGTAATAGTTATCGGTTGATGCGAGACTAAACTGAAAATAATATAACACAAATCAACGAAAGTTATTAAAATTACAAGTACATAAGCAATATAATAGATTTCTACCTTTCTTAAACTTCGCTTATTAGGTAAGTTACTTTTAACAACACAGAACAGATTATCAAGCATACTGCCGCCATATCTCTGTTCATCTAATAAATGTGTAATGCATCCATCAATTGCTCTATCTTCTTCCTTTATTTTGTTTTGGCATTGGAATATTTTGAGTTCATTTTCAGAACAGTCTTGATCACAACAACAGTATAGATCACAAACATTATACTGCAAAAAATATAGAATTAATTCATTTATAAAATCTTGATAGGAATCTGTAGTTGGCAATGCAATGCATAGTAATAGGTTGCTTGCTGAAATACTTACCAGTAAGTTACATTCACAGTGTAAATTAAAATTAACTTTAGATGTAGTACTAGGTACATCAGATGATTTGTTTTTGATATCATAAAATGTTATTTCTGTGACATTATCAAATTCAGTACTAGTGAAATACAGCTCTGTGGTAGTAGAAGTGACATCTGTTTCAGAAGTATTTTCATCATAAAGGACATCAAATATGGTGGTGGTTGCATCTGTTGTTCCTATTGTCTCCGACAATGAGGAGTTATTATAATTCTTTGATGGGGACGTGTTTTTTAATGATCTACTCATGACATGTGTCCTGTAGTAAAGAGCATGAGGCTTAACACTAATGTTCTTCAATAAGTCTGTTATAACATCTTTGTGTGTAGTTACATTGAGAGACACAGGTTCATCAGACTGATTTTTTTCTTGTATGTAATCCATGACACAAAACTGAATGAGTATTGATAGGACAGTGAAATCTAAATATGTAATGACTTTCATGTTTCACTTATACTCTACTCCAAATTGGCTAAAATTCCGGAGCAATATATTTACTCGCAGCTGAACTGTCCCTTTTGACTGAGTCTTTAACTTAAATCTGTAAATAAGATATTTGCATATAAATAATAAAAAAAATCAATTCATCATCCTCCGAGCCTTTTCCCAACTATGTTGGGGTCAGCTTCCAGTCTAACCGAATTCAGCAGAGTACCAGTGCTTTACAAGAAGCGACTGACTATCTGACCTCCTCAACCCAGTTACCCGGGCAACCCGATACCCCTTGGTTAGACTGGTATCAGAGATATACTTAGAAAAGTTGCATTGGTACTTGCCTGACTTGGAATCGAACCGACGACAAATTGAACGACTTTTTACTTTGACTTTGACACGATAAAAAAAAAGCAATTGAGAATGTAAATATATGTAGCTTACCGATTCAAACCTAAATTAACAATATCACTTTGAATGAGTTGATGAGATCCACCAAGGAAAAATTGGCGAATTCTATCAGAAATAGAAGTTGCAGTCGGTATCCAGCAGTTCACATCGATCGTATGAGGCCCGGGCACTGCAGGTAAGCTACAGCAACCATATCCTACTATCCAAGAGCGTCCTATGGAATCGAGACAACTAACTTGCACTAACAATTTCGGCCAACCTGTACAATCAAATAAGAAAACACTTTAAAAGAATTATATATAACTACAGTATTGGGATTGTGAAAAAACATACCTTGGATCCCTTTTGTGACGTAGTGGATATCAAGAGGATGAGCCCAGTTTACAGTCTTATCATAGTCTGCCTTCCCTGAAATTGTCTGCCCCTCAGGGCAGCCTGATACTAACGTCCAATTGGGGCCTAAAATAACAACAAATATAAACTTCTTGTACGAATATAAATCGAAATATTACGTAATACAATAATTTACCGGCTTGAAAAGAATATCGACAAAATAAGGAAGATTTGTCGTGAAAGTTAGATGCGCACTGCAGTTGTCCTAAAATATGCAATTCTGCCATGAGACAACATTAACTATCTTCATAGGGACGCTCATTATCCACAAAAATCGCAAAAGTTTAACATCAAACTATACATTTTTGTTGATAAACTGCGTAACCATGGTAACGGACTGACATTATTGCCAGTGTTGCCATTTATAATATGACGTTTTAGCGCTAGACGCGCCATCCTTTCTGTCTGTTGCTTTCAATTTATTGATTTTTTACTCGTTACGTTACCGATGCTTGTTACTTCTCAACAATAGCTTATATAGCTTTAGCACTTCTAATTCAGAGTTTTACGTAGAGCGAATGTCTGATCTCTTTTAAACATGTTTTTCATATTGGCCAACAATTCGTTCGACGGGTGCTATACGAAGCATACATCCATTGTAAAAACATTATGTTGGCATAGGTTCCTTTACCAATGTATGATAAATTATTGCGTAGTTTTTGTTTCTATTACCAAGGGTCCGCAAACCTCAATATACTTATAGCATCAGTTTTATGTTTTTATCTCTACCCCCAATCCCTGACCCTATACATAAGGGTTCCCTTACTTCCATTTCTTAGAAGTTCGGCAAGTAATAAAACCAGACATAATAAAAAGAATCATTTATTTGGTTCATTTAAAAATTAAAACAGATCCATTAATAAAACACTTATACTTATTAATAATCATAAAATAAAAAGGCACAGGATTACAAGTATGCTTGCCAGCCATGGAAGAGACGACAGAGATTAAAGGGGTCGGTGGCAATGCGTAGGAGTCGAGCGACCTGACCGGGCACGGCGACGCCGCCCGCCACGCCGTCCTCCGTGCCGCTGAGCTTACTCGTCACCACCAGGAGCGCTCGCTCTGCCAGACCGCTTGGCGTTCCAGCATCACCTGCACAAAAAAGTGCCATATATTAACAGTTGAAGTGGCAAGATGGAGTACACAGTACAGTTCTAGTTCAAATGACTTTGCCCCTGGAGTCAGCCATTCATATTTACACATTTTGTTCACATTTAGGACATTTGACGTGAACCGTACGTCCAAAACGAGGCAACATCTTAAAGATCGAGGCTAAAAAGCTCAATACGCATAAATGCAAGACGTTAAATGAATTAAATCTGCTTAATTCTATGATTTTTGTCATCAAATGCACACACTGTTTGGCCATTAATGTCTTACCGACAGTGCTGGTGTTCCTGTTTGAGGTAGAAGCGTTTTGCTGAGCGGTCTTCACCGACCACGAATACAAAGGATCACAGAGTAAAACTTCTAATATTGTCAGTAGCGTTTCTTGATTGTCACGTAGAAGTTGCATTGTTTTTTCACAGCACCTGTAATGTGTAAAACGGATTGAAGTTGAAATAATTCGGTGTAATTAAGGTTTAGGAACTTGAGAATGGTGAAAAATATTAAGTACCCTCTAAATATTCCTTCAGTGCCACTTGAACCAAAGCCAGCTATGATGTCCCGTGTCAAACGGAATGGCACTGTTTCTGGGGTCGGCAACGTCTTGCCTTGGTCGAATGCGATACCTGCAAGTTAAATCAGTAATTACATAATTAATTAAGTAAAAAATAAAGTCAAGTTTCAATGGTAAGTTAAATAAGGTTAACATTACCTAAATCTATGTGGATAACTTCAGCTGTTCTCTTGTCTATCAGAATGTTGTAAACGTGTCTATCGCCAAGTCCCAGTATGTAGCCGACCATGGATGAAGTTGCAACACTGTAGGAACGAATATAAAAAGTACGTATTTTAACAATCTATACTAATATTATAAAGCTGAAGAGTTTGTTTGTTTGTTTGTTTGAACGCGCTAATCTCAGGAACTACTGGTCCGATTTGAACAATTCTTTCGGTGTTAGATAGCCCATTTATCGAGGAAGGCTATAGGCTACTTTTTATCCGGGTTCTTGCAGAGGTTCCCACGGGATGCGGGTGAAACCGCTGGCAGAAGCTAGTGTAATATAATATGCAGCTATACATACATAAAATATAAACGTTTAATTATTTTTCGTTAAATAATATTTAAAGCACATTTTAATTATTTCTTTACACCCTACCTTTTTGTGTACGCCAGTCTACTCTGATACCACGTGACTGGGTCTAGGTAATGTTCCGTGAAGAAGTACTGGAACACTGGCTTGAATTCATTCATGATTCTATTCAAGACATTCAACTTTGCCTCGTGGCTGTCTCTGCAACTGTCTATCACTTTCCTTCGGGCCGCGTCACAAGAAATATCCTGAAATTTATTATTACGAGAATAAAACTGTACTTTTGAAACATGGTAGATTTAGATATGAATTATTTAATTTAATTAATATAAGACCGGGAAAAAACTAGCTGTTTCCCGCGAAACCCGGGAGAAATTCGATCCATACCTGGACAAAATACAGCTTGTGTTACTCGGGGATAATCTAGCTAAATCAGTCCAGTCGTTTCGGAGTAACAAAAACAATTTTTTCTTCTTTATTATATTAGTATACATAGATAATAGATAGGGTGTATAAAATATATACCTGTGGACGATATCGTGCATGTGCGCCACTATTGTCCTTGCCGACCAGATACAAGCCCATTGGGATAGTGCCCTCGCACCATTCCAGTACTCCTGATAGACGTGACATTGGCACCACCTACAAACGTCAAATATGGTGATGAAAGGACTGGTTTAAAAAACGGTGCTGCAACTCACGCAATGTTCCGTGACAACCAAAAGTTTGGCAAGAACTATTCACCACATTTGACGGCAAAATGTATGGCTTACCTTGTATGTTCGAATAAGCAATTTATTTTTATTCGTCACTGGATTGTTCTCCAGCAAAGTGTTGACGATGCTAAAGACTTGCTGCATCACGGCATCTTGTTTCAAGTCGTCTCCACCCTGAGAACGAAACATAATCAGAACATAATCATAATATAAAGATCTATTTGGTTATAAGAATGTTGTATGAAAAAATATATTACCTTTATCAAAAGGACGTTGTTTTTACCAGACGAATCTAAACAATTTATCTTCTTTGGACAGTTGACTCCGCCCACAAGTTCATAGTGAGAATCAAAGGACTGTAAAGCTGAAAAAGGAAAATTGAAATTGAATTATTTTATTTGACTACGAAATATGAAATTAAACATTATCCCCCATAATAAACGCGGATTAAAGTTACACAGAGAAAACAAAAATAAAAATGAATAACCAAACATTTTCATTTAGAACTTGGATAAACTTTATTCCGTGTATTAATAAGGGGGTAACAATACACATTTTGTTCTTACTATGTATGTAAGTATATTTGCAGTCTTTCTTGATCGGCAATGTGACTGTGGGCACTGGGATCGCTCTCAGATTGCGAAGCTTATGTATATTCTCTGCGTCGGGTATCTTGACTTTCTTCAGTTGTCGACTCTCTGAAGGCTTGTAGTTCGCGAAACTTATGATGGCTGGGAAAATATATTATGATTAAAATATAAATCAAAAATATAAAACCTTTTTTTTTAACGACGTCAAAAATCATCAAATGACCCCTCCCGCTGTGGGTTAGCAGCGGTGAGGGAGTGTCAGACTCTTACTGACTAAAAACCGTCGTGTTCCGTCATAGGCCTTTTATGTACCAGGGCCGCGGTATCTCTTTCGAACAACCCCCAGCAAACCTGAGAGGGACAACTTGATAAATCAATACATGCTGAATAGAATGACAGTCTTTGCAAAAGTGTGTACATATATAAATCATATCATTGTTTGCAAGCAACTAAATATTTAATTTGGTACATCACTATAATACATTATGTCCGACGTATCTATTAACAATCCTGAAGTTATATACTTTTAGCCATTCAACAAATACGTCCTTACATAAAAGGCTCCTGCAAGATCAATGTTAGTACTAGTCAGCAGAAGCCTGACACTCGGCACCCACAGCGGGTCATCCACATAAAAGATGGATCGGGAGGTACCTCAACCGTTGAACTTCGAACATCATTCCACTTTCAAATTACAAAAACAAATGCCTACCATCACACATTTTCTCCATCTGCGTAATAATAGCGGTAAGTTCATCACTATGTGTCCTCAGTTCAGTGACGAGTGTCCTCGCGGCGGTGACGCGCGGCTGCGAGTCACGTGCGCGGGCGCCGCTGCTGATGCGCCCGCTCGCGTTGCTGATCACGATGTCCTTGTCAGAGTTCTTTAGGCCGAAGAGGATGGGCAACGTGTGGTGGGGATGGTCGATTACGCATCTTTCTGTGTAAAGTACATTGATGAGGAATGAGAAGTACATTTTTGTAGAAATGTCCGGCTAAGCAGTACACTGTCTTCTGGGCTGAACTGGGAGATACCATACCAAAAATAAATTAAAATATAGCGAACTTTAGTAAAGAATTAAACTGAGAATTCAACAAGACTACAGCAATTGGCAGTTGTCGGCCTTTTTGTTAAAAACTCTAAATTGAAGTGAAAGTGAAGTAGTTCTTTTAGCACGGGGATGAAAGAAACTGTGGTAAGCTTCAATAGAAATATGATATAAACAGATAAAATATGTATAAGATTAACAATAATTACTTATTATTTTCTTCAAGCAATTGATGAAGGGCGTATCCTCATCAGTTAACCGTGGTGCCAGCTGCGGCAAGACCGTCACGAACTTCCAAGATGGTATCATATTCAGAAGATCTTCGAACGACTCGCCGCCATCTTGAAACTCAAAGTCTTGGTTGGCAAGCCACAGTGATATCACTCTGAACACTGATAAGTTATTCTCATCACACTGCTTCAATGAAAGTAAGTAATATCTGGAAACAAATTAGCTAAATAAATATCAGAACTTGATTCTGTTTTTAAATGTTTTTTTTTTTTTTAAGTGGCCTGTATTTCTTTGATCAGGTCCGATTTTAATGATGTCGAAACGGCAGATCTTACCTCATAGCTAATTGTAAGAAGTTTTCTTTTTCTACTTGTGTGTTCGCTATTTCAGCTTCATCCAGCTCTTTGAATTTCCTGTTTGTCGATAGAGCCCTCCTCTCTTCTCTGAAATGGATACATGTTTGTTATCTTTCAAAGGTTCCTCTGTCCTACAGACAATAGGGTATTTTAGTCTAGATGAGAAAAAAATTAAAAGTGAATTACAATGATTGTTTAGAGGAAAAGCAATCGGGAAATGTTAGTTTCACTTCGTAAGGTACATAAATATATTTTTTATTGCAGTTTAAAGTTTTTAGGTTTTTTTATCTGTCTTTGAACACTACGAAATGTCGCCGCCATGCTAATGACGTCATTACGGTAGTACACAAAAGTGTCAGTTAAAATTTTCAATACATAGGGTAATTTCGCCTGTTCGCGTCCATAGCCCAGTTCGCGTCCATTTTGCCGATCTCCTTTTAAAAATCCTCGAAAACAAGTCAATTAACACACTAATCAAACGAAAAGTCATTACCGCTAATACGTTAATGTATAAGAGGCACGCACAGATAGACAAACGTTCTGTGCGTCCAACCAATCCTTTTAGAAAAAATAATTAGTCTAGGCTCTTCAACAAGAAAGCGAAAACACGCAGAATTTTAGATAAAAATTAGTGTGCAGCGGCGTGTTTGATGGTAAGTTTTATATTGTTTTATGTGAATTTTAGGATAGATAGCTATTTCAACAGTTTAATGATGAATAAAAGTATAATGTTTATTATGAATTTGGTAATGTTTTTTATATTTAACGAGTAAAATAAGGTGGACGCGAATTACTACATCGAATTTTACGAAACTTCCACTTTGCGTCCACAATGGACGCGAACTAAAACTATCCTCTATAATAATAAACCAAATTGCGTCCACTGTTTTCGTTAAATACTTGCTTATAAAAAATAATTAAAACATACTGTTTAATATTAGTATATTAAACAGTACATTTTTTTATTAAGATATATACGTGGTTATAATTAAATTATCAACTGATATAAGTAATTTCATTTAAGATAAGTTCTTCCGATACAGGAAAAAAGAAGGAAAAGACAACATACACAGAAGAAGATTTAAATAAAGCGTTAAATGTTATTCGAGAGAAGAATAAATCGATAAAAAATATGCAAAGAATATGCTACCTTGTCTGATAATTTATTGACTCAACAATTCTTTTAGTTGTATGTTTACACAAAATTATTAAATTGTTTTGTTAATTTAATATGAAAGGAAATCGATCTACGGATCGAAAACGCCTGGAAGAGCTACTGGTCCATGAAGGGAGAACTCCCTTTATGTCTGAAGCGGAAACTAGTCGACATGTGTATTCTGCCCATCCTAACCTACGGCGCTCAGACTTGGTCTTTGACCGAATCTCAAAAGTCCAGGCTAAAAGTATGCCAAAGGAGCATGGAGCGTAGCCTGCTCAGCATACGGCTTAGTGACCGGATACCTACGCAACACCATTATCCGGTCCAAGATCCGGGCATAGTAGATGTGGGCAATAAGTCTGCAAAGTTGAAGTCGAATGCACCCGGACAAGTGGGCCAACATCACCACACACTGGATCCCTGAGGATGGAAGGTGACCGAGAGGGAGACTAAGAAAACGCTAGAGAGAAGACTTGGACAGCTTCCTCTCGGACTAGCCACAAATAGCGATGGACAGAGAAAAATGGAAGGCTATGGGGGAGGCCTTTGCCCAGCAGTGGGACAGCATAGGCTAATAAAAAAAAAATATGGCCAAAAACTTAGTATAATCAAGGCGGATCTTAAGCATTCCCTGTGATTTAGAGTAAAATTAACAGAATTGATTACTGTTTATTCTTCAAGTTTCAAAATTAATTGCCTAATTTTAAGTTACTTAAACCAATGTTGAGAAGAATTATTTTTATTTTGTAAAGTGAATTTTAAATGATGATAATGTTGATTTTTAATAATTAAGTGTATTGTTAAATAAAGAAATTGTTCAAATACAATCTTTCTTTATTAATTCTTAACAATTTCACCCCTATATTCCTTTTCAAAGCCGCTGGACGCAAACTGGACCATGGGTGGACGCGAATTGGATTTTGTGGACGCAAACTGGGTAAAACGCCTAATTCTGAGGTTTATCGATTTAAATAGAAAACGTAAGATATTTCTTATACAACTGAAAGTTAATCTTAAAATAGAGTATATAAGGAATACATTACACAAATTTGACATGGAAATGAGTGCTGGAGCATTTTTATTATCGCCGTCAAACTTGCCAACTGCACTAAATGGTCGCCAACAGGCGAAATGACCCTATCAAAATATGTATTACTGACAGCTGTAGTAGCGTAATGACGTCATGACCAAAAAACAATCATGGCGTCCGTTGTGTGCCGCGTTTTCGCGAAATACGCGCGAAATTTGAAATTATGATAAAACAATTAATTTATATTCGTACATAACGTGAGAAAAAAAAATATTTTTAATTTTTTAGAGATATATTAAGACTAAAGAATTTATTTAAGATATATTTCAAAAATGCATGTAATACCCTATCATGTGTTGCTAAATGTGCCACTTCCCAGCAAAACACATAAGAAGTGATATAGAGTGTGCGTTTTGTGGTCTGTCTTTGGTAAATTTTGACGTACAAAAAGTGATGATTTGCAGTTAATTTTGAATGATTTATTTTGAGTTTTTGTAGTTTTTATTCTGTTTGCAAACTTACATGGTCAGTGTTTTGGATTTGTTGTTCAACGATAATGCAGTGCCTTTCATGTTTTCTAAACATTTCACTCTGTTTTCGTATATCGATGATTTCATGTAAGTCAATACCTGTAAATTATTGTAATATTTAAGCATTATATAAAAGAAAATGTATAAAATACTGAAGGTCTCTGGCAACACTTTATACCTGCTTGTACTCTGCATCAGCAAATTTTGCAATATCGTAGTAGATTTTCAGCCTAATATCAATATTGTCACCTCTCAATGTATCAAGACTCTTTTTTAAATATTTTTGTATAATTTCACGGGGATTGTCTCGTTTCGAGTCTGCCATCCAAAGAGCGTACCGCCTGAAGAAAATGACATACACAATAAATAAATAAATATAACGACACAAACATTACTCCATATAACAAAAATTGAAGAACTTTTGAACAATACACTGTACACCGGCCAATGAAACTTCGTACTTGAGAGTACAGTTTTGTCTCGGAAATCGCACAAAAGCATCTATTAGAATGTTTTCCCTGGAAAAGTGTACAGTAGAAGGTACAGCTGCACATTCTATGCTATGACCTAAATATTTACCGTAAAGAAATAGCCGCAAGTTTAGTATTGAGCGTCTGATCGGTGACAATATTGCGGAGGAGAGATAACGCTATTTCCTTGTGACCCTTAGCCCAGGCGATCTCGCTCTCCACGAGAGTAATGTCTTTAGACTGCTGCGATTTCTTCGCGACGGCTAACAAACGCTGTGCCATGTGAACGCGGCGATTATTTAGCGCTAATTCTGCAAAGAAATATTGTTTATTGGGGCTCTATTCTTGATTATTCATCACTACACATTACTAAACAAAGTCGCTTTTTCTGTTCATAACATCCATTAAATAGTGGGGAAATACTGTTATCCCGTGCGAAGCCGGGGCGGGTCGCTAGTATTCTAATAAAATATTAGCTTAGGAAACTACTTCCTACTGAGTAAATGGTGAATACCATAATGTAAGGGTAATATAGAATAGGAACTTACTGGCATATTTAATTTGCAAAGACACAATTTCGTTCAACATATTGCCATGTTGTTTCGCAGCATGTTCTAGTATGAGCACTCGCTGCGAAGACAATGCCTCGATGTGCTTAAAATCATTGTACTGCGGCAACTTGTCGACATCCCATCTCTGAAGCAACTCCCACACCCGCAAGCGATTAGTTCTCACTAAGATATACTCCTCTATATCATTAAATATATGAAGCTTCTCCAACACTTTATATATATTCTGACAGTTCTCCATATTCAAATTCAGACACAATCTAGACGCAGCTAACTTAGCCTTATTGACGGGCTCCAGAAGTTTACTCTCAAACTCAGGAGAATTTTGGATGTTTAAACAACTTTTTAGACAAGCATACTGGAATGCCTTGACTACTGAATTTTGGTTACAGTTTGTTTGTTTTTGCTTGTCTTCTAGTTCTCGTGTATCTACGAAGTTACTCCAATCACCTGGAATTTTTGATTCATAATTTTACTTTCCTACTAATTTGGGAACAAATAATTTATGCTGGCAACACTAACTGACCTAAGAACGCCAAGCACTCGTATTTAACATCATTGAGGTGATCAGTCTCCGGCATGGACTTGATATAGCTGAGTGCTAGATGGTGCATGCCGGACTTGTGCAGCGAGCGCACCACGCCGGCGTGCAGGTCGGCGGCGGGCGCGGCGCCGCACGACAGCGCTATGTCGTGCAGTAACAGCGCGTCCGTGAACTGCCCCGAGTTGATCAGGTGCTTTCGCTTCTCGTTCTCCATTGTTAAGTGCTCCGTGCCACAACCTTCGATAGCGTCGATTTCACCGATTGAGACGTAACACTGGTGAAGGGTAAACAAGGCAATAAGAGATAATTAGAGGCTGAAATTGATAAGGACTGCACTGCACAGTCAATAATACAAGACTTATAGAATTGATAACCGCTTTTTTGGGGTCATCATCTCCCGAGCCTTTTCCCAACTATGTTGGGGTCGGCTTTTTTGGAAAGTAGGTTAAAAAAATTGTTTAATAAGACTTACAGTCCTAAAGATCCTTTGTAAGTTTTCTCCACCAGGCAAGCTAGAGGTGGCTTCAGGAGAATTCGGCGTCATTCCACCATTTTGGAACAGAGCCCACAGCTCACCGTAGTAGACAGCTGACCAGTTCTGACCAACCAGTGCCGCCGCCCACGCTACTTTATCATAATTCAGTTCTAGATAATTCAACGTCTTTGAAGCTCCTCCTTTCCTGAAATGCAGATGCTTTTGAAATCAATTCTGGAATAAATAAATAATCTCGGAGAATAAAAGTAATAGGTTCTTACTTCATTCCATAATAGTTCCTTTGTATACGAACAAAATCTACAATATCGAGCATATACTGAACGACAGTCTTGTACCCTTGTGTCACTACCCCATCAGTTCTAGATTGGAAGGAATTGTCTGAACTGTTCTCCAGTTTGTCGTCGAAAGTCTGTTCCCAAACATTATTGAAGAATCTTCGTATGTGTTCTCCGAGAGCTTTGACGTGTCTTTCAGTGAAACTTTGTAGTATTAAGCCAACAAGGGCGGGTAGTATTTTACAGCAGACTCGAGGCTGGAAATGCAGGAATTTATTAATAACTAAATAACTAAGTCCGTCTTCGTGGGTCGTGTGTACCCTGGTTACAATAAAACAGGTTTCCCAAACTCACCTTCAAAGCGCAAACTTTTGCCAAATTAGTCAAGTAGTCAGTAGAAGAATGAGTAAAACTCAGAAGTGTACATGTGACTTCTTTCAGCCATTCAGAATCGCCCTTAGTCAGCAGAACATTTAGGAACACACCATCAGGACACATTTGGCAATATTCTTCGAACTTCATACTATCAGTGGTAGTATCAATCGTCCTTAGATTTGTACTAGAAAATGGTTTTAGAATATCTTTGTCCACTCTCTCCAAATCTGAAATGTACAGTATTACAATCACCCTACTAATATCATAAATGTGAAAGTTTTAAAGAAATTAATAAATGTATGTTAATAAATAAATGTATGTTTGTTATTCTTTCACGTAAAAACGGCCGGACCAATTTCGTCGAAATTTGGCATGTAGATGGGTAATACCGTGGATTAATACACAGGCTACTTTTTATCAACACACTACGCGGGCGAAGACGCGGGCGGAAGCTAATGATGATATAAACTGAGGATCGAAGTATTATTTTAAAGCTGTTTCTACTAACCAGGTATATCATCAACACCAAGAAATTTCAGTAGATCATTCATAGTTTCAGCAATTTCGTCCGTGACATTTGCATCATCGGCAAAGAACACTTCTAGAAGAGCTTTTCCAACGACTTGCATGAAGTAACGCGTTGGGTTAACAGTTCTCACTAGTTGTGTGTCGGCTGGCGGCACAGTTACCAGCGTTTTTAGATCGTAAGATGTGATCTCTGACAAACAGTTGCAGGCTTCGACGATAGTCTGAAAATAAAAATAAAATACATTATATATTTATAACCTGGAAATTTGCGGTGGTTGACTGTCGTAAAGAAAGGCATGAAAATTTGCGAACTCGAAGAGGAAGATGTCCTGGATAGAGCGAAGTGGAAGAAGAAGATACGGAATGTGGACCCCGTCATAAGACGGGATAAACGCTAAAAAGAAGAAATAAATTGATACAAAAATGGTAAGTATAATTACAGAAGTATGCAGTTACCTTATCATCGTAATTTGATTTCAGAATGTTACAAAGTGACTGCACGATCTGATGTATGATACTCGTCTCACAGTCTTCAGACAGAGTCTTGGAATCCAAATCACAATACAAATCGCGTATGTGTCCTTTATTGCAATTTAAAAATTGGTGGAAATGCAGTAACGTGTCGTAGCTTAAAAAATGCGCAAAAGTGATTGTTTATAATTGTTTAACACTATTCATTCTACATATTACTATTCTTAGGCCGCTCTTACACTTGTAAGTTTTACTCACTTAAATAGATAACGTAATTAATTTACGACAAATGTATAACCCCTTCGAAAGCCGGGAATAGTTATTTCTTAGAACTTTTTATGACTTACGGAAGTTACGTAATTTTTACGGAAGTTACGTAATTTTTACGGAAGTTACCTTATTTTTACGGAAGCAACTTACAAGGGTAAAGGCGAGGTTACACTTACCTAGGACGATGTAAGCTTATTCTATGAGACTTCAATTTCTCTTTGAAGACCGTCAAATTGGCACAATGCATGCCATCACCGCTTTGCGTCATGGAACCAAGGAAATCAACAACATCCTCGCTTTCTTTTAAGAAATCTTTCATATTCTCAACTAAATGCTCTAAGAACACTGAACACTCTTCTTCATAGCCCGATTCTTTCTTTATAATGAGGATAGGCAGTAATTCCAATAAAGATTTTCGCATAAGCGTTGCCGTTCCTGGTAACAAATGCTCTAGGACTAATTTTAAGCCATCAATGTAAACTTTCATTAGATTTTTGCTATCACAGCTCTTGATAACTTGAGTGAAACCGTTACATACAAAGTTACACATGAAGGCGTCAGAAGGGTACCCCAAAGGTATATATTTTATGAAGGTAATGTATGCGTGAAGAGCCAGTATCTTCAGCTCAAATATATTCTCCTGCGTTACAGCTTTCCATAGTTGGAATAAAATCTGAAATACTGTCACTGTTTGATTTTGACATAGATATTGAAGAACATTTCCATCTGTGAGGTGCTGCAAAGTTTAAGGCTGTGTTAGTCACTACAATAATTGATAAAAAAAACGAAAGTAGGTAAATCTACATACTTCAAAGTATTCCAGAATAGCGCATAAAATCTTCTTTGGATAATAGTACTGTTGATTTCTTTTCGGCAATTGAATATGGAACTGTTTTTCGGCATCTTCGCTGTCACTCATATGTGTAGCAGCCAGTAAGAGAAGGTCTCCCACATTCTCCACGAAGAGACAGCTCCATCTTTCATTCTCTAACATGTCACTGGTTATTTGAAACATTGTAGTAGCATTGCTCATGGATTTGTTGAACTCATCTTGTTTGTGACGGTCGTAGTACTCTATCTTGTACTTGGCGCTGACAATGTAAGGCAAGCATAGAGCCATGATGTTGGAGAAACAGACCTGAAATATGAAAGTAAAATGATTTTGGTAACTTTTTGTTGTTTTAAGAAAGAAAACCGGCCAAGTGCGAGTCGGACTCGTGCACGAAGGGTTCCGTAAATTACAGTTAAATCAACCTATCTCAAAAACTATAAGAGATACTTTGATCAAACCAAAAATCGTTGAAAGAGTTAATTAGCATGCATCACCTCTATTTTTTTTAGAATTTTATACCCCGTAGTTATAAAAATAGAGGGGGGGGACATACTTTTTACGACTTTGAGAGCTGATATCTCAAAAACCGTTCACTTTAAGAAAAATGTTTTTTAGAAAACTTTATATCATTTTAAAAGACCTTTCCATTGATACCCCACACGTATGTACATCGAAAAAAAAAATTTCATCCCTCAGTTACATGTATGGGGGGCCCCACCCCCAATTCTTTTTTTTACTATTTAGTGTCATATTTTTGTAGCGGTTCATACAACACATATTCCCATCAAATTTCATCACTGTAGTACTTATAGTTTCCGAGTAAATCGGCTGTGACAGACGGACAGACGGACAGACGGACATGACGAAACTATAAGGGTTCCGTTTTTGCCATTTTGGCTACGGAACCCTAAAAATGGTTTCCTGAATTACAGTGGAAGGGAGTATAATAGTGTGATAAAACCGCAGGTCTATTCTAGTGTAGAAAAAGTTAAAAACACATACCTCAAGCATTTTTTTAACGGTTTTCTTCTGTTTCTTAGCCATTTGCTTCAAGAGATCACTCTTGCTTACGTCTCCCTCTTGTTTCCATAATATTTCGCCAGCAATGAGCCACTTCATATGTTTCTCTTTAAAACTATCCATAGTATTAAAACCAAGTAAGTGTATCGGAAAATCCTCTAGAGGATTATTTTGAGAGAACCAAAAATATACTATTGGTACAATATGGTTATTCAAGTACGTTTGTATATCCTCTATCCCAACAGAATTGACTATCTCTTTCAGAGCTTTTTTGACAATGCCGTTGTCTAGCGATTTCATTTTCTGCAATTGGATAACCTGAAGTATGACGCTCAATACAACGGGTTTGTTAGATTGGGCCAGCGCGACGAAAGCGTGCAGGACTGTCGAAGTCCTGTTGGCGGATTCATCTTTTATTATTGTCTCTGCTTCTGTAGCTGCCACCTAAATGAGAAATGTTTGTATATAGAAATAGAACATTGTTAACTGGCTACTTCTGTCTAATAAATAAAATGAAGACACGAGGTTCTGCGCACAAACCGAAGTCGTGGTCGTGAGGGGTGGACGAGGAGTACGGTCAACATGCATGTACAACTGTGCTCAGAACTGTGCTCAGATATATTATATGATATTAAGTGGAAACCTTAAAAAAATGACTTTATAAAATGCTAAAACAATACTTACACTAGTAAAAAATATTTTCAACAAATTAGTCAAAAATATACTTATGTCATCTTCAGAGAAGTTGTTAACCAATTTCATCAAATAGCTACAATGTATTCGAATGCTGTGAACTGAGCCTTTTATTTTCTTCATAAATGCCCTTTCAAAGGCTTCTTCAATGTTAGCATTTTGCTTACGACTGATTAGAATGATCTTAGCAGCACATTCGTATATCATACCGGCTACCTTCGGCGGGTAATACATGTCTTTGCACAGCATCAAATAGCTTTTAATCATAATCAAACAATTTTGCTTCATATCAGAATCATTTTCACAAAGAGGATCCATGATTTTACGTAAGATTTTAAGCAACTCATAAGATACTTTAGAATTTCTATACAGTTTTTGGCATATGCACTGCATCAATGGGAAAATTAAACCTGGAAAAAACACAAGTAGATACACTAGAGAGATGTTGCATAATAGGGTAGTTTTCAGTGATTGATTTTGTAGAACCTTTTTAAAATTAAATCAGCAAACAGCATCATTATGCATTATTTGGATGTCTATGTCTTAACTTTTTGTGGGCTTCACCAGTATAAAGGCGGCCTTAGAGCGGTTATTATGAAGCAGTTTTGCTTGCCAGATACAGACTGAACAAAATAATTTGCACAAATCATGTTGCTTAAGGCTTAACTAATTAGCCAGCTGTAACTAGTTGTAAGTTAAGTATATTAAGTAACTGTAGATGTAATAAAGTAATTATTACCTAGAGGAGGATTTTCCACGTTTGAATCTATCAGCAGCTCTATACACTGAAGAACGCACTGAGTGTCATTTGTAAAAGTGTACATATTTTCGTCTAGTATCAATTTCAATACTTCCTCCCGATACTCTGCTTGCTTTCTGCAGTACGCGGCAAGTAGCAATAAACAGTTGTGCTTTAAAGTGTCAATGTTGTTGTCGTCACCGTCATCGTCAATAATAATATCGTAATCATTTGGTTGGTCTTCAATGTTTAATATATTATTAATGGCGTGGAATACATCTTCATTCATATTAGCCCGTAACATAGACCCTAATAAGGGACTAAATTCTGTAGCTAAAAGTTGTTTGACTTCTTGTACGACTTTAATCTTTTTTGGGATTTGAGTATTGCTTTCTACCACACGGTTTAGTGCCCCATACATGTGTGTTAATGTCACAACTGATAAATTATAGATCCTCGTGTTTTCCAGTTCTTCTTGAGATTTCAATTTATATTTTAAAACTTTATCCAGATACGACAAAACAATGGAAATCAGGTTTATGCATTCTAGTAGATCCGTATCATTCTTCAATTGCTTTGAATTAGTACTAACCAATTTTGTTGTTATGTACTCATGCACTTGATTTTCAACGTCAGAAATAGAGCCAACGTGTTCATACACCGCGACGGGCTCTGGGAGCTTTATTATATTTTGTATTTCAAACTCACTGAATAAAATGCACTTTTCCGGTGAGTCATATACAATTTCCTGCAACATATCGAACTCCGACTGAACGGAATGATTGCATTTAAAATGTATATTTTCATCGGCAATTATTCTGAATATTAATTCTGGAACTTCAGCGCCAGTGATGAACGAATCACCCGATGTGAGCCAAAGAAAGCATTTAAGCCTGAAGTCGTCTAGGCTACATTTGCTGTAGAACTTGTAGAAGACGTGATTCAAGGTTTTAACGCTACTGTTTGTAACAGGCATATCACTTTGAAGATACAGTACTATGAGCTGCTGTGCTTGCGCATGCTCTAGTATGTCTGTATTTAATAAGCTCTGCATGATTGTATGTAATGCTTTATGTGAAGCATTCGAAGATGTGCAATTTCTGAAACCAAAAGATCTTCTAAGTGGAACAATAACATTTTTTTCCCCGAGATTTGACTACAGTTATTGGATGAAACCGCATTAAAGAAAAGCTGATTTTCTGATGCTGATGAGATTTTCCCCTCGATTTTCTCGAACGTAGGGCAGGCGGCAGGCGTTTCAAACAAAAACGCGACAGGTTTTTGTCGCTCGGTATGTACCGCACGTTATAAAACCGACCGGTAAATTCGCTGGATGGATATGGAAGTGATAGGACTGTTAGTTGTCTCACAGCAAAATAAAGGTAACTCTTACCGAACACATGAATTCCATAATGAAACTGATGTGTTTTTGAAGTCAATATTTGTGCTTGACATTTCGAAGTTTTTCAGTATTAAGCAAATCAACTGTTCGAAAGCTTCCCATTCTATGTTGTTCGCGTTATTTGACAGCAGTGTTTGAAGACAATTCAGCAACGATAAGTAATCTTCGGGAGATATACTGGCAGCATACATTTTCACATACATGTGTATAATTTCCAACCTAAAACAGTATTATTTAATATTATAAAACTGAAGAGTTAACTTATATGAACGCGCTAGAGAAACCACGACCATAGCGCATTTATCGAAGGTTATAGCTGCTTTTAAACACCGGGTGCGTTTAGAAGACACTCTTGGCGAAAGCTAGTATTATAAAAAAGCAAAGAAAGCTGTAAAGAGAGGTATATAATAAAGCACCTTAATTATTATTCAGGTATCTATGGGAAGATTCTAATCTGAAGCAGTAGAGCTATTTAAAAGTTACATAGTAATGAATGAACGCAACTTACCATGGTACAGGATTTAGCTGTAATTCATTGACAAGGTCAGCAAATGTTTTGTTCTTGTTTAAGCTTAATTTCAATCGCTTTGCTAAGCTCTCTGTGCTACTTGTACTTTCTTCACACGTTTGGAATACCTATTAATTAATGGGTAATTAGGGGGGAAATAAGATGTAAAGTCTACAAGTGGTTAATGTTAATTGTTTTATACAACAAGACACCATAGGCATAAGAGAAATGAGGAGGGTGTAGGAGAGAAACTATAAAAATTTTACCAACATAACCAAGTTAGTGAGAAAAAAATCTTTGTTCCTCACCTGATAATGTACTGAAGCAGCAAAATTGTAGAAATGTGGACATGGCCCAAGTCTGTCATTTGGCTTTCGATTCTTTTGCAAGTGGATAACTTCAGTACATATTATTTCTGTCATACTGTTCAGGTATTTGTTCCAAAGCTCCCAATTGTTTGCCAAGCTGCCTTCTTCTTTTTTGGTTCTGCCCATTGGGTGATGAAGCACCACAGTCAGATTTAATAAGTTGAAAAACGAATTCTAAGAAAAAAAAAATACAAATTATCAGTGAGTTGTTGATCAAGTGCTTTGCTCATCAATCGAATGAAGCTTGCAGTTACTGATAGGGAGGAACTTGTGTTCTGCTACTACTCATTTTTAGTTCGGTATTAGTTATGAGGTATTTGAATACTTACAAACGACCTTGCACATTACTATTTGATTTAAGCCATAATAAAAAAAAATACAGTGTGAAGTCACATTTATCTATAGGCTTTTTTTCCAGGTGCAAGAAGTAATATCTAGTTAGTAAGTATTTATTTACCTTTTTCTTTTGATCCTTATTGTGGTCATAGCTTTTAAGTAATAAAGGCATAAGACTTTCAATAAAATGGCACATTGTTAATCTGTACTCGGAAGATAGCTAAAAAGAATAAAAAAATATAATTTTGATTATTGCATTAAACATACAAACATATTTAAAAATAAATGTTTCTAAGGATACATACCGTCTCAAGAAGCAATATTAAAATATCTATAATCACTTCTTGTACTTTCTTATCATTTAAAATGTTTGAAAAAATTCCTTCTAAAGAAGATATCGTTTTCATTAACGGTCTTGTAAGCTGAGAGTTATCCTTTACTCCTTTCATTACAAGTAGTAATAGCCGCAGTTTAGTGAAGGTATCCAATTTGTAATCACTTGAAGAACATGCTTCAACACACACATCCAGTAAGTCTAGAAATGTTTAATATCCATAATTAACATTTTTAAACAAGTTTTCAATAATCACATAACATTATATTGACTCTGTTTATAACGTACCTGACCAAGTGCTAGGTTTTATGTTACATACATAGTGTTCATATGGCAACACATGCTTCAACAGCAGATTCAAGTAAGTATCACCAATAGCCACCACGGAACGATGATCTCTCAGTATTTCTATGCATGCTGAAGTTATTTTTTCACATCTTATATATGCTTTACCTTAAAATAAAACAAGTACAATATAAATAGCTACAACAGTTTTACATTGGCAAACTTATTGTTTGTAAGTTATTTACGTAAATAAAACCTACTAATGTAATAGCTACTATAGTAAGTTCAACTCAGTCTTGCGCGCGGCCTTATGTGTGGGTAACCCTTGTACATACACAGTGACTTTGTGTGCGTGACAAGAGGTACAGTCGGGTACAAATACAGTTATTTAGGGGTTACGGCTGTTTAAAGAAAAACAGTTATTACGTAATTTAATGTTTATTTATTTATAATGATTCTGAATCGCTACTTGAAAAATCAAATGATGAATTTTCGGATTCGCTACTCTCACCGAGGTAAATTATAAATTTTGACTCCATGTCAAAATGTCTATAGTATTTTTCTTTTTTCTTTTGTACATGTCGACAAGTATTACCCAACATCCCTTCATCAATATGACTTAAACGTTCATTTATGAGTTTCATTATTTCCGTCTTATTTTGGTCGACATTATGCGAAGCAATATTATTTTTTAAAATTCCTCACACATTTTGTTTACATTATTATACTAGATTATACGTCTTTTTACATTCTTAGTCCACACTTTTATTTATTGTCAGCGTATCCCGAGATCTAGAAAATATGTAAGGAGTATTTAATTCATCTTAGATAGTCAATTTGAAAAAACTTATGAGAAAATAATGAAAAACTGTAAAATGTAATAATAAAAAGCTTTGAATGTTGTTTCATTTTTTGAAACGCTACCTGACTCCTTAAACATTTTCTCCGTGAAGAACTAGACATTTTCGTAAACGACTGTACCCATAACAAAAAGCGATAAGAACACGTCATGCTCGGACGACGTCACTGTCACACGAATGAAAGTTGTATATTTACAAGCCGACGCACACATAGGGTCGCGCGCAAATCTGAGTTGAACTATGTATACTAATATTTTATTATTAGCTAATACTAATGTAATGTGGTTGTGGTGGCCTAGTGGGTAAAGAACCAACCTCTCGAGTATGAGGGTATGGGTTCGATTCCAGGTCAGGCAAGTACCAATGCAACTTTTCTAAGTTTGTATGTACTTTCTAAGTATATCTTAGACACCAATGGCTGATAAAAAGGTGAAGGAAAACATCTTGAGGAAACCTGAACAATAAAGTCTGAAATCACCAACCCGCATTGAGCAAGCGTGGTGATTAATGCTTAATCCTTCTCCGTATGAGAGGAGGCCTGTGCCCAGCAGTGGGACGATAAAAAGGGTATAACAGTAACAGTAATGTAATAGCAGCCAAAAATATTTGAGAGCTGGAATGACAAATGCCTTACATCTGATGGTAAATAAATTTCATATTTTTTTCTTTAATTAGATATTACTTTTAATTAATAAAACTTAATACTGTAAGTAGAGAACCAAGTACTTGAAACATATTTATTTTATGTCTTATATTTCTACTAGAGTTGGGCCAAAATCTATATAAATCTGGCGATTGTTCTTTAGGAAACTTATTGAATTAACTGAGGTACCTTTATTAGAGCCTGTAACACATTGGTACAATATACTGGAACAAAGTGGCTTGGTGATATTTTCATAGGTTTTAGAAGTCTCATATTTTTCCAGTTCCTGTAAATTTCAAATGCATTAACATTTATGACATAATACAATTGATAACACTATTGTTGGAAATACTACTTCCTGAATAAATTGAAAAGATTAAAATACTGGTTGTAAACTAATATTGTGTATTGCTTTAACAATTATCTAGTACTTACTATAAATACATATTCATTAATATCGTCAAATAAATTGTTCCATGAGTATCCTCTCTTTTTTAAAGTGTTTTCAGATAACAGGGAAGGTACCGCATTTCTAGATAGAAATTCCTTTAAATTCTCAGCACTTTTCTTGCGATCTGTGTGTCGTACAGATTTAATGCCACTAGCGGCATCTTGAACTGATGTTTCTAATTCCATGATAGAATAATCCTACTTGATAAACTTGTATAGTTTATTATTGTTTTGTGAGCCTATGTACACATTTTGCACACACAATTTCGCTTACAAGTACACTCTACACTCAATGAGGCCTTATTATCATGTTTTTTTAATAGTTTCTATCTCAGGCTATCTCATTATTCATTATTTTTTTGATAAGTCTTATTAAATGAAACATAACAAGGCGGTTTGGTTTTGGTTCGCGGTTCTTTCATCATCACATTTCGAAAGATCTGACAATGACATAAACTGAAATTAGATCTGTCAGACTTGAATTTATTACATAGACATAATATAGTAAACAGGACTGCGCACCTTTACCCAAAAAACGAGCCGAATGAAACAGTTATACTTCGGCCGTTCAGAGCAGGGGGGGGACAGTTTCCTTGACTGAGCGTTGTCGTAAAGAAAGTAGCGCCATCTTATAAATGAAACGTGAAAACATACCATATTGCTAACTATTTCACGATAGATGTCTCTGTAAGTAGATTGAAAATTAATTATTTTACCTTTTTATACAAAAATACGAGAGTATTTCAATAATTAGAAGATGATTTAAATTACGAATTCTACTTTGTTTTTAAAAATTCTCAATCTGAGAACCTATCTGACCTTTTTGTTAATTGGTAATAGTAACACAATATACTTCTTCACAAGATGACCGCCATCATAACTTGCGCGTACGCTTGTCTGTGTATTTTGGTCATTTTTGTGTAATTCCTAGCAAATAAATATTTGATTCTAGTAGACCCGCTTTCCAGTAAAAGTATTTTGTTTAATTTTCCTGTTGTAATGTATTTCAAAGCATAACAACAAGAAAATTAAACATAACTTGTTACCGGCGAACGGGTATATTGGGAACTATGCTTATGTTTATAAATATATATAGGTACGTATACGTATGTATAGCACACGTCATATACTTCTGGTCGCAAACTCCAGATGGCGCTTCAAAGTTGCTTGCATAAAAACTGCGCGAGAGGGCTCTCTTTTTCCATAGTATTATTTTACTCTTTGGTTCAGAGAATGCGTTCCTGACACCTATCAGTTAGTCACGACTAGTGATGGGCACAACATAACACTGAGTTCGTTACCGTTCCTTCAAAATGAACCGCCGCATTATTTTAAGATTATTTTCGTTTTAAATTGGCGGAATCATTTGTTTTATATTTTAGTTATTTAAGTGGAAACCAAAAAAAGGTAATATTCATATAATAAAATTGTTTTATTTATTCTTTGTTACAAGTACATTGAATTGAATGTGCGAACAGAATATTAATCAGACTCCGATTTGCTTGAGGAGGTGGTGTCTTCATCATCATCTTCGCCTACATGTATAATTATATTATTATCAATAACAGAATCAATCCTGATATCTCGGTCTAACAAAAGCCGGGTAATCAAATAAAAACAGATCGAAAACACTTGAAAAACGTGGTCTATGCGCACGAAACGACAACGGACGACTGTTTTAGCGTCACAAAATGGCGGCCCATAACGCCATTTGGGGTTACCATTTTTAATCTAAGTATAAAAATGCGGTTTGGTCATAGTTTTATTTTTATATTTCATAAAAGTTATAATTAAGTCTTATAGTCCATTATTTTCCAATTCTTAAAAAGAAAATCAAAACGTATTATTTTATATTATAACTGTATAAGAACAGATTACGATACTTGCCTGTTATTTTTAGCACAGCACTACAAAATATAAACCGCTGACATAACCTTGTAATAGCGCAGTATAGATTTAGAAAAATATTGTTTACCAAGTTATTTGACACTCAGTTTGGCACAAAATTATAACATTCATTGATTATTGATATAATAATGTTGTTTTAATGCTCCTCAATTGTTAAAACGGTAAACAACCAGCAAAAATATTTTTATCGTAACTGCAACGCCATTGCAAAGTTACGTCGTCAGTTCAATCGCGACGTGTCAGGAACGCATTCTCTGAATGGCCGAACTATAGTACGGAGACCGTCTGTCCTTTTCTAATAGGGTGACTATGAGATAAAGCTATGTGAGACAAATCCGAATTTGCTAAGATTATTAAACACAGATTGGTATTGAAATTTAAACTTACGCAGTTTGTGACCTTAAAATACTAATATAGGCTTTTAATAATTAGCGGGAATTAGCAGTATAAAAGCAGGAAGATTCGAAGTGTAGACTGTTTTATTTTGTATTTTTGCTTCACACATAGACTGCTGAGCCGTTTATATCGCCTTTCTTCATTTTTTGGGAAGCTATAACAATAGTACAACAGTTTTAAAATCCATCACCCTTATTTTGACTCATTACAAGAATTCATGGGCACCCTAGTTGTTTCATTTACGAAAATGTTATTATTAGCTAACCTGTGGAACGATATATTGCATTCACCATAGGATTCACTTTTACAAGTATAAACGCAACACTTTTTCACCATTTTAATAGTTTAAATTGATTTAATACAAAAAATATAAACAACATTTTAAATGCTGATTACGCACCAAGAATGTTCAGGGCTACCGCTAGAAAATAAAAAAAAGCAAAATAAAAATTTATGTTGTTTATGTTTTAAGAATAAATACGAATAAATTAATGCGATTGCTATTAATTTGTTTCAATTCTTTTTTTGGGAAGACAAAACTGTTGATCACAACATTTTTTATGCTGGCAAGGTGTTAGAAAGGGACAAACGGCCTCCATTCTAACTATCCCTCTCGGCTAGGATTTGCCTCTGTGTATTATGCAACCAATTTAGTACCTTATTGCGTTGGAATAGTTCATTTTCGTAAATATATATTTTGAGCGTGCGCAATCTTGTTTAGTATATTACATCTATGCTTTATTATGACACATGGGATCATCATGGGATACTGTTGATCTGTCATAAAGGCCTGTCCATAGACTAGCGTAAAAACTGGTAAAAACGGAAAATAATCAACTGTCATTGCCATATCGAGCTTGGAATAGTGATGTAGGAACCAGCCATATCGAGCTTGGAATCGTGATGTAGGAACCAGCCAGCAGCAGCAGCATAGCAATATTCTATGCTTTTGAAAAGCTAAACAGCTTGACAAAATAGCAATAAAATCGCATTTTGCAGGTACCTACTCAGACTGCAAAATAAAACCTGAGTTAATGCTCAATATTACTTTCCAATCACGGCCCACATCTTGTGAACGCTTAAAGTGGGATGATTCCCACCCGGGATAAAGAAAACAGCAGGTCAACATCCTGCGCGTAGAGCTGCAGAGTAAGTGAGACCAACTCTTAAAACTTAGTAAACTTTATAGTTTGATTGATTTCGGTTGTTTCCTACATACCCTACATTCGATCGACTTTCCCTAAAAAGTGCCGAGAAACCGAGAAATTTCGTGAGTAGTGTGGAGGACGCTTTAAAATTATTTTCACTCTATCCGACAGATCTATCAGACAGGGAGCGGTCACGCGGTCAAGCGTTCAGTTATTTTGTGTCATATTACGTATATGCTCACACAGGAGGCATTCTGAGCGCATTGGTCAAGTAGAAGTAGTAGTAGAGCCATAGTATAAAGGTAGAGTTCGAACGCAGAACGCTCGATCGCGTGACCTCTCTCTGTCTGATAGATCCATTATATATTTAAGCTACTTGGAAAAATAAAAATATCTCCATTTAACCAAAAAGTATGGAAATTGAAAAAAAATACTATACCGGCACCAACTGCTTTTTTTTTATTTACTAGTAGGAAAAATGAGTGTCATTTAGAACGATATTATTATCAATATTGAACTGTTTGGTATTGTATTTAAATAATTGCTTAGTTATATTTTCGTAAATATTGTTTTTATTACACCAAGTTCGAGTTATCAATAATTTAAGTAATTGTTCATAACAAATTTTAAAACCGTGATAAGAATAAGAATGGCGTTACCTTGGCATATTCCTTTAGAAGCGGCAGTGACCAATAAAGCTAGAAGAGGTAATGTACCGCAACCGTCTTTGTTTAAACATTATTGTAATTTAGATGTTCATAAAACTCCATGTGAAGAATTGCAAACAGGTCTAATGTGTGATATCGGCACCCAAAATCGAGAGCCAGTTGTCATACAAAGATTAATAGCGTCAGGAATGACAGTGGCTAGGCTCAATATGCGAGATATGGAACCCGATGCATATGGGCAATTAATTCAAAGTATAAGACAAGCTGTTTATAATTACAGTGCTGAATTGGAATACGTATACCCACTCGCCCTAGTTGTAGACGTTAGAGGCCCTGATATTTTAACAGGAGACTTGAAGGGTGGACCCAAACAAACGATAGATCTCGTTCAATTCAACACAATTCGTTTAACAACTGATTCTAGTTGGCGTGAAAGTGGTACTTCTGATTGTTTATACATCGGCTATGATCACTTAACTGATCTTCATCCTAAAGATTCTATTTTTATTGATAGCCTGACTCCAGGTACTGTCAAGCTAGTTGTTAATGAAGTAGGTGATGATTCCTTAGATTGCACAATAGCAGTTGGCGGAACCATCGGTTCCAAAATGACAGTTCGAATTACTCAGGCGCCTAAAGAAATTGATCACTCAGTAAAACATGGCAGTGTTGAGTCAATACCTTGCAGCGAAACATCGGAGCAGCTGTTTGAACATATGCAAGAGCAAGTAGCGTGGGCTATTGGATCTGATATAGATGCAGTGATGATACCAAATGCTCAGAACGTACAAGATATTCGTGTTGTAAGAGACATGTTATCAGAGAGAGGAAAACATATTTTGATTATTGCTTGCATGGACTCTGTAACAGGACTTGATAATTTTGATGACATATTAGCCTCTGCTGACGGTGTGTATATGGATCGATGCATTTTATCTACTGATTTGCCAGTAGAAAAGATTTTCATCGCCCAGAAAATGATTTCAGCAAAGTGTGCTGAAGCCGGCAAACCATTTATATGTAAAGCAGTAATTAATGAACAGATACCTACACTTTGTGTTTCAGATATCGCTAATCTAGTACTCGATTGTGTAGATGTAATAGCTTTAGAACTGCATTATGATTCGCCTTTAAAGAAATTTGCAGTTTCGCATGACTCTGTTAAAATGGCTGAACAATGTCTTTCGGCAGCAGCTGTGATTTGCAGACATGCTGAAAGAATAACTTGGCATCCGTACATTTATGGAAACACCGAATTGATGGAGAGTCCTCTTGATGAACCAACCAAAGCTATTAGTATAAATGCAACTGAACTTGCCATGCGAGCTCAGGCAGTCGTAATCATATGTTTAACTAATTCAGGTCGAACAGCAAAATTAATCGCCCATACAAGACCACACTGTCCAGTAGTGGCTGTAACTAGAGCATGCCATACAGCACGTCAGTTGCGTTTTTGGCGTGGAGTTAGAGCTATGCATTATTTCGAAGTTGCGAAACCTCTCTGGATGGCAGAAGTAGAAGCACGTGTTCATGCTGCCCTCGATTATTGCAAAGCTAAAAGAATTTTGCGTGCGGGCGATGCATATGTCTTAGTAACAGGATCTCGACGTGGTGTAGGTTATTGTGACAGTGTTAGATTGTTGTACGCAAGTGCCCGCAACACAATTACCGCAGAATCATAATTTTTTTATTCGCTTTTAATTAATATTTGAGTAGAATATCTGTTGTGGCTTTTGTTAAATTTGCTAAAATTCATCGTCGTTCATTAATTGTCGCGTTTCAAATGATTTCTCCTTCTTTATTTTCTATTGTATCCTAATTTGTACATTGACCAGAAATAAAAAAAAATAAAAAAAAAGATTCATTTATTTTTCGCTAGTTGTTTCAAAGAAATGTAGCGAAAATATCCTGACAAAAGTGACATCGTTTGTTTTATTATAATCTTTACTAGCTTCTGCCAGCGGTTTCACCCGCATCCCGTGGGAACTACTTCCCGTACCGGGATAAGAAGTAGCCTATAGCATTCCTCGATAAATGGGCTATCTAACACTGAAAGAAATTTTCAAATCGGAACAGTAGTTCCTGAGATTAGCGCGTTCAAACAAACAAACAAACTCTTCAGCTTTATAATATTAGTATAGATTAAATAAGAAAAAGTGATCATAAAAACCCAGAGTTATTAACAGAAACGCAGCCTATTTTTTTTAAGTTCTAGTTTGAGGAAGCCTAGTTTGCTTTGGTACATGCTCGGATTGCTAGACTAGTCCCGCACATGTTTTTAAACGTTAAAGTTTAAAACGCATCAACCTGCGCAAGATCCTCAAAATGCGCAAGCTACTTATACCGTGTAGAAGCACCCTAACGATAGACGAGAACATCCATCAATCAAACAAAAAAATTGACCGAATACGTTATTAGCTTTTCGATAGCTTTAAGGAGATCAATATTATCTACGATTACTTCCGAATGGGAGGTTTTACTTTTGAAAACTCAAAAAAAAAATAGTTCTCATGAAAATTATAGATGGCGTTGTACCTACTACGTTACTGAACAACATTGCGCCGAGTCTTTTAACCTCTGCTCGACAGGTAGCTTGGTTTAAGAAAGTTTGATTTCTGGATAAATTGTTTTCAAAATCTCTCGGGATATTCGAATAAAAATCTGATTGACTTCTTTCTCCTTTTGTTCCATTTTAATTCCTTATTTTCTATTTTTTTTTTGTGTCGGTGACAAGTACGTTTCGTTACACGACCTAAAAAGATATGACGCTCCGTTCCTTCCAGGAACGTATCAGCGCCATGTAGGAGAATAATGAAAAGAAAATCCCTCATTGTTATTTAGATTTATTGTCAAATTAATTAAGTATATCGATGCATGGCCGCTTGGCCAGGGGCCCGATTCTCCTAATTTTACTTAAGCAACACTCGATTCACGTTCGACTGCGATCCAATCCCGACTCGATTACGATTGAAACGTATGTGGCATTCCGCAATTTTTTCTTTGAAATGAAACGTTTTTATCCTTTTCTGTCATTCAATAATGAATCATTTTGTCTGCAAATGATTAACTATTGCAATATGATTGTAGAGCAAACTACCGTAGAGACCAAAATCACCAAAATAGCAGACCAATCGCAAACCAATCGAATGTCGTTGGAATACGATTGGTCTTACATTAGTAGCAGAATGCCCGATATGGTTAAAAGTGCTATTGCGATCATATTCCGATTCGATTTGTATTCGATTTTGACATTATTAACTTAGGAGAATCGGGACCCAGGTGTCATCTTAAATTGAAACCATAAAACATAGGTTTTATATTTATTTTATCGACTTTACCACTAAAATGTCTATTTTTTTATTGAACATTCGTTTTTACGTCATGTGTCAACGAGAAAATCCGGCTGGGCAGTTAATCAGTTTTTCATTTCATTTCCTTTTAGTAGATTCTTATTATTTTGTTTGGGTATCACTGACATGAAAAAAAGTTAAACAGCGAGCTTGCTTGACTGCGTGTCACGTTTGTTCATAGGCATAATAATCTATCAAGTTTGATTTTTATTTTCCAAACACACAGGAACTCTGCATTGGAATGAGTCGTTTGTAAATAGTGACTATAAAGGAAACAGTGATTTAAGGACCTATGCTATGATCAGTAATGTTTAGAGTAACTTAATTTCTTTTACTACCATTTATACCTACTGTGCGACCGTGAAGGTTGAGAATGTTACGTCATTTTGCTTTTAGTGTGTGATATAAACTTACTTATTTTGTTCCTGCAATGAGGCGTGTTTTTAACTGAAAAAGTGTTTGTTGCTGTGCGTTATATTAAAAAGTGTAATAAATCTGAAAGCAGTGTAAACGTACTTACACCGGCTGCGACGAGATGCCGCCATGTTATTTAGGATTCGCAGTTTCGCTGTCAACTACGAATCGCGGTTAGCCCTGATACACTCGGAGGATTTATTTTCATTCTTGTAGAACTGTAAGTAAACATAAACACTACAACGCTTTCATTAGTTTCTGTATCATTCTAACAAGATTATGTATATTGGTAAAGATTAAAATATTGTTTACTGTGGTGTATTGACTGTCAATGCAATGACGTCATTATGTGTAAGTATTTAGTAATATTATTGTTTAATTGTGAAAAGGGAGCTGAAATGCACATTCACGGGGTTTAGTTATGTGAATATATATAAAAAAATAATCTATCACAGTATCCTCTACACAGCTCCTACAAGGTCTCGTTTTAGCCTTGATTACATCAAAAGCTAGGTTATTTTTTGTTCCATCAACAATCACTAACTTATGTAGGATGATAGTTTTACTCATGATGAATGTTTTGTTTAATATTTGCTTGTGCAAAATACACCATCCCTGAGATATCTCTTAAAGTGCAGATTTCAAATATGACTAAGGTTTTGAGCTAATTTGATATTCAATAATCTAATACTATGTTTTTCAAGGCACTTGGAGAGGCCTATCTCCAGCAGTGGACTGCGATAGGCTGATGATGATGATAATGTTTTTCAATCAACTTAAATGATAATATGTTGTCAAGATCCATGCGATAACTTAATTAGTAAAGAATTTTGAAGTTTTAGTTAAATTTCATTATAATCATTGGGCTTTTCATTTTACAATTGCATTATTCTTCTAACCACACTATATCATCATCATCATCATCCTCCGAGCCTTTTCCCAACTATGTTGGGGTTGGCTTCCAGTCTAACCGGATTCAGCTGAGTACCAGTGCTTTACAAGAAGCGACTGCCTATCTGACCTCCTCAACCCAGTTACCCGGGCAACCCGATACCCCTTGCACACTATATAATAAAGATATATTCATGCATTAATGGAAGAATGGACACATCAGAATAACATTCAACATATTAGTGACTTTTTGGCTGGGTGTGGCGAGTACATAGTTGGAAGCTAGTAGATACAAAATGTTTAAACAAGATTTTAATAGTTTTTTAATTGTTAAGGCTCGGAAAGTACAGAACTATTTTGAAAAAAAGTTTGCTGTTACTGGGAAACCACACTGTCCCGGGGCGACAAACTATTTCCATGGGACGCAGCTGCAAAACTAACACAGAATAAATAGATTGGTACATACTTATTATACAACTGGAATAGGCACTGATTATTTTACGAGTTACTTACCTGATGAACCATTATATGTACCAATCATTAATGATAATCAAATAATGTTGATGAGTATATAAAAAAAAGAAAATGGTTTAAGGACCCGTTTAAATATGCCTAAGTCTATACTATTTGCACAACAAGTTAAAGTTTGTGGGGGTGAATTTTCAAATTTATATTTGCCATAAGAAAGCCATGTTAATAAAATTCATGAGTTTCATAGACTATATTTTATTTGACTACAGGAAGTTCTTCCCTCTGGAATAAAAATGCAAGTCTGCCGTTAGTTTATATTGTTAAATTTCAAAAACATTGTTTTTTTTTTTACCTAGATACACAGCCATGCTTCAGACATAATATTTTATCTTATGGGTTGTCGCACAGAAGATGGTTTCTAGAGGTTACATAAAAAAAACCTGTTTGTAAAACATGTACTCAGCTATATCCAGTAAGAGTGGAGGCGTCTCATCATGACTTATTTTTTAAATTATTATTCTGACTAGCTGTTTCCTGCTTCTTCCTCTACCTGGAAATAATATAGCCTATGTTACTCGGGGATAGTCTAGCTATCCGCTAGGGAAATATTCTTTTAAATTGGTACAGTACTTTTGTAGCTTTCAGGGTTCAAACAAACAAACCAAAAATTGTTTCCTCTTTATTACATTAGTATGGATATTGCAATAAGTATTATCAATAGTATGGATATTGCAATTGCATCTATTACTTATTGAACTGTTCATTGAAATTAATGACCTAAGCTGAGACAGTCATCAAATCTATACTAATATTATAAAGAGGAAAACTTTGTTTGTTTGTTTGTGCGTAATGAATAGGCTCAAAAACTACTGGACCGTTTTTAAAAATTCTTTCACCATTCGAAAGCTACATTATCCACGAGTAACATAGGCTATATTTTATCCCGGTACGGGCAGTAGTTACCACGGGACGTGGGTAAAACCGCAGGTAAACGGCTAGTATTTAATATAGAAGGCTATTTATTGTGCACTTGCCATAGACCATGGATCATGATATAGGTAGTATATAATTGATACCAGCCACAATATCTAATTGATTTTTATGCCTATATTCTTCTATTTTCATTCTTTTTTTTTTCTTGAGACTGATACAGTTATAATCCTTCTGACATGAAACTCTTTGTTCTGTTTTTTGTATGTTTTTTTTTTCATGGAGAAGCCTGAATAGGAAGATTCTTTTGTTATGTGAATATCACATCTTAATCTGATGGGATTACAGAGAAAGCATAAAATCGTAAAATCTAAACCTACATGCTGACAATATGACAATGGAGAGGTAGATCTGATATGATGATGAAGTTGACAGAGTTTTGAGGGAACTCTTAAACCTAATAAAGTTTATTATTTCATTACAATTATTTAATTCATATTGATGTGAACTACCAATTTTTATGACTGCCACTGCCAGTATGATTTTTTAAATGATCATTAAAATCGTTTATATTTTAAATCTTTTCGATTTTTATAGTGAAGTAATGATAGTCATTGAAATGAAGAGGAAGAAGGTGATAAATCATCACAAATAATACTTGCAATTTTAATAATTGGTTATTAGCTATTTCCCGCAGTTTGATCCATATCTCATAGAAACAAACTTTAGGGTACAAACAAGTAAATAATTCCACTTCATAGTATTAGTACATGCATAAATTAAGGCATATAAAATACTAATACAAGTATAGGTATATGTAAGGTAAACACAGGAGAAATCAAAGATATTGGTTTAGTAATAAAAAATTTGCTCATACAGGATAACTCAATCGAAATGAGGATATTTAATAAGATACCAATACACTAACTGTAATGGCTGCCAAAGATGTACAAGTATAGCCTTTTGCCTACCAAAACATTAAGGAATTTATGATTATATTGATGAACACTTATCTACCTTCTGACCATGCATTGCTTAGTCATTGTTTGGTTTGCAATGAAGATATTAATTAGACACAACTACCCTTGTATCAATTGGAGTTGTTTTTTGGAAATCTGTACTAATATTATAATTACAAAAAAACTATTTTATATTACAGCTTGATAAAGTTGGAGAGATTTTTTGTTTGTTTGAACGCACTAATCTCAGGAAGTACTGGTACAATTTGAAAAATTCTTTCAGTGTTAGGTAGCCCATTTATCGAGGAAGGCCATAGGCTACTTTCAATCCGGCTTCGTGCAGAGGATCCCACGGGATGTGCGTGAAACCGCTGACAGAAGCTAGTTAAGCAATATGCATAGATCTTATTCTTAAAAATGTCTCATGCACAGGAACAATACTTTTATCTTTAGTTGATGGGACGTTTTGTCGATGTTATATTATGAGATCCATTACGTACTGTACCTATATATTGTTACGAAATGAAAACTAACAGGGAGATGACCACTTTGCGGATGGACCATAGAAAATAAAAAAATGAATGAAAATGTATCCTTATCCAATTTTTTAAAAACCTTCAAAAAATCAATCAAATCACTCACCAGGTTTTTCTTTATCAACAAAAGTTATAATGTAGGGTTCCGTATTAAAACACACTCTTTATTTACTAACAGCACATAGCTACCGTCCGTTCGTATTTCACGACGCCATGATCTATCCTTTTACAAGATTTTATGAAATAAGTGTGAAAGCATATCAGATTAATAGGAGTACTTTTACATTTATAAAACAACGCTTTCTATAATAAAAACCTGCGATAATACGATCCTCACTCTATGTACTTAATTCGAAATTATCACGAGTTATATACCTGGAATTCCCCTTCAGAATGTCGTAATAAATGTCCATACCCTTTTAACCAGATGGTAATTCGATAAAAATATAATCTCTACTTCATTAAAAATCGAAATTCAGTAAATAGGCGAAAAGCTAGCATACCTCATTTATCAAATTACTAGCATCCGACCGCGTTTTCACCAACGTCTTATGGGAACTACTTTCCGCACCCAGATAAAAATTGGCTTTATAGCCTTCCTCTATAAATGGGCTATCATAATAATATTCCTGAGATCGTCGCGTTCAAACAAATAACAAACATTTAAACAAACTCTTCAGCTTTATTATAATTAGCATGGATGACATGCGTATATCATGACTGCTGTGCATAAGGTCTCGGGTCAGCCCGAAATCGCTTTGTGGGTTTTAGGGACTTTAACGAAGCAGACCCAAGTCTAGAAGGTGGTGTTTCATACACCTGTGCATCGGAGTGCATATTAATGTCCGTCCTCGCCTAAACTCTACCTGGTTGTGTCGGATATCTGTCCCATCGGGCTACCGGGCTATGAGAGTGAAAGAATAGGGAGTGCACTTGTGTTTGCTACGCATGTGCACTATGAACGCACAGCTGGTTGATCTCCTTATGTGAAAACAGCCGCCGTGGCCGACAATCAACAAATCGTGGCCACTATAGGATATAAGTAGTAAAGTAATATATTAAAATCGTAACCCTTCTTTAAAGCCTCACCATTTTTAGGTGAAAACGTGCATGTTACTTATTTGAATATTATAACACCCACCCCAAATTATCAGCTTAACAAAGCGAAAATTTAAATGGCCATAGGTATAAATGAAAATTAAAGTATCGAAAGTTTATAATATGAATTGTTAAACAAAGCACGCACAATGCATCTAATTAACTATAACTATAACAGTGACAGTGATTCGTTTCGTTAACTGTTTTGCTGACTGCTCATACCACCGATTTACAGTCAGACCGTTTTTTGGTGCAGTTGACAGAGAGATCGTTCAGCAAGCAGCAAGGTCTTGTAGCACAACAATTCCGTACTTCAATTTCAACCCATTCTTATTTGTTAATTTCAAGTTCTGTTTAGGCAAGCATCCCACAGTTTTGACATATTGAAAATCGAGTACTTATTGAATTATAAAGACACGTTATCTACGGTAACCTACGAACCTACGGTAGGTCGACGAATGTAAACTTTTTGAATTTGTTTGTTACAGGATGACATATTTTCTTGCTCGACCTTCCTAAACGTATCAGCGCCACGGAGCATCAGAATTCGGCGCTGACAGGCGCCAAACACTTCGATGAACCATATATGCCAGTACTGGCTATTGAAGATGCAAGGTACTTTTCTTTTTCAATATTTTTATCTTTCTCTCAGATAGCCCTATTTCCACATGTTGTAGTAATCCAAATTGGCGGTGATAAAAAGAAACTCAGTTAGTCGTCCCCTACAGGTCCATTCAAAGACTAAGCTTGAATCTGAATCACTTAAACCGTGTGGTAATACGGCCATGAGTGATGCGGGGTAGGTACGTGATGAAGTTTACGCTCCGTAAGTCCGGAGATACGTTGTCGGTGTGTACATACCATGCCACGTGCGTGTCATGTTTGATACTTACATCATTTCATGCAATACTCAAAATGGCAACTATACTACACACCACGTTCCGGTATGCGGTGAACAGTGCGAACCGCATCAGATATTGATGTACCACATTACCGAATACTACGCAACCGCCAGTTCATACCATTTTTTCATTCTTATCATGTCAATAGAGTTAGTTTTTTTGGTAACCCTTTTTTTCTAATACAAGTTTATAACAATAAAAATGTTTTGTCCATTTTAATAAACGCCTTGCCAAGACTGCGGCGAACAGTGGTGGTTCTTAACAAATAAGGAAAAACAGTGAAAAGAACAGCACCGAAGCGTGCACCATTGCTGCATTAGCTAGCATTCTAGAGTATAGGTAGTTAGTTCCTAGTAATGATACTAATATTATAAATCCAAAGATTATAAAGATGTTCGTGTTTGGCAGTAATATAGCTTATACATCAGATAACTTAGTTACTGCTACTTTTATTCAGATGCGGGAATAGATCGCTTGTTCCGCTCGTATATACTAAAATTGAAAGTGAACGTTAGGTGAGTAGGAAATAGGAATATTTATAAAATTCATACTAAGTGGAAGGTTTCCATTACTTTTCCAACTTTATTTCCTTAAGCCCTTCCGAGAGAGAGAGGCACGCGCGGCCAATGAGACAATAGTCACAGTATGGAAATGTATAAAAACGTTTCGAGGCTTGGGACAGTCGCTCGAATTGTATCTTTAAGTATAAAGTTGTATTGCAAAACTACAAAAATAAAAGGAAGAAAGAGGGTAAACCAATATTGTCCTAGAGCAGGACGATTGCCTTCCTGATCAGCACTTGGTGCAACCTGTTGAAAAACGGACTTTTGGTATGACCACCACACGGCACCAAGTGGCATATTATACGCCTTGCTCGGAGATGTATTGGATAGCACCATCTCTGGAGCTAAATCTATCTCACGCTGCGCTTACCAAGCGTAGTGAGTATAGACAAATAAGTACCCCCAGCTTGATGGAGGCCTTAACCAAATCTCACAGATTGTGTTAATTGAAAATACGTTAGTGATAATATAATAGGTAGCAAATTCTGATTTACAATATTTACCTGATTAGTTTTTAGACCGGGTGACACCCTATAACTAAGACTTCGCAGTCCGTCTGTTACCAGGCTGTATCTCATGATGATTGAGGGTTAGAAAATTAATATTTTGGGGTCTCCCGTACAACGAACGTGAATTTTTGCTCTTTTTATAGAAATGAAACGCTTCGTGCACGAGTCTGACTTGGCACTTAGCTATCCATTGCTTCTAGAACACACTTTGATGCTGATATTATGGATTAAATTTTTTGATCAACTGCATTCGGTTAAACGAACCTTGAGCGAGCGTGGTGATCAAAATTCATTACTTCTATGCATAGGAAGAGGCCTGATTAAGCATTATTATGTAACTAGGCATATGGCATATTGACTCATAGCAAACGAAAACAAACAGAAGGAAGAAAATACATTTATGTCACATTTTTGAGCTATTGTTTAATCGAAAGTAATAGATAGAGTACATGAGGTGGGACGGTACTTGTTTGTTTTAGTATAATAATGCAGCAATTCATGTACGCACATAGATATTCATCGTAACTGATACAATGCATAAGTGATATTGCAACAATCCATAGCCTGAACAATAAAACGTATACCGATTTTAGAATTACTAGGTAATATTTTACAATATTTTTGTCGATTGCAAGATGAGGATCTGATTTCGAAGGGTATTATTTATTATCTAGTTTTAGTTATAAACTTATCAGTCGTAATCAGGGTTTAAATTGCCCGTGATAAAAGACGATATTCTCGCCCCCTATCACATTAAAGACAATATTATAATATCAGCATATGCGAGGCGTCATACAGGGCTATTATTTTATTTTATTACTTGTAAATTATTCGGTCTAAACATATAAGTAGGTAAATATGTAGGTTTAGTAGGAACGGGTATTTATTAGACATCCAGTTAATAGTATTTACACATGATTTGAGGTATTGAATCGGCGTGGTTCTCATGGCGACGCTAGGACGGCGATAGCGGCAGACGGTCTCCATGACGACACTCCCTGGAGACTTCACACGCGGAGTAGGTACGGGTGCGATCAATCCCGGCCGGAGGAAGCCTGCGCTCACCGCGCCGCCACCGGCGCCGCCGTCGCCACTGCGCGGCTCCGTAGCTCGCGCTGCGGTCAACGCGCACTCTTCTCATCCTTTAATCATTAAAAGGAAGACAACAAACATTCAACTTTAATGTTTCCTTTTAAATAGAAAATTTCCATAACAAGTCGCTACAAATATTATATTTTTGCGATTTGTATCTCACTGGTCTAAACTTTTTTTTTTTATTATAACTGCGAACTAAAATCTTATTTATGTTAAACACATTAAAAATTTACAGCATCATGAAATGAGCCAAGAAGCGTGTTCAGTGAAAGTCATAAATAAGCATTGATTAGGGTTCCATATAGTTCACCCTCAGCTCCATATTGACCGTCCATCGTTGATGATAAAGGAGGATGGAGCACATTCAACGTTTCTACTATTATAAAATACTAGCTGTTCTATCGGTATCTGTTCCATAACTACTTCTCGCACTCGGGTAAAATGTAACCCTTCTATCTGCGGTCCTAGAGACTATATTGTGTACCTTTTATTTATATCGGTTCAAAAGGACTTACTTGCAATTTTACATAACTGTTGGTGAAGCATAGAAGATCTGGTAGTCGTTGGCTCTCGCTCTACATATTCTTCATTAGATTTAACCCGTTTGTATTCTTTAGGGCATAAAACGAGTGAGCTTGACACATTGACAAACAAAAAAGTCTCAGTGCTCGTTTACGATAACATCGCATATTCTTCGTAACTTGGCGATGTAACTTACACAATAAACGTAACGCAACACGTATGTACTGGCAACGCTTCGTCGGTTTTTCCTGATCTTGGCATTGGTCCTGCTTTGTTTGTAACATGTTTAAAATACAAATTGAAGATTAGAAAACTTTTTATTTGCTACACATTACGCAGTAGTCTGTTCGATATAGGGAGTTCAAAGTTTATAGCCCAATTACATTTCTGCTGGGATTAGCTCCGATTGCCTCAAACTGCATATCATTTTGTCTCTTGCTTATGTTACTTAGTGTAGGTTACCTACTCATTGTAATCAAATCCAGATTTTTAAGAAACAAGGCACAGTTAGCTGAATAAACATTAAATCCACCCCAATGAATATCAATGCACAAATACATTGTTCATCACATAAATCACAAGCTGTTCTGTTCCCGAGCTGACCAATGCAAGTGACCAACAATCAAATAGCTCTCGATTTTTATATACATTTGAAAGCATGTTAAGGCGATTTAAAAACATGTCCCTTCGTAAAAGGATCTTAAGATTAATGTTTTAACTATGTAACATTACAGTTTCTACATTTTGCCGTTTTGCATAAGTAACTGTAGGCAAAGTATAAATAAAAAATATTGCAGTTTAACTTAGTGCTCGATAAGCTTGGAGTCCAATTTGTAGAAATAATTCTACCTAGTTTTGGGTACTATAGGTAATATTTCAGTGGTGAGGCACGTGACCTTGACCCCAGAGCATAGGCCTAACCTGCCCCAAAAGCGTTCAGTTATAAGTTGGCGGTCGATAAATAAGATGGGGTTCGCGCAAGCGCCAACATTCCCGCTCACCCAATCGATCTGTCCGCCCACGTGACGCAACGCATTTGCGGGGATTCTTTGCGGACGCCTCAGTCTTTATACTACAAATTTACAATTGAGCCACTGAAAGACCTAGGCTTTAAAGGGAGACCAGAGAAGCTGAGAAAAAGAAACCGTATAAGCAAACTATAGAATAAATTGTACAAAGTAGCTATTATTTTTCATTAAGGCATAGTGCTACCCATACAAATGCAAACCTTGAAATTAAGCACAAAAAACAATAAGAATGCAACGATCAACTTAGTCTATCTACCTAAGGCTCGTTTTTATATTTGGTCATAGTCAGCGTGAGCCAACAATTACGAAATATCATTATGACGTTAAGGTAGATGACGATAAATTCGTCATCCGTCTTCGTATTTTTAACCGACTATATGATTACACAACTTTATGAAAACAGGTGTTGTCCAAGGAAGGATAAAGGTTACTCTCACTAGTCAGCAAGGTTTTACTAGACCGTTTCTTAACACCACCAAGTTCCCGCCCTAATTTGGTCCTTATGGAACATAATCTGTCGCCAAGTAATTAATTTTAATGCACACATAGTTATTTATTAGTTTCAATTTCTTGTGATCACACATTTCGAAAGCAGAGTCATCTTGGTAAAATAGATCAATCTAGAATCAACATCATTCTGATATACCGAACTGAACAAAGAACATATTTATCTGTATGATGATAAGATAACAAGTAAATGCCTAATTTGAAGGTAAATAAGAAAACTGAGGGTTTGATTCATATGAAGGACTATGCGATGGGGACAAGACTAGAGTCCACCCGGTCCCCAACCAATATATTGCGCCATTTATATTCTCATTAGTTGTTTCATTTGATGAGATTATCTACGCTCCCTCGAGGTTGAAGCTCATCATTTCTTGTAAACATGATATTGGTTGAGTTCATTTAAACTTAACAGACTGTAAAGATATCTAAGTATGATGAGGAAAGTTTGTAGTCTAGTCATCAAACTAAATACAAGCAACATAAAAATTGCTTGACAAAATGGATATATCAATTTCATACTGTTATACTTGAAAAGGGAAGAGATGGCCATTATTATAATAACGTTAAATAAACTGGATTAAGAATTACATACCTATGTTCACCTGAATGTTTTCTTCAACCATTTGAAATGAGCGAATTTGAAGTAACTCATTTAAATAATTGGGTATGTTTTGACAATAGTAGCTGTTTTAGGATCATATTTTCTTGTTTTCAACGATAAAACTGATCCTTCAGTTAGGGGAATCATTACATACTTGTTGTCTACTTTCAGACTGTACTAGATCAGAGGAACCTACGTTCAGTATTGTCCTATATTAAATAAAAGTATGTACATGAAAAAAAACTATTGGAATGAAAATTGTGATTTCATAATTTTGATACAGTGTGAGGATTTTTGTAACCAAATCTATTACTAATTTCTTCTACTAGACTGAGTCTTAATAAATATTATCCTTAAAACTTTATGTTCTTATTGCCAGAGCTGCAGGTTAGATCTTTAAGTTTAGCAGCTCAGCTTGGTCGGAATTTTCCCAAATCCATTGGCCACTAGCCACAGACGTGAACATTTAAGAACGTTTGCTACTGGGTCACAGTCAGGATCACCACATGTTCGTTGCCTCCCATGGGCTCGAGGGTGCAACAACGAATTTCCGAACCCTGCTCTGTACGAGTTTCTGAAAACCCACAAAGTGATACCGTCCCGAGTCAGGAATCGGAACTCGGGCCAAGTGCATGGTATTTGCGTTCGCGAACATTTATTTAAAAATTTCTGGATTGCTAGTTAAAACTGTCATTTCACTAAAATTCCTTGCTCCTAATGTACCATACTGTGTCACCTGTGTCTCAAGGGACACACTATGTTGAGCCTTCCTAGCCATTTGTAAATAGGAAAAACCCACCTATAACCCGAATCACAAATTAATCAACTCATATTTCTCATTCTCACGTGAATCATTTTAGTCGGTCAATGTCAACAATAAGTAAAGCTCTTGGTATTTAGTACAGTTATGTGTATTTCTGAAAACATCTGAATGTGAATTGAAATAGGATTTTGAAAATGAACTAAATGAATGGGATAGATTAATGCAGTAGCACGCATGTAAATAAATAAATAGCCCTGTAGTGAACACGAAGATACCGGTGAAGCGGAATTAGAATGAAGTGCGCGGCGCGAGTCGCGGCGGCCGTGTGCCACGTCATTGCCGTGACCCACTGACATAGTTCCGCGGGGCCGCCTGCACCGATATCTGCACGCGCCGCGCTCTTCCTCTACTGCCCCTTTACTCTTTTACCTATCATTTGTATTTCAATGAATTTGAATCATAATTTATTCCCTGTTACGTTGGAAACTTATGATTTCAGAAATGTTAAATGCCAAACATTATATTTATTAACTCACTATCCTCGTATCTAGGTTGGTGTTATCATAGTATAATTTAAAATATATCTTACAATAGTTATCACATAGTTTAACCTAGTATGTGTTTAAATCATTATAAATATATTTTAAAGCATAATCACATATTAAAAACATAATATAGGTCATATGTTCTGTAAAATGTTACCTGTTTCTAGTTGTCTGTATTGTTTCTATCGTAGAGTTAAATAAAAATCTCGCTATTGAGTTATGCAATGGATGACCTTGTTATCTAAATTGTGCACTTGACACAAATACTGTTCCATTTCACTTTCATGTAGGTACGAGTGCCTACGTCACAGCTTACAACGTATCGTGGTCTGTCGCGCGATTTAGTCGTTTATTTTATGTCTAGTGTTATAAAAGACCTAGTTAAACCGTCACGATTAATAACAATCGTTTTCAATTATATAACAATAGAACATATTATTTATTTTATATTATTATTCTTATATTAAAACTAAATGAATGGGATAGAAAACCTTAAATTATACCCACGGTAACCTTTATAATATGTTATTCCTTTTTGATGAAATAATTAAATGAATATAATTATTTTTGCACCTCTGGCATTCGGTTCTCTTTCGATCAAATAAGTTATAAATAACTCATGCATGATATACCAAGTAGTTACTAGTAGTAAGAGTAGTCGTCTTGATAAATAAAATAAGTAATGGATTATTCATGTACTGTTTTTCACGACAAATAGAACTTAAGTTTTTAAAAGGTTTGCCTACATCGTGATGTTGATTGTTTATAATATTTTGGTCGTGTTTCGCAACAAATAGATGGCTAATGAAATAGCAAACAATTTTTTGTTATGTATTTATACGTCGTACTGAATCGTATTATACTCGGGTTTATTCGGCTAGTTGAGCGCGTCGTGTCGGTGAGCGAGATCGCAGCAGAGTTCGCTCAGTTAGAAGTGACGTTGGTGTGACTATAATAGCGATACTGTTCAGTCCGTCAGTCCACCTTCTCACGCTCTTGCTCTTAGCCTTCGCTGTCGTCGTCACCGTCGTCGCCGTCGACGTTCTGCGTCGTGTCGCGCCGCGCCGCCCGCCGTGTTGATAATTTGTAAAGCGCCGAACGAAAAGGATGTGTGTATATCTACGTCTCGCCTTTCAGTTGACTTTCATCGTCGTTTTGTAGCGAACGTTTCGCACGGATATCGATAGGAAATTGCACTATCACTACGTAATAAAGTTATTGCATGTCCTAGACGGCAAATATTACAATTTTACGAGACGTAATTCAAACTTCAGTACCTAGTTTTTTGTTAATTAGTTTTGTAGCAGAATTAAGAGTGTGAATTTAGAAACCTTCATAGTATTGAAAAATAGCGTCGCGGCGGTCGTGGCGCAATGCAGTGTATGTTTATATGCGGATACGTATTGTGCTGTTTAAAATTGATCCTGGGATACATACGTTTTTCAAATAGTGGAAGTGAACGCTTGAGTGTGTCCTAGCCATGCTACCTATGGTACAGACAGAACCTGTGCATTTCAATTGCGGGGTATCTGTCAATGTGGCCGCTTCCCCTCCGGCTACATTGCCACCCTCGCTTACACCGGATTCCGATGTGGATGAACTAGTCGACATCTTCTTCGACGTTGATGTTGCTGTCAACACATTGCCGAGGTAATTTGCTAAACAAAACATACAAATACATCGCTATAACAATTATAGCATGGAGCTAGCTCGTGAAACATAATACACTGAGTTTTAGCCTAATATTATTGTGTATTATACAGCCATAGCCTCAAACGTGCATTAAAATACGGCGTAGCATTATACAGCGATGGAAATCTCACATTCTTAATTTCATGCTGACATGTTTGTTTCACAAAGTTTATATGATTCGAAACGATATTTTGTATTGTAATCAGTCAAGTCACAACATCGGACCAATGACATACAATACCGAGACCCAGAATGATTGCGGGTCACATAATGAAGATAAAATTAGTAATAACGAATGATAAGAAAATATTAAACCAACAATATAACGCTAATCCATTTGCTTGATCTTGTGTTTGAGAATCAATATAGAAGGGGTTCTCGAAATAAGTAAAATTAAAATTGCGTAACAAGAAATGAAGTACGCTTGTTGTAAAACCAAGTGAAAATGTCGTTATCGTGGAGTTACATAAGTTTATAAATTTTAATTTTTATACTAGTCGATTGAGGCGTGTCTAATACGAAATTTTAAGGCTTCATTATAAACAATACTCTCAAGATGTTTGAAATAATTTCACCATAAGTATTTATTTATCAGTCATCACAAATATGAAAAGGTTAAAATCAATAACTCGATTGCAAATTAGATTTTAATATCTATGTTCAGTGCATATCATCTGCCTAGCCTTTTACATGTAATAACGTAATAATTCTATCAGTTCAGGAAGGAATCCTTCCATGACTCATGTGTTCATCGAGACAGCGGTTGTTTGTAAACCTTTCATGACAATGTGAAATTTTCCGTCACATAATTGATTAAATATTATAACTTCTTTTGCACATCATTTCCTGAATTAATTCAATCCGACGAGAAAGGTGCTCGATTAAACAAATATCCCCCTTAATATAACTATGTACATACCTATGCAGTACATTGTAATTATCGATATTTGTTCATTTGCTACCTACAATAACAAGTCCTATAGCTACAGTTATGCAGCGTTGCAATTAGTAGAAAATATAACTAGCAAAACAGAGCTCAGGTTTAATTTGCAATTTAAGTTCATTTTCTATCCCTGTCTTGTCACACAATAGTAATGAAAATAACATTTAATTAGCACCATCTGCGGAGATTCATCAAGCGGTCTAAATAAAACAAGCTAGTTTAAAAAAAAATCCTCTGGTACTGAGAGCAGGAGCCATCACCACGCACACATTGCGTTGTAGTCGTTGTTCTGAGCAAGGTTGCGAAGTTATATGAAAACACCGTTTCAGTATAATAATACTACAATAAATTAACGACAAAAGATGAGTTATTGTTTGTGCTAATTTATAATAAAAAGTCACGATTATTTTTATCTCTAATCCGTCTGCGATATTGCACACGTGTGTGCTGCTTACTGTAACTTGTAGCTACCTACATCACGCCGAGGTTTGTAAAATGAAGACCTCCTTGAACGATTTAATCCATTTCCTTTTCGCTAGATTCGGCGGTTTCAATTAAACTTGTGTAGCCAAAGGCATATTACTAAACCTTGATACTGAGTCGTATAGCATTCAAAGATACAAAAAAAGATGACGATATAGACGTTATTGGCTTCCATATCTGTAGATAAAGATTGTTTCAAACGATTTTCTTTCGCCTTATGATTGGTTTTGTAGAGTTGCGACTACGACAAGCTACAACTAGTTCAGATTCTAAGCATAAATAATCTCAATTACATTGTGGTAGGCGAATGATAAAGATTATTTCAAAGAATTGACTCATTTATGTGTAGGATATAATGCAATATCAGTGATTATTTTATAAGGAACAGGTGTGTTTCAGGTAAAATATGAATAGAAGTACATAGGCATATCAAAGATTTAAGCTTTGTAACTTTACCAATCCAAGCCATCAATCTTGAATAGTAACTTACACGGACTGATAGATATTCATATTCTGTGCATAAACGCTTCAAAATTACGTGTTTCTTTTACAGAAGAAGAAACCCCAGTTGACGTAACTATGTATTCATCGTAGGTACTGCACCCTCAACTTTCAAAAAGTGAAAGTCTTCAAAATCGGCCTAGTAGTTTTTGCGTGACGCTCTAAGTGATAGAACAAATACTAATAGGTGATACATACAAAGTAATAGTGTTTCAGCTCTCGAGGAAAAGATCATTATAGTTCAACTATCTATTCAATATTATATTTCATATGTGAATCCGTGTGTATAAGAACAAATACTTGCCTTGCTTCGCCAAAGACCATTGCTTTGTTTTGCAATTCACTGGTAAGTTAGTAAAAATAATCAAAAGTTTTATTTTATACGTGCTTGTAGAATTAGCTGAAATATTAATTATTCACTTAATTCTGTTAATAGAGGTGTAGCTATTTAGATTATTGATTTGTCGCTAGATTGCTGATTTTTCTGATCGACTTCTTCCGGTTACGTTAAATTACGTTCCCACTTTTCCAATATAAGGATAAGGTTGCTCTGCATTGGGCGTTGGTCCAGCGTAGGCGTTTCATGCCGTGTATTGAATCTGGGTTCAGAGTTTTAATGACTAATATGAGTTATTTGGTTAATCAAAATCAAAATATAATTCGTTGTAAATAAATTGACCTAAAATGGTATTAATCATATCACCAGGTCGCTTTTAATACATACTTTTACCACTCTATTGATGCAGTCAAATTCATGTAGTAGCAATAATTACATATTGTATCTCAAAACTATCATTAGCGTAGCCTCTCCGTAGCATTTGCGTAGCAACTGTGTAGCGTATCCGTAACATTTGCGTAGCGGCTACGTAGTATCGGCGTAGTGTCTGCGTAGCGCCTTCGTAGTTTCAAGAAATATCTTCACTTTAACTGTTAAGATATCGCGATTATTATTTATATCTTAAATACATTTTTAAATTGCTTTAATTAGAAGTAAAATACCAACATCAAGCCAAGCATTTGTTTTGCCCAAGTTTGTTTTAATTGTTAATTTCCTTGCAAGTAAAGTTAGAGTTTTAAACTATTTTTTTCTAGATGCTGGAATTTAATTATGAAAATATCAATTCAAGATATTTTTATTTATTTGATAGTGACAAATATTTACAGTTACTATAGCTATAATTTTCAAGAAGACTATTGTTAAAACATTGATAGGTTTGAGAGTTTAAGTGCCATACAATATAACGAGTAGAAGCTTGACTGGTGGATTATATAATTACGATTCGCGCGATCTTATAACTCTTTATGTTTTTACTCTCCATGGCTTCACTTGGAGTATAAACATCTTTTGAAAGTGGTTCCAATACTTTCGTAAAATGAAAGATATTTTTCATTACATGTACAAAAAGTTCGTTAGCTAATAGGTCGTGTAAACGCAAATAAAAATTAGCTTAACCCATTACTTTAGACCAAAAACGCCTTATATAAATATATTATTATAGTAATTTTTTACAAGTAGGTACATACTTAGTGATTTTTACCCGACGTCTAAGGTTTTTTTTTTTTATTATAAATACATAACAAGAAATCTCCACCGGATTAAAATCTCAACGCTTAAACAAAAGTCTCTCCAATAAAACGTATTACGCTACAATACGTACATACTTACAAGTCCCATAAACTATAACATTGTTATGTCAGAACTAGAGTCTCAGCAACACGGCCTTACTCGATGTAATAATATCAGATACAAGAGCTTATAATAAAGTTGCTTATGTTGGTAGTCAAGTAGTTGTCTCGATGACGAATACCTGTTGAGTAACGATTGAAAAAGCGAAACCTTCGACCGCGGAGCGCTGACAATGCTTACCAACTTTCACCTATTCGAATTTAAGTGTCAACTTAAATACAGCCTCAAATTAATATTGAAGTATGCTAATACAGCTATAGGGAAAAAAGTATCCGGGTTTGGTCCAATTACTTCGATCAATATTATTGATTATGCGCAAATGATCCACCCAATGTGTATCATCACTGTATTTCGCTTAAATTATGCACTGAACTCGAAATCAGACAGGATATGTGCATGTACTAGGAACTAGATAGAGGCTTCAAACATTTTCGAGAATTATTATACTATTTCTGGTCACGCTTGTGGCGCGTTGTTGTTATTCCGAACATTATTATTTCAAGGTTGTGCGGCCGTCGCAGTGAGGTTGCGTAGTGGGGCTCCTCGGTAGGCGTCGTTCAACTGGTATCTCTGTCCCTCTTTTGCATTAAGGTTCAGCTTACTCTGTACTTGGCATTTGATATGAGCCGCGTCAATGTGAACATAACTATTCCTTGATAGTCAGTCCATTACGATAGTGTACATCCTCACCTGGTTAAAGTTTTGATAATATATAAATACCTATTTTAAAACCTGAATAAATACAATACATTACTTGCTTATAGCAAGTATGAGTCATACTCTTGCACTATTATAATTATAAATTGACTGGGGAATCGACTGTATTGTAAAGAAAAAATGCTTCCTTTGTTATTATTTGTTTTAGAAGTAGAATTTAAGTAGATTTTCACCACCACTGTTACACTATTTTAGATTACATACGTAGGTATCTTTATAAAATAGAACATGTTTATTTTTCACAAAAAGGGAATGTCTATCAAATCACCATTCATCAAACATCATTGTATTGTAACATACTTATATTTTTTTGTAAGATATTGTTACAAATCATCATACTTTAATAATAGTTTATTTTGTTTGCTGCTTCTGTAGAATTGAATCCTGTGACCTCCAACTGGGAGACACATGGAGGGGGATGCAAGGCAAGATGAGCGTGACAGCGCCGGTTAAGAAGATAAGAAAAAAGTCAGACAATAAGCCACAATCTCAAATGTACGTATAATACGCTTGATACATTGGTGGAAATGTCTGGGTTTTTAAATTAATGCCTATTTTCCTTAACGTGTTGTGCTTGCATTATTTTCGTGTTTAGTACACCAGTCTCAACGGAAGCCGGAAATAGAGTACAGGCGTTAGAAACAAAACCTCTTTTGTTAGTTTATCAATACACAGTATTTAAATAAGCCTAGTTTTTTTGCAAATTCGTTGCAATAAATTCAATGGCATACAATTGAATGTTTTATAGCGAACGTGTTTTGAGCTGAGTAGACGAAATACTGGTAGGTAACTTGTTAAATGTACTATTGAACCCGGCGTAGTTTAAAGCTTGTACAATACATGTACATATATGAGTTTTAAATATGTTTGTAATTATTTACATAATTGTCGAGCAAACTGGGTATTTTTATTATATTCGTATACAAATTATAAGGCTTAAATAAAAGAACTCTAGTGTCGGGTGTTGAAGGTTACATTCACACCTATCGTTATCAGGAGAGTTTAAATTATTACTACCGATATACGATCACTAGGTCAACGTGTCAAAATAAAACTTCATGAAGAATATTTACTTATTTCAATGTTTTGTGGCTTACTATGTCCCCAATACAGGTGAGCTATATCTGTGTTATATGTACTTAATTGTTTCTTGTTGTAATATTATTAAGTATTTATTTAATTATGTATGAGTTCAATAAAGTTTTGTCATGTTTGGCCTTCAAGGGTTGCTTTATTTGGAAATCTTAAAATTATCTTTGTCAGCCTGGTGGCATGCAGTAACTGAAAAAAAGTTCAGCGAAAAAGTTATTCAATTATTAGAATAATGATTTTGCTATTAAAATGCATTAAACAAAATTTGTATTCAATGTGTAAAAGAGAGCAATATGCTGCTTAGAAGTTTTTGAGGGGGGAATTCTGCGTCCTTGTCGCGCAAAACGGTTACTCTGCTGCGAGGTGTGGAGTTGCTGTGGCGTTTTTTGCATTGTGACGTCAGCGTGAAGTAGTTGTCTTTGTCTAGCAAACTATTTTAAATCACTAATATGTACCACGTTTCATTACATATTTCACTATTGCTTGTCTTCATACAAATATAAATAAAACTATAAAAATATAGACACATACATGGATTCATCAGCAAAGCTCTGCAACCAATATTATCTTATTATATTGTATTGTTATAATTATGTGTTCGTGCTATTACTATGAATTGTTTATTTATGCAAGTATGCAAGTAATGTTTTTGATATTGTTACTCGGTTCATGCATGATTTATTATTTTAATCTTATAAAATCACATAATGGGCGGTTTTAGTTCAATTACAACAGGGCTGTGTGGTTCGGAAAAAATAGTTCCATGGCATTATTAAAATTTGCGTTTCTTGTACGATTCTCCCTGAATTAACACAAATAGTACTCTAATACAAATATGTACTTAGCCGAAATTTAGGTGTTATAGAGGTTTCCGTTCCGAAAACAAAAGACCTTCAGCATGACATCTCCATTTCTTTATATACTCTTAATAAGTTTGTTTTTTGGAAACCGTATCGCAGTAAACGCATACATATGTTACCCACCCCTTTTTAGCGCACTAATTGGTGACTGAAACAATAACCCTCACTGAAACATTGTTCATAGTAAAGTTTACTTTCTATCTTCATCTCTTCTCTTCTATGTAGGATGTATTAAATAACAGGGACTTAGCATGAAAATAAGTTGAAAATGCCTGATAATGAACACTTTCTCAGAATCTGTGTACATGCATGGAATTTGCAAATGTCATTTGTTTTATAAATTTTATTTTTGCTGGCTGGGTGTTTTTGATATTGTACCCTCAATGTCGTATTGATGTTGTTGCAGAAGCAAAATACCTGATTTCTTGTTTTTAGATATATTGGAGTGCTATTGTTTCTGCAGAATAATGATGTGTGTGAAATTCTGTGATGGTATTTGTTGTGTTGTTGATATAAGGAATTGCAAAATTATTCATCATGCGGTATTTATTGGATTTCGATTAGGTTGATACGGTCAAAAAGTTTTATCCGCTGTCAGATTTATCCTAATTACTAGGGCCCATAGCTAAGAGACCAGAAGATGAGCTGTTTTAGTAGGTACCTGAACGAAACGTTTTGGGTATGATGGCCGGGTCCGGATTCAGGTTCAATGTAATGGTTAGCCAATAGGAAAATTTTAGTACTGACAAGGAGCCTGATCTTTGTAGAAACTTCTTCACACAATACCTTAGCATAATGAGCATTCAACAATTTATAACACCTTAAGTAAAAATATAATTTTATCATAGGAAAGATTGTTATTTGTTGTAAAATCCGTAGCTTTAAAAACTCACAGAATTATCTCATTTTGGGATATGGTTATCCTACTTACGGGAAATCTGATATCAATGTCTGATGTGTGTTTTCACATATTTTTTCTTACTCAAAATTTCATTCTTTATATCTATGTTATGGGACTAGAAGCCAGATTAATAAAACATTTGGTTTAAGGCTTATCACGGTGTTGGGACTCATTAAAAGGTGTTATTGGTGCCATTCTAGTATTTATATTTGATGGGTTCTTTCATATGGCCCTACATTGACAGTTTACATAGCTAGAGGAACAATTTCAGTAATTAATATTATTTTGTAATAAGAGCCACGCTGGTTGTAAAATCTTTTTCCATTTTTTCACAAACAATTTACTGGACCTAAGTCCGTGGTCTAATCTTATAATTTGATGAATTAAAAAGCATATAATTTTTAAATTTCATTTTTTTGTGTAACTGTATTATTCATACAATACCCATAACATGATAATACTCTTCAACCATATCATTTAGATATAGATATGTGGAAGTCTCAAAACTCGATTATCACGCCTATAATGATAATAAAAAATATGATAATATTCAAAAAGTAGATTACGAGCCTCAGATAGTGATTCAAGATGTTTATTTGATTTTCAGAAATAAGTGTCACAACGAGAAGAAGCGACGGGAACTCGAAAACGAAACCATAAATCAGCTTGAAGAGCTTCTCGGCACCTGTCTCGCTGAAGTAAAGCAGCCGGACAAGAACGGCATCGTACGCGAGGCCACCCGGCAGATCCAGGAGGTGCTGCGGCGCCGGCGGGAGTGCCCCGAGGAGTGTCCGCTGCGCGTCGCCCAGTGCCTCTCGCCCGTGCAAGCCGGCGAGGTCAGCTCCACACAGCCCTCCTGCGCTGGGTTACATTACTCCGAGCTCACATCACTAATCGAGGTATTTTATTTCATTCATTTTAATAAGTTTTATCCTGTTTTGTTACATGAAGCACTGTTGACAAATGTTTTAGTCAATAATGATCTAACTAGCTTAACACGGTTTTTATTTTATTTTAATATATTGGCAATATGGGTAGTATGCCATTGAGAAGTTAAACATGCCATTTTGTTTATATGTTAAATCTGTTTTGTTTTTATCAGTAGGTACGCATACAAACGTGCAACAATGTTGTAAACATTCATGCATTTTTTCTTATAGAAACTTACATATCTTGCAGGTGTTATCTATAAAGTAAACTAAACAACTTAAATAACTGTTTTAGGCGCTCAAGCACTACACCGGCACCCTCGGATGGGTTTTATTGGAAATAAACTCAAAGGCTGAAATAGAATGTATAACCGAAAACATTAAGGAGCTCACTCTGCAAGACAGAACAGAGTTATACAAGAAATCGATATTCTCGCTTTTGCATGTCAAAGATCATGTAAAATTAAGACCGTTGTTAAGAAATATACAAACCTTTAACTGGGGTTCAGGAGAAATCGACAAATTTCAAGCTATACAAGCTCGTCTTCTTATCAAAAACTCCAATGGGACTGACAGTGCTGGGTAAGTTTCATAAAGTTAATTTTATTAAGTTGGATATTCAACAAAATAAAGCCGTCAAGGTGTTGAAAGACATCGAGACATCGGGTAGCACTATTGATATGGACGTGTTTTGCTATTTCATTGTGATAGTAGATGGTGACGGTCGAACGATAAGGGGCCGATTACTTGTTACTAATACGTATTAAAGTCGAGTAACGCAGAACTACTGTAGGAATCTATTTCACAAATGAAGGCAATACTGTGCATAACAATCTAGAATATTACGCAGTTGTAGGTACTAGCTTTAAATATTTTCTTTATAAGCGTATAATATTAAACAAGACTGTTTATCGTCGTTTGAGAGTAACTCAACACAATTGATATTGAGAAGTAAGCTACGTAATAGATGTACTTAATACCTATGTTGTGGATAAATAATTATATTACGTGTAATTTTGAGTTCGGGCTACGAAAAGAAAAGGACCACTATTCAAACTTACATGTTAACTTAGAATGTGCAGTAGTTTGCTTTAATGATATGTCTTTGCTGTGGGGCGTGCCTTATTAACAGATAATCTGTGCAGATAGGTGGTTTAAGATTAGCAAATTACTGATTTCAATGGTGAGTCAACAGTAACAACATACGCATTATAGCTTAATAAACGAGTCTTATAATGTTCTATTTTTATACATAAGGGTAAGTTGCATTTGCTTTAACTATGAGAACTGTGTTGTTCGATGATTGTTTTCGTTGGTCAGGTACGCGGAGTGCGTGATCCACGCTGCGCCAGTGCGCGGCTCGTCCTCGGAGGAGGCCGGCTCCGTCATGTGCGTCATCCGGCGCTGCGAGGACGCGTCGGCCGCACTTCTCCCCGGCGACGGCGGCCCGCCCGCCATCACCGCCAAACACTCCGATCACATCGTCTTCAGATTGGATTGTAACTTCATTATTTTATGTAAGTCATTACACCACATCCTGAAAACTTATAAAAGGAATTCTCTGCATCTGTCTGATAACAAAACTTTTTTTCTTCTTTCAGTTTGTGATTTAAGTGGAGTGGAAAACTTAATAAACACTTCTAAACCCCTGGTGGGTACTCGTTATTTGGAACTAGTTGAGAATTGTGATCGTATTCGCGTAGCCGCGCACTTACAAGAAGCCGTGTGTCTTCCCGCGCCGCCAGCTATCAGTGAACCATTTCGGTTGCGTATCGCTCCTGATAGACCTTGCTTCAGAGTCGTAGCGCGGTCACGTCTATTTAGAGCGAAACCGTCGTCGGGCGAGCCGGATTTTATAATGTCCACGCACACCGTCCTGGGCGACGAAGACATGGATCTCCTCGAAACAGACGGTCCTCGGCCACCAGTTGGCGGGCCGCTCATGACGTCTGTTGCTAACGGAGAATCCTCTACGTGTGAACCACGATATCGGTCACCTATAAGTCCCAATGATGGCAATCCTTTCCTTAGTGAATTCGACCTGGAACCTTGGGCATCGTCTTTGCTCGGCGAAATGCCCAGTGAAGACTCAAAAGACCGCAAAGAGAGTGTCCCCGAAACTCACTCGCAACCCTTAACGCCGCGGGCACCGCCCACACCGGGAGAGGGACCACCTTCGAATCAGCCGGCCGAGGAGCCTAATAGACTTCGGAGTCTCCTTAGTAAGAAACCAATGCCGGGAAATGAAGGTGCGGTGAACTCGAACAATCGGATACTAAAAGATTTGCTGAAACAAGAAGACGAAGAGGCTACAGGGAGCGAGACGTCAGCGCCGCACACGCCGCACACGCCGCACACGCCGCTGACGCCGCACACGCCGCACACGCCCAGCGCCGCGCTGTCGCCGCTGCACTCCGCGCAGCCGCGCCCGCCGCCGCACGCGCTGCACGCGCCGCACCAGCCGCACCAGCCGCATCCCGCGCCGCAGCACCATCACAACAACTCCGACGTCTTGCTCAGGGTGAGTCTCCTTATCACTAACCCGCTACCTCACTACCAGTTATAAATATCATTACAAACAACTTTACTACCCTCAGATATTAAACGACAAGTCGGACGAGGATGCCGAGGAGAACCGAAGAAATTCTGGTGACGGGAACCGAGGCGTGTCCCAACCTAGCGCTCTGCTATCCCAATTGCTCTCCAGTAGTAATGGGCCGTCTGGCAATGGACGACAGCAGGATAACAGCGACAATTACATGGAAAGAATGGCCGGAGTCAAACGCAAGTTCGAAGAAACTAATAAAGGAGCCCCAAGTAATCCTAAAAGGTCTACGCCTGAAAACCAGCAGGTATTTATTACCCACAAAGATATCATTTTATTATGTTCCTATTGACAACATTTTGAAAATTATTTCTACAGCGAGAGTTTCATTCAAACCGAACTGGAACTGGCAATCATGGACTAATTCTAAGATGACCTTTCCTTCTTTGAAATATAGATCAGTATATCTAATTGTACATTAACTTTTAGGTAACGTCGAGCGCGCTCCCCGCATCATCGGCGGCGTCATCGACTGCCACGAGTCCGGCCACGAGCAGCAGCCCGGGCATGAGCCAGCTGTGTCAGAAGAACCAGATCCTGGTATCCCTGCTAGCGCGGCAGCAGACCACGCCCACCACGCCCCTGCCCCTCCCCAACCCCAACCTGCGCGCGTACGGGCCCACCGCGCGGCCACGCCCCCCGCCGCCGCCGCAGATGCCGCCGCAACGACATTTGCACTCCACGTTATCCAACATATTGACCGGAGCCAACCAGTAAGTCCCTTCTTAAATACTGTTTACTGTTTCTTTTATTTGTGGGAAATCATCAAATTATTGTGGGTGTAGGGTGAGGGAGTGTCTAACTGACTAAAATCCACTATAAAAAAAAAATAAGAAAAATAAGAATTATTATTTGCGGAGACACGGTTATTTTGGTTACAGGTATTACAGGTATTTTGGTTTGGTTAGATCCAGCATATCTCACCGCTGAATCGGTATGCAAATTTATAGTAGACACTGGTACATACTACATTATAGTAAGTTCAACTCAGTCGTGCGCGCGGCCCTATGTGTGGGTAACCCTTGTACATATACAGTGACTTTGTGTGCGTGACAAGAGGTACAGTCGGGTACAAATACAGTTATTTAGGGGTTGTATACGGCTGTTTAAAGTACAGTTATTACGTAATTTAGTTTATTTATTTATAATGATTCTGTATCGCTACTTGAAAAATCAAATGATGAATTTTCGGATTCGCTACTTTCACCAATGTTAATTATAAATTCTGACTCCATGTCAAAATGTCTATAGTATTCTTCTTTTTTCTTTTGTACATGTCGACAAGTATTACCCAACATCCCTTCATCAATTTGACTTAAACGTTAATTTATGAGTTTCATTATTTCCGTCTTATTTTGGTCGACATTATGCGAAGCAATATAATTTTTTAAAATTCCCCACACATTTTGTTTCCATTATTATACTAAATTATAGGTCTTTTACATTCTTAGTCCACACATTTATTTATTGTCCGCGTACCCCGAGCTAGAAAATATGTAAGGAGTATTTAATTCATCTTAGATATTTCACTTCATTTATTTCTTAGATACTGTCAATGTCAATTTGAAAAGCCGTATGAGAAAATAATGATAAACTGTAAAATGTAATAATAAAAAGCTTTGAATGTTGTTTCATTTTTTTGAAACGCTACCTGACTCCTTAAAACATTTTCTCCGTGAAGAACTAGACATTTTCGTAAACGACTGTACCCATAACAAAAAGCGATGAGAACACGTCATGCTCGGACGACGTCACTGTCACACGAATGAAAGTTGTATATTTACAAGCCGACGCACACATAGGGCCGCGCGCAAATCTGAGTTGAACTATCTATAACATAGCTCATGTTCCTTCTTAAGCCCTTTTATGTACAGCGGTTCCTCTTCCGAACAATCCCGCAGCTCCGGCGGGCTTTGTTAACATCTGTTTGGTAGGTTTTAACTAGTGTTGCAATGTTATAGCCGGCCGAACAACATGAACGGCGGTAGCGGCGTCCCGGCGGAGGGCGGCGGCGCGGCGCTGGGCTCGAGCCACCTGCAGATGGTGCTGCAGAGCGGCGCGCTGGCGGCCGGAGCTCGCTATCCTGCGCCGCATGCTATGCAGCATTACCCGCAGCAGGCGCCCGGACACGTGTATAACAACCAGCCGCCACAGACAACGTTAGTATACATACCAGTCTTACGTTAACATTGGACGATATAATGCTTATTCTTAAATCAAATCATTTATTTATATATCAAAGTTCACACGAAAATTCAACATTGTTTCTTAAAATCTAAACATATGTGCTAACATTATAATTGCTTGAACTAGGTTGAAACCTTTGTCTCAAGCGAAAATAGAGCTTATTTGATAATTTGACAATATAAATTGACAATCTAATATACAAGCTAACATCAATTAAAATACATATTTTTACTTATACCTTATTTATTACTGTTTGTGTCTGCAATCGAATCCCACCCTATTCAATAGTTTTAATGTGCACGGGTACTTAGAAATTGTATTTTTGCCTTTCATTGATTTCACACTTTAATTACAGAAGTAATAACGTGCGACCTCAAGGCGGTCCTGCTGGTGACAGCGAGGTACCGAGTGATCTCACACTGTCCGACATTCTGGACGAGGTGATCGAAAACATGCCCGACGCTGACCGCCCGCAGCCTGATGTCAATGTGCGGCAACGACAGGTACGCTATCAAATTATTCACTTTACTTTCTCTTGTCTTATTTCTATTTTGTATTTTTTTTTGTTAAATTGATGTCTTTGTAAAATATATGTTTGTTTAATCTTAGAGTCGTGTTTGTTGCACTGAAGTTACAATTGGTATCAAATAGCTTAATCTGCACATAGGCGTGTCCGTAGGTATAATCGTAAAACCGCACAAAACTATACATATGGCATTTTGTTGACATTTTAATAAAAAAATGTGTTATTGTAGGGAATGAAAGAGAAGAACGCGATGATCAATGCGATACGACAGAGCTTGATGCAATACGAGGCGGTGGGTAAGAGCCCTGGGGGTTCGAGTCCGAGTGCTGGGGCTGGGCCCGGGCCCGGCGTGGCGGCGGGCGGCGCTGCGCGGGCGGCGCCGGCCGGGTACGGGGCGCCCGTGTCGCCGGGCTCGCCCGAGCCGCGCGAGCGCTGGCGGGCTCTGCAATGCGGGCTCCCGGGCTATGCGGACCCGGCGCGGGCGCGGGCGCTGGTGGAGCAAGAGCGTGCTCGGCTGCTGCAGCTACAACGCACGCAGCAGATGCTCGTATCACCTGAGGTAATCATACTGACCACTTGTGTTCCTTTTCTATTGCAGTGTCAAAATTTTCACTAACCTACATTGAGCAAGTGTGGTGATTAACGCTCAATCCTTCTCCGTGTGACAGGAGGCCTGTGCCCAGCAGTGTGACGATAAAAAGGCTGTAACGGATATAATTTTCTGAGCCTTGAATTCTAGTTTTTCACCCCTAGTAAAAATCTAAGAATAAGGAAAATAAAGATATTTTTCCGCACATAAATAAATTTGCTGTGTGCTTGTTAAGAGACAACACAACAGTTATACTTAAACTTGCTAAATACAAAATGTGCCAATATTTTTCAAACAACTTTCTAGATAAGTTAAATAATGTGAATGGGCACGTTAGCAAGTTGAAAGTCCAAAATTCAATTTAGAATGTTTGCCCACAGGCTGCTGAGCAACCTCAAGCTGATTTAGGCTCGACTATCAACGCCCTCGTTTCCGCCACGCCCCCTAATGTAGCTTTAACACGAACGGACTATCACCATCAGATGTATCACCAGAACAGTAAGTGATAATCACTATCTACTACTTACACTGAACAAAAACTATTTATTTATACTTTATTTACAAAAAGTAAAAAGTACAGTCAACCATCGGGTTAAAGGGAAATAATAAATAGGAACAAAAAGTAACTTATGTAACGAAAAAACATTAATATGAATAAAAACATAATACAATTCATAAATACTCGATACACAGGCCAGATATATAAAATATCAATATTATATAAACACACCATAAGAATAAAATACAAAATCAATAAGAGTGACTTTATCTTGAAAATATCGCCGGCCGTATTTCTTCACTGTCTCTTGATTATATATTTTTTAAAGATTTCAAGACACATGATTTATGTTAATACAATAACAATTAATGATGTCAACTATTTGATTTACATTCGTACTTGTTTATTTCCAGATCAAATGGGTCCAAATTACGGTACAAATAAAATAACCACGTCGCAACAGAACCCGATGCTCAGCCGACAGTTGAGTGTAAGTAAAGATACGATTTTACTTTTTGAATTAATATTTTAATCGGTCAAAAATGTTGTGGGTTTTTGACATAATGAATGTGATTAGAAAAAGAGTAAAACTGAAAAGAGGCTGAGAGGCGTCGTTATAACTTTAATAAAATAAAATGATTAATATTGGAACATCACAAAAAAATGGAATATCTAGATTGCTAACTATTTCTTGATACCTATTATCTTTTTGTATTATTCCGTACGAGTGATATGTTTTTTTCCAGTTGTTTATTCCTGAGATAAATCTAGAAAATAATTTAGACTGATTTATTTTATATTATTATGCGTTAAAGTAAGTTGTACTTGGTACTTGATCATGACAAGTGTAAGTGAATAGTGCTATATGACGTTGCAGGTGGCGGGTTCGGGCGCGTACTCGCACAGCGGCGGCGTTTCCACGCACACAGCGGCCGCGCTACACACGCCCATGACGCCCGCGCAGCCCTACCACCGCCCGCCACGCCCGCATCTAGGTAACACACACACACACCACATATACACACACATATCACAACTACAGTGTGATTACGATACTCTCGTGAAACAAAGGAAGGAAAGATGAGCGGAGATGCCGTAAGGCAGCTAGGCTTCTTGTAGATCAAGTAACCACAGCTAACGAGGTGTTCGGGTTCCTCGTCAAATCAGGACAAATATGTAAAAGAATGATGATTTGGTTTTTTCAAAAATGGGTTCTAAAGAAGGCTTATGAAGGCGGAGCTAGTAACATTCCTCGTCTTTCGAACATCCACGTTTTTGGCACGCTACTTTTTTTTGAGATTTTGCGTTATGACATCTCCGCTAGTAATTTTTTTCTTTGTGGACAGACGGTACCTTTCTTTAAACTCGTTTTGAAAAGATAACTGACAAGGCGATGACGAGAGCTATCGTAATCACACTGCTATGCGCATACCAGTGACTTTGTCTTAGTGACAACCAAAAGCTATAAATGCTTCAATAACTCAATTCAAAGGTAGTTGTTATTGCATATTGGTTCTTGTTAACAACATTGCGTATCTTTACCTAAAGATTTATGTATTTTACAATTTGATTTTAATTTACATACAATTAAATTGGCACTATTACAAAAGTCACAAGTGAGCGCCTTCCTTATTAACATTGTACACTCGTTTGCGCAAAACTATGCGATATTACAGCCTTATATCAGATTCTTAATACATAAGAACTTGATATAAGACTGATGCGCCAATGAATGTAGAATTGTTATACAATTGATCTTATGAAACATAAACTGTGTATTTCGATTTATTTGAACAGTCCAAAGTAATCCTAATAACCAATAATTATGAATTATCAGCACATAATGGAATTTCCTCAAAAATATCAAAATGCACAGATCGTTCGTTCATTAAAAGTAAAGAAAGTATTTTCCTAAAAGTTACCTTTTTTTAACATCAAATTAAATAGTACTAACGTGCGCATTTAAATAGTCAAAATAAAAAAACTTTAAAATTATGAGAGGGGTGGTCTTGTGGTTATATTTTACTTATGTTTTGGAAGTAGTTTGCTTATCTTTTTTAATAAGGTGATCAGATATTTATTTACTTAAGTATAGTATGAATTTATACAATTTATTATACATTGGTTTTTTGTACGGCTTTCCAGTAAAACTAATAATGATACATAAAATTTTGTAGATATCATAGATTAGAAATTTGCCAATCGGTTTTATACTTCAGAGCATGAAAAAAAGAAAAGCATGTCCCGTAGAAATTTAGTAATAGCGTGTCCTGCCGTATCTGGATAATTTTCCAGAAATCTTAGACAAAAAACTTAATTGCATGTCTATGGCTTCACTATCCGGTACCTTTAAAATCTTATGAATGCAAGTCTAGTAGCAACGACAAGAAAAACGCGGTGAACGCTAACTTACCTGGAGTTAGTAGCCGCAGTGGTGATTAAAGCGAGTCGGTCATCATATCGTCGGTGACGCTCGGCCGACACGGTATTCGCGCGTTCCACCTCGAGTCCCTTATTCCCCAATCCCGCCGTTACGGCGGACAGGCGCATCGAATTAGGTAGGTCGGGCAACGGTCACCGCGGAGTGCCCCTTGCCCGTAGTACTTAACGCGGCGTGTGTGGCAGTGGGAGGCTACTACGAGGAGGGCGGCGCGGGCGCGGCCGGCTACTGCGGCGACTACGCGCGCTGCGGCCCGCCGCACCCGCACCCGCACCCGCACCCGCACGCGCCGCACCCCACCCTCGACCACCACGCATGTGAGTATCGCATACCGCCACCGCTCTCGCTCAGGACCTTTGCGTTAATGTCTACCGAGCATCGGATGCCGATCGACACGTCGGCCACCGAGGTAAGCAACCGAGTAGTGGTCGAATCTACGTAGCCAAAGTTTCTCTTCCGATATCTATCGCTCTGCATGATTAATATTAATCTATTGCATTCTGCGCTTCAAAACCTTCGCTTACCTGATATGAATGCGGAACACGTTAGTTATTCGATGGTCCCGCATCGGACAGAGCGACAAACCAGACTCTCGGATAACCGAATGCATCGTGGTAGGGTCTGGCAAAGGTAGGAATTGATTAACAGTTTCTGGCTCAAGTCATGTGGAACGGATGCGGCAAATGCGAAAGGTCGCGGTGTGATAAGAATGTTTTTTGTAGGTGCGGGTAACGGCGGCGGCGGCGCGGGCGCGGGCGGCACGTCGGAGTACGTGCGCAACGAGCTGCGCGCCGTGGTGGGCGCGCGCGCGCGGCCCGAGCTGCACGCGCTGCAGCCGCCCGACATGGACGCGCTCGTCGCCTACGACATCACGCCGCCCGGTGAGCGCATCCCGCACTCCTCTCACCTCAACCCCGAACCACCACTATTCTGACTTCAGACTTGACTCCCTCACTGGCGCTAAAACTAAATAGGGCGTTTTGTTACTAACAAGTATTCCTTCCCGGATGTAAATGCCGCCAATAAATTTAAATACTATAAAATTGACACAAAGGTAAATGAGAAATAAATTAGGTAATATGGAACCTCGGACATATTCAACCCCATCAAATCGTCCGGTCTGAACGTGAGACAATGATAGTTCATAGCAAATAATGTTGATTTATATTAAAAGCCCGCCAATTGGTAAATTTATCTGTTAAGCTGCGTCTTTACAGCCGCTCCATGAGTGATCAAAAATAGTAATTATTTAAGAAGATATTTCCTTTAATTGGAGAACGACACTAGACAGTAAAAGGTGTCTTGTAGATTTATTTTTTTTTACTAAGGAATAAGAAGGATTGTTTGTTCTTGTGTCAATTTTGGTTTTGTTTTATTTAGCAATTATAGGTATGTGAGTTTTTATTAGTTATATAGTTAAAACTTAGGTGAAAATTAGGTCATCTTAATGTACAGTAGTTAAAACGTACGTGTGTGTTTAATTTTACTCTTTAGTCCGCCTAAAACGAAAAATCTAACCTGCTTGGGATAACCAGTGCCTTCACGGAGCTCTGCTTAAAACATTACCAATATTGGTTATGCCTTGTAATGAAAATGTTGTTCATAAGTAGTCGGATATACCCCTTCCTATCCAGAGTATTTGGGGACAATATAGGCACGTTGCTCTCGGTAGCGCGTACTGTCGAAGCATTGTCAGTGTAGGGGATAACCACTGCCAATGTATACGTGTGTACGTACGTAGGTGGCGGCAGTGTGGTGGGGGGCCGAGCGTCCTCGGCGTCGACTAATTCGTGGGAATCGCAACAGAGCACCCCGGTAAGCTTGGGACGCGTTCAGCGAATACAAAATATCATCTAGCCACTTCACTACTTTATAGGTTTTCATTATTCTGTAGACCTACCTATGATTATTACGTCTGCTCTGCTGCGTGTGTTGTCGATCATCTTCAAACTAGAAGCTGAGAGAAATGTACCAAGGTTAGCTATCTACACTAGCTTCCTACGCATTTACTTATTTTTGATTTTCCAGTGAAGTTTAAATCAAACATGTATAGAATAGCTTAAATTGGTACATTCCTGAACTTTGAACAAGCTTTTGTGATGTGATGTATAATAATGTCTCTTATACTAGTGAAAACTATTTTAATTCTAATAATAATCATCTCAAATATTTTTTTCTTAGAAACTTTATTTCAAACGTAAATTATCTTAATATTATTCACCGGCTTATAGGATTTAACTTTCTAAAGGTTAAGCTTAGACAAAATAGGGGAAGAAATCGCATGCGCAAACTATGAAGTGTGGTGAAGGTTTTGTGACGTTGTAGTAATAAAACAAAAGCATTATATTTTTGCAATAGTTCGCTTATTGTCCGCTTCTAAAGTGTTCTAGAACATTTTTCGTTGATTACGTAGATACTCAGGAGACGATTGCATGGCGGTATTTGAGACTTGAATCGGTTTATCCCTTTAGACGATGTGCGAGTAGCGATCAAAATGTTTTAATTATATAGTTACTTGGATTTTAATGTTTTTTATGCACTGTTCTAAGAATGCAAATAGAATAGTAACAAATTCTATTCCACTGTACCAAGAACGTTATGACATGGAATGGATTATGATGATTGGAGTTTGAGACATTTTTATTCCTTGGTCAGACGTGGTATAAAAAAAATATAATTCTTACTGTGTACAGTAAGAAAAACAAATATTTATATTTTGATCGTTTCTCGTGTATAGTATTTACATTTATCTTTGCTTTTGAAAAAACGCTATCAATTATTTTAAAATGCCAAAATTAGACAATAAAGCGTAATAAATTTTAAATACCTCAATTTATTGTGGTCTAACTTCTGACAATTTTAGAGTAATCAATTCGTTCTATTCGGTATAAGTTGACGCTTTAGGAATTTATTTCATAACCTTAACAAAACGAAAATTAGCGTTAATAATAATTATTATTATTCTGTTCCTCGCATACCAGCACTTAGTTTTTTAAAGTAGGTAATAAGGATGCGCATATTTCTACCCAATTTATGGAATCTTTAAGATGGGTTTACTGACTTATTATGAAAGTGGTGATCTTATAATTCAACTCTCAATAATAATGCTCTTATAAATGTTAATTTGGCGCAGTTTATAAATAGTCATTTGATTCCCAGCGGTAATGCCAAAGTTGGAAGTAGACAATAGCGATGGGCGCGGGAGGTCCTGGCACTGACGTGCGTTTGGTCTGCGCAGAGTACTACGGAGGCGGGCTCGGCGGAGGCGGCGCGGGCGGCGGGCGGTGATGAGGCGCGGGCGGCGGGCGCGGGGGCAGCGAGTAAGGCGTCGCTGCTGCAGAAGCTGCTGTCGCAGTGATCGCCCGCGCCGCTGCAGCCCCGCGTCTTCGGCTGAATTATGCATTTATTAATTTCTCGCTTCATCGGATGGACGTTAATCGACGATCCCTAGATTCCAACGTAACGAACGTCGTCGTTCCGAGTTACGGTCTACGTGGTACCTCTGCGGCTGTAAATCTCACTTCGTGAGAATAATATAGTACATACGCGTATTTATAGACATCTATAATGTAGTCTAGTAGTGCTAGTGATGTTTTCGAGTTGTATAAAATCGTTTCGTTGATGATATATTTACTTCTAAGTTCTTTGAGAAACTTTAGGTATGGTCTTGTATAAATATGTATCTATGTATAATGTATGTATCTTTAGTTACGCTCTAATTTTAACGAAAAAACGAATCGATGCGAAATTCGTAGCTTCCTGTGATGGAAAAAAAATAGTGATTAAAAATATTTAATTGACTCGTACGCCCAGTACACATACACAATGTACAATAGAAATATACCGCGTGCAATATTGTATAGAAATATTAAATACATATTTTGGCGTTGTGAACGTTATGTATTATAGTATGAAAGTCAGATGTTACCTGTTATGACAAAGTAATTTGTATTATAGTATATGATGACGAGACGTCGAGTGAAATGTTTCTCTTATGGAGAATATTATTTTTACGTGTAAATAATATGTTGTTAAATTATAGCTGTTGCTTTATTGTAAATATTTTGTTATGATATTTCTTTGTGTTTCGTGTATGGTACAATATTCTTTTAATTTCAGCCCAATTATGAAATTGATTAAATAATTACAAATATTTTTTTTATGTTTTTCCAATACCTGTTTTAACTAATGACTCAGTGATGTTATAATCACAGTGATTGTTTTTTTGTTTAATGAAATTGAGCCAAAATATTGTTGACGATACTTGGCAACGGAACTATATCTAGTATGTATACCTAGTGTATAAAGAACATTTTATAAAGCCCTTTAGATATTAAATTATGAGAATACGCGACGAAAATATATAATTTTTTATCTTGTTATGACATTATTTTATAATATTGTTTTACACTTTGAAATGTCTGTGATTATAACATTTGCCACGTCTTACAATAAGAGTAAAACCCCCTTGTTTGGTCGATGAAATTAACTAATACATAGGCGCGGATTTGTTATAAATAGAAAATAAGAAAGGGTGATAATGAATTGATAAATGTAATTTCTATTTTTATCAATTCAATGTATCGATTATCTTGGCACACCGTGCATAAAATATATTGGATTTGATGAATATCTTAATATATGATGACTTAAATTTTGATACGTATTGAATATGGCATGTGGATCGTGCCACAACGAGATTGACATAAACATAATTGAATTGCGATCAATATGCTACCGTTAGGACTATTTGCAGCAGTTAGAAAAACTAAAACCTCCTGCGAATCGTAGGTCCACTGCTATCTAGACCTATTTAAAATGGGCTATATAGGAAGCTCTAAAATAATATTGATTCTATTAACATGGATTTAATCTGTCGGGAATGTAATTTTTCATCAAACAAAATTTACTAATTCGCGTAAAATAGTTGCAAATAATGCTAACGATAAGATGGCATTTGACGATCGTAACGGTACATACATGAACGTCTGTGCGCTAATAATATGTACATTGTTAACTTTCACATACGCATAAACGTATCAACGTGTTACATACTCGTACACGACGTTTTTGCTGCCGATAAAGTAATCGACATTATGGTAAGGACAATTTAATCGTACATGACACGGTCTTAATTATAAACGTTGTTTATATTTGAAATATATTTCCTTTGGGTAGTTTATTTACGATATTAAAGTTAGTGGTTTCTTCAAAATGATGTTTATAATTAAGTACATTGAATGTTATTAACTGTGTGCGTATTGTTCTTAGTTCTACGGTGGATGGTTAATGTTGAAAAACATCAATGTTGGATGTCGTTATTAGTAACTATAAATTAAACTTTAGGCACGAAATTAGCAGTATTTACTACTTCGCCATTTCAGGCAGTACAATGTTGAATCGCAAAATTATACAAAAATATTTTCTTTGAAATATTACAAAAGCATAGCAGATCAATGGTTACAGATTACCAACATGTTGTGCGAGCATATAATTTTAGATCTGTTTGTTGTAACCATTGGAAATATATTCATAAATTAATACTGCTTGAAGTGGCATGTACATTCGACGTTAACAATTAAGCGTACTAGAATTGCACAATATTACCTAATAATAATAAATATACGGTAACTTTAAAGTGTAATATTAAAATATGGCTAAGACCTTTGGGTGTGGTGTGTATCCTAATAACGGTCTAATATGTGTAACTTAAATTTTTAATATAATCCCATTGGTAGAACGTTTAGCGCAGTTGTTGCTCCATTATTTTTATATACGGGACCATAGCCTGAGCGTTATTAACGGTACAATCCCAAGAATAACACACGTTGATGGTGCGCACAACGATCTTTGATACTTAGGGTACATGCTACCGCCTACTATGTTTTGATCAGGAATTGTTATACATTACCGATTGATACCTGTTGCACTCTCTATGTATTCCATTAATGGCAAGGACTTGATCGACATGAAGTACTTAAACGAGTTCGGGGGTTCACTCAATTTAGTTCATAAATATAAGTAAGTTTCCTTAAATGTATTAATTACTTTCCAATAACACTTTTCAAAATACCAACCATAACATATAGGGTGTAGATACATTAAAGAAGTATATTGTGATGTGCTATAACTAAATAATGAACGTACAAAATATGTATAGATAAACCACAAGTCAAGTTAAACAAGTAATCTGACTATGAAATAATATAAAAAATATTTTTATACCATACAGAATAAATAGAATGTTGTGTAGGCCACTGACCAATTTAATTTGTCATTGTCGTTGATAAAATTGGACAAGGTCGGCTCAGTTGACGTCTATAGATAGTGAGAAAACGAAGCTTTACGAAATCTGAAGACCATAGCAACGTAATTCATTCCACGATGGTTTCAGAGAGGCGAGTCCTGTGGTAATAAGTAAATTCCAAACCAATAAAGTACAAGTGATGGCCTTGTTACATGGAAATTTAAGCAAATAGGCGAGGAAGTAGTCGTGTCTAATACATTCATAATATATAAATATATGGTATCGAAATTTATTTACTCGTAACTGGTCGCTAGATGAAACAGCATATAATGCCGTCACTTACATAGTTTACAACATCTCGACGAGGATTGATGTACACAAATGTTATATTTTTTGCAGATATACGGTAACATAACTAGTTTATGTAATCAAGACTATATAATAACGTTTGAAACACGTCCATTGCATGATTAAACCGTTTAATTTTCTGTTAAATGTAAATAATAAAGTCATGCCGTAAATAAAGCATCGGTGCCTGAAAATTAAAGATAAAGAATATTTTTTCAATGCCACCTTTTAAAAAGTAAAATATGATACGATTATTAATAATATTGAGATTGAAATATTTAGTAAAGACTATGCATAAAATATGGATTAATGTCTATAAGTCTGCAAACACATAGATTCCATTAAAATATGATAATAGCCTATATATAGTTGAATCATTGTAAATAATTTACATCGAATTTAGAGCCGGTACGTACGTATGAGATGCATCTTCCACGCGCCCTCATCGTGAGATGGACAATCAGCCTACACAATAAATTGTAATGCCTTTGATATAAAAGCTAACTTCAAGCGGGACTCACGTCTACATAATAATTTTATGTAGAGACAGTGAAATCATAATATTGGAGAATTTTAGTCTTCCAAGTATAAAAGTTTTTTGGACTGCGTCCTAAACTTTGACCTCGGATTGCCGCATTAAGGCTTAAAGTAACAAACCGCTTATCAAACGTGAACTTGAAATGGAGTTCTGAGGAGCTAGATCGATTTCAGTTAGAAATCAATTGAATCATGACTCTTTCGCGGTTTATTAATTTGGGCATTTAATGCGTTAATTGGGCAGAAATTATCTCTAAAAAAATACTAAAATGCTTATAAAAATATCATCAATATTTATTTTTGACTCTAATTACTCTAAATAATTTTGTACTTGCTATCGGTATTGTTAAACTACGTCTGTGTAAATTGTGTGCCATTTTGTAGTCGCTTATTTACATAACTAACTTGTTTTAAATCCATAATTTGATCCTCCACGTACATATTTTATTAAATTGTTCTTTGACATTCTCTACAGCATGATCGTTGACAAATTAATATCAGTACATATATCATTTGCGCGGTTCAGACCGGCGTTAATCCGATCATTGCGCCAATAATAAGTAGAAATCGATATGACGATTTGTACAACGACTATTAAAATAAAAACGCACGTTTTACTTCACTTTCTAAACGCTCAATATGCTATTACATTACTTTTCCCTATAATAAATTCTAGAATACGTAATAACATTTTCTAGCTAAAAAGTAAACGTCATTGCATTGCGCGCTGCCGCGTTGAATCATAAACCTTAACGTGCTCTTTGTTACGACATTAATGCAACACGTCTATAATCATCAACGAAAATTAGTATTCCTATAGTATAAATAACTATTTTGATAACCAAACATTTAAATTTTAAAATGGGCTTTATAAATGGATTACATGTATGGGAATCGTCTAGCTATAATCAAGTGTTAGGAAGATATTTGTCTTGGTGTAATGAATGAATACCTCATTGTAAGAATCAATTCGAACTTCTAGTTCATAAACAAAGTTGTACAAACTGCTACAATACTGTTTAAAACATAAGTTGAAGAAAGATCATTTAAAAACGCTAGTGTGTGCTGATATACCTGTAAGTCTTTTTTCTAATTAATTTAAGAATATATTTGATTTGCAAATTGTGGGTAACCCGATTTAGATATTGTTTAAAATCTATGAATTTTTGGAATAAATAATTATGTCGATCATAAATTGTAAGAGCATGATAGATTTTACATTCTATAATTACATTTCTGGAGAAATTGGTATATATATTGAAATGTTACGTCTAATTTGGAATTCTATATAAGAAGATTGAAATAATGATTTCATTTTATAATTAAGAATATACGACCCATTGTCTCAGAGTAAATTTAATTACTTAAAATATAATTAATTGGGTCCAACATTCCATCCAATCTTGCAGAAAAAATTCAATTGGACTGCATTAACAAATGTGATATATCGATGTGTAATAGAAATATTTTTTTATCATTCATAAAATTACTCTGCGGCAGGGGCCTATAATCAATATCACTATGCATCATTGTGACAAGAAACAGAGACGGGTACGGGAGTCTTTGATTCTGAAGGAAAACATAATTAGTTTAAACGAATTTGTTTTTCAATCTTATGTTACACGATGAATCAATTTATTTATAGTTATTGTTGATTTTTCCTGATATAATAATAAACAAAGGGTTTTCTAAAAATTCCTCGACTTAGAGGTAAGATTGTGTGATAAAATATTTATTATAGTAGGATGACAGTCGCTAACACAATTAGGCATTCCCGTACGCAGCTGATTTTATTTTTTGTATAAAATCATGCCTTTTGTCTTGGCCTGTCGTCTGAGTCAAGGGTATTTTTATATTGTGAATATTGTTTAGGTTTAATATTCTGTTATAGAGTTATAACTAAACTAATTATGTTTTTCTAAAACATTGCAAAGTGATCTTAGATCTGGTCGCTCACAGAATTGATTTTTAAGAATGTTTGCTTTATTAGTTGTACGGTAGAGCTGTGTGTTTCTATTCATTGTAGGAATAAGCTCAACAGTAGGTTTCCTTCAGTCATATGTTCCAAGTGATCACGATATACTACGTCAAGCTGATTTCATAGAAAACTGTTGTAATACACAGAAACCTAGTCCCTTGTTTCTATACGATCCTTTTTGTGAGTGGCCGTTAAGTCTGTGTTATTTAGTTCTTCAGATGTTAGTTAAGGCCTTTTGTGTTGCTGTGCATTTCTACGCATTGTATGTATGTATGTTTATATATTGTAAATAGCTAAAATACATATATTTTTACGATTAGCATACACAACCAAAGTTGTTATGAAGTGATGGTTGATTAAATAAGAAATTTAACTATAGGTCGTTAAGTTTATTTTAGAAGAGATACAAAGAAATCTGTACAGTTGCAATGTCAGTACATCCAATGTCTTGTCTTAGAGTTTTAAACAACCGCCCTGGTATTAGGAATAATGAAATTGTTATTTTTGGCACAAAAATAATGTCGAAATTTAAAGTAATATAACAGAAAATAAACAATGTAAAGGAGTCGAGAATGTTTTATACTCCTTTTGTTCCTAGTAGCTTGCTCCGGGTCACTTACCATTTAGTAACTGTCAATTAATAAAACATACACGTCACATACTAATACCTTCAGAATGTTGGAACTGTAATATTTTATTCATTGATGAAATCAGGCATTATGAGTACATAACATTTAAGTTGTATTTTTTTGTACATTTTAGATTCGAAAATATATTAATATCTAAATAAAGACGTGTTTTTTATTTATAAAACCCTTCCATATTAGGTATAATAAAAGATCCATATTAGATATATTTATCTTCTACGTACATACGTGCGTCAATTTATTAAAGGACTATGTAACTAAATGACTACAATTAAGATTTTGCAATAAAAACCTTTCTATGAAAAGGCTTTTAACCGAAGTGCGACGGTAAAAAAGGGAGGTATTATATTAGCCTCTTTTTCATATAGGGTTTATCTTTTTCTCCATATATTAATTTTTTGTAGTAACGTACCTGCCTACTATATACCCAGGGGCCCGATTCTCCTAATTTTACTTAAAGTGTCAATTCCCACTGAAAGAGCAGCGGCCGGCAGCGGCCGTAAGAGCACGGAAAATGTAAGAGCGCGGCGCGGTGCGGCGCCGCGCGGCCCGCCGCGCTCGCGCTCAATCCCTTGCAATTACGGCCGCTGCCGGCCGCTGCCGGCCGCTGCTCTTTCAGTGGGAATTGACCCTAAGCGACATACGATTCACGTTCGACTCGATTCGACTGCGATCCAATCCCGACTCGATTACGATTGAAGCGTATGTGGCATTCCGCTATTTTTTCTTTGAAATAAACGTTTTTATCCTTTTCTGTCATTCAATAATGAATGATTTTGTCTGCAAATGATTAACGATTGCAATATCATTGTAGAGCAAACTACCGTATAGACCAAATTCACCAAAATGGCAGACCAATCGTAAACCAATCGAATGTCGTTGGAATACGATTGGTCTTATATTAGTAGCAGAATGCCCGATATGGTTAAAACTGCTATTGCGATTCAATTTCTATTCGATTTTGACAATATTAACTTAGGAGAATCGGGCCCCTGGTCAACTCCATAGTGACACTACCATGGTCCCTGCGGACGTAGGCAGCGAGGGCGGGCACGCTTACGCACGGGACGGTGACAGCTTACAAGACTGTCTACACTTTAAAGTTTGTTGCACGGTTCCAAGGACTGAGTCTTGTGGAGGAGAACCGGCAAGAAACTGCAAAGACACTTCCACCAGTCACAGTCATGTGTCACAATAATACGTAAGCATTTACATCTGTGTTGTCATTATTAACTATTTAGAACTGATTTCATCGAAATGTAAAGTATGCACCTAAGTATTTATACACTGAACACCGAAATGCTCGCTGCAGTTTTTGGAAATACAACCGTTGCCTCACGTTTGAGCATATTAATTTAGTCATAAAGGTACGTACATAAATGAAAACTACACTATTTAGACGATATCATGGACGAGATTAATTCTTAAAGGTGTTTTGGTTGGTAGAGGGAATAGACGAAGTTACCCAAATATGGAGCAAATCCTGCCCGAGACCTTAACTACGCTTACCAATTGAATTTAATTCAATGCTAGGAGGAAATTCACACGTTGGTAATTGTAGCAGGCAATTAACATGTAGCGAACGTGTTGTATGGAGCGGTGTGTGGCGGCCAAGTACTCATTATATCCGAGAGGTTCACATCAAGCACAACACCGGGATTTCCATCACCTGACATCGGTCCTTCTATTATCGAATTTCAAGGACCGTAAGCTCTAATATGATAGAGCACTTAGATACTACGTGGTTAATTATTGTTTTATTAACAGTTGGTCTAGTATTTTTGTGTAACTTAGTCAGTGTAACAAGTATAATGAAATGGGTGCAATGGTTCCGTAACAGCGATAAGTCTCTGTTGACATATACTGGGGTAAGTTTCATACTTGTTTTTTTATTGCTTTTTAGATATCCTTTAATTTACCCAAAGTTAACGATTTTTATATAAGGTATTTAATCTAGCCGGCAGGATTCTAAAGTGCTTCTGTAGATATTTTTCTTTATATAAGTAGATTAGAAATTAGGTTTCTTAGTGCCATGGCGGCGTGGATGCCTTATCTAGGTAGGTACTTGTTTTAAGTGGCGAAGACATATCACCAACGTAGGTATCAAACGGGTGGAGCACAGAGTACATTCTAATATACTGGGGTGGAGGTTACAGTGTAATTTTGCACAATCGTTGGTTTATCCAATTAAATTCTTGAGTTCTACGTTTATCCCTCAGATCAAAGAAATAGGGTTTATCCTATAATTTCATACCTTTATTTTTGATCCTTATAGTAACGCGAACTTTCACATAATAAATCTTACAACCTATACACAATAAAATAAACGTTAATTTTCCAATAGGCGTTACATTGAAAGTCATTTTTTAGTAACATACATGGGCTATCGGATTATCTGCCTAGTCTTTTCCCAACTTGGTGCGGTCTGTCCGGGAATTTGTGACCAATTTGTCGAGTCGAGTTCTTCCGTAATTCGGAAGGAACGATACATTGATGGGTCGATACAGTCCTGGCTGTCATTTGAACATCTTTGGCAGCCGTTACCTTAGTCTTACCGAGGGGTATCGGCTTGCCTCTGGGCAACTGGGTTGAGGATAATCTGGATATTAGGTGCTTACTACGTTCATTAGTGCTTGATGATAATAATCCATTGATCCACGATGTGATTCTTAGGATAGGGAGTTAGTGCTGCTGACTATGTAAGTAGGTACGTAAATATAACAAGTTGAAGTGACCACTGCACTTGGTTGACCCTACTGCGGCTCTTATCATTGTATTTATGTGATGATAAAGATTCGTCTATCTATAGCAATGACGGCTCCGAAAGCTTACGTAAATGCTAATTTCGTATAATTAACGCATTTACCGTCGATAAAGTAAATTAATTGATGAGGTCATTTGAAATAGTACAAAACGTAAATTGCTCTGAATTCGTCGGATGAGCGGTATTGTGTTATAGGATGGATCTGTACCGACCTGTTTTTGTGGCGTTGTTGTTGGTTCCTAAATTGATGTTTTTCCAATATGATGGGTAAGTAAATACGATTTAATGAAAAGAACTTTCAATATAAGTCGGATTTGGACCTAACTTGCTTTGAGAACAAAAGATTCGAAGTGTATTTATTTATAGCGTAGGTAAGTGTGGCATATCCGAAGCGTTTATACAGAGGCATACTTATACTTGAATCGACGTCTAAAATATCTTTGGAATGGAACGCATGAAATTCTTCGCGGTATTTAGGTACCGCACCGTGCCGGCTCGCCCTTTCGTATTTCATTCTCGCAGTCCCGGCGGGGGGCGTGCGCCCGAATGTCGGGAGCGTTTGGGATTTCGTATTAGTGTCCTGGAGAGGCGAGCTGGCTGAGCCCTGTGCCGTAGTGAGGAGGCGCGCGCCCGGCCGGCCGCACGCATGCGTACGCTCCCGTATCCTGTTGCACGCATTACGTAGTCCTGGCACCTTCCCCGCCGCGAATGTTTACGCTGTGTTAGATAACTACAGCTTATTCATCAACGTCAATGACGTCCAGTAATTTCTATGTGTTTCAACTAGTTAACATGAAAGGACCCTTTAAGTTTCTTTGTTAGTAAGCTGTGGCGGTCATTAGATAGTTTATTTAATATAATATGTCGTAAGGTCAGAAGTGCAAAAAACGCTTGTCTAGCAACATGCCCTGGAGCTGTCCGTGGTCGCGCGACCGCCAGCAGCCACTTGCGGTCAGTCCTCCCCTTCAGGTGTTGTTGCAGGTTTGTTTTTACTATGTCAAACTTTTAATATCGAAAAAATTGGCACTTTCTTCGCTAGTTTTTAAATAGATTTATTGATAAGACAAACTTTAGAGAACTTCAAAGTCGGCTTCCATTCCAAGTGGAATTCAAATCGGTTGACCAGAGCGTCTTCGTATCCAGTGTCACATGCTCTATATTTTTATTAGAAGAATTTGAAGATAGTGTAGTCAATGAACTCATTACCAAATTCGTATGAGACAGCTTGATGTCTGTTAACCGATTGGAAAGTTATAGTAGGACAATCCTAGTTTGATAATGCTAGTAGTCAGGGAGGGAGACGTTATCCCGGGAATGTTTTAATGGATTTAAAGTGCTCTATGCGTGTTAATATCAAGTCCATAAAAAGTTGAGATGGAATCCATGCGTGACGGTTCTACTTAACTTTTCTGTGATGATAAATAAGTACATATTTCATCTGTGTTTTATATTGCTAGTATCTTTGTAATTATGTACTCACAAGCAATTAAATTTTCAATTTAAGAAATATTTAAATGGAACTTGTGTTAATGTAAAGTCAATGCGAGTCCAGTTGTCATTGTAATATAAATAATGGCACCTACCTAGATACGTGAATATAATAATACAAGCGAAAGGTAACGTCTATGAAAGAAGTCAGCAGGAGGAAGTGCCAAAATCGTTAACTTTATACAATAATAGTAATGTATTGTATTCCTTACCTGAGTGTTTCGACGTGATTACAATAGAAATGTTCTATTTGACTTGACAACTTTTTGTGGTATTGAGGGAATTTGAGGTTTGTTGTTCTTACCTTGAAAATACAAACCTAGATACTTAAAATAAAATATCTACCTAATATTGAGACTCTTTAAGTGTATTCACAAGACACAGTAAAAGTACCTAAAGTTATGTGCCGAAGTAACAACCCTAAGTCATGCGTCTTGAGACCACTACGATATTTGATGAAAAATGTATTAGTGGCAGGATGACTTATGAAAAGTATCCTGTGTATCTCTATTGAGCCTGAGTTTGATACTGTGTGAGAAGTACCCGTGATCGTAAGTGCAGCATTGATGAGGTTGAAGAGTGCAGTCAGCTGGCCGGGCGACTCAGCTCAGTCACAAGTTGCTTGTGATCGCGGGTGCGCGTATGTGCAGCTAACGGATAATCGCACCAACGTGGATTTGTTAACCATACATAGTGATTCAGATTCAGATCAAAACAAATATTAAATAAAAACTATTAGAGTAGGTATATAAACTCGCCTGTAATTTGTGCAATGTGAAATGTGATGAATATTTTTTGAGTTAGGACATTAAATTAGTTTTTAGTTTAAAATGATTAGGATATAAAATGCCTTGGAATTGTCTATGGGGATATCAAGCACCTGCACCGGTCTGCAGGGTTAGCGGTCCGCTGCATTTAATTTTGCAGGTACTTATAAGAAATAAAATTCTAAGTTTTTTTTTAATTATCTACATCTGCAGATAAAATGTTCTGTAGCTATTTTAACTAGGTATTGTTTGAACGTAATTGCAGCTGCTTGCGTTAACTTATATGTAATCGGTAAAAATGCATGTCAATTTACCGCATGAACTACGTATACTTATCCGGTATTATGCGTATTACAGAGTAAATAAGAGTAGGTAGGTACCTAAGTAATTCAAAAACATTAAATGCTATGGTAAATATTAATAAGGGCTGACATTTTTTAATTCACTTCTTAATAATTAATTTTGACAGATATTTTAATAGAAAAAATACCAAATCTTTAGAATATGCTTAGTTAATGATTATAGAGCCTGAAACATCACCTAACCTTGTGCACCCAATTAGGTTTTGTAGTGTAACATGTAAAAAGCAATTATGTATATCAATATCTATCGATCAAAATGCAGATTGCATGTGGCCATAATTTTTATGACACAACAATATAGGTACCTACGTAGAATGTTTTAAAATCAATAATACTACCTATAGCGTGATAGTTCAGTATTATTAATTTCATGATTAATCGTAGAAATGAAGTAATGTAATAATGACTGTATGTCAGGTATAAAAACCATTCCTAGTTGCAATAGAAAAATCTTATTTTCTTTTAAGTGTTAATATTCTACTTCATATTTAATCATGAGTGTAACGCAGTTTACGTATGTTAACGATAATTTATTTGGTTATCGGCGTATTTACTATTTAGAATACGTTCCAAACCTTTAAGTACTTTACAATACAAAGACAGTATTCAATGAGGTTTATTACTTACTGCTTGTAGAATACAATAGAATGTTTGTTTGTCTGACCCACTAAAGTAACTTTCAACGTTCTTTAAAGGTAATTGGAGCCCTACAATAGGTACATACTTAGTTGAATTATCTTTTTCAAATACTTACTTTCATTTTAGTCAATCTCATAGTTATTTTTGTAGACAGAATTAAAGGAAAAAAATTAAACATCAGCTACTTGAACGCTTATAGGTAGATAAGTAGGTATTATAAACATAAACTCATTTCGAACAGGAGCAAATTAATTTCATTGTTGTCAGTTCACGCGGCGCAGTACAGCGCAATTTATTATCCTTCGCCATCAACATACGGCGCAGGGCACAAACACTCGATATACATTCTATAATAATTTTATTGTTGTGACATCGTTTCATTAGGTTGCCTTACCAGGCACTGGAGGTAACGGTAGAATGCTAATGTGATGAGGCGAGCTTGTAGCATTGTCGCATGAACTCGCGCGTTAGGCCTAGCTTCCCAAAGGTTGTGCAACCGCGGGTACGCCGCCCACGGGCCGGCGCCGGCGACAGCATCGTCACCGGTCGCCCCTCTAAGCAAATAACTCTAGACAAGTTCATTGTCGACCAATTCGAATAAATTACGCTTAAAATATCTTACTACACTAAGCAAAGAGACTTGAGAAAGTTAAGAGAGGTCGTATTAATTTTACTTATAATATGTAATGGCGATATCTCTCGCTGTAATAACCAATTTGAAACGAATATATTATTCATACAATAACAGCGTAATGTTGGCAGTGTGATTTATTTCTAGTTTTAACTATGAAGATAGCTGCAGTATTCATATTTACCGGTTCACAGCTTGAACGCAAGTGGTACGCTTGGTTCGAATTTATTCAATCATGGTATCTCTCTAACGTTTATAAGTTAATTAGAAGCATGTGGGGCTACGCGAGCGCATCCCGACGGACAATAAAGCCTTTCAGCGGGCGGTGCCTTTGTGCGCTTATGTTATTAGTCCGATTATGTACTTATCAATCCTTATTGTGTATAGACTGTCTAGCACAGGAGATAGAAAGAAAAGTCATTGCATATAGCATAATCATGATCTATGCATATTTTCTCAGGGGATTATCTAATCCCTTTGGTACCAATACGTAGAGGAGACAAGTTTTAAGATACGAGATGAAAATCCAGGTTATAAATAAAAATATTATTTTGGGTAGGTACCTACTTATAACAAATATGTAGCGTAGGGTAGAAGAATACATTGTTTCCATTAGATATCTTGAAATGATAAAAGTTCGCTCTACTACGCTACGAGGCGTAGCAAATTAGAATGTAGCAACCAACTGTGTACCGTCTCGCGGAGATTTATGTAGAATTGTAATATTTTATGCAAATAATTTAATATTTTTCCACCGACCCGAGTAAAAGGGAGGCTTCTTTTGTTCGAACCTCATAATAATCACCTGGCTTTGTAAAATGGCTACATTTTTCCGAGAAAATAAATAAAACTCCATTAGAATTTTAAGACATCTTCCAAAAAAATAATTTTCTATTCTATTAAAATACATACCTTGGTGCATCTGTACGTATATTTTTCATGATAGCTTTGCCCCAATATTTAGTCCCTCGATGTAAAGTTACCTTCTGAAACTGGTTGGTGTTGCTTACCCAAAGAAGTGTCCCTTTCCCTAAATTAGGTAATAGTAACTTTTATTTCTTAATGGAAAAGTGCTGAGTACAACAATCAAGTATAACGAAACTATGGCCGCTAGTTGAGTAAAAAAGCCCGTAGCGAACATTTCTGGCGGTGTCATACTGTCGCGCTCGGTCATTGCTCGTTCATGCTTCCATAATCTGTTGTGACTTTGATGTTGTCACGGTGTATTTTGCGATGTTTTTTATTTGCTTGACGCAATGATTCTTGACTATATAGATACTTGATTTAAACGCATTCCAGGCGGATAGTCGAACAATCGATGAAGCGGAAGTAGCTTTTTAAATGAAAATAGTACTTACCTACCCAGTCTTATTGTTGCCTAAAATATCGAGGATTGAGAACACTAATATGTTTCTTATACGAAGATATTTTTTAAATAAAATAAACAATTCGTTAAATACCAACAGTATTGCCAGAAACAATAATTGTTTATTTAACTGGTAGCTGTACGTATCAGCTTATAAATTAACGTCAGTGACAGGCGGCAAACGGTGTCAGAAGGCGAGTCCGCCGCTAAGGGTTATAAGTAACTACAGCCTATGATTTACGGCATTCCTGCGCAGAGCGCGACGAGGATCTGTCAGTGCGCCTGCGCAGACCGATGGGAACAAGATCACTTCTCACAGATTGGTCTGGTGACAGACAAAGCTCTTTGTAGCATCATTGTTCGGACCACTCCGGGGACGTCTGGCTTAGCCTCGCGCGCTTAAACCGAGGATTAGTCATCGCCCGTATCGTAAGAGACAACTTGTATGTTGTACTTATAACAACTACCAATGAATAAATATGCATAAGTAAAGACAAGAATTTATTGCGATCTCTCTTTTCATTGTTAGCAAGGTACCGTATTCGTTTCACATCTGTGCAAACCTATGCGAGGTTCTCATATTGAGTATTACAGTGTTATATGTAAGTAGCTATTATGTAGCACACTTACATAGCTTACGTTATTTTACGTGCATGTACTTATATAGAACTTCCCGGATCTCGCCGGTGGACCACACAATAGACGTTTTCTTATAAGGCGAGGTACTGAAGCATGTAGCTTCTGAAATATAAGTATTCTTCCAAAAGAAAGTTTGTGTCAAAGCTTCTCCTGGTTATGAATTTTGAACGCATACTATTACTCGGTACGGTGCACGCTTAAAATGTTTACATGTTTATAATCGTAATTTCGAGCGGATGTTGCGCAAGTGCGTTTTAACTGCCGAACTAAAGCGCTTGACCGGAAGTGAGGTCCGCAGGGCGCGGGACGCGGGCTCTCGTTCACAGGTACTAAATGATGGTTCTAATGAACAGCACGGGAGCGGCACCACGGCACCAAACCTTATTATTGGTAATGCGCAATACATTAGCCACAATTAGTGCGGCAGCCGCCAGTAATTGCTGCATGCTTCGGGCGCGTTTCGTAAACCATGTAGTACCTAGTATCTTTCTTAAGAAATCGTAACTGTGATAGAGGTGTTTCTAGAAAATTTATGGAATTTAAAGTGCGAACCTCGATTTATTACGTTGCTATTAATATCTAGTAAATTTTCTTAAATGTCTAAGGTACCTTTAGACAAGAAATAACGCGACCCTCGAGAACGTTAGGAATTCTTGTACCTAATGGATATATCGTAAAACATTTTAGACACCTTGGAAAATAATTTGACACACTAAAATGTTTAGCTGTTAGGAAAGATAATATGTAGGTAGGTATGTAATGTATAGTGAAAGGATTACAATAGAATGCGTAATTTAGAGTGGGTGTAGGGTTTCTTAGTTGTATCAAATGTCGTTGCTGAAATTCAAATACTTGTACAGCAAGGTCTTTGCAAAAAACTCGTCACGGTTCGCGGAGCATGGTCGGCAGCTGTCAGGCTGACATGTCGCGCTCGGGGAAACCATTCAGTTGACAGCACTACTCACCTCAATACACGTACTCGTCACCACGGTAATAATCGACACATGCGCCTAACGAACCCGATACTGAAAGCAATTGTAAATTCATACCCATGAATCAAAACCCATGAAAGGAACTCATAAAATAAATTTTATTCCCTTATTGGTACATAAACAGAGTTTAAAAATAGTTGGGACCACCTGGTACACTCTGCTCCCAACTTCGAGTGCAGGGAACGTGATTTATGGGTCTTTAAGCCACACAATGCAACCGCAAATATAACCCTTGACTATTTTTCTAGAGAACAAATTGTCCCAGGGTAGATATTTCAAGTGGGCTGACTGTTCTCTAACGGGCACAAAGACTTATTTATACGCTTATCATTATTACCCCTATAACAATATCGAGGGGTTATAAATTAATTCGTTTAGACAACTAACTCGACACATTGCTATTGAATTGACTGCTTGATATTTTGATAGATCAAGTATTGTATTGTAATTTTAGTTTTGTAGGAATTCTGATCTATCATCTCACACTTGGGCAATATTGGTTATTGTTCACTCGTACATTATTCACGGCTGAACGGTGGCCAGTAATCCCAATCCCAAATGACCGCATCGCACCGATGCATTTGGTACTGAGAAGTAGATGTGTTATGGACGCAGAGAACGTTTCGTGTTCGACGTGGGAGGTCGATTATTTTCTCGAAATTCTAAATTACTAACAAATATTTTATCGAAATATTTTGTGTCAATACCTAATGTTGCAATAAATGTGCATTCTTAACTTTTAAATGCTCAGTAAAAAACATCATAACCCTCAAAAAATATAGGTACCTAAATTACTTTCCAAAATTATAATCGCTGTATCCCGAATACTTTCACGTCTGTACCATTATTACGGAACCCAAAAATGTTAAGCTCTTCGAATGATTAAAGGCACTGTAAAAAGAAAACGAAGCTTAGATCCGGCCACACGGGCACTATTGTTACGGACAATGAATTAAGTAATAACATGAATTGAGAAGATTTCTTGAACCGATGAAGATCTAACTTGCTCGAAATGAAATGAAAGTCATTGATTATTTAACCAATTGTTTTACCGCATTATTACATAAACTGTTTGTATCAGAATTCTAATGGTTTGTAGTCGTGCCCGACGTCATCCCCTCGTCACGTCACTCCTTTCACTGTTGTCGTGCTGACACCTCCGGCAATTAACTTGTCACTGCAACATTATCGTTAATACTTTTGAGTGTTGAAGTAAATATTTTATTAGATGTCTCAAGTTAAACGCGGTCATACAGTTTACGTTTACAAGACCGTATAATGATTATTGGTGCTTTTAGTTTTGGATAAGTAACCGCGCAGTTACGGCAATACACTTAAAAGGCAACACATATGTTTGTCATTCTCAAAATGGCCAGATTGTTGAGACAATAATAGGTTCGTACCGAAAACAAATTGGCTTGCGTCATTCTCGCGAGGTTTTCGCTTAATGTTATTAACATCGAGTTAGTTAACATGCATGATATATAGTCTTCATTTGAGCGAGTCCATGTGAGGCTGTAAAGTCGCATGAAGTGCAAGTTTCCTGTAATCATGGCGTTGCGCAAGTTCGCCTCAGTGTGAACTGTATTACTGTACCTATATGACATCATATCGTAGTTTCAACACTTTACAAACAAAGCCGCAAGCCTCTGGCACACATTGTGTGCTCATTTTTAGGACAAACAATGAATTATTTGGGAAATAAATTAACGTACTACATTAACCGAGGATGGCGGGGGTCTCAGATTTTGTCTGACAGGTTTAAATATTCTGTCAATGAAGCTAACTTCTCTCAATCGTCATAGATGATCAAATGATGATCTTCACGTCTATACATAGTTATCGTGACTTAACCCGTATAAGTTTAGATTTAATTTAATTTGAAGAAAAATTAAAATTGAAGCCTCTTGCGATAAGCACTTTTTAACGAAGACTAATAGAATTTTGATTGCCATTACTGAGATATTACCAAATGTAATAGTATATTTGGGTTTGTGGTAATAAAGTTGTACCTCAAGCAAATCCTACAACACTGAATTAATGCTTTATGCATTGATATTAAGGCTAAATATGTTCTTTATGATAAATTGCTTAGATTCTGCTCTAAGTAGTCTACTTCGCTTTAAAATGAAACCAATTCAAATGCAGCAATATATACGAGCATAAGGGACACGTGGCTTACGTATATGCGGTAATTTCCGCGTCATGCAGATACATAAGCTCTGCCACAAATATCACTCGTACTTGTAGTTCATACAGCGACCGCTATTACCCACGACCCGGGAGGTCTCCCGGAATCCGGCCCACTACGGAGAAATTATCAATTTCCTTTTGGGTAATGAATGATCTTGTACACGAATCTAAAATCGAAATTTTGAGCAGTGATATAGCTTTAGAACCCTCGATTCGCTTCGCTTCGATTACCTATGGCATACGTTTCCAGAAAATGAAAAGGTCTGTGAAATGTCTATGCAATCTGGAATACATAAGTGCACCAAAGATGTTTGTGGCTATAAATAAAGAAGTTATGAGCCTTACGAAACGCTGGTGCTGTCTGATATACGAGTGTACTCCAGCGCACATTCCATCTGAAATCGTGCGGTGTAACCGCAGACCCGTATTGGTTCCTACTGCATAATCAAATTACATTAATGGCCCGTTTGTGGACCCCTCTCAGCTTTGTACTGGCTGTCTCGAAGCCACCTCGCGCCGACCCCGGAGTCAATAACACGAGATTTGTTTGTAGAATCGAGAATTGTTGTTGGTACCTTTTAACATGATATGTACTACTTTCAAGAGCATTAGCGTGATCTAGACTTTCTCTATGGCACTGTATATGGAAGCGGTCGACAATCATTTATGAGAAAAAGCAATAACTCAAGCTTAGGCACCCACGTACAAGATTTTAATCATACAACGTGTCTAAATCTAGAATGTCAAGGTACAAGTTAATTTATACTCTTAAAACTGTGGGATTGATTAAAAGGTAAAGAGTATTTAACTTAAAAAGTAATTCAACCGGTAAAATATTAAAGCGGAAATAATTAATTAAGCTATAAAAAGGCCCATATAACGTTATGACCCAACTCCTCTGCATTAAGTTAAGAATGATGGGAAATAAAGAAGTCAAAACTTTACCGTCTAGATTTTTGTTTATGGGTGCTACACGTGGGCATGTTTTTGGCTAACAGCCTAATGATAGCCTTATTTGCGAGTTTCTTTACTTCGGATTGTCTGCAAAAGAAATACAAAAATTTCATATTTATGATAAAATAAACATAATTATCCACAAAGATAGTGTTTGAGCCACCCAGAATCATTGCATGCTTGATATTGCAGCCTGCTATCGACAACTGTGTTATTGGCTACGCATAACGCAACGCGTGCGCCGATAAAACGGTTCAATAGTTTATCAACACAATGATTACAACTATTGTTTAATTTTGAATCGATCGAGAACTGTGAAAACTTACATAACGAAGTTTACCTTCGCCGTAAGCCATTACTTAGCCACCCCTGTGATAGGTGAGGGTCCGTCCCTTATATTGCCGTAACATAAGGGAGTGGCTACTCATCATCATCACTCACTGGGGTGAAGAAGACAATATTAGTTTATAACCGGTCTGTTGCCTTGTCTGATAATTTAAAATAGCGTTGCGCTATCTCTGCTAGTCACGCAAGCTTGTGTTCTGAGTAATTATAATTAAAATTAAATATTTATAGTAGTTTGTTCATGGAAAATAAGAAATAAAAATATAAAAAAAGAACAAAGAAAATTCAATAAAAGATATAATTGGAAAAAAAATATACCTAGCAGAGCGTGGTTTCGATCCACGGACCTCTGGGTTATGGGCCCAGCACGCTTCCACTGCGCCACTCTGCTCTTGGCAACATTGTTGAAATTACCGATTAGATGATATTGGGTCTTACGTATTACAAGTTGAACACAGATCTAGTAGCAACTATTATATACGAAGGTAAACAATTATTATATCTGATTTTCGTATTGATTATACTAATTAGGAATAAAGTTGACAGTGATTTATATAACAATGAGAATTAATTGTCGGTTGTTTCAATTGAATGCAAACAATGCTATTTTATTTTACGTCTATGCTCTTAGAATACTAACACAAACATATTTCTGGGGACTGGATTTGTATCTGGTCATGATTAATTCGTACAGCTAAAGATATTGAGTTCCGTAGAATTTAGACAAAATATATGTGATTAAATTGTTAACAATAGAAAGGAATTTGGTCCGTAACGGCGTACAAAGGGTCCGTAGTACTTTAATTGGTAGTTGTAATTAATTAAAGTCAGTGACCGAACCGCGGCCAACTATTGTCAGTGGCGGATTAAGAGTATCCGAGGCCCTAAGCACAGAGCCTGTGTAGACCCCCTATTACTTAAATGGAAATAGAAGGTTGAAGAAATTGACCGAGCAAAGCGAGAGTGATGCACATGTAGTTTCAAATGCGCGAGCGAAGCGAGCGCGAAATTTTTTTCGGACTCGTACGGAGGTAAAATTTATCCCAAACGTACTTAATTTTTTGTTTGTTGACAAATGCAAAAACGAAGGCACATAGTTTCTGAATACGCGAGCGAAGCGAGCGCGAAATTTTAATTATTTTTATTATAAACTCAGAACCAAAATTACGTACAATGTAGCCCAAACGTACTTAACTTTTAATTTGTTGACAAATGTAAAAACGAGGACATATAGTTTTTGAAAACGCGAGCGAAGCGAGCGGGAAATCTTGATTATGTTTTAAGACTCAGAACTAAAATTTCGTAAAAGGGCTACATTTCAAACCTTCATTTCTTTCTGTTGGACAAGTAAGATGGATAACGTAAGATCGATAACAACGTCCGCGGACTTAACCGGTGGTCCGCGGACCACTTGGAATGCCTCCAGGCACCACCAGCCCACCACCACCAGGACCACTGATCTAAAGCATCCAAAATTTTCGGATATGTTTGTTATATTGCACTCGTAGTTACAGCGTGAGCTTCCCAACGACTGTACGATAGCGACTTCGGAACGCTATCGTTGCCTATTAATTCTTTGCCCAACGATGAGTAGAAGCCGAAAAAAAATTGTATAACAACTGCACAATTGAAAAAAAAAATCACTGCGATCGTACAACAATCTACAGCACTGCGACCAATCAAGTTTAGAGGCGGGGGTGTATGAAGGGTCACTCCCGAACTGCTCGCGCCTTGTGATTTCGGATATATTGTGGATGAATCTCGATAAAATGTAGGTATAAAATGAAACGCCAGCAGAGGATGGAGGCCCCTGGAGAACAGGGGCCCCAAGCACGTGCTTGTTGTGCTTATAGGGTTAATCCGCCACTGACTATTGTATAAAGCGTTTAAAGTTTTAGTTTATAATTTGTTCTGGATATGTCGCCTTGAAACTACATTGGTAGTGAGTACCTCTGCGGTAGAGAACATGTTGCGGTATTTATTACTTTTTTATCAGAACATGCGCACTAGTAACTTAACAATAAAGATAAGGCATACATACACTAGGTATTAAAATAAAGGTTGCATTAAAAACATTTAAATATGTATGCATTGATTTATTATTTAATTTCCAGGATTGGAACGTAAAGTTTACAATTTTCCTTATATTGCTTAGGTATTTAATTAGGTACTGCTAACTAAATGAGACTCTAACTTGACTAGCCTTAATAAGACCTAGGTATTTATAATACTTATTTAGGCAAACTTGAAATAACCTGTGTTTAAAACTGTATTTTGCAATATTTATATCAGACACAATCAAATTAAGGTTATATCTAATTTGGCTCTTATTGTTTTCATGATAATAACTTCCTTCAATATTTATAGCGCCATCATCAGTTGCCTAGCCTTTCCTCATGGTTTTCAACGATTTGCATAAAACGAGATTATATAATTATTGTTTTGTTCTTGAATACGAAATTAACACATCCACGTTTGATTGTTTAACACCTCTCAAAACCAGTCGATTTGCGTTCAATATTGACATTCGATGACGACATTTTCCGGTTTAACAATTTAATGAGTTTCTAATCGATTTAACGCATACAATATTGTGTTCACGAAGTTGGAATTAATGTACATAAGTAAGTAACCAGAAACAGTATGTTAATGTGAGTGACAGTGGTGGTGATGCCAAGTGCCGGCCACTGGCGAGCACTGCCGGGTCTCTGCTCAGCGCGTGAGACAATTTTGTATGGCTTATAACGCCTCGATATTAAACGGATGTCACGTACCAACGCCTTGAGAAAGCACCGCTCCTAACAGATGGCAGATGGCTGCCTGCCCGAATATTATTGATATTTTACGAAGACGTGCTGAAAACTTAGCGAGCTTCATGCATTCCCCATAATACGACCAAATAACTGCTGCAGTATAATTTGACAGAATTGTCCGCACGTGCACATCTTACGAAAGTTTCACCGGAGCAAACAGATAACCATGGAATTGGAACATCGTTGTACTTTATACGGCAATAACTTTGTTATCAACACTACCTTCACTGTTATCTGATTTAAAATAGAAGTGTCCTTTTAATCCACGCCTTAGTATCTCCCTATTCGGGTTGCCCTATATTCAAAGAGCAGCATACAAATATATATGATTCTCGTGTAGCGCCGAATCTAAGTATTTCATCGATGCAATAATTTATACTCGTTTGTAATCTTCAATGAACAGTTAATGTTTAATAAGGCATGCAGTATTCGTATCAGAGATAACAGTAACAAACAAGCTTGTTTAACCTGTCTCTAATCAAGTAACATTCATATCTTCGTAAATTCAGTTCTTAATAAAAGAATATAGTCATTTAGTTAGCTATCGGCGTACTCGCGGTAGTAATTCATTACAAAACAGTGGAGTTTCATATCAAAGGGCAGGGCGTTCGGTTGATTTATCATTCGGACACCGAGCCCTTTGTTTTCTTCACGGAGTACGGCGGCTTCAATCACATGTCGCCCGGTCAAAAGTTCGCCGCCCGACACCCAAAAAGAATATTAATTATATTTCATAGACATGAAACCGTACCCAACCTTTCTCACTACCGAGTGTCATTCAAACAACTGACGCTTTCTACTGGTTTTCCGAAATTATTTTTCAAAAAGTTGCTCATTTTATACTTAAGCTTAAGAAAAATGAAATATGGATTAAACACCGAAAAGTAAAAGTGGAATCGGACGTCATTTGAATTGTTGAGAGGATTTTAAAGGATTTACCCCGACCACATTTTTTGTTTATCTTTTTAATACAAAAGGCGTAGGCTTACATAGCTACAAGTTCGTAGGAAGAAATAACTCAGAGCTTGAGAGTGGTCAAAAAAACATTTGTTGTTACAAGCTGGGAACAGGAAACAAAAAGTGTCATCATGGCTTTAGTTCAATGTCAGTGTATCAGCAATGCGGCATTTTTACAGATCTGCCTGTAAAAACAAATGGCAACGTAATATGAATGTTGTTTTGTGTGGAGGGTGCCTGCCGAGTGCGGGAGCCGAGGCGGGCTCACCGGGCCCCCGCAATTACCGACTTACCGTAGGGATATAGCGAATTACTCTGTTGAATACATTTCCGGGAATTTAACGACTTAAGTCCTTTCAACACTCACTAGGCATTTTCTAGAAATGTAACACGTTACATAGCACCGAGGGAACTGCCGATACTTGCTTGTTATTTACTGCAGACCATGCAGAGCTTACCTATCTTATTTATTACTGGAGCAAGTTTCCATTCGAGATAAGTTTCTGTTCGAAAGCTATCGTAAAATGGAGATATCATTTGTCTCGATAGTTGGGTCGTTCTTTGGAAATGTACAATGTTATGTCCAGATGTTCAATGAAATTTGATTCAGTTATTTAATGGGGCGCATGAAATACGTGTATTGTGAGGATCGCGTCAATCTGTTCAGTTACTGCCTGCACCTTTTGTGCGGATGTGATTTTTTGTTAGGATTCGCTTGGCACGGGCTGCGCGGGCGCCGAGCGTCGTGCTCCCGCGACGGCTGCGCCACAGTTGCCGTGATTTGAGCAGGTGATTTAGGCGCACGTGTCTGCTGCTACATAATACGCATTCATGACTATTAGCACGTGTGTGCACAGAGGTGCAGAATGTAACAGGAGTTTTGTAAAAGTTCGTACAAAAGTGTTTTTTTTATGAATAAATCCTTATGCACTGATTTTTATCTGTTATACAAATGTATCAATATTAAATAAAGTCTGAGTATAATGACTAATACCTGCTGAACCGCAAATACGCACTGATTACTATGAAAATGCTTAATCAAACTTACAATCACTACCGGTATAGTAGCGAGCTTTAAAAGCTCTCTCGAGTGGCTTGCGGCTCGGGGAGATAACACAAAGGAGTGATTTATTTCAAACACCGATTTCAAGTACATACATCGTTCATGTATCATGTGCGCTGCAAATGTGGCGCCTGGAGCGTCGGCGGCGGCGTCGGCCGGCGTCTGCGCAGGCATCGGTGACGTCATTGAGTCCAGAACACTGCGACCCCATACAAAGAACAGCGGCAAAGCAAATTGCGTGTGAATTCCTATATGTATACTCAATCAGAGTGATTGAACTGAACATGATCTTTTAGTGGATATGTTCAAGTTAGGAAGCCTGTGAGCCAGACTTGAGCTGTCTGTAAAAATAGTAAATCAAGTTTTCTCAAGCCTTCACCAGTGTGTTGTTATCTAGATAAAGCGAGATCTGATTTACAGCTGTCAGTTGCAATTTGCTAACGAGTGTAAAACATGTCAGGGCTTCAGATAAAGATCATGGCCCACTCGTATTATTGAATGCAAATTGCAAACACAAACGACAAGTATCGTATTGGAGATAGATTGAATAGAAACTAATTATTTACTCACGCATTGTCCTGTCAGCGACAGCGGTCCGTGTTGGTTTGGTAAATAGAGAAAATCCTTTTACTTCGTTTGCTTTGAATTGACTTCTGACTTGCCTAGAATCATAAATAAAACGGTAGGAAAGCTATGAAAGCGGCGGCCGCAATCTGTAAGTTATCAAGGAGTTAAGGGGTTAGATAATCGTAAGAATAAATAGTGGTTCATATCAACAGAGAACAAAAAGTGTGCTGTAGTAAAGAGTAATCTGTGCAGTTGAATGGGCTCGCCCTCTTATGTATTGTCCGGGCGTTAACGAAGGGCGAGCTGGCACACTGGGCAGGTAAGGGCTGGTGCACAACCCGTCATAAATATCCGGCGGCATGCGTCCTGGGAGCCGGCACTATCAACAATGCCCTGTCATTTCACGCGCTAGTGTTAAACGTTTTCTAGTCTCGTTGTTCGCCCCGAGCTATTTGTTCTTGTTAGTCTATGGGAAAATGTCGAGCTTAGAAATGACTTCCATGTTTGACACAGACATCTTAGTAAGGGCAACTTTAAAGCATAGCTATAAGTTGATAGAACTCTTATATTAAAATATTTTATTTATTATTTATATTAAAATATTTTATTTTTTGTTCACAGAAGGAGGGAGTGGGCCAAGCTCACGCATTTCGTAGCAAGTCGTTCAGGAAGCCTCGACCATGTCATTGGTGTCATCAGCCGGTGCACAACACAGGGTCCTGTTGCAGAGGTAAGTTGCATATAAACATTTGTTTAATAACTAATTTAAGTAGCTATACCAAGTTGCACTTGAAATATTCGAAAGTATTTTATCTTGGCCGATTTGTCTATTCGTAGAAACCTGACTTGCGATTCTATATATCGAGAGGTTTGACATTCAAAGATCATTGAAGACCTGTTAACGACAGAATCAGTGTTTCAAGAAGATTGTTGTTAGTGAAATGTCACGTTAAATATCAATTTGCTTGTCGATGTTTGAACTAAATGTTCAATGAACTGTCAGGTATTTTGATTCTGTGAATGTCACGACCTTAGCAATATTTCTTCGTAAGTAATGTTCTCTATCTACAACACATTTGATCTATTGAGAAAAAATATGCATATTTTATTGCTTCAAAAAATAAGCTGAAAGACTTCGATATTTCAGTCTTACAGTTAAGTAACCTTCATGGTACATGAGAGGTACATAGGTACCACAAAAATATTTTAAGATATTTTAATAAATTCGTATTTGTTTCAGTGTGCAAATATGTCTGCCACACGACGTGCGAGAGCAAGGTACGTAACATAAAGTTAGCGACACATTATCATGACACGCGCCTGCGCCCGCGCCGGCTTAGCTGAAAACGGTGGACGTAACGTGCATGCAATTAGAATTATGTCTAGAATAAGTGCGATCGGTGCCAAGGTTCCATAGAATATAATAATCCGCATATGTATGTAGAACCGGAGACACACAGTATGTCCTATGCATAATAATCAGATCCAAACACAGCCTGAAAATTGTTTTCAGAATTTCTACAAAAACCCCATTTTCAATACGTAGGTTTCTCAGTACATTTGGCATCAAACGAAAGACACGAATCAGACACAAACATTTTCGGAATAATTTCATAAATGTACGGTGTCGCCCTCTAGTAACACTGGGATGACTCATGATTATGAGCTGTGAGCATAGTCGCACGCGCAGAGCGATAATGTTAATATTCCAAGTGGTAATCTTATAAAGCTACCGAAAGATGGCGTCCGAGTACTTCTAATGTATTTGTAATAAATAAGTTATCTTACATAGGTATGTATGTTATAGAAAAATATAGTAAATTATAAAATTTGTATCGTGAATTTTTGAGCAGTATTATTGTAGAATCTTTTTTCGGCAATGTCATTCGTACCTAATGATAAAATGTTGTCAATAGATAAAATCTAACTATCAGGGTATTTAACAAAAGTTTTTGAAGATAATGATCAATTAAACGACTTATTACCAAAGTTCTCATGGCTACTATGTGCAAGCGCACTATTATCGTGGTGATATCATTGATGTTCGTGACCCGCCACGACGGTTGCTGAGCATACCGTGGGCTTATCCCAGCTTGCCTACTAAAATTTATTCATATGCTAGATAATAGTCCGGTTTGTTTCTCTGCCTGTCCATGTTTAGCGAGCAATGAGCATTTGATGGCAATCAGCTAGTTGCCGGCGGTCACGCTTCCATTGTTCAATGTCTTACCGAAATTGGCCGCTCAGCAAACAATGTACCAACACCGTTATAATAACGTGATGTTGGACACTGTCAATATGTACCGAGGGACCTGTGGTAATTGGCAATGTCAATATTTTACTAAGGTTTACAGTTTACTAAGGCTAATTTGATTTTTGACTCATCCTTTAACGTTTGATAACTGTAACAGTTATAGCGATATTTAGGACTTTGAAAATACTTATCCTCATATTAATTGTCAATATTCTCTTGAAAACCCGAAAACCTAAAACCTAACGAATAAAGATAAAAAATTATCTTATTTGTCCTTTTTCCGGTATCACGTTTTCGACCCTTTTTATACCGTAGAATCTCCCTACACGTAAAACTTTCAATCACACGACAAGGCTGCTAAAGATGCCTAGACAGTTCATAGTGCAAGTTTATGTTAAATGTAGACTACTTTATATTTTGTGCAAGCACAAACACAAATTGCTTTCGGTAGTCTACTGCAAACAAACACGCAAAGACTCGCTTGTTTTTGTTTTGAAACTTGTTGTTTGTTCTTGTTGGAAACTGGCACGCCATTGAACAAAACTGCAATAGGACGCTTAAAGAATTTCAAACAGATACTTTTGCTGTTTCGCATCGAATTTATTTATTTATTTATTTATTTAAAATACTTTATGCACATTGTACAACGGCGGACTTAACGCCTTAGGCGTTCTCTGCCAGTCTACCTTAGGGTGGTGGTGAAACAGAAGTGGTAGGTGCAACACACTTTGAGCATAAGTGCAAGAAAATAAAAATAAATATATTTATGTATATATAAATATAATAAAAATATATATATATATATATTACTGAATCCAAGAGAAGAAAGTGAAGAAAATGAACTAGTGTAATGATTCCGCCAACTTGCCATGGATGTGATTACGCAGTTTAATTTTAAACGTGTGTCGACTATTTACCATCCTGACCTCCAAGGGTAGCTCATTCCAGAGAAGGATAGATTTAACAAAGAAGGAAGAGTGAATAATATCTGAACGGTGAGCAGGGCAATGAAGAAGACGATTATTAGAGGAGCGGAGATTTTTATTGTGCTGTGAACACACATACTGAAAGTGAGAGGTTAAGTATGCAGGTGAAGACGGGGTATATAGTATAGAAAAAAGAGTAGTTAATGCCCTCATCACACGTCGTTGTCTTATCGGTAGCCATTTAAGTTGCGCTCGATACGCTGACACATGATCGTACTTGCGAAGATTAAAGACGAATCGAATGCAATTATTGAGAAGCCGGTCTAGTTTATTGAGCAGATCTGCATTCAGGTCATAGTAGCAAACATCACCATAGTCGATTATAGGAAAGATTAAGGTTTGCATAAGCATTGCCTTTACATGGACAGGTAGCAAGTTTTTAAAGCGATAAAGAAACCGCAGCGTATTCGTGATTTTCTGACTGACAGCTGCAACTTGTGCTTGCCAATTGAGTGAGGAGTCAAGTTGTAGGCCCAAATTCTTCACAGAGCAGCTGTACGGTATAGCTATCCCGTCAAATACCAAAGTTGGCAACCCAAGGGCGTCTACTTTTCCTAAAACTCTTGAGCTACCAATGATAATGGCTTGGCATTTGACAGGATTAACTGCCACTCCGAACCTGTCAGACCAACTCTTGACTACCTCCAAGTCCTTGTTCATTTTAACAAGCGTAGCTGCCAACTCATTCACTTTTGTGTGACGATACAACTGCAAGTCATCGGCATAGAGATGATACGAACACTGAAGTTCAGGAGTAAGGAAATTTATAAATATAGAGAATAACAGAGGTGAGAGTATGCCGCCTTGAGGAACGCCAGCATTCAAAGTACACCAGGTAGATGAATCCTCATCCACCCGAACCGACTGCTGGCGATCATGAAGATAAGAAGAAAACCAGTCTAACGCCTTAGAAGAGACCATAAGATTGGATAGAATAGATAAAAGGATATCATGACTGACGGTATTGAACGCATTTGAAAAATCCACGAGTACCAACACTGTGAGATTAGCGTCTTCCATAGCAAATCTAATATCGCCAGTCACTTTGAGAAGGGCAGAAGAAGTGCTGTGGCCCGGCCTAAATCCGGATTGGAAAGGGCTCAGTAGCTTATTGCCGTAGATGAAACGAGCAAATTGCTTATGAGCACAAGCCTCAAGCACTTTGGATAAGAAAGGTAGGATGGAAATTGGACGAAAGTGACTGGGGAGGGTGGGACTGGAAATTTTAGGAAGAGGACGCACGTAAGCTTTCCGCCAAAGTGAGGGAAAAACTCCAGAGTAGAGAGAAAAGTTTATGATATGAGTGATAACAGGAAGGATTGGGACTAGGATAGGGACAATCATCTGACGGCTGATGTTATCACACCCCACCGCCTTAGATTTGATGGACAGGATAATCTTTTTGACCTCTTCCTCGTCGACTGGCTCAAAACCAAAAGATTCGATATCGGGACGCGTTAGACCATGTATATAATTGAGAGTATCTTGCTTCATTAAATAGTCCAAACGAGAGGAAGAAGAAGTGCAGAAATGACTATTTAAAGCATCAAAACTAATTGTGTTAGGCAGGTCCAAATGTCGCGATTTGTCAATACCCAGAGTTCCAAGAAACTTCCAGATGTCAGCAGAAGACGAGGATGATATATTATTCAATATATGGCGGCGTTTAGCATTACGTATCATCGTATTACACCGATTCCTCGCAGTTTTAAACTGAGCCCAGTTTTCATCAGTACGGTCTTTTTTAAATTTACGGAATGCACGGTCCCGCCTACGCATTGCTATACGTATGAGTTCAGTCATCCACGGTGCTGGCGGCCGTTTCACTCTGACTTTTTTAACTGGTGCATGGCGATCATATAATATGTTCACCATGTTATTAAAAATCAAAATTTTATGATCTACATCATCAGAAGTCATTAATGGTGTCCAATCAACGTCTAGCGCATCCTTGACCAACCGCTCAGCATCCATCCTTGCAAAACAACGCATTTACTTGTTTATTTTTATGTTGTTACTTAAAGGTGAAGATACAATTTTCCGTTTAATCTGACTTCGTAGCTCTGCTGAAGCGTCGTTTGGGCCTGAAGCTTGTAATTACAAGCTCCCCTCGCTGTGACTCTGCTAAAATTAAACATTAATTACTGTATAATGTGCATATTTATTACTTTCTTTAATACAGTAACACTTAACAGACGTTTTCAGTTGATAATTCGTACAGCCTGTGGGGCTTTATTACGCTGAAAATTAAACAAAGAAGGTATCTTAAATATTTGAGTGTCTGTGTTTGTATAGCTGTCTCATGTAATCGTCATCTTATGAAAACATTTTATTCTACTATAATAAAGCAAAAAACAAAAATGAAGCACGCTTTACTTATAAGTGCACTTTATTAACCATACTTCAACAGCTTTAGTGTAACTGAAACAAACTAAACACAAAATACCTATGATATCTAATGCGTCGCAAAACGATGGCAGCTCTGCAGGTATGCCACGACACTAGGTTATGCCCTGCAGCTTCCAATTTACGTGAATAGACTCGTGATCATATCCTCACTGTATCTCCCACGACAGGCTGCAACGTCAAAGGGGAAAGTCGACTTACGTGCTACATATTTAGTTTTTAGTTCACTAGCAATTTGTATCTGTATGTAGGTACCTACTAGCTTTTTACGGGTAAGGAAACTGTTTCGCACACCCAAATATAAAGTTACTGATGTAGGCTTCAAGAGTAGTTGCTTCAGGACGCCTGTTAAACTTCGCGAAAGCTGTCTAGAATAGGATTTAAGGAGTAAACATAGTAAAAAAGTGCATAGTTAATACATTAACTATATGCATGCAAAAATATAATTATAAATCTATTGATTTATATTATTGCATTATGTAGCACCTATTAATCAATTACCATATATAGTAACCAAATAGTATATATAAATCAGTTTTTAAAAGATGTGAAAGATAAATTGAACTAGAAATAGTAATATTTTATGGAAACCTACATAATATGGCAGAAGCTTTCAGCAAAAATGTTATTTTACATACATATAACATTTTACTCAAATGTGCCGAGTCCACGTCACATTCATGTCAGGAAAATTCTTACAAGAGAATTGGATAAGAGCTTTGTGAAATTATTTTTCTGAACACGAGGCAACGTTAAATTTGGCGGACCACTTGCGGTTTATATGTGTCTTACTATGTCTTGCTTGGTGACTGTTTACGCCCGTGGCTTTCCTACAATAATTAAGTATTTCAGTAAAATATTTGCCATGGTAGTGAATACAGTGCGATATGCGAACATTTTCAGTGCTTGTGAAGCCAGGCTTTTTCTCGCGGTATCGTAAATCTGCAATGCTAATGAATCTTGCCCGTGTACCGGTATCAATAGTTATTTATACTCTACCGACACAATGTTGAGTTAAACCTTGAAGTTGAATGAAGTTTCCTTTTAGTTAAAGGTTTTATAAAACGTGTTTTGTAGATCCTTCTAGGATGTCGTTAGTTGAAGGTGAAGGACTTTGAGATTTATATTGAGTTCAATGTTGATTGTAGATTGAGGAAATAAATATTAAATAAATAGTAATGATAAACAATTAAAAAAACACAATATATATACATAGTTCAAACAGTATTACGGATAATTTTAGGTGGTTTGTCTTTCTGTTTATGTATGAATAATATGTTTTCTTTTAGAACATAACCTAAATAAATGTAGGTCATCGGTAGCCAGAAAACATCTAGCCCGCCATTAGTTATTTATGTCCCACTAGTTATCCAAGAAATGATAAGACTAAATAAAAATAAATTTGACTGGAAATAAAATCTGTACTCACATTATACCCGATAGTAATACTAATACATAAAGAAATTGTCGCATATTTTGTACTGCTATTACCGAAACACAGAGATCACTCGGAAACCCGTTACTTGGGCTTTTTAAATGTAAATTGAATCGTAAAATGCTCGTAAATTTTACAGCACAACGTAGGAGTCTTCTCGCGAACGAATTCTTGAAGCCACATACGTCCGAGTAAATTGTATTGTGACAATAGGCACCACATAAACTTAGATTTAATGTTACTTATTGTTAGAGGTAAATAAAAATGTAGTAAAACTAGCTTCGGCGTGTGACTTTAGGAAGAATAAAGAGTAAAGTCCCTGAGAGTTAAATGAATCCTAAGTTTTTCTTTGAACATCTTCCTGTCAGTAACTTAGATGTCCCATAAAATATTTATTTATTAGTTTGGCACTTCAAAAGCCAAATAGACTATCAGTTTCAAAACTTGTGCCAAAATTCTTTAAAGTTTCCGTTCAAGCATTAAGCAGTCACAAACAAACACTCTTCGAATTATGGAGAAAAGTATTGGTATTTTGAGGATATAAAGAGAAATATTTCGATTGTGAAATAACTGAAATAAGTGAGAAAGACAGTGCCGATTGTAGGATGCGGTGCGGCTGGAAGTGTCGATATCAGGCACGATCAGCAATAACCGTTTCGTTTTACACTCGAGTCGACTCTTGTTTGAGGGTCCCGCACTCACGGGAACATTGATTCCATGTAAGATACATTTTAATGGCCATGAAACTTGTGTTGTAAAAATACAATGGCATTTACTCGTAAGTTTGGCCAGGTTTTCAGAAATATCATTAATTGGTGCATCTAAAACTTCAATAACGTCGTATCAGAGTGAAATCTTCGGAAATGCTAATATGAAACGGTGCAAAGTGTATCCTATGACTTTCTTCTGAGTAGTTAAGTTTTTTAAGGCTAATACTGAATTAGGATGTTGCCTATATCAGATTACTTAAGTTGAAAAGGCAAGATAATTTTAATGAATGGAGGTCCTGAATTTTTAACTAACTGGCACCTTAGTATCAAATAACAAAAATAATGAAGAATATCGTCGACAATCCTTACTAATATTATAAATCGGAAAGTGAGTTTGTTTGTTTGTTTGTTCCGCTTTCACGCCGTAACTACTGAACCGATTGCTTTGAAATTTTGCAGACGTAAAGTTAGAAGTCCGGATTAAATAATAGGGTACTTTTTATCCCGAAAAAAATAGATATTCCCGAGGGAAAACAAAAATATTGTTTGCTTGATGGATGGATTGTAGATGGCGCTGTGTGTCGTTTAAAACAAGGTAATATATTGCAAACGAATATAAACATGTAAAGGACAATGGGCACAAATATATGGGACCTGGTATACCCCACCAATAGGAATGTCATATATATCATTGGATAGGCCTTTTTATGTAGGACAAGATTTACTATAACAGCTTTGCTGAAATGTTTGTCCGTTCTGAGATATAGATCAAAAACTGTGCTAAAGTTAGAACTAAGTAATCTATTGATACCTCAAGTTTTTAAAGGAAAATCTAAGTACTAATAACTTTAAGTCTTGTAAGTACTACTGTGCCCGTTAGGATCCATAATTGTTACTATTATGTAGCATTTCAACCTTTTATTGTACCAACTGGATGTTGGGCGTAGTGAGAAACCGCACCAATAGGAAAGTCATAAATATCATTGGATAGGTCTTTTTAACTGGAACAACATTTACTATGACAGCTTTGTTCTATTGTTTGTCCGTTCTGAGATATAGATTACAAACAATCTTAAAACTGATGCTAATCAATACTGTAATCTGATTTTCTTTCATACAAGACTTACACTTAGTAGTTCTTAGATTTTCCTTTAAAAACTTGAGTTATCAATAGATTACTTAGTTCTAACTTTTGCACAGTTTTTGATCTATATCTCAGAACGGACAAACATTTCAGCAAAGCTGTCATAGTAAATGCTACATAAAAAGGCCTATCCAATGATATATATGACATTGCTATTGGTGGGGTATACCAATCTGCCCATTGTCCTTTAGAAGCTAAATGATACGATAATGAATCCCCGAAAATGAGGAATTCCCGAGGGATGATGTACAATTTGTTTAATCGTCTAAACTGTTTTTTTTTTACATCTACTTATATATTGCAAACGAATATGAACATATAAATTTAGAAGCTAAATGATACGATAATGAATCCTCCAAAATGAGGAATTCCCGAGGGATGACGTACAATTTGTTTTATCGTCTTAACTGTTCTTTTTACATCTACTTATCCTGAAATAACTATAATTCAACGAATTACTAATTGGTATAAGTATTAGTTAAGTTATTTAGTTCTTGAGGTATGCGATAGATGGCGCTGGGTGTTTTTAAAACGTGGTAACGATGTGTTTTTAAAATACGTAAGAAGTGCAATGATATCTCGCGCTTTAACCTGTAGCTCATTGTTCAATCGCGAGCTTCCCGATAGCTCGATAGATGGCGTTGTGCTTTTCTGTATCGCGGTGTTAAGGTTCGCCGCGAATTAGTCTTAAGGTGTTTTGAAATCAGTGGGGCCCAGTAGGGCCAGGGCCAGCCGGGGCTGCGGGTTGTTCGAAAGAGATACTGCGGCCCTGGTATATAAAAGGCCTAGAACGGAACACTACGATTTTAGTCGGTAAGAGTCTGACACTCCCTCACCGCTGCTAACCCAATTCCAACAGACCTCCCATTTCAATTTAAAAGACTACAATTTCCTATAAGGGTTTCATTTGCAATGACCATTAATAAAGCACAAGGCCAAACTCTAAGGGTTGCTGGAGTACACTTAGAAAAACATTGTTTTTCGCATGGTCAGCTCTATGTAGCGTGTTCCTGGGTTTCCAGTGCCCAAAATCTGCATGTTTTTGCTCCACAAGGGAAAACGTATAATATAGTGTACCATTCAGTTTTGGTTTAACAACTAATCGTATCCAGCGTTACATCGCGCTTCTTAGATTTTTCCGTGGGAATGAGAAGTTTTCTTATAGTTGTGATTTATACCGCAATATAACCGAATTCCACGCGGGCGAAGCCGCGGGCGGAAAGCTAGTTCATAATATTTTAACATTTTAATTACAAGTGGGGCTGGCTTGGTTTTCTTCGAGATAATCAAACTACAGTACGATCACGAAGCGGCAGGAACGTATTTTTTACGTTTGTTAATTAAGTGTATTTTTAGCACCGCTGGGTGTAAAGTAGCTGTAATTACTGCGAATCCGGCTTTGATAAATGGGGTTTAGATAAAAGATTTAAATGTAAAACCTTCTGGATCAATAAAAGAACATTCGCAACTGTTCGCTAAATAAACATCACCTTTCTTTAACACTCAGTTTTATTTGCTGAGACGAAGACGAGACATACTTTTTGGTTAAAATTATTTATAAATTCAAATCTCACATTCTTCTTAGATTTTATCGATAAATTATAGTTTATAGCGTCTAGTTCTCATAAACGGAATGAGCATTTATTATACGTCGGGAATTTATGTCACAAACAAGGTGTTCATATTTCAGCAAGACGTTGGGGTACAAGTACAAGGGTGTCATTGTGTGCGGTGCCGTTAACTCGGTGTCAACGTTCTGCGCACGCGTGACGTGACGTCACCGCTCATTGAAACACTCCTACAAACAAACTTGTTTTGGCATATAGCTAATATTTCATGCTCCACAATCACCAACAGTCCACTGAGTTTGTGGAACGACATTCGATGAAAGATATGGTCGTTCGGATTGATGGAGTCCTTCCAGTAATAAACACGTTTTTGATTTGACATGAGTACCTACTTTTAAACAACCTACTATAATATTTTATTTAGGTAAGTGAAACTTATGTTAAGTACATATGTGAAATGTAGACAATAAAGTATGAGCCTATGAGCACGTGTGACAAAAGCTTCTGCGTTGCGACAGGTTGAGAGGTGCGAGTGAAACGCGCGGGTGCGCGGGCGCAACTTAAGAATGAGTAATGTTCCTAATGCTTACTCATAGCGCTTACGAGGAAATCGAGAGGTCTGAAGTTTCGGTTATTTTTACACGCTTTTTATTAGCTTCACCTGTATGTTTGTATGTTTGTTTGTAACCGACTTCTTTGTTAACTTATAAATATAAGTAGTCTATGATCTGGCACAAACTATTTTGATATTACGTATGAATTTAGAAGAGTCCACGAAAACTCCCACGTGTCGTGAAAAAGCTCATTTTTGAAAAAGCTGTAATTCGTAGGACAATAATATTATGGGTTCCTTAATTGTCATTTTTGCAATCAAGCCAAGCAGTCTTAAAAATAACACCAATATGTCGAGCTTTTGATTGTAATTGAATTGGCTATGTTTTTCCTAGTTACGATCGTACTTAAAAGATATTTAATAGCAAAGAAAGCAATGTGAATGACAGCGTGTCGGTGCGACATTCAGGATATTATCTCCCGTAATAGGTAGGTGGTGGTGGCGTGGAAGCTGGTGGCTGCGGCGGCCGCGGGCGCGGGCCGAGTCAGGTGCAACGCACGCGGCGCGCGCGCAGCCCGACGCGACCAGTGCCACCGCGCGCGTTGACTGGCCCACGCGCACGCCAAATCTGCGTTTCGCGATACAAATTCGCACTAATGCAAACAGCTTCCCATTTACAAACAAAATCCTTTTATAGTCGCAAAGCTCGGTCGCTCTATAAATAACGCCAACCGGTGGGCCGATGTGCTCTAGCGAGTTCGCGAAATCTGTGCATATGTTCTTATGTTATAAACTTGAGATATTGGACTATTTTAACAACTCTGAACCGAATAAGGAGAGCTGACCGCTAGGCGTGCGTCTTGGGTGATTATATTTCCATAAATATTGAATCAGTATTGTTAACAGTATACTTTGTAAGTGTGCGTAAGAAAAGAGTAAACGTTACATGATTATTATTGTTGCCATTTACTTAGATAATAATAATAAATCTTGCAACATTACTTTTCATTAAAAGCCTTTCAATTCTTCTTTTTATTGGACAGGCGTGTAGAAACATAACTATAGAGCTTTCTTTATAGGTTTTCTAAAACAATGCTTCTCTTGTACAATTGCCTATAATTGACACGTCCTTGTGTAGATAATAATTATGCATATCAACCTAAAAGTCGTACTTGATGTTATCTTTTTGAGCAGCAACGAAAATAATGTTATCTCCTGAATTCACAAAATCTTTCGAGAATCACGAAGGCTAGCGTTTCACGTTATCTATGCAAATGGTAACGCTATCAAAAGTCTGAAGATTTTTACAGATTTTTTCTAAACTGTACCTACATAAAAACGTTGAATCTCATCATATCAATGTTAAAATATGCAATCTTTCAATCCAATCGTTCAAGGTGAAAGCGATTTTTTTGGTTATCACTTAAAAATAGTTGTAGATATTACCGCGAATGACGATCGTACGCGATAACACTGTTGTGTTTCAGTTTTACCGATAAACTAACTCCTTGAGTCACGTAGCCATTGCTCAATACACAGGTGCTGTAAGCGACTGTAACGCTAGACGACTGATTAACGTACTATTAGTAAATACAACTTATATAATCCGCTTCATTCAATATTATATTCTAATTTCCCAGAAGTGTATGAACACGGAGTAGTCGTGAAGTGCTCTACTTGGTCGCGAGAGCCGGTTTTAATGGTGTCAAGTGTTCATTAAGATGAAGACGGCAATTTAATCGGTCACTTGGAACAATGTGTACCACAACTAGTTAATTGTAACTAACTGTAGTAAACGGAAGATTGGTAACTCCATAAAAATTAGGAACGGGACTGAACTGTGTTCAAACATCGTGTGTGCAAAGATTTAGTCAGTGAATGCAACGGACTTGATAAGTGTGAGTTTGTTGAAGTTCTATGAGGATATAAAATGTACTACAGTGGGAGATTGGACAGCAGCAGCACCTCATCGGGTAGTTCTGATTTGAGGGTAAGTTTTCTAAAGCTTGATGGTAAATTGTCAGTTTTGTATGGCATATTCATCTTGACGAATGACGATTCTCAAGTATGTTAAATGCAACATTGATTGTGCGTTGTAACCGCGGTCTTCGGGTCAAAGATTGCATACAATGATAGGTTCGCGGGCACCGGGCACTGGCGGCCGTACGTTACCGCCTCGCTCGCCGCCTGCGCAACTAGACGGCCTCAACTCAATGCACAAACCGCTATTGAAGTGCAATATGGAAGTACCACATACAATTTAAAAAGATCTTTTCACCGAACAATAGTAACGTTCGTCCTCGTATTTGCTCTTTAATCCTATCGTTATCTTGGTCCATTGCCAGGATGACTTGTCTTGTCCAGCTGAGGGCTTTATATTTCTTTCGAGGCCCCAGTTATTCTAGTACTAGTAGCGAATTTCCAAGAATTATATATCAACTTGTTCTATTCAAAGATCTTTCAAACCATTATTTCCATAAGAACTTAATTTTACCTATTCAATTCCGTGAAAGTTTTATCTAAGCCTTCCTGGTGTGAGTACCATTCCGTCGAGTACCACGTGCCTCAATCTCAGCTACTTATGTATTAAATGGTATAATTATGTACAAAATGAAAATTATGACTGTGATAAACATTGCACAGAGCGGGAATGCGCTCGCGCAGCCGTGCTGTGCGCCCCGAGGCGGCCGCACAGGCTCCACGGTGCAATACCAGCTAAACGCACATTATATCTCTATTTACCGTTGCACTAATAATAGGGCTCAACTAACAATTTCAAAATAATTAATTAATAGCTTTCAAAAGATCAAGCATGTTGATAAAGTTGTACTTGATTCTACTTACCGTAAAGTTTGAATAATAACTGCCTCGTTATGGCCCGGAGTTCGTTAAACGAGCTATTTGCCATAACCATATGAGATTTTGTTGTTATTTCCTAATTTGGAACGTTAGAATTTATGAAACCGGTGTTTGTAATGTGTTGGGATAACTTGACCACTCAATACATATATTTTGGCTCGAATATAAATCTCTCGACCCCAGCGGATGTTTTAAACGATTAATTCTTGGTTGCCAAATCGGTGCCCCATCAACTAGCAAGTAATCGACTTGTTTTGACTAAATTGTTACTTCCTTCTGCCTCTTTACCGTTTATTAGACGTGATGGCCAGTTTGAGGAAAATGCTCATGTCGTTTGGGATTGTCCTCTAAAATTGTTGAGGTATCTGGCAGTGATCAAGGTCTTACTAAGATTCACAATTGTATGTGACATATATTGTATATTCAATTTGAATTTTATGCGAGAAAGTGCCGTAGCCATGTTAAGTTCAACCAATTAGTACTTGCCCAGGCGTAGTAAGTGTTTCATATAACACCTTTTCCTATTTGCCTAGAATGTAGATTGACACCGCGCAGGAATGTCGTTACGGCGGTTTTACGTAATCGATCCCGGGAAAATCAGCGCACGTTTCGAATCTTCCACGACTTTTCTCCAACTCGACTTGAATACACTTGAAATAGATAGAACGAGTTACTCGGAAAGGAACTAACTTTTGAAATTCAAATTCATTTTCAGCTACGTGGCTTCTAGTCATGTCTGGCCTGTAATCTCCATCAGTCAGTCAAGAGTAGCAATTCGATCTTCCTAGTGCGATCATAATAAAATTGCGGTCATCAATCCCTTCGATTGACCGTTTATTGTCAATTGAGAGGCCTATTAAGCTCAGTGCCTATTCAGGTTGATATACCCACGTAGCTATATATTATGATTCAATAACTTTGTGAACAAGGATGAGGTATATCTACAGCTATGCGACTATTTAACAATGGGAACGCAAACTGATCAAATCCTAGTGAAGTAACTTCCTCTCCATGTAGTGTGGGCAGATCATTAGTAGTATAATCTCCCTGCAATTCGTAATCTGAGTAGGTCATGATAATTTCCGTCTTGAATTGAAGGTTAGGTGCCTATATATAGGTATGTCTAGACATGAATGAAACTGCCCCATTAAATGATGAAGTACATGAATTTACATTGTTTTCTAATTCTTAATAGTGTCCTTCAGATAATCCTGAATTCCAATTAATGGAAATGTCACATCATTAGGTATGCTTCTCAGGATTTGGTCATAAATAAAATGTAATATTGCCATCTAAATTCACCACCGCTCAGTTGACAGTTAAAGCCTTTAAGTAGTACCTACGCGCTTGAAGTTAAAACCTCTTCAAGTTTTCTTTATTCCGTAAAGGAAAATGCTTGACAAAATAAAGTACCTCAGTAAAGTATGTTAATTTCAAAAGGTTCAATAGGTGCTTCAAGTCTGACCCTGAGACCGCTCGGGGCACTCGATAATCACAACGGCTCAGACAATCCGATTTCCAATATCGGATATACTTTCAGATCGAATTTATTAAAGGGTAAGGGATGGCTATGATTCATTTTTCTGGCATATAAAACGGTACTGGTCATGTCAGCCTGTTTTTAAACGGTATACTTAAAAAGTGATGGTTACGTTATCTAGAATTCTAGACCACCGAATTTCTAAAATCTAAAAATTGTAATACTTTCACAATTTAATAAAATAGAATTCAAATCGGTTGCTTAACTTTCTTTGCAAGAACATAAAATTAAGGTTACGGTTGTTTTAAGTTCTTTGTGCGAAATTGGCGACAAAATCACCCTTAAATCCGGGTGAGAATCTCGTCAGATCACTTAAGGCGTAGTTATTAGGTCGTCGGCAGTTCGGCACGCCGCTGTATTGGGGTGTGGTGAGATCTAATACCTCTTCTGCTAGGTCGGTCGATATTTTAAATGTCACCCAGTTTCCGGGTACATTGCCTCCTGCCCGGGGAAGATTAAATACGACGAGGACCGGTCTGAACGACACGAAGTAATGCTAATGTTATTAGCTCCAGTTTTGCAACTTGCAACTAGATACACTGATATCTGTTAATATTGCGAAGAAAGTGTGGGAATGTTGCGTTTTTTGGCATCCACTGATAAAGCTCTACAACGAAACAGTAAAAGATATAGACAGTAAAATACAAGGTGTTGATTTGCATTTGTGCCATACTTCAGGAGGAGGACATACAATACGTAAATAATCGATTGGAATTACAGTAGATGGGAAATAACTAATATGCACTGCTTTTTTTGTCATTGTAATGTCGTGGTATTTCCGAAGTAATCCAATTTTATGAATGAAATTGATGAGTGATAGTTGCGTATGCTTTGTGTTTGCGTTTGTGTGAGGTTGCAGCACGGTTTTAACGCCAGTAACATACGCGCTAAGTTTAGATAAGGCTAGATGACATTTACAGAATTCCGAAAAAAAATTAAAGAAAAAAAATTACGTACCAATTTTTTTATTGATTTGGGTCGAGAATCATTAGCATAATTACCTCCTTGAATATGGCACGGATGCAAATCAACAGCTTGTATAACGTCCTCAGAATTAATCCGTTGACTTATGTTTCAATAAATTGAATGCTGTACAATATTTATGTGAGCATTTTCTGAGTAACAGTGTCCATTTCCATTTAACATTAATCTGTAGAAAGTTCTCTCTAACTGTGTGAGCTCTTAAACTAATCTGCGTTGTTTGCTCTGTATATGCAAAGCAACTTTACTTTGCTCCGTTAACTAAACCGCAGTGCAACAAACAACCATAAAAACGGTTCCGTATAGTTCCCGGGTCGCATCTTCCAGCTCGAAACTCGCTCTCCGGCAACTCGTGTAATATATTTGGACAATGTTTTATCGAGTCCATGTAATCATTCATGCCAAAAGAGTCTGGAACACTAACAATGCAAGGTCGTTTCGGTTGTTTGTGGAATTTCGCGAGCCTCGTGCTCTTGCGATGTAAGATGAGAATTTAATATAGAGTGTGCCTATGAAAAAAAATCTTGTAAGATATGTTTTTGAGTCAAAAGCTCCTTTAACAAAGATGAAAGTCTGGAGAAAGAGATACGGGACATATTTCCGAGATAAGTTGGTAAGATCGGTGAGACAGGCGTCCTTATTTATATCTGCCGCTATAGTTTACGGCCGTCTGTGGTATTCGTTGATTGTGTTAGTCTGTTTGCATGATTGTGGTGCCGTGTTTATGTAGATGTACGGCCAACCACACTAAATGGCAACATTATTGGAATCTTTGCGAAGACATGCTCTATGCTTGGAATAGCTTAGATGCGCTTCTTGGAATTACTAGCGTAGATCTGTAGATACTTCAAATAGTTATCGTTGTTCGTCGGTTTGAATAAATGACTTCTACAGCTAGGAAAGGTCTGCCTTTCAATCAGATGTGGCCGAAAATCAATATACCAATATGAAGGGAATCCTGCCAGATGACAGCAATTTGATCAAAAGCTTGAGTAATATTGAAGTTCTTATAATGTCGGGGGTAGTCAGATTAGACCAGAGTTAATAATAATTTTGAGTTTTATTTGAAAGAGGTTTTTGTAAGTATTGAATTTTGACAATTCGGTCACTAGGCTTTATTTTCCTTAAAGAGATATAAACGTGACTGTTAAGAAAAGCATATTTATCGATTGTAACGGTTTGGCTAAATTAAATTAAAATAGCTCAATAAAGGTTGGGTTGAAAATAATATCTAATAGTTACATCGAGAAAGAATTTAATTTGGCATTTCCTTAAACGGTGTTCCAGTCATTGAACCTTATTTTTGGCTACTAGAACTGTCTATTCATTCTATTTTAATGCTATTTTCCTGTTTCTGTTTTTTAAGTCTACCTATTTCTCGAATTTCCTCGTTGGAATGAAATTAAGGTTCGTTTTAGAATACATAAAGTTAATAAGAAAGCCGGGCGTATACTGCGAATTGTACCATGTAATACCAGCAGGCAATTTAATTGGATTAATTTAATCTTAAGTAAAGTATTGCTTTCTCCGAGCTCATTAACCTTGTAAACAGTCGTTGTGGGTTCTTTGATTTATGGGCAAACACTGGTAGATGATGCGTAACCACAGATATAGACAAAAGCTTTATGTTAGGAAAATAAATGAAAGAGTACGATTGTGCATTAGTAGGATTTCATTATCGATTTTCTATTTATATTTAAAGCTTTCCTTTGAAAGCTCGATCCAATTTAGTCAGATATGATAACAAGAAAGTAAAAATTTAATCAGTTGTCACTTTTATCTCCCCTGACTATCACTGCCCCTTGCCTTGAAGAGTTCACATCGTAATTGTAACAGTGTACGAAAACATCAATGGAGCACTCCGCATGACCCGGAACTACCAGTCAATCACACTGGCCGTATGAATTCCGAAAGAAACCCATGCTAAATGTACTTATAACCAGTGTAGCTTGACCGTTTGCTGTGCCACTATTTGTACAGACCTAATGTCAAAATCAGTATTAAAAGATTAGTTCCCTATTTCCCCGCGTGTCAAGTGTTACTGGTCACTTAGCAATACGTTCGAAATTCGAATAGTTTGAATTAACCATCGCATGCGGGTTGTGTCCGTTTGCTAATCGTCTTATGACGTGCACCTTTTTTTGCTGGCTGTTACATTTAAACCGTGATTCGACTAAAATGTAAAAAAATATTATAATCGATTTCTTGTTAGCAGTTGTTCTAACGACGCCGACGGTTTAAGTGCCGTTATAAGATCACATCTTACACAATGGTCTTTCGGATCATTTTATTTTATTAAATCGTTTAAGGATTTGTGTTGTTAAATCTCATTATCAGAAATTGACTTGGTTAGGTTGGTTTTCAAATGATTTTATTTAAATCGGGAAAGTACCTACATTTTATTTGAAGTAATTCAAGTAGAAATACCAGTATAAAAAATATGATATGTAATGTAACTTAATATGGGATCCTACTAATGCGAAAATAATTTCATCACAGTTATGTAATCATTCAAAGATGGGGAACTGGACTATGTAGATTATTACATGTAATCTACACATGTAGGTGGCCAGCTTGATGAATGATGAGGTTCATGAAACATTAGGCGGTGCACCCGACCGGCACAAATTCGGGTAAATGTAGTAACAACGTAAACGACAATGGAATTACGTACATTTACGATTCCCATGGCTAAAGTTTACGGCTTTCGTAGTAAGTTGCACAGACGGTGGGCGTAATGACCCGAAGAAAATGATCAGCACAACACAAACACATAGATACATATTTTTATGACTGATATTCTTTATTTATTGTCTTGATATCGAATGACAAAAGTTGCATACAGATCGAGTTATTCGGTATTTTATTTTCACCCAAATATTTTGGTCGATCCCTTCACAATTTATCGCCTCGTATCAAGTGAACGTATGAAAGTTGGGCTGCGTCTGTATTCCGTTACGGCTTACACCTTAATTTGTGGAGACGGCCGATGTCATCTCGGCGAATTGAGACGTCCACGTCGGTCACTGCACGCAAACAACTTAAACACTTATTTAATCTCGAACATTTCCCTTTAAATTGTGCCTTAAATTATACTTAACGTCACGGATAGCCTTATAAGGCGGGCTTCAACGTAATTTGAAGTGTCGCAACAGAAACGCGAACCAATTGAAAACGTTTCATAAATATGAAAAATTATGTAAACTGCTATTACAAGACAGGGTACACGTTTTATGCTGATAACGTGAGGTCGACTTTTACTGCTATTTCAGCTACAATATCCATATAGAAGACTGTAAGTCCACTCATAAAATGTAGTTGTGAATGTTTTTAATATTTCAGCAGAGCTGTTTAAAAAACAAGTAAGTACTTTTTTCTTGTCATCAAACCTGTTGATATATGTTTCTCATTTTAAGTACAAAAACAATATTTCAGCTTAATTCACAAGGGGCCATAAACATGTTTCGAAATTAGTTTGTCAGAAGATCGCGCGAGCGGTCGGCCGCCCGGCCGTACGGCTCATACCCCTGAGACGAGACCACCGAGCTTCGTAATTAATAACAGCATGCTTACAAATTGCGGCTTTACTGACACAAGCCGGTAATAGGACACCTTTGCACGTTGCCCACCACTGAACATTCCAAATTATAGCCTGCCATAGCGATTGCGTGACTGATGTTATTTTGTTTTGGGCACTGCGTTTTTAAATAATCTTTAACTTTGTTTTGAGCCGAAAAATTCCTCATCTCGGATTTTTTGTGCATTGAAAACTTATCTGGCAAAAACACGATAAATCGGCGGTTAACTACCAAGACCTCCTAACTGACATATTTTGACCAATTGGTTTTTTCGCGGATTCTATTCAAAAATATTGTATCTTATCTAATAGAAAAATCTTCTATTTATAATTTTAATATTTCGGGTATTTTTACAATCATGGACATCTACTAACTTTACGAGCGCGGACTTTGGTGGCTTTTTTGTGCCTCTACTGAAAAGTTTTGACATATTGAGTTAGGAGTTCTTGGTGGTTAACCGTCGAAATGTAAAGTATTGATGTTACATAAAGTCACATCAAAGGTAACTCTGGCCTCTCCCTTTACAAAACCTCAGTTTTATTGATGGTTAGTCTTTGATTCATCATTCGTCGATTGGGATCTAATTTTGATGACGCGTAACCGCAGAACATCTGAGAGCATCAAATGAAAATAAACTGTATTATAGCTTCGCCATTTCCTGGTCGACCTAATAAACATAGGTAAGTGAGGTTCTGGAGTCGATCAAGCAACGTACCGGGTCGAACTTCTCCTTCGGGACGAGAGTGCTGCTCAGGTTTATTTTTACAGCAATGCGGCATGTGGAGTGGTACACCGGAGGACTGTATCTTACACGTTACTGGCTGCTTACATGTTTACTGTCAGAACAAATATGATCGTCGATATGATGTTTCGCGTTTATTAAGCTTCAGTATAAACATACTTAAATTAGCGATACGAGGCAGCTGGTTTCACGTAACATTGATTTTGCATCCATTATTTTAAAGGAGCCCTTTCTTCAGTAGTTGTACTTAATTATGTTACGGTTCAAGAAGGTTTTGTTAATTTCACACGTGATAAAGAACAATGCCACGTAACGAACACGTCCGCTGTAACTCATTAGTTGTCTTAGTAAAAAATGTTCGAGGAAGGTGACCGATTGCTGGTTATAAGTTACGCGGTCTTGGTGTCCTCCTTCGTCGTTACTTACCGCGTATGTGATGAATTTCCTAAGCTAATGGAAAGTAATGGCGATGGACTCGCCACCAGGTACAGGAAATTAACCTTATCGTAGGCAGAGAAAGGGTCAAACGCCATTTTAAAGTTCGGAAGCTTTCTGTCGAGTAACTAGTAACTAAGTGCAGAGATTGAAATCGTCTTTATTTGTTTGGACAGTGTTTTGTTCATGATGGTACATTAAAATATCAAACTAAATACTTATGCAATAGTGATAAGCATTTAAAGTAACTGTGAGTTCTGAGAAACGATAAATGTGTCGTTATCGTGACTCCTATGAAAATGTAATAAACTGCGAGTTATCGCAGACCTATGATCAGTTACCGCTTTTTTGCTTAAGTACCAAAGAAAAACTACTTCGGAGTTGTATAAACATACAACTTTTAAGTAGTTTTACTACATTTCCTACATCCACCCAGAGTTAGTTTCTACATAAGTAAGGACATACCCACCTATGTGTAGTAACCATAGATGTAATATAATAAACAAGATTGCGCACGCTCGAAATATTTATTTACGAAAATGAACTCTATTCCAACGCAATAAGATACTAAATGTATTGCATAATACACAGAGGCAAATCCGAGCCGAGAGGGATAGTTAGAACGGAGGCCGTTTGTCTCTTTCTAACACCTTGCCAGCATAAAAAAATGTTGTGATCAACAGTTTTGTCTTCCCAAAAAAACAATTGAATCACATATATTTTTATCTTATTTTAACAATTGTAAGTCAACAAATTAATAAAAATCGCATTAATTTATTAAACGAATAAATTATTTATATAAATTATTATTCTTAAAACATAAACAACATAAATTTTTATTTTGTTTTTTTTTTCCTAGCGGTAACCCTGAACATTCTCGGCGCGTAATCAGCATTTAAAATTTTGTTTATATTTTTTGTATTAAATCAATTTAAACTATTTAAATGGTGAAAAAGTGTTGCGTTTATACTTGTAAAAGTGAATCCTATGGTGGTTGCAATATATAGTTCCACAGGTTAGCTAATAATAACATTTTCGTAAACGAAACAACTAGGGTGCCCATGAATTCCTGTAATGAGTGGAAATATGGGTGATGGATTTTAAAACTGTTGTACTATTGTTATAGCTTCCGAAAAAATGAAGAAAGGCGACATAAATGGCTCAGCAGACTATATATGAAGTAGAAATACAAAAAAAAACAGTCTTCACTTCGAAACTTCCTGCTTTTATACTGCTAATTCCCGCTAATTATTAAAAGCCTTTATAAGTATCTCAAGGTCACAAACTGCGTAAGTTAAAACTTCAATACCAATCTGCGTTTAATAATCTTAGCAAATTCGGATTTGTCTCGCATAGCTTAATCTCATAGTCACCCTATTAGAAAGGGACAGACAGCCTCCGTACTAACTGTTTCACTCGGCTCGTTTTTTGGGTTTATATGCGCAGTCCTGTTTACTAATATTATGTCTATGGTAGTAACACAATCAAATACAGACATAATTTATGTAATATTGATCATTGCTCAAATATGGCGTTATGTTCATAATTTGAATGAAATAAAGGCGTAATAACCAACATTCTTGGGAGAAATGATGAGAATCAACGTAAAATATTCGTGTTATTGCTACAAATATGGTGTCGGTCTCTTTTAAGGAGTTATCGCACTTATCACTTTATAAACTGTTCGGCCGAGGAATGCGTCGGCGCTTTCGAAGATGAGTTTTATAATTGCGTCGGCGGCATCCTACCCGCGAGAAGATTGTGTCGTCAACTTGCCACCCCTATAATTTTGCGTGGATTTCTCTCTACTTTATGAATTATTAAGTGTTACATGAAGTTTTCGCCATGAAATCTATCATTATGCCATTAGCCTCAGTCTTAAACGCTCATGTGTTTTCACGGAAAACAATTAGAGAAATCTCTTCCTATATTGTGAAATCATCGTGTGTACTTCGGTTACGTTTTTCGTAGTTTTACGTATAATTGTTCTCTTGTGTAATCTACCTTCGTTGCGTTCTATTACCATAATTATGATTACTATTCTTGGCCTTAAGTTTTTGGTTAAACGCTTCTATCTTTCCAACGCTAACGGTGTGAGATTTACGTCTCTTAATGGTTTGCCATCAGTAGCGCTTTATAGCCGTACATTTTTATGACCAATTCCTGAAAAACTGTGATTTGCTCGGAATGTTTTCTCAACAGCTATAGATAGCCTTAAGTGATTTCATTCGTTGTGATTATCTATTGATCTGTTTGATAGGCAGGCGTGACAGCATATGTTGTATATAATAATATGGCCTTTATCTATTAACAGTAAATATACCTTACGAGCAGGTACAATATGTGGTAGGTGAATAAAGAAAACGTACGCTGTACACATACGGCACAATCCCGTGACCAATGCAGAGATATCGCCATATCAGACAATACTTACAAATTATCCCCTCGGGGAGTTTTGATTCGCTTGCAACTTCACACGAAAACAAGTAAACCCACTCTCGTGTCCGTTTGTGGACTATTTACTACTTTCACTTTGATTTTACTGCGTTTGAGTAATTTTCACTGACTGCCTCGTTGATCAGTGGGTGTAAACGCAACAGCTAAAGTCCTGACATTGATGCTTAAAGATTATGAAGGTAATATACTTACCTACCTAAGACTCTAAAGTTAAGAGTCCTAAAGCAACTTTACTGAGGCATTGTTCTTCAAAGTATGATGTGTATTTTCTTAATCTGGTTGGTGTAATTTTATATTTGGGGAGATTTCGTACTTCTCGCGCTTGTTTGTGTTTGTAGAATGTCATGACATAAGTACATTATGTTGCGTCAAATTGGATATAAGTAAGGAAAAACTGAACAAAATAGTAATGGGATTTTTTTCTTCTTAAATAAATCATGAATAAAATAAAACTGTAAACAACAACGTTTTCCTTAACATTTCTTCCTTGACATACATTTAGGTTAGCAAAATAGTATTTTTAAAGGAATACAATTTTAACAATAAGGGGTTGTTTTATGATACGTATTTAATTGTACGGCTGTACGGTAAAGCCTTCTATTAGGAACTATAACATTTCTTGAAATAAGAAAATATATGTTTAAAGTAAAACATGCAGTGTAAAAACAATTTGTACACGGCATAAGTGGCGGGCGCGGGATTCGAACCCGCGAGTTATAATTTATTAGACTGCAGTGGCACGTAACGTTTTGGCAAGGCGAGTCCGAGACCAAGTCGCGAATACGTAGTAGCACAAGGTCGATGCGCCCTGCCCCAGGCAAAGCTCTTTACACTGCTAGTAACCACCACTACGAGGCTTAGATGGAATGCAGATTTTGTTTCTATAGCTGCTCTGACCTCGGCACAGTCATGGCTTCATTTCCGTGACTTAATATTCGGTAACACAAACAGGTTTTTTATACCCAAATCGTAATCACGTTTAAGGAAATAAAGTACCTACGAATATTATTTTCTAAAATAGGCCATGTTTTTCTGAAATTGTATTTTCCCAATTTCAGTACAATAAGCTCAAATGAAATACCGACATCCGTGGTCCGCGCGGAGTCTGTCCCTCGGGAACAATTGACCCACTTAATGTAGCTCGAGAAATGTTTGTTTGTTTCAGGTGGCCGGTGCCGTGGAGCTGAGCGAGTCCGCCAATACCGCGCAGATATTGGCGCAAGTACAAAACTCTGTAAGTACACAACCTTGTTCAACTAACTTTTGATTTACCGCCTCTCTACAATGAACACCGCAACTCCTTATTCGTAAGAAGATACCATATTTTTAACAGCGCAATTAACATAAAAACATCTTATCAGCCCCTATTGAAATTTTATAACTGTTATAATGTAAAAATCATATCGCGTGTGATGTTAAACGGGCCCGTGTATGGAACGTTTAACCGATAATTGCTGGAAACATGGCGTATAAATGAATTCGCTATAATTATTTCGGGAGGTATCTTCAAAGAGTTCGATCATTAACTTTCGCATATTTAGCTCTGAATGGATACGAGCTGCGAGATATGGATGATGTAAGGGTCTCTTTGGAGCAGAAATTGCTGATATTACTCCCCATTATGATTATGGGACGTGAACAAGAAAGTGGCACGACCGACGACGGGTCAAAACGTGGCTCACGCCGACATCCACTTCATTTTCACGCCATTTGGCAAATTTTCAGTGTTGAGGATGTGTAGTGCTGCTTTTCACATGAAACAGCATTAGTATTCAACAGCAATATTGCAAATATGTAGTACAAATAAAATTAATTTGCATTAGTTACTAAGAATATATTGCTTCCGTTTATGAAGGTCAGAATATCAAGAACTACGTCTTATTTTTGCTAGCTGGTTGTGGTCATTGCGGACAATATAGCACGAATCCGTTGTTCATGTATCCAACAAGTCCAACAAGGATTTAGAAAGCTCTAACAACAGATCAAACATTGGCGGGTTAACGTTAGCGTTACATTCCGGGCTCTACATTCCTCTTCCTGTTTGATTTTTGTGCAAACACCAAAGGACGGTAAGGCTACATTTTCTACAGCCGTGGGAACAGTTATATAACAAGCTAAAAATAGAACTGTGTCTAGATTAAAATACAAAGACCAATAGGAAACTCAGTCACACTCAGTAGGGAATAACTTTATTTGCAAAATATACCGCTAATTTATATGTGTGCTATGTATGAGATTACAACCTTGCATGCTGATGAGTTAAGAAGAATAAATGACGTAATTTGTAATACTAATTATAATAAACTATTTTGCTTCACACTCTTGCACATTAGGTAAGTATAGACGCACGCATCGGACTTGAACTTATGCCTAGCGGTGGCCACTTTGTTTCCATGTAGTTTAGTCTTATTCCATGGACTATATGTATAATTTACATGGATGTTTTTCCAACAGTATAAAAACAAATGACAGCCCTCACAGATATTGTTCATGATTGTAAAAGTATCAGGGCAAAGTGCTTTCGATATTTCAGAGTTGAACAAATTTTACATCGGGACACCTAATTTGAAATCGTTTTAGCTGTTATTGCAGTTGTTAAATTTAAAGTGAAATAAATGGCCGACTTGCTTGCAGCCTCCGCTCTTAAAATCAATTAAGTATTATTTGCCGTTCATAATGAAATGTCTCCGGTCTCGCAAAATGTCAATTAGCCGAGTAGGTACTCCTAAATTATAGGCTATAAATGTACCTTTGGGATTTAGAATAGGTATTCTAACGTTTCTAAATGTTAGTATTCTCTCTTAGGTCATTGAATAATATAGCTAGATAATATCCCCGTCCTAATTCCATCTTCATTGTTATTATAATGCGCTTCGTAAGCATTGGCATGCCAATTTATGTGGGGTCACCCTTCGGGCTAATTGCACTACACACGCATAAAATTTGAAGCTCAGGAAAAGACACTGCCTGCTTGGTAATGTTGACAGATAAACTTAATAACTAACTACTGCTACTATTCTGAGAGTTGTTTTTGTAACAACAAAGATTCCATAAATGTTTGCAATATGTATATCTGTTAGTAAACATGCTACGTTTAGTATGAAAACATCCCGAAATATTCACTTTCATTATTTCTTTCACCCTTCAAAACTGTAATTTGTAATAGTGCCGGTCTGCGGGGGAACCAGTGCGTTTAATGTAATTGACATCTGTCAAACAAAGCCAGCATAGCCGTTCCTATTTTGGTATTGTTTATCCCAACAGCGGATGCTGCTTCTCTATTTCATACGCAAGTCGGTTCTACAGTAATGGAAATTAATTTACAAGTACTTACAAGGCATGAAGGTACATACATACTATATTACATATCATCACTACATTCTCTTACTAGTTTGTAGGTCAGTTTACGATAACACTTTATCAACCGAGCTATTTGTCCGATGGCTGGCTTTGCATAAGAATTAGTAGAAGAAGAGGTTTTGGGACTTTGGAATGGGTAAGGTGAAAACTTTGATTTATGAAAGGTCTTAATGAGTGGTGATAGAGATAAATGTAAACATTGGGGGGCGGGTCGACACGTGTGTCACGGTGTGAAGGTGACGCGGTGGCGGGCGCGCCCGCGCGGCTGCATAGTGCGGCCCGAGCGCGGACAGTGCGCGACGCGCCCGCGACCTGGCCGCACCGCATACCAAAGGCATGCGCTGCTGAAGCCCGTGCCCGACCACTATCAGTACTCGCGTGCTCAGATGCCGCCAAAATAGGCAGTTTACGCGGTTTTTTACAAAACCGCGGCTAACTTGCCAAGTGATGTAGTGATGACTATTCCCTTTGGACAGTCAAAGAGAACTTGTTAGATATTTTGTGTTTCGTGAAAAAAATAACTCTAAAGTTAATGTGACATAGCTTGCCGGTAATGAGTTGGTAACGCGTCAGACACGCACGGTAACTGGCAGGACACGCGTCCACCGGCAAGATGAAGTTGTTCAAGAGGAGGCTGTCGTTCAGCGCAGATAAACAGAAACAGGTTCCCCGCACAGACGATCCCTTTGAACACGAGGTACTTAATAGACCCATGTCTCATGGCTCTACATCTTGTAGATATCACTAAGTATTCGCGAGCATAAAGATATAATATACGTAACTAGGTGTGTATACGAAGGTATTATACGAACAGCTGATATCATCACTACAAGCAGCATCCTTGTAATAATTTAATAGATGAAACAAAACTGGATTCAATTTTAATAATATAAGTAGATGTAGAAATATAGACAATTTAATATGTAGATGCTAAAAAACACTTCTACTACACACAATAAAATTCGTGGTTTGTTGATAACGATACCGGCACAGAGTTTCTAGGAGAACACAGCGCGTTTCTTTAAACACATGGTAGTAAATAACACAGTGTAATTGATTAGCGTTACGTAGTCGTAGTATTGTGTTTCAGTGCTAGAAGTGTTCGCTTTAGCAAAGCAAATTGAGAGGCAAGGTTATCTTATCAGGCGGAGGCCGCGACGTACCGCTCCAACGCTCAGCCACTTGCAATTCAATTCTGCGAATCGAAAATGTATGGCTTCTGGCGTCCGCTCTCGTTAAACTCGCTAATACGTGATCCTAAAGCTAAATATTAGAAATCGGGCCCACTACCTAAACTAACGAAGTTAAAGTGATCCTCACAGTTATCGTCATAAATTCATTTCAGGAAGACTATTCATGATCAAGGTTCATAAATCCACTGAAATATCTAACATTTGGTAATTATATGCTAGCAACACCAACGTCGTTTTTTTGCAAACCGCGGTGCGCAGTCAGCGACTGGAAACAAAACATAATTTTGCAACCTTCCATGAATTTTCGACCACAAACTGACGAATTGTTTTCGCCTCTCAGATCTTTGTGATGTCAATGTGCCTAAAGATCTTACAATTATGATCTCACTAACATGTGAACGTACTATAAATTATTTATACAGATGTTTAAATCTGTTCGTCAATGCCGGTCGATAATAAAATTCAAGTCATATGAGTACTTATGCTTGGGAATTGTAGGCTGGAATGCGATCTATTGTGCTCGATTGACGTAGGCAGCGCTGTAAGACCCTAATGAGGTTTTGTATGACCTGCAGCAGTTAAACTTAAAGGCCATAGATGGCATGACGGGATAAAGGAAGCAAGTACAGAGAAACGAGGTGAGGTGCAGTGGTGTGTTTGTAGCTGCAATCAGCGCGCGCCATCGCACTGCTAATGTGCAGCCATTTGTCCTTGGCCTCTGTGTGTTACGTGATCACACTGCATTGGGAATTTGTATCGCACTCACACATTGTGTTCCTTACTTCATTGTGTTACTATTTTGCGAACGAGCGGAAAAGTTAAGGAAAATTTCAGAGATTTATTTCTGTTTTTGACTGTCAAATGAGGAATTTATTGTTTCGAAATGTGTTATTGATTATGTATGACTTGGTTTCCTTAAAAATGTTGCTAAGGTGTTGTGCCTACCTAATGTGACCTATTTTCTTATGGATGTCACCTTCTGTCAAGCCTTGTCACAATCATTGAATTTTGAAGACTTCTATTGTGAAGGGATCTGATAAATATAAAGCAATACTTGGAAGTCAGGATGTAACTGCTTACGCAACGAATAAAGATATAACAATTCGTAACGTACTGCTAATAAAAAGTTCAAGACATTGAACGTTTGAAACCAGTTTTATTTATTTATAGTAAGAAGTCTCTCACAGGTCACAATAAATATTGTACTTTACGAATTTACTTTTCGGTTGGTTAATATTGTTTACTTGCGGCCGTTCACTTAAAATACAAAGACAAATATGTTACAAAATGTCCAGTCACTGGAAATAAACTATCCGAAGTATGACTAATTAATAATTCACGTCGATTGATTAACGACTCTTGTTTGTTCCAGTTTGGAATTCTTGTGGTTCTATTTGTGATCCTAGCTTTGTTTGCTGAATAGATTTTTGTCCTAGAAAAAAATCGACATTCGTCTGTCTCTTGAATGAAGTTTATGACCTGCATATATATCAGTAGAACTTCCTCAAATATCTTTCGTTATTGGCAGTAAAAATTCAGAAATACGACATCTGCTCTAAAGTTTGATTTCAAATATCATCCAGTAGTTGAGATGTGGAGGTCAGATGGCAGATGGCTGTGGCTCCATGTAAATATTGATATTTAGCCGCATCTAGTTAAACTGGGAGCCGACCCCGACCTAGTTTGGCAAAGCTTAGGCAAAAGAGAGAAATAAATCCTAGTAATGAAGTGTATAAAAAATCGGGATGTGACCCTTTCTATAGTTGAATGAGTATTTATGTTATATGGTTTTTTATATTTATATATTTATGTATTATATATTTGTTCAGGTACAAAGCCACTGTTTTGCAGAAATGATCTGTTTTATAATACAATCATATTGTTTTAAAAACAATCAATCAATGCAATGATGCTGCAATGGAGGTACGGTCGGCGTGGGCGCAGCGTTATTTGGATTTTTAACTATTTCTTATACCCACGTAGCTATGTACTCACGATTTCTCCGAAGAAAGAAGCCGAGTCAACATTTGTACATGTGGTAATGTGTATGTACTTATACTTGCTAATGCCAATGCAGTTGCTTTTACTACAAATAGTATTTAATGCCAATTATTACAAACACCAATTTCTTTATTTTCTTAAGTATTAGTACTTAACATATTATTTGACGGAAAGCCAACGTTATCGCTCGCTTTTTGACTTCCTTATTCCTTCAAATATTTACGCTATTATCTGAAAGGAATTAAATAAATTCAATGTTCAAAACTGTTTACTGATTAGGTATAACAGCTGAGTAGGATTGTCACTGCAGATAAATGGATTAAGGAAAAGATAGCCAAATCCAATACAATAACATACGTCGAAAGCCAAGAATGTTGATTGACCTATGTACCTAAAATGACAAAATTGTAGTCGGTGCACAGAGAAAAATAATAATAATATGGATTACCTACTCCAAATATCAAAGCAGGTAAATGCAAGTAGGTACATACTCAAACGAAAATGAGTCAAATGGTGTATAGGATCAAGTGAGAGGTTAACAAGAAGCGTGGATAACTTTATTAATTCCTCCAGTTGGCTTATCTAGCCGATACGTGTTGAAAGTGGTAACGAAATGTTAAGTGCATGCGCCCACGCAGGCCTGTGAACAAGGGCCGAGTATCGCGGCCGCTGCAGACGCTCGCATCAGCTCACGTGGGATGCGTATCTTATCTATCCACTAGCTAATCCGATGTACTATTTTCACACAATGTAGAGCAGAGGTTTTGAAATTCTGGAAATTTATAACATCTTATAAATTACGCATTGTTTGTGGCTCTTACAAAACAGCGCCATTCGCGTATCTACTTGCGAGTTATTTTTATATCGCGCTTGTCGAACGCAGCTCGTCGACGTAAACTTTACGAATGCACATAAACACGATGCACGACTTGTTTAGATATTTTATGTAACACTGTGTTCGCGTCGTCAACATAACATTTAAGAACATTAACGATATTTTAACGTCTCCTTGATAAAATATTGTTTCTTGATAAATGTAATTTTCAACTTTTAAAAGTGGTTTTAAATACTAGCTAGAGGCTATTTATCAATATTCCCGGTAATTTCGCCGAGGAACGAAAGGCGTTACCTTCGAAGTTATCAAGTAATCATTATTCAATTTCACCCCAATTAACTAGATGGGGATCTCGGAACGTTTGCGTATAAATCAATCGCTCTCAAACCGTAGCATTAAACCAACACGTGTGTTGTGATTTAGTATGTATTTGGACTATCTGATCTGTAAATCAATGATTCCGAAACTAAAGACAAGGAAAATAGTCCAGACAGTCAAAGGTTCCATAGTATGTCATGAGGTTACCTAGGCGCGACGTGTCTAGCGCCTTTTTAGTTATAGCCGGTATCCTGTGTGACTGCGGTTTGTATTACAAAGATGTCCAGCTGAGAAACCTCGGACGTGACCGGAATACGTAGGTGCTCATAGTTGGTGCGGAACCAATCAGTAAATATAATAAAACCAATCCTATTATGCACCGACCTCTGCTCACAACTCAATCACAGCGGCTGACGCAATGTTACAATCTCGGTATGATTAGCTTCTTGGCTTATAATTTTGTGATATTTCCATGCACTGTAATTGTGTCAGACGGACGTTAAATCATCGACTCCATTCATATCACTGAATGTGGAATTATTGCCGCCCCAACCTTCATGATCTTATAAACAAACTAAATTGATCAAAGTAAACAATATTTGTGTCTGAAAGTGTTCTAGGAATATCACGCATAGTTGCGATATATTTTTGCTCTAGAATAGCTTTAGGAGAACCTTTAGTCTCAAATAAAATTGGCATGTCTACAGATTGAATAAGATTGCAACAGAAGCAGTATGGTCTAGGCTCCAACCCGGATTTGAAAGCTTTTGTTCGCAGACACGGCTCAACAAGACTTCGTAAGCCTGGTGACAATATCGCGACTTCGCGAGCCAGCGTGTCCAAACACTTATTCGCTACAACAATAACTCACTCGCGACATTGCGTCGCTTTCAATTTTCTCTACGATTTTTATTGAGACTATGATGCCAATCATCATCGTCATTGTTCGTAGCTTTCCTATACTTCCAATTTAATGTTATGATAGTTTTCTTTCCTGAAAACGGACAAAATCATCCAATTTTGTGACCCTATTTTATTTTGAAAATCTATTGCCATAGTTCTTCATAAGCAATTTAATATTTTATACGTAACTTAATTGAATTCTTTGTTTCAACAGGACAGAGCCCGTTTCTCGGACACGAGCTGGCAAATCCATCGCACGTGGATGCGCAATGGCGACCCACTACCCTTGTCGCCAACCCCTTCGCGCTCGCTGCCCGCTCCGCTTAATGCTCCGCCGCCCGCGCCGTCAGCGTCCGTCACCTTACGCTCCGAACAAAACGGCATCTACGACACCATTACGGTAAGTGGGCTAATTGCTCATCAATATTTAAAATGCGACAAATATAATTTCAAATACGAGAGAACATTAATATTGATCCATGTCTGGAACGAGGTGACACTTCAATTCCTTGCACTGAATAGGAAAACAAATGAAAGGAAATACATAGTCGCAAAGTCGGTTGGCAAATTCAAGCAATGAGCTTCCATGCAAATTGGTGCAGGAGCAAAAAACGTCTTGTTTCACGTGCTGATTTTTAAATCTATACAAGGTGTTGATTTGTGCCATAGTTCAGGAGGAGGACATAAAGTACGTAAATAATCGATTGTAATTACAGTAGATGGGAAATAACTAATATGCACTGCTTTTTTTGTCATTGTAATGTCGTAGTATTTCAGAAGTAATCCAATTTTATGAATGAAATTTACGAATGATCGTTGCGTATTCTTTGTGTTTGCGTTTGTGTGAGGGCGCAGCACGGTTTTAAGGCCAGTAACACACACGCCAAGTTTAAATACGGCTAGATGACATAGACGGAATTCGGAAAAAAAATAATTTTAAAAAAATTACGTACCAATTTTTTGGTTGATTTGGGTCGAAAATCACTAGCATAATTACGTCCTTGACTATGGCACGGATGCAAATCAACAGCTTGTATATGAATAGGAACATCAAGTTTATTTTAAAAAAGCCATGTAGTTTATAAAAAAAACACTATCTTGAATTCTTTTAAGAACTTAAAATTCTTCAACCGCATCACATAACATTAGGGATTGAGAGCTCAATAATCTTATGAATTAATTTTATCTTTTTACGTTTATTTCGTATGCTCAATGTCATTTTTTATGAAACAAGATTTATAATAACAATTACAGTGATAAGGTAAAATACTTAAACGCTACGACGATATACGCTATTCATTTTAATAGATACCGGTGCATACAGTTTTATAATCTGTGGTTTATTACGAGGCTATCGTCGTATTCATGCTTATATCTGTCTAATGTTTGTTTATTTAATGCTTATCTGTCTCGAGTAGAGAGCCGCGTGTCATGTACTACATATTTATCTGCAATTATTTCGAGAGGTAAGTAATTGAGGAAACTTCTAACCATAAATCAAAAGTTCGCGGGTTAGCGGGCGTTTATTTGGTTTTGACATCATACTCTTGTAATTAACTAGTCGTGAGAGGGTGACGAATGATGTGTGAGCAATTTTACCATTGGAAATTGAATGGAATAAGCGGGTATGCGGACGTGGTATTAGCCCGTCAAACGGCACCGCACCGCGCGCGACGCCAGCGCAGCGCGCGCACGCTCGTACACGACGGCGACATAGAAACTGAACCTCGGCTTTCGAACTATAGATTTGCATTAACTGGTCATAAATCATAATCTGCCGGCCCAGGGCTCCGGCGGCTTAGAGGCGTACTCACGAGCCGCGAGTTCCTGTTGTTTCGCTAATGTACCTTTGTGCTCGCACGCTCGTAAAATGAGGGTTAGTGGCCGGAGACCGCCGCCTGCTGTCACTAAACCCTGCTATTATATTACTAGCATTTTATTTTCTGTTAGACGAACATTCAGAGTACTTTCATGTATACTATCGCACCTTATACTTACGTGGTCATCACAGGAACAGAGCGCGTGTGACAACACAAAGCCAATACTTTGTACATGCTAACAGACACAAAAGCTATAAGGAAGTAACGATTGCTTACCAAATAGCTGTCAATGGAAGGCGTCAATATTTCAGAAAGTGGCCATCATAGCTAGAAGTTACAGGGACGGTTATTGCTCGAGAAGTTACAACAAAGGGGCGACATGGCGACACAACTGGGCCGGATGTCGGGCCCATTAATATTGCGAGTGGTTTAGGGACACCATGGAGCTTGGCTATTTGTTTCCTCGCAGCGGCCTGCGCCCACGCATGCGGCCAGCACTAAGCTATTTTCACTTACTCTTAACAACGAGTATTGTTTACATTTCAGTAATTGTGTTATTGTTGTGATGTCGGTGGAGTGCTGCCGCAAATCGTGGTTTGTTCAACATTCATTCAATTGAATCTCATGACAACCACATAGACCTACTTTTATGTATCATATATTTAATTTAAAATGATTGTGGAGTCTTCCTTTTTAATAATAAAAAAAAAAAAATACAATATCAAATTGCGTGCCTATAAATTAATTTGTCAAAATGGTCAGTATTTTTTTTTCAAAAAGTTTTTAAGAAATCCATTAGGATTGCGAGAAAACTAAAAAAAAACAATTAATTAATTGAAATGTGGTAGTGACATTAAAATAATGCCTTCGTTAGACGTTTTGTGGCGTTTAATTATGTCGCGGTCTTGACAAACCCTATCGTTTTATAATTCACAAAGATATTTGTGTAAATCATGTGCTAGCCTTGCAATTATTGTGAGAACTAGTTATTATTGTGTATTTAACAAAGCGCTATAATATTTTAATTAAGCTGTAAATCGATATAGTTTATTAGTTGTAATGTGATTGCCATATCAACGCTGCGAGCGTTTATTTGCCGATATAGATATTGTACCAACGTTATTAAAATATCCTTATTTATACTTATAATGAAGGAGTATCAAACATATCTCTTAAAAAAAACTATTGATTGTTTGCATTTTTTTTATTGAAATGTAATTATCGGTTATATGCAAAAATCTTTTGCGTATTATTTTCTGTAGGCTATATTTGTCATAGTAAAAGTTCAGGGGTTGCGTCGTCGAGACCTGTCTATACAAATTGTCCCCTAAAGTCGTTTGTGACAATTTCCTGCGCAGTAGGTAAGTGCTGGCCTCGGGGTAGTTCCCCACTAATGGGGTAATTGTGCTCGCCAATAATTGATGAACCAATCGCTGTTACCTCCTGTCCTATTAATGTTCTAGTTCCTGTTAACTTGTACATGCGAATTTCGAACACATTTCATGCAAGTACATACATATATTGATCAGTTTTTCAAAAGTCTCGTAAATTCCATCGTTTTGGCAATTAGGTTTGCCAACAACCGCTATACGTCAGCTTATATCTAAACTACGAGATGATAAGGTGATTAAAATTATGATGTTGTTTATCTTATCTATGGAATATTCAAAAGAACGTTATGGAAAATACTATGTATAGAAACAAAGGCTAGGATTATATGCAAGCCGAAATGTGAAGGAACTTCTCTGTAAAGCCTATTTTCATTTGTTTTTCGTATAACTAACAAATGTTTACCTTCTTTGAAAATTAAACGTGAAAATTCATGATAAGCAATTGTTTTACGAAAAACGGGCGTTTATGTTGTCAGTGAACTTGGGCCTAGGAATAAAGGGTTCTCTTTATATGCATAGGCGTACGAAATGGTCGACACGGCATTTCAATAAGCTTACCTTTTTACGGTCGCTTGCTAAGAAATTCTGCAGGTTTGTCCCAGAGCTGCGTAATATTCTAAGGAATGAAGTTCGTTTCTAGCTCAATACATGTTACATGCTCTAGAACTATTTCAGTGAATATGAGCTGGGGAGCTAGTTCCTTGCCTAACATATTTAGTAGCTAGATACTCCTGTATTCTCTCAAAATTTGCGAAACAGGTTGAATTTGTTATGAAATTACGTTTTGTTATGTGCACGTGCTTTACATTGCTTTAAACTTTCTTTCATTTTTATTTAATGCGACACATTTACGAATTTACTAACTTTGAAATTTTAAAAGATTAAAAAACTTCTTAAAGATTAGTAAACTTATTTGCCCTAGTTAAACATTTCTCGAAGGGTAATAAAAAGTCTGGACTGGAGGAATTCTAGATATTAATTCAAATATATTCAAGGCTCTACAAGTCTACAGCATTAACTTAAAAAGTAGTGCATAAGTAAAGTACCTGGACTTAACAATGCAGTTTCTAGACTAAGTATTAAATAGCGAAATTCCCGGTCGGAATTTCTTGCGAAGAATTAAGTTTAACTTGTGAATAACATCACTATGCCGTTCTCGTGAATAATGCATACATTCAAAGAAAGGGATACGCAGATGAGACCGTATTTTAGCTGCTGAAGCCAAGAATGAATAATTGAGCCTGTCGAGGAAATGTCTAAGATTGTGTAGACTGATACCGCCTTCTCGGGGTTTTCAAAAGAATAATCTTTCTTTATTAAAGCTACTTGAATATAAACCAAAGCTAGATAAATATTCTAAGATATAAGTGTGTAATTCAATTTTCGAATTCATTGTTTAGTAAATCCTCCAAAAATAATATAGCAACATTGCTTATTAAAACGTATATTCTGTTCTGAAATAAGCGTCTTCCACAGGACTTGGACCAAAAAGAGCAGACGGATTTAATCAACGTAGCTTAGTTCGTTCTAACAGCTTATTAAAACAATACGTAGGTAAAAGCCATTCTCGTAAAAGTGTAAGCGTAACTAAAGATAGCTTTCTAAGGTCCAAAGTATTTAACAATAGCGTTGAAATTCACATTACGTAACGTGTTATTTATCTATTCAGCGAGAGGACAACAGCTACTGAGGGAAGACTATGGAATTCGTAATGGCTTTCGCGCCAGTTAAGTTGGCTGTCGAACATTTAGCATTGCAAATACAATGATCTAATCTCAGTTCTGACTGACAATACAATGCTAAACAGTTTTCTAGGCGTAGGACAGCGAGAAAACTGTTACGTAATGGGTATTGGCGTGGGCTTGACGCGTACTGTTTGTATTGTATGGCCACATTACAATAATTACCGTCTTACCACAAAAACTTTTAAACGTCAGTTTATGCCTTGTCTAAAAAAATGTCAAATTATGACGTTGACATATGGTTCATTTTGCAGCCAAAATTTTATTAGACAAGTGTAAAACAGGGTTTAAAGTTTTTGTAGTAAGGCCCTTAATGTTTAAGCGAAGGTATTTACTTATTCGCTCAGCGCCGAAAAGGCGTCGCTCACTCATTGCGAAGTTGATTTTAGTGACTTTGCAAATTACAAACTGAAGGAAGATTTTCTTTATCTGATTGAATGTTCTACCTGTATAGTAAAGTTAGAATAGGTTAACGTAAATAGGGGTCTCGGAATATCTAAATATGTTGTTAATAACTATGGAATGTCGTTAATATTTATTTCTATAATAGATACGTACCTATTGTCCAATGATGTCATTAGGAATATAAATAATATCTAAGGCCATTTATTCCGCAATCAATAATCCAGTGTTTGTCCATGCAAAATAATATACAATTAGCATAAGCAATTACCTACCTTGAAATATGCGTGTGAGTAACGTAGTGTGTATAAACGAGTATTGAATGAAATACGAAAACATATGTGTGGTGCAAAACGAATAAAGTAGAAAAACAAATCATGACTTGTACAGTCGAGTGCAATAAAATTGGGTCAAATAAAACTCTAAAATGAAATTTTAAACATATCCTCAACCTCTTCGGAGGAACATTCCGCTGGAGTCGGAAACCAAGCTCCTGTCCACAAAAATCCTGCTGGCCGGAAAGTTCTTGTTCAACAGGCACTCCATCCTGGCCTATTCCTGCAAAGGCCTAAATCTGCGCCAATTGGAAACTGTCAATTACAACCATCTAGTGAAGAGGTGAAATCAGCAGATGTGCGCTTGACGCCTACCGATTCACCGCAACCTCCTCCTTGGCAGAAAGTGCCTTGTAATAGGAATAAGAAAAGAAAATTATCTACTAGCCCTTCTGCAGATATGACCAAAACATCAAATCGATATGATGTACTGCCCGTCGATATAGCTGACGAGGCGATTAAACCAATGAAACAAGCCAAACCCCCACCAATTATCCTCTATGGAATTGAAGACCTAAAGGAATTAACAAATCTTCTGGAAACCGCAGTCAACAAGGAGCAATTTACATACAAAATTGTCAACAAAACGCAACTTAGGATTAGTACTAAAAATGTAGATGCCTACAAAAAACTTATCTCCCTGGTAAGAGAAAAAGGGCTCATAGGGCACACTTTTAACAGGAAAGATAATAGATGCTTCCGAATTGTTATAAAAAACTTACATCCATCTACACCAGTGAACATTATTAAAGAAGACATAGAGGCAACTGGAAATATTGTAACTGGAGAGATAATAAATGCAAGGTTTGGTCCTAACAAGAGTCCCACTTCGACATTCTTTGTTAACCTGATAACTGGTCCCCAAAATAAACTTATTAAAGATCTGAAATATATCTACCACCAAAGTTTCATCATAGAAGAACCAAGAAAAACGAAAACAATAGTACAGTGCCAGAGATGCCAACAATATGGCCATACTAAAAATTACTGTATGAGACCATATAGGTGTGTAAAATGCGGGCAGTCACACAAAACAACCGAATGCCAGAAACGTGACCGGAGTACTCCAGCAATGTGTGCCTTATGTAATGGACCACATCCAGCGAATTACAAGGGATGTGAAGTTTACAAAGAAATCCAAGCAAGAAAACAGAAAAACTATATTCGTCCAACAGTAAACAAAATAACATCCAAAAATCCAGTAATAAATGAAACTAACATAGAGCCAAAGAAACAAGAAAATAGATTTTCCTACGCAGAAACCGTAAAATTAAATCCAACAAACGCCATCTCCCAGAACACTTTGGAGAATAATAATCACACCTCAGGCCAAATAAACGCGACCCTGGAACAAATCATTATAAAACAGACTGAAAAATTTGATATTATTCTTCAACAAATGAGCACTCTTATGACCCTCATAGCTAAACTAGTTGAAAAACTGACAAAATGACCACGCTACGGGTAGCGACCTGGAACATCAATGGTCTCACCACTAAGAAACACGAAGTCGAACTGTTTTTGGCTGAACATAAAGTAGATATTCTTCTCATCTCGGAAGCACACTGTAAAGCTAATTCTATAGTAAAGTTTCCCGGCTACCACTGCTACGTTACAAATCATCCTGACGGTACATGCCACGCAGGGTCGGCCATTGTTATTAAAAAGTCAATTCAACATCATTAGATGCCTAACTACGAAACTGATTACATTCAAGCAACCACTGTAACAGTACATGACAAAACAGGAGACCTCAATATGACGGCAGTGTATTGCCCACCTAAACACAACATTACCGAGTCAATGTACTCCAATTTCTTTAGCACCTTGGGACACCGATATATTGCTGGTGGAGACTGGAATGCCAAACATACATCTTGGGGCTCCAGATTAACAAACACCAGGGGCAAGCAGCTGAAACTAAGCATAGACAAAAACAAATTAAGTACTATATCTACTGGAGAACCTACTAATTGGCCAACTGATACTAAGAAAGTGCCGGACCTTATAGACTTCTTCATTTTCAAAGGACTAACAAAGCTTTATATGAAACCTGAATCTTGTTATGATGGTTCCTCAGATCATACACCGGTACTAATGACAGTCAGTACTAACCTTATAGACGTATCAAGACCAATAAGGCTATGTAATAAACTAACAGACTGGAACACTTTTCGAGAACACATAGAGGAATCGATAAACATGAAAATGGCCCTTAAAACTCCTGACGATATAGACGAAGCAGTGAAACATATAACGACTCTCATACAGGAAGCATGCTGGATGAGTACTCCTGAAATACAATACAGCAGTAGCGAAGTAATTAACTATCCCTCAGAAATAAAAAAAGCTGTACTAGAAAAGAGACGGCTTCGAAGAGTTTGGCATCTGAGTAGACTTACTGAAGACAAAATTAATTTTAACAAAAGCGTAAGTAACCTGAAGTTCCTACTTCAAAACTGGCATGACAACTCATTTCAAGAAAAGCTAGAAAATCTGACTGCTACCGAGTCCACAAACTATTCCCTGTGGAAAATAACCAAGGGCTTCGATAGACCGCAAGCCGTCAAACCGCCACTGAAATGTGCTGAAGGATGGGTGAGAAAACCCCAGGAAAAAGCAGACCTCTTTGCAGAACATTTAGCAAAAGTGTTTTGTCCGAATAGTTCTGGGGACAAAGATTTTGATGAACAAGTGGATGTAGCTCTAAACCAAGATTTCCAAATGGACCTACCGCCGAGACTCGTTTCAGCACGCGAAGTGTGGAAAACAATTAAAGAGCTTAAGGATAAAAAGGCACCAGGCTTTGATCTAATTACTAAAGAAATTCTCAAGCAACTACCTCGAAAAGCTGTAACTTACATCACTACGCTGTGTAATGGGATATTAAGAGTTCAACATTATCCTGACATATGGAAAGTATCTCAAATAATTATGATCTATAAAGATGGCAAACCACCAGGAGACGTCACATCCTATAGACCAATAAGTTTACTTCCAATACTGTCTAAAGTTTTCGAAAAACTTCTTCTTCGGCGAATTCTTCCGATCTTAACAGAAAATGGCATTATACCCAGCCATCAATTTGGCTTCAGACAACAACACTCTACTGTAGAACAAGTTCATAGAGTCTCTGACAAAATAAGAAAAACTCTGGAAGAAAAAGAATACTGTTCAGCAGTCTTTTTGGATATTCAACAGGCCTTTGATAGAGTCTGGCACAAAGGCCTACTGTGTAAAATTAAAAGATGTCTGCCACACAGCTATTTCTTACTATTTAATTCTTACCTCTCAGGAAGACTGTTCCAGGTCAAAGAAGGTGAAATCACATCATTTTTTTTTGAGATACAAGCGGGTGTACCTCAAGGCTCAGTTCTGGGCCCTATACTCTATAACATTTTCACATCTGATCTCCCTTGCTCGGATACTGTAACAACAGCTACATTCGCCGATGATACAGCTATCTTGGCGAGTCACAAGGACCCAGCAGAAGCCTCAAAAATCCTACAAGAAGGCCTAGACGAAACATCCAAATGGCTTCGAAATTGGCGGATTAAAGCTAGCAGTTCAAAATCAGTTCACGTTACTTATTCACTACGCAAAGGTAATTGCCCCCCCGTGACAATAGAAGACAAGAGCCTTCCTCATCAGAATTCTGTCAGATACCTTGGTCTCCATCTCGATAGACGTATGACATGGAATGATCACATCAAAAAAAAACGAGATGAACTTAATATCAAATATAAACGATTATTGTGGTTGCTAGGACGAAACAGCAAACTCTCAGTAGACAATAAACTATTGGTGTACAAATCTATCCTAAAACCTGTATGGATGTACGGCCTACAGCTGTGGGGTAGTGCTTGCAACTCCTCCATTACACGAATACAAAGAATGCAGAATATAATACTCAGAACCATCAGTAATGTTCCCTGGTATGTGACTACTAATGAGATCCACGAACACCTGGAAATGCCTACAGTCAGAGAGGAAATTGATAAGGTCAAGAATAAATATAGAAAGCGGCTGGAAGCCCACCCCAATACCCTTGCACAGCAGCTAACAATTCTCAGCTATGTCAAACGCCTTAAAAGAAAAACCATAATATAGGTGAAAATAAGTATGAGTAGATGTCCTCACTGGAGGGCACACTTGAAAAGAAAAATTACAAATAACATATTTGCTAAAAGTGAAGGCACTGATTGCAGATTTAATAAAAAAAAAAAATAAAAAAATAAAATAAAACTCTACTGAAAAGTTTTAATAATACTTAGAACAATTACCGATTAACTTTAACTGAGATGTAATCAGTCAGAATCTCATCCTTTCATAAGTTTTAAAGTTTAAAAAATTAAATATGTTTTTGTTAATGAGGCGGTTTTTTGTTCCCAATTGTAGTCTGTGAGTTTAGAAAGAGTTGGCCTGAGAGCGGACCACCCGGCGAACACGAGATACGGATCACGGCATCAGGTGTCGGCGCACAGGCCATGGCGGCCGTCCCCGACGTCGCCATAAATAAAATTCGACACTTAAACAATAGGCCGGGCCGACCCGACCCACAGACCCGGAGATCGGGCGATACCCGCTCCTCCGCAATCACAACACTGCGTATTAGACAACCTGTTCTGGCTGCCGGTCAGCGCGCACAAGTACCGTCACACCTCTCCACTCTACCGTACACACATCACTATTATCTACATCGTGCCTCATGCTGCGACCGGCCATATTCAATTTGTAAACAAAAATTGTTTCAATATTCACATAATAAAATTTAACAAAACTTAAATAAATACTTACTCGTCAATATAGGTCGGCCTGGCGTAATTAATACAAATTGCTTTCGGCCGTAAGTGGCTGTCAAAGAGGCCGCGGGCCGGGATTAATGTTAGATAAGTGATTGGGCGGCGGATCGCGAAACTTTCTCACGATGGCTATTGCGATAGGAGCGAGCCCGCGGCTACGTATCTTCCTGGCTTACGGGAATACCGACAAAATATTGTAGTTCCTTTTACAGTCAGAGATAATGTTGTTTACTCGGACTGCACACCGCACTTTCGTTATTTAGTGAGTTTGCTTTAGTGCCTCCAGCGACCGCAGGGAATAAGTTTTCTCTAAAAGTCCAGTCTGCAACTTGTTAATTTAGCAGAAAAGACAAGAATATGTTTGCCTACAATTATCTGGTCGTAAAGAACCGTACGATGCTAAAGTTTTCCCCATAAATGGTATAATTACTGAGTTCATCGTTGCACTGATGTACTGTGCGTGTGTAATTACAGCAGCAGTTAAAGAAGCAAACGGTAGAAATAGAAAGTTTATTCCATAGAAATGAAATGTTATGTAAATATTAAGTCGGTGTGTAAATATTTGGGCTCCGAGTCGTTGGTGGACGTTACGCTTACATTAGTTGCTTTTTAAAGTAATATTTACCTTCGTGGACCACTTTCAAAGGCTTGGTGATCAGTGCACTTGTATTTTCACGCAGCAGAACTCAATTTAAATGGAGTCACTATTTATATTTATCTACTTGGAGGTGCAGCGTGCAGCGAGGGAGGAATTGGGTTAAATACCGTGCACGTCGTCACCCTAACTATAAACGAACATTCGCCTTCATATAGTTATCAAAATAATCGGTTGTATGCAGAAGTGTTAGAAACGGTTAGTTAAGCGTTTCGTATGGAAACCGGTTACCCGAGAATGTTTAACGTGTTTATACAACTTTAACATAGGCACGTGTCTACATACTTCCTATTTACAAACCTGCGTAAACAAATTGCTACTAATTTAATCGTTATTTTTAAACAGACGCTAAGTAAACCACTATCTGATAAAAATCTAATTGATTCTAACGATAATTTACAAGATTAGTTTTACGTAGATATAAAACCATTTATTCATCGATTGATTCATTCGGAAACAAACGAGTTTGTTATCAGTTTAACTGTTTGGAACGCGGGTACTTTATTTGGCATCATTATGATATATCATCCATCAGAGATCATCAGCATTAAGCATAATTAATTTAAATATTATCACTTGTATTTTGAAATACGGCAGACGCAGGCTAAATTAAAATAATGTTCAGTTAAAATAAGTGTGTTCCATTGAATAAATTATGTTTCAGGCTCTTTGTTTTTTCTATTCATAAAAAAGCAAGGTTGCTGCAAAATAAATGGTACCTACTTAGGTAGAGACTGTACATAAGACCGAAAACATTTTTTTAATAAATCCTGAACTATCGTTTTAAAGTGGACTTCAATCGATGTTAATATTAGCGACGAAATGTAAGTACAGGTACGTGATTGGCATTCACGAGTTGACCCCCACTTGGCGCAGGCCGCGACCCCAGCAGAATGTCGCATTGTCAGGACACATCCAGATAAGTTCATAATAGGGACCGCTATGTCCGGGAACCGTGACGTCACAAGCCGCTACGTTGACAGGATACGTTCAAATTTGGAACATGACATGTGTCAAGAGCTTTAAAAAAAGGTTCCTAAGTACTTGGGTACAAAAATAAATGTTTATGGTTAATCTGATTTTACGCTTACTTTTTAATATTTCCGCGTTTCATAATGAAGAAAGTTTGTGCAACTTAATAAGTAAGCGCAAAACTTTTTTGGAGTTTAATTATTCTTTGTTCTTTAATAAACTCAATTTTGTGTTAAGAAAACCTTTGTTAATAAATTAAGTTGAATATTTTTAGGTACTTCATTAAAATTCCATCATCAACACCTACCATCAACACTAAAGTCAATGATCAACACTAAACTAAATAAGGAGAAAAATACAATAAACTTTAAAGGGATACGTTATAGAGAATGAATATATTTTTCATCGCGGGTTTGGTTAGCACGTGGATATCGTCCCGGGCGCGGTGCACGCGAGTTTGTTTACGGAAGCCGCCCGCCCGCCGCCCGCCCAGCCGCATGACGTACGTAGGACGTATGAATGAACCGGTACCCATTACGCCATGCGCACCACACAACTATTTTGCATTAAAACAACTCCACGCTTATTAAAATGATACTTAAACGGAACTTTTGCATTACATTTTAATTTTAATGAAGCATTAAATTAATTATCTCGTTCACACCAAACAGTAATTTCGAAGCCAATTACTTTAACCAACGTTATGTGGCTCATGACTGCAGTTGTACAAGTACACATTAAACTAGTTAGTTCTGTATATACCTGCAAATGTTTTTATTGGTTTCAATTTTGCTTTTATAGCGTGGTTTTAATTGAAATATTGGAAAGCGCCATTTTATGTGCGCCTGCGACTTTAATCACACATCCGATTGGTGCGATGTATTGAACATACAAATGTGCAAGCTCTCTAATCATTACTATGTAGTATATGGCTCGCAATAAATAAGAATGTTAACTTATATCTATTTTTGGAGTATTAGAGCACTGATCTTAAATTTTGAATAAAATTCATATTAATCAGAGTAGTCTAGACATAACTGACTTTATTATAGCAATTAAGACATCTGTCTGGTATTTCCATGCCTCGTTGAGCCTCGCATGCTGAAAAAACTTGGAACTATTTTTGTTAGGTTCGATTGTCATGTAACGCTTGAGTGGTGGCTGCACCTAATGTTCTATAAGATAGCAGCGAAGTGTGTAGTGGACGCGATTGTCTAGCGCGTCGGTTGCCTAGCAACGCTGTGACGCCAGCGTGCCGCCGAGAGCAGCGCCGGGACGCTGCGGCCGAGCGCCGCCAGTGCCGCTCCCGACGTCGCCTCACGCGTCTACCCGACACGCACGCAACACTAAATAAATCCACCATGCAGTATGGACTTCTTGTGAAACTTGGCTCAACACCTTTATACCAGTGCCAATAAAAAATTAAGTGGCCCAAATAAATTAAAAGCTGAAGTTATTGACTAAAGTGCAGTGATAAGTTGACCAGTGAAAAGTTGTTTTGAATGTTTACCAGCAGTGTAAAATATATTTAAGAGTTTTCTTTGCTATGTTTGATTTGTTTTTGGTAAAGTGGATATGCAAAAAAGTTAAATTATGTACTTGCTTACTGTACAAGAATTTCTTGAGGACAAAAATTAAGAAAATTGTTGAATGAAAAACTATTTTCTTATCTCTTTAATTCAGATGTTTAAACATTCTTAGATAAGATAGAGGAGGGCAAAACAAGGATTAAATTACCTTGATAGCCGCTTTGCAAATTATGATAAAGTGAACGAACCTTGGATAATTTTACTTACAAACCAACAGCTTGTAACTCCTAGGGATTGTTTTGAACAGTTAGGTAGATCATGTGCGTGATGGAAAGAAAATTCTAGCCGCACGATATTCAAAGAAACGTTTCAATCACCCGTACCGTTTGTAATCACGGCTATAGAAAGCAAAAAAGCTTGAGCAATGAAAAGAGTCGTCGGCGGCTCGGCGTCTCGGTGACCGCTGATTCCCGTCATATGACGGTCTTTTATTTAGATGAGGCACACCCCCGAGGTTATTCACCCCCGCGCCGTGGCACGCGCTTATGAGGAAGGTCAGGGTTATTGCGGTGACGTGACGGTGCACCATCCCTGCAGGCCCGACTGATTGCCGTTGAAACTGCAGTCAGTGTCAGTGTTTTGCTTATAGACACACCTTGCCAAACAGCTGATGTTATCACGTAATTTATACTCAGAATAAACAAGGAATTTTCAATTAATTGCCCTAAATATTATTACAATCTGATTATAAAATAATACTACAGTCATCCTGAAATATATCCTAGGCATATAACTCCCAAATTGTGAATGTAGTGCAGCGTATGTGCGCGGTTGTCGCAGTGCAGGGTTCGGGGCGCATGCCCCCGGGCGCCGGCCGCGCTGCCGCCGTCACTCCATGTGTCCTATAAACCGCACGCTCCTTTCACTACATCCTTTGTTTCTGTCCACAACATCCACTATTAATCTACTATTCTCTTTTTAAGTATTCTTTTCATGAAATGAAACAAAAGTCCTATTATTTTAGGAGAGCTTTTTCATATAAGCTCTCTAGGAGCACTGTAAAGTGTGATGAAGTTTTGCCAATAGTATGAGGAGATTGTGGTTTAGATAAATGTCATCAAGGAACTATGAGTTGATGGACTGGGTGTCGTGCGTGCGAGTGGGTGACGATGCGTGGTCGCTGCGGCAGAGGCGCGGACGCGGCGCGCGCGCTGCACCGGCTGGCGTTCGCGCTGTGGCGCGCAGTGTTCTACCTGCAGCGTGCGCCCGCGCATGCAGCGCGCCGCTCGCGCAGCCTCGCCGCGCACACGCGTGCCGCTGCCGTGGTCTGTCTCACCGATACTACGAAACGCTCATAAACAATATGCGACCTATTTAAAAACTTTTATATATCCGTTTTAACTCTATTTATAAAGTATGGATTTGTACGCACACGCATAAATACATGTAGTAGTAGTAGTATAATGTGCTACTCCTATCGCTAGCATCTGTTTTATTGAGATCATCAAAAACGTAAAATATCTTTAGCTGCTAGATTTAATATTACTTTTATGTACGCAGTATTAGGTATATCAAGGTTCCAACAGTTTTTCAGCTATCACGTAGACGGCAGTATTTAATGAGGTCTTAGTATAGGTGCTTAAAAAAATAATGAGCGTAGGTAGGTTATATTTTTTGCGAAGTTTTTTTGGTGTTTGTCGTTAGGGTTTTTTCCTGTACTGGTAATGTCCATACCTACATGCAGAAATATGGCATTTTAAGTGCACAACTTGTAAAAATAGTGATAAAAAATTACAAGTTTATTTTCGTGATACCTTTGACGGGCTACAAGGGCTCATCTCTATCTATTAATAACAATAAAGTCCCCAATTAATCTCTAAGTTATAAGGTATATTATAAAGCTATAAAGGCTGCAGTAAGTAATCACTTAAGCCGCGCCCAGTGGGCTCATTTGTCAGTTTTATTGAAGCGATCAGCCGTGCGGCCATCCGATCGCGATACACGGAACTGACGGCGCTAAACTTTGTTCCGCTACGTCTTACGATACTAAAACGCCCTCCGATTTATTACGACAAAACTTTATTCGCTCAGTTTTACTAGGATTTCCTCTGCTTGCGAAGCTTTGAATAACATTAGGCGTCGTAGCGAAAATAAATTTGTTTTTGGTCTTATCGCGGCGTAGGTTTGCTACGATGTCCTTTAATTACCAAGAATGTCGTAGCAGATTACTATTTAATTTACGTAGATAAAAAAATATATAAATAATCACTCATATGTTTATCTTTACATATCTTTATCATTAGATCTGTGTTGATTATTTTGACCATGTTCAGAAGTAGAGCTTTGAGTAAATGGTTATTTTTAGGAATAATTTCAAGGAAAATATTTGTGGATTCAATTTATAACTTTCACGACACATATGTTTCGTAGTATGCGTAGGCACCTAGAGTATACTATCGTAAGAACTTCAACAGACCTCGTCAACAGTAGTACAAAACAAGTTCTTTCGTTGTCAATTGAACTGTCACGACCTACAAACTACAAGCTGTACAAAATCAAATTGCTTTCCATACAAAGCTCATTACAATCAACGACATTAGATAGTGAAATGAAACGCATTCCTCAATGCCACCTCAACGCCATACAATAATATTTCTGTGAAACGAAATCCCATCAACTCGACGCCGACATTGAGAAAAAATGACAAGGATTAAATTACTACTTTTGATTTCATTTTAATGACAGGTCGACCTCGCGGGGTTCCACAGAGATTTATTTTGCAATAGTAATAAGAGCTTGGCAGTAATCTGTACAGCTGATGTTTTAATAACATCATGTTTTTGTTTTGTTGCAGAGCCGAGCCGTGAGTGCGCCCGCCACGCCGGCTTCAACCACATTTTCGAGAGAACAGGTAAATATGAGACTTTAATCATGTTTAAATTATGTAAGTTTTCCTCTTAAAGTTAATAAAAACATTTATTTTGTGTACATGTTTACATAAAATTCAACATTTTATTTTGTATGGATAATCACGATTTATGATTTGCGACAAATTGAACTTTGTAACTTTATCTAATTGGTTATAAGTAATTAATAGTTTCCTGATCTTCTTGACACCAAGAAATTGATAGTAGTCACGTAACCATGCTGTGGCTTAGAGAGAACTAATTGATTTGATCTCATCTCTCTATCAGTAATAATACTAATAACATTGGATGCAGAAACAACAACAAATGAGCATAATATTTTACGTAACGTAATCATAATATTCATATCATGTATTTTTTTGGCACGAAGCCAAACCACATGAACACATACCGATGTTTTCTCAATAGCTTATAATACATTTTTATTAGAAGTAACTTTTTGCAATCGGACTATGTAATTTTAACAGTAGGCAATTTGACAGCTGAATTCCCACAATTGTGTTAAGAAAATACTTGCCTATTTAGAATTCGCACTGCAAATATTTACTGCGATGGCGATTTATGCAGGCATTTATTTCAAAAGGAAACTAAGCTTGATATTCTGTAATTTGCAATTACCTATCTTTAATCAACCGTAATAAGCATTTTAATAGGCCATCAATACAAATAAACGTCTTGTGGTCAAATAGCCTAAATTTACATCTCATAGCAGCGGGCTTACGCATCGACTACTCTAATCGGATTAAGTGCATTGAAGGCAAAGCTCGCAGAGTACGCTAGTTCGCGTCGCCCGCGCGGCTGCGCCTACGCACCGCTTGAGACACTTTCACGGAATTATGGCGCGCCTACGACCTTATGTTGGCTCTGACATAAACACTTAAAAGCAAGACAAATCAGGGCTTTTCTCTTCACCGTCACCTCTCTATTCTAGTTTACCGTAACAACAGTATTACTTCATACATTTTTCTACAAGACTGGTTTCATAATACGGAAATTATGATGCGATTAGTGTTGTCGAATATGTTTGGAAGCTCCGACGAATGTTTACGAGTCCTTCAGCGCGCACCCGGCGGCAGTTACTTACACAGTTACACGTGTTATAGCTGTAAGAGGGCTCCTAAAAATAACTCATTGTGAACGTTGTGACTTTATTTCCTGCCTGTTGACCTTGGATTTCGTGGGACTGATAATGGGAATGTAAAGGATGTTACCTCCTACACTTGAAGTTAATGTTATTGCACAAACCGGTCGTATCGAATGTTTATAGGTGATAGTTTTCGTGTTAAAATTGAGTTGAAATCTTGTGTCATTCTCAAAGATTTGTATCATCATCATCATCATCTCAGCCATAGGACGTCCACTGCTGAACATAGGCCTCCCCAAAGATTTGTATGATTCATTATAATTTGGGATATTTTGTGTAGTCATTTGATTTTATATTTTATTTATTATGTATGTATATATTATATAATTGATAAAACATATCCCTCCTCAAACCACCCACAAGATCTAAAACCCCTCCACAATACCTCCCCAACCCAAAACCAGTCAGGAGAAAGGCGCAGACATACCATAAGTGTTACCCTTTCTCCCCAATGTAAATATTAAAAAAAAAGTCATTTGATTAAATTTAATTATATGTATTTTAAGTATATCTTAAAGTGCAGGCCAATAAATATTTTAAAACAAAGTTGACAACACAAATCCTACGGACAGTTATTTACTTACCTGCTCTTTACACTGAGCATCCTAGATAATGATTACCATAACCAATCATACCTACCTGACATCCGTAGCTCAATTAGCGACCTTGCCTGCTTCCCTATAGTCTGAAACTATACGTCGTCGGAAAAACACAATTTAGGTCCATTTACTCGTTTATTCAAGATCAGGTCACTCTGGAAAATTTAAATTTTAACTAAAAATTTCTGCGATATGATTTTAAAGTCATCATCAACGTTGTCGTACTCCGACTTACTAAGCCGTAATCCCTTGTAACCCAGGGTGGATCCCGTTCAGCCAGCTACCCGACCGGACCTGGCAGTAGGCTGGATCTGTGCTATGTGGCGGAGCGAATGCTGGCACTGCACCTGCCCGAGAGAGATGCACACGCAGAGGCTCAGGCCGCGCATATGCTCACCAATAAGCATGGAGAACATTTCATGGTAAGTTTTTTATCATCCTATTATTTTTTTGGGATAGTGTAGCAATCTTCTTATTCCGTGCTACTTAGGTACGTTACCTAACTACATAGCATTCTTTAAAAAAAAAAAAAACATCTTTACTTTCCTCTTTATTCATCCACCTTCACGTTCAGCAAATATCGTGCTATATGTATAAGATGCGGTGCTATAGTTCGGCCATTCAGAGAATGCGTTCCTGACACGTCGCGATTGAACTGACGACGTAATAACATTCATTGATTATTGATATAATAATGTTGTTTTAATGCTCCTCAATTGTTAAAACGGTAAACAACCAGCAAAAATATTTTTATCGTAACTGCAACGCCATTGCAAAGTTACGTCGTCAGTTCAATCGCGACGTGTCAGGAACGCATTCTCTGAATGGCCGAACTATAGTACACACTATCTCAATAAAAAAGAGGACCATATTTGTACAAGCCGTGATTGCGAATGTTCGTGGCTTTTCAGACTCGGTTGCGCCAATTTTAGATTCATTAGTAGTTCCATTGTAGCGTTGTGATTGCAAACATTGTTTAAAGTCAAATCGTTTCTAGATTCTTAACAAAGTATAACAAAGTATTTTGAAAACTAAAGTTTTTTTACTGACATAAATTGATCTGTCTTTCTTTCGAGTATAGCGTCGGATCCGTAACTTGTTTTTATATTATGTAAAATATTTTTATTAGAGGAAGTGCTACCTACAGACACAGACTGGGCGCGTCGCCGTCTCATAAGAGCGGCAGCTTTGAAGATCTATTTTATTTGAAATATTATTTAATAAGGCGGGCGTTTAATTGGTTTCTATTAGTTTCATTAAAAATATAAAAGAGTGGTTTCAAAATCTATTGCGTATAATGTCTTAAAAAACATTTTGCTACAGCTCTACCTATATATAATCATTAATAAATCGCAAAAGAAACATATCAGTTTAATTTCATAACGTTATCTACTGGTTATAGTAACTCTCGTACCGTATTCCACTCGGACAACATTAGAGCTACAAAGTCTAATGTAAATTTGACCTGCTCCCTTATATGGAATTGGTTTATCTCTAATGCTACAAATAAGAGGCAGCCCAGCCTTAAAAGCCGCTAGTGGATGTTAGTCGCGAGACCTTTAGGGCCTTTTCACATCAGGCTACTGAACGACAACGAAACATCAACTGAATTTGGAAAACGTGCTTATGTGACAAGAAACTTGCACTTCCTGATGAAACAATGCTTTGCCGTGATAGTAAAATCTTTTGCCGCTTAAGAATTAGAAAATACTGGCCCTTTAATTTCATAAGAAACGTACTTATTGTTTCTTAATAAGATGTTGAAACCTATAGTTAAAATGTAGAAAGTACCTAAGTATAAGTGCTCCCTAAGTTGCGTCGAAGTTGAAACTTATTCTTTCTAAGTTGCCCCATATGAGAATGGCCTAAGTTATCAAAAAGCATCGTTAAGTAGTATTAAGTTAATGGAACTTAGCCAAGTTACATAGTTTGTTACTCTCTCCTTCTGCAAATGTCCATATCGTTAATTCAGTCTCGATGTAACGTGATCTTTATGGGTTTACTTAAGTTTTACTTGGATATGTACTTAGATACTTATTTTAAGTTTTGTTACTTGGCAAATGTTTGGAATCGCTTGGAAATTGCGAATCGTAAGTATCTGTGTTAGGACTTGAGTGGAATTGGAAATTAGTACCTCAGTACTTAAGCATCGTAAGCATCGTAGAGGGAAGTTATCCCTATGGATTGTTGTTATATAAAAGTTTCATTAATATAAATCTGATTTTTGCCTTTTTCCAGGTGTTCGAGGTGAGCGGCGGTGACAGCGCGGGCGGTGTCGGGGCGGCGCGCAGTGTCTTCGGGCGCGCTCGGTCACTCGGGTGGGCCGGAGATTTGGCACCTCCTCTCGAACGTCTGTGTGCGGCCTGCAAGCACATCGAAAGCTGGCTTGCAGCGCATCCGAAGAACGTCGCTATATTACTCGCATGGTAAATATCTCACTAATCTAGAGGAACTTTGGGACTTTTCCAACTTCTGTAGGCGGAATGTTAGACAATGTTCTTGGAGACAACGCTGGTAAAGCGTTCTATTATTTTACTACACTAGATAAAGTATAGGTACTGTAATAGATACGCTATCAATTAATAGACTAATCCGCGTTCTAGGCAGTATATCGTGGTGGTCTATAAGGAAATTATGAGCCTGATAATACTTGTTTGCCATCGTTTTCCGGTTAAATAATCTGATATGAGTTGATAGCAAATACCCGTGATAATAGTTTAGTAGGTAATAAAATAGAGCAATAACTGCCTACAACTATTGTAATGTTATCTATCCAGGAAAATGTGTATGAAAAAATGCTGTGAAGAAGAATACAATCAAATCAATCTTTCTAGAATTTCTACTATGCAAATTCGCCCAAAACATCATGTATATTAACATACGCTGCTATAAGATAATTTTCTTCGTACTTTCAGGGGCAATCGTGAGCGGCTAGGAGTGTTAGTGGCGGCGTACATGCATTACTCGGCAATATGTGGTGCGCCGGAGCATGCACTCGACAGATACGCCATGCGGAGATACCTGGACGACCGGGTACCCGTGTTCCAGTTGCCCAGCAATAAACGGTACGGAGAACAAAATAGTACCACAGCTTTCTTACCACGGACCACGAATAACAGAAAATAAAATTACTCAAAACTGGATATGTAACGGGGTACCTATTACTGTTTTTAAGGATTTGAAAAAGCTGTGAATAGATTTCTGAACACTGAAAAATCATATAATTCCCTTTAGTCCATTATCTGATATATAAAGGACTTCTAGATTTGATAAACGTGGTCGACCGACTTCAAAGATCGTTAACGAACGTCAGGTGTGCGCTTGCTACTATTGCTATGCGCTAAATTTGAGGACCATTTTTAAGAGCTTTCAAAGCATTCCTCTTATCCTGACTCGTAACATTTATATATATCCGACCGATTTCGGCCATGGCGACCGCTTAAACTCCTAATTGGTATTTTGGCGCTCATGCGCCCGAAGATGGCTAATGTACCCTATCTTTGCGAGGAAAGTCCGAGCACATTGAGGGCAGGTGAGTTTGCCGTCTTGATAGTGATACGAAATAGCAGCAGGTGGACGGGCCTTTACCCGATCGCGTTTAGCGTCAAGGTCAACTTTACGTTGGTCCTCGAAATCCCGTACATGGTTGGTAACCACTCTGCGCCATTCTGACCTCTGTGCTGCCAAATGCTCCCACTGTGAAGGCTCTATGTTGCATCTCTTCATATGCCGCTTTAGGACATCTTTGTACCGGAGGAGTTGTCCGCCCTGCTTACGCTTGCCCTCCTCCAGTTCAGAATAAAAGATGCGCTTCGCCACTCTCTCATCCGACATCCGCGATACGTGACCGCACCACCGAAGTTGCCGGCGCATTAAGTAGGCCTCAATGCCACCAACATTGGCTCTCCGCAAGACTTCGGTATTTCGTACTCTATCAGACCATCTGATCTTCATGATGGAACGGAGACATTTTAGGTGGAACCGATCTAGAGCACGTATGTGGCAACGATATAGACACCACGTCTCGGAAGAGTATAAAAGGTTTGGCAGCACAATTGCCATATAAACAGAAACCTTGGTGGCCAACTTAAGGTCATGTGTACTGAAGACCTTGGAACGCAACTTACCGAATGCTGCAGCTGCAGCACCGATCCTGCTGTTAATTTCAGAATCAAGGTCACACTTGGATGTTACAGTGCTCCCCAAGTAGCGAAATTTATCTACCTGCTTCAGCACATCCTGGCCAAGCTTTATGGTCAGTGACTCACGACCGTGAATGTCTACAGACATCACTTCTGTCTTATTGACACTGATCTTTAGGCCGAACTTACGGCAAGCTTGATGGAAACCGGACATCAGCTGCTGCAGGCCATCTGGGGATTCAGCCAAAAAGCACAGATCATCAGCATACATTATCTCGGAGATCAGTGCATGCGAAACCTTGGTACGAGCCTTAAGTCTAGCCAAGTTGAAAAGATTGCCGTCCGTGCGGAATCGAATGCGAACTCCCTGGGGAATTGTTTGTAAGACTTCTCTAACCACCACCGCAAAGTATAAAGCAAACAGAGTAGGTGCTAACACACATCCTTGCTTCACTCCACAGGTAACGGGGAAGAATTCTGTCTGTTCACCGTCTACGGCGACACAACATTGCATGTCATCATGCAGTAGTCTAAGAAGTCTTACAAACTTTTCCGTGCACCCGAGCCTTCCCAACACCACCCAAAGCGCTTCACGAGGCACACTGTCGAAAGCTTTCTCCAGGTCAACGAAGCAGAGGTACAGTTGACGACCTTGTTCTCTGCTCTTTTCCTGTACTTGCCGTACCGCGAAAATTGCTTCACATGTACCTCGGTCAGGTCGGAAGCCAAATTGAGTTTCTGGCAAAATCTTTTCCGATAAGGCCTTTAGGCGATTCAGAAGAATTCTGGCAAAGACCTTCCCAGGGGCCGAAAGGAGTGAAATACCACGGTAAGAGTTGCAGTCAGACCGGTTGCCCTTGTTCTTATACAGAGCACAAATTCGCGACACTTTAAAAGTATCAGGAACGCGCTCTTCCTCCCACATACGTTCAAAGAATCTCCATATTGACGTGTGCAACTCCTCTCCGCCGTACTTAATCAGCTCTCCCGGTATAAGATCAATGCCAGCCGCCCGGTTGTTTTGTTGCTGTCTGATGGCAGAAATAACCTCGTCACGCAGCAGGGGCTCATCCAGTTCAATGGCAGAAGAGAGTTGGGGCATCAAACTAATACTTTGCAGATCAGCTGATCGATCCACATTAAGCAAGGTATTAAAGTGCTCCGCCCAGCGTTTTAACACATCCTCCCTGCTTGTCAATAGGTGCCTACCATCAAGAGACCTTAAAGGAACCTTCGTATGGTAGGATGTGCCAATCAGCTTACGCACCTCACTGTAAAACTCCCCTAGCTGGTTTGTGTCATTGAGCCATTGCATGTGACAAGCCTTGTCCCGCCACCACTTATCTTTAATTTGTCGAGACAGCTTACACACTTCTTGGTCACTAGCTTTGACGTCCGCAACGCTTCCTCTTCGCCTTGTATGCTGTCGTAGAAGGTCCCGATGTTTGTCAAGTGCCGCCCGCAGAACTTCATCATTCTCATCAAACCAGTCTTCATTGCGACAGCATTTATTGCCCAGTGCAGTTGAAGCGGTTTCTAAGATATGAGATGCTAAAGTTCCCCAGGCAACATCAACATTATCTACTTCGGTAGCAGATGACAGCTTTCTTGACAACGAATCAGCATATTTCTCCCTCGCCTCGCGATCTTTCAGCTTTTCCACGTTTAAGTACGCAAGCTTTCTTATCTGAGACCGACGCGGGCGAAGGAGGCGGATTCGCAGCTTAGTGACAATAAGTCGGTGGTCGGACCAACAGTGCGCACCTCGCATAGCGCGGGTTATCTGCACTTGGCTGTAATCTCTTTGCCTCACAACAGCATAGTCGATCAAATGCCAGTGCTTGGATCTTGGGTGCATCCATGTCGTCTTGTACTTGGCGGCAAGTCTAAACATGGTGTTCGTAATTGCCAAGCCGTACTGAGCACAAAGACTAAGCAAAAGTTGACCATTGCTGTTCATGTTGCCAACACCGTGTCTACCCAAAACTCCAGGCCAGGCTTCATAGTCCCGGCCAACCCTGGCATTGAAATCGCCCAGCAAAAGTACCTGCTCTCTGGCGTTTATGCGATCAAGACAAAGAGACACTTCCTCGTAAAATTTGTCCTTGATGTCATCAGATTTGTCTAACGTAGGCGCATAGACACTGATGACATTAAGGTAATTGTCTTTGTCCAAATGAAGGCGCAGCGTGGTTACGCGGTCGGAAATGTGAACAGGGCACTCGCTCAGTCGCTTTGCTAAGTGATTCTTGATGGCAAATCCTACACCTGATCGCCGAGTTTCGGAGGCAGCAGTACCTTTCCAAAAGAAAGTGTATCCACCACCTGCTTCTACCATCTCTCCTTCATCGGCAAGATGTGTTTCGCTGAGAGCAGCCACATCCACGTTATAGCGATGAAGTTCCCGAGCTACGATGGCGGTCTTGCGTTCAGGACAGGCATTACCATCTCGATCAAGTAGAGTTCTCACGTTCCACGCTCCGAATGTCATAACCGGTGTTACTTTATTGTCGTTAAAAGTTCTGTACTTTCGACCACGATTCAAAGTGATGCGATGGCAGCCGCGGTTACTACCACCTATCGAGACGGGACGAACATTTTTTTAGGGCACCTTTTCTAGCCCCCTCTCTGGCTGAGCAGGGAAAGCAGTGTCTCCCTAAATAGGGCTGCTTTGTCATCTCGGGTGCTGCCGAATCCACGCTGTCGTCCCAGAGTGCAGCGCAGAAGCGACCACGGCATGTACTCACACCCCCGAGACCGCCTATGTGCAGGTATCAGACAAAGCCTAGATGCATCTGTCTAAACCTCTCTACTTCTACCTATCGCCACAGGACTTAACTGAATCGGAGTCCATTAACGGAAGCGGTCAAATACGCAGGATATATTAAGGTGCGCAAACGTTCGCGCATACGCAGGCGCACACACTCGTCCTTACCCTCCTTGGATCAGTGGAACGGAAACCGCTACGACTGAAGGAGGGGTCGGATGCTGTGTCTGGCCGACAGTGACTATACACCCTCCACTGTCGCCCTAGGCCATCCACCTTGCCTTGCTGACCCGCCGAGTCCGCCAAATCACATTGCATATCTGCGTTGTGTTGCCTTCCTCACCGAGCCAGACTTTGTGGTTTGAGCGGGAGGGAACCACAAGGAAAGGATTTTGATTTATGAGGAAGGAATTCAGGAATAGGAGAGGTGGGATACCATAGCCACGGATAATCAGAATGTGGACTAAGGTAGCTCAGGGAAGGCGGGATCGCGTGCCCGTACACTCAGTTACCCGAGTGCCCCCTGCCTGTAATGTTACGATTTAGCTATTGAATCAAGTACCCAAAACTGAGCTCATCTATTATAAATATTATTTTCTGTGAACAGCTACATCGACACGTTTGCTGGTCTGCTGGCTGGTCAGATCCGAGTGAACGCGGCACCGCTGCATCTGACGCACGTGAGCGTGGCCGGCTCGCTGGCGTCTCCCGCCACGCCCACCATCGCCTTCCTCAAGATATACGAGAACTTCGTCTGCGTTTACACATCAGGCAAGTACACAATCACTATAAACTGTAAAAATGATATAAGTTCTAAATCGTACAACTATAATCTTCTGGGGACATTTACATTATCTTGTCCATCACTTAGAACTCAACATACCAGCTACTTTTACGTTTTGAAAAATACTAAACTTTTAATGCTTGGCTGGACTTTTTCAGTTCAAAAGATTATCTATATATATATAAAAATTAAACCCGTTTTCCGTTGTCACGACATAACATGAAAACGGCTTGACCGATTTGGCTGAAAATTAGAGGGAAGGCAACTTAGACCCGGGAGAAGGTTTTAGGAGTTTTTGTCACCATCCGGCTACGGGACGCGTTGAAACCGCGGGCGAAAGCTAGTGGTTTATAATTATTAAAATTGAGCAAATTGATATCTTCGAATCAAACTGTCTTTTTCTATAGGCACATGTCTTGCGACTCCTTACATTGATTTATAATTTCGTTCACAGGACTATACATGGTGAACGGCGGCGGCTGGACAGTAGGAGTCGGTCGACTGGCGCTCCGCGGCGACGTGGTGGTGCGCGCGTACCGGCGCTCGGCGCAGGCGCAGGCGCGGCCGGCGCAGCGCCGCCTCGTGTTCGCGTGTCAGTTCCACACGTGCGCCGTGGCTGACCACACGCTCTCCTTCACTAAGCAGCAGCTCGATCATGCTGTGCACGGTAACCACCATATTTTCTGGCTTCCTAATAAACCTTGATCATATCCAAGCTGAATGAGTTTTAACCCCCGACGCAAAAATGATGGGATGTTATAAACAAATCTCATTGATGAGAACTCAAATACTGAGATGGAATGGCTACCACTGCACTGCCAATTTTCAACGGAATGAAAACTTCCTCCATAGAATGGAGTTCAATAAACAATTTATAATACGATTCAATTGAATAAAATCAATTCAATTCAATAAAGAATAAAACGTACGTACGTATTATAAATTGTTTATTGAACTTCAAAGAAATTCTTCAGTATGAAAGAAAATTGCTGAATCAGATCTGAATACTTGTTATGTAGGTTTCTGCTGCTTGTGCCAGAGCTCCCTGTTGTATCTTTACTGCGTACCTGCTAAAATAAAATGTCATCTACCATCAATGCAATAATAACTACACTAATGATTATGCCGCTTATCTGCTATACCTATGGCCACTGAATGATATCATTATAATGAAAACATAAGTAAGACAAAAGATATATTTCAATAATCTTGTCTACAACAATTGACTGCAATTACGCCAACGTGATTTTGTTATCAGGAAAATTGCTTTAACTATTCAGTGCGAGGTCAAAGTAATAAATATAACAGTGAGGATACATTAATTTAGTGTTGTTTTTTATGCCCAATTACTATTGTTTGAATTAACTAAACATAGTTCATATGACTGCAGAATTTGTTTTAAAAGTCACATTTGAATCTGCATATAATGAGGTGTCACTATCCTTTTGAGACGAAGAAAAATAATTCCATAATCAAAATTACCATAAATAATGTTAATGTTTACTCAAAAATTCCTCATGACCGTAGGTGACGATTGATCTAATAGTAGTTAATTTGTAAATATATCGATTTTCATATATTGTCTCGTGTGAATATCATCTAAATAAAAGTTTTCAAGTTTGAGGTTATAAATCGATAAAGAATAAACCTTACTCCATGTACCTATATCAAAAATCAAATCTACACTAAACCAATCTTGGTTCACTTTAGCTAAAATTACCCTTATTTGACCAGATCCATCATTCCCGAGTGACGGTGCTGTGGAGCTGGTGTTCCTCCGGGGTGAAGGTGGCGGGGGCGCAGCACCAGCGCCCACCCCCGCCGCCCCCCTCCGCGCAGCACCCGACGCTCTCGCCCGCGCAGACTCGTTGGAGCATCTGCGACCACTATCCACGCTCACCGATGACGATCCTGGTAAGTTATGCATGAGGAACAAATATTTTCATTTATATGATGACAGATGTTAATGATGTTAATGAGGTTAGACTGGAAGCTGATCCTAACATATGTAGTTGGGAAAAAGGCTCGGGAGATAATGCGATGTCAATGTTTGTATAGGAGCTTTTAACTCCAGCAGCTGCTCCGGTCGCGTTGGTTAATCAAATCGCTTTGTAGGTTTAATAAACTTTCACAAAGCAGCTCGTAGTCTGGAAGCTGGCGGTGATATATTGAGGCATTGAAGAGTAGGACTGCAGCTAATCTCTCTCTAACCGGTGCACATGTATTTGCAAACGCTTGAGCGCTAATGTTTCGGTAGCTGTAGTCGAATATCTGACTGGAAGACATTATAAAATAATATAGACATTATAAATAAATAAAATAGTTGTTTAAAACTGTCAGACGTCCTTGAGCAGATATTGTGTTCAAAATGCATGCTTTTTCATAAAATTATGGGAAGATTCCAGCAAGTAAGGGTAAATAGGCTAATGAATAATACTGTTCATATCCCTGTTTTTTATATTATTATCATAACCCTGTTGTAAATTAAGGATTGTGTTGGCCAATTTCCATGTAAGTTATTTCCATAAATTGTTCTTAAACATTGTTCAATTACTACCACCGTACAGAAAGATGCCAGATCACTCATAATAAGTATTAAATACTTCTTAGGCACTTTTCCAAGCACATTTGATAATAAAATAATTATTATTTTCACTTAAACAATTCATTATATAATCTGTCATTGTAACATCACGCCTCTTAAACAAAACGACTGGCGCGCCATCTATGGTAGGTTGATAGGAACTCCCAGGAAAGAACTCCTTCAGGAACCAGAAAGTGCCGATAGTGTTATAAAAAGTAGCTGTCAAATGGAAAAGGAAAACTCAATGCAAAAAGTATTTTCCTCTCTTATATGTAGGATAGGGTATCAGCATAAGATAGGTTACAGAAATGTTTTAAATAATGAATTAAAACTCGTAAAAACAAATCGTATCATTGTAACACACAGAGACAAAGTCGGGATATTATTTCATTAACCTTTGTGCAATAAAGAGAATTGTAAAGTAGATTTTCAAGAACTAAAATTTTATTTGACAGGCCGCGTAGTTTTTCGTAGGCCTTCGTAGCATCCTATGTGTTTTATTTGTGCAAGGCACCAATTCATATTTGTTTTACAATAACATTAGGTACTTACTTTTCGAACTTAAAAAAAAAACTGAAGCACATCAATCTTACACCTGAACCCTGACCTGAATGCACATCTAATCTGTTTTCTAACTATAGGTACGGTATACGTATCGATAAGATGCGCTCGAGCGAAGGGGCGTGGCTCCAAGGCAATTTCGCGGATGGGAAGCATAAATTAATAACATGAGTGCTAATCCAGTAAAAGCTCTCAACCTTGACTGAGTGACTCGACCGGTCTGTGGGTCACAGTAAACAGTAACGGGTAGGCTAGGCTTATCTTGCAGAGTATGTTCATTAGTAATTTCACTGTGTAGTTATAATATAAACTATATAAAATAATAATAGAATATAATAAACGTATATAATATAATATAATAAACGTATTGTACTTACGATTATAATCATAAGTACAATACGTTTTGGAAACAGAATTTATATATAACACTTTCATGCAATTATTGATTTATTGAAATACATATAAAATGTACCTCTAGGTACCTACCAAATATAATAAATAGGAAACATTGTTTTGCTTGTGAACCCTGAAGGATCCGAAACTACTAAAATTATTTCACTTTTGGAAAGCCACACTCTTTCAAAGAGACAGTAGTCCATATTTTATCCGAGTGCGGCCAGTTTCCACGGGTCGCGGGTGAAATCGTGGAAGAACAGCTAGGAATAAATAAATACAAAAGTAAAATATTTGTAAACAGTATTGCCACCCAGTGTCTTCCATGAAGGCATGTCACATATGTTATTACGAGGAATAAACGAAAATAGCTTTTATTTAACCATCGTCAACGACAACTTCACAAACGTAAGGAAATCTACGAGATTCGCCTTACTGCGTTTTATTAGTTCAACATCCGCAAGTTATAATCTATTCTGGTGGGCATTAAAAGCTTGTCTAATGATTTGTATGAGGGGTTCCCGCATGTGGCCAATGCCAAGTCGAGCAGAACATCCGTCTGCCATTACTGACAACAATGTCACTCACTTACTTCAACTAACTTGCGTAACAGCCCTTTTCACAGGGACTGGTCGAAGTGCGTCATTGCGTACATCCTGTGGAATTTCAAATTATTTATTTGGTCAAAATGTACTTTAATTATAATGTCAACTTTGGAATTTCATTATATGAAAGTGAAAGAAAACCATAAGAGTAAAAAATAAATATTATGTTTAAAGACGACTTAGTTACCTACTAATGAAATTAAAACTAGGTTAGTTTTCGTAACTGAAAGTCCCGTAACTGAACTGATATGTGTCACGTGTGTTGACAAAGCGACCTAACTACACCGGTTAGAGAGGTCGCGGCTGCGGTGCAGGTGACGGGCTATTTTAGTGATGTGTCCGGCCGGCGCGCCGCCCGCCCGCCCAGTCCGTCCGCGCCCGCCTTGCGAGTCGCCACGCACGCGCACATCCCTAGCGACACATAGCGATACAAACTTTAACATGACTTAAAAGTTTTGTGAACCTCACACAACTGTAAAAAATATCTCAAAAATCATCAAGTTTTAATTCATATTTTATGTTTACAAAAAAATAAAGAAGTTAACAATTAACAATTTCGTTCGGATATTTCGAGGCTGGCTAACAAAATCACAATCGAGGTGAGTGTGACATTAATTTCGCTGCTAGTGAAGCAGTTTTATGACTTCGAAATTAGTGAACGCATTTCCATTGGCCATTGAATTAGTGCTCCGATTCATATATGGAGGCAGTGATTGATTATGTGTGTCTAAAGCTTCACGAAGAGCGTGTCGGAATAAATTGAAAGTTCATACCGGCTTTCATGTTTAACAATGGTAGGGCTCGAGTAGAGATAACAATAGGCGGCGTTAGTGCTAACGACAAATGAGATTGGAGTCGGTTCGTCCGGCGCCTGCCCGCTAATTGACCGGCGAGGAGAATCGCTGATGTATGTCCTCTGATCTCGAACGACAGCCTGCCCTTAGGGCCACCATTCGACACACATCAATTTAATTCGATACGAGAATCGAGATCGCCGGAATCTACAGCCCTTTAAGAAATAAATAATCATGACCACAGTGTCAGATACCCGACCTGCGCGTCTTATCTTGATTTTGTTTCGCAATAAGCGTTGATGTTTTTTTAACCAATCGATTATAAAAAAGTTATCTCCTAGGAGTTGTTGTACTGTGTTATAATTTGGACAAAAAGTTGCGCTAATGAGATTAAAAGACGCTCGCACGTAGTAAGGTCAGCAGAGAATCGTACTTGCAAGTTGTACGTATGTCAGTCGTGCCGAGCCATACTTAATGAAGTTTATATTCACACGCAAGGCTATGTTTACACTGACGTCATGCCAAACTGTGCAAAAGTATGTTCCATGTTACTATCCCGTCGGACGCATGTCGAATTAATCAATCTGCTATGTAGCTACCCAGCCAGTCTAACTAGAGAGTGTTGTTTAAAACACTCGTGTATTTATAACAAGAGATTTTGTTTGAGTTTTGCAAGGTTGATCCATTGAGCATTTGTTTGTTTAAATTGTCCATCCATTAGCCGATTCTGTGTGCTGGCTGTTAGATCACTGTGTTACAGACTGTACAAACTGTCTACATAGTATCGTGTATCGATTGTATGGGAGTTTATCCGCGCTTGCTTACCCTGACATTACGCACACATGTCCTGTCGCGATAACTATCCTATCCGTATTATTTTATCGGCAGAGCTTTTTTCAGTTTTGATGAACAGTTAATACAACCCGCTTACGTGTGGCGGACGTGTGTGTTTTGTGAACCATAGTGCTATAAAACGAAGTTTTACAATATATCGTGTTATCTACAAAAATATTAAATTGTGTGTGATACTTCTGTGTCCCTTCATAAAAGCCTGTTATCACGTATCAGCCAATCAACACCAAGGATGTAATGATTCGCAAATCCGTTCATTTGAAGATCAAAATAAGTGAATTAATATGCAAATTTTGCTCAAACTGAACCACATTCCTCACTTAGAAAAAAAGCAAAAGACTAAAACTGGTTAGAATTCGGTGCTAACGTCGGATAACGAACGTAGATAGCCAAACGGTCAGTGTCGAATAATAATGCGGTAGAGCTGGGCTTAGAGTTTCGCAGAAACACAAGGTGGTGCCTGATGACATCACTGCGGCTGCGCGCTCACCAGCACACGCTCACCTTCATAGGTAACGAACGTTATCGCAACAATGTTAAAACATATCTCCACTGAGCAAACACTATATTTCTTCTTGACTGTACACTTCTGATATACGACCTGTGACTGAGATGCGGCATCATTACACCTAAATCGAAGCATTCAAAGCTTCACCGTCACGCTCATTTTCAAATGCTAACGAACTGAAATCTTGTTGGGTGAGAGTTACCGTGATGTTTCGGTACCTAGATATAACTTTGTAGGTGTCGTAACCACTATTCCTCATTCATAATCGCACATGACTTTACCATAATAAAACTTTTCGCTGTCATTTAAGAAAACTGTCTTCATTGATAAGTCAATTAGTTTGGTTATCATTTTGTGTGAAAAAGTTGTAGTCGAAATGCGTAATGCAATCGAAAGTGAGATAAAATCAGTATTTTTATTTTTACAACACAGGGATTGCAATCAGTACCACATATCTCTATAATTAATGAAAACTGATTTCTTTATCTCCACGTGTCTGACTGAGATATATCGTGGGACGCGGTCGGGCCGGCGCGGGCGCAGGCGACTCGAGCACGCTAGGGCGCACATCCTCTTCCTGCGCTGCACATTTCGTAACACTAGCCCTCGCTCCCCGCCCGACGCGTTATTTTCGTTGACAACACAGAAATAACCTCATCTTCCTTAACAGCGACTGACGGCGACGGTCACCAGACGCTGACGTTGATATCTTTACACTAATTGCGTTATTGACAACCGCACATTTAGTTCAGTTTCGAAATCGAACATCGCGAACGTGAGCCGCGGCGCCGGCGCACGATCTCGCAGTCAGCCATCGGAAAAATCACAAATGTGATACAAAACGTTGGCTACGCAAACGCGACACGCTCGTTATGTAAATTGGCCGAGTAATAGTGTCATTCCTCCTTATTTGCATTTAGTATTACACGCTTTGACACTTTAACGTCTTTAACCATCTCGTAAATGGTTGTTGGTCAAAATATTGTGTGGGCTGCTTCGATTTTATTTATAATCAAGTTCGACGTAGCGGCATAGCAGACGACACTGCAACGACTGGTCAGTTTCTTGACAATTCTATTCTATACTCATTCATGTCATTATGCATTAAACATATTTTTTTTCCTAGTTCTACGTGCATTTCGATCACGTTACCTAAATGGAATCAGGGCTATACTCTCAAATAATTTAAACAGGTGTTGTTGTATAGAGTCATTTTTCTGATTTGGCAGTCTCACCTTGAACTGAGTACCAAGCCTATTTTAGAACATTTCAAGACGTTTTTGTATCGCGGGGTTATCACGAAGGGTCATTACCAACTTTTTTGCAATCTCTGTAAATTATGACTCGTCGTTTAAAAATACTGTTATCAAGTTAGTTATATCGATACGTTACATCTATTTGCAGACTATGTGAGGTACATAATGTAGTATACTAACAAAGCCAGCTTTTACATTTATAGTCAGCGACATAAATAAGCAGCGACGTCATTACCTTATTACTTCTAATGTATACCGTTCAGTTGCAGGCTCAGGCAACATGTGTTTTTATATCATTTCCGTATAAGAGTGTGCACTTATCTATAAGTAGGACGTCGTACCGGCACTTCATCAAACAACACGTAACGGTGACATCCCACTGCTGGAGTAACGGGAAGCAAACTTAGTCCTTTTTAGGACTTGCTGGCTCTGTCGGGGCGACATTAATTGCACCCGCTACTGTACCAGGTGGCACTCGGCTAATTAAACTCGCTACTTCTCTCTATTGGTATATTACCTGTGAATATGATAATAATACCTGTCGCGTAAGTTACCTATCTACATGTTAATTAATTCTGTCCTCGTACAAAGTGCAGTAGAAAATTATACACGTGCTAGCTAGATAGATTCCACGACTACATCGTTGCGAGGAGGCCCCGCCGGTTTATTGGAGCGAATCGAATCCAATTTAAAAGCTATTCGTAATTAAACCGTCGCTAAATACATTGCCCCGCGGCGGATCTAATCACAACGTAGTGATGTGAGAAAATTTCAATGTTAGTAGCCAATCTTCATATGTGTTCCAATTTGGCGCAGGTGACAACAACGGCAGCGCTGAAGGGTCTGGCTCGGGAGGTGAGACGGGCGACGGGAACGAAGCGGCGCACACGTTTGGACCCCTCGACGGGTCCATCTACGCCACGGTGGTGCGCGCCGGCGGCGGCGGGCCGTCCTCGCCGCTCAGCGCCTCCATGGACTCGGGCATCTCCTCGGCGGGGCGGCGCGCGGCCCCCAGCCCGCCCGACGAGCTCGACGCGCTCCTGGGCGACATGCTGCGCACGGTGAGCGCGCTGCCAGACCCGCCGCCGGTGCCGCACACGCCGCAGTCGCACGCCGACCGACCGCCAGACATACCGTACCACGCGCGCGCAGACTCCGCGCCCTTCACCTACGGAGCGCCCGGCCTGCAACCAGGCATGCTGCGCGCGCCCAACCGCCTCGCCAGCCCCGAGCTGGTGCGCCGAGCGTTGGGGGGTGACCGGAATTACCGCCCCATAGAGGACGACGATGACGAACGCACAGTTACCCCGGATCCTTCTTCCCCACGCACGCCACTGTCACCGCGCACCCTCAGGAAGCTCACACATGAAGACGTCACCACCACCACTACTGCAGCACCGCCACCGGCCTCTCCCATACGAAATGGCAGGTAAGTCGTTTTTTAAATACAAAATTGAAGAAATCTAAATATTTACCTACCTCAGTATGTACTTATGTATCTATTTAAACATATTGTAATTAAGCAGTTCTGTATAAATAACTGTCTTTCAAAACCAGTTCTCCCTTCGCTTTTGCAGTAGGCATATCGAGAGAAAATCCTGGCTTTTAAAGAATATACGTACATTTAAAATAAAAATTTCTTTGTTGACTAATAAAGTCAAAAAAGTTGTGGGATGAAAATCAAACATCTGTATGTTTTGTTATATTTTTATTAATACTGGGGTCAAAGGCAAAACATTAAATTTATATTAGTGTAATTAAAGGAAGGGATCTGGTGGCAGATGTAAACACGTGTTCCTGTAGGCGTGGAGGTCGCTCCGCCTACACAACCGGGGACATTGTTTACATTCACAACGTCACCGATCGAATTATTTATAACAAAACTGAGTTTTTTGCGGTTCCCCTACATTCATATCGATAAACTTCAGAATACATATAACATCCGTGGGAACATCACACGACTTGATCAGCGTAATCTGTAACAAATTGTTTGTAAAACTGTAACAGAGCGGCATCGGCGTTGTCCTCTTAATTTATTTAGCCGCGTTCCACTCGACCCACTTCACTGTCAATGAAGAAGAGCAATAAAATATAACATTACCAATCACGACCGCTACAAGTTACGCTAATAAATTATTTATGGTGCACTGATTAATTTAGTAAACTAGGGTATCTGCAACAAAGACATCTCTACCGATATAAATTATATATAGTAACCTGTCTGAGCATCAAGAATTTTCTCTCATTGGTTTATTTGTAGTTTTGAGGAATGAAAACATATATCCAATTTTCTCTTCGGACTTCAGCTGCAGTTTGCACTAAAGTGTCAGCAGCTACTTGAGTTTTAAGTGCAATAAATAATTATTAACTTCATATCTTCACCTATTTTGAATGACCCCCACTCACTGACTCATCTAGATAGGAACGAAACAAAGACAACGAATGCATAAAATCTTCAATGTTATGTTAACTATTACAGTACATTCATTCAATATTAGCTAATCTCCAATACTTGTGCAGGTGTGCTATACCTGCCAATTTACAAGCTTGTAAATTGTTTTATAAATATTTTATCTCTCAATTAACTTACGACAGAAAACATTGACAGTGACGAGATTATGTAAGATTACACACGATCATTCAAGATCTTTGTCTCATCTCAGTAAAGCGTTTCCTGATAGAGACTGGTTTAATTATAAACAAAGTAATCGAAGCTCTTAAATTGATATGTCGCTAATAACAAAAAACATTGTAAAAACAGTTCGATTGAACAAATGTTAAACATTAAATTATGGATTATAGCGTAGGAGCCGCAAGCGCAAGTGGGCGTGCTGTAAATATACAATGATTACAACAAAAACTGGCTTAGTGTTCCAATATTGTTTGTGTGCAGTGCTACATTTTTTTACAGACAACATTCAATATCAGTACAAGAAAGACAAAATGTAAAAGTTTTTAAAAAATGTCCACAGTTCAAAACAAATATTAAATACTTAATAACAACATGAAATCTTCATAAAATGATCTAATAACAATATTCGAGCCATGACACGCGTTAACAATAAATAATGATGCGGCGTGAAAACAGAAACAAGGAGTAAATTATGGTTATTATCATAAACACTGCGTGTGCGGTGTGCTACTATGGCATAATGCCCTTCTTTGTTCCTACTAATATCCGTACCTAACTACATATGTTTAGTATCTCAGTCCTCCAGTCCTTGCCTGCGGAGATGCAGTTTGTATTGAATCAACATAAACATTCTTTAAATACTTTTCAGAATTCTGATATTATCATGCAACGGATTCTAAGAATGTTTTGTTTATTATGATGCTGTAGCTAATCTTTGTGGCTATTGAGAAGGTTAAACTGGCAATGAGTCTAGATTTTTCTCTTTATTATCAAGAAGTAGTTCACGATGTATGAATATAATACCTGTTTCTGGCAAACAATGGCACACGTCGCAGGCTGACATCAAAATGATCGACATGTTGATAAATAACACGATATCAATATCTGTGTTGTCAATCATATCGTCATAATGCATTGTAATCACAGCACTTAATGTGAATGCTTTTGTTATGGTGAGTAATACTCACTCGCTCAGATAGGTAGGTATTGTTCGGGTTTAGTTACATTTTATTTAGGGTCAGTTGTGCGGATAAAGAATCAGGGTGAATGCCATTCTTATAAGACACGTAAGAAATGATCGTATTATTGTTGCTGCTGTACACCACACAAATTTTGCACAAAAGGGTATGCATTAGATGAACATAGTTAAGTCGATTAGGTAGGTACTGTGGAGACCCCAAACGAAGTAATAAACTTAATCTAATTTATATTTCAATTAGCTTCTAATGGCATTTAACAGTGAGTCTAGAGCCATTTGCAGTAACATTAAGAACCGGAAGCGTTCGTCACATTAATTGAGTCGGCGATAGGCGTGGGCTGAAACCGAACCAAGTATCAATCCGGTCGTTCTGCAACATTGCCCGCCGCACATAACGTGCTCAGCTGAGGCTCGGCTACCTACTGCGAATTATTTATGTGGCGCCCGCTCAATGAATGGCTTCTTAAGTTTCCAGTCAAATTACTGACACGGCATAACCATTCCTGGAATCACCTCGAGCCAACAAACTAATATTTATAGCTCTAAACTGCATTCAAAATCCTTTCTAATCTGACCATATATGGTATTGGATTACGATTTTTTTCTGATAACATCTCGTCAACTTATTTGTACCTAATTGCTCACTTCAGCTTAATGTAGTGAATAGTAATGATCAACAAATGTAATCGAGTAGTTAAACACGTCGCCATACATAGAGGCACGTCGGAAAGTGATGTCGACTGTCGACTTGCAATTCTCGATTTGATTTGGAGCGATGGTGTGTGATTGCGTCGCGCCATGACCCAAACAAGTTACTATTTCGAGATAAACGTGGCCATAAACGGGCGGGTGTCGAGCGAGCCACGACACTGCGACGCCTCACCGCCGCAGCGCCGCACCGCCGCACGCACTCCCCGATACACTATTTACTTTCTAATAAAGACCGCTTTGTTACGACCCTTTACTTCCCTGTTCAACGAAACAGTTAGGTTTCTGTTAAAACATGTGGTTTAACTGTATATCCTCCACGTTTGTTCTCAATCCGGTGTCATTAGCTTTAATGAATAGATAAATAAAAACAAGCAGCATTGAACACATTCCATTCTTAACGGAAGACTATTAATATTCAAATAAAATTCATTTAGTATTATATGAAGTATCCATGCCTACAACAGACACCCACTATTTAGAGATTCTTAGCACGCGGATACAAGGTTTCCCATTGCCATAACAAGATCACTCGGACCTTCAAGTCCTACACGCAAATAAAAAAACGTACCTACTAAGATAACAACCGGCCCGAAGCCTTGACAAAATGGTTAATTTCGTTCAAAACTTAAATACATTTTAAATCAGTCAAGGTTATGTCAAGCTCATAAACTTACTTAAACTACATTAATTTATCTACGTTATACAAATAACGGATTTTAATTAATGTCTGATTTAAATCCACCACATCCCAAATCATTGATAGATCCCCATTCGCTTTATATCTTAGTGATATACCGTAACATATAACATATCTAACCTAGAACAAATTTTGTTAGCAGATGGTTGAACGGCGAAGTAGAATGGGCTGAGCGGCCCGCCAGTGCAGCAGCAACTCTACGGAAAACACCACCCGAGAATGGAACATGGCGATCAGCGAGTACTCTGGGCTGGCACGAAAGTTCTCGAGCTCGGGAGCCGCGTCGCTCAGAGACCGGGGTCGAAGGCAGTGCAGGCCTCACATGGCTTCAGCGACAGCAGCAGAAGTTACGTGAGAGGAAAGAGGCAAGGGAAAGAGTCGCTCGACTACCGCTCGAGTGGGATACTGCTTCCTCCCGACAAGTGCGCCGCTCTGCTAGCCACCGGTGAGACACATAATCTGTTTAGATACGTCAATTTCAATGTGGTGAAAGCTCTAGCAAATGATTAAACAGTTTTCACTTCCCCTTTTAACATTAATGACAATTGCAGAGTGGATGGCTACACGAGTGACACGACGGCATTCGCTGACGATGATGAAGACTTCAGCGTTCCTCTTCACGTAAACACGCGCACTCCTCTCAGAAATGATCACGTCAGTCCTCAAGCTCCAGACAGGTATTATATTCATTTCCAAGTATTTGCTGTTCATTGTTGTGGAGCTAACTTGTTTTGTTGTTGTTGTTTTATGAACAGAATATAATCGTCGTAATTTTTTGAATGTGAGAGAACTCTTAATATTTTCTGAGAAATCTAATGTTACCTGTGACGAGGGTATCAGCATGCAAATAGGTGTTGCTTGATTGCATAACTCCGAAAATTGCCTTTTAGCTTTTTGTAATATTTTCGTTTTGAAGAATGGTTATTGTTATGTCCACAGAACCTCATCTAGAAAGTTTATGTACGAAAAGATGACCCTGCGCGAGTGGAGTGCGACCAGTACACCAAATAGCACTCCCGCGCCTGGATTACTGTCGCTAGCGGAGCCCCCTAACAACGATACTGTCGTGAGTAACTATATAGAGCCATATGACAATATTGAGTCCAAAAAATATTTTTTTTACAAAAGACAAGACTTTGAAAAGGACGAAGTACCTATTAAATATCAATTTTACATCCAGGATCGTGCCGAAAGCTGGTCTCGCGCTGAATCCCGTACGGAATCCCGGGCAGGCACTCCAGCATTCCCAACACACCCGCGTACGCCGTACCCTCCAACGCCGACGCCGTCGCTCTCCGCCCGCCCGCCACGGTCTCCCTCCGTTACCAGGTACAATACGTTTGACCTGGAGGACATAAGGTACAGAACAATTGCTGATGCAATCATGGTCATCGCAAATCGGAAGCTTATGCAAGGTTGCCGCCTAATCTTTTGACCGCGATTTCTTGCATTTACACTCATCACCGTCCGTACACACCCATCAATAACATCGTCTAGTAAAACTAGAAATGTGACGACTTATTAGTGTTTTCAAGTACATATATTGCCTTCTAAAATGATAATTAACTCGCACCGATACCCACAGTTCCACATACCTCATCAATCACTATATTGCAATCTCACTTAGTAAACATTGTATTCCTCCAAATACAGAAAAGAACGTGAAGTAAGCCCCGAGTCGGAGTACCGCATATACAACGGCAGCAGTGGGTCCCGTCGGTCCAGCGTCAGCGGGACTGCTGAGCCACAGCACGTGGCTCCCGACAGAGTGCGATTCGCGAGGGATACCAGCCACTATTGGTACAAGCCCAACATTTCCAGAGATGATGGTAAGTACCAAAAAGTGGACGAGCTACATAGTCGGCTTCCCCAGAATAGTATCGTAAAATAGTGCAACTTTAAATATGACCAAATCTTAAAAAAAAATAGGTTCTAAAGTCCTAATAATCTATGACCTTGTTTATTCACCAATAACATTTATAGTAACAGTATTTGTTTAACCTTGTCAACAGCGGTATCAGCGCTACTACAACTAGAGGAGGGCGCGTTCATCGTCCGCGACTCGAACTCGTTCCCTGGTGCATTCGGGCTGGCAGTCCGTGCGGGAGGGGCGGGCGGTGTGAGACACTTCCTCATTGAGCCTACTGCACGCGGAGTGCGCCTGCGCGGCTGCCCTGATGAGCCAGTCTTCAGCTCACTCTCTGCACTCGTCTATCAGCATACTGTCACACCTTTGGCGTTGCCCGTGCCACTAAGATTGCCTGACAGGTAAGTTTTCGGCCATTATTCAACTTACGCAATCAAAAAGATTCACGTATTATGCAAACTGCTTACTACACTTCACAAAGCTTTTGATACATGATACTTCAGTTTTATATATTTAAGGGTACATAAATGATATGTCTGTTCATAGAGATCCATGGACAGGCGGTAGCGCGAACGCAGCAGCGCGAGCATTACTTGCGACGGGTGCAGCGTGTCACGTCTTGTTACTCGGCTCTGAAAACACCGAGGCGCTGACCGGTCCAGCTGCAGTCAAGAGGGCTGTCACCCATATACTGTCTAAAAAGGTCAGTGTTTGAACATCGTATAGTTGAACTGCTACACCAGTTTGGCTGACTCCTTTTGGTTTTTTTGGCCCTCTCTGATGTCCTAGCTTTCTCTTCTAAGCTATGTAGAATCTATTTATAAACTTGTGTTCTTTCCAGGGCCCAGCACATGTGGTGCACTTCAAAGTGTTTGGCGGCGGCATCACACTGACTGACGCGGCACGCAAGCTGTTCTTCCGCCGTCATTACCCTGCCACCGGCGTGTCGTACGCGGGACTTGATCCCGACGAGCGGAGATATACACACACCGATAATAATACGCAGCTTGAAAAGTTAGTATCGTCACTTTCATAGGTATTTGTTATCAACGCGTAGGTCAACTAGTCATGAGCCATCACAAACCGCGAGGCCTTTAACTCCAATGGCTATAATAAATTCTCTTGTATTTCGATGAAGATGCGTTCAGAATGTCTCTTTGTTTTAATTATGCTCTTCAAAGAAACTGTTACATGGAATAGGTGTAAAGCACATATTCTCAAATAAATTTCTCAAAATTTGAACTTTTTTTTGTAGACGAATATTCGCTTTCGTGGCTCGTGCGTCTTCGGGTGCCGACAACCAGTGCCACGTGTTCGCCGAGCTGGAGCCCGAGCAACCCGCTACTGCCATCGTTAACTTTGTTAACAAGGTAAATAACATAATTTTTAAGCTTATTTTTATATAATCTCTAGCTTATGTTGCCTATCAATATAATGTGTTCTGTGTTTTATTGTTTCAGGCTCTATTGGGAAGCTCGCAGAAAAAGGACATCATCTAAATGAAATGACGAAATAATAACCATTGGCGTTACTGAAATACTCATAAAATGATGTGTATAACACAAAAGTTAGAATGAAGTTATGAGATGGAGTCGTCATTTGTTAAAGATACGTGTTTTATTTATGTCTGTCACATTCTATATTACTGTAAAATTCGATAGGGAACTTGGTTAACAGTTTTATTTCCGAAGTTTATTCTCCACGATACGCTTCATCTCACCAAGTACAATTAACCATAAAATGTGTGTTAGCGAGAACTACATACATAATATAAATATAAATTATAACTTAGCTTAGGGAAGGAACTAACTAGTCTCATATTATTTAATATAGAGTAGTGATATTACGTGTGCCTAATGAATATTAGATTATTGAAACTAAATCCAGTGCATGCTATGATGATGTCCCACCACAAGTGATTAACAACTTCAATTAACAAGGACAAGTTATCAGCAATGTTACAACTACGAACGATTGCATTGTAACCAGTACAACGAAATGAAATCATAATATTATTATAGTACAAGGCTTGTATGAATTCAGATAATATTTCACCAGCGGGCCACTGCCACGCATACAAACAAAAATCGAATGCAGCTTTAATACATCTAAATGAGTTTTATCATTCATGCATTAAAAATAGCTTTTATTAATTGTAAGAAAAATCATTGCCTTAATGTTTAATGCTGAGATATTAAAATTGTTGGCTTCTTGGTTAGAATTTAAACCATTTACATTGAATAGATGTAATGACATCTGAACAAGCTAAAGCTGAAGAAATGCCTTTACTTTGAACTTGAAGTAGGTACCTACTAAAGATTCGTCATTGTTCGCAGTTCATGACGCTTCAACATTGTAACACATTTTATTATAATAATAACTGTTGTAAAATGTATTTATTGGGTAATAATATACTCATGGAAGTAATCTCATGTGTTTTATTTCTACTTAGTTATAACTTAGCTACAATATTTAAATAAGATATAATATACATAGTTTCAAAGTAAATAATAATACCGTAAGTAGGTATAACAAATCCCAGACTTATGTTTTCTATTGAAGAACAGTTCAGTGTGAAATATTTAACCAGCCCTCAATATTTCACTTACCTACATTGTTTTGCAGAGAAATGAAATTGAATTTATAGAAATGAAATTATTGAATGTCCCAACATATATAAAAAAGGAAAATTCATACTCTATCTACATCTACAAAAATACATTAAAATTATATGTTATTATGAAACGGATTCCGCTTATAAAGACCTAATAATTAAGTACACGATTTGTCTGGCTTTCGTTCTCTATGCTGGACCGTGGGTTGTCTTTTGCGAGAGGCGCGCTTGCGTCAGTCATCAGATCGGCCGAATCGGAGGTGACCGTAGTCGTCAAATGCGTCATCAGCGCGGGCAGCCCTGCGGATCAAGCTGTAGTCTCTGTACAGAGGCCGGTGCCTGAACTCCTCGTCTTCCTCAGGGAGGGCGAAGCCGCGGAGGTTGGCACTCTCGCAGCAACGCACCAACACCGCCAAAGCTACGGTTATCGCCATCGCAACAATCGTTACTAGCCGCATTTTGTGTGATGCCAGGATCTGTGAATAAATTATTCAAATATTGGTCTGAAATTGCTATTTCTCAATAAGTACTGAATTTAAATAGTGGCAGATAGATATTGCCGTGATAGTGATTTTGTAAGCCATAAATCTACATATATCGGGTGTGTCGTTCATAATCACATTAAATGAAATGCGTTAATATACTGGTTAATATATGTCCATTAACACAAAGAAAAAAGAAAAATACGTAAAAATAAAAAAATGAATTTTTCAAACAAAGTAAATAGAATAAAAATGTGCGAAAAGTAAAACACCATATAAAAGTCAGTCATTACAAACAACTGTAATTCTCCCTTGAAAACTGACAGCTGTCAACTGATCAAAACATTCGATACTCCTAACTTTATCTCTGCTTTACACATGATGTTGTAAATTATAAAAATGAAAAATGACTCCTGTGGCTAAACCACTGAATGGATTAGGTTATTTTTTTTATAATTCGCCATAGAATATCATAAAGTATATGTGATAGAATTTAATGTGATTGTGAACGACACACCCGATATTTTGTAACATCAAAGAAGGATGAGGATGATAAAATAGAAGTGTAATCGTATAGGAAGGAATAATGGAGTGACAACGAAACATTCTCGAAATTTAAAAATAACTGCCACGAATGAATTGAGTAAAAGCACACTAGGCACCTATCATAGTCATAATATTAGTAAACAGGACTGCGCATATAAACCCAAAAAACGAGCCGAGTGAAACAGTTAGTACGGAGGCTGTCTGTCCCTTTCTAATAGGGTGACTATGAGATTAAGCTATGTGAGACAAATCCGAATTTGCTAAGATTATTAAACACAGATTAGTATTGAAGTTTTAACTTACGCAGTTTGTGACCTTAAGATACTAATAAAGGCTTTTAATAATTAGCGGAAATTAGCAGTATAAAAGCAGGAAGATTCGAAGTGAAGACTGTTTTTTTTTGTATTTCTACTTCATATATAAACTGCTGAGCCATTTATGTCGCCTTTCTTCATTTTTTGGGAAGCTATAACAATAGTACAACAGTTTTAAAATCCATCACCCATATTTTGACTCGTTACAAGAATTCATGGGCACCCTAGTTGTTTGGTTTACGAAAATGTTATTATTAGCTAACCTGTGGAACGATATATTGCAACCACCATAGGATTCACTTTTGTAAGTAGAAACGCAACACTTTTTCACCATTTTAATAGTTTAAATTGATTTAATACAAAAAAATATAAACAAAATTTTAAATGCTGATTACGCGCCAAGAATGTTCAGGGTTACCGCTAGAAAATAAAAAAAAGCAAAATAAAAATTTATGTTGTTTATGTTTTAATAATAAATACGAATAAATTAATGCGATTGTTATTAATTTGTTGACTTACAATTGTTAAAATAAGATAAAAATATAAGTGATTCAATTGTTTTTGGGAAGACAAAACTTTTGATCACAACATTTTTTTATGCTGGCAATGTGTTAGAAAGAGACAAACAGCCTCCGTTCGAACTATCCCTCTCGGCTCGGATTTGCCTCTGTGTATTATGCAACCAATTTAGTACCTTATTGCGTTAGAATAGAGTTCATTTTCGTAAATATATATTTTGAGCGTGCGCAATCTTGTTTAGTAATATTATATCTATGGCACCTATTTACTTAAAAACCCGTGTGCTGAAAATGTTTAGTATCTAGGAAGAAAAATTGAACTTACCAAAAATCTAATTTAGTAATTTATAGAAAAAAAATTGTTGCACACAAATATGAAGTAAAACACAGCATGAGAATGCACTATGAACATTATCTAGGGTTACTTACCAGTCACAGCTCGCTAAACAGGAATGAATGAGAAAAACAGTAACCACAGTTTATATACGAAGTGCTCCCGTTGGAAAACATTATTCCCCCTTCTTTAATATTCCCCTCAGAGCCTGTCTACGCTTATAAATTCAAAGGATAGTAATTGACAGATTTCAATTATTATAACCGTACAAATTGATCTTATTACTGCCAAGGAAACATTTTCATAATTTTCTTTAGTCTCTGCTCCAACAAAAAGAAAAATGTTTTTTTTTTTATGAAAACTTAACTTTGTGTACCAAAATAAAAAACGAACGAGAATATCAACCACATTAAAAAAAAACTTTTTTTCGGTGGTGCGTTCTATGTCTTGATTCTTTATTTAAAATGTTGTTCTTTTCTGCGCTGCCATTATTATTATTGTCTATGTTTATATCTTTACCTAGGGAATTCTAAATTAATAAATTATTCTATAATATACTTACAGAGAAAATTAATAGTATGTACATATAAGGTTACATTACAATAATTAATTCGTATTTGGGTTTTGGTTCTAAGTATAAGCGCTTTGTTTTGATATGTGGGTAAGCATAGGTATGTTGTTCTTGTTATTAATAAATAATATGATTAAAAAATACTTATAACGAATTTGTCAAAGGACACTTTTTAATTCGTCTTTAATAATACTACGTACTTATACTTAATTGCTGTCTTTTATAACTGTCTAGGTACTTATAGGCAAGGAATTAATAGGAAAAGAGGTTCATTACAAAAAAAGAAGTTAGCATCCTGACATAAATTCCCGCGCTTTTTTGTTATATATTATCATCAACCACGATGGGCATACCAACAGAATTTGAAACCTTAGAGCAACAGTTTTTGGAGCTAATTAGCGAATTTCGGACTCTAACCGTACGTTAACTGTTTATCACATCTAAGTAAATTACTTATACCACACAGATAAATATATTGTAACGCCTAGTAGCTACATTCATTATTTTACGTTGTTAAAAAGTTTGATAGGTATCTTGGTAAACCGATTATCGAGCAATTGAGCACATTCATATAAGTTTTAGGATTAAAATTTTTAAGCATCACATTAGAAGTAATTAGATAGGCAAGTACCTACCTATAGTAGTAATTTATTAAATCGTAGATATCCGAGAGTCGGCTGCGTGGGTCGCTTCGTACCGAGGCGACTCGAGCCGAGGCTGCGGAGGCGGCGAGGGCGGCGGCCGAGCGAGCTGCGGCGGAGGCCCGCAACGGAGCCGCCGCCGCCACTGCCGCCGTCACCAAGGCAACCACAGCCCTCGCCAGCACTCAGGAACATCTCACAGGACTTAAGATACATCTGGATCTTACGGTACCTACCTACCTGTTTCTTTGATTTGAGATACCTAAATACTTTACAATGATGCTTTGGTCAGTGGGTCGTCTTAGGGACGGAGTTCTTTGATTGAAGTATGGAGAAGTAACAACAAAATGGTAAAAATATGTAGTTCTAGACTAGAATCTTAAGGATGATATGCATTCATACGTATTATTATATATTATTTCTTGTGAAAGACAAGGCTAGATAGAATGCATATTCTTTGTGCTAATCTTATTTCGTGATGTAGCTATAAACTTTAGTTTTCATTTAGTACTTAACATGTAAGAAATGGGTGTGCTACTGTAAAGTTTATTACCTAGGTTCACTTAGTACTTGCCTTTAAGCAAACAAAGAGACACAAGCATAACTTATGCTCTTTAAACATCATAGAATATAGGTACACATGACGCAATATCATATCCATGTACGAAGCAATATGTGTTGCGTCATAACTGTTTGTTGATGAACATAAGTCGCAACCCACGCAATACCTATGTCTATTAGGAGAGGCAGCGAAAGCTCTTAGAAGATCGCTGTGGCGAAATGTCAGCGCAGATTGTCACCTTAGAGAGACAAGTACAGCAACTGAAGCCAGTGCAGTCAGCCCACCTGACTCTTCAACGACAATATACAGATCTGCAGGAGCGTATTTGTCAAGCAACTGAAGAGGCTCGCAGGTAAGATGTATTTTGGTAGGTATTATTCATATACTGATGTGACATCTTATTCTTTAAAAGGAGTCCTATAAGGAAAATGGCTCTAAACCTCAACAGAGAATCTACCCGTCTTGAGAGCGAACTTAGAAGAGTCGAAAAATGTGCAGCTGCTGGCTCAGAAATTCGGGAGAGAGCGCGACTTGCCGCTGCAGCGCATGCACGTGAGAGACGCCTTGCAGCCGCTGAACTCCAACATACTAGCAAGGAACTACTCGCTGCTAATGGCAAGTAGCTGCCATTCCAACTAAAACAGAGGCTTTATTTAGTAAGCAGGTTAGTAGAACTTAATACTTATATCCTAATCCTTGTTACAGCGGAAATAACCAAACTCAAAGCCACCGTTTCCGAATTGCAACTGCATATATCAGAACTAAGTAACAAAAGGTCCTTCAATATCACTGTTGATCCTGATGTTGAGGCCCTTGCTGAAACAAGAGCAGCCTTAGAAGCTGAGCGAGCTGGTGCATCGAAGCTTGAAAAAGCGCTGGCAGCAGCTTTAGCAGATAATGCGAGCTTAGCTGCTCGCTTGCACGTTGTAGATAATACTGACGGAGTTGAAAAAACTTCAACCGCGGTTGAATCTGCTTCTACTAATATTTGTCCTATCGATTCATTTCTAGCTGAATAACAGGTTTTCCTTTATGAATTTCGATTGTTTTATTAAATGGTCGCTGTTTTGAAATTATATGTCAAAGGTTTTATGTAACACATTCGTCAAGCTCAGTTGAGCTGCCTAGCAGGCTAGCAGGTTACGTAATAGAATATGTCATCATTGTTCGGATACGCAAGGATGATCAATTTATTAGACAGACAGATACACACAAAAACTTGTAAGTAACTTAAACAGAATATAATGTTACAGTATAATATATATTTATAGTATCGCTACCCAGACTTCATTAGAAAACAATGATGTGGGAGAAGCCACTGAAGCGCAATTTAGGAACAGGTTTTATAGTCTCGCTTCGCATGTCCGAAACTTAGAGGTCATATCGTCCTTTCCAAGAATGTTACGTTTTCTGTCTGACCTGTAGTAGGTACCTAAATACTTGTGTGATGGTAAGTAGGTATTGCTTATGTAACGGCACATTATTCAAAACTAAATTATTACATTATTGGTAAAGTAATATGTCTTCAAGTTTAATAAGCCCCTTTTCTTAGGGGTACAAATAATTTTTAGTTTTTTTTACCTCCTTCAACACCGCGAAAATTATAATTTCAACGTGAAAACTAGAACTGTTTAACGGAAAATACATTACAAAGCTTTTTTTTTGTTTGATGAGCTGTTTTTAATCTACACACATCTAGATGGGTATAATATGGGGATAAAATCTTAAACTTTTACTTAAACTTATTCTTGCAAAAATAGTGCAAGTTTCATGTCTGTGTAGCTTGGCCGCATACGCATTTCGCGACGCGAGGTATCATGAATAGCCTCTATGAAACAATAAAAGCAGTAAATATGCCTGAATAGTATTTCTAACTCTGTCTGTCTAAGCGATTATTATGGAGTGTTGCACTAAAACTGGTTCCTAGGAATGCACTGCACTCAACTCGCAACGAGCCTCTAACATATCATCGGCCATTTGAGATGTACGCGTCCAGTACGTGATAAACAACCTGTTGTTATTTAAAAAAACTTACAAAACGCAAATAGTCGTAGCAGTTGAAGCAATAAACCATTTCTTATTTATATAAAAAAAAGCGCCGTGTGTGTTGGCTAACTTGAGCCTCTAATTGTATGCAACTTGGTAGGTACGTATACGTTCCCCTCATTTCGGTTAGGACTATTGCGAATTTAGAACCCTGTTATTATAAACAGACCCTTGCCATAACTGGTACGACGCACTACTGAGACTAAGACTCTAACTTATTATTACTGTGACAGTATAGTACCTACATACTTACAATGTTTACTAAGTTACGTTATAATAGCTAATGCGTTTGGCATGAATGAGGAAAGATCCAGCTCGACGCTGCATAGCACGAGTAGGTGCACAGCGCATTCGCAGGTACTGTGCGACGGTGAATTTTCGCAAGGCTTCTCGGCGCCCCACCTGCGTGCGTAGGCGCCGCTGTCTCACTCCGCAACACTTATTGTTAGTTGTATAGTGCACCCCGCGCCGACCTGTGTCGCGCACTCACGCTGCCACAAACTATGTGCACCCGAATCAAACGATCTGTGATATAGTGATAAGTTTTATTTAATTAAGTGATACGAGTGACTTAAGTGCCCAAAAGGTGAGCTTCATTAAAAAGTTCGTAAAGTTGCATATAATTCGGGGTGTACGTAATCTCTATTTTTGTACAAGTTGAATGTCGAGATTTTAAATGACATCAAGTCGGTGCATTTTGGCTTCTCCTTGCATTTGGTTGGTAAATGTGAATGAAATGGTCCTGTTACATTGATTATAGTAATCTAAGCTCTGGTAAGTAGGTGTACTAGATGCATAGTCACGCACTTCTCTAGCGCTCTTGCGGCGATTGTTTTGTTGCCTGAGAAGGTAAACACTGAACAGCTCGAGCGATGTCGTGAGCCTAGAGAAAGTTTCTTCCTACAATGAACACTTATATCTTATGTTGTATCTTCGGATACATTTAGCTTCGTTTATTAAACATTAAACATACCTACCTAAATACACATTTGTTACAAAACCATGAAAAAATAATCTCCTCTAGTTTAGGCGGCAATTTTTTCTAAGAAAGAAGCAGTTTTACCATATCGGTTGAAAAGGCTGTTCCGCCCACGCAACTGTTGACATAGTGAGTCAGAAACAACAAGGACACAAGTTATACATATATGTATGACAAATATGTGAATTCAATACACTCATGATTCGTAGCGAACAGCTCACCCACGACTCTCAAATACATCTTTTGATGAGTTACAAGGAAATATTCGTTTTCTCTCATAATAATATTATGATTCACATTATAATATTTGCAAAATAAACTGATGATTGTATCCTCTGGGCAAACAAAAAATGTTATTCAGGCTTAATCCTGGATATTTTCTTACTTATCAGGGATTTAAAATAACATTAACTTATTTTCAACTTAGCTACAAAAACGGAGCCTTTGATTTTTTAACAAATCTCTTCTGGAGCAAATGCCTAGAGATCTTCTAAATATGCACGAAGAAAGTACAATAAGGAAAATCTAATTTGAATAACTCACACGAGCAGATAAATTTAAATGTTAAAATTTAACGAATTATAGTCTTACAATTAGATAAATAAAGTGTAGTAGTTCACTGTTGACCATATAGAGCGTGACCATTCAGAAGGCTGCGGCTTTTAAGATTCTCGTAATGGCAGAATACAAGTGAAGGAAGTAAATAATGAATATATTTGCATATACATGCATAAGCAGATTTTTTTTGCAAGATGTTTTTTTCTTATTTTGGCCTGACATACCTACGAGTAGGTACCTACCTCCTGCCAGTTTTCATGAAGAAAGAACTAGATCTACTTTTGACTTTGGCGATGCAACGTTTCCAAAATTCTATAGCAATTAAAAGATTGGAAGCATAGCAATTGGTATTTAGGGTAGATTTTGGCAAAACTCTGAAAGAAAATCTTACGTAAACCACTTAAGTAAACATAATGCACGTAAAAATCATCAAGACTTACCTAACAAGTCCAAGCTCACAGAAATATGATGTTCCATTGTGAAGTGCCAGTTACCTAATTAATATCTTCCAGCTCCTTCATCAAAACAGTTCGACACTACAGCCAATTTTCATGACACAGTTACGTTACGGTATACAGGTCCACATAATAAAAATGTGTTAATAATCAGATTCTGTAAAACAGGATCCTAACATTTGCAAGATATCTATTGTATGAGTAAGTTATATCTATTTCAATTACTAAAGTCTTATATGTTTTTGTATGGCCGAGATATGTACTCATTACTTCTTACAATGTCACGAAACATATTTCTGATTGTTTGATGTGAACATTGTTAATCATGATATAATTAATTCTTATTTCAGAAAGATGACTCATAAAATAGCTCTATACTACTTCGTAGTAGCATTGACTACGCCACTTCTTGTACAAAGGTAAGTTTAACATTAATATTAAACGGTATGCTAATATTAATTGCTAGAACGTGACAAGATCGTCATCTGTCTCATACTAAATAATAGAGGTATGGGTTTATGGTTTAAGTGGTCATGTGATCAACAGTTAATGATCTTCTTTCTAAATGCATTCTCTGTTTGATCATTGTTAGAATCCTACAATGGTTTATACATACCTTCGTACGAGAAGATACTTATAATACTTACCTTAAGTTAGCAAAACACTTATTCTATGTAAGGTACAAAAGCACATTTTCTTAAAGATTACATTTCATCACCTGAAACTCCAATAGTTTTACAGTTAGGTAATTTCTTAAAGTTGAAAAACAATATTTCTAAGAATGTAATTCTAGTTCCAGGACAAAGATTTTACGACTCATATTTAAGGAAATGCTGTTCTGTTATTTCAACGACCCCTAAAGACTAGTTAGTTGTACGTACGACTTTAAGGTTCCGTTAATGGTTGGTGTGTAGTATGTCTATAAGCTTAGTAGGTACCTACTACAAGCTTTTAGTTCAGGGAATGTAGACTCACAAGTAGGACAAAAGTGGCCGGTTTTAACGGAAACCCATTACTTTAAAGCTTGTGACAATGTCTACATAAATACTGTTTTCAGTATATCAGTGTTGGGTCCAAGAGTGCTGCGGCCGTTCAACTCATATACGGTGGCAATAGCTGGTGGCTCCCGGGCATATACCCTGTATGTAGCTGTGGAGGGCCGACGCTCCAATGGAGAGCAGTTCACCAAGGGGCGGGAAGTACAGGTCCCAGCTGCTGCATCTAGACTTATAGAACTCGAAGTAAGTTGAAAATATAAATGTTTCGCCATCCGCCATTTAGAAAGTAACAAAAGATGTTATCTATGGTTGAGTATGGGCTTGAACTACTTACATAACACCTACATTTTGGACTTGCTCGTTTGTAAGAACAGTTCAGTAGGCCAGCCAAACCAATAACTGACCACATTAGTAATAAATGAAGCGCTTTACCCACAACAAAACGTGACCGAATCTGTTGCACCTGATGTAGATCGGTGACCCTGGGCCCGGGCAGTACTCGCTGGTGGCGCGGTCAACCTCAGGCCCGCTATTCTCATCGTCGTCACCGTTGCTCTACCAACCGCGCAGTTTCGCCGTCTTCGTGCAGACCGACAAACGTGTCTACCAACCCGGAGACACTATTAACTTTAGGGTCATCGCCTTAGACAAGTAAGATTATCACCGTTTTACTTTACTGTACAGCTCATCTTGTTACCAAGTTGCAACACCAAGAAATAATGATCTCAGTTCTAGGACGGCTTAGCTGAGCTGATGCTATAGTTATCTAACTGTTATTTACAACTCTATTTTAATGTCGATCATCAACAACAACACCAATATGCCGTTTTAATTGGATATTTACTTGTCTATAAGAAGTAAATTATTTTTTAATCAAGTTCCGATTAACAACACAACGCTACAAGATGGAACTGATCAGTAGACATTGAAGTTTCTATTAAATAGAGTTTAAGCTTGACTGCCTTCATAACACAACAATAACCCTATAATCTGAGGTCACTAGTAATTATCTTCGTAGTTAAACAAAACATTAACGCAATTGTTAATGCGTAACACATCAATCGATTGTTTGTCTACCTTCCTATCAGTTGCCACCTGTGTCCTTGTTCCGTTTAACGAGGAAAATGATTCGAAGAGCTGTTAACTAAGAATTTGGTAGTAAGCGCGAGACACTTTCATTTTCTGTGGCATCGGTGCGAGAGCTCGTGCGCGTAAGATTACGTGTGATTACGAGAGGGTCGTTGACCTATGCGGTTGCGCAGGTACCTGCTGCCGCTGTCGTCGACGGTAGATGTCAGCGTGCTGGATACCGGGGGCTCGCCTATAAGACAGTGGGCAGGCGCTGAACTGGACCGGGGAGTACTCACGGAGGAGTTGGTGCTAGCTGATGAACCTGCTCTTGGAGAATGGACGATACAGGTAAACCAACATTGACATTCACGAAATCTTACGGATCTGAGTTGAAACTCTCATTTTTAATATTTTTATTACGGAATGTCTGCGCGTCATTTGCTAACTATGTAGTTTTGTTTCTGCTGAAGCAGTTCATGTTTATATTAATTTATAAATAACTAGCTTCTGCCAGCGGTTTCACCCGCATCCCGTGGGAAACTCTGCACGAACCGGGATAAAAAGTAGCCTATAGCCTTCCTCGATAAATGGGCTATCTAACACCGAAAGAATTGTTCAAATCGGACCAGTAGTTCCTGAGATTAGCGCGTTCAAACAAACAAACAAACAAACTCTTCAGCTTTATAATATTAGTATAGATTACTCCAGCTGGGAAGGAAAACAACAATTAGGTTGTTGTTTGTTTTACTTCCTCATATTGTCTTAGTCAATGTTATCAAGCTTTTTAGACTGGCATATTCGTCTTTAATGAATCAGGTTCATAGTCAGTTCGCCCTAGGACTTATACATACGGCGTAGCAGAAGCAGATATTTAAAAATATGTATTTTTCTGATTATGCATAATTTCAATACCGTCCTTACCTATTATAGAAATCGGGAAAACAATGTAAAAAAATCTTACCAATTTAGACCGTTTCAAACAGTATGTACAATGCTAAATAGATTTTGCTCGAATAACTCCGGAAATTGCGATTAGCCTCGAAATCGTAATTCTTGAATTCGACCGCCCACTCTAAGGGTGCGTCCACATCTGGCGAATGCGCCGCGAATGCGCAGCACGCGAGCCGATCGCGAGCTGTCCGCGAGCTGCGCGCGTGCATTTTTGTTCGTGCGCCGCCTCTGCGCCGCCCGCGCGCAGCTCGCGCGCGACCTAAGCGCCGCACGCGAGCGGCGCGCAGGCGGCGCGCGACGTCTGCCATCTTCGATAGTACTGAGCCAATATACGGAACTGTAAGGGCGAGAACTGCCTTGCGTGAGTTGCGCTAAAGAGGCGCACCGAACTATTGCAGTGACTGCACGCGCGCAGCTCGCGGACAGCTCGCGATCGGCTCGCGTGCTGCGCATTCGCGGCGCATTCGCCAGATGTGGACGCACCCTAAGATGGCCTTAGGATTTACATACGTTCCGTTTGCATAACTTTATCCGCACAGGTGGAGGTTCGTGGGCAGAAGTACTCCCGCCAAGTGTTGGTCGCAGATTATGTGCAGCCAAGGTTCCATATGGACATGCAGATGCCCAAGGAAATCCTCTTCACCGATGGCAGATTCGACATCAACGTTACCGCTAAGTAAATATATTTATTTTAGTCTGAAAATAATCCTATATTAAATCAAAAGATGAGTTTTCTTAAATATATTTAAAGTCATCACCTATTTCGTTAAAATCATTGACATAGCTATGTTGATATTTTATTTGGACATACAAAAACAAAAATTAATTAATTCAATCAACCCGTTTGAGAGATTTATGTCCAAAAACAAGTTGGCAACTGAAGGAACTGGTGTCGCTCGACTTGTTTATCAAAATGACATAATAGGTTCTAACGAATTTATATAATTTTCTTATTCTCAAAGGAGATTTATCTGAATAATTTCTAACGCCATAATTGGATTCGCTGCGAAAACCCACACAATGTTCTATAATGAACTGGAATGAACTTCACTCGTAGTACCTCTAAACAAAGCAATTTTCACAGCGAAAGTCGATTCTCATTACGTTACAGAAAAACTCATCACTCCAATTCAATAGAATAATAATCATTACGTAAATAAGCAAGAACTGTTTGTAGACGCAACGCTGTCAGTTTTTATCAGCAGTACAATCCGATCAAACAGTAATATTTCATAAAAACCTTATTGAACATCGCTGTTGTTTTACCATCGAACGAATATTTAACTATTTTAATTTCACAACGCCGTCAAATGAATTTACAATACCGTAAAAAAATGTAAGTTTATCATTGAGTATATCTCGTAATAAACAAACATTTCAGTATTGAACCAGAATGCAAGTACCGTTACTTGCCACAGAATCTAATTAGTATCCTGTACTAACTTTCTATTCTTAAGAAACTGAACATTATCATTAATTAAAATATCTTTTAGGCACTTCAACGGTGTTCCAGTTCGCGGTGAACTAACTATATCTGCGTACCCCGTGTTCTTCTCTGGGGTGTTACAGCCCGTAGTGGCAGCGCCCACAAGGAAAGTGGTCGATATGAACGGCCAGGCTCAAGTAACGTTCGACCTCAAAACTGACCTAGACCTAGCTGAGGATGCAGCGAGGCCACTGGTTGTAGAAGCTGTAATTGAAGAGAAAGATACTCTAATAAAACAGAATGTATCATCCAGAATTCTGCTTTTAAGAACACCTTATAGATTGAAGGTGACAGCGCCGGATTACTTCAAGCCGACTCTTCCTTACATCGTTCAGGTAATAAAACATTTCAACTTTATCATTACATTTATGAACAAAATTAATGCAACGTTTTATATCGAATGAGGTAAAGAAATTAACATTAAGCAAAAATGTTTTTACGACCGAGTATTAAATATTGCTCAAGTATTTTACCATCGTCGTCATCGTCATCGTGTTTTAACATCGTCGATCCCACAGTGCCTAAAGACAAAAGTCTTCAATCAGTGTGTCCTACCTGTCATGACTTACGGAGCCGAAACGTGGACACTGTCGGTACGGCTGGTTCACAAGTTTAAAGTCGCTCAGCGGGCTATGGAAAGGGCTATGCTCGGCATTTCTCTGAGGGATCGCATCAGAAATGAGGTAATCCGTCAGAGAACCAAGGTCATCGACATAGCCCACCGAATCAGCAAGCTGAAGTGGCAGTGGGCTGGCCATATTAGCCGAAGAACCGATAACCGTTGGGGTAAACGAGTTCTAGAGTGGGGACCACGCCTCGGCAAACGTAGTGTAGGACGTCCTCAGGCACGGTGGAGTGATGACTTGCGCAAGACGGCTGGCAGGAGCTGGATGCGAGAAGCCGAAAATCGATCTCAGTGGCGTGCACTTGGAGAGGCCTATGTCCAGCAGTGGACTGCGATAGGCTGATGACGATGTTATTTTACGGCACAAGGATATTGATGCATATATATGATGTAAAAAAGCAAACATTATGATTCAACCAATGGTCAATACTTCCTTATGTACTTTCTTATTTACTTTCTCTGTTTACTCCCTCATGTACTACCCCTATGTAGTCATTTATTTAATCTCCCACTATACTCCCTTATGAACTTACTTTCGCTGTTACTTCCTCGACCCTCATGTACCTGCATTTAATGAATGTGAATTTTCAACCATATCGAATGGATGAGCCCCCCAACTTTTTGTGGGCTGGATTCGCCCAACAAACCTAAACTATAAATTATTCCTACTCTTAACAAGTATTGTTGTCTTAAAACTTAATGTAACACCAACAGATCGAACTAGTGGATCCATCAGGTCAAGTGATGGCTACCGATGGGGAGGTGACGGTAGAGCGACTATGGGACGACGGCGCTCCGGTCAACGTCACCACCGTGTCCATGAGCAAAGGCATCGCTACATATACGCTGGTGCCAGACAACGCACATGTGAACTCCACACTTAACTTAGTGGTAAGGCTGATGAGTAGCTTTCTCAAGTTTTTTTTCAGCTTTGACCTTCCTATATTACCTCAACCCAGCGACATTAAACCAAAATGTGAGACTTAGCATTCAATACGGAAACTTGCTGTGTGAAACAGCCCATCAGCGAATTGTATTGTATTGACCAATTTTGTTTATAACAAACCTTCCATTCGATAATAGCTGTAGTGGAAAACATTTTTATAAAGGTTTCTTTTTAATTGCAGGTTACATTGATATGACCTAAATGAATTTAATATATTCATGATTTGTGCCAACAGGTAAAATACAAAGAAGTGACAGAACGTATCGTCAACGTACAAAGGAACGAGTATTCATTCGGTCAGTTCCTTACCGCGGAGATTCTAACTCGAGGCACAGGAGTGGGAGATGAGATGCGAGCTCGCATCACCGCGACAGAACCCATGGATTTGGTGCACTACGCCGTTATAGGACGCGGTGATATCATTGTTGCTAAGACTGTCGAGGTCAGTTACAAACGTGTTAATATATTATGCACGAGCATTGTTATTTTGATTTGCTTTTCAGTAAATAGAACCCTGTAATTTGTGATGCTATATATGTGTATTTTGTCTAAAATAGACAGGGTAGGTACTATATTTTTTCCTGAAATAGGTAGATAGTTAGGGTACTATTTACAGACATTGCAATTACATTCACAATGGTCTCCATGTGGAAATGAACATAGGGTCAGACGCAAAGAGAGAACGTAGGTCAACAATGCGAACAGAGGATCCTGGGTTCGATTCCCGGTACGGTCAACATTTGTGTGATGAGCATGTTTGTTGGCTGTGGTCTCTTATACGTCTATATGTAGTTTATCAGTTGTGTTAGCACCCATAACACAAGCTGATCAATGGCTTACCATGGAGCTAACCCACCATGTGTAGAAAATGTAAAAAAAAATAAAGTTGAACTTCTTCACCTTCATAATTTTACACTATGACTGTTACAGTTGAGCCCAGCTCGGCGTAGCGTGGACATTTCGGTATCTGTGACGTCACGCATGTCTCCTGGCTGCGTGCTGGTGGCGTGGTATCCACGTCTTGATGTCAATAACCTCCTTTCTGCTGCCGTTTACGCCCCGCACTCCAATCTGCTGCAAAACGAGGTAAAAGAGACCAGAATATTCTCCTGACAGAATTTGTATTCCCAAAAATTTTATGTAGAACTATAACATATATTTTGGAAAATTCAATAAAGGAAGTAACCAAGTGGAAGAAACTTTGGAGTATTAAAGTACAAAAAGTTTCAGGTTTTCCACTTTTTTCAAGGGGCAAATCGAAACCAAAATTCTCCTCAGCACCAGGGACCTCCATATTCATTAGATTAATTGTAATCTTATATTTCAGGTGTCCGTATCTCCAGTATCAAGCAGTGGTGCAGGAGTAAAACCCAACACATTAGTAGAACTCCGAGTGTCAGGTGACGCGGGCGCGTACGTAGCCCTTTTAGCAGAAGATAACAACGCCATCAAAGCTGGTCTCGCTAACCAGAATGGATTAGGAAACGGACTTGATATGCATACGGTTAGTTTTTATTTTTAAATATGTAGTATCTAAACCAAAAGATGCATAGACGGTTGGTTATAAATGGTTCTTTTTTCAGGTGGAACGCGAAGTGGAAAGCTTCAGCGGTCTGTCGTATTCCGTATTCAAAAATGAAGACCATCTGCCCGGAATGGGGTTGGACTTGGGAGGCTACACTGCTTCTGATGTTTTCAAAGTGCGTATATCTTTTTTTTGCAATTTTAATCCCCATAACATTTATGTGAGTATAGAAAGTAATAGATCCTTCCTTTTCAGAACGCAGGAGTTGTCATTCTAACAGACGGTGTAGTAGTCAAAAGTAATCCCGATGGTAAGGTTCTTCATTGTTTTACTTTATATATTTTATTCCAAATATAGAATCATTTACAAAAGAACGGTGTTATTTCAGGTTCACATCCCACACCGGCTCCTCTAGAGACCGGTACGAGAGCCCCACAAGCTGGCCCTTATGCGTTCAGTCGACTGCCACCTCCACCGTCACCACGATACTACTTAACCGTCAATCCGCAGCCTACATGGATGCTTGCCAATCTTACCATTGGGTAAGCTGAATTTAATATAAAACTTATTCACAAGACCTAATGTTCCCCCGATTCCGTTTCTCTGGTCTTCAAAATCTAAAGCGATTTATTATTTACAGCAACGATGGAACTGGAGCAAAAGAACGCTGGACATCAGTTACTGCAGGAGAATTCTCAATCGGCGCTTTCTCCGTTCACCCCACTCTAGGTCTCGGGTTAGCTACCCCACAGAAGTTTACCACCTCCGTGCCTTTGTCGATGACTGCTGAACTGCCCACTACGTTGCAACGAGGGGAATCCGTGGCTGCAGTCATTATCTTGAAGACCACGTTAGCTGTGGACACGTCGGTCGAGGTCACTTTCTACAACAGCGATCAATACTTCGAATTCGAACCACTCGACAACGAACTTGATTCTGCGAAAAGTAAGCGAACTTTACGTAAAGTTGGTACTTTACTCGTAGACTTATGTCTACCTTATGGCAATAATGGTAGTTTTCAAGTTTTTTGGATGACTTGCTCTGGACATATTTTAACTATATCCTTATAGCATCTCTTTTTATATACCTAGAACTCTACGAAATATTCAAAGCTGTGTCTTCCTCAGAGATCGAGTTATTCCGTCGCGAGCGCGTGACGGTGCCGGCACGTGGGTCAGTGAGCACGGCGTTCCTGGTCACAGCTGTACGCAGCGGGGACGCGCCTATCATTGTGGAGGCCAGCGGCAACGGCGTCTCTGACTCGCTCTTCAGGACCATTCAAGTCAAGGTAACTGATGAATTACTTCAATGTTCATTACAAAAAAGTTGTGATAAATACCAATTATGTCTATACTCCTTGGGGCAATTCGGACTGATTGACGATTCCGCGCCGTCATTATCCTCCTCTGCCTCTTTTCTATAACAGCTGTATTCCTTTTCCTTGCTTTTGCATTTGGATCCACCGTCTCACTTCTGCCAGGCATTCCTCAGGGAAAATCAGTGTCTGACAAAAGACGACGCACAACATATAATTTCGTTTGTTTTCAGGATGGTTACGAAGAGGACTTATTTGCATGGAGTCTCCTAGACGCTCGCCGCGGCGTGGCTCGAGCTAACGTGACGTTAGACGTGCCAGCCGGTATAAAGGCTGGCGCTACTTCTCTGCAAGCCACAGGAGACTTGCTGTCAGGAGCCCTACAGGCAGTACGGGAGTCTCCTGGACCTGCTGCAGATCCGGTGCATGCAGTCAGACCCCTCGCACTTGCTTGTGTGCTACTCGACTATTTACAGGTTTGTTACATCACTACATAATATAAAACAAAATCGCTCTTTCTGTCCCTATGTCTCGTTGTACGCTTTAATCTTCAAGACTACGCAACCGATTTTCATGCGGTTTGTGTTTTTAATAGATAGAGTGATTAAAGATTGTTTTTTTTTTATGTACAATAACATACAGTAAATAGTGAGAAAATACTGCTATCCCGTGCGAAGACGGAGCGGGTCGCTAGTTGCGAATTGAATAGAATACCAAGCTTTTTATGCCATTGTATTTGCGTTACTAAAAGACCTTTGTCTTCTTACCTTAGGCTTCTGGTCAAGAAGAGGTTGCAACAACAAAGGAAGCGCGAGAACTGGCAGCCATAGGCTATCAGCGTTTGATGGCGTTCCGACGATCAGACGGATCGTTTGCGGCCGAAATTGATTCAGAAGCCCCCGGGGATGTTTGGTAAGTAAACATTACCAAATTATAGTAGGTATCTCCAACAATTATTTTCGACAATTAGACTTGATATAAGTAATAGGATTTTACCCCCACATTCAGAGACATTTAATGATTACTTAAGTCACTCCTTAGTGACGGATTACTATTAAATGTCTCTGAGTGTGTCCATTAGAGTTGTAAAATATATGGGTATTCCATTGAGTTTTCCGACTTCAAAGACTGACATACCTACAATTTTTTTTTGAACAGCCATGTCTCATGAAATATTTTGAAGCAATAGCTTGACTCTATAATTTTTTATAAAGATTATATTGATACTTGTGTTTAGGATGACATCAGTAGCCCTCCGCTGGCTGTCCCGCTGCGCTCGCTACGTGCGCGTGGAGCCCGAGGCGGCTCGCAGCGCGGCGGGCTGGCTGGCGCATGCGCAGGAGGCGGGCGGCTCGTGGCCCGCGCCCGCGCCTTCTACTCGTACCTCGCCGCACGCGCAGGCGCCGCTGCCGTTAGCTGCGTATGCACTCGTTGCATTGCACCAGACTAAGGTAACGTAAAATTATACCCAGTGAACATTTGACGACAATCACAGGACAGTCAGCCATACTAGACGTAGGAAAAATAGTAAAAAATATGTATAGTGTTGCCAATGCATACCTAATACAAAACGACTAAGGAGACATTCATCTAAAAGATAGCATTAACCATAAGATAGTTAACTAACGCTTTACCAGTAACCAGTGGAACCGGGCCTTAAAGTCACCAATAAATCATTCTTGTTATCTAAATACTACTTGATTGATTTTCAGGGCAGCGATATTTTATACAAAAACAATATAAACAAAGCGATCAACTACCTGGCACGCGGTGTATCTCCCGACATGGACGCGTACTCCCTGGCCGTCATCGCTGGAGCGTTTGCAGTTGCTAGACACCCGCAACTCACGCAGACGTTGGAAATGATGGACAAATACGCTAACACCACAGGTTAGACGAATTTTCTTTCATAACATAAAAATATGCCATAAAAAATATCTTATTTTTCTTATATTTTGGAGTCCTTCTAATCCCTTAGCGTCGAACCTCCTAAAGATCTCAATAATTCCATCGTCTTCTAAGTTCTTCTCTTATCTTCTTCATCAGGTTCCACCCTATTCTGGTCCCGTACCCTATCAGGCAACGAGTGGCGCAACCCATGGCTGAAGGGCAACAGCCTAGAAGCCACCACCGCCGCGTGGGGGCTGCGAGCAATGTTGGCGGCGCGACTGTTGGATGAAGCTACACCCGTTGTAAGATATCTGCTGCAAGCTTACCTGCCGCACGATCCTGATCCTGAAGTGGTGAGTACTAGTGATGGAAACCACGTCATTACTTGAAAAGTGTACAAAAGAAACCTTTGCGTAAAATATCCTCCTATACCAAAAAAAAACTAAAGAAAAAATAAAAGTTCTTCCGTAATTCGAAAGGTACAATTCAAGGGTGCTGCCCTGCTGTCATTTGAAAATCTATATAAAAGCCAGAAAGCCTTACAACCAGTTTTACCAAGGGATATTGAGTTGCCTGGGTAACTGGGTTCAGGAGGTCAGATAGGCAGCAGCTCCTTGTAAAACGTTGGTACTCAGCTACATCCGATTAGATTTGAAGCCGACCCTAACATTGGAAAGGCTAGGCGGATGATGACCTGAGAGAAAGAAGAAATCTGACTTTGAATTTCATAAGACTCTTTGCGGATATGACGCTATTCTTAACATTATCTGATGTGTATTTCAGATGGACTCGTTGGCACAGTACGCTGAAATGGTGAAAACGTCATCTAAACTCCGGGTGTCGGTGAACGTGACCGGCTCAGATGAAGCGAGACAGTTCCAAATCGGCGAGAACAATGCGCTCGTCATACAGACTAAACCGGTAAATAACCTTCACCTTACCCTAACTTTGCAAAATTATCAAGTCAAACTTGTGCTCAACTTAGAGTCAAATAATGGCATCCACGGCCGTTTTCGGCCACAGCAGCTGTTCTCATATAAAGAGATCAGCCAGTTGCGCAGGATATATTATAGTGCACGAGCATTTGCGCAAACACAGGTTCACTTAGTATTCCTGCACTCTCATAGCCCGATGGCAGTCAACACGACCACCGGTCCGACACGACCGGAGAGATCAGGCGCAGGACCGACGTTAACGTGCTCTCCGATGCACGGGTGAATCAATCACCAACTTCCAGACTACGGGCTGCTTTGTGAAAGTTTGAGAATAGGTACCCACAAAGCGATTTCAGCCTGAGGTCTCGGGAATCGAACTCGAGACCTCAGGCACAGCAGCCGCGCTTGCGTCCACTAGACCAACGAGGCAGTCAAATAGGAACATTCCAATTGTGCAGGATTTTTCGTTATAGCGATGCCATCTAGATATTTCTCATCTAACATCATGATCATAATAATGATGAGAAAGTTAAGTCAAGTAACAAGATGCGAAAATCGGCGGCCACGGTGGCTGCTTATAGTCGCCGTTGTGCAGACACTCACTATTCCTTCATTGTCATGCCCGATGAGACCTTAATACGACACGACCGGAGGGAGATCAGGCGCAGGATATTTGCTTTACGTGCTCTCCGATGCACGGAAAAAACACCTGTACATACTTAAACTAAAGTACCATCTCTTCTTGATCTTCAGATCCGCGCCAGCAGATCAGTAAGCGCAGTAACAGAGGGTCGTGGACTAGGCCTGTTGGGTCTGTCAGCTCGCGGGGCTACCAACGTAACGGCGCCGTGGCCCCGGTACACTCTCGACCCTAGAGTCGACCAAGTCTCCACCAAGGATAGACTGCAACTCTCTGTTTGTTTCGGGTAAGTTATCATGTCTTGCTTGAGAAGATAGGATAAAAAGGTATCTACGGTCAGTAATGAAATACCCACACAGAGGACAAAGATATGTTCTGTAGGTATATCCATGTACCTGCGTGGTGGAAAGGAAAGGTTTGCTCCTAAAAAACGCAAGATTATTGGCCTTAAAAATCCTGTATATTTACTGCATAATACTTGAATTGTAAAATGACAATGCATTTGCTCAAGACTTGAATTTTTAAGATTTCAACGTGCTTACAGTTTCGTAGCACAAGGGAATGAGACTGAGAGTGGCCTGACGTTACTCACCGTGCAACTACCATCAGGATATTTGGCAGACATAGACACGCTCACAGAGTTGACGGTAAGACTGTATACTAATTATATAATAGTTATTTATTATGTTATATTTGTTGTGTTTTACTTTAAAAATAGGAAACATAATTTTTTGTACCCTATAGACTTAGAAATTACTGATTCGATTTAAAACAATCTTTAACTGTTGTTATTTCGTCCGGGTACGGGAGGAAGTTTCCCGAGTCGCGGGTGAAACCGCTACTCAATTTATATATCTGTTGAATTTGACTCTTACTGTATTTTTTAATAATCAACTCTTGTGCACGTTCTCACTATTATATTGTACGTGCACAGTCCGTCCGTCACGTGGTGTGGGCGCGCCTGAGCGCGGGCGGCGCGCGGGTGCTGGCGGGCGCGCGCGCGGCGCGGGGCGAGCGCTGCGCCACGCTGGCGGCGGCGCGCGCGCTGCCCGTCGCTAGGCAGCGCCCCGCCTGGGCCACGATGCAGGATCTCTATGATTCAAGTTAGTATATAAAACTTCTATGTTCTACTACTCAGTGCCGGATCTACCGTAGTGGGTACAGTGGGCTACGACCCTAATTTACTTGTGACGTCACACATATCTTATTTTTATATACGGGAAGTACATATGTACTCCCCCTGTAATCTTCCTAATAATACCTACTATGTAATACCTTTTATATAGTCTCGTATACTCACTTACAACTTCCTTGTGCACTCTCCCTAAACGCTCGCTTATGTACCTCCCTAAAAATTCGGGTAGGTATGTACGGACTCGTCCAGTAAACTCTCTTATACCTATGTATTTCTTTGTATATCATTGTATTGGAATTTTTCATTCAGGTACGAGCTTTGCACCTATATTCTGAACACCATCTAAAACCTCCTTTCCCCAGGTCACCGCGCACGAGTATTCTTCTCTGCTGTACCAGCGAGTGCATGCGACGTGTGCCGCGTGTGGGCGTCGTGTGCACGCGCGTGCGGCGCAGCTCAGCAACAAGTGTCCGACTCCGACACTCCTGCGCACGTGGCGCCCGACGCCGCGCACACGCATGTCTTAACTCCTGTAGTGATGATACTGGCCACTGCTCTGCTTTTACTATAGCCAATAGTACTCAACATATAGGACTAACAGTTATGGTGTACAGTGCTTGGAGTTCAGTACATATTCGCATGGCCATTGACTCCTAAAGCTGCCTGCTCATTGACAAAGAACGAGGTTTTAGACTGGAGAAATAAAAAAGATAAATTTTCATTTTTTCATTCATATTAATTCATGTTTCTCAGTTCTGCAGCCTCGTTTAACTTCAATGGACAGGCAGCCTACAGAACTACGAAGTATGTGCATTGTGCTGTCCACCTCCGCCGACTAGTTATATTAAATTACTTATTGGATGACGACTGACCTGTCTTAGTCATAGTTGCGTCAATCAATGTACCAAGTAACTCAATCGTCGCGCCCAACACATTTGTATGGCTTAGTATTGATTTCATACTGTATTGTTATTTAATTTAAGAATAAAATGAAAAACCAATTTATCACAAAACAGCACCAGGTGCTTATTTGGAAACTAATCTAGTTCTTGAAATAAGGCGAACGAATTATAATGATGTAGATATATTTTTATATTGCTCGTAACATCTATGGCACTTTTTTAAATAATGTACTTAATAAGATAACATAGTAGAAGTATGTCGCAGTGTATTATTAATAAAAAATACCAGATTAATACAAAAACCAATATTGTTATGATCATAACAAATTAATATTAACATTAGTATGCCGAGCGATGATGTTTTTTTAAAAGACTCATCGTTTAATAGTTCAGATGTAGGTATTATTTTAGTAGTACTTATTTTTCAATAAATAGCAATTTTTTACGATGTCTCAATAGTGAAAATTATTTATTATTAAAAAAGAAATATAAGAGCGATGGTAGTTTTTTATTACCCCTTTTCACGTTCCACAGATTGGTCGAGTTATAACAATAGCTTAAAATAATGTATGCACTTCTAGGTATACGAAAGTAGACTAACTTATAGAGGCTGAGTAAATAATTGGGATGATAATTATTTAAAATAATGTAGATAATACATACTAAGATATAAAATCATTTTATTCCAAACGAAATTTCAAATCCACCAGTTACATTTTGGTCAGATGAGCTTAAAATCAGTATGTTAAAAATATCTTGGTTTACAAGTTCGGGTCAAATACGAGATTGTAACAAAATAAAAGATTGGTCGAAGTTACCTATATTTCCATTTTCATCATCATCCATTGAAAGAAGCCGAGGATTGAGAACGACATGGTCAGTGGAACTGCCGAAGCCTTTATCCACGCCCACAGACTGAAAATTAGACAACAATTAATGTTAAAATCAAGAAACTATTTTCCATTCATTATAATGAATAGATTGAGTTAACTTATGAACCTGAATTATTAAAGAGGAAATTGTTTGTATGTTTGTACCCTCCGAAACTACTGAACCGATTTGAAAAATTGGTTCACTGTTGGCTAGCTAGACTATACCCGAGTAACAAAGGCTATATTTTATCCGGGTACAGGCAGTAGTTCCCAAGGAGCGCGGGTAGGACCGCAGGAAAACCGCTAGTCCTACTTATATTATAAATGTGAAAGTTTGTGAGAATGTATGGATGTATGTTCGTTATTTAATCACGCAAAAACGGCTGGACCGATTTGATTGAAATTTGGTATGTAGATAGGTGATACCCTGGATTAACACATAGGCTACTTTTCATCAACACACCACGCGGGCGAAGCCGCTGGCGGAAGCTAGTTAAACATAAATTCGTATCTTGTGCTAATAGGAATAGCTTTAACTATAAATACAACCCAGGTATGGAATTGAAAAAAAAAGAAATCTTACTCATAAGGATCATCAGAAATGTAGTAAGGTTGCGGCGTAGGTATCAGTCCACAGTCAGCGATGTACACATGCAACGTCGGCCGGTCGTCCACGTCAGTCGGCGTATGCTCCAACATATGCACTATGTTCTGGCCTTCCACCACCTTCCGGTGAAACATTTCTTTATTTAATATGACAACTATGACATTTATTTATGAGTACTGATATCTGAAACTTATGTAAAGAATGTAAATATTGTCAATATGCTTCATACCTTCCCAACTACAGTGTGCAAATTATCCAACCATGGTGTCCCAGTTGTTGTTATAATAAACTGACAGCCATTTGTATTGGGCCCTGCAATAAAACATTTACAAAATTACTAGAGTTGATAAATATTTTAACAAGCCTTTTTTAAAAGTAGAAATAGTTGTACCTTTGTTAGCCATGGAAACAAACCCAGCACCACTGTGCTGTGTCTCCAAGTTCTCATCACTGAAAGTATCGCCATAAATGCTTGTGGAGCCTGTACCGTCATCAGCAACCACATCACCACCTAAAAATTACAATATAAAACTCATATCACCAATGAGATTCATGTACAAACTATACAAATGACATACACAGAAGTATTTAAAATTAAAAACTAAATATTAGGCTCACCTTGGACCATAAATCTCTTGATTATCCTATTAAAGGAAGTACCTTTATAAGACTTCCCCTTTATACCTTTAGTTGCCAAAACTTTGAAATTTTTTACTGCATTTGGAGCCAGATCCCCAAACAAACCTATCACCACTCGCCCAAGAAGTTTGTCTTCACTTTTAATATCAAAATACACCTGATCAGTCACACGGAACTGTCTAGCCTGGAACACAAGTTTGAGAAAACAAAATTCATCATTTAAAAAAATTATTGCAGAAATAATTTTGCTATAAAATATTCACTTACATTGGATAAAATGAGATGAGTTGATACCATAACTAGGAACAGCATTGATTTGTAGAATTCCATTTCACAATATTTTTCTCCTCCCACCCACTTATATGTCTATTATGTAGCAGCCTGCCTGCACTACTGACTTACTGCTTAATTAGATATAGCCAACTATCTATGAAAGAAGCCCTTTAAGTGTGGCTACCATTCTTTTTTTTTATTACATCACTTTTGGGATTGGTGTTTCAAGTGGAAAGTAATAAACATAGTGAGTAGGTAATATAAATTATAGTTTTTAGAACATGACTTCTAGTCTAAACTTAATCATAATCAGTTTCTGGACAATCCAAAACCTGTGCCATTCTTTGAGTAATCAACTTTTAAGTGAATCTCTACTAATCTCTGAGGTATTCCTTGGCTGTGAGAGTTTGCTCTTTTTACTCATTTGTAGAGCCATATGTTTGGTATGAGACTTTAAATGAGATTTCAGTTTGTCACTCCGATTAAACTCCTTCTGGCAATCCAAAGCTTCTTTGAATGGGCACTTTAACATTTTCTTAGCCTGGTGTAACTTCATATGCCTCTGAAGCAAATCTTGCCTTTTGAAGGTGTATTTACAAACAGTACATTTGAACTGTCTGTTGCCATGTTTTAGCATATGAGTAGACAAATATTTCTTCATGTGAAAGCTGCTGTTACAAATATTGCATTGAAATGGTTTCAATTTCCTGTGTATTTGTAAATGCAGGCGCAATCTCTTATCACTAGCAAATGTCTTATTACAATGGATACACGTCTTGTTATGATTCTCCGTCATCATGTGGAGAGTCAATTTTTCAGGTTTACGGAATCTGGCATCACATTGTGAACATTTATATAGTTTATTAGAAGTCTGTTTGTTTTTATCCACATCGTTATGACTCTGCAGGTGTGTGGCAATGTCTTCTAACGAGTTGAAAGGTAAACTGCAAAGGTGACAAGTATAAAGTGGATACTCATGGACAACAGACACATGATGAAGCAACTGATCAACTGTTTCAAAATAGTCCATACAATCTCCTTGGATACATTTAAACTTTTTTAAAGAGGAATGATTCTTTAGATGGACTCTGTATTGACTATAATTTAGCAATATCACATTACAGTAAGGACATGTGTAGCTCAAAAGTTCTTCTTCCTGAGTCTTTGCAGTTGTTTCCTTAAGACCATCGGGCCACATCCTGTGTGACATGATATGCCTCTGTAAGTGAGAATTTTGCATAAAACAGCGACCACATACAGGGCATTGGTAGGGTTTGTCACTATGAGTTTTCAAATGTGCTAGCAAGGTTTTCATCTTCTTAAATCTTTTCTTGCATGTGGAGCAGGTTAAATCTTTGGGCCAAACCTGTTCAGTAACAGGCTCTGATTGTACACTACCTTGTGCTGTGCTCCCAGAAAAGGCATCACCAACTACTGTTGTCTGCACCAAATTAGCACTATTAAACCGTCCAGCTAAATCGACACTGTTACATTTTAGTCTCTTATGATCCAGGAACACTTGCAAAGAGTTAAACACGGCTTTACATGTTCCACATACAAAAATATCTTCGTCCACAGAATCCAAAACCATAACGTGAGCCATTTTAATGAAAATCTTGTTATCCTATTATGTGGGTAGAACTTTTTAACTATTCTATTTACTACGATTCTATATGTTATAACTTTTATGTATAAATCAACTATAAATTACCTATTTTAGTTTGTATTGATATTGATGTTTCGAATTGACACAGACAAGACAAATTCGAGGGTTGACATGTTGACAATATTGATGACATGTTATTATATTATAGTTTATATTTTTTAATTGTCAAAATTGTCAAAATGACTGAACTGAATTTTTTTGTAATTTAATTTATTTAATTATATTTACATAATAAAGGGACTCATCTTATTATAAATTTGGTAAATCGAAACGTGAAATAATAAAATAAATGATATTTGGCTTTGGATCATTGTTACCTGAGAAGATTTTATCAACATTGATGTGATCACCCTGGAGTACCAGAAAAACCAAGATGAGTGCAACGCTGGTCTAAGGTACAGTAGTGTAGGTGGTAGCCTACAAGATAAGGACCGAAGATGTGGTCTAAGCCACCAAGTACCGGCGCTGTAGAGAGAAGAACGGATATATATGTCAACAAGAGCATCACGTTTCAGCCGACAGATAATCTTGAACTATTCCAATTGACTGTGTATGCGGCTACAGAGGAAAATGAATCCTATGCTGATGAAGCGTCAAAAGAAGAGATCGCCTAGCAGATGACATCCCACCAGGGCCCCTGTGGGCCTAATAAGAACATGAGGGAACTCATACTAGACCTCTCTAAGCTGGAGGTTGCAGTGAGGAGACTAGATCCGGATTTTAAAAGACTGGAGTGTGATATTTTTGTTAATGTTTGTTAATTTAATGTTTAATATTTTAATGTATGTATCCTAAAATACACCAATCCTTAGGTGGTAGGAGAGTGACCACCAACAATTGCATTCCCAAAGAGGGTTGACGTCAGGCAGGCGGCCGGTCGTAAAAACACAATGCCAAATCATATAGCAATATGTCGAATGTTGAAGAGATGAGCGATAGGGCTAGGGCGTACCCCTCAGGCGACGCGCAGGGGCAGCACCCGGCCCCTGTGGGAAGTGGACAAGGGTTTTTGCACCAACCTGGGCGGGTGCAATGTAAGAAGCGAGTCCGGGAAGTAAGATTGAGGTATGCAAGTTGGAATGTAGGAACGATGACTGGAAGAGCCAGAGAGTTAGCGGATGTATTAAAGAGAAGACGAATAAATGTGGCATGTTTGCAAGAGACTAAATGGAAGGGCACGAAAGCTAGAGAAATTGGGGAAGGATACAAGTTTTATTATTGTGGAAGTGATGGGAAAAGGAATGGGGTAGGCATTGTGTTAGATAAGAACTTGAAAGAAAGTGTGATAGATGTAAAGAGAGTGAATGATAGAATAATAGTTGTTAAAATAATGTATGAAAGTTTGATAATAAATGTTATAAGTGTGTATGCTCCTCAAATCGGTTGTGATGACAGGGTGAAAGAACAATTTTGGACGGATTTCGATGCAGTAATGATGAATGTGCCGACGAATGAACAGGTATTTGTGGGAGGAGACTTTAATGGCCATGTTGGCAGAATGAGAGGGAATTATGAAAGAGTGCATGGAGGGTGGGGGTTCGGTTGCCAGAACGACGAGGGTGAAGCCCTGCTACAGGCTGCTACTGCGTTTGACCTAGCAGTGGTAAATACGTGGTTTCAAAAGAACACCGAACATCTAATCACCTATAAAAGCGGTCACCACGTGACACAAATAGATTACTTTTTGGTCAGACGCAGTAGTTTAAAGAACATCAAAGATTGCAAGGTGATACCAGGCGAAGCTGTAGTCTCGCAGCACCGACCCCTAATTATGGATGTGATTTTAACTTCCCGGCCAAAAGCCAAAGAGAGACGGCCCCCCAAAATCAAATGGCATCTGTTGGGGAAGGCTGAGTTGGCCCGGGAATTTAGAAAAGTAGTGGTTGATAAGATGATTGAAATGGGAGAAATGAATGAAAAGAATGTGAATGAATGCTGGAGTGGAATGGCGACGTGTATAAGGAAAGCGGCAAGAAGCATTCTAGGAGAATCAAAAGGGAATGGAGTGATAGAGAAGGAAACTTGGTGGTGGGTGGAAGAAGTGCAGAGTGTATTAAAGGAAAAGAAGATGAAATTCAAGGAATGGCAGCGGACGGAAGACAATGATGATAGTGAAAAAGCACGAAAAAAGGCTGAATATGATGAATGTAAGAAGAAAGCAAAGAAGATTGTGGCTGTTTCAAGGGCAAAAGCGCACGAGAGGATGTATGACTCCCTAGATAGCCCAGCTGGTCAAAATGACTTTTACCGATTGGTTAAATCTAGGGAGAAAATGACAAGAGATGTATGCCAGATAAGGTGTGTAAAGAATGGAGACGGAACGGTCCTTTCGAATGATGTGGAGATTAAAGGTAGGTGGAAGGAATATTTTGAAAGACTGATGAATGAAGAAAATGAGTGGAGCGGTGTGCTCCATCATAAAGCGGTGAACGAGGGCCTTGTAAGAAATGTATGTGAGGATGAGGTCAGATTAGCAGTGAATGGAATGAAAAATGGAAAAGCGATAGGGCCAGATGGAATACCAGTGGAAGTGTGGAAATTATTAAAGATGGATGGATGGAAATGGCTGGCTTTATTCTTCAATAAGTTGTTGCAAGAGGAAACTATACCAGACGAGTGGTGCAATAGTTTCCTGGTGCCCATTTTTAAGAACAAGGGTGATGTGTTGAATTGCAACAACTATAGAGGAATAAAGCTAATGTCACATAGTATGAAAGTGTGGGAGAAAGTTATTGAAAGGAGGCTGAGAGAAGAGAGTGATATCGCACGAAATCAATTCGGTTTTATGCCTGGTCGGAGTACAACGGACGCTATATTCTGTATTCGCCAATTGTGCGAAAAGTACAGGGGTGCACACAAAAACTTGCATATGGTGTTCGTTGACCTCGAGAAGGCATATGACCGGGTGCCTCGTGAGGTTTTGTGGTGGGCCCTTGAGGAGAAAGGTATACCAGGGAAGTATGTGCAGTTGATCCGAGCGATGTACGGCAGATGCCGTACAGAAGTCCGGTCCGCAGCGGGCACTACCACCAGCTTCAGTGTAGGTGTTGGCTTACATCAGGGGTCGGCCCTCAGCCCGTATCTCTTCCTGCTTGTAATGGACGCGCTTACGGCAGATATACGGGAGGAGGCACCCTGGTGTATGCTTTTCGCCGATGACATTGTTCTGGTGGGGGAGAGTGGGCCAGAGGTCCAGAGTAGACTGGAGGCATGGCGGCTGAGACTGGAGACAGTGGGTTTAAAGGTGAGCAGGAGTAAAACCGAATACCTTCATTGTGATTTTGGCGGTATTTCGGGACCCATGACCATAACCCTAGCCGGCATGCCCCTACCAGTTTGCTCCGACTTCCGGTACCTTGGTTCACTCGTCCAAAGTGACGGTGAGGTGAACAGGGACGTTACGCATCGGATCAATACTGGATGGATGAAGTGGCGACAGGTAACTAGCGCTATTTGTGACCCGCGGATGCCCCTCAAACTGAAGGGCAAAATTTACAAATCCGTCATTAGACCTGTCGTCCTGTATGGATCGGAGTGTTGGGCATTGAAAAAGAGGGACGAGAAGAGAGTGCATGTAACAGAAATGAGAATGCTGAGATGGATGTGTGGTGTTACAAGAATGGATAAAGTGAGGAATGATTACATTAGAGGAAGTCTGAAAGTAGCGCCAGTTACAGAAAAGATGAGAAGTAGAAGATTGTCGTGGTATGGACATGTAATGAGGAGGGATGATACGCATGCAACAAAGTGTGTGCTAAGTATGAATGTAGATGGATGGAGAGGAAGAGGAAGACCTAAGAAAAGATGGATGGATTGCCTGAAAGATGATATGAATAGGAAGGGAGTGAGTGTCAGTATGACGAGTGACAGGGGAAAATGGAAGAAAATGACATATTGCGCCGACCCCAAGTAATATTTGGGAACAGGGCAGGAGAAAGAAGAAGAAGACATGTTGACAATATTGACATTAATGTCATTGTAAATAAAAAAGTAATGAAAACGTTTCGTTTCGTTCGTTGATTTGTTTCGGATGGCCAAGAATAATATTCTTTTTGAATAATCTTATCAAAATTGTATTAAATGTAAATCTAGAAGCTTTGTTTTTAAGTATTTGTTATTATAATTATGATTTATTAAACCTGGGGGTAAAACAAAAGGCTAGCGATTGAAACTGACTTTGTCATTGTCAATCAAGATGAAAACGATGAAAACTGACAGTTACTATCAAAGAGTAAAGTAATATATAGGGAAAAGAGAGCCCTCTTGCGTGATAATCATGCAAACCTATTTGTCAATGCGCCATCTCTCTCTGAATTGGCCCCGAACTACCTACATAGCTATAGCTATAAAAATATATATGCATCATATTCATAACATTTTCTATTAGGGTAAATAGCACCATGTAACTATAACATTGGTTATCGTTATAGTTACAATATGCTACTTACCCTAATAGAAAATGTCATCGTTAATATAGTAAAAGGTCGAAGGAAAACAAATAATTATTATGTATTGTTACTTTTTATACGCGTGTACGCAGAATGCAAAAACCGCCATATTGATATTTTGTTATGATCGATGATCGGTTTTGTTAAGTTACTTGGAATACTGACACCAGGTCTTTTTAGATTAAAATTGATATTTGTACTTTTTCAAACCGTATTTAATTTATTCGCCTATTTTATCTTTTTTTTAAGTGTCTAATATTTTCCTCATACTTTTCTCTAATTAATATTGCATAAATAATTTTATATTGACAAACAAAAACGATTATAGTGTAGTGCCATCTGTTGGTAATTTAAAGTATCTTTTAGATAGTAAATAGTTTCCGGGCCAAATAAAAGGTGGCGACTCTTCATTCACTTAGCTGTCAAAATGTACGGAGTGTCTCCCCCCTGGTTACTATTCGCATTTCTTTGTTGTTAAGAGCTGTCATTTTGTTGACGACGGTGTACAGTCCTAAAATTTTCTTGTAATTTTCAAGTTATTGCAGTGTCCAACATTAAAAACGTAATGGTGTCTATTTTGTATTAACTTTTCACTTGTAAATATTAACCTGTAGCGAAAATGTCTTAATGCAAACTCATTACTTTCTTAATTCACATTTCAGGTTAATATGACTGTAAATAACACCATTGCCCATCAGCGTTTGGTTTTAACTGGAGACAGAGAACGGTACGTACCAAAGAAATAAATATTCTATATTACTCTTCATCAGCGTTACATAAACTTCCCTGCTTTACCGGGGACTATTGGTTGTCATAGGTAACAACTATTTATTAATTTTTTTGCAGTTTTAAAGAATTGTTAAGAAGACGTTTAATAGAATGTGGTTGGAGAGATCAAGTAAGAATGCTCTGCAGGGATGTTGTCAAAGAAAATGAAAGTAATAATATTACTTTTGATATGCTAGCTACAAAGGTTACTCCTCGAGCCCGAGCATTAGTCCCCGATACTGTGAAGAAAGAATTACTTCAAAAAATTAAAACTCACCTACTTACTCAAAAAGACCAATAGGTGGAATTTATGCATATCTGTATCATCATGAAATAATTTTAAGTTGCTCGTCTCAGTAATAAAACATATTAAGATCATATTTTTTGCTGAATTATCTGTAATAAGTAAGGTTCTATTATAATTTATTATTTAATAAATTTCGTTTGTGTGGCGATCCTGACTTTTAATGAGCTTTTGAGAATATTACTATTAAATTGAATATATTACCAGTAAAAAACATCAATTTACAACCAACAGTATATTTTATTTTATAAACATTTATTATACATTCAGGTTAAACAAAAAATATATATATTGCTTATACATAATACTGCCACAAGATTCCATTTACAAAAAGAAAATATTGCCTTGTCATGGACATATTTATTACAACAGTGGTGGTTACAAGATCTAATATTTTTTTAAAGATACCATGTTTTAATAAACACCCTACTAACCTTAATCTTTAAAACGCTGCCCAGATATACATTCTTTATTGATAGGGACCCTATACCCTAATATAATCAAATGTACCAAATATATACATAAAACTATAAAAATCAGCTTTCCACATAGTTATGACTTACATTAATACAGTACACAAGGGAATATTAAAATAAAATAGGTTGTAAACTCTTAAAATAATATCACACCTGGAAAAAAGCAAGGATGGCTTCAACTATGCAAACATGTTTTTCATTTATGGAAACAAAATATAATTTAAATCAGAATGTATTACAGAGCTTTCATTGTTACATATTATAAAAAAATATTTTGAGCAAATAAAATTATGCTTATTTTTCTAAGGTAAACCCAATACCTATTATAGAATTCTATAAAGAATAAAAACTACAATTTATTAATAGAAATGGACAACACAGTTATTGTGAGAGCAAATTTTAGTGAGAAAGTGCTAAATGTACTTGTATTACAAATTAAAGCATTAAAATGCTGTGTCATTTTGGCAATCAATATAAGTTATAATATAATTTCAATAGGGTTTATATCCATTGAGCATAAAATAGGACGAAATTAGGTAATACGTATGTATTGAAATAGACGCCTGTGTTGTACTAGCCATGCTAGCATTGTATAACATTTCAACTAATTCTACATACCAATCTTACAATAACATAGACAATAATTGTAATTTAACTGCAAAATATTTATCACGAATTCAGTGGTTTTGAAATACTCATGCCATAAATGCATTTACATCCACATCAATCACCCTTAACTAAAGTTTCTAGAACAGGCATAATACAAAAAAGAAATCCTATTTCAGTTCAAATTAATACGTGTATACAGCTTATGGAGGAAATAAATATATAAATGCATTTAAATGTATATCAAGAAGATCTAATCGAAGATTATGAGCAATAAATTTTCTTAGTATAAATATCCTTAAAGCTCTTTGATACCTGATCTAAAAATTTGGTAATACACAATATTACACATTATTTTATGTACAAAGTTACACAAATGGAATGTATTTTGGACTCAGTTTATACCTTTGATCAAGTACAATTCATTTGATTATGTATAACTTAATAATGTAGCCATAACAATATTCAGTACTCTCTTAATATTTTAAATTTAATCCTAATTATTTAATATAATTCTACTTACACATGAAATAATTGATCAATCCATTTACACAATACTGCTGATTACTAATGAGCAAGTTAATAATCAAAATTAATTGCTTCAGTGCCTGTACAAGCAAGATTGGAGCTATTCACAAATTAATTACTTACATTATATACAGTACAGTTTGTGCTAATATCGTATCGAAAACGCGGCGAATGTTTTAAAATATTTTAAATATGTAGCTAAAACGTACTTTTATTACGTAGGATCCTAATAACTTGACCACTTCGATAAGGACCGACTCTTACAAATAGAGCCCTTTAACGGTTTTTCGGGAATAATAGGGTAAAGAACCACCAAGCCAGTTGTGCTTTGCCACTTCAGTCAACTTCAATCAATCGCATAAAAAAGAGGTTTTTATCAATGAATACAAATTATTTTTGTAAGTTATGTCAAACGCTCCATTAGAAAATTTGAGGAGTTAGACAGTCCATAGCGCCGTCATGAACAGCTTGCTCAGTGGGTCTTCATTCTACTAATTTGATTTCTGAAGCTAAACATGTACGTATCGGTTTATCGGTCATTCTCAAAGTGGAACTATGAAGTATATTCGTAATAAGCATGCTCTAAGCATACACATATATACGTAATATATAATATGATGTATTGCAAGTTTGACCAGCTGTTACGTAATTTATCGCGTTTGTAAAGTACATACAATATTGGCTTATTATTTGGGTAGTTAGGTACTTACGTACTTAAATTAATCTCAGTTAATTATATTTACGGTTTATGACAAGTACTATCTGGCAAGTTAAATTCAGTAATACAAGAAATAGCAAATGCAAGTGGACATACATGTTAAAACGTAGTATATTATTATATAATTACTGATTCAAGCGAAAGTAATACTACATACTTTATACAATAAAATATTACGAATTTAGAAAATAACTGCCGTAGATATGTAATTTAAATAACTAATAATATATTTTATCTTAAGAGATTCATCTATCCGTAGGAACATAGTTTTCTAATGTACATTAGAAATACTCAGCTGCAATATTTTACTCACCTACTAAAAACTTGTAAATAAAGATCTGAAGCTAACTCATAAAATAGACATTCAATAACATTCCATTAACAAAATGTGGCATCAACATTAATAATAAAATTTCGAGATAAACAACACAACAGATCATCGGATATCGGCTATTCACAACCCGCGCATGAGATGCGCTCAATTTTGATACCTTTGGCTCCTCGCTCGCATCGAGACGGCACAGTCACGAGATTCAATAACTAGCGGAGATAAATAGCAGATCCTCGACACAATTGTGTAAGTGGAGACCAATCTCACCACTCACCGATCGATATATACATTATTGTAGAAATCTATAACACCCGCCTTGAATATGTTGAAAATTTACTTACATCGATATGGCGGCGACAAGATAAAAACTGTCGCAACCGTGGATACGCAGTTTGCACTGAACGAAATGGAGCGTCTGTTCGCACCAGCGGCCTCGTTTGATCCTAAGATGCGTATTATAAGCGTGTTGTGATTGGCTCACGTCAAATAACTTGCACCTCGGGTGGCTACTGTTAGAATATACAAAGCAAACACTACTGCGCATGCGTGAGGCATGAAATGGCTGTCTTCAGAGTGTCACAGTTATTTGACATGAGACTATATCTACTGGGTCACTGCGGCAGTAGTTATTATTCGGTAGTAGTAATTCAGAGGGCGGGCAAGCGTGGCGTCGACGGCTAGGTGTGCGCGGCCAGTCGCGCGAGGGGCGGCGCGCGGCGCGGCCGCGTGGCGGGCTGCCGAGCCACCAGCACTAGTGACGACGCCAGCGCCAGTCGCACCGGCACGCGGGACCCGCCCGGCAATCTGTATACATTTACATATTACATGTTTTGACATACAATATACATCCATAAAAGTAACAAAATACTATTGGACAATTGTAGAATATTTTTTTGGGAATTGTGGGCTAAGTAACAACCGCATCGACTGATCATAAAGTTAAGCTTTATTTGCGCAGACAGTCCGTGGATGAATAATTATCACCTATCTATGTCATAACGAGATCCTGCGTGTTTCAGAAGACCCGTTTTTAAATCCCAGCTGTCATGTTTACATCTTAAAGCTCAGAAAGTCTGTCAACCAGTTTTACCAAGGGGCATCGAGTTGCCAGGGTTACTGGTTTGATGAGGTCAAATAAGCAATAGCGCCATCTTTGACACTGATAGAGCGTAAGGGGAAAATCAACCATATTATTTCATGACATTTAAAGTAATGACACCCGTGACGTTTCAATTTATTAGCTATTAAAGTGTTACTCACTTGACAAGCACGGAGGTGACGGCAGCTCGGCCGTCGCCGGTGGGCTCGATGGCGACGGGGCGCAGGTCGGGCGCGCGGCGCCGGCGCGGGCCCGCTGACGTCACGCCGCCGCTCAGCAGCACTGTGACCGCCGCGAACGGACGCTTCGCCATGTGTAGCATCTGTGATATACAAGCATAGTTGTGCTCTTTAAAATTGCTTGTTTATGAAGAATAAATATTTTTAAATATTCGTATTATCAAGGGTAGGGCGATATGTAACTCTCTTTGTTGCAAAGGCGCAACTTAATAGCTGTGACGTCACAATTTTCCATTAGCGTCACTTTTGTGTTGTTAGACCGATTCCTCTCCACTGAATTTGAAAGGATTTACAAACAAATTTTTCGTTGACAGATATATAAGTAAGTATATGTTTTTTAAGATAAGAAAGTATATGTTTTTGTTGTTATACAGTAAATTTTTTACCTAATTAAAAATATAATTCAACTAGACTTACCTCAACAACATGTCTCCGCCTTGCGCGACGGACATCGGCCGCTTGTTTCGCTTTCCACGCGACTACACACGCCGCGAGGAACAGAAAGAAGCACGAGAAGAATACAGAGAAGAACACGAACAGATCGATATGCAGCTGATCCTGACGGAAGAATATCACGCCGAAGCTTGCCGCGCCATCTTCCGTGTGGCGGGCACGTATCACTATGTAGAACTTAGTATGAGTCAGATCATGAACGTTTTGAGGAAGAGTCAGCACAAGCCGGTTGCGGAGATTCCTCACACGAAGCAAGATGTTCCTTCTATCTACAGTCACATATGTCGCTAAGTCCTTCGCAGTGTAATCAGCAAGAGTGTACTCGATCTTGTCATAATACCACGTGACTCGCGGCTCTTCGGGTACATGCTCATCAAACGACGGCATTCGTCTACTCGGCTCGTGTTTATGATACGTAGGATCAAGTTCAACTGCATGGTCGCCATTACTAGAGTTCACTGACACCACAAACGAACTGTCGTTTGGACTGAGGTACAAGTCCACTGCTCCCTGAGTCACGTCTACTATTACTCTGATGTCAACGTTCATGTATCTTGGATTGACTGCTACGAAAACTGTTTGGCCTGGATATAGGGGGCGTGGCTTGATCTTGCACTCGTCTGAAATTAAAAAAAAAAGAATTATTTCTTTGTGTCCTTGAAAAATAATCAACTTTTTTTTAAAGACGCATACCAATTGATTTCCCATCAAAGCACAGCTTGTTTTCAATATTGATAGTTTTGTAGCACTGATGTCCGTTCCTCGGGTCGCCCATGTACAGATCCTTGCACTTGACGCACTGGTACCGCCAGCACTCCTGAGCAGAGTTCTTGCTGGAGCTGGTCGTCTGGCAGGAGATGTCACTCTCGGTGTTGTTGCCACAGTTGCACTTCTCTCCCGTTACTGGGTCACAAGTGTCGCCGTGACCGTGACACTCGCATCTAAAACAACAACAAAATCGATGTCAATTTATCCGCTTTTTATGTACTCCCCTTTTAATCACACTTATGCAATACTAATTTACCTCCCGTGTCAAGTGAATACTTATTGTGTACTACCCCTATTGTGCACCCAAATGCAAATACCCTTATGTATTCTCCTGTTATGTACTCCCCCTAAAACTCTCACACCTATGTATTTCCTTATATTCTTTCCCCGTTTACGATCGTATGTATTCCTTCTATTCGCTCCCTTTTATACTAAGTACTCGCTTATATACTACCCCTGTGAATTCTTATAATAAACTCCTTTATATGATTGCTTTATGTGCTACACCTTACTTCCCCGTTTATTTCTTCATAAATTCCGTTATAGAGTGGTAGTGTACTCACGGTCTGCAAGGATCTCTAAAGTCATCAGATCCCCTGAAGTATCCTTCAATGCACCTCTCGCAGCGTGGTCCATCCGTATTATTAGCACATCTTACACATCGTGCTTTCGCAGCGCCATCTCTATAATCATCAGGGTCGGCCGGTCCGCCCACGTCACGTGACGTAGGCGCCGCGTCCACTTCACTTGTGCAAATAGATGTATGACCGTGGCAGTAGGTGGAACAAGGCACGCATTGTACGTTGTTCACCGGATCGCCTACGAAGTTCGGCTTACATTTCTCGCATTGATCACCCTGTATAAACGAAACGCGATATTAGTGGGATTGTTCTAAATTAGTAATTATTAAGTATTATTAAATTATTTTTTAAAACAAAGAACAGATATTACTCTATACAGTGTTCGTTAACAGGCAAATTCGTTTGTGAAAAATTTCGCGGCCATTAGCACCCACCTCCAGAAGACAGAGGACTGCGTTGCGAAAAATTCACAAAAAATACAAAATCTATTTGAGTAAATACAACATACCATGGTATTATTATGGCACTCAATACATTTATCGAGCTTGTCCGGTCCCTCACAGTCAGAGTGTCCATTACACTGGCACTGTATGGTGCAGTTGGCGCCGACGTAGCCGAACTCGCAGCGACACACGTCGGGCTGCACGCAGGCGCCGCGCACGCAGCCCTGCGAGCACACGGCCACGCAGCCGCCCGCGCCGCCCGCGCCCGCGCGCTTGTGCCCCGCGCCGCACGCGCACTCGTAGCCCTCCGGCAAGTCGCGGCATACCTGGGACAACACAATACAGGATTATATTTGTTTTAAATACAGTGTAAACTCCATGTAACGTCCCTCGATTTAACGACAAACTCTCTAAAGAGTCGAAATCAAGCTTTAGTTTGTTTAGCTTGTTTTCCATACACTGTTACACTCTCTCCATTTAACTCTTTATAATGTTATAAAATGCACAGTCCCTTTATTGTCGTTATAAAGAGTTTACACTGTATTTTTTTTATCGACTGGATTATATGCATATATGGATGCATTTGCAAATGCGGCAATTGCCGCAGAAAATAAAGTTAAAAATTGAAAAATTATGTAAAATGCGTTACGCAATTTCACATAATTTTTTAATGTCCAGTTGTATACACGACATGACAGTCGTCAAAATATTACCAATATATTGTAAAATTAAACTCAAAGAAAGCTCACCTCCGATTCAGCCTTGCACTGATGATGGTTGTTCTCACATTCATTCTCAGGTGGACAGCGGGTGTAATGCCAGGAGAAGGTATCATTGCTGTAATCATCGTCATGATGAACGGCGGCATAAACAGCAGCGCAAGTTGTACGCGTGGAGTAGTCGAGCGGCGCATCGATGGAGCCTTCTGAACATACGCCTTGGCCATTAGCACCTGATAGAGCACACCAGCCACAGTGCGAGTGATGGAGGCACTCCGAACACTGCTCGAATGTATCACAAGGCGCTGGACATTTCCCTGCATCCGCTTTAGTGAGAACGAGTCCACAAACACCGCCCGCACAGTATACAGGCTGGTACGCCGGAGAAATGCACTTCCCCAGGTACGTCGCCCACCGACACTCCGCGAACCCGCCCTCACCCCCGTCCGTACTCAAGCACGACTGACAATCGTCGAACATATTACATCTACTTGGACATTCCTCGTTCTTCGTAGCCCGCAAACTTGTTCGACCCGGCTCTTCTATCAATGCGCACGTCCAGTTAAAAAGTTCTACGGATTCTTCAGCTATGCGTGTGAGTTGACCTGTGAATAACATAATTTTAGTTTTATAACTCTACCAAAATAAGTACACGTTATGTTATGAAACTAATTTACCTTCTCTTACAGCGTGTCTCGTCCAAGTGCATTCTTTAGACACACATTTCTCACAGTCGGATGAAGCGCACCTGAGTTCGGGACAGTTGTCCACATCGCTGATGTAGGTAGTGCCGGCGTTACATTTCATACTAGTGCATGACTCATCCGTAGGTACGCATTCACCTGAAAGAGGAATCATTATGATAAAAATTGCATTTTTGTGTTATGGACTTTTACTATAAAATGTTATTAGAAAATACTTACCGACAGCTGCAGCGCAAGATTCGCACCATCGACAGGCTGGTTTCTCTTCTGGATACATGGGCCATGCGGCTAGACATGATGTGCACGTGGTGAAGTTCTCACAGGCGCGAGTGGACACGAGTTCCGCATCGCACGCCGCGCCCGGGTTCACCGACACGCTATCACTCCCCTCGCAGCCCGGCTTGTCCACCGAGAAACACTTCGTGTAGTTCCCAGTACTGCAGAAACTGCAGCCCATGTGACTGCGACATTCGAACTTGTTGGAGCTCCATAAAGAACAAAGATCTTCAGGAAGAGAAATACGAGTAACTTGACAATGTGCACTGCCTGTCCAACCCCCTATTATGTATATGTAGCCTTCGTTTTCTGTTTCGATGTCGATAGCCATAGCGTGAGCTATTGTCGGCGGTGGCGGGTGACCCACGATACTCACACCTTTAACGAGTCTCACCCATTGGTTGCAGCTGTATATGTATGCTATAAGGGAGTCAGATCTATTTTCAGGATCTGTCCTTCCACCGAAAATTATCATGTAATCATTGGTCGTAACTGCAGAATGTAAATATGTAGCTTGAGGTAAATTGTCATAATAGTTGTTCAACATAGGGAATGTAGGTAATTCGCTCCATTGTTTGGTGGGATAGTGGAATGAGAACAGTTTATTGGAAAGCATGGTACCGTTGTACGAATATAGGATGCCTCCATACACATACAGGCTCTGTGAAGGCGCGTGATACACAGTGCTGTGGCCGATTATACCAGAAGGTTTAGCGCCTACGTCCTTCAACTTTATCCATTTCTCATTGTCAAGATCGAACTCCCACACGTCATACATAAATCCTTCATCTAATGAAAATCCGCCGATCAAAACCAGACTTTCATAGTCCAAATTCTTTTGTAAAGTCAAAGTGTGTCCTGCTAACGATGGGGGCAGCCCATCTTTATCTTTGTTACGGATGTTGCTCCACCGCTGATCTTTTAAGCTGAACTGCCAGAAGTCTCCTAGCGTTTTGTTTTGACCACTTTTTTCTTGTAAACTTAAACCCCCATAAATATAAATGTTCTGTTTAGAGTGATAGATCTCAGCCGCGTGGAAATACCGACCTTCTGGCATCTTAGCATCTGGTGTCGCTTCCACGGTAACTTGCATCCACGTGTTATTCTTTGTGTCAAAAAATCTTATGTCATTTAACGGTCCGTGGGAAAGCGAGTATCCTCCGAACATCCAAAGGCCGCGCCTGTCGGCCACCAAACTGTGACCAAATCTAGGAAGAGTTTTCCTCAAGTGATCTAAGCCGTCCGATAAATATTCTGAGTTAAAAAGCTCTGTGAACACAAGTTGTGTCTTGTCTAATCTAATTGAGCAGTCATCTCCACCAAATCCTTCGTTACAGAGACATCTGCCGTAGCTTGGATCGCATATGCCAGCACTGACTGCCATGCTGCAGTTGTTGCGACAGATCTCGACTTCACAGTTGGGGCCTCCGTACCCCTCGCGACAGACGCAGTGCCTCTTGTTACAAACTCTCGGCAAGGAGCAATGTCCGTCGCAAGCCAGCACCTTGTAGCTTCCCTCGAACCCTTGCTCAGGCTCCCCTTGTTTGTAATGTACGGTCAGATTCCCACTGCGCGCTTCTATAACTCCCGACGAGGCGCCGTTACAAAATACACCCAGTAACTGACTCTGTTGGTTGTTACTCAGATCAGGAACTCCACCGAGGCCGTCATATACATAAACAGCGTTTTCGTCGCACGGAACATCGAAGGTGGAAGAATTTATAGTAAATTGTATTATGGCATCCTTTATATCATCAGCAGATATAATCCATAGACATTCTTTTGAAGGTCCAATAGCTTTAATATCGGGATCGGTTTTATATGAGCCTATTCCTTCGGTTTGCGTCGCATTCAACATTCCCCTGGGTTCACATTGATAGTAACACTTGCCACCATGTCTAGGATCGCCGTAGAACTTTGGTTTACAACGCTCACAATTCAATCCTTCGGTGTTATCTTTACATATACATTCTCCTGTGGCGACGTCACACACGCCGCGCGTCTCGTCGCCGTGGTCGTTACAGTCGCAGCGGCGGCACCCCTGGCCGGTTGTCGCATTGCCGTGACTGCCGGGCTTACACGACTCACAAAACTCTCCCTCAGTCCAGTCTTGACATTCATCACATCGTCCCACGCCCTGCTTGCATGTTGAATGATTGTGACATCCGCAGTTAATGGAGCAGTCTGCCCCCGTCCATCCCAAATCGCAGTTGCACTTGTATTGAGGAGATCCGAGACAGTAACCATGGATGCAGTTATTGTAGCAAGTTCGCATGCAGCTTTTCTTACCATCACCGATGTATCCCTGTTTACATCTACACGTGTACGAGCCGTGCGTGTTGTTACAAATGGCATGTTCATGGCAGTCGTGCAGGCCCAGCCCGCACTCGTCGACATCGGGGCACTGCGCATATGCCCAGCCCGCGTCCGATGACGTCACGTTCAATACTGCAGAGCAGTCGGCATGAGATCGAGTGAAGTCGCCCTCCGTACAGGCGCCGTTGATGGGATTCTCGTGCGAGTAGCACCAGCCACAGCCCATGCTGCGCAGGCAGGCGGAGCACTGCGTGTGGCGGCGGCAGGACTTGCACTGGCCAGCCTTGCGCGGCGTGTCGTCGGGCGGCGAGGACGCGCGGTCCAGCCACTCGCGGCACAGGCCGAACTGGTACTCGCTGGTGTAGACGCTGAAGCTGAAGCACTGGCGCGTGGCCTCGCACCACACGCAGCGGCCGCGCTCGTCCAGGCAGTGCTCGCAGTCGCTGCGCAGGCGGCAGGGCGCGGGGCAGCCGGCGCGGTCGGCGATGGCGCCGGCGGCCCGGCCGCGCCGCGCGCACCGCGCCTCGTCCGCCCACCACTCGCAGTAGTTGGCGCCCACGCAGCGCTCGCAGCTGATGTAGTTGGAGCAGTTGGGGCAGGCGGCGGGCTGCAGCGTGAGGTAGCGCCAGTGGCCGCCGGCGGCGCAGGCCGTGTGCTCGTCGGCGCGGCGCGGCTCGCAGCGCTCCGTCAGCTCGCACCAGCCGCACGCCGCGTCCGACAGGCACAGCAGGCAGTTGTCGTACTTGCACTCACCGTCCGAGTAGGGCTCCAGAAATTCGAATGTAAATACCTAAACAAAAAAAATATTATGTCATGTTCCCCATATACATACTACTTTACATACATACATAAAATATGCTATGAATGAAAGTTACCTTAGCACTCTCCTGAGATTTGTTGTGAAGAAGTTCCATTTTTGCGTGATGATGTGATGGATATAAGCCAGTATGTAAAGAATCGTTAGCGTGCATATCGACAGCTAAGCGGCCGGGGAACAGCGTGGGCCAGTCAACGAGAGAGCAGGCTGAGGGCTGCGCCGTCAAATTGGCCACGGGTCCGCCCGCTTCTCCCAGCGCCAGTGATATGTTGGAGTACCCAGCACAAATGTGCAGCGTTTCGCCTGTCCCGTTCCAGTACTGAGGTATGTGTAGCCAGCCCCTCAGCCGCGCCTCACTCGGCCCACTGAATATATGGTTACTGCCCCCACCAGTGCCCCAGTCAACAGTAGTCGCGTTAACTACAGACACGCCATCTGGGTGATTCCAATCAGCTGGTTGTTGGTATCTCAGAAACGTGAGACCGGGTCGTTTGTCTAGAAGTTTACATTCCTCGGGGGTCGTTACTTCTGTGCCGGTGGTGCCCCACCAGCCGGGATTTTCTGACGGTGTGTCCTCTCCGCAAACACCGTAATTATCTAAAAATTAAACAATAAAATTGACGTAAAACTTTTCTTATTATTTTCTAATATCTGTGAATCCTAGTGAAGTTTATGCTTACCGTCTTTATGATGGCACCTCGCGTTCTGCACGCACCAGTTACACTGGTCTAATCCCAACTTGGTGCTGACGGAAGGTAGCGGGGTTCGGCTACTATTGCCGCTGGTGGGCGGCGGACCATGTATGAGGCACGAGTGACAGTCGCCCAGCGCTGGGCAAATGCCTCCACACCGTATGGACTGAAGGTTCGTTGTGCAGTTCGCTCCTATTCTTCTGCCGTAGCAAGTCTAAAAATATACATTAATCTACAATTTCATGAAAACATTTCTTAATTAATTTTTTTGTCGAGATTCATTTTACAATAGTGACTTGTACATTTATCAAAATCTGATCTCGAAGTTTGGATCGGATTATTTTCTGGATTGCTCAAATTTTAGTTTGGAACTCAAACGCGTTATTTCCAACACTATAATTAAATGAACAAACGTACGTCATCAGCTGAGCACCAGCCACACTCGGGGTCGGCAAGACACTCGGGTTGGGATCGATGTCGACGGCAAGCGGATTCGGGGTCGTTGTTGCTGATGCCCGCCTGCCAACTGGGTACCATGTACGCTAGGAGATCACCTGCACGACAAAGTATTACATTATGAATGGGTTCATCATTTAAAAATAATTTAAAAAACCAGTGAAATGGCCATCATTGCAAAAACATTTTTTTTCTTTTTTTTTAATAATAAAATAAATGGTGTTACTTTCTTTTTTAAGTTACTTAACTTAGGTTATTTCTTTGGACTTTATCGCATAAAGCATCCGAATTGAGAACCACCTCCTTTTTGGGAAGTCGGTTAAAAATCTTCTCAACATCAAATAACATTCATCCATTCTAAAACCTCAATATCACTCACCGTTAACATTGCCATGATATCCTCCAGCGATGAGTAAAGTCGACGGTGGTCTTAAAGCAGCCGCATGCGCAAACACGCCTTGTTTCTTCGGATAGAAGCGACGCACTTTGCCCAGTACATCCAGGGGTATCCAGGAATGACAGCCCAGGTGATAGATGTACATTTGGCCATCGTAACAGATCTCCTCTCTGTTATGGCGATGAGAATATCCGCCGAAAACGACCAAGTAATTTCCTGAAAGAATATTTAAACATGTTTAATATCAAGAAAATTACTTTTTTTAACAAAAAAATCTGATCATTTTGGTAGCTTCAAAGATAAAGTAAACTCACAAATTATTGTAAATAAATAATTACATGTTTATAATATAAGTAAAGTTCAAGCTTACCAATGATAGTCGATGTGTGAAAAGCCCTTTCGCGCGGTACATACGTATCACGTAGATGAGCTCTGGGATAGTGTATTTCGCTCCAATGTTTGTAGTCGATGTCAAAAGCAAACATTCTGTCTGAGAGCTTGGAAAACCTGAGTAAATAAAGTGATTTTATTATCATTGCAAAAGATTTGCATTATCATTCTGTACACACACTTATGAAGTGTGCTAATGAACAAATATTTAAATAATCTTAGGTTTAATGTTCGCGAGTCTGACTGCTGAGCTCAAGTCATATAATGTGACTTACCGTGCTACGCTGGCAACTACGCCTCCATACACCAATATTGAATTGGAATGCGAATGGTAAACAGCAGTGTGGGCCACCACCCGTACATCCAGTTCTTTGCCGCCCCTCACTTGCACTCTTTCCCAAGTTTCCGTGTTTACATCACCAAGTTTTATTTTGTACATACTGCAAACAATAGATGGAAGGAAATTTACTTATAAGGTTACTAATTAATTCAAATGTAAACGGCATCCAATTGTATTTATTTACCTCGAGGAAAACTCTCCATCCATTGTGCTTCCGCCAAAAAGGTATAGCTCATCTTTGACGGCAGTAAGTGTGTGGCGAGTGAGCCCTGGAGGGGTAAAGGTGGCGTTCACAGCCCGCAGAGTCCACATGTTTAATACAGCGTCGAACATCCACAGTTCGGACGACAAAGTTCCATCGGAGAGTTTACCTCCGTACAATACGAATCCAGTACCAAAGGCACATGCAGAATGACCATATCTCGGCTCAGGTTTTGTCGTGTTGGACGTCATATCATTACTATTTACTACCTCAGGTTGCTCGGTAAAATGTAGGTAGCTCTCTGAGTAAGGCGTGGGCGCGTGAGAGTACATGAGAGGTAGTGTGGTCTTATCGTGATTCGAGAATGACGATAGTAACAAATTGAATAATGAGCTCCTGTTGCCTATTTGCCAGCTGCCATCAACATTACCCTAAAATATAAAAGTTGTATTTAAAAACACGTTTACAAAATCCAAGTAAATTATTAAAATTGTATGGGTTTATCTTACCTTATTAAATAAAGTTAATAAAGACTTATCAATCTCTTCATTGGTTGGGTACCTACGTAATACTTTTCCATTTTCATCATACCACTGACTAGTTGAAAACCTACAAAGTAATTAATAAAACAATGATAAATAACATATTTAAATATGTTGCAGTAAGAAATAATTTTAATAGCGCCGGTCATCACAGTAATAAATATTAATCTTGGACCATTTACTGGACAGTAATAAAGTTCTAGTTAAATAAAAATAAATGTTATTAATTTATTGTTGTTTACTTCGTTGGCTCCTTTCATACTTTTTTATTTATAACATAGGTGCCATGTTATAAAACATACTCACACAAAATGATTAACAGTCATTACAAAATGATACCATTATATTGACCTTTGGTGTGATACAATTAGTATAAAGATCATCCAGCAACATATTTCTATACCACAGTATAATCATCAAACTTATTTGAGTGGTTTATCCATAAAATTGTTTCACATAGACAAGCGATAAGAATCACTCTTATATTATGATGTAAATAATAAAGTAATAAAGCAGTTCTCAATATAAGCACCAGAATTACATATTTTCAATATATTACTAATAAATATAAATATTACAGACCTGTAAACTTCTAATAATCCCAGCACTTTGTTCAGATCATATCCTCCAAATACATAGAGTGAATCAGTATGATTTACATACACGGCTGTGTGAGCTGCTCTTTTGGTCATCCCGCTCTCCGTATGAGACAGCCAGTGCCAACTGTTACCTTCCTTGTCATTCTTCTTTAGAGAACACGATTCACCAGAATACCTACATATAATATTAATTAAATACTATTTAATCCATTAGTAAATTAGTCTCTAATAGGCTGTTAATGGATAATGTCCTCCTTAGTTTTATTACTCTTTACACAGAAGATTAAATAAGGATAATATTCAATAAATGATCAATTTAATCGCTAGTTTTTATAAACCAATAAATTAATTTGAAAGATTTACAAAAGCAAGGAAGGAAAAATCATGAGGAAATTATTTGTAATAAATCCTTTGCAATTTATAGCTTACAGTCATTAAAATAGATTTATCTATGTTTAGAACAACAAAGGCCTTAACAATGGATAGAAATGTTTATATTTATTTTATGCCCATAACATTACAAACATAATACCTGTAGGTTTAGATTCATATGACATCTAAACTGACTTCTAAGAACTCTCAATAGCACAACAACTAGCCGTAATTTGATATAAAAGGTCAATTTAAATTTTATTATTATTGCAGGCCATCAAAACAATTGTTACATAATGTACATTGACAGCCTTACCCTTTTTTGCATGCACATCTATCTCCCTTACAGTGTCCATTATTTGAGCAGAGATTAGGACACAGTTCCACACTGCAGTCGGGGCCTCCCCAGTTGCCAACACAAAAACATTTGTTGGACACGCACAGCCCTCTCCCTGTGCAGTTGTTAGGACAGTTGTGAATAGCATACGTTGCTCGGAACCCATCCAGCACATAATTTGTGTCACTATACAGCAAAATTAACATCTGTAACAACCAAGTTATGATTATTCAATGGTTATTGTGTACTAATTAGCACTTTAACATTTTTACAATGACACTACTAAATTCTGAGAAAATTATTAAAACAAGCAATCTATTTACAAGGTCTTTGAGACTAATTCTGGTAAATACACTGGCTTTAGTAATATTGTACTTACAAATCCACTAGAAGCGGTAACATTCTGTGGTTCTGTCTTTCCACTGAAACTTCCCAGTAATGGTGCATCAAAGGAGTCACCGTCATACACAAAAACATAGTCATAGGAACATTCTGTACCCATGCGAATAAAGCTCAACGTAATGTACTGGCTCTTATTCGCTGCCTTGATGAGCCACTCGCAATGAGAGTCCTAAAACAAGATGTTTCATTAGCACTTCACTCACTAGTGTGCAAACATTTGTAGGACATGAAACTGACTTGTGTGTAGTTAGAGTTAGTTGGTCCATCGGTGATAATCCCGCTCTGGTCTGTGAACACCCTGCGAGTCTTGTCACAAGGCGCTGTGGATGCGGCGCACAGTACAGCCAGACAAATCCAGCTGATTACAACTAAACCAGCACCTTTCTCCCGTACACTTAGATAAAACATGCCTCTTCCGGATCGTCGTAAGACATAAGTCAAATATCAAAGCCATATAATCGTGAATTTGCGACTAATATAGCTAAAATGTAGAATAAACAACACTCATATAAGTTAATAGGTGACATCTACTTCAAGGCTAACCACTTAGATGAATAATGCCACAAAGGCATGAAAAACTTTTGATATGGATAAATAAAGATATAGGGCTTAAATGATATTTGCATTTAATCAGTGTTTTTAGTGGCTGGGAAATACTTTCTAACGAGTTTTTCTTACAAACAAACAATTCACAGATCCATCACAGTATTTTGACATTTGACGTAGTCGAAACAATGTTGCCAGTTAAGATAAGGTAAGGCAAAACATTAAAAATAAAAATGTGAACAACTCTATCGATTAATAAATGGAAGAAAGTGCTCTATCTTTCTTATATATAAAAATGAATTGCTGTTCGTTAGTCCTACTAAAACTCCAGAATGGCTGGACCGATTTGGCTCATTTCGGTTTTAAAATGTTTGTAGAGGGTCAGAGAAGGTTTAAACGATAACGAAGTTCGCGGGATCAGCTAGTCTATATATACATAGTAAAGTATACCAATAACGAAATTTCGATGCAACTGCTCACCATGTACCAGGGTAGCATAACTTATATGAGTATACCAATACCAAGTGTAGGTAGACGCTACTGCTCACCATGTACCAGAGCGGCAAAAAATACACCGGGCGCGGGTAATACCGCGGGGAACGGCTAGTTATGTTGATAAAAAATACTTCGAAATGCAGTCATTACTTCTTACTTCTCAGCATACATTTACATAATTAATTCAAAATATTTACATGAATCCAACATTTACTGACAAGAGAGACCAGGCTCATTTTGTGTAAGACCTATGAAACAATCAATGTTATTATGATAATATAGTAGATCCTAAAAATTGTTAGTGCAGCACTTGTTTTTTAAAGGTTATTTAACTTAGTGTTGCCAGAAACACTACCCGACAAACCAGCCAAGTGTGTATCGGGCCGTACACAGTGCAGGGTTCCGCAGTAGTCCTTAATCCGTTGGCATGGTTCGCAGTTCTCATATCAATATCATAAAGGCTAAAAATCTTGATCAAGTGAATACCTAGGTAATTCGTAGTAATCTTGTGTAAAAATTTGGCTCGATTTGTTTAAGACTTTGTTTGTAGAGAGTTTATTAAAGGTATCTAGATAAGAATATGCCTATGTTACAACACAGCTCTAGTGCCTTCTATTGCTAGCTGCGCTGCAGTAATAGCATTGATGTAGTGATTTACTATTAGGTACCTATCTATTTACATTCAACAACTTGGGAACAGGGCAGGAAGATGATGATCTATTTACATTCAACATACTGGCTAACTGACTGGTTAACTTCTACGCTTGAATATATATTGTGAATGAACTAATGATTGAACTTCGTGGTATCTACCAATTTTTTAATTCAATTCTTAGAGTTAAGTTTGTTTAATCCAATAAATACCTAGGTACCTACAAACCAATGTGTTGATGATCAGTATCAAAGAAACCACTAATTTTAAATATTCAAACAATAGGTAAGTAAATATGTACATTCCCAATATTAAGCTTCCAGAACAAAAAGCTATGGAATGAGCAGGCGGAGATGCGTGCCTATCGATCGCGCGTGCTGCTGACTCCGCAATCCTCTCGGCTTGCTACTACAGATACATGTTGATGTTCCATTAATACTTTGTGCTGCCTATACAAGTGAAATAGATATTACAGAAATGTTGTCGATTATAGAAATAATACCTTTTTGGTAGACCTTTTCAACTCCTAGGTATGTAGGTAAGTAGGTTCTAGTCTCCTCCATCATTGTCATGGAACATACAGGACAACATCCACTTCAAAAGTGGGATAATTCTACAGCAAATTAAAAAATCCTTTTTTGGAATACCTATGTTCGGCCATTCAGAGAATGCGTTCCTGACACGTCGCGATTGAACTGACGACGTAACTACATTCATTGATTATTGATATAATAATGTTGTTTTAATGCTCCTCAATTGTTAAAACGGTAAACAACCAGCAAAAATATTTTTATCGTAACTGCAACGCCATTGCAAAGTTACGTCGTCAGTTCAATCGCGACGTGTCAGGAACGCATTCTCTGAATGGCCGAACTTATAGTTAGTATTTTTGATTAGACCCAGCGCGTAGGTAAACAATAGATACCTACCTCAGATTTATCATGTAAAGACATACCTAAGTTAACAGTGTAGCTGGTTCTAAGCAAGTAGGGACACGAAAAAGTATCGATGCTTTGTGGTATCGAGTACATTCCAGTTCGATACCGATACTTTTGTACTCGATACTTTGCATTCGATACTTTTACTCAATAAGTAAAAGTATCGAATCCCAGGTATCGTATCGAATGAAGAATTTAATTTAACAGCGCTTTCTAGCTCACTACTACTTATAAGCTACTACTTATCGGCACAGGTTTCGCCACTTTCAATAGATCCCTTAAAACAATGGGAAGATATGAAAGTAGTATTCCCAAAATTATATAAATTGGCACGAGAATATATATCAATCCCTGCGACGTCAGTACCTTCAGAACAATTATTTTCTAAAGCAGGAAGTACCATCACAAAAATTCGAAACCGCTTATCTCCAAAAAGGCTCAACAAACTTCTATTTTTAAGTGACTGTACGGAGGAGGAATGGGATCTTTAATCTACTACGCGGGTGAAACTGTGGGACACTGCTAGTTTTTAGTATACCTCAAATAACTTAATATTGTTTCCTTTTGCTACATTTTCGATTTGTTTCATTCATTCCATTTTTCTATTATTCTATTAAAGTGTACCAATACCATTTGTTTTTTATGTCCTGCTGAATTGAAGTAAAACTGACATTATTTACTGACTGATATTGACCAAGCAAATTTTGATCTAAAAAAGTACTCGATACCTTGAAGTATCGATACTTTTGTTTCGATACTTTAATGAGTACGATACTTTGTTATCGATTCTACTCATGAGTACGATATCGATACTTTTGCTTCGATACCATGTCCCTATAAACAAGTTTTAACTCTGCAGAAGTTATTCATAAAAGATAGATAAAACACAAAATATGAATCTTAGCTGCTCGTTAAGAAGGTACAAGCTTAATGTTCATTAGGTTTTTCTTATAAATAGATATGTCGAGGTGCTAGAGGTGTCGGTGACCTATTAATTATTATTTGACCGCAGATAGGTACGTGATTAAACTTGATTGATTTTTCGTCTTGGTTGACAAAACGCAAAGCATCAAGAAATTAAAAATTATGTTTTATACCAGCCACAACAATATGCGTGGCATTTACTTGAGGACCTATTTAGATATGATAAGTTAGTTATTAAACCTCGAAAAAAGAGTTGGGTCCGTATTTTTTGTGGCACTTGATTAACTTCTATTCACTGGTTGCAAATAATTTGTACTTATATTGTCGACTCATTATACAGGCGTGCACCATATTTATGAAGGTGAAAATTAATAAATCATAAGCGCACGTGAGAGACGCCGAGGGCTGTTGAAGTTTTTTCATCCGGAATGAAGTGATAACCGCTAATGACGCACTCTTAACGCCGACTCATCCGCTACACCATCAAGGCTAAATTAAATTATCGCCATCCGACATCATTATGAACAGTACAGAGTGCATCATGATCAGTATACCTGACAAGTATGCTATCCTATATTTTAAAACGTAGTAATAAATCTACCTTTCTTATGTGGTACGTACTTATCGATAGGCTTAGGTATACGGTCGACCAAGGTCGATGTTTACAACAGCTAAGTTAATTGTTTTTTTTTTTCTATAGGTTATTTATAGATATCTCCATCTTCAAAGCCTTCACCCGAGGTTTTAGTTAGAAAAAATAAAATAACGGAAAACGCAAGTCCAGGGGCCCGATTCTCCTAATTTTACTTAAGCAACATACGATTCACGTTCGACTGCGATCCAATCCCGACTCAATTACGATTGACACGTATGTGGCATTCCGCTATTTATTCTTTGATATAAACGTTTTTATCCTTTTCTGTCATTCAATAATGAATCATTTTGTCTGCAAATGATTAACTATTGCAATATGATTGTAGAGCAAACTACCGTATAGAGCAAAATCACCAAAATAGCAGACCAATCGCAAACCAATCGAATGTCGTTGGAATACGATTGGTCTTAAATTAGTAGCAGAATGCCCGATATGGTTAAAACTACTATTGCGATCATATTGCGATTCGATTCCTATTCGATTTTGACATTATTAACTTAGGAGAATCGGGCCCCTGGAGATTGGATTAGAAATTTACTCTCTGAAGCCTTGCACGTTTCGTATGTACAAAATTGTCCAATGAAAACAGTCTGATTAAAAATACTGCTTAGAATTTCCCAAAATTTTCCGCCACTGCAAAAGGGCCCATGAACAACAAAAAGATTTTCAAATTCAGTTTGGGTGCGGATATAAAAATATGTAATCTAGATATTGTTGTTCGTATGGATAAACAAAATATGTATGCCCTTTTCGTAAACAAAAAGATCATTTTAAAAGTGTTCTATAAAGTCCAAAATTAAAAGGTTGTAAATTATAAGCGGCGCGGTCCACCGCCCTGTCCTTGATAGCCGGTCTTGTGAGCGACTGACCGCGCGTGACGGTCCATTCTAAGCGCACGTTTACTATGTAAATTAACTGACCTCCGCCGGTCATTTTTTTAGCAGAAAAAGCAAATATTGTCGCTGCTGTTTACACTGGCGCCCGCTTTTAGATACACGTCCACACTGGCTGGTATGTTGCGCTATGTAGGTTTTTCTTTTCCTTGACTATTTTCCGGCATCTATACTTAATATTATAAAGCTGAAGAGTTTGTTTGTTTGTTTGAACGCGCTAATCTCAGGAACTACTGGTCCGATTTGAACAATTCTTTCGGTGTTAGATAGCCCATTTATCGAGGAAGGCTATAGGCTACTTTTATCCGGGTTCGTGCAGAGATTCCCACGGGATGCGGGTGAAACCGCTGGCAGAAGCTAGTTAAATATAAAAATAAACTCAAAGCGAAACTTAGATGATTATTAGCACTTTTTTCTACTCATAGGTTTAATGAACATGTTCATTAAATGATTACGCCCAAAATAAAATTGTATCTTGTACGTGGTAGCTAACGCTGTTGGTAGCATTGCGAACTTTGAGTTTTTACAAGTTTGAGAGTTCTTCATCAATACAGTACTTATATTTAGAGAACACTATAAGGTACACTAACTGTATTGAAGTCTGGTAGACATGTAGCTTCAGGTACCTATTTACGACAGTCGTAAAGCTGCAAGCCCATTACTTGAAGCAGCGTCAATTCCACACGACGTCGTGAGGACACCGTGGGGAGGACTTGGGCCGCGGGCCACATCATCATACAAATGGCACATTAGCGACCGCGTCCGAGCCGTCCGCACGCCGGACGCACCTTATCTGCCTCTCAACTATATTTGTTCTGCACCGGATTACCAGAGATTTACCACGGTCGCCGACCGTTAACAAGCGATTAAACGTCCTCTACAAATACGAGTTAAATTTAATGTTGCGCGTGACCGCTTGGATTTTAAAACATTTGTGAAAAGTCTCATAAATGTTGGGTTCGGTTTAGATAAGGTGCAGCTGCTATTTAAATTCTCATTATACTAAATTACCAACATAGCAAGCTATCGGATCGAATCCAGTGGTTATTTTCCCCAGGTTCAGTTCGATATTCCCTGCACCGAATTTTGACGGGTTTTTCATTAAGGACTCTCACCGAAGTCTTTGTTTATGAGCCCAATTATATGTATTTACTTGTAAGTGTAAGTTAGTTAATAGTTAGTGTGGACATTTGAAATAGAATATATTTTTTGGTAGATTGTTTCAAGCTTTTTAATGTTGTTTATGTCATACCGAATTCGTAGTACATATTTTCAAATGCGTAGCACTCGCGTAGCTGACTCGTAGCATCGCGTAGCGTAGTATAGCTGCACAGTAGGCCCGAGACGCGGGAGCGATAACGCGGCTCCGCTATAAATCAGCGCTGTCGATGCGGAGCCGCCCCATTGCAGCTCGCGGCTTGATTTGTCGCGTCCATCCCACGAAGCTATGACCGCTAGTGATGTAGTGAAACTCGATATATCGATGAATGTTGTTTTTTTACTTGGTAGCTGGTTGGTATATTTCAGCAAAAAAAAAAACAGCACGATATTGATAATATTTTTATGCAGGACTTTAGCATCCTTAAGAAATCATTAAGCGTAAAGAGGTTCATTGTTTAGGCAAAAGGGAATCAAAACATCTGATATTTTGTTAAAATCTCAAGATCAATATACCTCTAGATAGTACTAATATTAACTAACTAAAAAAGGTTATTTATTTGTGTTCCGCAATAGCACCTACTACAAACTGAACATCGACAAAAGCTAACCACAAATAAGTAGATACAAATCCACACTAGGCCATTGATATGGAACCAATAAAGCGCTCAGTAAAATAAAATGTCCTCGCGGTCAAACAAATCTGCACTATACTATTGTGACCCGCTTGCATAATCACTTACGAGATATAAATACGACGTTATACGGATTAGACAACGTACAGAACAATCTGCCTTTAGCCACCTATATCTACTCATTCTACAAAGAAAATAAGAGCAAAGATTTTTGATTAATTAATTTCTTATAAGTAAGTTAATTTTATAAATATGAAAGATGTGGATGTTTGGGTGTTACATCCTGAATAACGCTTCAAAAGTTTTGGTAGAGATTGTTAGTAGTACCTACTTCTATACTTAATTTTAATCTTGTGGGTCATAATATGTATTCTTGGTGTCATAATATACACCGCTTATAATACTTTCTAAGTAACTAAACACGTGAAAACAAAACACTTCATTATTCAGTTCAACACAATATTAGTAGAAGGGAACACTGACCCTTACATACTTAACATGACGGTGTTAACTGCGACCTAATTTCAGATTAATACGCTTAAGCGGAAACCTCACTAAGCAGGTTCAAATGGCACGCGGAAGACCGGCCCGTTACGGGTGAACTTCGACGACTAAACTAACCAGCTTAAACACTTTATTATGTTTATTTTACTTTCCCGATTCTTCGCCATTACGCAACTTTTGTAGATTTATAGTTTCCGCCCCGTTCATTATCTGTATTGAGCAAGCAGTGGACGCGTGGCATAAATCTGAATGAAACGCAGCAAATAGCCTCCCGCCCTACCGAGTTTTCCTCGACTTATGTTAACTTTGAGAAGTTCGCACAACTTCCCTTACGAGACTTTGATACGTTAGCTAATCTGTATTAGATAAGTGCACTCATTACTTCGCTTGAGATGAATTGGATTGTTTTAGTAACGAACTCTATTATTCTAATTGTATTTATTTACCCTAAACAAGAAGGAATATTTTTTCAGTCTCCGTTCCTTGCCAACAGGAACAAGAATAAAAGAAATATAGCGGAAGCTATAACCCGTCCTATTACCAATTCCCTCTGTCCTGTATCCTAAATATTCAGGTTTTCCTTTGTTGGCATTTTTCATGTAGTTAAGAAAAACAAGGGCGCCATAACTCTCGTGCCGGTTGATCAGATAGCATGATAATGGCTGTAATGGATCCTGGTCAGCGGCCCGCATGCAAATAAATCTGCGGCCCGATGCAATGATGTGTGGAAAATGGCAGTCACCCCTTGCCGCACCGGCCGGCCCCGCGGTCTCGGGCGCCTCTACACGGCAACCAGCAATAAAACAAATTACCTAACATTTGTAAGTGAATTTTATTGTTATTTTATGTTTTATTATTTTATGCCTTGTGTTATAGTGTATAAGTCACTGTGATACCATTTTTTGCACACCGTACAGTTACCAACTTATTATATTTTCATAAGGGACGTTAAAATAAATTAGTTTTTCGAAATGATTGAAAAATATGAATTAGATTACAAAAATAAATAAAAGGTCATTCATAAAAAAGGGAGTTTAAAAATAACATGAAATATTATAATAACCCCATTATTCTCCTTCGAAAAAATAAATAAAAAAATGCGTTTAAATTTACCATTACAATAGCAAAGAATTTTATCGGGGAATCGTTGAACAAATGTGAACTGTCTTTATTAGAATTGGTTCGAGTAAAGTTATCATGATTACTGCGACGACCCCGTATCACGGAGGCAGTTACTGCTGGACAATCTTTACCTGATGCTGTTGTTTTATCCGGGAAGTGGGCAGCGATAAAAGTCAGGGCAAATGGCAGTCAATAAAATAAATAGCATCGGCAGGGTGTTCTGTAAATAAGTCGGTGCCCGGGCTCGGGGCGACGATCGCCTTTTTTATTGGCGCCTCGATTGCTCTCGAAACAACGAGTGTGAAGGCGGCGGGCGGCGGGCGACGCATATTGCACTGTCGCGCTGACGCTGCAGATTATACTCACAGATTAGAAATAGAATTCCCCGCGATGTTGCGGCATTGTCTGCTACAACACACTTATACTCAATTGTTATGTCGTCTTCATTTTTTAGTCCGCGACCTGTCACCCGGCGAAGTGCCTCTGCTCATCTTGTTCAAAGTTATTTTCTGTAGCCTTATCTCATCTGCAACAAAGCTAAATTTTCTATCACCTATACAAATTAACTTAAAACTATTTTGCATCTAGAGATAACCTGTGCAGTGAACTTGTCATTTCGTACTGTTGTATCAACCTACACATACTTGAAGGAATATAACATTCTGTCCTCTTAAATATTTTCTTAAATCTGTCACTTAACTATCCAGTAGCACTTTATCGTTAATTCAGTGTCTCGAGAGAATTGTTCAGATGGGATAATAAAGTATTCCGCACGTATCGCGGTCGCGAGGCTCCCGGATAGATGTATTAATTTGTAAGAATTTGTCGTCGGACCCTCGCAAGTCCCCTGCCCCGCAAGCATTCCAATCACGCACAACAAGCTGCGTAATTGCACCTAATAATTTTCTTAAATAGCTACAAATCCCTTGCACATCCTACGACACTAACGCTAAATGACATTCTCTACGATACAGTACTAAAACCCGAACGTAGTAGTATGCTTTATGACGGACATCATCTGTAAAGAATAATAAAAAAACGGCAATTTCGTTAAGTTTTATGAGCTACGAGTGAATGACCTTCAGTAGTGAGTTTTATATGTATTGAGTTGGACAGTGGTATAAGGAACGTGGCGGAGGTGTCAGTGCATCGCCGTGGGCCGTGGGTCGTAGCACCGGTCCCGCGGGGCTCGTCAACATACCACCAACCTAATCCAATCACAACTGCACACGCCCACCTTTACTGACGCATGTATTTCAGCACAGATAACACTACAGAATATTGATGACAACTTTGGCGAAAAATTTTTAACCGAAAACCATTACGTTTATTGTGACCATTTAATATTAATTTAAAACTTTACACTTAAAAATAACTTAATTGTTATCATCCAACCAAATTGAGTGAAAATATTAAAGTGACGCGTCAATAAAGCTGATAAAGCTCCAGGCTACGAGCGACGACTACGCGCTACGAGCGTAGCGGCGTCGTAGACGCGCTTAGTTAATTTACCTAAGCACCTTACCGCTATCTGTTTTGCGCCCGCGCCGGATTATGCTAATGATGAATTGTAATTCTCTTATCGCGCTTTGTCTACCTACAGGTTTGCAACAATATAATAATTGAATTATACATCCAGTCTATTTGCATTCCTTATAGAAAAGCGAACCCACATTGCTGTAGCTAGTGATAAAGTACGGGCAATAAACTGAAATCTACCACGCCTACGCTCAATTAGTCACAAAACGAATGGTGAGACGTTAGGGAAAGACGAGGTGTATCAAAGGTGCAGTTATTAGAGGACTTGATTCGTCCACGGAGGTTGGTCACGGAGGTAATGGGCGCGAGACGCGAGGGGACCGACAATAAGTCACCGGGACCATCCGATAGCAGCAAATCAATGACCACCCTGCTATGATACATGGGATTAACCGACGTTTATAGTTTTAGCTACGGTCGACGAATTAATACCGAGGAGGTGCGTGCTATCGGTGACATTAATTTTTATGGTTGTTGATAGAAATGTTTTATGAGTATTTTAATTGATGGCTCACAGAAGGTATTACATAAAGGGGATCATTATTTGCGAAGATTTTTTAGAGACACTTATTTCGCGGTGGTCAACAAATAGTTTTATTGTGTTAGTAGGGTAGAATAAAATTGTGAGCGTCCACCTGTCACGAGCACTGCTGTCAAATTGCGTCGGTGTCGTGCAGTTAGGGACTGTGCTGAGGGAGTCTGTCACCGCTGTTCGTGTTTTAAGGCGCGAGGGTCGCTTGTTAGCGCGAACGTGCTCGGTGTCACCGGTAAACACGCGGGTAGATAACAATCTATTTGGATTGCCTCTATATTTCATTTTTCCCGTGTGCACCGCTCTAACTAGATAGAGGTGCCGCGTCACATGAACGAATAAGGGAAATACGGGTCTGTTTCTTCTGTAACAAGGTTTGAACGTATTTTATATTCTTGTCTTTTAAACAGGTACATTTGCTTGCCTTTATGGAGAACTTTATTCGAGTTCCATGTCTTCTATTTTTTATTTGTGTGGGATTTATGTTGGTATTATCTCTATTTTTATATGCATTGTAACTATTTTTGGATTATAAGGTTTTTTTGGTTTTAAAACTTTAGTTTGGCCGAAAACCAAAGTTGTGCTTTTGACCGCCTTGCTTAGCCTTCTTCACCTTGTTTTCAAATTTTCAAAGCTAAAAAGCTTCACGAAATCAAATATTTATTTAATAAACCCAATAGAACATTCGAAATCACGTTAAAACTACCACGGAGGTGTGATGCGACGGTTAGTTAGGCAGTATTTACACTGCGCGACCTCCTTGGTCAGTTGATCGCTTGTGCACACAACGGGCGCTCCGTGTGTAACCACTCTAATACAATCACAGATGCCAGGCTGATACTGTGCAACGCATATGATTTTGCTGAAATAACTTTTCAAAAATATAATAAAAACAGGAAATTGTTACCATCAAAGATCCATTGTAAAGTAACCCCCAAAAGTAGCTAGTGATGCTATACAGTACACGTTCCCTGAAAGAGCTCCAGCACCATAGATATTGAAGGGGTTTTATTATTTTTAAAGTGCGCGCTCGTTTGCACGCGAATGGGCCACTTAACCACGGAGACAAGTTCCCGGTTGTGCGCATAGATTTCCCATACTAACTGTATTAGCCATCTTTATGTGAGGGATAACTGTTCCGCCACGCTTTTTACGTGTTATTTTTTAAGAATGAAAGTAAATTTAGAATTGTTTAACTACAAACAAATCAATAAAGTTTTGATAGGTTTTATGCAGCAAACTTGATGGAATGATATAATGTAAGTTAGTTCATGAGGGTGAATGTTAGTTGGCAGGCAATAGGCTCGTTATCAGAGCTCTCTGCAATAGGCGTAGTGTCAGAGAACGGATCGGACGGAACGCCGGACGTGACCGGGTTCACGAGACGATCTTGCCGCGAGAAGATGACACGAGTCCATTCTCAGCAGTGAGACGTCACGATAAATAAATACTTCGACAGAATTTTAACGGGAGAACGAACAAAAAAATCCACATAGCATACATTCATCTATGTAAGCCTAGGTACATAGTTTGTAGTCTTGTTTTAATAAAATAAATACAACACTAACAATGTCAACTTGAGATTCTACAGTGAAAACGTACACCCATACATGCCTTTTGAATATCTTCGCTTGTCAAATTTAATGCGCCCTCCATCCGCACTATCAGTCGAACCCCTGTCGATATCACTCAATGTAGTAGTCGTTTTATATGTTAAAAAAGAAACATCGGTGGAATAATAAAACATTAGATACATTTTACTTTATTTCCTGGCAATCAAGAACATAAAAGATGTAATTCTTCTTCATGGGACATACTTACTTTTTGGAGTGCAACTAGATTGACTTTTCATAAGACCAAATCTTAAAAAATACAAGATAAAAAAATAAATTCACTCCCTTAAACTATAACAATAAGTGTTATGGTTTAATTTGTATTTATCATCCGTTAAAATGCGAATTGGTAAAACGGAATCGCTAATTTGCAACCCCTCCGCTGCGGTCGGCTGGTGTGTGAACCGCGAACGCATTTGATTCTTATTCATGGCTCGGGGGACGCGTCGACCGCCTAACAATTTGATAATGTATTCACTTGATAAAGCGGAAGGTGGTACTTCGGTACTTCGCGAGTCCCGCATTAAAAAACCAATTACAGCATGGCTAAATCGCGCCGTCGTTGCTCTCGCCTATTTGTCAGACTCCGGAGGGATAAAGAGTATATTCTAAATTTAATTTCACGCAATTTAAAAATTTGGGGGACAGTCAGAAACGTTATTTTTTATTGAGCGCCAGTTATGAAGTTTAAAACGATTTTAAGGGAGTCAATTCATGAGAAGGGTAGCCGGATCAAATCAAAAGAGATGTGTATTTATTTGATTATAATTACTAGAACTTAGTTTCTGCAATAAACTATTGCATTATCAAAAATCACTGAACTGCATAAAAACTATGTTCTGCGAGTTTTTCGACTAACCTCTGTGCACAGTTACTCGTCTTTTAGACTCGGTAGAGAAAACTGAATATACCTGAAAACTAAATAAGCTTGCTTGGAATTTGAAGTCTCGTAACTATGTGACACCTGACACATCAGAGATAATAACACATCTAGCATACTACTATATTCTTAAGAGGTCAGATCAGAAGTGGTACTTGAAAATGAATAACACACGTCTATAAACATTTAACCTGGTAAGGTTTATTTCTTACAAAGGATTTAGCAGAAGCCAACTTTGAATAGCAAATACAATAATATATATGCAAATACGATAATTAATTATAGGATCACGATGTGACATCTTCAACGTCCGTCATCCTTCCATCCGTCATAATTTCTTCTTCTATACCAGCCCGGTCAGGCCAGGTTGGTAGCAAGGAGGATTCATATCTAACAATATATATACTTACTTGTTTTATCTCTGAACTTAATATAATTCACCTTAAACCATTAGCCCTTAACTATATCCTAAAGTTTTCAAAGAAAACAATTAAAGACTTTAAAAGAAAAGTCAGACTATATGTCAGGGGGCGAGGGCAAAGGCGATGTAACAAACAGCCGCCCTAATACAATAACGGCCGGAACAAACTGCGCTATAAAATATCACCAGTGAATAAATCAGTTTTGCCGTGATGCGCCGACCCTCCACCTACCGTTACTATCAACGATTTATGGTCATACGATATTGTATAACAGATAAAATAATAATTGTGCACATCTAAAAACAAAGCCTTGCTTTCACGTAATTAATTGGTTTCTAATAAATTGTATTTGTTGCACACTGTATTTATGAAGCATTGCAGCATTTTGCAATTATATTTAATTTCAGAGTTTCTTTTGACATTTTCCGCGTAACTATATAATTTTCAGGTTGAAGTCAAACTCAACTATTGAATAAGTGCTTATGAAGCCAATCATCAACAGTGGAAAATTATAGTTGGTCACGGCGAATGCACACACGAAGGCGTTACACCAAGCGTCGTACGCGTCAAGCGTGAGCTGAACGCAATCTCAGCATCAGTATGCGGCGCAGCGAGCGTGAAGCAGAGACGCGGCGAGGCGCGGTGCGGCGCGACATCGCACGCCACGGCACGCGGCGCGCACTGATTGAGCCGCGACAAGTTAAACGATTTGAAACAATTTAATAGAGATCAAAAATTCAGGACCCCAGAAGCCCGCACAAACTTTTGAAGTTTTTCCCTCGCTAAAGGGATTATCGGTGAGCGGAAGCTTAGGGGGATATTTTATGGTTTTGTGGACTTCCTTATATTTTTTCCTTAATTCGGGCACTTGTACTGAACAAATGCCCGCCCACATACGTTTCCAAAATGTTCTTATGCAGGCCAGAAACTGCACATTTGCCTTTATATTTACCATTTATCAAGAATTTGATAGTTTCAAATTCAAAACAAAATGCTACATACAACTTTGCGGCCTCTAACAAACGCTCTGTCATGGTTTTTATTAATTGTACTTTTTTTAAATCTTCGTTATTGTAATTTAAGTATTTTCTGCATTATGTCACTTGGAAAAGTTCAAAATTAAAATAATTAAAAACCTATCCAGTTTAAAGCATTCCTTACTTAAGCTTCCAATAACATTCTAAGATCCCCATGAATATCCAAAAATGTAATAACTCACGAAAAGATTGTTTTCAATCTGCGGATACATACGTTACATTTATCGAAGGAATAACGTGAGCTTTAGGTTATTATGGTCCCTGATCGAGTTCACGTATCTACTCCACTTCTTTGCTGGAACGCTATCAACGTAAATATCTGCACATTTTTACTGCTTCTTTGACAAGGTACTAAGTTTTTCCGATGTGTGTACTTTCACTCTTGCGTCAAGGGTATAAGGTGGAGATTTGACATCGTGTTTGCACATATAACTTTGTCGTCCTAAAAACGTGGGCGATATGCGATTGCGTTATGATAGGATCAGGGTTCAGCGGAGCGCAGCCCGTGAGAGAGGCGCTCCAAGCAACTGCTGGAACACGTTACTGTATGATGTTAATGTCATTTTAAACGTGGCAAACTCTTTGTGCTCCTGCATACCTTCAGCAAAGCATTATTTTGCAAATGCTTTGGTATACATACACTAAGATAATATTAAAGGTGCTTTGAACTTGTTTATGGGATATTATTTCTTAACCCACCTTTAAGCCCAAACTTGATTTTCAGGCAATCCAAAACCTGAAATAAGTCCTCATCTTGTAAGTCAGACAGAAGCCTTGTCCGTACCATAAAGCCGTAATATCATATTTCTTTTTATGCGATCTCAAGTAAAGCCGGTGGTACAAGCCAATGTACATTGCTATGAGGATTATTGCGAGGTATAATGGAGCAGAACGGCATCCCCAATCGGCTCATTCGATAGACACAGCCGAGCGGAACGGACTCCCCTGCACGCATCAATCGCACTATCGCACTATTGATTGTCGCTCTAAACTTATTGCTTGCATTTCAATCAGAAATACAGAAACCCTTTCTTATGCCAGCACATCCATTTCCCGATGCTTATACAGTTTATCTTTATATAGTTTTTCCAATTACCTATGCAAACCGGAGTGACCAAGGCGTATAATTAACACAAAATGTACAAAATTGTATCATTTTAGTTTTTAGAGGTTTTCAGTTTGTAGACGATCAAAGTGATGGCAATTTCAGGTTCGATGACTTTCAGGTTAATGTATCAAATTAAGTAATCTTGGAAATTACTTCAAATACGTAAATGCTACCTACGCAGGTAGGTATGCACTTTATGTGAGAGTCCTATAAGACACGATACAAATACTAATAAAGTTATAAAATAAATAATCAACCATCCATAAGTACAGGTAGAGCATTACAACAAAACAATACTGTGAATTCAATGTTTATTGCCAACCAAGTGTCATATAGCAATGACAACATTTCCTCAGTCAGCACTTTGTGTGTGTCTCCAGTTGCATACTCGTGCATTTATTGGTAAATTTAAAAGTTGTTATATATTGTCTTAATAACCGACTTAAAAAAATGAGGTGGACTGTGTTATATATTTACCTACTCGAAAATACCAATCAGTAACACCAGATAACGTCGAGCCTAGCAAAATTTTATAGAAGTGCCTCTGTCATTCAAATGTCTTTTCATTATCATATAACTGCTGTACGCCCTAAAATATATACATAGGAACATGGCCATTTGCTCGAAGATCCTGAGTTTTACATGTACAATACTTTTGCATCAGTAATAAATTTAATTTTGAATCCGCACCCCTACTACAGGATACCTGCCGGTCAGTCTATGGTGGCTACCTTGTAAGGTTTTTGCAGACAACCAATATCCGAAGCTTGTCTTCCATGTGATTCATAGCCATTGAAGTGAAATAATCCGTTAGATTAATTTCAAGAACTACCAAACAGTCCGATATAATTCCTAGAAAATCCTTCAGACCAAATACGTTTATAATGACTTCCTTTGATGAAATTCAATCCTTTTCAACGTCTTCGAATCTCATCAGTTTCCGTTTGAGTTGCTCATATTAAGAAGGGATTATATTTTTATAGTACTGGCACAACACAAACACAATCATGATTAATCGGATCTGGACAAATGGCCGGTCATTTGTGAGAACGATCGGAGACCGTGAATGTCCCGGTGACTATCTAAAGTATCGAGATAATAGGTGCAGGGGCCGAGCGGCCCCCCGCGCTGGCCGGCCCTGGGCCACTAAGGAATAATGTAAGTGTCCGGGGCGACATTTGCACCGAACTGCCGACGACCTCCGCCTCTTACTTATGCGGTTTTTAATATTTTTATTGTAATGGCCACGGTCACTTTGGAACAAAAATTCTATGGACACGACTTCTCCTTCATCTGACACAAGAAAGGCTATTAAATAGAAATTACTAGATATGTATATAGACAAGTGGTGATTTACAATTTGTCAATATGCATATATTTTATCAAAATTCTGAAAACCTTTACTTACATTTGTATTGCATGCTAATCAGCATAGCTCTATCTTTCAGATCTTTTGTTTGTCATCTTTGTTTCAGCACAAAAAATATCTTATGACGATCAAACACTACGCCTACATAAACAAAATTCCTATACTAACAATACAAGGAAACTCGCCAAAGATTTTCACAGTTCCTGCATCCTGAGGTAAAGGTTGTATAAGAACGTGTAAAAAACAGCTGTGACTTACCCCCGCGACACCCTTGCGGTCACCGTTATTGTTGGCGACGGCCAGCGCACTAAAACTGCCCATAAAACACCCGCCACCACCGATACATATCTACACTTATTGAAACTTTCCATTTCCGATATTAATAATTTTAGAACTCCAACTATGTTACGTATGAGGAGACGCCGGATTTTCTCATCAGAACTTATTTGTGCGTCGCGTCGTGACATTGTTGTAGTCTGCAGGTGTCGGTGAAGGTGGTACTTAGGGGCAGTCTCTATATTTTTAGGCACCCTATGTTTTCTTCCCTTCTCGTAATTAGGTTAGTGTCTCTTCTGGTTACATCAGTCTTCGAGATAATAGACATATTTTTAACCCTGTATCTACTTATTTGTGAAGGTATAAAATATAATAAAACTAAGTATTAACATGTTAAGAAAGAAGTAATATATTCTTTTAAGATTTTCATGAACATCAGAAGGTTTTTTTTTTTTTTATAATGTCGGGACACCTTTTTCACACACGGTCGGTTAGCCCCATGGTAAGTTATTTATTAACTTGTGTTATGGGTGCTAACACAACTGATAAACTACATATAGCTACATATATACATATTTATAAATACATATCATAACACCCAGACCACGGACAACAAGCATGCTCATCACACAAATGTCGACCGAACCGGGAATCGAACCCGGGACCTCAGGTCCGGCGGTCCGGCATGATGACCATTGCGCCATCGAGGTTTTCAAATTCATATTGTTTCAAAAATCGGCCCATGTGTATGTGTGTCCAATAAGTCAGCAGGTAAGGCGAAGAGGACCTAACTGAACAAATATTAATAAAAGAAGTCCGTTTGCGACTGGAGAGATAATATACGAGTTTGAAATAAAATCTGTCAGTGACCATTTATGGCGGAGTCCTGTTATTAAAATGTAGCGGGGCGTCAGGTCGGGGGCGGCGTCTCCGCGCCGGCTGCGACCACGGACGCGATCTGATTTATGTCCCGACCAGCAGTATTTTATTCGGCGGGCGCCTCAAGAAAACTATAAGTTTCCGTTCGGCAGGACCAGGGGAGTAGCCCAGTAAATATTGTCTCCGCTCGCTGCATCAATACAGACAGATATCTATATTTATTGCGCTACTTTGTAAGATAATTTAGTAATGGATTGGGATCATCACAGTTTTATTCTCTAAATATGTTGCTAACAAGACGATTTATTAAACTGGTGGAAGTTTAGTGTGCTGTTTACATGCATATTCCTTTTGCTATCTGATTGAAACTTACATACCTAGTTTATTAACTTGAATTACGTTTAACGTGTAGTCAAGTTATAATCACATTGATATCAATATCATAACTAGGTGTCATGGGAGACAGCGACTCTAACGAAGCCAATTGGTCTGTCACTGCATTCTGTTAGAGGTAGGGCAGCACTACGTGAGTCGCCACCCTTCACCCTTTAAGTACTGAAACTGTCATACATATCATAAATGATAATAAGGCTCTCCTAACCATACAAGAAGTTAAATACTAAATTGCGATGAATTTTCAGTCAGATTTAGGTTATTGTGTATTTTTTGTATTCAATCATAGAAAATATCCGATTTTTCAAATTTCGAAGGATCTTACACCAAACTTTATAGGCACATCGTCATGTGCCAACATAAGCGAATTAACAATTGAAGTGCCAATGCATTGGGGAGTCCTAGGCATCTTTATCTACGGCACATAAACAACAAGGCCTAAAGAACCAAAGATAATCACTATCAGATAGTAGAAAGGAGTTCGATAAGTCGTCACGGCTGTCTCGGCTGATGAGTGATGTGCCCCCAGCACACGACCCGGTGCTAATGAGTCGTCAGTGTCTCGGGACCCCGCCCCGAGCTCGATGATCAACGCCTCCTGCCACTGGGTGACGGAACAACCTTAATTCCTTTAATATAACTAATTTACTTTGTTATCGTCCATTTTGCATTTTAATTGACACTTTATGGATAGAGTAACGATTTCCAGGATAAAAATCATTCCTATAAACATGTACAATAGGCAATTACAACTCAGTTAGACTAGAGTCTAGTCACTAGACAAAGCTAGGGTAGGAGTCAAGATTCTTATTTTAGTCTATTACTTAAGTTTCAGAGTCGTTTATAAATCGTAGGTGGATGAAGCCTTTAAAGTACAGCTTATGAAGCTTTGCTTATTTATTTATTAGTATTCAGGAAAACTACTCGTGTACCTATCCTATCCTGAAGGCTGTTAATTTTGGCGTTAATTATAAAAGTTTTGATGGAGCGGAAGGTAGATTATAACTATAAAATAATAAGCACAAAACATTGACTGTTTTGTCGTCTTGACAAAAACCTTACAAATATTTCTTCCGTGGCCCATGAAAACATTTGAATGTATCATATAAATATAGTATCCCATAGAAGCCAGGCGTAGTATTCATTACCCGGTCATTGAATAAATCTAAGTCCAATTACGTGATTGGATTAGCCACCGGTCGCGGCTCAACGCCTGTCACCTATCTCGGGTACTTAGTTGGCACACGTAACAATCAATTATGTAGCTATTGTTATCGGCTAGGAGATTGTTATAAACTTAATTAGATGGGGATTTCTATTTGCACATAAACTTATCAAAAGGGTTCTGTAATGTCTGCTTAATAATTGGGAATCGAACTACTTTCTCTGAACACTTTGTGATACTTCCTAACTCTTGTTGACTGGGGTGAACAACCTCGCGACATAGTTACCTAATTAATTAATAAAATTATAATTTTGCAATTATTACAAAAAAGTTTTAGCGTAGCAATATAAACATAACAATCGAATCGATATTGCCCTGTAATCATTTCAGCTTTAGATGCAAATGTCGCAATATTTTATTGTAGGAATGTTAAAGTATTTACATAAATACACGAATGTCCTTATTTTTGTATGTGCAAAAGTATTTAATTTAATCTGAGTAGGAACTAAAGTTACTCCACCAATCAATTGTAATTTTTTGAACATTAACCGTCTTACCACAAAAACTTTTAAACGTCAGTTTATGCCTTGTCTAAAAAAATGTCAAATTATGACATTGACATATGGTTCATTTTGCAGCCAAAATTTTATTAGACAAGTGTAAAACAGGGTTTAAAGTTTTTGTAGTAAGGCCCTATATATTTTATAATCCTAAACATATTTGGCCTTACTACAAAAACTTTAACACCTGTTTTACACTTGTCTAAAAAATTTGTGGCTGCAAAATGAACCAATATGGCAACGTCATAATTTGTCATTTTTTTAGACAAGTCTTAAACTGACGTTAAAAAGTTTTTGTGGTAAGACGGATTTTGTTTCAAATAAGAAAATAATTAGATATTAAAATCGGTTTTACGCAATCCTAAATTGCTACTCCAACATATACCTACAACCACCCTACATAAACCATCTAGTTTTTATAATTTGGTAACCCAATTCTCCATAGAGATGTCACTGCGCTGTTCTTTGGGCTATTTCGCATTCGATTTTTTTCCGTCTCGTGTTCGAGTATGAGAATAATATCTAAAATCATGAAAATACAGAACCCTACGCCAGCGTGCCCCGACACGCTCTTGGCCGTTTTTGTTTATTGTAATATGAGCCACTGTAATAGTAATCCAATCAATTAATTAATTTTATTTATAGCACAGTCAACGGTTCGTAACGCGCAGTTTGGGCAAAAGAAATATAGTTATTGTTGTTATCATTGCGTCATGATACATAAGCTATACCTATGTTACATAGGCTATGTATCCGAATACAAGCCTGCAGTAGCGGGTTCACCCGAGGTCCTGAGGAAACTACTTCCCGTGGATAATAAGTAGCCTATACGTTATTCTGATATGCTCCATTAAAGACAAGTTTCATCAAAGTTCATCGCATTTTAGCGTGAAAGTGTATCAAACATAAGTACAAACTTTCACATTTATATTATGGGTGTTAGTAGGCTGTTGACTACACAAACTGCTTTATTCTAAAACATTTGCAGTATCGTTCACATCCTAGCGCGTCTCGCGAATTAATGTCAATGTTACCTCCTCTTACAATCGTACAACTAAACATGACTTACTAACAATCAAATTACCCTTTAGGTAACATTAATTCGATCGTTACGCATAGCTTTGTTCCCGGGGTCATTAGGGCCCAATTGTTTTGTGCCGCCGTGCCCAATGAGCCCCGGCGCGATTACGCGGTAGGTGTGCCCTCCGCCCTAGCTCGACCGCAAGCTGATTGAACACTTGTTTCGCGATCATTTATCACTCAGCTATTTCGATTTGTTTAACCATTTTCACTGAGAGAGCCGTTTTATGTAAAACAGTTATTGTATGGTTAATTAATTAAGTTGTGAAACTGTTTAGGTGTAGAATTTGAGCTTAAATACTGTTCTCAATTAACTTCTGGAACCCATATGTTGGTACTTCACTGTACCAGTATCAAGTAAGTTACTGTATGAAGCAAAGATGAAGTTAAGTCAGAGCTTTGGTTAAGAAATCTTCGATCGTTAGTCAACAGAGTACTTTAAAGCCAGTGAGGTACAGAAACAGTGTAGGTAATAAGCAAACGCCTTTTCTCATTTATGTATTTCTTAAAGAATACCTAGTTATAGGGACTACTTACTCCGTATATTATCTTCCATTCCACAACCAAAATATATTTGCCCCTGGCTGGAGGCCTTAAATTCTAGGCATCCACAGGGAATAGTCCGGTTAAGTCGTACACGGCCTCCAAGGCTGAACTGAGATGCCATACCAAAAAAAAAAACAGAACATACCAACTAAAACAATGCAGGTATATTCTTACCTTACTGCACCGGATACGTTCCGATAAAGCTTGCTTACATTACAATGTAACATGTGTAGGAGGATTCCTGTCTGCCATGTTATGAAACCATCACCTTGAGCCTTGCAATCAGATCGCGCCGACGAAGTGTTTGTGCGAACCGGACACCGTGCCTTATCCGCACCGTGTGACGATCCTTGTTTTACTTTGTTGTTTTATGACTTACTAATGAAACAATCATGTGTTGAAAAAAGTTTTTACTTCCGAAGGGCTTTGCAAGAACATTCGGATTCAGATTATTTATTATACTAAAGGTGACTTGCATCATTGACCTATAACGATAACCCAAACGTTTTCAGTTGTCAAATGGCAGATTTGACCAATAGGCAATCACGACTGGTTATGGTTTGGTTAGATAAATGGTGCAACTCGCCATAAGTATAGAAAGTACAGCGCTAGATGCTTGATATTCTTGCGCCGCCTTAGCCTGTATTTTCTTGCAATTTCAGAGGATGAATTTAAGATGTGAAAGAGACAGAATCAAAGCAAGCGGACACTAAAGCTGCATTCTTACACAAAATCACACAGGAGACGCGTGATCAACAGCAAAGATTGATTGCTAAAAATATAACAATACGTGTATATATTAATTAGAATTAATAAACTCGTACGTCAATCGGTGTTGCCACACTTACGCAATGCAGAGGCCGCGCTTCCGGAACGACGGAGGCACAAATTGTCACGTCAGGGAAATCATAGTGACCCAGCATTGGACGCATGTTTGTAGACAATAAAAAGGCTACACGTGTGGCGGTCATGATGGAAGAAATATCAAGAAGTTATAATTTGAAAGGTGTAAAGACAAGGCTATGGGAAAAATATTCATAATATACCTTCATTAAACACCCTTTACGGTTCACAGTTACCTACCTTCCTGATTATTAATTCATCCTAATACAAGAGGATTCGAATGCGACTGCAAAAAGGCACCTGTGGTACTCTACTTACAGTAGATAGAACACCATTTATTCTCCTTTAATTTTAGTTTTATAAGAAAGATTCCAACTTAGGTAGCTCTAAAACTACTTTAGGATACAAACAAATAAAAGTTCCTTTCATTCTCTCCCTCTTTTTTAAATTAGTACAGATTGTTCTTGAGTCAATGTAAACACATAGGTAGTTAGTAGTTTAGGATCTAACAGAAACTGAAACCATACAAACTTTATGACACTATCGCTTGCTATTGTTGCCTTCATTTGATAAAATGTGCAAATTATTACTTGCAGAGTATGTGCCTGCCGTCTAACCAAGGGGTATCGGGTTGCCCGGGTAACTGGGTTGAGGAGGTCAGATAGGCAGTCGCTTCTTGTAAAGCACTGGTACTCAGCTGAATCCGGTCAGACTGGAAGCCGACCCCAACATAATTGGGAAAAAGGCTCGGAGGACGGACGGAGAGAATGTGGCTGCCGCTGTGTGTAGAGACCTTTAAGTATTTTTTTCATTAATTTTTGGATCTATATAAAAACAAACAATGCTAATATCTTAATTGACGTTCTACTACGATAAAGAGGTATATTAAGTTGGTTTCGAAACTTAGTCACGCTTCCTAGAATGGTTCCTCAGGCAGTACCGCGAACAGGATGTCGCCTGCAATTTGATCTGGTCGTGCCGGCCGATATGTAAATACGTTACATTGTTTCACATAGATATTAAATGTTTTATACCTAAATATTGTTTATAGAATAATAATTTTATGAAGTTTTGTAAAGTTGTGGGTTTTTGGTTATCACGTGCTACACCATGTGCTACGCTGCGTTGCTACGCATGGCTTTTGGTAAAATTATCAAGAGTTGCTATAAAATGTGCAATTTATGACATACTAGCTTCCGCCAGCGGCTTCGCCCGCGTGATGTGTTGATAAAAAGTAGCCTATGTGTTAATCCAGGGTATCACCTATCTATATACCAAATTTCGATCAAATCGGTCCAGCCGTTTTTGCGTGATTGAATAACAAACATACATCCATACATTCTCACAAACTTTCACATTTATAATATAAGTAGGATTTGTCTGTTGTTTTGTGCTGAAGACAAATGTTGCATAAATATTGTTTACAGAACGAATCATTTATTATTCGTTTTAAACAATAGAATTTCAATATAACACGCATAATATTAACTTAGACAATAAAATATATCTCGGAAACATGCACTACCAGTACTAATTTTACATTGAAATGTAAGACGAAATCCCTCCAAAATTATAAAACACTTGACTTCCATCTCCCGCAGAGTTGTCACCGACTGTAGGCACCTGCTTGAATGTTATCTGAACATTTGTGAACATATTTGCATTCATCAAGGAGTTGAGGCATCTAGTACATCAGTAGTGATTAACAACTACAAGAAGAGACAAACGCACACAAACACATCTGTTTAACAAATTCTACGAAGAAGCCGCGGGGACTCCCACGAAATCCACTTGCGATATGAAGTCAACGGGTCATGCTAGTGTGTGCGTGAATAAAGCTTTGTATTTTCGCAGTAGAACATGGTGGTGTATGGAAATAGTCGGCAGGTGTGCAGCAGGCTTGGTCTGCCGGTTCGTTTGACGACAATCGTGTTTGCGGTGGAACCCTGCGGTGCCGACGGCGTGAGCCCATCGCTCGCCCAACCATCGCACTTCGCTGTGTGGAAACGGATCTCTTGTGAATATTTCCCTTAAATAAAATTGTACTGAATGAATGATAAACACATGTACAAAAAAATATTCTATGTTATATATTAGTACGAACATTGATTCATGTTCCTGTGTTTTTTTTTTAATGTCAACAATGAGATGTAATTATTCTCTATAAAACAGTATATCGCTTTACTTTGTTTATACCTGACTCAGTCAGAACATATAAATAAAACTAAAAATATTGCTCGACATAACTTCAGGTAAATGATTTATAAATTGATTGAACACTAGTAAGAAAACGCTTACTCCATAAAAGTTCGTTCCACACTATTTAACATGATGGAAGGCAGTGTCTTTGATGCGACTCCCGCGACGCGTTAAACAGGGCTCCAAAGAGTGCAGGGCTCCGGCGCGACTGAAGGGCGGCATAATTCACTTAAATCATGCTTAAATCACGTACGGACTCAAAAGAGCTTCACTTGCGGCTTTAACGCCACACCTCGCACATTTAATACCGTCACTTGATGTTTTGGCAAGACGTGTCAGGTGCTGTACCTTTTAGTAACGTAAATTCTCGTGAACTTGTTTTGTTTACCGTATTTGTAGGTAACCAAAAAGGTTGACGTTCATAAGATACTAGGTAAAAAAATACCAGCCAAATACTCACCTTAACAATAAAAACCTCAATATGTCCAATAGTCACAACGATAAGAGCCAACAATATACCCACATTGTGCCGACTTTATTATAAAAGAAATTGAAAGGACGAGGGCATGATCCAAAAATCCCGCAAATAAAATTCCAATTACACAGAAATGAAATGACATATTCGGTTTGCACAAATCCTTAAAACGTCATCCAGATATCCATTACATGTCTATTAAATCTTACGACATATATTTGTGGGGCTCAGTCAGCAGACTTCCCCTCGCAAACACGGCGGCGATTACGAGCTCGACCGACCGAAGTAAACGAATATAAAACACATGCGGGAAGACGAATGCAAAATGTACTCGTCAAGATTTTGCATAAGTAAACATAAGCATCACCCTTTTCGCGGTAACGGAATCTCGGGCCCGCTTATCAAATATTTATCTAACATGGGAATATCTGTTCAGCAGAATAAGATTTTGCAAGCTTGCGCAATTATAAGTATTGTTCCTGAAATTCTTAAACTACTTTATAAGTACCACCTTGCTTCTTCTGAAAGAAGTCCAATAACAAAATATTTGTGGCTATCGAATTACTTTGAAAGTTCCGGTTCATCGTCCCCTATCATCATATTGACACAATTAGTTGCACGCTCAGGCTTAGACAGTGAAAGTCTGCTGAGTCGCCAGTCTGCTACTTATTTACGTCTAGCAGGTCAATTCCATGAACCCATTGTAGTTGATAAGATTAAAGAGTTAGTGAATAAGTACCTCGGTAACTGACTATAGACTTGTAAACAAATACTTTTGCTGAATGGTAAGACGTGGGAGACTAGTAAAATCATAGGTAGCCAGAAACTTAACTTGATGATAATAATGCATGAACGCTGCACTTTTAACCTGACACCACGCAAAACTCATCATATTTAATATTAAACTTATACATAATTTTACCGAATAAGCTTTTATGTGTTACCACAGCGATTTGTGTAATGTTTAGTAACCGGTAACTGAGAATTGTAATTTAAGCGATAAGTCGCGTGTAAAGCAACGTGATATAACTGTGGTCATGTCAACAACACCACGTGGAGTTCAACCAACGAAAACCTGACCTACAAAGCTAATTTGAAGGACATCGAGAAAAGGAGAGTGACCTGACGTAGCAGCATCTAAAGTGATGAGTCGCGCGTGTCCGCCGGGCGGCGGCGACGCGGCTCGCCAGCTCAAGTAACGACCTATCGATTGGCAATAGTGCCTAGTTAGCGGATCGCGCCCCACCCGCGCCCCACCCGAGCCCCGCTACACCCCTACACACTTCATCTAGATCTCTCTATGTTCAATACACTGGCTTTTCTAATTTATTCATGAAGAACCGTCTTTATTCGTGGCTATAAGAATACAAATGGATGTGGATGGGTTCAATTGACAGTTAGAGAAGGACCTTTGTTAAAATGTTCTTTGAGGACCTTCAGCTTCGCAGATATAGTTCTTCACCATTCCCCGTAATTCTAATTTGCATCATATCTCTGTTAATGATAATTCGATGTGAATGATGAAACGTGAGATATTGAGCTAGCTAGTATGACAGCGTGGCAGTAGGTCACGGGTCGCGCGGCGTGCCGACCCTGCTGGCTCGTGCGGAGTCAGCCCTCGTCAGCTCTCGTCAGCACTGGGTGTGTTCACCCGCACAGCTGTTTTGCGACTCTACTACTACTCTATAGTAGTCTCACACATTCAATCTGTAAACACAACGTCCTTGTGTATAACACTTTCATATTGGTTGGTTGTTATTTGTGTTTCTTTGGGACATTATCTTTTGTCTCAAGCGCTGAATGGGTTGTAGTTCTTTATGTCTTCATGAAAAAAAAATCTTTTAAAATATAATCATTTAGATTAGCAGAAAATTCAATAGGAAAACCTCCGTAAAATTTAAACTATGTACTGAAAATTCTGTTCCAATATTGATGTTATAGCAGTAATATCACTTCCGAAGTTTTAGTACGTGTATGAATCTTACATAGGTATTTTGTTGGTTAAATACGTTTTTTTAGTAATGACATAGGCAATCAAAACCCATACTTTGATTAGTTTTAGTAAATAACCCTTAGAAATAGATTTCAAAATCATTAAGTTGACCTCAAAACAATGAACCAAACACCCAAAAATGATCCTCAGTTTGAAAACATTGGAAGTATCAAGCATGGGCCGCAGCCGACCTAGTGCGGGAGTATCGACCGCCGCCGACCCTGCACAATGCTGTCTCAGCTCCGAGTAAGCGCTCCTCGCCCCTCACTACACTCCATCAGCGATTTCTCATACATTTCCCGACTCCCGTACTATTCTCCTAACAGGTGTCTTCCGAATACGTGAGCCTCAACTTGTTGACTTCTAAAGATACTAAAGAATACTACTTTAATGTACACAAAAAAAATCTGGAATAAAATATATTGGAATGATTGTCAATGAAATTGTAGAAAATACTTGAATGAATTTCGACATGGAAGTAGGTCATGAGTTCTGTTAGCGTTTACCCTAATTTGGGTCAACAGGACCTTATAAGGTGAAGATGATGCGAATGAAATCACAGCGAACTGTAGGAACAATACCTCGGTGTTTTTTTTTTTTTTCAAGACATTTGCTGTCTTATTTTTCCTCCAACCATTCTTATGAAATAGCCAAATAGCAATCATTTTCAAGCCACAACTGATTTTCAGACAGGGATATCGTCGAAGTTTAGTCAAATTATTAAATTCATCATATTTTGCACTATATTTAATAATACCTACTGATATTCAGGTGTTTACTGGGTCTCCTGAAAACAGATTTTGACGTGTGTAGTAGGTTAGTTCGCAGTACTTGCTCCCCTTAAATGTTTTAGGTAATTAATTATTATTTAGACCTTGTCGTATAAGATAATTGCTTTAGATACCAGGACTTCTATCAGGAGAGTGGAACTTAAAGAGCCTTCATGAATTTGTTAACAACTAAGCATCGTCAAAAACCATAAGCTCTAATAGCCTGACAATACAATTCGTACAATTATTTCAGTATACCTAGTGTGAAAATGGAAAGTATGGAGTGGTGACGTCACTGGCTGCCGACCTTGCCACTGGAAAAATGTGCCGCGTCGGTCGGTGAAGCTGCTGGCTCATCAGTACGGCGCCGGGCGTCGCACCCGCGTCCAACACAACACACTTCTAACAACGAAGGTGATACCTGCTCCAGGGTTTTAGTGGAACTTGTGATGACAACATTAATGATGATCTTATTAATTTTTGGTGACGACGGTAGTTACGTTAATGTACGCGTAGGTATTGTTTTCTCTTTTCGTGTCTGAAATAGAGTTCTGAATGTACATGTAAAGAGTCCATAACTAAAGACGTTTAAACGAAAGACGTAGATGTACCTTTGTGATGGGTAATTATGTAGCTCAATAAAGAAAACAAATGCGAAAACCTCAGTGTAACTTACAGCATAATTTCATGAATATACATGAACATAGTCCGGTATAAGTACTGGCCATATTTTACGTTGTACGTACGGCTTCGTGATAAACTATAAGTATATGGTAATGTCCATATGGACAGGCCAAATAAATAGCAGTCACCAAAAAGCCTTGGTCAGAAATGCAGTCCAATGGCATCGTAGAAATAATTGTCCCATATATTATTATGATGTACGCCTACCAAATGGGCCATTACAATGGCCGGGGCCGCAGTAACAATGCCCATAATTCTCCTCGACTTCATTAACAGGCCTCCATTTGCATGACAGGCTCTACTTACGTACCGCTATAGGTCTGTAATAAGCGGCCGATGGTACGAGAGAGCGGAGGTGGTTGTACCCTCAGAACATACCATTACAAGCCCATACATACTCCAACCTTTTCATTTGAGCAAATATTTTCTACTCAAATCTGAGCCTTATTTGTGAGGAGTAGGTAAATCTGTGATGTTGCTCAGAGGAAAATGTATCGTTGGCGAGGCCGTGGCGGGTAGGCGGCGCGCTGGCCGTCTCGCTCTGGCGGGGCGTGGCGGGCCGGGGCACGCCCACGCGTCCCTCTACGCCGCGGCTCGTAGCCCGTAGCTCTGCTACGAGATATGGACTGTCTATGTTGACTTCAGACGTCGTCGCTTGATAAATGTACAACCAAAATAATTGTACTTATAATAACTGAACTGGGTAGGTTTTTAGTATAGGATATAAAATTGAAAATTGGGCACTGCAAAGGACCATTCTAACATTATTTATACTTTAACATTATAACTATTGTTTGTCAATTTATCTTGGATTTATCTCTGATATTGCGATACTGATTCATTACCACAGATTCTTTTACTGTCATGTTAAATCTATTTATATAATACATGTGGCTCGTTTTCAATATTCAATACCAAAGGCGTAAAAATATGTTTTTTTTTTGGAAAATGCACACAATACATCTGAAAATGTTAACACTAAACTTTTACTATGGTGTCATTAGGTTTAAACGATCTTACCAAAACAGTCTATAGGTACATTATACATTGCATACCAGGTTTATGTACTTGAATATCTTATGAATGAACGAAATCAGGTGTCCTGTACTGGAATATTTTACCAACTTTTAATCACCAAAAATGACAAGATTTATACTATACCAGCTTCCAGCAGCGATTTCATCTGCAGCCGAATAAAATAACCTACTTATATGCTATTCTGATGTACCTACATAGGTGCAGGTCAGCTATATTTCTGCTAAGTTTCATTATATTAAAAGTAGTAAGTTCATTATATTTAAAATAATTTATTCACTTATTCAGCTATTTGAATGAAAAAGTTTTGAACTGAAAAAAATGAGTTTTGTCGTTGAACAGACACCAATATTCGCATGAACAGTTATTTTCATTTTAAGAGAGAATTAAAATTAATATCTTAATTTATGATTTTTTCTTCAATATTATTTTATTTAGTGCGATTTTGATGTAATTTGATACATGAAAACTGTGAAAAAGTATAGAAAAAGTGATAACCGACATATATCAGAAAGGAAAGTCGAAGCCTTATTTATTAACACCTTCTTTCTCCCTTTTCTCACTTTGGCTGCAGGTCTCAGAACAAGCCCTAGGTATCAATACAGCCATAAAAAAATGAAGGCTGCTAGCTGGCCTTATGAGCTGTGTAGGTACGCTGTATTTATGTAGAGGACAAGACAAGACTAGGTACATAGACCCTGATATCATGTCAGGCAGACCTTCATCTTAGGTTTAGTAGGTCCTCGTAGCCGTATCAAGTTGCTTTAAAACATTTATTTATTTTTAATCTTTGATTGAGCAAAGTGTTCTTTAAACAAAGGCACATCAAAATGAATCCTAACAAAAGACAATCGAAAATCTAATTTCAAAAGGCCCGCGTTATAAATTCAAAACTTAATCGAGTTACAATAACATTTGTTCACTCATACAAATAAACGGACATTATATCCATCTCGTTTATTGGTATTTCGCTTCGTTATCAAAGAACTTGACGCCTTGATTTCTAATAACAAGTTAGTGTCGAGTTACTAAGACCGCCGTGTGACGCTGTTCTACACGGAACATTATGTTGTACTTAGTACTTGCAACTTAGTTGCTATCGATGTTTGAACAAGCGCCGGAACTCTAATCGTGAAGTTTTTATATCGATTCAATTCTTGAAACTGATTTACCATGATTTACAGTTAATCTGGAGGTAGGTAAAGGTATAGAGAAATCATAAAACTTCTTGCTAAAAGCGAGCATGTAAAAAATGGAGCTTAGCAACTTAAATACAGACACATAGATATTACATGAAGTACCTAAATATTGTTTAAGAACAAAAGTAATACCTTCTTACAACGTCATTAGTTTATGATTGGATGCTCATACCTATATTGCTGACTTGCTGCGCACACTAATACAATTATGTCAAGGTTTCTCATTATCAAGAAACAAAAAAATCAATACATAGCCATATATCTAAAAACTTGTCTGAAACTTAACTGAAGTAAGCTATATAGTTCATATAAGGTAGCTATCCTTAGAGTGTATCTTTATGTAAAAATACTCTTCAAAAAAAAGATAAGAAATAACCATAGGTACGTCAAGTAGATGGTACGGATACAAACTTCATTAAAATCTAGAGACTCCTTAAACATAACATTCTGCATTTCTCGAGCACAACCCACGATACCACCGTTTTGTGAAAATCAACTCGGATATTAAGAATAGGCAAGTACTGACTACTAACTATGTAATCAGCAGCACTTATCTACTCCGAAAAAAACCCATAGTGCTTAGGTATTTTTTTATCTTCTAAATGCAATAATCTTGCACGAGTCATATTGAGATAGAAAGCTGCAACAATGTCCTCGTATTTACAGTGTGATGAACACTTGTTTACGTAAGAATGTCTTTACATCATTAATAAGATGATTTAATGTATCGATAATGTGGGTTACCAAACTTTACAGATATAAATAAACATGAAAACATCAGTACATTTCTAATACTTGCAAACGACACGTGGCTAGGTCTGCCATCCGTCCGGGTTTCCCCAGATTTGTCCTCGTTTGGAGGCCGTCCGGGGGCCGTCCGGGAGGGGTTTCAAGAAGTGTCCGGGGAAAACCCGGACACTTTTCATGTAAGGAAGCACCACATTGAATTTAAGTATATGTTAATAGTAAATGGATTACAAATTAGGTATTATTTTGTTTAAAAAAAAATCGTACTCGTTCGGTGAAAAAATGCGATTTACGCCAAATGTCCGGGTTTTTTTAATGTTTGTCCGGGTTTGGCGAAATTCGAGATGGCAGCCCTACACGTGGCTAAACTAGCGTTAGAAAAACTACTGCATGAACACCTATGGAGTGCAATATACACAACTAATCTACCGCAAAACTAGCTCCTGGGCCCTTATTTATTAGTGGAAACCGATGACAATTTACTGGCAAAAACTGAAATAAGTCATTTGAAGTCATTATGCATCTACCTATAGCATCTGTATCTTCTAGGCCGTTTATCCGGAAAATATTTCAGCGAACATCAATCAAATATTCATATACCAACAATTCGTTATTGTGTCGGTCGTCCAACCTTGTAATCCTACAACCAATGCAACAAACAGTCTATAACAAAGACAACAATTAATTAGGTACCTTGGTACGACTTTAGTTGTATCAAGAACAAAAGACACTAGCCCAGAGCTCTATCTCTATAGAACATCCTCATCCTAGGTGCAGGCAGACCCTAACATAATTATTAATATAAAAGAATATAATGACTTTATATTACCTGTGATATTACCATCTAATTCAATGCGCATTCAATATTTACCTATCGGTGGCGATCGACCTCAATTCACCACAAGTGTTGAGCAATCGCTGCTTGATTGATGTCGTCGCAAACTTCGAAAGTTGCACAATCCACCAACAAAGTCATTGGACTCACACTTACCATTTTCTGCTGAATCGCCACAATGCATGCCTTTATTTCGCAAAAATAATATTGTTATTATTCGAAACGAGCAAACAAAACCTACCGACTATAAAAACATATATTTGCGTATAAAGTTTTCACAGACCTACAAATTTTACTTTTCAGTAATTTAATTTTCTAAATCTTACTCTTAACTAACTTGATGACACCTTATTATACAATATCATTAATCCTGCGCAGCTGGCTGATCTCCTCATATGAGAACAGCCGCTTTGGCCGACAATCGGCTAGGACATCATTGTCACTGTCACTACACCTACCTACCTACCTACCTGCTAAACTTGATTAAGATTAGGATTTGCCAGAAAAGATGCTGGTAGTTTAATTTAGTTCTATCTAGAAGTAGATGATAAGAAGATTATCAAAGAAAGTGTTATCAAAGATTTTCTCCGTTATAATTATTAATTAGTAAATATTGACCAAAAACCCTGAACAGTGAAACGATCATGCCCGTTGATGCTTGCCTACATTTTATGTGATTGAGAAAGTTTAAAATGATATACCTACTAGTTGTTAAATAAAACTTCAGGTAATATATGTAATTAGGTACTTATATTAAAATCGTATATTCGTAGTCAGTAGGTAGACATTTTTTACAGTAGATTGTTTTACATGTCTGTTGAATACCTATCTCTGTAATTTACAGTAAACTTATTCCTTCAAACCGAACTCAATGTTTTTGCATAGGAACTATGGCGAAATGACAATTAAACATAAGTCCAAATTCACCGACAGGATAAACGTCAGTTTTCTTAAAACAACTGTTTACTAAAAGTTTGCTATGAATTTCCCGTTAATTATCAAGGCAAACTGTCAATTGTTTTAAGAGAAACGAACGTTTACGCTATCGGTGAACTTGGGCCTAAAATAATAAAAAGTAAATTGCTTGTTTACAGGATTCTGATTATGTAAAGTATATTAAAACCGCTTATACTCTTGGCGGTATTCTCGTAGAATCGCTTTTAAAAATCTAGGTATTTTCCAAACTATGTAAAAAGTCAAAACAAAAGTATTAGAATTGTAGCAATGTACAATAGTTTGTCCCATGTATACTGAAATGCTTTTTACTTATCTGTGTGGAGTTTTATTAGTTGACATTAAGATTATAATGTAATTCAGTGTTTATTGAAATGTTAAATTGGATAACTTTAATTGGAAGTCGCTATGTTCTAATCAACAATTAGACAACAAAATAAATGAAAAAGCACCAGCATTTTCTATTCATTGCAATCGATCATTCAAAGTATGAATATATGAATAAAATAGATAAATAAAAGAATATTTTCTGAAATATTTTATTAGGAAAACACAAATCCTCCTATACTTAATATTCGTCATTTATGTATCTATTTACAATTATTCGATTAATCAGTTTTCATGACTCATTTAACTTATGCATATATTTAATTTTAATAATACATATAGATTAACGAAGCTATGCATATCTTACGACACAACCATATACTTAACACGGTGTTTGAAAGCCGCTCCCGACGGGATCGACGGCTACATTGTTCCACCTTAATAAAAAGAAACTATAGAACTGGAACTGATGATAATTATATTTCAAACTTAACAAAAGCACGGTGTCGGCCCTGTGAGCGCGCCGGCGGGCGCGGCTCAGTAGCGCTGCCAGGCGCAGGACGAGGCGGCGGCGGAGGCGCCGGGCCGCGGCGCCGCGCCCTGCCGTCACAGCTCCGAGAAGAACTCGGGGGAGGAGTGCGGCGTGGGCGGCGCGTGCTGCGGCACGGCGTGCTCGCGCCCCACCAGCGCCAGCCGCTGCTTCAGCACGTCGCGCTCGTGTGTCACGCGCGCCACCTGCAGCTGCAGCACGTGCAGCTCGTCCTGCAGCGACCGGTTCGTCAGCTCCAGCTCCTGCCGCTGCTGTAGCCGCTTGCTGCGGCAGTTTTGTGCGTAGCCGCGGTTCTTCAGTGTACGCCGTTTCTGCTTTAGTCGGGTCACATCTTCTCTCGGGAAACCATGAAGGCGTTTGTTGAGTTCTCTCACACTTAATGTCATGAGTAAGTCATCGCTTATGAGGTCATCTCCACAGGAGGAAGGCTGGTAGGATGGATGAGGTCCGGTTCTAGGAGACATGGCCGAGCAGGAGCTGGCAGGGCGCAGCCCGACCTGTTGCATATGGTGATCTTGCTCCCGCCACTCGCGACGGTCCCATTCTTCAAAACTGCCACAAGGAACTGTACGCATGTCGAGCGGTTCTCGCATATGTGGTAACCAAAGGACGTCGTCGACTAAAGCTGCACGACAGGGACTTCGCCCGATAGGGGCCGGTGGGGTTTCTGGAGGTGTACTGGGGTCCACGGCGATCGCTACGTGAGGCTGGGGATAGGGGCCCGCATCAGGCCACGGGCGGCACGCGCGGGCACAGGCTGGCGGAGGTTCTACCATCTCTTGCCACCCCGTGCGCAAGGGTTCACGTTTCACAACATTGTGGTCCTCGAGGTGGTCGAGCTCAAAGTTCTGCACATACTCGTCGGCGAGTTGGTCGTCTTCGCCGTCGCGGTGCGGCTGCGGGGGCAGGGTCTGCATGGCGCTCGCCTGGGAGCAGTCGACGAGCGCGTGTTCCACCATGGGGCCGTGCGGGGCGCACGCCGGCCTGGAGCGGACTGCCGCCGCGACACAGGGCGGCGCGAGACTCCGCCCTCCGACCCAATGACGTACAGCGACGCGCGCATACACGTACAGCCTTTATTTTCACTGACATAAGTTCGCTAATACTAGGATAATATCATAACATAATATAATAATAACATGACATACATTACGAAACATACGTGTACTTAAGTAGCTTGTGTTTAGTAGTTAACAGTATGCATATCACGTAGGTAGGTACATTATTGTATATTATTGTACCTACTTAGTATATGTTACTTTATTTTTATCATATGAATAAGATACTCAATCATTTATTTACCACCGAAAATAAGACTTCCACAAAAATTTAGGTTTCAAAAAATTGGTCCTTCGTTACGGATAACTCGTAGCACCTGTGCTACATCGTACATTTTTCGTAGCAGTCTATGAGCGCTACAGGCTACGAGAAATGAATGCGTATTTTCGTAACATTTTGATCAACAACATTTTTCGTTCTCTCTTATTTCATGTTGAGTTCTGAATACCAGTATTAGTTTTTTTAATGAAAAGTTAATAAAATATCAAAACAATATACAGAAAATGCTGAAAAATATAGTATAGTAGGTAAAATAGTCATAGGTAATTAATCTCCGCTTTCAAGAAAACTAATTAAGATGTCTCTTCATTTCATATGAATTATCATATCCAATTAATGAATAGGAAGCAGGGCAGCGAGGAGGCTAACTGTAGAACAAAGTGATTTCACGCGTGGCAGCCCGCGGGGCTTGGGGTCGCGAATTACATGTAATCACCGAGTAAGCGTGACCTGCCACTCTAAACATTCAACCCCATCCTTATTATCCCTTAATAATTGAAACGATGTGCTTGTTATTCAAGATGGTTGTGATTTCAAATTAAATGCTTAGAGATATTTTTTTTGGTTTCTTGGCTTTGTTTTATTCTTCCGTTTTGAAATAAGTTTGGTATGTTTATAAAAGCGCTTATAAAAGCGCGAGTTTTAGAAAACAATTTTAAGATTTAGCAAAACTTGCTGTCCAAAAGTAAGCGGAACGATATAATAACATAAGTAGTGAACTTCCTTTTGTAATTTCATCAAGACAGATATTTGGTATATTTCGTATTTCTTGTATTCAAAGTTTTTTAGAGATATAGGTAAAAGAGAGCCAAGTATACCTACCAATAAGAAATTCTAGACTTTTAGTACGAAACTAAAAAAATGTTTCAGACAAAGTTAACAACAGACCCATAGGCATCTATACAACAGTAGAGTGATAGGGTTGCGGCGCTTCGGCAGTGCGGCGCGGGTGCGCCGGCCCGTGAGCTGACGCTGCCGCCGCTGTTTGCTCAGCACGGTCAACATTGTTAGTCGCTCCGCCCGCGCCCGCAAACGTTATTACATGATTAACCCGAACGCTAACACGTATCCCACTTCTGTTTGACCTAGCTTTGTTAATTGCCCACTTCCAAACTGCGTAACTACATCAATTATTTCATCAAATCAAACAAGATGTGGAAGCGACTGTGATAAGGCCCTTTTTGATGATTTTGCGGGGTTTTCGTACTATGATTGTTTAGGATAAATTTAATTCGGTATTTAGTAAATGTCGTTTCGCAACTCCTTTTTAATGGTGTTAGTGTAACGATGTAGCTACACTTGATATGGGATTGTTATGGCACCTACATATTGAGTGCATTGTAACCTCGAACTTGAATATCGGCTTACTTAGCACTTTGTGCCAGATATATCAGGCGACAACAATACCATAAAAGCTGGCCTATTTAATTACACTACTATGTATTTGTATTAGCCTTAGCAAGTTCCCTAATTAAGTATTTTTCTTCATTTTGTGCGATGATTCCTACGGAGTGCTTTAAGGTCCTGAAAGGTATCCAATATTCGATAACAGGAATGATTTTTCGACCTACCTATATAAATCCATAATCCAAAAGTACCAATAAATTGTAAATCAATAGAACAATATTTAAGAACCTCTATACAAGTACGTTACCCACCTGGCATTGTTATTATCATGCAACAGGAACAATGATAAGAATGGTTGGGCGCAGGAGAGCTCTGCTCCCAGAGGCGAGACACGTTCGCGGCTCACTATCGCAGCCACTTCATCAATTGATTCCTCGCCCTCTCGCCCGCTCAATAGGACGACGATCTGGTTTCCACCAGCCAAACTACAAACGTCCTAAATTCACATTTGGAACAGAAAATATTAATTTGAATCGAATGTTCTTGCTCTTTTAGAAAATCCTTCAAGAATGAGTCTTGTTCAGATTTTTATATTGTCTAACTAATCTCTATTTTGTGCAATTTCTGAAAATCTGCCTGCAATGGCAAATCATACCTTACTCAATCTATCCCAATAGTTATTGACTGATTGTCGAAAGTTCGTGAGTTCGTTTCCCACCCACCGCAAACTTTTGTCGTGAACCGAAAATGTGCAAACGACTACTACTACTACTAGAAAGCTTGAAAAAAAAAAACAGCTGAAGAGAAAATCGGATTCGGGCTCGAACATGAAAACAAATTTTTCGTATGTGGGCCCCCTAAAATTCTTATTATATTTGTAGTTAATTTCAGCTCTCTAGCTATTATGGTTCAAGAGATACAGCCTCCTGACAGACGGACGAACGGACGGACGGACAGAGAAGTCTTACCCTCTGGGTACGGAACAAATAATAACACTCGTGTGGTGTGAATTATGTCATGTGCCTAGTTAATCGTGGTGGTACCTACCTATAAATTAAACAAAAAAACATTTAGGTAATGAACCTCATTTTATAGGTATTCGTATTCCTACACGCTATCAATGGCAATAGGCGATTGTTTGTTTGTAAACCTTTGTGTAGCACACAACAAATTTCTCTTTACAAGAATGTTGTCTTGGAACGACCTAAAATCCTGGACCTTCTGTCTGAAAATAATTCAACATCCTATATTCAATAGCCTTCCGTGATTCCCACGTAAAACGGAGTTTCATAATCTAATCTTGCCACTGCTGTCTACAGCGACACCTACCCATGTCAAAGAAAATCACTATAACATGCTTCCCCCTGAAAATCGTAGTGTTACGAGAACAAACATACATTATTTTTCGATGACGCTTCAAAACGTAGCGTTTGTTGGTGTGGCAAAGAAGGGAGAGCGCAGCAACACAACAATTCTACGCCCGATTGTAGTTCAAGCGTGTCACGATAGGTGGCACCAAGTGTGCTGAAAAATAGCTGAAATCGAGTACTCAGCGCTCTTTTGTTTTTTCGTACAGTGTTATGAAGTATCAAGTATTTGTTTATTGCTTTTTGGCCATATCGATCGAAGACTCTCGATGTATCTTATAAGTCGCGACGAAATCTCTTATTTCCAAATGCCAGGAACCCCATTTGCTCTTAACACTTTTTTTTACCACTAAAGGATCGCAGATCAATCATTTCTAGATGCGTCTGTTTACCTATGCTAGACAAAGTAGCGTCATGAAAATGAGTCGTGTTTGGATCACACTAATACGTAAATACGCGTTCAAGGCAATCTGATAAAAGTTCGACGCCCCTGCACATGCCTACGTAGCGTCAAAGGTTGGAGCATAGATAACACTGGTCAACAAATTAAAATATTTTTTTTGGTGCAAAGGTGAAATATACAATTTCTTGTAGAATATTTGACACGTAATCAAAGTCCAGAACATAAAATTGCACTAGCACGTAGGGATTTAGAGATATACCCCTCCTAAAGTACCAAAAACGCGTTTTTTATGAAATTTGATGTAATTTTTTGGGGACAGAAGAATTATATAGGAATTTCTAACTAAAGCATCATATAGTACTACTTTCCCCGCATTAACCCCATTTTAATTTATATTTTTGCGAGTTTTATTTCCTAATATATACCATTTTATAACTAAAGTGGAGTTCTTTCATACTAACAGGCCAAATAAAATGTAGGGAAGATCGAACTATCGTAGCTGAATACATATTTCATGAAAATTTAAACTCTTAGCGTTCGAAATAAAAATGAATTTCAATCGGGAAGAGTAGTAATATATAATGCTATAGATAGAAACTAAAAAACAATTTTGCTGTCCTTCAAAAAAATTGTCAAATATCGTTAAAAAACGTGTTTTTGGTACTTTAGAAGGGGTATATCTCTAAATCCCTACGTGCTAGTGCAACTTTATGTTCTGGACTTCGATTACGTATCAAATAATCTATAAGAAATAATATATTTCACCTTTGCACCAAAAATGCTGTTGACCAGTGTAATAGACGATAGGGCTGAAGTGTGAATGCACGTCGCCATCGGGGCTATTACATTATCTGTCTTGTGTTCCTAACATTATCTATGCCCGGACACAGTCAAGGTCGAACCACAAATATGTTCAAGTGCTAGGGCTCGTGTCTTCCTCACGTGCGCAAGCGCAAGTCACCTATTTTAAGAACTGTCACGTTTTTGCAGGAACGTAACAACTGTATTTTCGTTACTGTTACTATAGGCATCTGCCATGTTGTGCCAAATGTAATTTCATCAAGGAATTCCGGAGTGTTACTTTGTTTCACTCAACCTTAGAACGGACATTGATGAATAAAATACGTGTGAATTATATTCAAAATTACTTTATTTTTATAAAAGTAGAAAACATATAAAATATATAAAGTATAATACTAAAAAATAGTATTATAAATTCCAATCATAAATTCATTTAAATGCTTCACAAATTATAGGGTGTGATTAAAATTTTTAAAATAAAATTAGGTAAACTTAAACTATTATTGGTTGTACAATAACAGAAATAAATAATTGTAAAACATTCTCTCATCAAACCTACTACCCAAAAATTAAATATTGTACTATGATTCTTACTATTAAATTGTACTGATCATGGAACAAATACATAAATAAAAAACATTGTATAAATTGTTCACAAATATTAAAACATTATAAAATATACGGAATTCCACTGGTTTCTTCTATCGAGACATGGCCTTTTATCACAATGTAATGAGTAGCACCCAGGAGGCGCATTCATTCAGTCTTCATAAAAATGCTTTAAATCCTGTGAAGAGTTGCACGTAGAACTAATGAGTCCTACAAATAAATACGCCTAATTAATAGCCCCACATTCTAAATACTAATACACCGACCACCTATCCAACAAATTAAAAAATCTGTAAATTCATTTTATACATATAAAATCTATAAAAATTGTAGTCTTAAAAGCTAAATTTGTATTTTCATCTTTTGGCAATTTCTTGACTAAATAAACCGAATCATTTATTCCTATGACTAATGTTTGTAAAAACATTCTAAACAACCCAAATTTTGCACACTATGAAAAAAGTTTTGCACCACTTTTAACATGTATTAATTGCTTCTTTCTTAAAGATTAAGCACACCCATAGGCAATTAGGAACTTTTTGTAACCTATAGACAATAGCACAATTACAAATGTGTCATTCGACTTTTTGAATATTCGACTTCTTAAAAGTGGCACAACTCTTTTTTCATGACTATCCAATGATGTGAAGTTCTTAATGGCATCTTCTATGTAGGTTTAAAATGCAGCATGGCGTAATCGTGATAGTACATCATAATGGCAAGTGGCTGGCCAAGGATTAGAGAGCTCCAGACCATGATGTTGCCCCAACGAGGTCCGAGTCTTAGCTCGGCGGTGCGAGAGATGATGGCAAGCGGTGGTTGCGCCATCATACCCAGGAATGCCCAAATCCTGAACATTTGTAGGGGTACGCTCACCTGTAATAAATGAAAAAATATCATTAGTAACATGTATTTCTTCAAGCATACATGAAACTTAATGCTTCAATTAGTTAAGAAAATCCTAAACTTTTCTATCTGAGTATAGGAAGATCACAAACCTGTAATGCCTACATTGCAAATATACATAGCATGCAATTGTATGAAAACGCGATGAAATAATATGGTGTATAGTATGGTGTATAGTAGTTTTGTGTGCCTTGGCACTATCACCTCACAAAATAATCGTTGTAATAAAATAAGTAGAACGCAGACCGAATTTTAAGAGACCAAAATAAAGAAACTGGATTATATATATATATTGTTTATCATAAAAATTAAAAAAGTACTCACCAAATACTCATGGAACAGCGCCGATATAGCAAAAACAACGATTCCAGCGTTAAACTTGCTGAATCCCATCTCTGTAATAGGCTTGTACACATGCCTCACCGCCCACATATGCACAGGCATGTTCCAAGTGCTCCAGAATACAGATATATTGTTGGAATTCCACCAGTCGGCGTAGAACTTGCGGTCCGCGAACTGGAGTAGCTCACCCATCAGGTTTAGGAACGAATGGAAGCTTAGGTAGAAGAAACACAGCCATAGGAGATGGTTTGGCACCTGGAAATTGAAAAGAGCTAATTAAGCAATTTTACTTACCAAAAATAAGTTTATTTGCCATTGTGTGTAGTTTGCTGGGTTGAGGGGATCAGATAGGGCAGTCGCTCCTTGTAAAGCACTGGTACCCAGCTACATCCGGTTAGACTGGAAGCCGACCCCAACATAGTTGGGAAAAAGGCTCGAAGGATGTGAATAGTTTGCTAAAATAGCGTATATTGGATACTAACGGTCTATTTACATAAACTGTTTCTGTTATAAATTGGTATTTATATAACAAGCTTCGCTAGTTACGCTCTGCAGATGGGCTGTTAAAACGGTTCATTAATGTTGGCACGCGCTGCTTGTTGATATTATACTGGAGTAAATCTAGGAAATCTTCGGAAGGTCTTTACGTCAGAATATAATATATCTAGTTATAATAACAAACCTTCGTGATCGTGTATGATTATTCAATTTTAAATACCATCTAAGACAGTCATGATTAAAAAATGCATAACATGCCATGCATTAAGAACTTTTTATTCGAAACTGCAATTTTTCAATCAAATATAGAGTCCAATGACTGCGTTTAAGGCCGGCGACCCTGTCGATGTTAACGAAGCAACGCATAATAAAAAAATCCTAGCTAAATCCGTCGGGAAGTTTTGATGACTTGCCAGAAAATCTATCAGCAACTTATTCCTGAAGTGTCTGCGACCTAGCCATTCAACCCGTGTTTCGAAATCAAAAAGAGTTTGGCACTCATATCGACTATCCGGAAGGGAAGACTTGCTCTGTTGCTCTCTGTATACATCGTTGTGCATTCACTGTCATAGATATCAAATAACACCCGAGTAAGCTCAAAATTACATGTCAGTAGGAATGCAAAGTGAGCTTAACTTCTTATCACATCGTTGTATGGTACTCTAAACATTTTGAATGCTATGTGTAAACAGATTAGACATAAACATATTGCTACAGTACTATTACAAATTCCAGAAATGCAACACACACGATTAGGGCTGCCATCTCGAATTTCGTCAAACCCGGACAAAGATTCAAAAAAACCCGGAGATTTGGCGAAAATCGCTTTTTTTCCCGGACGAGTCCGAAAATAATATGCAAAAAAAAACAAGACCTAATTTTCATTTGGTTCGGGTTTTCCCCGGACACTTCTTCAAACCCCGCCCGGACGGTCCCCGGACGGTCTCCAAACGAGGACAAATCCGGGGAAACCCCGAAGGATGGCAGCCCTACACACGATTCATCTATCTAGGTACAAACATGAATTGATAAATGCATTGTGTTAGGTACTGCCAAGTCTAACATTGATAACATTGAAAGTTACATACTATTGTTTTAATTGTTTAGTTATGCTAATTCCAAGTACATTCCTACAGTCATATTCGCCAAAGTTGCGATTTCACGCATAACTTACCGCTAACTTAAGTAATCTCTCTGTGATCCTTATGGGATCCATCTTGGAGAAAGTTTCCACGGAGTTGGTGATTGTCGGTATCATCCATTGTTGGAACAGCGCCAAGACCAGGTTTATGCCGAAGAACAACTCCAATACTCTTTTGATTACGAACCTCTTCCGGATTCTGAAATGTAAACATTAGACTTGTTATATCTTTGCTTCACGGTAACAGAACAGTGTAGTCTATTAACGTTAATGATGTCGGTTTATGAGTTACTATATATTACCATTACGAAACAATTAAACAATCATGAGTCATTTTGACAACGTAATATTTTTGTTTCTCAATTTCAAATACCATCACGCTCTTCCATAGCCTCTCAGTAGACCGCAAAAATCTTAAAGATAGGTACGTCCATTCACCTAGGTTTAGTCAGACTCATTCAAGCTAGTTCAAGGGTAGCCATCAGTCAACTTTTGACACGGAGTAAACAAAAGACACGTGCTCCATATAATATCAGTTGATATTAATCGTGATAAAATGATTAAGAAACATGTGAACGTACACGTTTTCTCTCAAGAAAACGTGAGTTTATTGAACTTGTTTCACACCTGCTTCTTCACATTACTAAACTAACAGAAGTTATTTACCAAAGATAACGTCTATTTATAAATTAAAGTGCTTGTGATGCCTAACGGCCGGTTCACACATGTCTCCGTTTTACTGTCCCGTTTTATCGTGTACGTATTTTTTTCGTCGATGGCGTATGTAGTTGTATACAGAATACTGTGCCATGTGTGAAGTCACTCATACAACTACATACGCCATCGACGAAAAAAAAACGTACACGATAAAACGGAACAGTAAAACGGAGACATGTGTGAACCGGCCGTAAGTCATTGCAATGAAATAGTTGTTGTAATTACGTTATTCTGTACTTTATTGCATGTTTATTTTTGGGAGTCCACACCTAACTAACCCACCCTAACCAATGTATATCAAATAAAATCGTCGTCATACTAGCGAAGTTTAATTTACACCTCCAAATCATTTCGGACTTTTGACTTGTGACAATTAATTTGACCGACGACTACTAGATAAATGAATGATGTCAGAGTATGACGAACGAAACATAAAATATTTAATCATTATGATCGAGGGTTTCAATACTTCTCTTGGCAGGACATTTTGTTATCCGTTCGCTGATATACATAATTTAGCTCGGGTGCTTTATTTACCTATGTACTTTATCTTCCGTTCATCATACATCATAGTACAGCAGCACACAGATTGGATAGATAACCTTGGGTAGTTTGCAAAGGGATACTTTCAAAAACATTCAAAAAATGTCTCAAAAAAAAAAACAAATGCAATGAAAAACTAACCGTGCAGTGCGGGGGTAATTCAACTCATAACAAAGGGTGGGTGCCAACATGAAGTAGACCAAGTCTTTCAGGTTCAGATTATCAGGATACTTGGTGAGGCGCGCCGCAGCCGGGGTATCGTTTATAAGATCCTCCTTACTCTCTGTTGGGAAAAGAGGGGGTAAGTTAGCAGGATTTTTGAAGGATGAGTCAGAGTTGCAAGTCATTGCAGTAAGTAAATCTACTTTTATTTACATGAGTCAAAGTCTCTGAACATATGTTCGTTGATAGTCCCGTAGATACCGGATATTTAACATTACTAAATACCCAAAGCAAATCTACAAACAGATTGTGAATTATTTCGTAAGCAAATTATAGTTGGCAAGAGAATTTGCCACAAAAACTTTGAAGTCAAGGTTGCATTACTATTATTACTTTCCGCAATCGCGAAAGTTTGTATGAACTATATCGTACACAGCAGAAAGATCAAAACGAATAGTATTCAAATTTTACTTGAAGGTATTAAGAAAAGAACTTTGTAAGTACCTACCTACTCAGGATGGGACTATCAACTTGCTCATTATAAAGAAAGAAAGTTCAGTGAAAGCCATTGAAAAAACACTATTCTAACTACGCTGTGGCTCAGCCTTTAAAAGCGATAATATATTTATTTACAATGCTATTAGTGCACGCAAGCCTTTCACGCAAGTCACAGATTAGCAGATAAACACACATAGATAAAACAAGGATACGATAACCAGCGTTAAGCGTCCAAAAATCAATAATACGGTCACATTGCATATCGCTATCGTTTACAAATTATTTAGTTGGTATGCAATATTCAGATATTAGATAGAATTTAAGCAAGTAACGACAGAACTGTTACTTCAGGCTTCATTCTTATAAGACAGAAATACTTCTCAACGAGCTGTTAAGAAAGATAGGACAACACTTATACAAACTTTAATAAAGATATTTTATTTCTAGATTACTGCAACCAAAGCATTTTCACTCTAAACTCATTGAACAGAAGCTTTATAAGAAAACGCCAAAATACTAAAAAAGCAAATAGAAAAGAAATAAGGCACACAACAACACGACGTATCTCACTTACTCTCTTGTTCAGCCGTAATTAGTTTATCTGTAATAATTTAAATAGCATTTATACTTATTTTATTCCCAATTCACAACAGTAAATTAATCTTACAGGTAATAAAAAATATTAAGATCGGCTATCTGATTCAAATTCTGATTTCAAAATTGTCGAAAACAGATCCATTTTGCAAGCCAAGCAATTGCGCAAGTTTTTCTCATCTGTCTGAAAAGTTTGGCAATAATAATAGCGATTCACGCACTGCTGGCTTCAGTATTCATAATCGTTAGTGTAATAACGGCCTAAATTATCTGTCAGTAAATAAGAAATCAAAGTTAATGAACACTTACTCCAATTAGGTGCCGACAAACTCTGTCTCCTAAGTTTGTTATCCAAGTATTTTCTCTTCAAACCCAAGCGACACCAATGATTGGTCTGTGTATAGCTCCAGAGTTTTAAAAATATTATCAAATATAACATACACACTGAAGTTATACCAACTGTAAAAAAATAATATTTTAAGCAAGTTAATCAAACTTTTCAGGTAAAAGGAGAAGTCAGATAAAAAATCAGCTATCTTTGTATATGTTACGGCTAAAGCCCGAAGTTAGGCTACACCTAGGTTTAACCGGCTACTGTCAAGTGTAACCGACCATATGTGGCTAAACCTAGTTGACTGCATATATGACAAAATGCTTATCTGAATCCAAAACCTAGCTTTTACCGATGAGAAATAGGTTACACCTAGTTCTGACCGCATATAAGGGGATACAAGTTAGTTTACCCGCATATACCTGGCCACACCTTGCTGGAAACCTAATTGTGTTGTGGTTAAACCTAGGTGTAGCTGCACTTGGGGCTTTAACCGTAACATTACAAAAGCACCATTATGTTTTTATCTTATAAAATTTGCAACGTGATTACCGAAACTGAAATCATTGCCCCTAAAATGCAGAGCTATCATAGGCAGAAGAACCATACATATCATGTTAGATATCTGTAACCCGACGCCTAACTTCTCTGGTATTAAATCCTAAAAACAGGAACAGACATAATTATCTTATCAGCTATGAAATATAAATTGTAATAAGTATAAAAAGTTCATTATCGATATAGAGACGGATTCTTTCCCACATAATCATGACTTACTGTAACTAAGTTATAAACGAAAATTGATTAGGCATTCTTTGTCATATTTTTTTTATTTTTATCGACATTTCAACTTTATGTAACAGAGAAATATAGAAAAGCGAATCTACGTTCCCTCGAGTTTAAGAGTATTTTTTTCTAAAATACCTAATTTCGATAATGGCCTTTTTATACTTAAGACATACGCAAAAATATATGAATTAAAGGAATCAATGCTACTTACAACGGCAATACCCTTTTCAACTAGAAGACCAATGACAATTGGAACAATGCTGACTGAAACAAACAACGCTATGATTTATTTATGATAGGTCTTAGGGTGCGTCCATATCTAGCGAATGTGCAGCTCGCATTCGTTTGAATGAGTTGCGTTAGGCGCACCAAACCATTGCCGTGACTGTACGCGGCACATTCGTCAGATGTGGACGCACCCTTAATTAACTATAGGATCTTAGAGAACTTATTCGTAGTTCGGATACTTACAAACTATCAGTATAACCGACGGGTACTGACTTCTATCTCCTTCATTGTAACCTGTCAAGACTATGAACCATTCAAAGGGGTTCACACGCAATCCATATCTGTAATTTAAAATGAAGGTAACAAGCTTTAGGAAATAAACAAACAAACAACATACGCACACATTAAAAAAAGACCTTGATGTTAGAATTTATAACATATTTTTTCTTCATTTCGTCAGTCATTTGAATGGCATCTCGCTAACCTTGTTATGTGGGTCATACATAAGGAAAATAACTAATGTTGGAGTTTGGACATTGGCCTATGCTCAAACGCATTGTGGATTACCATAATGCGTCAATAGACATGTGTGTATAACGTTTTTGATTTCCCACATTTTAAAAACTAAACTTCGATCAACAGCTGCAACTGTAGGTATGCTTTACGAACTAAACGTCCTCAAAAAGTGTGCGACACTTAATAAGATCTCAGTTGTACAATTCATTATTCAATAAACACAATTGCAATTATATAAGGCTCACAGATTTGGTCATTAAAAATTTTAGCCAGCTACTTATTTTTAGTTAGCAAAACTAACATCGTAGTTTAATTACTATAATTGATCGATGGTTTTAAAATTAGTAAACATAGACTAGCCTAGACCTTGCATCGCCCACACTTATGTTTTTTGTATTTTTAATCCGGTCATTAGTTTCGGAGATTAGTGTGACGAAACAAACAAACTTTTTCAGAATATTTTAGTGTGTAATAGTGTAGTTCGATGGAGTATCTATTAAAACTGTGATAAGTGTTATCAAACAGACAAGGAGATAATGTACTTAGAAAGAATCATAAATTATGATTTCTACATGTTTTTAAGAAGTTAGAAAAGGGGTCACTGGACATTGGACACACAAGTATTTTTAGAAGAATGTTAGTGTAGGAGCTAAATTAACTGCAATTTAAAATATTTTTGTTTAGGGTCTTAAATAATAATACATACATACCTGGATAGCCATTCTGAGCAACAGAAAAAAAAAGAAAATGAGCAACTAGTAACTTATTATTACATTTAAGATAGAAGCTTCCACAAGCAAATTGTAGGCCATTAGATAAAGAATTGGGTCAATTTAGAAACATTCTTATAATAATTTCCAGAAAATGAATATTATGATAGACATGCAGAACAGAGCAAAAATTTTAATGCCGTTTTTGTAAAACAATTTCATCAAAGTTCTTAGTCATCAAAATTGCCAAATATTTTGAAATATTAATTTGACCCCACATAATGGATTGAAGCAATATAATGTGTTATCTACTAAGACATAAAGAACACTCACTTTAAGAAGTTTTCGAGTCCTAAACGCACGCCACCCACGGACAGCATCAAAAAGCCCCAGTTGACGAGACCGGTGAAGTTGTTGAATTCCGAACTCCATGAGAACAAAGAATCCCTTGGCGTGTGCACCCTGAAATATTTTCCGTTGTTAGTACTACGGCATTATCATATAATCTATGAAACTATAAAAAGTAAAGTAACTTTAAAAACAAATGAAATGTTATGTAAATATGATTTGACTTGCAAATAGGTAATGTAGCGCCAACAGTAGAGCATGGTTTTCCATTTACTTTTTATGCAATACCTACTTACTTATTAGCAATAGTAATAGTTTACCTGCTAGTAACCTGCACTTATTAAAGCATAAACTAACATGCAGTTAATCGCAATAATTTATTCATGTTTAGTTTTTATCGATATTTATTCAAAGGTGATGTAATGCTACAGTTTATTAACTGTGACAAGAGGAAAAGAATTTAACAATAGCATGATTCATTTCAGGGTCAGTTGCCACATAAAGGGCCCTTTTGGCAAACACAGCTATCTATATGCATGTAATAAGCTTGATGTGTAACTAAGAACTTCCTATAGATTGTGGGACTCTCCCTGGTAACTAGAAACCTGTATCTGTTGCACCTAATGGAAAGTACAGGAGAGACCCATAGTCTGCTATACGCTGCAGTTAACTTTCTTAGCGCATGTAGCTAAACTTCAAGCTATAATTACTGTTACACCACCAAGCTTATATTATTTATATTTTAACAGGTTGAATATGCATTTAAAGGTATTACAAAATCAACACTGGGCTATTTGAAGTCTCACTTACGGCTTATCCAGTTGTAATTTTCTAACTTTTTTCTCTGTCTCAGTGATCTCCTCAGCTTTGGATACACTTTGAGCTCGCCTGTAGCGAAGCGCCTTTTCTTCAGACTCTGTAGCCATTTTTCTTTTTACCAATTCTGGATTCTGCTCAAAGTTACAAACTATTATTTTTGTGGGTAGTTCACCCAGAAAGCATACGCGTCTCACAATTACAAAATAATGTATAGATTTGGGACTTCTATGTTATAAATCTAAACTTGAGCACGGGAGTTCAGGGGATAATCTACTATAACTTAAATAAAATGTTTATATAGTAGACTGTTTTATCTCACTGCGGTTTATGGTTTATCACTTTCATAAATAAACTTACGAAGAATCAACTCGTTACTAAGCCAGCACAAGCATAATCAGACTATATCAATGTCACGTATTTTAAGACACGAGTTATTTAATATTTAAAATTCTCACATGTACCAAATTAATCGTTACCAAAATCAACCAAAATCCAAATTGATTGACCTATCGAATTGAACTATCTATCTGTCAAACTCAAACTGGGGCTGTCAACCAGACAACCTTCAAATGAACTTAAAGCCGAGTGCACACAATCGCTGATAATTTCCCTTACCGCAATGATTTTAAGAATAAACACGGTTTCCTTAGTTCCTAAGCTCGTAGTATTTACTTTTTATTTAAAAATAAACGAATAAGTAAATACTAAGTACCACAAAAATTAAACAAAATTAAGTTGTATCCAAATTAGGAATTTTGTTTCATTCGTCTTCGCCTATCCCTTAAACAAAATACTTGCCATATTTAAAAACCTATTGAAAATAGTAGTTTTATAGTAGCCTAGTGGAGAATAATACACTACACACATGTTCATAACGAAGTTCAACAACTAACATCCAAAATATAAAAAAAGATGAAAAAATATCTTTACTTCGCTCTAGACAGTTCAGTGTGATAGTTTTGGAGTCTAATGTTTTCCGATCGACTAATTTTACACTTTGAAACAGTGTTTTGTACTTTGAAAACATTTAGCTTTTCTGTGTCCTTTTTTCAGGTTTTAATAACCAAATCAAATAAATAATAGTTTAAAACCAATGACTAACAAAAATATCACACTCATCACATGCCATATATGTCAGTATTTTTTTGCGGTAGATTTTATTAGCGCAACGTGCGTGTAGTAGAATCTCCAATAAGAAAATGGTCACTTCAAACCTCCTGTGAGAGGATAAAGGTCGTCTGTACGTAAATGTGACTGACTACTATGTAACTGAAGTTCAAGGAAAAAACCAGGCTTTTAATGAGATAATCTAAGTATTATCTCGAAATTATTGATTTATTTAATAGATATTTAGAAAATAAAATGAAGATTTGGACTTCAGAACATACTTTCAAGTAAGTTAATGACGATTTAAATTATGACGCAACCTTGAATTACCAATTTACTAGCCTCAATATTATCCGTAAACTGACTAATCTTTGTCTTTGTTGATAACTATAGCCATCCGTGGGAGACGGTTGCACAAGCAGCATGGCGAAAATATCCCAATCCTATGAATCCAGCGGTTATTGGAACAGATGTAATCGAAAGGAAGGTAGTCGATGGAGTTTTGGTCACACACAGACTTGTCAGTTCTAAATGGTTTTTTCCGAGATGGGCGCAAGCAGTAAGTTACCTTGTTTACCTAATAGTCACATTTTTGATTTTTATTGTACCTAGTTTTAATCACTTTAATTTCCTCAATTTTATTGTTGTTATTTTACTTGACTTGTTTGTCAGGGTTAAATTTAACAAGACGTGTTTTATTTTAGCTCATTGGAACTGCAAAAATATGCTATGCCAGCGAAAAGTCAGAAGTAAACCCTAATGAACGACAGATGACTTTAAAAACCTCTAACTTGACATTTTGCCGATACATTGCCGTTGATGAGACTGTTCGGTACACCCCACATCCTTCAGATACCTCCAAAACTCTATTAACTCAAGAGGCTGTAGTCACAGTACAAGTAAGTTGAAGCATCTAACCTTTACTAGGTGTTGTGTTATGATACTTGATTCTTGTCATTTCTTATTGTGTTACAAAAATTCCCTGTTTACTTCAAAATAAGAACATGTCAATAATTTACAATTTTTTATTTTCAGGGCGTACCACTAAGTAGTTACATGGAGGATTTATTGACCAACAAAATATCCTTGAATGCTGGCAAAGGCCGTCAGGCTATTGAATGGGTCATTGGCAAAATAGACTCAGAAATAAAAGAACTTGCGAGCACAGCCTGCAAGAGTACAGATGAACTATTATCACAAACAAAGAAATCTCTTGATGACATCACATCTACAGCAAGGAGATCAATGGATGACATATCAACAAAGGCCAAGAGGTCTCTTGATGATATAGAAAAATTCACCAAAGCCAATGCAAATCAAAGAAGCTGAAAAGAGGAGTGATCAAACTGTTGTGCAACACAACGCATGACCTGCACTAAATGTCTAATTATAACTATTAGTTAATTTATGTATTGATGTAAAATGTAACTTATTTATTTTCTAATAGTCATAATAGAAACTTTTATTAGCAGAAATATGCTTGATAGCTAAAGATAAAGTGAATTCAGATAAAGAGTTAGTTATCTAAAGTCAGTTTTGGTGTATGAGATAACTGATTATGTTATCAGCTGAAATGAAGATTGATGACATAATGTTGAAATTGCCAATGTGCTAAAACTCTCTTTAAATAAGGATTGTACCTGCATGTGTATTCGGTTTCCGAGTATGTAGAACATCTTTTTGGAATGAATATAAATTACCTCATATGACAATTTAACATTGCATCTAAAAGTATGTGTTATTGTGTAGCTTCATAACTAATGAGTTAAAGAAACATAAATAATTGTAGAGAAAAGAGTAATGATTTTAAGTATTGTAGATTAACAAAGATGTCTATAAATATATAGCTTAATTGGGGGTGTATTATTAGTATTAAAATCTGATGTTTCACAAAATATTTGAATTATGTTATAAAATTGTTGCAAAACTCTTTTAATGGCACTTTGTGATAAAAGGTAATTTATTCAAGAGAAGTATCAAGTTGGCAAGGTTGTTTGACTTTCAAATGAATGCCAAAAATAGCCAGTGCAGTGAAGACTGATACACTTTATATGTTTATATTTCACACTCGGCTATGATCAACTATTCCTTATTGGTTGTCATTGAGCTAATTGCAAAAGCATTCCAAGTTAATGTGTTTTATTCCGTGTGAGTTGTTACTAGCCCTCATTGGTGACCAAAAGGAATAGAAGCAAAATAATTCATTTCTTTTTTAAATATGTATTCAACCCAACATTTTGTATTTTAGTATTTTTTGTTAATTCTGTGATTGCTACAAAGATTTCTATGAATTGCTGTGGTTTCAAATTAATGTTATTCAAATAGTTTTCCATGGAGAAATGAGTAATAAAATCCCATTAGAAATAATAAATAATCTTAATGTTACCTATAATTGTATACCAAATTGACTCCACACTCTTGGTATTAAATTAAAAACTCATTTTTCAGCATTCAGTATTTCGAATTTCATTTTATTTCCCAGTATCTATTATAATCCTACTGCAATAATCATAGAGAATAGATTTTGATGAATAAGAGAGATAGAGAATCGAGACAGAGAATAGATTGATACAATATCTGCTTGGATAAACAGGTTTTTAATTCTGATTGGGGAATTAGGCAGAAAACTACGACACAGTAGGAAAAGAAATTGTTTCCTGGACAAACTACAAACACAATCACCCTTTATGGAATTCTTCCAACTTCCACCCGCGGGTTCTCCCGTCTCCTGGGGAACTTCTTCTCGTAGCCATACAAAATATAGCCTGTTTCTCTGTGCGCCTAGCTTCTCAGCAGGAAAATATTTTCCAAATCGTGTCAGTCCTTTCGGAGCTTTTAGGGTATAAATAGACAAAAAATGTTTCCTCTTTATTTTATAAGCAGTTAAAATCCATTTAGTAGTTTATGCATGAAACTGTAACAAGCATATATTCCGCTGCAATATCCAGTGTTATGTGCCTAATTGCATGCATCGAAATAAATCATCTACCTACCGTAGTTGAAAGGTCAATGCTTGTCTAGTCACGAGAGATCGTCACGTGTAGAGTTCAAATATTTTATTGATATGAGAGTATGATTAATACTATCTAGTTGAACTATGCACATAGATTAAGAATAAGTCAATAGGGTCCCATGTACCAATTATCTGCAGATAATAATAATAATGGCGCCCTAGCTGATTGTCGGCTACGGCGGCTGTTCCCATGTAAGGACAGCCAGCTGAGCAAGCATATTATGCTGCATAAACATTTGCACAGACACAAGCTAGTTCCCTCTGTATACCTTCACTGTCTTAGGCCGACAGGACAGAAATCCGAAATGATCAGAATGGAATTAGGCGCAAGACTGACATTAACGTGCTCTTCAATGCACGGGCCTTATCAATCACCAACTTCTAGGCTCTGGGCTACCTAATACACAAAGCGATTGCGGCCCGTCTCGTGAAAGGGACCCGCGACCTCATGCACAGCAGCTGTACTATGCGACAACTATACCAGCAAGGTATATATTTTATAACTGGGATAAGAAATTCTAGAATTCCTTTTTAGACACTTTCACCATAGGATTGTTATAAGTAATTGGTGTTTCTGTTTAAGAATAAAAAACATTAATACCATGGGTTTCTTTTATTGGGAGTAAATAACTTCTCAATAGTATAGCAAGCTACAATAGTTTTATGTGTATAGTTTGTTACTGTTGCTACTATATTATGTACCTATAAATAACAACTTATTCACAAAAAAAACATTACAGGTGATTTTCTGTGGTGATAAATTACAAGGCAACTCATTTTACATTTCAAATTTTGCTATCAAGATTATTTTGAAAATGGTAAATAATGCTATGCCAGTTTTCTAAATAACTGGTACACATATATTGCATAAATATGTAGAGCTTAAATTAATATGTAGAAGAGTTACATTTTACTGAACTTGAACTATTATACTTTGCACCCCCTAAGGCATATCCTATGCCATATCTGAAGACTACCTGTGCAGCAAATATCATTTTAGTGTCAAAGTGTTTAGTTGTAGTTTTGGTGTCAAAATCAGTCAGAATTATTTTCACATTTGTAATATGTATAATTACTAAGAATGAGCATTAAATTCTAAAAGTACAACAGTTGCTAACACAATAAATGTTGTGTTTAAAGAAAACATTTATTGCAGAACTCTTTGTTTTCACATAACTATAGCAGCTTAACTTATAAATATAATTAGGACTTCACATTACTATATTTGAAACACATTGTGCATGTAAAATGCATAAGTATATGAAAAAAAGTCTTGTTCCTAGTAAAAACTTGAAGTGAACAAAGTTAGTATCAAGTGCTGGTTCCCGATGATGTCATGTTGCCATTCTGAACGTTTCCTGACACTGACCGAGATGCAGTGAGATGAGAAGCTTTCAAACGATCCAACTCGTTAACCCAGGAGCGCACATGCTCTAATCGGTGCCAAGCCATTTGCAAAACTTTCTGAGATGCATATCCTGATCCCTCATGTGGCTGTCCAGTAGATACTTGAGTCAGATAGTTTATCTGATCGCTAAGTTTACTTTCCACCTGACTTAATGTCCTCAAAAACTGTGAAGTATTTGTTTCTGCTTGTTTTTGACCAGACTTTTCTTTACTCAACTCCAACAATGCTTGAGCTGCAAACGTGAAAAAATAGCTTTAGAATACAAGTAAGTATCATTCGACTCCCAGCTATCACGGTCTGGGAAGTGGGAATAATGTGCTTCAGTTAGAATGTTTCTTGTGTTAGGTATCTACTTACCAGCACATTGTAGGCATGTTATGATATCTTTTTCAATATCATCAAGAATTTGAATCCTTTCCATAGGAGCTGTCATTCTGAATATTAAGTAGCAACCGACCAATTAAATAACAAAATTTTGCAGGCACAGTTCCTAACATATATAAAATAAAAACCAAATGGTAATATCGATCAGATTTTATCCTCAATGGATACAAATACAAAATATAAATGACATTGACATGAGTTCATTCTATTCTATTCTATTTTTGTGTATGGCAATCCGTGTCGATGTCAATTTCGACGATTCTGCCAATGACAAGTGGGATGAGAAGCAAGAAGTGCTTTTAATTAAAATAAATTTAAAAATATATATATATTGATTTAAGATGGTGCTGTGGCCGATCTTGTGTAACTTAATGTGTTAGTAGGACGGCACTGAAACAAACAGAAATATATTTACATATATAAAAACAACAACAAAATGTTAGTAACACATAACATATAATATATACCACAACCATACAAACTGTGGCCTAAATATAGGCCACAATTTATAATTTAATATTGTTTTGATTAATGAACATCAACAGCATCTGGAGCAGTTCTGGACAGGAGTGGGATAGGAGGGAACGGAAGTTAGTCGGGAGAGGAATTTTAAGTTTTTGGAGACGACCATATAAATCAAAGGATGAGTTGATAGGACAGTCAAAAAATATATGGTCCAGGGTACCTTCATCCAGTCCACACTCGCAGAGGGATGAATCCTGCACCCGAATTTTGCGCAGAAAGACCGGTGTACAGCAGTGACCTAACCGAATTCTGCACATGACTGAAATTACCCGTTTAGGGTATCTTTTGAAATTTGAAAACCACGGTTTTGGTTTTACAACCGGTTGAATGGCGAAATAAGAGCTACCCTTCCTTTTGCCTGAGATGTTCCACCATTCCTGCCACGAGGTCTCAAGACTCAATTTAGGGAGGTTTAGCAGGTCATGCCCTTGAAGGGAGAAGTGTGCAAGATCAGCGGACTCAGATGAACACGCATCTTTGGCCAATGCATCGGCACATTCATTGCCCGCTATACCGCAGTGGCTAGGGATCCAGACTAAGTGTACTTCTTTCTCTTGCCTAGTGCAGGAGAAAAGGGACTTTTTAATATCCAGGACAATAGGACAATGGAGTTTAGTTCTAAAGGGATTCTGGGATATGGCTTGGAGACAGCTAAGGGAGTCAGTAAAGATAACTCCACAGCTAATCTCATGAGACTCTATAAAACGACAAGCTTCCAATAGTGCCACACACTCGCCTGTAAATACTGAAGACTCCTTCGGACATCTGAATTTCAAAATTATTTTAGAGTTCTGATAGTAAACCGCGGCTCCAGTACAGCCACCATTTGATTTGGAAGCATCCGTGAAGAACTTTTGAAACCCAATCCATCGTTCACCCAAAACCGCATTAAAGGCCGAATTTGCAGATGGGGAGTTTTTGGATATGCCAATGTTATAGAATATTTTAGGGGTGAAGCAAAGTACTTCATAAGGGTAATTAAATAAAGGAAGTCTGGGATGTGGAGCAATGGGGGATTCTAAATTTTGAAAAAACCGATATGCTTTTAGGAATAGGGGGATTTCTTTGTGTTCCCAATATTTGGAGCTGTGACAAAGAGTGTCAAGCTCTCTGAGTTTTGGGATGAGGGGGTGAGATGACTTGGGAATAACCCTGGATAGGAAACGGGAAGCGAGGTACTGACGTCTCAGGGCTAAAGGAGGTTCAGCGCATTCGACCTGCAAGGCGTTAATAGGCGACGACTTCATGCAACCTGAGATGATTCGAAGGCATTGAGACTGAATCCTATCTAAACCGGCCAAGGCACCTTTGTTGCTTGGAATCACCAAGTGTGACCCATAGTCCAGGATACTGCGGACTAAGGCATTGTAGACCAGTTTCATAGTGAAGGGATGGGCCCCCCACCAGACACCAGCGAGAGCTTTTAGGATGGAGATTGCTCTTTCGCATCTTTTGATCAAATAATTAAAGTGGTGAATCCCGGATAATTTTGAGTCTAAGAAAACGCCTAAAAATTTTGATTTGTTACCTATGGGAATATCTTGTCCTTGAATGTTAACTGAGACCTGAGGGATCAGTCGTTTTCGGGAAAAAATCACTACCGAGCTTTTTGGGGCGGATAACGAGAGACCATGGTCCAAAAGCCATGTGTGCAGAGAGTCCAGGGAGAGACAGAGAGATGAGGCAGCGTCCGTAATAGATGGATTAACTACATACAACACTAGATCGTCAGCGTATTGTAAAAGGTGGCAGTCAGCATTAAGGCAGGAGCCAATGTCTGCTGTATACAGGTTGTATAGTAGGGGGCTTAGAACTGAGCCTTGGGGAAGGCCCTTCCACGTCTGTCTCACCTCAAATACCTCCCCCTGCACTCTGAGCATCAAAGAGCGAGACATGAGGAGTGCGCATATACATTGTACCATCTTACCCGGAATCCTCAGCTGTTGCAATTTTTGCCTGAGAACTGGAAGAAGGACGCTGTCGTATGCGGAAGAGATGTCAAGGAAAGTGGCTACAGCGGATTCATTTTTGGAAAAGGCTGTACGGATATCAGTAACCAAAATTGCCACACTGTCCATGGTGCTAAGCCCCTTTCTAAAGCCAAACTGACTACTCGGCAGTAGATCCCTAGACTCCACCAACCACTCAAGTCTATTTTTAATTAAATGTTCCAATATCTTGGCCAACACTGAGGACAAAGCAATTGGTCTAAGGCCATTCGGATCATCAGCAGTCTTGCCGGGCTTCAAAAGGGGAATTACTATCTGAGCTTTCCACTGTTCAGGAACCCAACCAAATTGATAGCAATAATTTATTATTCCTAAAAAATATTTTTTTGCTTCAAAACCAAAATGAACTGCAAATGAGTACGGTATGCCGTCTATGCCTGGGGCGGAATCCCTAACATGACGTAATACCGTATCAAGTTCCTCTAACGAAAATGGTTCATTCATAGGATCATCCACAATATTTACAGGCGGGAGCAGAAGTTCTGAGGAAGAAGGAACATAGGCTGGAGCTATTTTGTCAAAAAAGGATTCAGCAGTTTCTCTCGAGATAGGGGAAGAGATAGATGGGGAGCAGCCTCGCCTGAAACGATTAATGCTCTTCCAAACTGCTGAAATGGGAGTGGAAGGGGATAGAGAAGTGCAAAACTTAACCCAACCGCGGCGTTTCTTCTTGCGAAGAAGCCGCCGAGATTGAGCTAACACTCGTCTGTACCGTATAAGATTGTCGCTATTCATCGCATCATTGTACTGTTTTTCGGCCTCTTTTCTTTCTTTAATAACCGATGTGCATTCTTGATCCCACCACGGGGGTGACGGGATTTTATTTCTGGCACAGTTGCGCAACGGAAAGGTAGAGTCTGCGCTTGAGGTAATGGCCGAGATAAAGCCATCGTAGCAGCTCTTAGCATGGCAGTGACCAGAAGAATCTTGAAAACTTGAAGTTAAATTTGGAAGCATACTAATTTTCTCCTCCAGTAAAGATGCAAACCTCGACCAATCAGGTTTGGACAAGTTGTACTTCAATAGTGGAGGAGACGTTTTCTCTAAAAAGGTTTTATTAATTAAAGTTACAACAATGGGGTAATGGTCGCTACCATGCGTCAGAGTAGTACATTCCCAATGAATTGATGCCGCCAACTCTACTGAACAGAATGTGAGATCTACACAACTCTTTTGCTGTCCTGGAAGAGATCTACGAGTAGGGCTACCATCATTTAAGATGCAAAGGTCAAAATCATCCAAGATTTCTACTAAACCTTCCCCAAACGAATCACAACGATTGGAACCCCATCTAAAGTGGTGACAGTTGAAGTCACCCATGACGAGCACAGGTCCCACTATGTTATTCAAAATGTCCCTAATGGTGGTTAAAAACCTACGCTGAGGATGGGAAATATACACGGATAAAACAGTGATACCCTCAATTCTACACGCAACTATATTCATATCACCATCCAGAACCGGAAGAGTCAAGGTGGAGAGGGGGACACGATTATTAACAAGGAGAGCCGACCCTCCATAGCCATCAGATCTGTCACATCTGAGAATATTAAATAGTGGTATATTAAAACTGAGACTCGGGGTGAGCCAAGTCTCAGCTACAGAGCAAGCCAGAGGCTTGAATTTATTGAGGAGGAATATGAGGTCGTGCTTTTTATGCCACACGCTCCTCACATTCCATTGAAGGAATACTTGGCGAGGCGCCATTTCTAATATTTGATAAAAGGTTAGTTAGTTGGTAGGCAACGTTGGACGGTAATTGGGTATTATTGGTGGATAGAATTGTAGAAAGAAGTTTAATAAGTATATCTATTATTGAGGAAACATTACTATCAATGAATGGGTTATTCAGAGCGCAGCCATCAGGCTGTGAAGGTGCAGGGGAGTTAATAATCTGCTGATGGGCAGCTTTATCATAAGAGGGAGATAGAGGGGCATGGGTCTTTGGCTTAAGGAAAACAGTTTTGCGGTATGACTGAGTGGGGACGGGAATAGCTTTTGCAGCATTAGCATAATTGCGAGAAGTAAGTGGGACAGATTTGCTAGCTTCAGCATATGAAAGGGACTTCTCAGCCATAACCGTCTTAATGGCCTTCTGTCTACCCAACTCGGGGCATGATTTGCTATTTGCAAAATGATTCCCCGAGCAGAGCACACAGAATGCCTCCGCCTCAGAAGTGCTGCAACCATCACCAGGGTGATCATGGCCGCACTTACTGCAGCGAGGCTTGGACCGACACACTAGTTCCACATGACCAAACCTGCAGCACTTACGGCACTGGATGGTGGGATAAACATATTGCTGAACCGGAAGGGAGGTGTAACAACAAAATACTCTTTGAGGTAATACTTGGCCATCAAAGGTAAGTACACATGTCTCTGTTGCCTTGAATACAGTCACTCCATCAATAACTACTTTCCTGCTTATGCGACGAACTTTCAGGATTTCACCACAACCTGAAGGGACCTGCAAGTATTTTTGGGCTTCCTCTTCATTTAAATCTGTGGGAACACCAGTCACAACACCCATCCTAGTTATATTAAAAGTGGGGATAGAGGCAACATAGCAGTTCTTATGTAAAATGCTGTTGATAATAAATGAGTTTGCATCCTGAGGGGATTTAAACTCTACAGACACACGGTTCCTACCAACTTTTTTAACACCATCACGGACAACATTGGTAATGTTATGTTTTTGTAGGAATATTCCGAAAGTAACAGGGTGTAGAGAGGTACCGGCGTTAGGCTGGGGCTCCAATCGAGAGACATGAACGATAAAAGGTGCCTTATCAGTAGCAGAGTACCTGCTGCGGCCAACTAGGTTTCTTTGTTGTTTTGATGGCGGGGTTGACACGCCAATGTTGGCATCATCTCCGGAGCGTTTCCTGGTATTCGAGGTTGATAGGGTCTGGGAGTCCGCGATACTGCAAGCAACATCAGCGAGTTGGGAAAGCGGATAGTTGGGGGAAAGTGGAGCATATGCAGAGATGTCGGGAGGATCGGGATCGGGGGGTTTATTTTGATCCATTATGCTTGTAAAAAACTGGTTAGTTACCGAAATAACAACACACCACTGGTAACAAACAAAAAGACAACACACAAACACAAAACTAAGTCACAAAAGTTCACCAAAACACTTAAAACAGCTGAAAATTCTAGGCACACGTGCTAACCAAAGACACTCTGTGGCGAGAATCTGACATGAGTTCAAATGAGTTGACATAACTATGACAGCCCAGATGACAACTATTCATTGCGCATTGCCATAAAACCATTGCATAAAACAGGAACCTTGTATTAATTACCTAAATAAAGGGCTTGTGTACTAATCATAAAAAAAAACGTTAAATTAATTTGCGATTTCGTAGGGGCAACCCTTGGACTACCTATTCAATCAATGACACGTGAGATCGTGCGACAGGTTTTTGGTCTTAGGAGTAAAAACTCTAAAGTAAAGGTATGTGCGCCGAAGGATGGCTCGACTCATACATGCATTGATAAATTTTTAACTTTACTCGAAGTATGCATTGTGCATAAGTTCAGCACCCTTGTGGCGTATGCCTCGAAACAAAACGTTTCCGAAAAATGTGTTTTCGACTGGCAATCTGGACGAGTATTGCCAATAGGCATGATGACAGTAATCAAAAATCATTAAAATAATACATTTATTAAATTAAACTTGAAGCTTGGAATATAAAACGCGCATTGTTTTCTTTATTAATAATGTGATTAATGTGTATTTTTATAAAATAAAATTACGAAATAAGGCAATCCGCCATGATATCTTGAACACCAATCAGAGCTCGTGACGTCATTTCTCAAAACGCCTCGCGCGAAAGCGCGCGAACGTCACATTTCGTTATTGTGAACTTCCACTGCGATCTTTGTTTTTAATTAATTAATTGTGTATAACACGAGTTATGGAGCCCGGATTTATCAAGGTTTGCCTTAACCGGATTTATTAAGGTAAGCGCTAATTTGCCTAGAATTGATATCATAATGCTGGGAGAGTTTTTGGCATCAAATAAAGATTTTTGTTCAGCTGAATTTAGAAATGTTAAAACTTCCATGTAAGTATACTAGTTTAATTAAAAAAAACTTCCATGTAAGTGTATTAGTTTAATTAAAAAAACTTCTATGTTAGAATCTAGAGAACTATGTAATAACTTACATCAAAGTGATCTTCACAAAAATAAAGTTGTACCCTGGGCAATATTGCTTTTGAATCTCGCCTTGCAAGTTTAAGCCACTTGTTTCGTATTTTTTTATTGTGAGGAACGTACACAAATAACTTATCAGGAGTTGTTTTGGATGTGTTCTTACACTGGGGGACCCCACAATACCTATGCACTTTCGAATTCATATTTAATAACACAAAAATCGCGCCGGATTCAAAGTGGACAGAGAAAAATGCAATTATTTGATAAAAAAACTTCGCATTTTCTTAAAATTAATAATTTTTCATATAAAATAGACGTATACCTACATCATACAAAGGAATTTAAAAATTTGTCATCATGCCTATTCCGTCAAAGATCCCTCGATTTTTGGAAGAATTAAGATATAATAAGAGAAATACAATGGGCATTGAACAATTTTTTCGACCCTCATTTTTTATTTAAGATTTCGATAATATAGAGCATTCTAAGAAACTAATTTGAATAATTTTTAATTTTATGGAGTCGTTCTATTTTTATTAATTATTTAAAATTTGGAGTAACTTTTGTACGGTGACGTCATCATTTGGCTGTATAATTTACGTGTCTTCGGCCTTTTACTTAAAAAGATTTCTTTGACGTTTGAGAAATGTCAATAGGTTGTCAATCTGTTCATTAGTGTCATACAGTAAACTATAAAAAACTTCTTTGAAATAAATACCACGCTATCATTCATCTTGTTTGTAAATCATTTTATAAACTTACTGTTTTTTACGAACGGTTTACCATGACTGACAACTTCGTGAAAGCTGACTCCAGAAATCTACCGAAGGTGGAAAATATTATGATATTAGAGTATGTGGCAACATGTAGCCATCATAACTTGGCTGAAATAAGGGGAGCAAAGATTTTAATGTAAGTATCTTTTACATTATATTAGAATTCGAACAAATCTTTCGCCTGTTCGCCTACTACTTATGTCTACTTGGCTCCAATGAAATAGTATTAACGCAACCGGTTTAACGTCGGGATGATGATTACTTCACTAATGTTTTTTGTATTGTTTTAAATTACTACATATATACTAAAGCATCTTTAATTTTTAGGTCATCTCGGGATTCGTACATCAATACCGCTGTGGGCTACGTGAAAGTTAGTCGAACAGGCAGTGATTGCATAGTCAGTGCTAAAGTAGTGCCTGAACACAGAATAAGCAATAAATTGTATACCGTCAAATGTAAAATTGACGAACAGGATAATAATATTATTAATGCAACATGTGAAGATTGTCCAGCATCAGCAGGTATTTTTATAATTAACAAGTGTAAGTGAGTACCGTTTGTTCAAACTTGGATTAACCATGATTTTTGTTTTTGCAGGTGGTTGTAAGCATTCCCTTTTGCTATTGTTTTGGTTAGCAAAAAAACTTCTGAACCATCATCAACTGCAGTTCAATGTTACTGGAACAAACCTTCTCTTACAAGTGCAAGCGCAGAACCAGTAACTAGTAAAGATATTTTTCCAAAGGTTAAGATCCCAAAACTTATGCCAAAAGACACTACTGTATTAACTGAATTTCAGGAACAATGTCTTAGAAGAAATTTGAGCAACTCACTTATTATGAAGTTCTGTGATGGTGTTAAAACCAACTCCAAAAATATATTTGACATTATGTTGGCATTTGTTTATGACGAAACCATACATGATTATTGTAACTTTAGTAAGTATTTAAAAAGAATTATTAACAACATTGTTATTGAAGAAATAAAATTAAAAACAATAAGGCAAGCTGATAGTAAATATTGGCATAATATACGGCAAGGAAGATTAACAGCTTCTAAATTATATGAAGCTGCTCATTGCCATACAGATGGTGCTCTAGTTGAGCAAATATTAGGAGGCTATAAAGTGCCTGAAACTAAAGCCATACAACGAGGCAGAAGATTAGAAAGCCGAGTACTAAAAGAAATTGAAGAAAAGTTACAAGTCAAAATAGACCGGTCTGGGTTCACCCTCATTGATGGCATTTTGGGAGCATCACCTGATGGTATTGGAGAAGACTTCGTAGTAGAGGTTAAGTGTCCATCTTCAGAAAAAGCGATTGAAACATACATAAAAAATGATGTTATAACAGAAAAATTTAAAACACAAATAATGTGCCAAATGATGGCCTGTAAAAAAAACAAAGGACTATTCTGTGTTGCAGATCCTTTATTTGAAACTACTAAAAATATTCATGTTGTTTGGGTGTATGATGAAGTATACATAAGAGACATAATAAAAAAAGCAGAAGTCTTTTGGAGTACATTTATTTTTCCTAAGTTATTGGAAAGTGCAAAAAAATAATAAAATATTGATACATTTTAATAACTTTTTATTATTTCTCCTTGCAAATTAATTAAACCACAAACGATTAACACTATTTCATCCAAGTAAGGTACATATTTATAATTAACAACTGAATGAGGTTTCAGTAGAGTATACTCTCTTACTCGCCTAATAACTCTCTCAATGTGAACTCGCAAACTTGCAATTACTTTACTCTGAAGTGCCTCACGAGTAGTTTGTTTGGTGCCTGTATAAACACTAGGTGGCCTCAAAAGTTTTATATTCCGCGCATTTAATTGAGTTTCTATTTCTTTAAATCCCCTGTCAGCTAAAATAACGGCATTAGGCTTTAAAACATTTATTAAATCACTTTTTGCTACAATCGCTTTATCAGATATTCTTCCCCCATAACCTTTTGATATAAAGCTTATAAAGCCATTTGGAGTGCAACCTATTAGGTATTTAACAGTATTACTACTTTTGTACTGCGACCATGTCTGAGCTTGTTTCAAAGGGTTAGATGGTTTTGAGATTTGTATCTCAAAACAATCAATGATCATTTGGACATCAGAATATCTTATTTTAAATACCAACGGTAGATTCTCTTTTATTTGTTTGGGTTGGGGACAATAAACAAAATTTTGAAAGAAGTTACCTAATACTTCAATACCAGTTAATATCATTGAGGACAGCTTGGTACGAGATATATTAAATTGATCACTTATACGTTCCAGTGAGTCATTTTGCTTTATTTTCAATAAACTAACAATAATGTGTAGATTGTCTATTTTTGCTGTACTTTTTTCTACTATATGATCAATAAGCCATATATATTGTTTTGGTAACCCCAAATACATCCTTGGTTTATTTATTACTAAGTCTAACATAATCTTCTTAGTTTTGGACACCACTCTTCTTGCATCACATACACTAGATTCTTCAGTTTCTGATGTACAACCAAATAAAGATGGGGTTGCTGCCGAAGATGTCTCTTGTGAAGATTGCAGTATGTCAGTGGTAGTAATATTTGCAGGCTGTTTCCTAGTTTTATAGTTTGTACTCTTGTCAACCATCTTTATTTCACACTGAGTAGCAGCATTGATCTGGAAATAAATCAGTACTTAGTGCATATATTTCAGTAGCAACACACTTCTTAAAATTCATCGCATTTAGTTACATAATTCACTTACACTTATAGCTATTTCGCTCATTTGATTTGTCAGTTATGTCAGTTATAATTATATATTTATTTTATTATTATGATTAAAAAAAACAGGAAGTACCTACATTTATAGCTAATGTAGAACATGTGGATGTACTGGGCATAGCTATATCCTCAATCCTTTTAAACAGCTTACTTTTGTTAAGACTAGTGCTGGATTTTGATTTATCAAAATCATCACGTTTCCTTTTCAATGGCTGGCTGGTACTTGGAGGTTGTAACAATAACTTATTTAGTTCTGATAGGTCTTCATTCGTATCTTGACCAATATTGCGCAACAAAGCCGAACGTTTTAGTTTAGGTTCTTCGTTCAATAACTTGCATTGGTAATAATTAATCAAATCTTCCCTGGGCTACAATACAAAATAATGAAAGTTGTAAAATATCATAGGTTTGTAATAAGTTGTGACAAGTGCTAATGGCGATTAAACCAAAAAATGTATAGTATCTAGTTTTATGATATCAATAATCTTTACCTCCAAATGATCTTCGCAGCAATACATTCTGTAAATTTTAAAACACTCCGCCTTAGCTTCACGACACCATTTTTCTTTCAAGTCTTCCCGAACACGAACAAAAATTTTATCTGGACTATTTTTTGAGTCATTTTTACAGGTCGGAATGAAGCATTCCCTATATTCCATCGTTTTCTGGTGGTAATTTCCTAGACGCTAAATAGAATAATCGAATTTTTGAATAATTTGAGGTTATGTTTCTTGTTTATATATCTTGACACTTGACACTTTTGACAGTTGTAAACAAGTGTGTGTGAGCGTGTGTATATTTGATGGCAAAGGAATTGTCCCTTTAGAGTCAAAAGATGACGTCACTAGAGGTCAAATTAAGGTTATTTACTTTTAGCGATAAATAAAAATAATCCGTGAATATTTTATTTTTCTAAACGCTAAATTGTCATGAGTGACCCTATTCCTCGAAACGGATTTCATATTTACTCATGAAAAAAAAAAATGAACAATCCCCATTAAGGGATTATTGAAATCGGGGAATCCAGAATCAAGTGGATATATGGAAATATAACATAATTATATAAAAATCCAATTTATTTGTTTCATTTACACGACTTCAAAAGTCACTTACATACATCAGAGTAGGTAAGTACATTCCTTGCAAAGAAAAAAACTTAAAATTACAAGCGTAAACATGAAATGAAACTTTAGAATAACCAAGTAAACATTTACGGTATAACTTTCGCAAAATTCTAGATACAAAGTCAAGGTAAGTTTTTCATCAAAGAGATCGCAGTAAACAAAGAACAAATAACTAATAAAGATTTTAATTGAAGCAGGGTGTGCGGTAACACCTAGTTCTAGGCGATATAATCAAGGTTTCACCTAGACCTAACCCAAAATAATAGGATACCCCTAAGTTTCGGCTATGTGGCCTACACCTAGATTTAGTCGGCTAAAACTGGGTGTATAACATAATTTTCAAAAAATAGTATATTTCAAGGCAATTACGAATTATTGGTACAAAATTGAAGAATTTCGGGGAAATTGACAACGTGTATGAGGGGAGTCGATAAATTTTTACTGGCAGCCCTGATGTTGACAGCTCATCTGTAAAATAGATTCCTTTTCAATCGGCCATTTTTGCCGCGACTGTCTTCGAACATGGTTAGTTTTGACTAAATCCTTAAATATTTCATCAATCTTTTGATTTTTGTAATGCTTAATCAAATAATTAATGTTAGATGTATCGTTGTGCTGTTGTTTTGTGTGTATTGCGGTTAAATGTTATACAACTTATGTTGAAATCTTGTGTCGTGTACGAGTAGACATGATTGTACAAATGATGATCTCCTATCTTTATAATATACGGTTAGAACCTGAGTTCTATGTGAAGATTTTACTAGGGCGGACTGATGTTACCTAGACTATATTATAAAATGTTTAATTCTCGAAAGTGGGTAAGTAATACTTGTTTTATTTTGTTTCCAGTCGCATAGAAAGTTTTCGGCGCCCCGTCATGGGTCCATGGGATTCTACCCCAAGAAGAGGTCCCGCCGTCATCGTGGTAAGGTGAAGGCTTTCCCCAAGGATGACGCCAGCAAACCAGTCCACCTTACCGCCTTCATTGGTTACAAGGCTGGTATGACCCACGTGGTTCGTGAACCTGACCGTCCTGGATCAAGTGAGTTTATTTATCACCTGTTTTGTGCTCCCATGATCGTGTCCCATGTGGTTATCACAGTTATAATACATCGTGTGATATTTTTCCAGAGATCAACAAGAAGGAGATCGTAGAGGCTGTGACCATCATCGAGACGCCACCCATGGTGTGCGTCGGAGTGGTTGGTTACATCGAAACTCCTCATGGTCTCCGCGCTCTGCTCACTGTCTGGGCTGAGCATATGTCCGAGGACTGCCGCCGTCGCTTCTACAAGAACTGGTAATTATAGCTTAGCCTCATGTTTATTTCCCAGCTAAATAATCAACAATTTCTTTTTTATAGAAATTTTCTAATCACTTGAAATAGCTCTCCTCTTAATAATGAGAGTTTAAAGCTAAATATGCCTGGAGCATATTGCCACCAATTGGTCTCCGCTCAACGATGAGGCCTTTTGGTTTTTCTTACAGCAGGCAATTTATGATTTAATCAGGTACAAATGCAAGAAGAAGGCATTCACCAAATCCAGCAAGAAATGGCAGGATGAGCTTGGACGCAAGTCCATTGAGAAGGACTTCAAGAAAATGATCCGCTACTGTAGTGTGATCAGGGTTATTGCCCACACTCAGATGAAGTTGCTGAAGCAGCGTCAAAAGAAAGCTCACATTATGGAGATCCAAGTCAACGGTGGATCCATTGAAGACAAAGTTAAATGGGCAAGGGAACATCTTGAAAAGCCCATCCCCATTGACTCTGTGTTTGCCCAAGATGAGATGATTGACTGCATTGGTGTCACCAAGGGTAAAGGATACAAGGGTATGTATATTTTCGCTAAGACTTACCTTGAATATTATCTTATATGAAGGACAAGACAAGAACTCACAGTATTATTTTTCAGGTGTGACCTCCCGTTGGCACACAAAGAAGTTGCCCCGCAAGACGCACAAGGGTCTGCGTAAGGTTGCTTGTATTGGAGCGTGGCATCCTTCAAGAGTTTCATTCACTGTTGCCCGTGCTGGTCAGAAGGGCTACCACCATCGTACAGAGATGAACAAGAAGATCTACCGTCTTGGACAAGGTCAGTTACCTTCAAGAATTCTAGAATACCTTTGTCAAAAAATTCTATGAATTAGAAATGACAAATTCAAACAGATTGCAGCATGCATATTCTAGTAGGTGGTCTACATTGCAAGCAATATTAATGTTTTTAATTTTCACAGGAATCCACACTAAGGATGGCAAGGTTATCAAGAACAATGCTTCTACTGAGTATGACCTGTCTGAGAAGTCTATCACTCCCATGGGTGGTTTCCCCCACTATGGAGAAGTCAACAATGACTTTGTGATGATCAAGGGTTGCTGCATGGGACCTAAGAAACGTGTCATTACTTTGAGAAAGGTATGTAATAATTGCAGTCTGATAACTTACCAAAACTCGTTAGTAGGTCATCTTAGGGCTTTGAAGGCATTCTCCTATGTGTTTGTAAGGATGTATGTTATTTTCATCCATGTTCAAGAAGTAGTTTATCAAGATAAGGAGAAACTGGGCACAAGTATAACATTTTAATTTGAGAAACTTTTTTAGTTGCTAATTATGATGTTTCTTATTTCAGTCCCTTCGCACGCACACCAAGAGGGCCGCCCTTGAGAAGATCAACCTGAAGTTCATTGATACATCTTCCAAGTTCGGTCACGGTCGCTTCCAGACGCCGGCTGACAAGGCTGCGTTCATGGGAACACTCAAGAAGGACCGCATCCGCGAAGAAGCTGCCGCCACCGCCGCGCCAGCGGCTCCCGCTCAGTCCTAGACATCTTTATGGACTAATAAATATAAGAAAACCTACCATGCTTTGTTTTATTCACTTGACTAAACTTTTTTCTTGCAAACACTCAATTAAAAATCCTAACGTTTGTTTGTACACTGAAGGCTCTGAAACTACTGAACAGATTGAAAAACCTTCACTGATGGAAAGCTCCACTCCAGACCCACCATAGCCCTGGCCTTGAGGGTAGGCTGGGACACTACGCGCGGCGAATGATGATCCCTAGGACATTTCAACTGATAGTTGTAATAGTGATGCGAAACGTGTCTGTTACCCAGGCCACATGTTGTCGACAATGGTCATTTGAATCTTAAAGATAATTAGTTTTGCGGCTTTTGTAACGTTACGCCAGCAGGAAATGTTTTCGTGAAATAATTAAAAAACTATAAGCGCAACAAAGGGGAATGCCGATTTTAGGCCTTGCAATGCCCAAGAAATTAAATTTAGTAAAAAAAAATATGTACATTTTACGTATTTAACTCTTCTATTTACGACGCGATACATGTCAGTAACATTTTTTTTATAAAAAATAAATATCGAAACGATACAACGAAATAAACAGACATTTGCTAGCTTGCCAATTTAAAATCCGGGAAAAAATAAAGATTTTTTGCAAATGTTGATTTGATATTTACACATATTTGTACTCTATTTATTCGTCTTTTTATTTATAGAAGTCCCAATGCATTTTATATTAGTACATCTAGATCTGCAATCAACTTACAAAATATAAAATAATGATTTTAATTAATGAAATCTACTTATTGCATTGATCGATACTTTGTTTGTGCTTTACTTGTCAATTGACAATAATATAAATGTCATTGCATTACTTTGTTTGCATTTGCATCTTAGTGATTCGCTGCGTGTATTTTGCTATAAAAATCGACGTTTCTGACCATGAATACTGACTCTGGCGATTCTCCTATACCTGACGACCACGGCCTGAATATGGATTCCGCTCTTGCTGATAATGAGAAAGTTTTCAATAACTTTTTAATACTTTATATAGGGCACATTAAAAAAAACCTTGTAATTTGAAAACTCCAACTATTTTCAATAATTTTTCTTTTACCAATATATTATTTGTGGGGCATACTATATAATAGAAACAATCGATGTTACTTGTGGGCACTCAGGGCCTAAATAACTATGGCGGCTTGGCATCCTCCTTTATAAATGTGCGCAACAATTACAGAAGCCGCAAAACGAATTATCTATAAGATTCAAATGACCATTGTCGACAACATTTTGTCTGGGTAACGGACACATGCGAAACTGCGACAAAGTATTGTTAGGCAAAGGTCATGTCATTCAGCCAGGTGCATTTTATTGCATTCAACGGCCTTATTATATTTTATTTTACTATACATTGATTTTTATTAAAATCGAGATGTACATTTCGACAATATTATTGACCAACCGTTAATAATAAACGTCACGGATAGCTGCAGTTCAGACTCGGCTTTTGAAGATCCGCTTGACCCTGTATCAGATTCAGATTGATTAAATAAATAAAATACAAACTCAATCAAAGCATTTGTAATTCAACCAACAAATTATCGATATTTTGTTTATCGATGTGTCCCTTCGATACCAGCTTGACAATGTAACTTTTGCAGCATGTACCATGTACATTTGCATTGAGTTTTTTTCCATTATTTCCGAACATTACGTAATAATATCTTAATATTCATTTTTAAAATTTACAAATGTACACAATTATATAATTTTTTCGAATTTTTAATGGGCCTGTAAAGGATTTGTTGTGACAGGACGTCACTACAATGTTAAGCTGTTAAGCGCTAACGAACTGTCATAGGGATCATGATTCGCCGCGCGTAGTATAAACCATACCACCATAGTAGAGTTGGGATTTCAAATAATTTCAATAGGCAATTGAAAAACCCTAGTTCTCATCAAGGGACGCGGGTCGGGAAGACTGCAGATTCTGATGAAATGCGTCTAAAAAAATTCATCTTGGAATAAATATCTGTAGCTATCTGGGATAGTGGGAATTTAACAGCACCTGGATAAAAAGGGTCCAGTACCTAATAAGACTTACTGCTATTGGGACTCAATACCTAATTGTTATCTAATTGTCACAGCAACTACCTATTGCGATTCAATTTTGACATGATCAACTTAGCAGAATCGGGCCCCAGATAAAATTTAAACGGTATTACAAATCCATTGGAATACTTGACTATTGTCTTGAGTAATAAGAATTTCAACACAATGTAGTTAACAGTTATCACTACTCAATAATGTCACGGGGCTGCGACAGGCCTCTGCGCCTCCAGTCCATGCCACCATGAGGTCACACAGGCCTGTCCACTTCGGCAATTTATCGCAGCAGCAGATTCCCCAGGCACATCTGACACCTCTTGTGTAGATGCAAAAGGAGATATTAGACTTAGTCAGAATAGCAGTCACCTAAGCACCTTGAGGTTAGCACTGTTACTTTAAGGATAAAGTTGGGGATGTTCATACATGTATTACATGTCATTAAGAAGTTAGTAATATATTTCCACAGAGTATAAAATAATGTATTTACTTATTGGTCAGGCTTATCAAAGTAATTGTTTTTCTTAATATACCTAATACACTGAAGAACTATGTTACGTTCCTGTCTAATTTCTTTGTATAATAATTTTTGTAGGAGTGTTGATGGAATTTTGCGCTTCACTTTGTAGTTATTTCTTTCTGGTTTTTTGACTGGTAAAGTGGTTTTCAATACCTTTTCTTTACTTTTAACAACTGCTTCTTGACTAGTCTCATGTTCTACATTAGTTTTCTCTATTTTAATTTCTTCTGGAGCATCATTGTCACTTTCATTATTTTCTATTGTGTCAGGTGTATCCTCTAATGCAGCTTTTATTTTATTATCATCATTTACTTGTGATTGGTTAGTTTTTTCTGTTGATTTTGCTATTACTTCATTCTCTTTTTCCTCAGCATCTTCATCTGATGTTCCATAGTCACACATGAGTGATGTTAAAGCTCCACATACTATTGGTTCTTGGGTGGTTGTTGTTTCTTTTGGAGTTGGTACTATCTCCTCATCATCTTCAAATAAGTCATCATTACATTGTAATGGTTCATCTGTATCAGCTGCTTCATGGTTCATCACAATACTAAGGATACCAGCAAAAGGTTTAAGCTTATTCTTCTCAGCAGGAACTGGTGCACTGGGTATTGTCCTAGGTATTTTCTTTGCTGGCTGTGTGTTACTTTGGTTATTATTTGTTGTACCTGTATTGTCTTTGAAATTCCTTCTATTCATTCTAGGGTTCTGATTTCTTCTATCAAAACTGTGATTCCTCTTTCTGGGTCCTTGATCTGAAAAGGATAAATTCGAAATTAATTATTATGTGCTGAAGGATTGAAAATTAAGTGATTATGTTTGAAGTTGTAAGACGATAAGTTGTGTAAAAAGGCACTACCTGTTGGTCCACGCCTATCAGTTCTACGGTCATGCTTCAAAGCCATTTTTTCTCCTCTTTCAATTTTTTCTTTATTCTCTGCTTCTTTTTTCTCTATATTGGCTTTGGTAGGGTACTTTTTTTTCCGTTCTTCACGCCATTTCTGTATGTCCTCTGGATTGTTGAGATTTGCAATCTTTTTGTATAAGCCAGATGAATGTTGCATTTGTATGTGTTTTGTTATAACTTTTGGATGTGCAATAAACTGACAACCATCTATGTTGCATTTCTGAAAAACAAAATAATTTGGTATAATTTTTTAAACTGAACTTACCTACATTTTATTCTTTTTAGTAGCCTACATCAGTGGTAAACGTTAGGCATTTATAGAGTTACACCAATTAATATTATACTTTTGCAGCACCATGAAAGTAATAAAACTTAAAAAAATAAGCGTTAGGAAGAATATTTAGTGTTAATTCAATTTGTTTCTTTATTTAGCCAAAAAATTACATGATGTTTACCTGGTGCTGTGAATTATGTTGCTGAAGAAGTTCTGCTGTAGGAAAGCCTCTATCACACGTCTCACACCAGTGCTCATCACTATTTTGAAATCTCGCATCAGGTGCTCCAAAACGTGGATTATTCCATTGAAATCGTGGAGGCTGCCCATTGTTCGGTCTCCATTGAGAGTTATAAGGCATGGGGCGTCGATACATGTTGTTCATCATACGTGGACGTGGAGGTCTATTCATCTTTTAGGCAATGCGGAATATAAAAATGAATTTTAACTTGTGGAAAACAATCGGAAATTTTTGGTTATTTACAGCGGAAATTTAAATACTTCGTAGTAATACGTAAGTTAGAGTTAAAATTCTTGATTTCACTTACTTTAATGCCTCAGTTTCAATGCTTGGGAGCAATAATTATATTATAATTTCTACTTTATAACCTCAATCTATCTACTAAAATAACAAACAACATTTTGATTGAAAACATGTTTATCGGTTGCTGTCAATACTGTTATATAATGTCATGTCATTTGTGGTAATTTTTTTTTTTTAAATTTTAATGGCATGGCCCTCTGGCCTTTGTGCCAATTTGTGGTATGGTAATTCATTCAAATACAGTTCGGAAATCACGGGAGTATGATCAAGAGGCTCTAGATGTGCCGCTAGTTGTAATTTCTGAATTTCTAAGCATATTTTTTTGTTTGTTAAAAAAATTGTTTAATCAAAATCTGAAACATTCATAGGCCGACTAAATTAAGCCCCGCATAAGTTTACCTTCATCCAACTACTAATCCAACAGTTAAGCTTCTCGATGAGCAATTTTTATTATATCCCAAAGAGAAACAACCGTGTTTAGTAAGATGTATCGGCCAAAAACTCAAAATCTGTACATTGTATTTTAAAATAAACTAAATCTAAATATTTCAGTGAAATATTTACATTAAAAAAAAAGAGCGTCAGTCAGTTTGACATTGACATGACATGAGACAAGCCCCGCAATGGTCCCACACGATCAGCTTCTGTGGAGTCAAAGAGTAAAGTAATATATAGGGAAAAGAGAGCCCTCTTACGTGATAATCTTGCAACCCAATTTGACATGCGCCATCTTTCTCTAAATTGGCCCCGAACTACCTACATAGCTATAGCTATAAAAATATATATGCATCATATTCATATCATTTTCTATTATGCTACGTTCAGACGCGCGCCGCGCAGCCCGGCGGGCTGCCTGGCGGGCAGCGCGGCGTGCAGCCCGTCGCGGGCAAGCGGACATTCAAGCTGTTTACACGCGCGCCGTCGTGTCAGTCAGTGCAAGAATGGCGAGCAGCGAGGATCTTGGTGTTGTTGCTGTCATAGCCTTTGGATTAACTTATTTTTATTGGAAAAAGAATCAAAATGATGAACGACGTTAACCATTCCGCCATGTTGTAATCTCCAATCGTAGCGACTTTCTTAGAACGTTTAATCGTCACGAAAGCGCAGGAGAGACTGACTGCCCGCGCGCGTGTAAACAGTCGCCGGGCGCCCGCACATTCATCCTTTGAACTTTGCCAAAAAACCGACACTCGCCCGGTTCGCGGCATTCACGGGCACGGGCGCGTTCACGGGCTCGGGCGTACCGTTTACACGCTCGTGAACGTGACTGTGCCCGTTGAATGTCGATTTGAACGCGCGCGTGTGAACGTACCATTAGGGTAAGTAGCACCATATAACTATAACATTGGTTATCGTTATAGTTACATGGTGCTACTTACCCTAATAGAAAATGTCATCGTTAATATAGTAAAAGGTCGAAGAAAAACAAATAATTATTATATATTACTTTTTATTTACGCGTGTACGCGGAATGCAAAAAACCGCCATATTGATATTTATTATGATCGGTTTTGTTAAGTTACTTGGAATACTGACACCAGGTCTTTTTAGATTAAATTTGATATTTGTGCTTTTTCAAACCGTATTTAATTTATTCACCTATTTTATCTTTTTTTTAAGTGTCTAATATTTTCCTCATACTTTTCTCTAATTAATATTGCATAAATAATTTTATATTAACAAACAAAATCGATTATAGTGTAGTGCCATCTGTTGGTAATTTAAGGTATCTTTTAAATAGTAAATAGTTTCCGGGCCAAATAAAAGGTGGCGACTCTTCGTTTACTTAGCTGTCAAAATGTACGGAGTGTCCCCCCCCTGTGTGGAGTGTTTACAGTTTATATTATTGCAGCTTTGAAAATTTTGTATTTTTAGGCCAGTTGAGATTATATTTACAAAAAAAATGAATAACTCCGCAGCAAGTTCTGCGGCTAAGGTAACCAAGAACACTAATTGGCGTAAGAAAATTATCAGTGTAATCAATTAAATTGTTTATTATGAATGGTTTCAGGTTGGAGAAATATTTACTGAGGCTGGAGCGGCTTTTAACAAATTAGCAGACTTAACTATGTTACTACATCCAATGGGAGAACCAACCGTAGGGTAAGGAAGTTATATTTATTACAAGTTGTTAGAAGGCAATCTATAGCACTACCAATTCTATATGCACTAGAATAAATACATTAGAATTTACATGTCAAGATGACTGATCAGGATCAGATTAAATTAATTGGCTGACAGAATTAAAAGCAAAACAAAAACAAGTCAACATAAAAGACTACTTTCTAGCTCATTATTTTTCTAAGACTAAGCATAGAATTTTATCAATTCCAGCCAGCAGCCCAAAACTCCAGTGAAGAAGAAATTAACTGAAGAAAGGAGTATGGCCAGTAGCAGTTTACCAGCCCACAGTCAACATATTCATACTGCACCTTTATCTCAACAGGTCTTTGTTCATTTGTAGCATTGTATTTATACTAAAACAAGATAATGTTGCTGTATTGACTGATATGCAGGGAAATTTCATACATACAGTTTCCTCCCATCTTTGGAATCACATTTAGATTAACCCTTTGTATGCCGTACATAGATCTACGCAAGAGACACAGTGGATTTTCTATTGTTCTCTAATTAGCGGCGTACAAGACGTTAAAGATCCTACTACCGTTTGATTGATTGGTAACATATGACTGAAAACTATATGTGTTACGAGTTAAAAAAATATGATACTAGATGCCTGTAGCCTGAAGGAAACCCTGTATGCATCAAATGCAAATTTTAAGTACAAAATCCACTATATTTAAAAAAAAATGTGGTCAAAATAATAAACACCACAAATACTAATTTTTAAGTTGCGGAAAGCAGCAAATATTACCTCACCGATGAAGAACTCACTCAACTGATGTATTAATTGCTGATCTATCCGCTATTATATCTATGCAATCACAGAAATACTACTGTAGAGGTTCTCTTTTTTTATTAAACATTTTCATTTCTGTAAGTCGTCATGTGATCTCTTAAAACATTTCATGTTATTTATGCTTTTTGGATTGAGTGATGACTTGGTAGAATAAATGCATGTTCATTACCAACACTAGATAATCTGTAGTCAATGAAAAAATTATGTAGGTACTGTTTTACATTATTTGGGAAGGAAAGGATGGAATGTATGTGCATGCGTGGCTATTATAGGAATAAAAAGCTGGAACTTGCATTGAAACAGTATTATTTTTCAGGTGACTCTAAACATGTTGAATGCTCAGGAAACGGAGATGGACACAGATGGATTGGGTGGTGATGTCAAGCTGGAATTTGAATCAAGCACAGAGGAAGTAACCACTTAGAATGAAACAAAATTATTAAAACTTATACATGTAATGTCATCAATCATCTCTAGAGCCTTTTCCCAACTATGTTGGGGTTGGCTTCCAGTTTAACCGGATAATGGGAACCGGACCGAAACTTATACATGTAATGATGTTATCTATTTCATAATACATTATGCAGTGAGGCATATGTCTTCTAAGAATTTGAGCAAATGTTTTGTACATTGTGTAAGATAATTTTGGCATAGGAATCTATTGTTTTTTACCAAGAGTGTCAAGTGTTACAAGATGGACTTGTTATAATTATTAAAATGATAAGAAAGTACATACTTAAACACTGTTTTAATTTTTTCACTTATCAATAAAATGTAAAACTGTATTTAGTGTTACATTTTCATTTTACGTTGCCTATTTTATTCAGATAAAACACCGCTTTTTCCACATAGTTTAAAAAAAAAACAGTTGATTAGAACCACTGTCAAAGTGTACCAAGTTTTACTTACTACATTTTCAAAATGCATGTTTAATTCATTTATAAGTCATCAAAACTATTATGAGTTAAGCTGATAGTTTCATAGAACTAAAACTTAGTACTCTTCTATTCCAGGAAGAATTTTCAGATTCATAGGTTTTAACATGAGTGTCTTCTGACATAGTTTTCTCAATAATGGAGTCTACATCGCTTTTTATTTTTAAACAGCTGTATAGTTCAAAGGAGTGACCTGATTTTTTAACCCGCCTTTGAGCATTTCTATAACATTTCCATGGTTGAGGTTCTATTATAATCGTCTTAGAAAATGATTTTATAAGTTTTAGAAATTCTAACAACCCTTCATCACCATTATTTAAATGAATCCACATAGTCACAGAAAAACAAAATGTAACATCAAAAGCTGTGTGTTGGTGTGAGTCTAAATATTTTTGTATACACAGTCTGTCATTTTGATCCATGATATTGCAAGTTATAAACTTAATGTTAGGGAATTCATTTGATACAGTAGCTCTTTCTATCAACGTGGAGTCGATGTCTATTGCCAGTATTTGGATATCACAGTCTGGGTAAACAGTCTGTAGGTACATATAAAGAGCCTTGGACAACTCCCCTGTGTTGCACCCGATGTCTAGGCACACCAGCTGCTTGTCTACTGGTGCTGGAAACATTTGTGGACGTAGATTGTTTATCCTTTCGCCAACATCGTGAAAAGAATAATAATTGATAAAGTTTCCAAACTTCACAGCGCCTGGGTCACTGCCGTAAAAGTTCAGATCGGTGTCTTTGATTTCACTTTCACTTTTCATTTTATTTACAGGAGAATATTTCGTTTTAATTTCTATATTTATAAAACATAAACATATGGACTGCTCGCTTTCCTTGCTGCTGTCAAAATATAAATGTCGAAGGGTGCTGTCAAAGTGACAGTAACTGCATCGTTTAGAAACGCATGATGCCCGTTTATAACGTTTGGTTTTCAGATAGTCGAAGATGTAATAAATAATTCATAGCATCAACCTCAACCATTCTCTAGTAGTTAACCAGAGGTTTAACCTGCATTCCAAAACATAGAAGAGTTAGGTATAAGCATAGCATAGATAGATTTAGCTACGAACCTTTGATCAGTCGATCCGTGCCGCTGTTGTAACTTCTTATCATCAAGATAATCTTAACGTCTGTAGTAGAACCCACTAACAGTCTTTGTAAAAACCCTCTTTAATATTTACCTACTTTTATCAATAATGAATAATACAATGAATGGTAAATACACTACTTAATACTCACAAAAAGTCGCGCTTGCGTTCATACATAATATATGCCACGACCATATATTATGTATGAATGTGGACGAAGCAAAAGAAGTAAGTGTACGTACATAAGTCTAAATATCGGCGCCGTGGCGTTTTACTGTTTCAGTCTAACCTCATGACAAAAAACCGCGAGTTTATGAATAATACTTGAAGTGAACTTACCTGCCTACACAAAACATAACTTAGTTAACCAAAGTTATGAACGAAATATCCGAGTGCGGATGGGCCTGTGTTTTGCCTATTCGTGTCAAATACAAACGCGTGTGTACGTACATGCTTTAGCTTTCTTTTACTATTCATGTAACAACGGAAGTACTAATCCTTTGCAATGTATATCAATTGCCGATCATAACTTCGGGGAAATTACAAATTGGTACATACATTTGTTACGTACCTAGTTATGTACCTATGAGAAATACAGTAAAATTACAAAACATAACGCTTAGGTATAATTAGGTATAGGTAAGAAGGTTCGTGGTATATCTGTACCTACCTTACTTAATTTAAGGGTATAGGTAATTTTAAACGACTTCAAATTACACGGCACTTGCCCGGTTTTTTTTATTTTTCTTCTGGTTTTCAATGTGCTCACATTACTAAAAGTCAGGATCGGAAACTCAGAGAAATCGAGGACAACTATCGAAAAATGTAGGCCACAAAACATTCTCTAACTTTATCTATACCTGACGACACTAACATTATACCTATTCAATGATAATTTAAAACTGATTTGATGATGCATGACGACAGAGAGTCGAGGGATCTCCTGAGTAGAATTTCGCAATGGGCCAAACAAAAACCGTCAGAAGTTGCTCGATCAAACAGTCCTTTTTATTACTTACTTACTTTTGCAGTATTTTTTTCCCAACATTTCTAATTTAAATAAGTCCTAATGGTCTGTTAATTATGCTTAACAAATAACAGCATGCTTATTTCTAAGATATTTTAGTACTCATAGGAATGGTTCTCTAATACCGTCTTAAAAGTCTGTTTGCGGGCAAGTTTTCCTTGGCGTCGGTTTTCAGTTGTAGGTACTCACGTGGTATGGATGAATATGCAGGAGCAAACTTGTCTAAGAATATTTACCTTACCGTAAGTTTTGCTTTTGTTGTACAGATTGGACTAAAATGAATAATATTAGGTAATAAATTCTAGTCTCATCAATATTTTACTCACTTGAAAAAAATATGGTGACTGTTACCTTGTCTTTGGTATTTTTTTTTAATCCACCAGGATGAAATTAAAAATACATGATTAATAAAACACATTAGGATAATACCTACCTACCTATTGATTTTATTTATTCTCAGTTATTAGTCGATCAAAGGGGGAGGCCTATGTTCAGCAGTGGACGTCCTATGGCTGAGATGATGATGATGATGATGATGATGATGATTAGTCGATATTTATCTGACGTTCAAAAAGTGCTGTCTTGCAGCCAAGTTTGAATATACTATTTTTTATACCTCATCATTATAATTCCCTTCCGCAATTATTATAATTTGGGCTATCTCTGACGATCCCTCTCATTGAGAGGTCTCTTACAAGTAGGTAACATATTCCTACCATCTTTAACACAATTCAGCTATTGTGGCCATAGAGTCAACATTTTGATTTTGCAAATTATAAAACGATTTATGGCTGTGACGATTCACAGCTACCTACATAGATAGCAGATAGGTTAAATAAAATTCGTTATACACCATGAGATTATGAGACATTGTTGATTAGCGTTTTCGTATCGAAATGCAAAAGTAAGTAAGTAATAAAAAGGACTGTTTGAATCAAAACTAAATTATTATTAAAATTAAGCTAACTATCTATTACTGACCTATTGGTAGAAATGATGAAGCCAATCCCAGCTATGTAGGTACCTCTATAGCGAAAAAGAACTGTCGACGACATGTTAACGATACACCTATTGATTTATATATTAATCCATCGATAAACGAAATGAGACCAGTTGCAGATTATCCCTGTAATCTCTTTTTTCATAATTTTATCGATGATTAGTATTTTTCGTTAAGTCTTTTCTGTGAGTAGCCTATTTACCTGAAATTTGAAATTGGTATGAAAGACAACAATTGGTATGGACACTGCTGGAGATGGCATAAGGCGTGCAATATAACCGAATCAATCACAGAAACTCTTGTTAGTAAGTTCATCGATATTGATAAATAAACGTCAGTTATAATTACATGTAGTAATTGATCAATATACCTAATGGATGTGTGAAAACTATAAATCACTACTGCACCAGCACGGCACGACACTGCTTTTACTTTCCTGTAAATCGTATATAGTCTTTGTACTGTACCTATAAATGTAGTGGCTTCAACGTAGTTTACAATGTACGTACATCCTCTGCGTTAGAGTGCAAGGCCGATACAGTTCACCTGGTGCAAGTGCGACGCAACCTTGCACCCTGCGCACGCGCTCATAAAGACTCCAATACTTTTCACCAGCTCAGACTCAGCGGCAACTAATGAACTGAAATCGGTCTCTTGCGAATGAAATGTGGGACTGAATGGTGTTCATAGCGCACGCAAGTGTTTGTAATTACACTTTTTCACACACGTAAACGTGAAGTAGGTGCAGCAGTCGTTGCAATTGGTAACAGATATGTGTCTTGCTTTTTGCCGTACATTTTATCGGAGAAATTGGCTTGGAAAATGGTTCTCGATCATTTTCAAGTTCAGTTACGTAAGTGCGCGTGCGGAGAATTAGTGCGGAATAGCGGATGTTTGGTGGTGCTCGACGGCCAAGTGGCGCACGGTTATAAGCTCTCACCCGCGCCACCGCCTGGCAGTCGCTGCTGGACCACCCTCATACACGTTCAGTTTTAGTTTAGTGCTGTGTGTGACAAAAACGAACATGTGTACCGCTTTCCGGATATACGTCCTATCAGTTATCTGTGTAGCAGTCGCCGCGGGCAATGTGCACGGACCTCGAAGATCCCGTAGGATGGAGGTCGACGATTCAGCACAAAACGAAATTGACAGTGGACGAGCTGAGGACAGTTCGTGGTGGTGGACAGGCGAATTTTCTGTTTTACAGAAACTTTACGACGACTGCAGTGCGCAAAAGCACATGTCAATGTGTTTGAAGGGAAAAGCTTTGATGGCACTCACAAGAGCAGTGGAACAGGTGATGTGTCGTGCGTTTAGTGTAATTTATACGTTTTGAGTGATACCGGCAGTGTAATGATGTTTTTGTTTGTGACGTACAGGAGAGCGTTCAGCTCGCCGATGGGCTGACGTTGGTGAAGCAAGCTGACGCACCCTCCGCGGTTGCGGAGCCGCGCTTCTTCCCTGGTATGTCCACAGAAGATAAGCTGGATGCCATGTTGCGCACAAGGTTCCAGCAGCTAATGAACACACACACCATTTCTATGGATTTGGCATCGGAAGGCAGGGGTAGAGGTAAACAATCAGAATGCTAGTATTTCAGTTAATCTTAAAAGTCTTATCTGTATGTTCTAAACATTTTCAAATATGATTTTAGGTAAGAAGGTGCTTCCTTACCTGTTACTCGGTATTTTCACTACCGTAACGATTGTGGGAGGAATGGCGCTAAAGACTCTAGCAGCGATTGCCGGCAAAGCCCTCATCGCCAGTAAGGTTGCTCTAACTATTGCTGGTATCATCGCCCTGAAGAAACTGTTCAGTCACGACGGAGCCCCCGCTGAAACCACCTTCCAAGTGCACGCTGATGGACACCATAGGTAAGAAAAAGCTTCCTTTTAATATGTTGATACCATTGATAAAGAATGTCAGTATCTAATTTGAATTGGCTTTTTAGCTATCCTTTGAACTGGTCAGTTTTTATTTGCCTTATTATTATTTCTTAACATGCCTTGAAGAAAACAGTTTCAAAAACTTAGTTTGTAGAGTTATTATAATTTTGAATAGTCATGTCTGTACATTCCTTCATTTATGGCTTTAGCTGCATATTTTAATTCAGAATATTTGAATTCTAGTATTTAATTCGAAGGCGGAACCTGTATGTGGTGAGGCCAGCGAAAGGTGGCGCGGTGGACCCGTACTCGTACGGGGAGCAGAGCACGGCGAGCGCGTAGCCGCACCAGCTCGCAGCCGGCGGCCGCTGGCCCCGCCGGCGTCACCCTCGCCGCTCACCACCGCCGCGACCACCGCGCCAACACACAAAATAACCTCAAACCAAAGTACCGTCCTCCGCGGACATCCCTTTGAGACGAAACGGTCGTCCATCTCAATTTCAAATCTATGTCAGTAAATTATTTAATGTAATTTATTTATTTGTGACTACAGTTGTATGTTTAATGATAATTAATTTATTAAAGTGATGTAAGAGGTAATAATAAAAAATGTTACACTCAGTTTGGTTTCATTTACACCACCTTTTACCAGTTAAGACGACTAGGCAGATCTTGATGTGATAATATAATTAGTAATTTAGCAAAACAACAATCAAAAGATCAGCACATTCGTGCTTACAGATAATTCTTTAATTACAATGATTCTTTGACAATAGTGGGTTATAAAAACTTATGAAACGCCTTAGATGCAGCTAATATGCTCATAAATTACATATTTGATCTGATGAACGACGTTGATTTAGTTTGCACATATTAACATGCGTATATATCACTTTTTCAAACACAGATGGTGCTCTAATTATTAGTGCAGGCCGCTTTCTTTACACGCTCTAGTGGAGAGGAGTCCGAGAAATGTGTCTAGATTTTCCGTTAATATGGGCGCTACGGCTATGAACGTGGAAAGTAGAAAGTTTTAATCGATTCACTGCACATGCACGAATACTGTTACAGTGCTTAGCGATTTAATTATCATCTCTGAATCGTATCGTAGATGATTGATTAGTTCATTAGAGCCGAATAAATAATGTGTTAATGAATGACGAAGCCCGTGTGTACATGCAGCTAACTAGCTAGATAGTGGAGCATTTTACTGGCAGAGGAACAGCGGAGTGTGGTGTAGCGTTTGTTCGGCTGCGGAAGGTCAGCTCGTTGATTAGCCGTGCGCCGGTAAAGGCCGACCACAGCGCACGTTTGTGAGCCCGGACGCTGTTTATAATGCAGATATGTGTTTGCCCAATCGCTGCACGCTACGCTGGCTATATGGCATCGTTAATGCGGCTGGCGTCTCTTTGCATACGCAAATATAGGGCGGGCGGACCAACGCTGATTAAGCGGTGCAGCGGCGGTAGCGCTCGCTTCATTTCTGTATCAGGAATTGTGAGCCTCACTTGATTAGTTTTTAGCTTGTATGTTTATTTGTTAAACGCACTGGGTCGTGCTATAAATGGGTTTGAATTAAGTTGAAATATTTTCTTCACTCCAGTTACTTTGTCTCATCTATCATGATTGAAGAGGTGCACAAGACATGTTAGTGTCTGCGCCGTGCATGATCAATGTACCAGCTGTCAAGAGAGGCGATCCCCTGGGACGTCACGCCTGGCGGACGTGGTGGACGGAGCTAATATTATCTGCTAACTTACCTTAGCAGGCATGCAGGTGTCGGTGCCACCCATCTGCCCACCCACTCAATACTTGATGGCTGTCTACATCTCGAATTAGGCTAACAATTCAAGTGATGTCTCCATAGATTACTGATTTAGGTCCTAATGCAAATTGTGTGCTAAATGGAAGCTGGCTAATGCACATGTATACATACTGGCTACTGTATTATGTATAAACGGAATGAATGTCGTAGCTAAAGTTACAGCATCTGGAAGCATATAACAATCTATGTGAGTAATGGATTTTGTCAATGTTCATAGGTTTGTGTAAGTAAATACAGGACGCGGGGCTGTGGGCGTCACTCGTACAGCGAAGTTACTTTACGGGCGAATGGTCAAAGTATTCGACATAAACCTATTTTGTTCTCTTCTTATATTGGATGTGCGCTCCCTTCTTCGCCTTCACCCGCTGCCGCTGTCCACTGCTCTAGGGTTGCTCCTGCGTTGAAAATAAAGATTGTTAAAAGTGGTTTTCAATTAACGAAATATCCGATAAGTAGGTACCTATTGGAGATTTTAGGGAAAATCAGCAATCTATTTATTTAAGTAATTAGGTTGAGCGGTACCCGCAGTTATTTGAATTAGTTAGTGCGAAAGATACCAAGATCTAAAAAATATTGAGATTTAATAAGTTTGAAATGAAAAAGAGAAAATGATTTTTGTTAAGGTTGCACACCACTTTTGTTAAATTAGGTACATTTTATATGAACTCTTTAAATGTATTTAAATACATAAAGGCATATGTCCGGGGTAGCGATGGTCCAGGGCTGCAGAACAAGTTCCCGTTAACGAGCTGGTCTAATCCGAGCACATTACAGAAGACACTTTCACTGTGTTACGGTTTGCTCGACTCGTGTTACTCCTGATACGATGCGCTGATATCGGATTACCACTTCACAGACCTTACTTTCGTTACATTTCTGTCTTACATCGGCGCAGAGTAGAAATTTTCATGCGATAGCTTTCTTTAGAAATTCTGATTGAATTTCAATCGGAGGTGGTTTCATTGAATGTGTGTTGAACAGCCCTGGCGGTGGGTGGGGGTTATGTGAGGAAGTTTTGCCGGGAATTATGTTGGTACGTGCCAAAGCCATTATTGCTGCGAGAAAAGTTCATCAATTTCATTTCTGGCCCCATGAACGTACGCGGAACGCGATCCGAGTCCGTCTCTCATACCTAACTGATATCGATGTTACTTAAATACTCTCCATGTACCTGTTTTTTAAATAAAAATCATTGAGATTATGTAAAACATAAATTGCATACGAATTTGTCAGAATTGTATTTTGTAAACATACAAAATTCTAACAGCAAATATTTGCCGCGTTTTGTGACAAACTCATGACAAATATTAATTTACGAGGCTACGGAATTAATTACATTTTGTGTACTGCACGTTGGGAGAGTGAAATTTATGTGTTGTGTGGAAAATCTAGCGAAGTGAAAGTAAGTGGCCGCGCACGCGTCCAATTGTTAATGGAATTATTGAAATCTAAGTGCATTTGAAATTGCTCAGCAAACTGTAACTTTCCAATTTTCCAGCCAGTTGTAAAGATTTTATTACATTACTTTGGACATATAAAACTACGTTACACTTATCTTTATTCATATTATGACAGATTTTACAATTTAGTCGGCATAAAAACCAATTGGTAGCAGCTAATCTTCAGTCAGACTAACGTTCTTTTAGATTGATTCAGTAAATCATCAATTAGCTGAATAGGACATCTAAGTTCCAAACACTGACATCAGTAATGCATTGATCGATGTTACTAAGCCTGCTTCCATTTCTCGTGGACGTAAGTGGCAGTCGTAACGGGTCGTAAAATAAGGTACTATTATGTGTTATTTTCTGCGTACGTGCACTTGCACATGTATAATTCTGTATCTAATGGGTCCAGTGGGTCCACCGTGCAGTAAACTGGGTTTGTGCTTCTAGAGCCGGATCAAGGAGTGTGATGGATAACAGTGCAGCAAATCATGAATTTATTACAGTAAATTATGAGAAAATATACCTTAAAGTGTTCGAATCATCTTACCAAATGATATGATATTTTCCTATTGTTATATGGAAAATTGAAGCTCCATTTTAACGTTCGCTATATAATCAACACACGCTATCGTTAACCTTAATCTCGTTGACCGAACGGACACACTGCGAGTCAGTTTGATTAGTCCTAAAATCGTAACCTGTAGATTATGGCAGTCGTTACGTGTACGTAGTTTAAAATATCAAAATGATGGGTTCGCGGTTGGTAGACGACCCCAATTAGCTATGGCGGGGGTGGTCAGGTGGTCATCGTGGGCCGCGACTGCAGGACGACAAGAGCTCCCGGGGAGACAGCTAACAGACCTTGACTGCGCCGGGTTCGGGCGGCGAGGCGTTGTACCGCCAGCATTACGGGCGACAATGGAGCGGCGTGGTCGCAGCGTCGCGTTGTCGGCCGCCACCCCCGGCACACGGCCGCCCGTCATTATGTGTCATTAGTTTTGCGACACTGACCAAATGACTGGTCTGCGATATCGGATGACTCATTCCGTTCGTGATTAGTCTATTTAGTTTTATCAATGTCTGTAGAAAGGTAATTTCTAGTTCTCGTTACGGTTTCACCTGTTTTGCGTTTAATAGTCTTACTATATGTCTGCGGTACTCTTGCAACTTACCTATACGTATGAAAGAATTTATAGCATATAATTTCTATTCAAGCATTCCCGATGACTTTTATCAGTATAATTGTGAAGATTACACATTCATTCACCCCATGATTATTTGCAGTGCATGTTGTGCATGAGCTGGGAGTAGTAAATTAGTTTATAAATATCTGATAAGATAAATTGTAATTAACGGCAGCGCTTACCGAGATCTCTCAGCGATCACACGCCCTAATCATACAATAAATTAAAATTAACAGTAATAGCGAAACCAGATCGATATTTTCCATTAACTGCTTTCTTTTATATTGGTTCTCAAAGCATAGGGGAATTGTAAAACTCATTAACTGCGCTGCGAGAAGACATCTTATTAAGTTTTTACTATTGCAATATGAATATTCATAGTATTCAATGGAGTTTATTTTTCTAGATGGTTATTGGTTCTCTGTTAAATAAATACCTGGTCCAATTTCACTCCTGATCCTTCTCGGAATAACTTAAGTCGGTCTCCAAATAAATACCAAAGCGAATCAGAACCCATTTGTGTACAGTAATAAGTCTAATCAAAGTAGTTCCTAAAAACAGTAGGTAATTACACGCACGGCTAACGAGAGCGGGCGGTGGGCAGCCGTGAATTTATTCGGAGAGGCTTCCCGGCGCGCAATGTAAAGTGTATATCTGAAGGAAAACGTTTCATTCCCGCCGGAATATAATCGTCCGGTCGTAATTTATATTGTCTGCTGCAGAGGCGAGTCCCGCTGCACATTCATTTATTTTATGTGCCATTTACAATTGTCGGTCGATGGTCAAGGGAGCGAGCGAGGGGCGCGGGGCGGAGGGCGAGCGGTGCGGGGGCAGGACGACGGTGCCTTCGCATTATAAAACCGTGCGGTCATCTGCGAACTCCGTAATGGTATTTGTAATAGGAGCGGTCCGCATGAGCTGTGATGACCGCCGCACAACATATGGGTCTGATGCTTTATTTATAAGATTAATTTGCTCGTGACCTCTCTAAGAGCTTGCCTATTTTGTGAATGAATATGTATATCACTTAATAAGATGATTGAAATTGAATTTGATAGAGCAATTTGTAACTACTCTATGTAACTGTTTTAACTAACCTACTTAAGACTTCTACTTTAGACTAATAGGTAGGTAGGTAGTAGATAGAATTTCCATGCACTGATTCATCAAACTCCCATTTAAGGTCAATTGTTTACAAAGGTATTCATTGAGTTTTTATAGTTGAGTATTTTAAGTGTCTTTCTTTTCGTCATGCTAAGGAGTGCATCCATTTATGTGGCACTTAAAACAAGTCTCCAGGAATTCATAAAACCCAATTACAGTTCAAGCGTCTTCGATAAAGAAAGTTCCTAATTTTGTAGAATTCTCCATTCTTCTTCAGTATTTAATTGTCAGTCGTTGCATTTTTCGCATGAAAGTCGAACGAGCGTCGGCGGGCAAGAGGCTGAGTGGCTCTGTATTCTTTTGTTTTTTAATTATAACGCCAGCGTCCGTGGGGTGACGGCCCCCCTGCCAAGTTTCTGGTGGAGGTGCTTTCTTGTTAAGCGCGGCGGCGGGCGCTCGCCTCCTACGTGCCTCGGCCATTCATTTCGTAGAAACTTATAACCTGACCCGCGTACTTATGAGCGTCGCCAATAAATATAGCGATGACCGGAGGCGAGGTCCCTGTCGGACCCGCGCTGGCGTCCGCCGCCCGAGCGGGACAGCGCACGCTGGTAGGTCGCCGTCGCTCGCGGCGAGGCATTGTTAGCTAAATATCTAGGTGGTCAGTTGGGCGGGCGGGGGCTGGGGCGCCTGAAGACGGGCGGGGGCGGGCGGCGGACGTGCCGGCCCGGCGCCGGCCGATGTATTGAGCGCGTATTGCAGACGCGGTCACGCGCTGCAATATTGCGTTCGCTCTGCGATATTGCCCCTCGGTAACTCAATTTGATAAATTGTACAAAGTTCGCTTGCTCAATATTGCCATCAACCGGATCGACATATTGCTGCGTACATAATGTAAAATACATATCTAATACGACCTTTATATTACAGTTATGTTACTGAAATATACATAAGAGATGCATGCTTTGGGTAACATCGATTAAATAACCGGTTTTATAAATCTCTGTCAGTTTTTGTAAGTTAAAAATCTGGGGATAGTTAATCCCAGGTATATTTCTGGCCATACCTACGTGACCTCTATGTGGTAGTTGTACCAACATAAAAAATAAACCAGCAATAATACAGGAAGCTGGGCAATATCGGGCCGGGCGACACCGGGCGCAAGTTATGTGTATGGCGGCCACCACAAAATTGTGTCTTTACGAGCACGCGGCCTGCTCTACTATACGCTTTTATGTTTTTGTTTCATCTGGTCATTTTTTGTCACTGAATTTTAGACGACCGTGGAAAACCTGTTATCTATTAGATGTAACTTAAACATATCATGAAGGTATAGACTGTAGGTAGGTAGATACTCCTAATGATAAGAAAATGCCATATCTATTATTTGTACATAGTAAAATTGTCATTCAAATAAATCCAGCAGTAAATACTTCATTAAGTTAAGATTTCGATCGCACATTCGATTAAGGTTTTTGGGTCAGCTTTACTTATTGTACAGACAATTTTATAAGTTTCTATCACTGCCCTTTGAACGATCTTTAACTTGGGTACAATGCTACTTTAAAACCATCGAAATATTTTCTAGTTACTTAGTATTTGTGCATATTAGTAGTTGAAAGAAAAACGCTCGTGGATAGTTAGTTAATGGTGTCGGAAAGTGATGGCTTAACCACCTGTTACTATTCGCGAACTGCTACAAACTTTTTAACCCGTTGCTGTTCACGGTAAAAAGGACGATCATAAAGAAGTTTTTGTATTGCAAACGATTTCAATGCGCATCTAAAAAAACATAAAAAAACTTTAAATTGATTCACAATTCTTCTGACAAAGAAACATTTTACTAAAGGACTTATGTAGTTTTATGTAATTTATTTTCCTATTGTTGTTCCTGAAACAATAATACATAGCCCATTTTCCTTGACGGAAAGGCAAACTGATTAATTAAGATTTATTACTTATTTTCTTTTATAGCGTTGGAGTTTTAGAATGAGTAGGAAGAGCTGATAAAATTATTGACTTTGAAGGTCATTATCTCATACATCTGAAAGAATGTTATTACTTTTATTAGTCATGATAACAACGATTTTGTACGGGTGTCTGAAAAAGAAAAACAAATGAATATTGTAGCGGGAAGAGAGCGGCGGGTGTGCGGCGCGATGGTGGCGCGCCGGCGGCCGGAGCGACCGGAGCGGGCCGGATGCGGGTTGCGTGAGGCCGCGGCTTCAGCTCAGAAAATGATTTATATTGTTTGTGTAGCGGCGGAGCGGGGCGCGCGGGGGGCGCTTTCTCAAGCAGATCCAGTCCACTGCAGATATGGGCGAGTATTATTATTGATCCGGCTCGGGCGGTCGGCGGTCGGCATTTCCTACCGCTCATACTCGGGCGGGCGGGGGAGCCGGCCGCCGCCCGGCATATTTATTGAGGCGCGCGGGACGGCACACGACGTAAAACTTATTATAACGACGCAGACCATCTACTACGGTGCACTAACCTTTAATGAGAGGCGTAGGGCGCCGCGAGGGCGGAGGGGCGAGGGCCGCGGCTCCTCACCCAATCCTAACGCGTTATGATATTATATCAACTCATATAGCCAATCCCCGCTCGTTATGATATTGTAGGCGGGCAGGGAACTGCAGCCGACAGTTTTCCGGGTTGGGCGGGCGGTTTTATGATGTACAGTTATGAATATAATGGGGTGCGCATCTGGCCTGTACCTATCAGGTACAAGAAAGTTTTACATAGGATTCAATTTATGGGGGAGATATATAACATTTTTTCTATAGGTATTTCTTTTATAGTATAACATGCTTAGCTCATCAGAGATTGCTTTCTGGAAGATGTTTATGTATTGCTTTTGCTGTCAGCTTTCATTATAGATCGCTTGAAAGAGATTTAAAGACTCTTAAAGAATTGTTGCAATTATCAAAAAAAGCATGATATAAAATAATTTCATATTAGATTGATATACACAAGTAAGATAAAGCGTTACTTCGCGACTGTATACCTATATGGAAGCCAGCAAGTATGATTGAAAAGCAACCTTCTCAATAACATAGTCAGAGGGTATTACACCCGAGGGATCGAACTTCGATACATTTATATGTTTGGCTGTTTGTTTTGTTATCCGGACGATTTTACGCGTGCTACTGAAATACTAATGTTAGTACTACGAAATATTACGAAAATACGTACCAAACATTTTACTTTCAATCAATATTGTTTTTCTTTGAATAATGAAATGATGAAAGTAAAGGTAATGTATGAAAATATGAGAGCTACAAAAAGAGGGACTGAAACACAGTGTTTTTAGAGTTACTTTCTTAGATTGTATTAAGTATATGTAGTAGCCATATAAAATGTAACACCATTTTCTTAGAAAATAAGGTTCTCTCTCTTAAAAATGTGGCTCCAAAAGACCTTTTTGTACAAGGTTAGATAATCTTTTGATACTGTGCTTATGCAGGTCGATCGATCTAATGTGTCATAACGAGTTTTTCAGTGATTTGGAAGGTTCATTATGGGAATTGACAAGCCAGAAAGTCAAGCAACTGGGAAAGTATAGACTGGAACTCGTTCCATAGCATTTTCCATAACTGAAAAAAGTGTAAAAGAACTTTAATTTTTGGATCGTACCTAAGTATTAAGTTTAAGTTAGGTTTGAAGGTGGGACTAATCTGTTTGTTTAGTAGTATTATGTTTAAAAAAAAATTGCGACTACGATAACATAGAACTTTTTTTAGTTAAAAAATGCTTATTTCTTTATTTTCAGTATCATGACATATTGATAAAAAGTGAGTTATATTACAGAAGATGAGCGAGCGAGCGACCGGAGCGGACTCGTCAGCCGGCTGAATCTTATGATGACATTTCAGCGGCGCTCTCTATCCAATATCACATTCTCCATTTCCACTGTGAGCGGAGGAACGTTTGATTTTATTTTCGTCGATTTTGCAGAATCGTGACCTGAAACGTAGATAAGGATTTGTTGCGCAACTTTCATCTGCTACTTTGTCGAGCCCCGCGATAATTCTGATTTAATGCCAACCTTCTTATTAGCACAAGTTACGTCTCAACAACAGCGACTCAGTATTTTCTTTTGATGTTTACTAACTAGTCCCACAACAGATAACAGATCTCCCATTTAAATATAAAATCATAGTGTTTATAATAAACTAAGTCGTTTACTTCGTAATTGTTTAGAATTCGTTCGTAATAAAAGCGTATTGAATTAAACAGCGTCCTTGTTCAGCAAATGAGTTGATAATAAAACGATAATAAACAAGCGCCATTGTAACAAACTATAACAGATCGGTAATTGCTTCCACGATACCTCCTCGCGTTATTACGCCTTTTACGACGCCGTATGGGGTGAATAAAACATTTTTACGAGCGGCCATGGCTGCTATAATACATACACGCACACACATGGCTAGGTACATGCCTTCAGGTAATAAAGTATAAACTCAATATACACATTTGTACCTGTCCCTTATGTGTCGCGATCGTAACACACACACATACAGAAAGTTCATTACAATAAGACAATGGTGGGCATAAAAATGTATTGCATACGATTATGACGTCATCCACATGTCCGTAGGGTGAAATTTTAGGTTCTAGAGAGCCATTCATTTTTCATCTAAAATCTGCCACTAAACCTCAGTGCTGCATGAAAAACTTTTAAAATAAATTAAACCACACAAACTGTTCAGGTATGAGTCCATAAGGTATTTCGATATTAAAAAACTTTAGGATTTGTTATAGACCTTTCGATTAAAAAGTTTTGCAATTTGAACATTAATCACGATCTCTTAATCGATCGTCTTCATCATCAGCTGGAGTAAATATTCTGTATTATAAATCCCATAAAACTGTATAATAAAACGATCAAATAATAATAGATGTCGGAAGCAGTATTAGCGGTATTAGCGACGGCGAGGCGAGGGCGCACTCCACGGGTGCACGAGCCGAGAAGCTGTGCACATGTCGCGACTCACTCAAATAGATTGCGTCAGAGCATAATGCCGTCCCCAAGCGCAAAACAATTATAGACACGAAATGAATAAAGTATCGCTGTCCACCTCCGCAGCTCGCTCCCGTTTCATCTCCAACGGCGATTTCTTTGTAATTTGGTGTATACGGGTAATGTAACATTTGTTGAACGAAGATACAATATATATATTTTTATTTTTTACTCTGGGGACACTTTTTCGACCCTCGTCCGAGCGGTCTCTTTGAAAAGTGGACATCGGAACGCGAGGGAAGGAGCCCCCGAGGACACTGGACAGAAAATGCGTTGTAAACATTGCGACTACATTCAATTTCCCGTCATTTTTCAAACTGATAAATAATTCTGTCATCGAACGTTCGGACAGGGGTCGCTATGAAGTGATTGTCGATGGAAGGACGCCGACGCCGTAAAAAATAGCGGCCGATGAGACTCGGCCTCTGCTTCTCGTTGTGTGCGATAAATTTCTTTTTTATTATCAGATATCGAGGGACTCGGAATCGAATAAAGCGCTCATATTTAATTCATAAGATACCGGCCATACAACACTACTCCGGACTATTTTATTTAAGATGTTGAAAGATTACGGATACTGGATGCGTGCTTATTCTAAGCAGTACCCTCCACCAACTTCTGACTCCATCAATCATGCAACACCGGAAGATTTGCAAGAAGTTTGTATTCTATGTCTTGTTGATTAAGATACTCTACTGTTTTAATATTACAAGTTGGTCGTTAAGAAGAAAGAAACTTGATTACCGTTGCCGTTAAAAATCTTAAAAGTTATTTGCTTGGTTAGAATGACAAAAGTTTCTAACTAACATAACGGAACTCCAAAGACGTAAGTTGCGTACAAAGTGAACATGTAATGGCTAGGAAATAAATTCAAATTATTTAATTTATGTTCGCGGCAGTGCGTCTTGTGTCCGGCAGATGTGTTCAATACATTTAGAGTCCAGGCGAGAACGGGGCCGGGGGTCACTAGCAGTATTAAATAACTCTCCGACAGCTAAATGAGTAGGGGACGCGAATAACCTCTAGGCAGGCCTATTCTGTACACTTTCGCTATGTTTTTGCACTCAAGTTTTCGCAATTAAAATATAAGTATTCCAAAATATTATGAGAGTAGTACCTATATACTAACGTATCGTTTAAATATTACAAATTATGTAATTTTAAACACTTCAGCGAAAATAAATTCTAGGAATATTTTCTTGTTTGCTACTTACTACATACTCAGAAGCTTCAATTTCATTACTTTTGGAAAGTAGGTCTCGCGAAACGTACTACATATGCTCAAAATAACCATAGCTAGCTTTCTGCAAAGTTTTGTTAAAAAAAATATATTTTTAGATTATGTGAGATTGTATGTGAAAGCATTTTTCAATTTTCACGTTGGTCCCAAGGATAACGATGAAACTATTACTGTTACTTTGGATTTCGTAAAAAATCTTCCATCAACGGGCAGCCGAATAATCTGTACGATAAGTAATCATTACTATCTGCGCTTTCGACTAGCAGATTTTCCAAGTAAACTTCAGAGGTTTTGATGTTGATGACCTGAAACAAAAAATAATACTTTGGAATATATTTACCACAGAAAAACATTTTTTATTTACTGTTGACATAAAGACTAACAATAAAATTATAGGAATTGAAATTACTAGTCTGTATGTGGAAATATAGGTACAGTGATAATTATCCGTGCTTAGGTACCTATACCTACTTGTTATACATTTATACTAAAATGTTCTAAATATACCAAACGTTTAACTAGTTATAAGGGAAAATGGCGGAAATTCAGAATAACCCGCTGGATTTGTTACTACCCGTCGCGGTAAGGAACAATAAAGAAAATTACGATACCGACCTACCTACACCACCTTTATTAGTACGTCGTATCTTATTTAAGTTATTTTGAGTGTTTTCTGTAATCAACATACTTAAATGATTAATTTATTGATTCCTATTTAACTTATTAGTAGAATTTTTGTGGCTCTACCTATTACTTAGTGTGCTAAAGCTAACAAAATATAAAAATGTATATTTTCAGGAGGGTAGTAGTATAGTTATGATAACTCAGTTGTTTCATTCGTTTTAAAATAAATTGATTAAAATATCAATAATTATAAAAAATAATATTAAACAACACAAAAATCTGTTAATTGAATTGATATGTTCACATTGCTAGAAAATGTTTGGTTACTAGCGCCACCTATGATTCTGACCCTGAACTTAAGAGTGAGCTACAACTGATACGTTTCATTAAAACCACAACGAGAAGTTTTTTCGTCTTCAGACGCCTTAGATAAAGAGTTCCCACATTATAAAGTTTCCCTTACTTTGCTTACAAAACGCATTTACAATAATTTCATTAATTAATCATTTCTTTCAAATAAATCATGATGACTAGGAAGTAATTATAGATTTCAAGTCCTTTGCAGTAAAGGTAAAGCATGTATGTACCTACGAAGGGGCAGACAAAAATAGTTCGGCATATGAAACAGCTCGTCTCCAATCTCGGTGGGCAAACAAACTCATTGTTTAGTACACACTCACACAGTCGGAACACTTGTCTCAGACGCTCCTCACAGAAGATTCGCTACAATACACACAGATAGATTCATGACATTCACAAAGTCTACGCATATTATTTGTCTGCTTGAGATTGTGTATTAATTATTAACAAATGCTCTGTTATTCAAATATCTAGTGTTGTTTTCAGCAAATGATGTAGAGATTTCTTTAAAATCCATACGGCGATCGCGACGAACACGCCTGATAGGAACTCAGTTTATATTTTATTCATACATTGTATTGTTGGAATATCAATTGCCTCGCCCGGCGGTAGGTAAAGGGTACATTTCCAATCCGCACGGGATTCACTTAGATTTGAAGGAAAATAGATTTCGATTTCCAAAGCTGCGACAAAGCAATCCGATATATTTTTCAGACAGATATTGCTAGCGATTTCTTTTGAGCTTTGAAATATAAGGGAGGGAATTTAAAAAGATTCCATGTATTTTCTTTTCTATATGGAAATATAAACTTACGGAGTTGAGTATTTGTTACTTTGGGGTGAACGTAACTTTTTAGTGAATGGTGAAAGTTTGAATGCTCTAGTTGTTCCGTTTATTTTGTATTGAGGACGTAGATAATTACCAGTGGTGGGTCTAAAACACTGCAAAATGAAGTAATCACACAATGCTGTTATAACAAGCCAAACTTCTTAAGAAAAGATAAATGACTGTCGTGTGTAACTTTAGTAGACAGAAATTAATTTGTTTGCTGCCATTTATTATTATTCATTTTCAAACAAATTCAGTATGATATTTTATAACAAAAGTAATCAGCCCATTATTTTAACATTCTTAACTTTATAATTGTTTTATGCTAATTGTTGCAGTTATAGGTATACTTGTAGAAACGTCAAGGGAGTAATGAGTTTAAAAAGTCAGGACTAATAGAGAAAGGTCACCGTCGTCGTTTAAATACGGAGTCGGTTGTTTCCTCTTTTTTAATTTTGGCAGGCAGACAATGCACCAAAGGAAAACAGTGGAGGGGAAAACTCCAACCCCTTGCCGAAGTGATTAATTTATTATGTTCTTTGTTTCTGTTTTGATTTTGGTAACATGAAACAATAAGGCTACAATGATCATGGTGCTAGCTTTGTGCTGTAATTTCATTGTTATTAGAAAGTAAATATAATGATGATAAATTAGTTGAAATTATATATTAATTAAAAATATGGAAAGTACTGAAAATTTTGTTTCAGTGAAAACTTTTTCAATCATGTTCCTCATAATGTAAAGGAAGATGTTAATTATGTTTTTTTGGTATATCAATAATCAACTGTACATAGATACACATATAACATAGACCACTAAAAGCTCCGGCATAAGTTATGTATCAAACCCGTAAAAGTATCACTCGTGCAATATAAAAGTTAACGACACAAGAAAACGCGTTTTCCACAACATTAAAGATAACAACAATACGGGGGCGAGCGAGTGTAGAGCCTCCCGCGGGGGTGGCGGCCGGGGGTCGAGAAAAATTCAATATTAATATGAAGGAGGTGCGAGCGAGAGCCGCGCTCCGTCCCGCTCGCACGGCCAATGGCGAGCTCCGCCGCCGCTGCGATATGATGAATTTATGGATGTAATAAAAGCGAGGTGCGCGATTGGAGGAACGGTCAGGGAGAGCTTATTTTCTTTTTATTTTCATATTTGGAATGTCGGTCTCAAGTCGCTTGCAGTATGTCGTGCACGTCTGACGTTTCTTCTCCGGAGCCATGGAGTGGGTAAACCCCACCACTTGATGATTTATATTATGTTGACGCGTATGTGTATTACATGTTACATATTTACACAGAAACATGAAGCCTTCGTTCACTTTATCGACAACAGCACTCTAATTGAATTACTTAAGTTGAACGATAACTTTAAATCGCTTCAATTAAAAGAAACATTGTGTAAGGCGTCTTATCGTCCATTGAATGTTTTTGAGACGTTGAAGTTTGTGTGGTAAGGCTGAGGGCACTCGTTGTACAAAGGCTCGTAACTGGCAGTTGATTGAGGCGTGAACGACGCTCGACCGCCGGTCGGGGTTTCTTTCTTGATTTGCTTCTCGAGTGGCCGAAACGACACTTCTATTTGCATGAGCTGATTTTGGGTATTTCGTTTTAAATCAAGGAGATGACGCTAAGACCGGGAATAGGTAATGCGGTGTTTGTCAGGTGCTTTTGTACGTAGGATCGTGTTTTACAAAATAGAAGTCCTTTTTTGCTTGTTTGAACTATTTCTTCAAAGACATGATATAACTTTGTGAACAATGTTACTCATAATGCAATAGGTAACTGTAAATTATAATACCACTTATCCACCATCTTTTTTCCAGTTTTCAAGTAAACGTAACGATAAAGAAGGCAACGTAAAACAATAAGATCATTACAGAGTACTGAATCCAATAAAAACAAACGAGTCGTGTTATACAAACAGCTATACGTCGGTGACTGATCAGTACATTATGTGAAGGGAATTGATACCGTCAATATAATGCGTCGGATTGAAAACCGTTCAAAAGGCAGAGCCGTGACAGCGCCAAAGACAGCGCAGACAAAATAAATAGGAGGGCGGCAGCGACCCAGCCACGCGGAAGTATTGGGGATCTGCCACGGCGCGCAGTTTTGAAGTCCAATTATATCGCAGGCAGGTGGCAGCCTGCGGCAGCCAGAGCCTTTCAACCCTTGCGCTGAACAATCTCTGCTGACGTCACAGCGCTTTGAACGCGAACCATTAGTCATCTGGATTGGAAGGCCCTGTTATGCCTTCATTAATCGATGAGTGTGATTGAATGATTGATCTTACAGTTTGATGAATAGTGTCTTACGCGCTTGGTTACAACTAGTTTTGTGTTATTTGAAAGTTAATGGTACGATAGGAATAGGATTACCTACTCTTAAGATTACATTATAAAATATGTTATAATTTATGTTGACATTTTGCTCATAATCAGCAAGGGACTAGTGCAGTTGATTTATCTTTTAAATTTTCGAAATGATTTGTCTTGGATAAATCATTCAGCCAATTTTGTGCTGAAAGTAATTTTAAGTTTAGTTGTTATTTAAGACTCAAATAATTTAGTCACCAATCACAAACACAAAGGCAATTGAGAATTCAGTCAATAGCGTGTAGGATTACTTGCTCTAAAATAGCTGGAGCTGTAAACATACATTTATAATAGCATTCTAACAATAGATGGCATAGATAGTACTCAGATACCCACATATTTCAGCTATAAAGCGAGCACTTCACCGTAGCAGTGTAGTAGAGTACAAAGCCGAAGTTTTCCCCGCAGCGAGATTCCTTTTTCTTTGTTTGGTGTATTTATTGTAAATCTACTCATAGCAGCCGCCCGTCCGTTAGAAGTATTCCGACATAACTTTTGGCTCGAGCACCTTATGTACCTACTGGTTACGTTCCGTTTTAATGCTTTTATTTTTCTGTTTTTCTGTACAAGGTAAACGTATTTCGGGTGGAACTTTTTTGAAATATTTTGTTAGTTCTGCATACTTTTTGTTTGGGGGTTGGGAGAAACATGCTTTGGTAGATATACCAGTTTTCAGTTAATGTAATTTTCAAAAAAAAAAAATATTGGTTGTACATTTTTGCAGAACTTGTGAAGTGTGCAGTACCTAATCAAAATGGAAATGTAACTATATGCGTCCAGGTCGCAGAGGATTAGCGACAGAATAGTGAAGTGCAGTGCTGGTGGGCACAGCCCCGGTGCCAGTTAATATGATTTGCTCGTACTCCGCTCTCCGGCGCTCGCACGCTCTTGCTGACATTTTAAGCAACTTAATAAACTAGTGCCTCGTACTCGTGCATACTGCTTATTTTCTCTCCAATTTTAAAGTCAGTTTACAACTCCTGATGTGGAGTAGGTGGAGCTGATTTATTACTTTAATATAAATAAAACAACGTTGTTGTAAGAAAAACGTTAGCATTATATCGTTATTAGTGTTTGTAAATCAGAATCGTTAATCATGTTGAAAAATTAATGCAAAGCAAACAAATGTCTTTCTTTTTGATAGATGACATGACGAGTGCCTCCGTTGTGGTAAATATTGTATAACTATGTATTATAATAAAAATAGTTTACAACATAACATAAATGGCCATTAGAGTCCGATGTGGCTACGGGAAGTGCTACAGAAGACGTGTAGTGGGCAGGGGGTAGTGGAGGTCCAGTCTTGAAGATACTTAAGGGGGCGTCGGTCCCTCCCCCCCCCGCGGCGCCGGACGACTTGCTTATTCTATCAAGCGTGGACGCACACACGCGCGCCGTGCACACACGCGGCGCACACACGCGCCCCGCATTATACGGCCGGCCACCACTCCACTGTGTCAATACAATACGCTCTCTTCGACTGGACTTAGATTATTTAGAAAGCACTTGTAACGCTCATATAAGAAGCGCCGCGGAAGACGTATTCTGCGTCACAATGGCCGGTACGTGTCGGCAAGGGCTGAGACGGGATACGCGGAAAAGATTACGATCCTAAAAAAACAGCCCTCACTTGCGAATATACCTAATATTCTTTTCACAATTGACTTAGGGTGTAGGGATAACTGTTTAGTGTTTCTTCTCCTCATTGTTTGTATTACTGATAATGCTTCAGACGTACTTTACCATTCTGTACTAAGTACGTCATACAAATATTCCGTTAACAAAAATACGATACAAAGATAATAATAATTGTCCCTAAAAACAGTCATCGATTGATTTAACCCTTATGTGAGTGACGAATAAAACACCTTTAGTAGAGTGACGAGGTACCCGGGTACCTTCATACAGTTTAGACGTAATTTAAACAATCAAGGTCTGTTTTAACATTACCCTCACTTTGAATATTATTATTTTAGCTAAGCTAAACAGTTGAGTGAATTCAAGTGTTTCTTGTGCTTACCAGATAAGCACAAGAAACACTTGAATTCACTCAATGCATTGTGTTAGATCTCGTCGCTAAATATAAAAATTCAGGACTAAATGTAACTATGGATATTTTTTTTACATCTCTTCAACTGGCTCATTCCTTGAATTTGTGGAACATGACACTAGTTGGAACGGTAAGAAAAAATAAACGGTTTCTTCCTCCAAATATGCAAGCACACAAGGAGAGGGTGATTTATTCTTCTAACTTCGCCTTTAGCAAAGAAGCAACTGTGTGCTGCTATGTACAAAGCAGTAATAATGTTGTCATCAATGCACATGTCACCAGTTATTGAAAGTGATAAGGAAACTGCCGAGCCAGAAATAACTTTATACAGGGTTATTTTTCATTCACCATCCAAATTTAAAAATCGAGGACTTTTAATTAATTTATTTTCATATGTGAAACATTATAATCAAATAATAACAAAAACAAAAAAAAAACATCCAAAAGAAAATATCCGAAAATAAACAGAATGTAGAGACACGCAGCAAGGTTATTGACCTCGCTCGCTCGCTGCGATTGATGTAGGTACCTACGCGGTCTTACTTAAAAGGGTTGATTCCAATTTTCCCTTCATACTTTACGGGCTTAGGACCGACATAATAAAATAATGAATGTGAAATCACTGGTTTTTATTATGGCGTATTTAAAAAATTGGAATCAACTAGCTATTTACAATAATTCAACTTACCAAATAAACTCGATTAACCTACAAATTACGTGTACTTCAGTAATTGTTCAAAATGGAGTCCGTTTCTCTCAATACACAAACGTGCACGTTTTTCTAAACTATTTTTTAATAAGTTTAAAGTATCTGTTTGATTTTTAATTTCATTAAATGCATTTATTATTTTACTACGGAGGTCCTCAACACTTTGTGCTTCTTCAACGTAAACACGTCTTTTAACTTCACCCCATAAAAAAAAATCAAGTGGCGTTAAATCTGGTGACCTGGCAGGCCATAGGACAGGCCCTCCGCGACCAATCCATCTATCGCCATACTTATTATTTAAAAACTCACGCACTGCACTTGTGTAATGAGGTGGTGCACCGTCATGCTGATAATAATGATTGTTGTAGTATGAAAGTGGCACCTCGTCTATTAAGTCTTCAATAACACCACGTAACATGTTTAAATAATTAGTACCCGTCAAGCGTCCTTCAATAAAAATCGGTCCCACGATAACATTACCGATAATACCTGCCCAAACATTCGCACTAAAACGCACTTGATGGTAGTTATTTCTAATAACGTGGGGGTTGCTTAACGCCCAATAATGTTCGTTTCGGCTGTTATAAATTCCGATTCGCGTAAATAATGCTTCATCAGTCCACAAAATGTTACAATTAATGTTTCTTAACAGCCATTCACAAAACACGATTCTAGCGGGTCCATCGTTATCGTGAAGAGATTGCACTGGTTGGTAATGGTATGGGTGATAACCAGATGAATTCAGCAGCTTCCACACGTAATACTGACTGACACCGAAGCGCCGAGCAGCGTCGTTAGTGCTAGCGCAGGGGTCACGTTCGAAAAACTCGAGTACAGAATTTTCGACTGCTGGTGTTATTTCGTTGTGACCGCCACGACTTGTTGCATGGGCTGGTGTGATAAACTGCCCATAATCTAACAACCTTTGGTTTGCGGCTAAAATTGTTTGTCTATTAGGCACTCGCGAATTAATACCTCGTCTTTGTAAACGCGGTAAACTTTCTGCACTGTACATTCTTTGCGCACCATTTAAACTTTCGCCACTTAAAATGTAGCACCTGACCATTTCAAAATACTCTGCATTAGAATAAAAAGTCGCCATGTCGTGCGATGATAACCGACCGGAATTCGGAATCGAAAATGCAGCGAGAGCGACAAAAATATGGCACACGTTCGCACGTAACTAGGTCACGGTCAACTAAACAAAAAGTCACCGGCGCTTGGCCGACCGGGGGCTGTGCGGGGTGCGGGGTATGAGGGAGGGGGGCGTAGTGCCGGTAGTACGATGTCGGGCGTAGTGCATGCTGTTTTTTGTGTGCGTTTCCCGAATCTTGAGGCAAGCGCGCCATGTTCAACAACCGAACTGTGTGTATTCCACACGTTGTGATTTTAGTAGCGGACAATGATGAAAATCATCTAATATTTTTTATATTTTTTTATTTGATTAATTGATTAGGTTACCGATTCTAAATCATTTCTGAAAATTTGGATGGTGGTTGAAAATTAACCCTGTATTATAACAAAACCAAAAGTGGAGTGGACTATATGGATAAGTTGTGCAGAACGAATCGGTGGCCTTTAGCACTTCTTTACAATATTATTGACATTGCAGCTTTGGCAGCATATGTATATCATTTACATGGAACATAACGCAAAATTTGTCTTGAGTGACAGACGTAGAAAGTTTCTGAAATCATTGAGTCTACAACTGTGTGGTAAAAATATAGAAGAAAAATAAAAAAAATCCATTGTGACATCAAAATTACATGTAAGATCTGCAATGCAGGACGTGCTTGGCCAAGAACTAAGGCTCTCGATTCCTTCTGGATCTACAACTTCTATAAGTCGGACCAGACGAGATTCTACAGGGCGTGTTGCAGTCGTCGGAAGTTGCTACATATACAGAGAACTCAAATGCAAGCAAAGAAAAACACGAAAAGCTTGCCCTAACTGTAAAAAACCAGTTTGTGATGAACATGCAGTAACTCGCACAACATGTACTAATTCTGCATAAACAAAGAATTTGTGATTTTTATAGAAATAAAACATCATAAAAAAAATATTATTATTTCATTTTTGTACCAAATTATAAATACTTTTTTCATTGTCATACAAGACACAAAGAGGTACCCGGGTACCTCGTCACTCTATTGTGAGTTTATATTATGTTTTGGTTTCTACAAAACATTGTAAATAGTTGACTGGGTTAAAAGATTAAAAAATATATAATTTATAAATAGTTTAGAGCTCTCAGGAAATCACAGCCACCTACAGAGCGTAAAACATACTTTTCGTTAAATTTGAAAATGCTAAAGGTACCCGGGTACCTCGTCACTCACATAAGGGTTAACTGACATCAAAACAGGGCTGGGTGTTAAGTAGTTAAATATGTATGCAGATCTGACAAATGCATTAAACATGACAGGGAAAGCAGCGTACACACAAATATGTCTAGGGGAAAGACCATTACAGTCATATCAGCAGCTACGAGAGCGGCGTGAGACTACGCCGCTGGACGCGGATTATCTACTACGCGGCTACGATGTAGCACGCCGGCTACGCGCGTAGCAAAGCTCCACGCAAAAGATTGTCAAGTTAGAATTTTATTATTAGAGACGGCTTATTTCTGAAGGAATTGATTAACCTTCAGGCTATTAACTTAAACTATCCTATAAACGAAATAGTTTATCGATCATTATACTTTGCGATAAAGTAGTTTCATATCACTATTGGTTCCCTGCAGAATTAACGATCCTTTAAATTAATAAGTGTCAAAGTTTAACGGTGTCGGTGCGAGTGTGTGAGTGGAGTTTACGTTGCTTCTTGGTGGTGTGACGCGTGTGCGCCCAAGAGACATCGGCTCATGTGTGGGTACTTTCATAAATCTGTTGGGAGATATATGAGAGCGCAATTTCCGGTATCCGGCCATTAGCGCCGAGCTTTTATAAGCTTAAAGATTTTCTGGGTAGTTTAATGCGAATCTTGTAATAGGTACGATAAATTTAGTATAAAGTATGTGATTGCATATTAGGTGTCGATTCAGGAACTTTTAATGTGTGTAACTTGGCCTAATGTCTGTTGGTAGGTGGTGTCTACGGAGGCTTCGACAACTGAGATTAATACTTTTGTATCATTGTGACTTTAGCAATAAAACGTTTGTTTATATATGTGTTCACTTCGGTTCTTGGAGACAAATGAAAAGTGCTACGAACAAAAAATGAGCGGTGTCCGAATGTGGGCGGAGCGGGATCCGTACGTCTGTGTCCGGAGGGGGCACGGGCCGGGGTGAGGGGGGGGGGGGAGACGGGAGCACCGACTTATTATTTTTATCGACCGTAAAAAGGTGCCGGACCTTGTGTAGACCCTTCCACGACGACTCCTCTGGAGAGATTCCAATTATTTACGGATATTTTGTTCCAAATCCCGAAAAATACTGACCAGTAAAAGGGATGGTGCTTACTTTATGCTTGAGTAGGGCCTATATGTTTTGTTCTAGTTTGTTGATATACTTGACATTTAATTCAAGATAGAGCATCTAAAATAACGTACAAGACAAAAAACATCCAAGTTTCAACATTAAGCAAAAAAAAAATGACGCGAAGGTCATTGATATTTGAAATAGGTAATGAATAAAATGTAGTACATTTGTTCCGCTTGTCGCTGAGTGAGTGACAGTGCAGCTGCAGCCCTCGACCAGCCTCGGCCCTGCTCGCTGTCACGACCTACTCAATAATGCAACAATGCACACCCATTGTTCTACTAAAACACTCTGCTACACATAAACATGCTAATACCGACATCAATAATGGTGCACTCCGCTTCAGTGATTTATTCAACTCCCCAAATATTTCCCAGATTCACATCGATCCCAAAAAAATCTTTCAACAATTAAGGCGACAATCTTCATAAATCAATTTCCCCCGAATTGAATGTCAATAAGTAGGGACGGTTGTTAAACGACGCGCCGTAAAATAAAACTTTCCGGAGGGCGGAAAGTTCCAAGTAAAAAGAATATTTACATTAATTCTCTTCATTATGTTTTGAAGAATAATCATGGTACCGCTTCCCACTCCACTCTCTCGATTGAGTTTTTATTTGAATATTTTTTCTCGTCGCTCCCCGAGTTCGTCTCTGTGTTACAAAAGGAAGTTTTTATTAGCATCTTAATGATTTTACGGCGAGTCCCCGGTTACACCAGCCTTTATGTCGTCAGATTTTCTTAAGTATTTTTTGTCGAGTTTTTTGCATCTTACATTATTAAAGTTTTCATTCCGTCGTTTAATGAAGCTCATTTCTTCTGTTCGCTCGAGCCTTGATTGCCTTTGTTTTGCATAAATGTAAGATTTCTATAGATTTCTTCCTAGCAAATCGAGTCAGTTCGAAAGACTTGGAGTTCGTTCTCGAAAGGGGCAATTAATTGTTATTTTTGCTCCTTTTCTATACGTTTAAATTGGTAGAAAGTAAATTGTACAGAGATTTAAAGATCTTTATATCCAAAGTGCACATTAGTTTTCCACGATACTTACATATTGGTAGAAAAACGACTCAAATATGACTTGGGTAGTCGTTCCTCGCAAACGAGCTCGCTCGCAGATCCGATTTGTCCCGTCCGGCACGGTAATTACATTCATCTCTGCTCCAGACTGATTTATGCTGCGCCTGTGCGCCTTCGCCCTCTGTTCTGTCATTAACTACTTTTCCGGCCAAGTCTTACGCACCACAAAATAATAATCGTCCGGAAAATCGACGGAGGCTGTATGTAATGTTATGAGAGGAAGGCCGGTCGTTTTTCTCGGGTCGCAATCGAGTCCGAGATCTTGCTTTCTTTTTAATTTCCCTGCGGTCTCCTAATGAGGTCCCTGCGGCGGCGGCTCCGCGCCGTTATCTATGATATTCTTGAGGTTGATGCTTATTGTGCGTGTCACTGATGGCTTCCCTTTTTATTATCCTCTCGAACACAATTCAGTGGCCGCCCAAATGAGTTCTTCTCATTTGCTTTGCTCTCTTTATTTCTCTAGGCGGCAGTTTGTCTTGTGTCGCGACTTAACTTCTTTTAATTTTAATGAAATGGCCACCGACCGAGGACTCGACTTTATTTTTTCATGTTGTTTTACTTTGAAACTGTACCGATAACAATTCTGCATTTAAAACGTTTGGCCTCTTTTGTCGAATATTTTAGGGCGGCTTAAATAAATACAAGCAAAGCCAGTGGTATTATGAGAGTAGTCAATAACAAATCACATGACTCCGCCTCCACTTATCTATTAAAATGAGAGATTATAGCAGGCTCACGCTCGCTATACAATATTCGGGTGTTATTTTCACTGGATTGTCCAATATTGTCACAATCTCTATAGTAGGGCAATTAAAGACGTGTCGCGCGTGGCGGCCACGTGGCGCCGGCTCAGGCCGTGGATCACGCGCACGCGCCGCTCCACCGCACCACCTCATTACGACCCAATGTTTATACTGAGCGGGACAAGAGGTGACATATCAAAAGATAGCACCAACTAGTTATTTTTTTTCCAAATCCTCACCCTATTGTGTAATCTGAACCGCTTCGAAAATGTTAAAACGAAAATTAAAATGACAGATGTTTCTCTGTCACCCTGTCACCCCAGCGCGTTTACAACCAACCTCACTGAATTAACAAATGAAATTGCAACTGAAAAATTTGGGTATTAAGGAAATCCCCTTGGAGGAATTCACTTCATTTAAATATCGCATTTTTCTTGAAGATTATACCTTACGACAGCCATAAAAGAAAACAGGAGACCCGCCCCTCGATAATGCGACGAGCCTGAGGAATTTTTATTCCGTTCAAATCTCTCCTGACATAGGTATATTTTTGTGAGATCGCCTGGAGATTTTAATACCCGATTTTATTTAAATTCGTTTAGGCGGTGCGGGTGACGGCGCCCCTAAACATTTATCGCAAGGGCGTGATTGTACTTCCAAGCAGATACTGTTCCGGTTAACGCTGTAGCTACATGCACATTATTTGGATACCGTAAACTGACACTTAAATGATATAATTATGTGTAATAAACAAAAGTTAATTAATGATAAACGTGTTATCATATTTGTAAAAGTTTTGCCAGCTTGTAATATTCTAGTTTTCACAAAGTTGCATGATAACTAGAACTGACTTGTGAGTACTACAGTTAGGTGTCGGTGGTATGTGTAGAGAGAGTGCGGAGAGTCGGTGATCAGTCACTTAGCGCGACGTGTCATAGCGCGGCTGCGCTGCACCGCCCCTCGCTGCAACTGCTCATCATTCTTCATTTGCCCAAACTCCCGGCTCCATCATCCTCTTGACCACACATCCCCATTCTTATTTAATAGATAATTATCTCAGCTCTACCAAAAAAACTTTCAAGAGGGTAAGTTTTGTAAGAAAATACATTTTCGCTGAAAGCAGTTCTTGTGTGTAATAATTTCCTAAGTGTTAAGGCGGCTTTTCCCACATTCAGCGCCAAACTTTAGCACAAACGGTTGTCAGATCAGTCAGAAAAATTGCAGCAATTTTTCATCCTGTTTTTGCTTCTTCCATCTCAATGAATTTCACCGCCAAAATTTTCCTTACCATTTGTTTCCACCCCGTAAGATCTTTTCGTATGAGGCGAGTTCTGTGTTAATATATGTGCCCGGAATACCGTGGTCATATATTACGCCGACCTCTGGCGGACCGGACATAACAATCCTCGATTTGCTATAATATTGGTCGTGCGTCCCTGTCTGTGCGGGCAGGCAGGTGGCGCGAGCGAGCGGGCCGGCGCGCGGGGGGGCGGCTACGTGCCGCGTATAATAAGCATTTCATGCACGGGGTGCGGGCGCGGGCTCCGGGGTTACATACATACCTATTTCCCGTAAGTCGTGTACCTAACCGGACCGTACATTATGAGCTGAGGGTCAGCGAGTCTCGCACGCCGTCTCTGTCACGCTCGCCGGAGGAACGCGGCCCAAGCATAATTTCGTGTGATATATCGCACACGCTTGGGTCGTCGTGATGGACCTCTATGAAAATCCTCCGTCCGTGGAAACTACGAGGCGGTGTTTAGGCGAAAATAAAGGCTTTGTTCAAACAGTCAGCCTTCAATATGGGTAGTGTCGCAAAAATAAACTAACCTGGATAGTTACTTTACTCAGACAGTTTGTATTTATACGAGGACGTAAGGTATCGCCCAAATATATGGTATGTTACGTCGGTAGCGGTCGCTTTAGCGTGGAATTCATCTTCTATCTGTACGATTTATACACGAGGAGGCCGTAAAACGGAACAATAAAAACCCAAAACAGCAATAAATTTCAAGCAATAGACGCAAAGGTTCGAGCGCGCCTTATCAATTCCTTCCACGCATGGGATTCGAATCACACAATAAACTTATGACGCCCGACTTCTGTTATCCAAAAATAGCACAGAATTCATGATAGCGCCGAAAATAGTGTAACTGTAAGATTTTGTAAAAGCAAATAGTTAAATGCTTACAAACACTGTTTACAAGCAATCAACACTTAGTGGACAGTTGTACGAGGGTCGCAGGTAGGTAAAACAAATAGTGGACAAGCCCGCTCTGCCTCCACAAGGGGAGGGTCATCTTAAAGGACAAGGAAATGCGGCCGGTGTGAACACAGAACATGTTCTTTATGCATTAGTAATGTCATGTAATTGAAACCGCTTACAACGTTGACCATGCCTTAATCTTAAATTTAAATCCATTCCAAGGTTTCAAACAATTTGTGCATTTAGTTATTAATGACGAGAGGCAGTCCTGAACAAGTGAACAGTGGAGTGCTGGCCGGTATGAGGTGGTATTTAATAACAAGAGTACACTGTTGTGCGCGTACATTAATAATTCGTGAGTGCGGTCCGGCGCTCTTACAGTGCCGATTCATTATCGTTACGGTCTCGGCCCGACGGAGATCTACGATATAGCTCCCTGATTGACCCCGCATTAAAAATTACATACAAACAGATAGAGGAAACGGACGCTAATAACGGACCTGTGTACTTTCTTTGTTTCGATTCGTTTCCGAGACCGATCAAAAATTTATAAGCGCACGTACCCGATCGATGGAGGTTGTGGCGAGCATTCATAACGTAATTGGCGCAGATTGTACGTAAGAACGGTTCAGGTACAATTTAATGGCTGCTTTGATTCGTTAGGTTAATTTCAGAGGGGCCAGGGAGGGTAAGCTCCGCAGTGGTCGCCGGAGGGTCGAATAAATATGTCCCAAAGAGTTAAGTGGGAGAGAAGTGCGGAGCGGAGACCGCGTCCGACGTTTGCTCTTCCACTCGTGTTGTTGCACCACTTATTACACACAAAGTTCTGTTAAAGTTTTCTCCGACACTCGAGCGCGAGTTTAATTTACTCGATAGTGTAAATAAAGCGGGCGGAGTGGGAAGTTTCGCGGCGAGCCAGCCCCTGGCGACGCCGGCGACACCCGGCTGCGGTCCGCTGATAATAACGTCCCGCCGCCTGGGACTTCCTTATTAATCGAGAACGACAAATTTTAACGACAAGAATTAATGAATCTCGTTACACGGGTTAATCCCCCGCTCGTAAAGTGTGCGCTCCGAGGCAGTAACACGCGCGGCCCGCACACCTACCGTCTCGCACTACCTGCACGTGCTTATTAATGTTAACACCTTCCTTATACATCATTATCTTGTAATGTTAAATAAGTGAAATATTTTAATTACTTACCAACAAATCGTCTTGAATTAATCACAGGGCGTGAATCTTTGAAATAATGGAAACTTAGTTTAGGTCACAATAGTTAAAGGATAATTAAAAATTAAAATTGTCATGAGAGGTCGTGTGTCAAGGCGGTAAGATGAAACGAGTGCGAAAGCCGACTTGACTGAGGGAATCCAAGATATATCGTCCAGTTAACGACCATGTGCGAATGGAACTTTATTGTAATTGCCTTTTGTAAGATCGGACAGGGTCATTACGGACCGTCCTCACAAACCGACCTCCCGTTTGCTTCAAAACTTTTCTTGTAGTAGTTAACTATAGACATTTGGTTGGTAACTTGAGACAGGTTTCTGCTTTAAATAAACTAAACAGTGTGAATATAATTTGGAAGCAGATTATCAAGCCTTCGCGGTCGTTGTCATTAACAAAAAGGTAGGGAAGTTTAATTACAATGTTGATATTGATTTCAATCAGTCGTGAGCGTATGTGCAAAGCGTATTCATCAGCAGGCGAGGTGTGTGCCACATTAGGGGGCTGGGGCGGCCTCAAAGCCAGAAGACTGATTATGTCTATCCGCAATTTCTCTCCGGCCCTATTCTCGCGAGCGAAAACTAGCGAGTTTTCCACCGCGCTATTAAGCGGTCGCTTTTACATTTGTCCTTATAATGGAAAATGTGCTACTAATTAATTTAAAGCGAAACTCATTTATGTCGAAATGTGTGTCTATTAAGCGATGATGGGATGAACGCCTTTCGGGTCTGCTCTTACGTTCCGCCGTGAATCGTTTTATTGTTTCTAGATAAGTGGTTTTCAGCTTTTGTCTTCCTCGAGCAGTGTTAACGCGAAGTAGTGAAAATTATACGTGGTCCGGTTACAAGCCCTCACCCCATTAAGTAGAGGCGAGCTCATCCTCGGTAAGACTAATCAAATAACAGTCTCCCCAACGCTCCCCCGCCCGCGCGCTCCTCGCGGCCAGCGGTCATCTCTCTTATCGATTGTGGTGGAATTCGTGCACAGAATGTGATATTTCCCAACAATCTATACGTACCGTATACACGAAACACAACAGGAAATATGTTACCTTTCTTCTTTAGTCGTCAAGGTAAGAAAGCTACTGCCTTGCTTCACTTTTTAAGCATGTATTGTATAGTTGGTACGAAATGATTGTACTGCAACTTTATTTAATTACTGCAACTAAACATACTACGTAATCGCCAAGCTTTCGTATTGTATTCAAAAATGATTTTATTTTTGCAGTATAATGTTGAAATATGATACCTATTTAAATTTTTTCAATTTGTCAAATTATGAATATCGTGAACTATGCATTTACATTTTTAAAATTCATAATGACGCATGTTGACATCTTGGGGTATGGCAGTGCGAGGCGCTTAATAATGTTAAGAAAACTCTCTAAACGTTGATTTGAACCACAGAATAAGTTGGATAAAAGTTTGCTTCTCAATACTTTTTACGATGGAAAGATTGCATACAGAGACTTGGCATATATTTACATGTATCTTTTTTGAATTATTATTACAACACATTTGAATACACATCAATAAATCAGTTCGTTCGATATGTAGTAAGCCCATCTATGAATGTTGATGGTGACAAAAACTATCCTAAAACCTTCCTCTGGGTCTAAGTTACCTCCCCTCTAATTTTCAGCCAAATCGGTCAAGCCGTTTTCATGTTATGTCGTGACAACGGAAAGCGGGTTTCATTTTTATATATATAGATATCATGTAGGAATACAGTTACTTTGAAATACTATATTTGTGGTGTACCGAAATTATCATGACTTCGTCTTTTCTGTTTACTTATATCACACGTTACATTTTTTTTGAGCTTTTATTATATTTTCTTTCTATAGATTTTATTTAAATGAAAAGGAAAATACTTTAACCTCTTCCACCAACATAATATGACGCGTCTCTATTTAACCCACAGGCAAGGCAGTTTGTGAGACAAATCTAACTGATGACCGACGCACTGTCGGAGTAGGTGCGGGCTCGGCACTGGCGCGGCACGGCACGGCGCCGGCAGCCGGCCGGACCGTTCCGCCATGTAATTCTAATGAGTATTAGTGTCGTCCGTCTGCCGTACCGTCCACTCTCTCGCTACATTCTATAAAGCAACCTCCTATTTCGCCGTTGGTAATACGATTGTGCATAATACCTAAGTGCGGGTCAAACTGTACTCGTACTCGAGTACCTATTTATGTAAAGGGTGTAGCATTGCGGATCCTTTTGTTACTAATGTGGATATGGTAATGGAAACTTGTATTTACAGCAATAATAGTATTTTATTTATGAATAGTATTTTATTTATATTAGAGCATGGATTCAAGCTGTTGTAGAATCGTTGTAAGTCAAGTTCAATAACCAATGCTGAAACGAAAAAGTGGTTTTATATTTATAAAAGATAAAAGGTTTTTTTTTGTATCAACTTTTTGAATATATTACTTATTTAAAAAGCAGGAAATGTGGAGATATATCGACGTTGTATCTACTTTTAACTACGTTAATACCTAGTGGCATCACTACGACTGAAATTGATACGCACTATACTATGGTGTGCCAGAGTTCATCCCAAAGTTCGGTACATTCATCTAGTAGGACATTTTCTCTGAAATCTCGGATCCACCCGAAAAAATATTTTACTTTGACGTCGAAGACATAGTACATCATAGATATATACTGTGGAGTGCAGAGAGATAGATGCATGATTTTAAATACTTTTACAAATATATTGAGACAATATTCTTTGCAGAATTTGTCCACGAAAAAGGAGTTAATCACTATAAACATAATGATTGAATAATTATTAAAATTATGAGACCAATACGCAACAAAATCAATCTGGTCGTACACAAAGTAGACGCTGGCAGCGTTACGTTGCCGACCGTACATTGCTTCACTGGACTGTGAAAATGATTTTGATTTGACCCTTTGAAGGGTGCTTCCACCGCAAAATTACATTTCCATATGTGAATTTGCGTATGTACCTGACACCCCATAGTATTAGGTAGCCAGTAATTGAATTAAGGGTAGACATAGTATATTCTATATATGGTGTTCTGGACATCACTAAATTCAAAAGGTTAGTTCTTTTTTCAAATCCGTCGCATTTTTTGCAGGTATATGCTTACTCAAGTTGCTCGAAAAAACAGTCCTCTGTATCAAAGACGTCAAAATGTAGCAGCTCTTTATCTCCAAATGTGGCGTCGTGGAAGATAATTTTATTCTGAGAGTATCTCTCCTTACTGCTGATGTATTCAGCAGAATATTCCCATATGTGCGTAATTCTGCGGAATGGCAAAAAAGGTCTGTTTGAGGGGTGAAATATGTAAATTTATTGTCTTGGGCGGCCCCGACGCGGCGCGGCGCGGTGCGGCGCGGTGCCCCCGTCATACGCCGACACGTAGGATAAAGGAAATGTTAATGCGCACCAATTTATGTGCTTTTCTATGATTTCGCTGAATCGGGCGCGCCGTTTTCCCCTTTATAGCTTAGCAGTCGAGCATTTTGTTTATAAATTGAAGTGTTTCCAATATCACTATCAACTCTCTTCAAAATATCGACTTTGTTTGCGTCGTTCTGCAATGTTACTTTTGTGTTGTCTTTTAGGTTTGGTTAATATTTAGGTGTATATCAAATTAGCAGCAAAGTATTGTAATTTAAAAAAAACATTATGTTCCTTCCACGAGTAGTTCACCTCAAAAAAGCAATTTTCCTAAAACATGATTAATTTTACTTTTATTGTGACATGTGTTGTCACGTTCCATCGTAAGTGTTATGACTAATATTTCGCTACAAAGTAATAAATCCAGACATCGGCACGGTCGGTTAACATCAGTGACAAACATCCAATCTACTCCCCTACCATGCAGTGACTAATTCACAAAGGCCAAATGCGACATAATACCGGCATAATTCAATGTTTTGCTCACCATATTGTATTTTATTTATGAGTTATGCCCCGATGAGTATGCGAACATCTCTCTCTTTCTTTATACTTATAATATTTTCGTCCCTGTCGAGTCGGCGAGGGTGTTTCATCGCGGCTGTATGAACGGATGGTTAAATAGTACGAGTTAACTTACACCGCATCCGCTACGCGTCATTTAGGGGTGCTGTGGTCCGCTTTATGTCCTAATGCTAATTGCTAAACAGTAATAATATGTTAGACAAAATTGCTCGGGCAAATATTGTTGCCGATAAAGGCTGCAATTGCACTAATAATACGATGAAAAAATTACTTACTACACTTGCTACGTTGTTGCTACGAGCTACGCAAACGTAGTATTTATTTTACAGAAAAGAAGTAAGGCCCAGTACACATAAATATTGTCTTTATATACCTATGTCATTAATATATATGTAAAGAGAGAGAGAATAATTTAAATATAACAGAGATATGTTTTTACTACCTTGTTGCTATAATTTTTACGTTTTAAAGATACCTTTAATATTTTCCACAGTAACTGTCAAAACACATTATATTATCAAAACCATTTTTTTTTCGTACCAGCTATAGCATAAAACATCCTCATAGATACCGACTCAGAACCGAAACGTCGTAACTGAAAGAAAAAAGGTACAGTTCGAGTACGTTTTGGATCCGAGGCCGGCGGAGCATTTTTCAGATGTGCGTTCATTTAATTTAGGAGGGGTCGCCTGTCGATATTTAAATTTTTAAACGTCGCCCAGACAGGGACATGGGAGGCGATGTACAACCAATTTGTCTACACAAATTCGGCACACTGCCATTGTTGTATTTTAGTTATTATAATCGGTTTTAAACAGAGATATTCAGTTCAATATTGAGGACTTATCCTTCTGAAGTAATCATTACCGTTGATTTTAATATAGGTTTGTAACTTTTGAGTGAATGCTCAGAGGCCAGAAATAATAATTCTGATAGACACTTAATTTTTCCTATAAATATTGATGACTTTTTGTTGTACTTCGAAACTTACCATAAACGTCACATAAAACTTATTTTATAACCCTAAAAAGGTCGGTTAATAAACACGACAGATGATATAAACAAGCAAAATGTGTGACACGGTGGCCACATGTTCACGATGAAATTAATAAATCTGACTAAATGGCTTGTTTAGCGGCGCGTGCGCACAGCAGGAGGGCGCGCGGGGAACACCGATGTTTGATTATTACTGAATAAATAAATGTTATGCGTGACAATTTTGTTTTAAAAAATATCATTTAAATGAACTTAATTTTAATGTGACTTATTTTTTATTTCGGATTTAATTTTCGATATTTTATAGAAGTATAAAAAGTTTATTTCTTTTCTTATGTTAATCTGTAAGATTAAAGGTAGGTAGGTACGTATTATCATATAAATCTTGTGTCGCAAAATCTCCGCTATTGTCCAGGGATCGTGAGAGTGAGTGTGTGTTCCTGAGCATTGGGGTGTTAATGCAAATTGCGGATTTAGCCTTATGGCGATTGCTATCTGCCGGTATGTCGCAGCCGGGATTTACTGTTCATGATTTATGCCCACTACCGTCATATATCCAACGACCAAAATAATAATTAATCGAATGTGCCCAATCTATGAAATTGGACAAAATATTTTATTACTGAAGTCATTTCCCAAGTTTCAGCATAAACTCAACTTATGCATTTAACAAATATCAACAACGTTTCCGCATAAATAAATAATTAAGGAAGTTGGTAAATAAGCGTGCGGCCTCATTTATTATTCTTTATAAGGAAACAAAGGCGAGGGTTAGCCGTAATAAGGCTCCGGCACCTCGCCGGCTTATCTTTATTGCCTCCAACCCACGTAGAATAATAAATCGTTTTCATCAAAAACAAATACTCGACAGTTTTTGTCGGAGTCGAGCGAGCGGGCGGGAGGGTGGCAATTTTCCACCCCCATAATACAATATTTTCCGACATTTTCCACGGGAATACAGCTTCGAATCGCTCGCTCGCAACCGGCAGGTTCCTTTAATGTGTATTTTTCGTCCAATCAGAGAGCGGCGAGAGTCTCGATATTACCTCAACTGTCACACATAAAGTGGAAAATATGGTCGGCAGATGTGGGGGGTGCTGAAGGCGAGGGAGGGGGCGCCGCGGGCGCGGGGGCTGCTTGCCAGTCGGCGCGCGTACGCGACGCTCCGGCGCGCCGGAAGAAACGCTTCGAACAGGTTTATAGCTTTTCTTTCAGCTCCACTCAGGTACGGGCCGTATCATAACAGGGAATAGCGGCGCGTGATGTGAACCCGTGATAAAATAAATGTCGAGATAGGCTTATGTATTGTACTGTTTATCTTAATAATGGCCGCTCGGAGAAAAGTTTAGATTAAACTTTGGCTTTTCACGAAGCTTTTTGTCCGTATTTTTATCGTAGACAATAAAACAGTTATATAGAATGAAAACTTTTTATACCTAACCAAGAGAAAAACAATTAATCAACTTATTAAAGAAGTTACATATTTTGTTAGTTTAGGTGTACTCTTACTCAAATAATAACTCTCTCCTTGATGCATATATAAATTACTCATCGTTCAAATTTTACACAAAGTATTACATAAAGTCATCTCCCATATGCAAGACTAATGACGGAAAGTATTACTTACGCTTTCAGTGAGACACGTCGAGGCCGGCGACCGCACTCGACGCTCGGGCGCAGCGCTCGCGAGCGCCGGATATAAATCGCGATTCATTTCTCATCGTAACTTTTTGTAGGTTCTTATCTGTTACACTTCACTTTTCATCATCCGAGGGGATTTATGTAATGCCTAGTCATTTCTCGGCGTCGAGACGCGGCTTATCGGCGAAGCGCGAGCTCGCTTGATTGATGAGCGCGCAAAAATAAATGTTCAGTTAAATTATTCGATAAGTTGGAAACGGAAGTTAAACGGGAATTATCTTTGTCTTGCCCCTGAAGATTTCACGGTTGTAACTGTTATGCTGGGAGTGATTGATCGATTGAAACTCCTCGCGTTGGAGGCTCGGGCCTACTTAGTACGAAACTTCGAGGGGTGAAAAAATAGAGGTGTGTGTAGAAGGTGCTTATTGCATATGATAACTAGGTTGTTATTGTGGGATTATGTTGTAGTGATGGATCAGTCAACTTTCGAGGTTTTATCTACTATCGTCCTATTGTCGCTGAAGTTTATCGACATGGTAGGTACCTAAAATTCAAGACTAAAGACAAGATTCTGCGATATGTTATGAATCTATCATAACTCGTAGCTTTAACGTGTAGCTGTACATATATTGACATATATTGTTAACATAGACTTAATATTATGATTCAGTAGAGTATGTATTGAAAAAAAGTTCAACCACAAGTTAATAATTTATTCAAACGCTATGGCCATCACAATGAGGGGGTAACTCCATAAATACCGTAATACTTGACCGCGTCGGGGGAGAAACGTAATAACTAGCAAAGAAGCAATATAGAATTAGGCATGAAAGTTAATGCCATAATTGAAGGCAATCAGCGCCCCTCCCGATGATTTATGTGCCGCCGCCGCGCCGCGCCGCGACGCCCTGCTTGCGCATTTACATCTTTCGAACATTTGCCGCGATTGCTACATGTACTCTGTTGCGGTGAGGAGGAGACCGTTATTAATAGGGACCACCAATATTCTTCAGTCAGAGACTTTACACGAACAGATGACTACTGCGCGAAAACAAACCGTACCGTTTAGACGTCTAATTGCCGAAATTGTGTTCAGGATTCTTAAATTGCATGCGGGACTGCAGCTGGTCCACTTAAAAAGAGCATTGCGGCTAATCTCGAGCGACACATGTACAAACAAAGTTTAATTGTGAGCGGTGGTGGTGCGCGCTCGGCGGCGGCCCCGGGCAAAACCGATTACAGTCTTAGCGGCGCTCACCTTCGATTCCTGCACCACCCCCACCCACACATATTCAATTCCAATCAATCCTGCCACACATATTTATATGTAGAAGTCGAGCGCGTGTTTTTATTGCGCACTGCATCGAATGACGGCCGCAAACATTGCATCCGCCTCCCTCGCCGCGTCGAAAAAACCTTTTATTTTTAATTTCGATTTTGATTTTTTCCGAGCGTGCCGTGTCGTTCCACTTTTATTTTGTTTCATTTCATAGCGCAGGGTGGGTGTGCGACAGATCGGAATTTCAGATATGTACAATTTAAAATCGTGTAAGTACGGTCAGCGTGCGGTGCGCGGCGCTGGGCGGGCGGCGGACGAGGGCGGGCGGCGCGCTCCCGCTAGACTGACGCCTGTCGGTTTGTTTTCTTTGCTTTTTTACGAATTCTATTTTCATTTGATTGCATTTGAATTTCCGCCGCCAATATCCGCTAACTAAACACGATTAATGCGGAGCGGAGATGGACAGGCGGAGGCGGCGGCGGGAGCGGCGGGCGGCGCGGCCCGTGACGCTCTGTCGGGGTTTTGTCGTTTTATATTAGAAGCCAGCTAATTTATTGCAAACTGCGCTACGGGAATCCTCTTACAACATTGAAGGCGAGTCGGTATTAGTAACATTATTTACTCGGCTCCAATTGAGAGTGCACACCGAAGAATACATTATATTCTCTTGTTCCGCTGTCTCACTTACACTTTTCACTTCACAGTTCTTTTGGAACATTAAATTCGATCTTTGGTTAACCACTTCAAAGGAATCGAAGATAACAGAAATCAAAATAAAATTACGGTACATCTTAATTAACCTTCTACCTCCGTTATTTCTAATGGCACATTTGTCTGAAGTCTTACGTCCGTGTCGTATAATAAAAGACATTATAAATGCAAAAACGTTGCCTAGACTGGGCATCGAATCGATCACGGCGTTCCGTTATTGGGAAACTTCTCCACAACACGGGCCTTGATTAAAAGTATGCAAATTTTATTACACGGAGTGGGGAGGGTCACCGTTAGCTCACTCCGGCCCGATCACTCGCATGACAATCATTTACACATCTTGAGGAGGTTCCGTCTCATTTTCATTGGAATTTTCTCATTTAATTCGAAAATTAGTAGTAATTTTACCACATGTGTTGAATTATAAATATTGCCATTATGCCAGAGGAAATCTTACAGGTCAGCAATTTCATATTACTTACTAGTTAAGCTTATTAACTTATTAGGATAAGTTATTTTTTAAAAGTTTCAAAATTTATATATTGTCAACGCTGCCTCCCATATACCTTACAATTAATTCATTTGTATAACGTCAGTAGCAAACAACAACGTAGGTAAATCCCTTGTTTATATAATATCGGTAGGTAAGGCCGTTTGATCGTCGTGTATATCTAATAAATAATTCGCAGCTACGTGCAGCAGTGGGGTTTTGTTTATGTCAAATTGTAATTTATTGGTTACCCGGATCGACTTGGATATTACACCAGGAGGTGTGGCCCCCACCCCCAGCCCCGGTCTCACCCCACCCGTCTTCCGTTCGATGAAAATTTTATATGACCGTGTCGTCGTTACGTTACGTCATCCCGTTTTTTCTTGTCCATGACCAGCTAAAGCGATCTTTTGATTAAATTAAGGGGATCAACAGGGAATTTTTACACTGATGGATAGGTTGACACAGCGTTTCAAGGAACATTGCCGGAATTTATATTGGGCATAAGTGATTGAGCGTAATTTCGGCTTTTGTATAATTTATACAGTTAATAAACATTAGCGGAGTCCTCCCTCCTTCGATCTGTTCCGATCAATCTGTCGGGATATCGTTTCTATTTTAAAGCTCATAGTTTACTGAGGTGATATTAAATAGATTTTTTTATTCAGAGTTAAATATGAAGTTATGCTTAAATTATTTGAAGAAAATGAAAAACTGTGGTTTGTATAATTACACAATTACAAATCACAGTAATGATAAGGTTCAACATTTTGTACTTTAAAAAATTTAAAACGAAAAGCGATTATTACTTCAAGAAGCACAATTCTACAGTAGCATGCAAGTACGAAACCCTACAACATTAACATACACAAGCATAAAATCATCGATTATAATAATAAGAGGACACGCATTGATAGCCAAATATTTGTCCGGGTCACGACCTATCACCCTACACCCCTCTATAAATAGTTTCGCCCCAACTAATCATTGCAAATTTTTGACGCACAGTTACAATACCCTATTGTGTCCCATAGTTAAAGGGACAGTTTGAACTATTGTTGTACCGACATTAATATTAATGTGTCAATTTATTTGAAACAATAGTTTTTATTTACGACTTTAGTTTATTAGTATTGTAAAGTCTTCGCTTAATGGTGGCTGCGTTTTTATTGAATTTGTGTTCAGAAAATTGTAATGGGCTTAAATACTAAAATATATGTATGTACTGTGCTAATTTTGAATTAAATTAATTGTAATATACCTTTTAAAAACTTCAACTTAACACTTTTTTAAATTAGAATCTGAAATATACAGATATAGGTAAGTACCTACCAATAAATACATCGTTTAAAAACAATGGACGACTAAAGGCAGTTTTTTTTCTATCTGACGAATAAATATAGCGGTTTGACATGTTGTCTTTACAAAAGTTTTCAAAACATCAGGAAAATCTTGAGATAAAAGTTATCTCGCAATCGAAAAATTTCCTTAAATTATTTACCTACAGTTACCTAATATAAGCTAATTAGGTAGACTGATAGAGGCCACAAACATGAGCCTCACACAGTATCGTAAGTCTTGGACCCAAGGAGAAGTTACAAGAGCCTCGCAGTCGTTAAGCTGTTCGAGGAATTTGTCGACTTAAGCTAATTTTACTTTAACTCGTCCAACAACTTATAATAGAGTAACTTTTAAGATTAATCTATTTTCCATCTAAAATACAGTATAACAATTTGAGTCAGTTTGCTAATATAGTTAAATAATACATTTTCTTAGTGAGTTTGGTGATATAATTTAAATAGGAAGTTGGTGAGTTGGTGCGCGAGTAGTTCGCGTGTCTCAGAGGAACATTGGGCAGGTACTTTATATCCGAGTGACCCGCGGCCCGCTACTCCCGCTGATAAGCAGTAAATTGCTTTTCTTTCCATTTCTTAAATAACCAGCCCACCCCCGCCCCTCGCCGGCACTAGCACCCCTGTTAAAAGATACGCTCGCATCTCGCAATATTCTTTTACAACTCCTAAGAAAAGTTTAATTACAAACCTGCTTAAAAAGGGCGAAGTCGCGTTATGTTCTAATTATTGTACCAACAATAAAAATACGCAAACGAGTGTATTATACAATTAGACACTTCTCCCCGATCGTTAAAAGGGAAATTTAAATGGAATTTTTATGTCCAGCAATTAAGGATAACGTCGGCGTACTAGACATTTTTGTAATTACAAAAATAAGATTCTTGAAATGTAGCGTGAAAAAGAATTAGGGCGAAGTTCGCGGAAAATACTTTGGACGCTACAAGTTGACAGATGGGATAAGTGAGAAATGTTAAAAACTTGTTTGCTGTTTAACTTAATGTCGCAGTCGCAGGTCCATTTAAACAAGAGCATCCGTGTCTACTTCATTCTAGGCGTATTCTTTAACGAGCCTTGCGTTACCAACTCTTGCCATTTGGTCGCCTACCTATATTTGATGGTGAAGTAAAAACTTACAAAGTCTTGAACTGAAATCTGGCGATATAAAATATCAGTTTGCAGTGTGGACGTTGCATAAAAAATGTGTGTTTACGTAGGTATATTGTCGGGGCATAGGAGCGTCGGTGCTGGTGTGTACATGAAGATGGAGAACGGTTAAGAAGCCCGAGGGAGTGTCGGATTTATCGCCGCAGCGGGCTGACGAGCGCCAGCGCCTCGCCGCGCCTCTCCGCCCGCCGCTCGCGCTGATTTATACCGCGCAATCTCGCAAAACTTACTTCACATTTAAATTTTCAAACTGTCTAAGCTGCTCTTAACGTCGACCATATTATCTCATTCGATCGCCTATAAATTTTATGAGCTGACTCGCCTTTGTCGCATTTTAGCTTTGACTTGAATTAATAGTCTGAAGGGACCGTATGCTCTTTGTTTTTATAGCTCCACTTCAATTCAACTCAAAAATATATGAGCGATCAATAAAACTGTACCGCCACTGACCCCTGTAAGGTTGAAGTCGGACGAATCATCGCATGTAGCTAGCCTTGTTTCTTATTATAACTGTTTCACGTGCCAGTATTAAGTAACTGTTATTGTGCTGGGATTTACGAAATGAACAAATCCTTGGCGCCTGTTATGAATCTCTAATATAAATTTGTAATTCTCGGAGTGTGACACCGATGTTTGTTGCCACAACTGTCTCGAGCAAACACTCGTTCCGGTACCACGAGACCGCGCGAGCCGCGTGCTGCCGCGCGACGCGACGCGCTCTGCCTAACCACTCCACATTCCTGACGATAACACCCCTTTGATTAAATCTCACGGACAATCTTGGTACGGAGTCCATCGGCGCAACCCCTCTCATAATTTAGTTTGAAACTTTTTAATTAGCTTTATATTTGTGTTTGCAGATTGAGACTTCGTCTCTCAGTTAGTCATTCGGGTGACGGCGGTTGAGAAGTTACATTATTAATAAATACTGTCAAAGACGTATTTACACAATGTTATGTTTTGCAGCCAAGTTTCTTTCATCTTAGCATGCAAACTTGAAAATTGGGTACAAATTGAATCATACAAAATGGAGATGGTTTAATTTCACAATCATTTTAGTTTTAAAGTTTTTTTTTACATTTGGGACTAAAACGAAAAAATATGGAAAATTATGTTATATTATACAGAACCCAAAGAACACTCTTTACGCAACAAAATATTTCTCACAGCCGTTCGATATCGCATATTGATAGGCTTTAAAATCCTAAAAAACGTAATGTCTAATGACGTAATATGCAAAAGATATGTAACATTTGTATGTGGAGCGGACGGTATCGTGTGCGGTTACCAGTACCTCGTCGAGTGCATGACTAGAATCCGATGAGACCAAACTACATTTTATCCGTCCACAAACATACCTGGCCTCTTGTTACAGAGGTACGCAAATGTGATTTAAGACGCTCAACACAAATATTGGTATACGTCTTGCTAGTTTGTCATCTAATCAGATAGGCCTGGACTATATTCGAACTGAATATTAATGATGCGATACCAATTAGACGCTTGTTGGTGAACGCAAATATTGAAGGAAATCTAGTTAGAATATCTTTTATTAAATACCATCTACTTTGATTTTGAATCTGAAAGATTGTGTAACTCTCACAAGTAAGCTCTCGAACCGTTACCTAATTGGAATAATGTTGACTGTTTTTCAGCAAGAATGTACTTTAATTTTCCTTAAATGAAAAAATAATTTATTTAAAAGTTTAGACCCATTAATATTTTTGTTGATTTGTAAACATACAAATCTAGGTAATTAGCTAAATCGGTGCGATTATCCAGTTGCTCATCGAGACATGGCATTTTTATTTAATTCCCTTACACATTCTAACCTACGGGAATACATGTCAGTTTTTCTCACTCCAGTATCCAAAAAAAGAACGCCAGTCTCCAACATCACGAATGACATCACGAGTTAAGCCAAAAACTAAACATTGCGAGTTGACGAGGTTTCCATATCACTCACAATTCACCTAATTCAATGTTTGTTCCTCGGGGCGAGTGGTAGCAACTGTCACTGTAATACGTGTTTGACATACTAATTTAATTCACATGTTATTTTATGTTATTTTCAATACTTTGGTTCATTTTAATTAGATATTATCCGGGGCTAGATGCAAAGATCTATTTACTGAGAGTTGAGAGATGCAAAAAAGAAATAGGAGTTCTTTAACATTTTGTAAGAATGTCTTCTAATGTAATGTACTTATTGGAGCATATTAGATGTACCTATTTCCTATTCTTAGGAGATCCTGTAGGTTTTTCATCTAAATAAGAAATTTTAATCATTTTGATGATCTATTCAGGTCTAATAAGAATGTCATCTTTTTGGTAATAGGTAGGTAAGTGCCTTTCTGTTGCATTGTGGAAGTGGACTGGTAGACGCGTTTGCGCATATTTGCGCTTGTCAACAAAGCGAACGAATGTTATGTCATTTTGTTCTTATTAGACTTTGATAATTTTCGATCTACGTATATTGTATAAGTGGTCTCATTCTGTGAAATTCTCTTGGAATTAGACTTTTAATTGTCATAAATCGTATGCAAAAGAAGCCTTTTTTATTTTACGGTTTAGTAAAAAAACTGACTGTTGTTGAAACTCTTTCGGCCCAAAAACTGCACTTGAACAGAAGTCGCAAAGTAAAAAAACAACCCTAAGTAAAAAAAAAACAAAGTACCTTTTTAAAATAACATAATTCATATTTGTAAACAAATTAATTCCTCATAAAAGGCGTAAAAAAATAATTCAACTCCCAGACGACATGGCTATGATTTATTTACTTACCCAAGGGCTGGGGGTGTCATTGCGGCGTCATTTCATGCACGGCTGGCAGTGTTTGTGCAGTGCATGACGCTCTCTATTGCTACACTGATCAGTGGCACCCCTTGCAACAAAATGTCCTCATTTAGATGTCACTGTGTTGGTGACACGAACAGATTTCAACTGAGCAATATTAACACGTGCTGTATCATGCTCAGTAACGCAATTATTGAGTATGGTGTTTGTTTTGGGTTTTTTTTCTCATTTTTTGATAGTAACTTTAATTGTTTACTAATGTCTGCATAAACTACAAAATTGAGTTCATGATAAGTATTTATAGTAGGTTCCTAAACTGATAAATCGGCTGGTATTTTTTTCATAGTTTGTTAAATGCGCAAACGCATGTTGGTTTGGATTACAAATTTTCAATTTTAAGGGTTAGTGGTGTTTTTCGCAGCTTTGCATAATCTTTGACTTCTTTGGTAAGCGGTTGTAATTAATATTTCGCTCTTGTAGTCCACTAGCTATAATTCACTTAAACATGTAACAAATTGATCATTATTCAATATGTATATATATGTATTTAACAATTTTTAACGTAATTTTAGTTAAGTAGTACTATATATAATCTCATGTTCACTCGTGTGCCGTTTGCTTCAAAAATGTCCTATGTAAACATAGACGGCGCCTGATCTAACTGTTACGGCAATCTCTTTTGCCGTGACAACTTTCTTCACTATACACTGTGCGGTGTACAAAAAGGTTGGACGTACTATGTTCTGAATTATATAATTATGCATTTATTTATTTAGTATGCATTAATTGTTGCACCTGTTAATACATATTTGTTCATTAGGCTTTACCAAAGTAAGTAACATAGGAGGTTAAGTAGGAAGATATTTGAACTATTTTTAGATTTTGCAATATAATGTAATAATGCCTAGATTTTGTTTTTATACATACAGTAGGTAGGTATGTAAACAGACTACCAGTGGCGGCCCTAGGGGTGTGCGAACTGTGCCATCGCACAGGGCCTCGCGCTTGGGGGGGCCTCGCGCTACAACCCACACTAATATAAAAAAATTATAATTAAAAAATATTTATATCTGGTCCAAGAAAACAAATGTGCATTTTTTCTTTATTTCTTATTCATTCTGCGTTTACTTTTTGAGCCCTCAATTTAACAAAAAGTTGGAACACCAAAGTAACAAAAACAACTGGCTCTCGATCCAGTCACGGATTCTTTTTAATTGTGCTTAATTCCGAGTTTAATTTGAAAGTCCTTAAACAAACAATTTTAAAAAATTCGCACTTGCTACGCTCGCGGCTCTTCACTTGACAGTGCCTTTCCTTCTAACTTGATTAGAGTACTTTTGTCCCAAAACTCAAAAATTTTCGCGCTCGCTACTTCACCTAGCACTGTTGTTTGTTATACAAGTTTAGGTGCTTTAGTGACCCAAAGCTCAAAAATTTTTGCGCTCGCTACGCTCGCGGGTGCTTTCCTTTCCACTTGTTCTGTTTTTTTAACCTTTTTTAGCCGAACCTAGAAGGTAGTGCCGCTTTTAAGTCTTTTTATTAACAAGAAAATAACTCCTAGTTTCCGTATGAACTTTCTTATTTACGACGTTCGATTGACGACGTTGATTCTTTAAATATAAACTGTAGTAAAAATAAAATTTTATTAATTTGTTTAACTTGAGCATTTCTACTCAAACGACGTTTAGCTAAATCAAAACACCAGACCTACTCTCGCAGGGCACGCCACCATAGTGGCGGTAAGTCCCCTCTTTGAGGAGTGGCTCGGGAGGAGTCACGGCGCCCTCACGTACCGCATGACGCAGGTCCTCGCCGGACACGGTTGTTTCGGGAGGTACCTGCATCAAATCGGTCGTGAGGAGGCGCCCGGGTGTCACCACTGTGCGGACAGCCCCGAGGCAGTGCCGGCTTTAACTCTACTAGCGCCCTGGGCGAGATTTCTACGGCGCACCCAACTGCAATTCAAACCCATACGAAAAACAGAGACATATGTAGTTACCGATTGCGCGAGCGAAGCGAGCGCGAATCTGAGGGCACGGCAGTGCCCCAGCCAAGACTCGAGCAAAGCGGGCACGGCCGTACCATCTTTTCTCGAAGCGTTTCGCGGCTATTTCAGCCCCCTGTATCTTCCATGTGAACAAAGCTAGGAGTTTAGGTTTTCGATGACCAAGAGTAAGTATTAGAACAAGCTCAGTCTCAAAATTACAAGACATTTGAATAAATAGTTTACGAGATATGAGCGATCAAAGTTACACCATTTTGTCACTGACTCACTCACTGACCGATCATCAAAAGTCTAAGGTACTTCTAGCAAACTTAGAACCTTCAAATTTGGCACTAAGATAGGTTATTAGCTACATATAAAGAGAAAATTATAAAAACCTTAAAACTTAATAAAAAAAATAGGAAACAAATTTATATTTGCGGTTTTTCAAGAACATTGTGTATGAATTTTGACTGCATTGATAACTTTGTTTTTTATTTATGTACAAAATGTTACTAAGTATTTGTTTTATTGTTACGTGGTGGTATATTGTTATTATGTATTAAATATACAACATATGAATAAAAAAGCTAGGTTTAAATGAAATGAATAATGATAAAATCTTTCATATTAATGCAGTGCGATAAACACTGCATGCTCGCTCGATAGATGGCGTTGTCCTGGTCTAAATCGCGCTATGGTTTCGTTACATAGCTTAGTATAAGTAGTACTTAAAAAAAAATCAAATAATTTCATGTGATAGCCTCTGAAATAAATCTCTTTTATTCTAAAAGATATTCGATTAAAAAATTCGACAATTACGATTATTACGAAATTTTTTAGGTTAAAAAAAATATTGTTTACGTGCTACTTTAGGTGTACATATTTAGTTTGTTATATATTTAGTTAGTTGCATGTAAGTTAATTTAATTTGTTATACCTATACTTAGAGAAGAAAGAGACCTACAAAAAATAAATTAGATCCCACCAAAAACATTAAATGTAAAAAAAAGCCAATCCTCTACGCAATTCCTCCACCGTAAAAAGTTTTGAGATCGCATAGAAGCCAAGTCCTGTTCTACTTTATTTGTAATAATAAATCAATATTTTGTGACTATATCAATAGTTTTGTTCTCATTACAATAATACTGTCTTGGCCATGAGCACAAGTTAAAAGTCGCTCCTTGTAATAATGTGTAAATACCAATGAATTGATAAATTCTATATGGACATGATTTTACGATTGGACTGATTATGGACTGATTGGAATTTGGACTAAACATGCGCCATAGTACATGTGCAGTTCATTGATGTTGGATGATACTGACTGTCGGTCATTTAGTAACAATTGAATAAACTAAAAGTATTTAATTCTGTGATATTAAACTTCATGTTTGACTTTCACCTCTCCAAGATATGCTGTATTATATTTGTAGTTTATTGTGCTCATGGCCAAGTCAATATTATTGTAAAGTGAACGAAACTATAGATATAGTCACAAAATATTGATTTATTATTACAAATAAAGTAGAACAGGACTTGGCTTCTATGCGATCTCAAAACTTTTTACGGTGGAGGAATTGCGTAGAGGATTGGCTTTTTTTTACATTTAATGTTTTTGGTGGGATTTTGTTTTATAGTTAACAAGTCAAAGCAAAAATTACCTAAAATGTAGCCCAATCGTACATAGGTTATTGCTGGTTGATGAATGCAAAAACACGGGAACACAGGTTGTGATTGCGCGAGCGAAGCGAGCGCGAAATTTTTTGTTATATTTTAGAACTCAAAACAAAAATGACTTAAAATGTAGCCCAAACGTAGATAACTCTTTGTTGGTGTTGGCGCCTATGAATTAAAATTTTGGGACTTAAAGTAGTACCATAAATAGAAACTAGAAGTTACTTTCTTATTAATAAAAGGACTTAAAAACGACGCTACCTTTTTGCTAGGGTAGACAAAAAAAATTTCAAAAATAAAAACAACTATCACCAGGCACCGCCGGGTCCTCGTCGAGGTTTTAGGCGGCGGCGACCTCTCGCGTCCGGTCCTGGTTCAGGCCATGGTCCGGGGCGAGAGGGAATGGGATGCCGTCGCCTCCTTCTGTGAAGCGGTCATGCTCGAGTAGGAGGAGGCGGAACGCCAGAGAGTCCGCACCTCTCATCCCGGCCGCCGCACTAGGCCAGGTAGACATCACGGGCGCCGGGTGTCGCGAGATGACTCCCGGCAACCGTAGGCGTGGGTCTATGGGCGGTGAGTTCGGGTGGCTCATCGTCCCTCTGTCTGCTTAGACGTCAGACCCGTGTCGACGGCGCGTGTTGTTCCACGCGCTCCTCAAAGAGATGTCAGCAACCCCAGCGGGTCCAGTAGGGCCAAAGCCTGCCGGGGCTACGGGTTATTCGAAAGAGATACCGCGGCCCTGGCACATGAAAGGCTTACGACGGAACACGACGGTTTTTAGTCAGTAAAAGTCTGACACTCCCTCGCCGCTGCTAACCCACAGCGGGAGGGGTCAATTGATGATTTTTGACGTCGTTAAAAAAAAAATACCTACTCTCGCAACACATACTTTTCACGTAGGACAAAGGGCCTCGCATAGACCTGCCGCACATAGCCTCGCAATCGCTAGGGCCGCCGCTGCAGACTACTGTTTAAATAGAAAACTCAGAAAATAGCGATCGTAACAACTCATCCAGAAGAACTTGAAGATCTTTATAAGAACTTATGATAAGACCGTTTCCCATCAAATGTTAGTTGAAAACATGGCAATTCAAAAAGCCATTTTCTGACACTTATTTTTTAAGATTTTGCAGGACTTCTTTCCGAATTTAAAACCTAGTAAGTAACAAGGGGGTTCGCGTGTACTGTGAGTACTAGGTAGCTCCATAAATTCATCGATTAGATGTCATAAACTCAAAAACAGATCTACATGATTTTCATTATATCCTCTCATTTAGGTTGAATCAGGTCAAAAAAGCAATATCACTTCAAGGGTAGTTAGCACCTTCAAACCTCTCTTCGCAAATGAAGCACAAACATGATCTTTTTTTTCAAGTTTTAAGTACATTATACCTACATAAATAACAATTTACAGTACGAGCAATTAAGCATTCCCTAACTAAGTATTGGATGAAATTAATCGAAGTTCGGATTACGGCCACCGGGGCTTTAATCTGCTCAGACGGTATCAGGGCGCGGACTTGTTATCTGTTTAATGTCTGGTAAACAACGGGATCAAGGGATAAGGAACGTCCTTTCATACGGTACTGGCCCTCTGGCGTCTGGATTAGTGCGCCTTCCACTGACGAAGATTGCCGCTCACGTATTACATTTTACGTGAATGAGACTCTGTTTCTATGTACAGATCTATCATGTTCATCATAAAATCTCCAACTATTCAGCTTCGGTTACACAGGGGCTTTCGTAAACGAAGGCAAGGAGTATGGCAACGAACACTCCTAACTCCAAAATCACGTAGATATCGAAGTGCTGTTAGGTCTACCTAAACAATTAGAGAGTGGGGCTCAACAGGCTTCGGTGCGTAATCGCGCCGAACCCTAACTGTTGGTGAACTCGTAATTGTCCACCGGATGAGACGAGCGCCGCGTCTCAATCGGTGTCGACTTAAGACTCCATGCAAATTCAATTTCGTGCCCAAGCCAACCTACACGTAAGGCCAACCGAACATATTATTGCTGGATTTATCTTTATTGCAGCCGTAGAACACTCCAACTAACTTCGACTGTCGAACTTGCGCCATTAGTGAAGACACCGAGATACAGGATTGTTTTGGTAGGGGCGGAGTTGTAAGTCTTATTGCTTTTAGTGCCAGCGTAGGGCTGGATTGTTTAATCTAAGGTGTTGCTTTGGGGTCGGATTGTGTGTTTTTTAAGGATAAACTACTTAAGTAGAACCAGAAGTCCCTAAGCTAGAAAGATGTCTAAATCTAACAGATAATAACAGTGCATCATTAACATAAAGATGTCACGTTACCTGCTTTTCTTGTCCCATCTTTATTTTGGAGAGCCCATACCTACTTCACAGAGTTTTACACGAAATCGTCGGTATTAAATATTGTACAAAAAGACAGGATGTTTACAGTGTTATTGTCAACTCAGAATTCAATTTAGAATAAAATAGAGCGACAAAAAGTATGAGCGAGTGCGTCGAGTACCTCACTGTTATGACATAATACGCGCAATACCAAACCATAATACGGGAGACACATAAAAAGACATCGCTGCCGGCGTCTACAAAGCAGACGTCACGAGCTAATCCACCCGTAAAATGTCCCAAATCGGTACAAAAAGCGCTTGACAAAAGTGTTGTTGTATAAACGTAAAATGAAATTTAATAAACATCGAACAATGGGACCGGTTGTAGATATTTTGCGAAGATAGTGAATGGGAGATAAGCTGGCAAAAGGTTTGCAGGCACCGCGTATGTTTGATGTCGCCTCTCGTCGCCGGAGCGTGAACGGTTTAAGAGCAAAATTGCACGAACGCTAGTGGCATCTGTTAACTGAGCACTCCGCACAAATAGATACTTTTAATTTTGCAGATGGAATGTCATTCAACGAATGCTATTCAATAAAAAAAATGTATAGAGCGAGCACTCACTAAATGCAAATATTTCAATTTCCTATGCAATTGGAATAAACAAAGTTTTCAAATTAATTCATTTAAATTAATTACTTCTTCAATGCAGTTTTAAATAAAGACACTTTTTGTTTCAGATAGGAAAAGAATGATTAGATATAGACATACATATTTTAATTTCAATGGAGGTTAATAGGTACCTACTTGTTGTTGTGCCAGAAATAGAACAAATAGGTTTACTTCGATAATTTCGTCTGTAAGGTACCTACATTACCTACCCATAATTCGTCAAGAAGTGGTGGGTAGGCAGGTTATCAACATCACCCGCTATCATCCATTGGCCATATTAGGTTCGTTATGATAACAAAATATATGTAGTTGTTAGTCAAAAGTTCTTTTCTAGACTATTTTATTGCGTACAACATTTGATTGTGGTTAGGAACTCTAAAATGTCGCATGAAAATGCTATTGTGATACCATTTACTACTTTAAATGTGTCTATAAAATTTTCCTGTACCATTTTTTTTAGGTTTCAGGATTTCTAGTATTTTCTCAGAACATGAGTATAAAGGCATTAAGCAATTGAATTGCGCGCCAACATTTAACGGTTACCTCCACTCATAGCTGTAATCATTCTCTTTAGCAAATAAAATAATTAATTTCGTTCAAATCGCGCAATCATCCCAGAAGTGTATTAGGAGATAAGTATCAAACGTTTCTATTTAACTTCTCTCCCGGGCGGAAATTCCCCGAGCGCCATATTGAAATGTTTATAATTAAATTACATAAAGACGAAGAAAATTAATTTCACAGTGCGAAGTGGCGAGCGAACAAAAGCGGAAGCTGGGCTCAAAGGAGGCAGAGCGCCTCCGCTTGCGAATTTAATTTTCTAGATGTTTTTGGAAATTGCCGAGGAGTTGAATAATCACGTTATAACTTAACGGTATTAAATTTTATACGTTAAAGTGTTAATATTTCATTTTCAAGTTTAATTTAATTAATTCCAAAGTTTGTATTCGCTGGAATGGCTACAGCGTGGATCGCGTTCGATGATATTTCTGAAGATAATTATGAAGTCATTGTTATGAACCTGTAATTTGAGTACTAAAAAAAACATGAAACTATGCTTTGATGAGTGCAAAATAACATATGTATAGGAGATTCTAATCGAAATGAGCTGTAAGTTTACTTTAGAAAAGGTGATGTCTAGTGTATTTACGGATCTTTTTTCCGCGCGGCGCGTAACACAACAATTTAAATTTTTTGTACTTTCCTGAAGAATTGGAACATTCCTTGCTCTTCATGTTGTATTTTAAAGAGGTACAGGACCTACCACTAAGCCTAAAAATATTATGAAATATCTCAAGACCAATCCTCAACGCGGAGGCAGTGTGTAGCGAAATCCAGAAGGCGGCAGTAGCGCCTCGCGACGAAACAAATTGATGTACCTAAATAATTATTAATGCCTCACGAAATTTAATTGGAAAAGTTGAATTTGTATCGCGCTCACGGCGTAGGTGAGCGATTTGAGTCGCGACGCGCAAGCGACTGTTTACGAGATAATTAATCTCAAAGTATTTACTGCTTTAATCGAGGTACTCTCCCGCCCCGCCTGATGGGGAGCGAATAACTCGCGTATGTAATAACGTTGCCTCCTATGTCAATACGTCTATCTACAATATTACATACTACTGGTATTTTAATTAGTTGCTAACTTATTGAAAGTGTTTGATTTATTTTGCTGGTGCTGCGTGATTGAGTAAATTTTGTGAGTCTCAGTTGGTTAGGGACTTGATTGTGGTAAAATTATGTTAATTAACATCATTTTAATCGACATATCAGCCTATAGCAGTCTATTGCTGAACGCAGTATGCAAATGAGTGCTAATCGATGTTATGAGCAGCTTTCAGGGGTTCTATACATCCATGGAGTTCTATTTCACAATAGGTCATACTCACAAAATCTTGAAACCAAACGATTTTCTAAACGTCTTTTCATTTCTACCAGTGAAACTGGATATGCACTGAAACTCTGGTTAAATCATTCATGAAAAGGTAGAATACATTTTAATTTCGGGCAATTTAAAGTATGATGAGAAAACTGATTTAAAAAAGAAACAAGTATTAACTTAGAGTTAGAATCTTTCATCTATTCGACAACAGGTGGCGCTAGGTGTATCGCTACAGCGTTTCTACGAGCTACAAAATGTAAGTTCCACTATCTGCCGCAGTCCACCAGCGCCACAGTTCAAGCTACGTCATTCGTTGAATATGATTTATTTTCATAACAAATGCATTAATTCAGTTAATTTATGAATGAAACGAGTGTAGGTTAGTATTGTCCGCGCTTGTGCCACGTTCTAGCGTTGTACTGGCACTCGACAAGTTTTGTTTGGCATGGCGCAGCGCATGGGCCGTTTAAGCTAATTAACAATAGATCGAAACCGACTGCAGCAACAATGAAAAACGAAGAATAAATGTCAATTTCACAAACGACGAGGAGGGTTCGGCTTTAAATCGAATTCCGTTTAATAATAGTACTGCGTTAGAGTTGAATGCACTCTTGATAGCGCGATAGTTTATTGTATATTAAACGTTCTGATATTAGTATTTTTAGTACATTTGTCATTTAACTAGCAATTTTATGGTCAAACTTTTTAGACGTAGTCATGAATAAACATTGATAACACCATGAAGTAAACTGCCAAATTCTCTATTTGGGTTAGGGAAAGAGTTTATTTATAATGCAAAAAGAAATATTTTTATTGTGCATTTTTCGTTTTATCTAACCAATATTTGTCACATAAGTATAGTTGTTTTATTTACTATTTGAATTAATTGTGATTCATAGATAGGAAAATATTGTTGTTTTGTTAATTTGTATCAACTGTCGGTACTCAGTAGGTAGATTTCTACCAAAGACGTGTTAGATAAGCTGGTAGCTGTGTATAAGTTGATGAATCATTGTGGTTATAAAAGCTAGCGATGATAGGTGGAAGCCGGTAGCATGCGATGATAATAATTTACTCTGTGAAACCGTCTGGTCATCGTCTTGGTAGGCTGCAAATGAAATATACCTATATAAATAAATATTGCGACTTGAACATTCGTACTTGTGCCAATTTACTTTCAAAAACTGTAGCGTTACTGAGCACAAAAGCTTACAACTTTGTCAACAACTAGTCATGTAAGTAAAAGACCATGTTTAAACTAAATGCCTGCGACATATCGATACACTTATATCTCGCGCATAAACTATTTGCGTGCCAATTTAAAACTCGAAGCAAATTAAATTTAGGTTATTTGTACCGACTAATTAAGCGCTATTGTTCGTTACTATAGTTGTACGTGCTGTAGGTACTTACATAGTCGGCTATCATCAACTATTGTGATATAATACTTCTTTTTAGTCGCCGAAAAAAACGCCACCGGTAGCATCTAATTTGGTTTATTGTATCTACAGTTTGCAGACAATAATAAAAAGTTTTAAAACGTATTTAATTAGAACTCGAAATCCTTATAACGAGAAAAGGTCGCAGAGAATTGAATGCCATTTTTAAAAAGCTCGCTACCACAAAATAAACCATGGCTATTTAGTGTCGGAATAGAATCGGATGAGTCCCCTTGACCGTGGCGTCCGATAGCGATCTGCTCAGTGAATTCGTTCATTTAAAGCATAAATGAGTTGGAATTGGTGAAAAATCTCGTTGAGAAAGTGAATTCTGAGTTCTTCTTGCATTTAATGGGGGATATAAAATTTTAATTGAATTATGCAGGCTGCAGAGTTCTGCATTTTTCTAGAATCGCTATATAATAAAATGTAAGAATGTAATTTAGAATAGATATTGTTATCCAAGAGATTTCATATAAAATAACCACTGAATTATAACAATACTTAATTAAATTAAAACCAAGACTAATTAAGCAGGTACAATGCCCACTAAAACTTTAGCGCTTATCAAGTTTAGCGAAACTGAACATAATTAAAGTGGACAGATGTATGTAAAGCGTTGTGAAGCAGCTGAAACATGTAAAGTAACATTAAAGTTAACACGCTTCGGTACGATGAGAATAATTACCGGACCTGGGCCGGTCGCACCAATGACTCGAGTATGAGGAACCGGCCACCCCGGCTGACCACTGCCACCCCGTTGCTAGGCGACCGCCCGCCGCCTAATCATCATAAACAGATAAATCCGCCATCTTTGATAACATTTTGTGTGTATTATGATTTTTTTTGGTGTTTTTGTTGAATTGTGTTCTAATTCGAATTATGAATATAGAAGAAGGGTCAAACTTGAAAAGGAAAGAAGACACTATTTTGTCTACTATTCTCACTATAATGGGATTAATCTATAATCTATATTACTTATATATTGTGTGTAATCTATATTACTTATATATTGTGAAACTAATATATGTGCCCTCGTAATTTAGAAAAATTACATTATGGTGATAAAATAGGATGTTAAATAAACATTCCTCAATTTTGGTTATTGTTGCCACGACAAACTTAAAGATTCTTTTTCGCCGAAGTCAACGACATTTAGAACGTAATGCAATCCTTTCAGATGATCGTTTAACCCCCCCATTTAAAGTTTAAGCCGTCTGAATATTTTACAAATTTCAAAGAGATGTCAATCGAGTGTTTTATTTTGCATAGGCTTTAGCGCGGGTCGGGCAAAGTCGCGGGGGTGCGCGAGTACATTTCGGTGTAGATCGTTTGTTTTGGCTTGCGTCACCCACGCCAACCTTGCACACAAATATTGCACTTATTGTTGACACTTGACAGGATATCAAATGATACTTTCATTTCGCACAATAGTATGCTCTCACCCCCTTTTTGAATATTTGATTCATGATGCTGTATGAAATTTTTAAGTTAGGTATATCTTGAATTTATTACACTGTACATTTTTTGAGTAAAGCAACTCACGGTATTACCATCAAGGTATTTTTTTTTCTTCTATTTCATTTATGGATAAGTTTTATGTGGTATTGCCATAAAACGTGATTTTACATAATATGCAAAAACAATTGCAAACATACATTTATCTCTACGGTTACGTTTGACTAGGTATTCAAGAAGGAATATACGAATCTTTAACATTTGATTTCTAATCGTTTATCACGTAATAATAAATCAATTATAATTTTTCATTCCATTCTTATGGGTGTTCGGCGGTCTACATGGCAAAGGATGATCATTACAATAAAAAGTAAAAAAACAACAACTTTGAATCTTCGCTTTGCATTCAAATCATAGTCATGTCATTGAAGAGCATTTTCTAAAGGGCAACCACCATGTCACAATTTAAAAACAGTAATTGATGCGTGTGTTGTCGGCCATTGTCTTAGCTAGGGTAATCGCTTCCGTGAGAGTACGGCGGTGGTGCGGCGGCGGCCACCGATCGCCCGATCCGACAGTTTCAATTTGTATGCCGACCACCACCGGGCCCGAGTCGCCCACCCCGCACGTTCTCACGCCACTTCTTCATTTAAACTAATTATTATTATTTTAGTTTTTAACCACTGACACATGTTCCTCTGTTAACAATTGTAAATCGTCCGCCGTGACTTTAATACAAAAGAGATTTAATCATGTGAGCATGTTCGAAATAATGTAATTGATATTTAAAATGTGTTAATTGAATGTGACAGCTTCGACGCTTTCTTACGTAACGGAATCCTAATTGCTGCAATTTGCTAAAGTTTTTAAACAAAAGGTGGTTGTCTCTCGGAGTGGGTTTAAAAAGCAAAGTGGTCGGGGACGTCGTATAAGGTGAAGCCATTACAGCCCATTATCATCTATTCAAGGGAAGTTTTCACGTCCAGTGTATTTTGTGCCACATCTGTGCTTAGTCTTGATGGCGTTAAAACAAGAGCGGCTACCTTTTGATTGCGACCTTAAAAAATGTGCCCATAAAGTGAGTGAAGTCAGAAGATGAATGAACAAAAGTTGCGCATAGCGGGTGCGAGGCGCGCCACGGCAGGCACGCTTCACCACCTACCTATTCAGGATGTGTCGGTTATGGTATCGATCTAATGATCCTATCCCCATTTGGCGGTACTTCGAAATACGACTTTTTGTCGTTTTTCTTGCATCCGATGTGGCTGTCCGCAAACGGGACGTCATATAACGGCGATAACTGGTATTCAATGTTAAAATCATATTCATTTTCTATTTTTATAGGATGATGTTTGTGAGTCTTATAGAGGTTCCTGCAGTTATAACGGCGTTCCATAACTAGATATTCCAGATAACTAAAAGTAATGAGATTTAGTTATCTACGTATGGTACATCGTTATGCGTACAGCAACTACGACTTGCAGGAATAAATCTTTGGAAGTCTTATTATATGTGTAATACTTTTTTACTTTTACTTGCCTTATTTCTAATTTGGTAGTCCATGTCTTTATCGAGGTTCAGGTATGCACATCTGAACTGGCATATTAGAAACTTATCGAAACTTTAATGATCGGTACACATTCATGTCTGTATTTGTAATTGTGTCAAAAGGTTAATATTTGTTACAAAATCTAAACTTTTAATAGGTACAATTGTTAATCCTAAGTGCGAGTTAATCCTGATCCTTAAGGGCATTGGGTTAGGAGAGCCTTTTAGGTAAAATTAAAATTTTACGCGAAATCAAAAGTTGAAAAACATAATGTTTTCAAAGTAGCTGAAGATAATGCAGTATAAAACATGTATTATTTAGTTGAACTATTCGATTACATGTTAACTATGTACAGAACACGAATTTAGCCAAGTATTGAAATAAACGAGTTGTTTATGCAAGCATTATAAGCGGTACATAAGTGTATATTGCGAGAATCACATTAGAAGCATTAAAATCCTCCTTGCATTCGTTAACCGCGACTGTGTATGGCAAAATATGCGCACCGACTTGCTTTTGCTATTCGCTCCGTATGATTTTCAGAAATGGCCACAGCTTATAGGCAGTAAGGATACAATATTTTTATGCGCTGCGTTTTTCCTTAGTGGTTGTTTTTACGACCATTACCGTATCTAAAGTAGGAAAATCGCTCGAGATGCTACATTCTAATGATGGCTCGCAAGTGAGCGCGTGCGCCGGTACTCTTCACATGTCGCAGGGCTGTCCATCATTGCCTATATTATTTAAAAGTATATTTGAAAGTATTGCAGATGCAGGCTTTATTTACCACCTTTATTGTTGACCCAGGATAGAATGAGCATTCACTCATTCGATTCGAGCGCACCCTTAGATAACGTAGATAAAAATTTGGATGATACTACGGGTTAGTAAAAATCTCCTTGAATTCGAAGTCCATAAGACTTACCTTTGTATATTTCTCAAAACCTATGCAAGTACAAACAACTGGATCAACCATCAGGGTGGTGTGGTAACCAGTGACATTTTAAAGATGACCAGCCGGCAGAGTTCTTTTTATAAAAATCTTAGCAAATTATTTCGTAATCATAATATAAACATTGAAGACACTATGCCATAAGTAACTTACCTACTGGATACCTACACCAGTAAACAATATTTAATTGCAACGTAGACCTAAAAAACGTTCATAATTTCTAACATGTTATATTAAGGTGTTGCACTAATGATTAATGTTAGCCCTAGTCCACTTGCCACACCTCACAGATATAACACATACTACAAATGACTCTAGCTATCGAGAATGGACGAGTATAAATCAATATTAATGCAACTATGTTTGTACTTGAGTATTACCACTGAACTTTTCTTAAAAAATATATTTTATTCCGTGTTATAATTGTGTGTGCACTGGATAAGAATTTTAGGAACAAAAAACAAGTTTTGGAAAATCTAAAGTTTAGTTTTTCAATTTCGTGTGTGCTTTTGAATGGAAAATGCCAATTAAGTAGGTACCTACGAGTAAAAAATACGAGTGTATAGATGTGTAGGTATGTTAATTGATACAGGAGGTCGAAGAAGCTTAACAGTGAAGGTGCGTAAATTCTTATTCTTATAAAGTATTAGGAACCTATAAGTTTTATTGCGACATAAGCGTATCCCACATTAATAGGTATTAGTAAGTATAGTCGTGATAAGTTCCAAGAAATATCTTTGATGTTTTGATTATCTAATGACTTGAGTTCAGCGTAGTTTGGGAATACGGACCTATTCCTTTCTCTGAATTTCTTTTTGGGTTTTAGACCCTAACCATAATTTGTAGTGCCGTTTAAGATATAGGGTTCAAAACTGAGCCCCTTACTCTTTTTTTTGTATTTATAAATGACCTATTAGATAAAATGAAATGTAACTGTCTAGCTTATGCCGATGACTTAAAATTATATTACAGAATATCGGACCTCAATGATTGTCTGAAACTTCAGAATGATTTAAATGTGCTTCAAAATTGGTGTTTGAACAATAGAATGATGTTAAATGTTAACAAATGTCAGATAATAACGTTCACCAATAAGTCAAATTATGATAAATTTGATTACCATATAGAGGGAACTGTACTTAACAGAGTATCTGTCATACGTGACCTAGGAGTATTTCTCGATACTACATTAACTTTCCGTCATCATATAGACAACCTAGTGACCAAGGCTAAGAAGATGCTTGGTTTTATTTTCCGAATGTCCAAACCATTCCGTAAAAGCACCAGTATTATTTTACTTTTTAATGCACTAGTAAGAAGCTCACTGGAATACTGTTCCACAATCTGGTCTCCATATAATTCTACTTATGCTGACAAGGTTGAATCTATTCAGGCTCGTTTTGTTAGGTATTTGTGTTCAAAGAAAGGCATTCGAAGATCTATTCCTGATTATGGTGACAGAATAAGACACTTTGGGTTGTTAAGCTTAAAAGAAAGGCGAATTCATTCTGATTTACTGACTCTTTACAAAATTGTTAATGGCCTTCTTGATGCCCAGTTGATAGAAGGTTCAAAGTTCCGGTTTGACCGACGTAGTAAGCGACATCATCGAGTTTTTGAAATTCCAATATCTACTTTGAATACCACATTTAATAGCCCTCTTACACGTATGGCAAGATTATATAATGAAAGGACCATTGTGACAGATTATCCCATCGATATATTCTTTATGAAGTTCGCATCATACAAACGCTCCCTACTTAAACAGTGTGAATAGTGCCCATTCGTTATTACTTTAATGTGTATTTTATTTTATTAGCTTAGTTATTTTTATGTAAGTCTCAAATGAGTTTCATGTTTAATGTCATGCACTCCTGTAATTTGTACAATTGCTTGTGCTTTCAATTGTTTGATTCTTGAGATTTTGTATAACATTGGGTGATTGTATTGTTGGTGTGCTTATTTTTAATAAATAATAATAAATAAATAAATAAATAAATAAATATTAAATGTATTTCAAATACTAGGCAATTAATCGATGTTAATTTCTCAAGGAATATTTTATGAGATGTTCATATTTGGTTCTCCTTTACTATGCAATCGTGCAAGTCAGACCTGATCCCATCCGGTGAAACTTGGCAGAATGGCTAATGTTGTGGGGAGGTATGCAAGTGGCGTGGTTACTGCGACTCGCACATCTGCATTAACACATATCTTGATCAGGAGCGATTCAAAAAAATTGAAACTCACCTCGAGGCTGCCAACATCGACATCCCCGAGACTGCGACTAGCCACTGCCATATAACTAGAAAATAACTATAGTTCGGCCATTCAGAGAATGCGTTCCTGACACGTCGCGATTGAACTGACGACGTAACTTTGCAATGGCGTTGCAGTTACGATAAAAATATTTTTGCTGGTTGTTTACCGTTTTAACAATTGAGGAGCATTAAAACAACATTATTATATCAATAATCAATGAATGTTATTACGTCGTCAGTTCAATCGCGACGTGTCAGGAACGCATTCTCTGAATGGCCGAACTATAGACCGACCACTATTCACAGTTTATGATTTGCGTCACTCACTGAGTTTATTAGATTAATCTATAAGGCAGCAGTGACTTGTCAATGTATTTTATTAGGACATGAATCGGCCATGTTCGCATAAATGTAATTATTTACAATCGTGGTTGGATTTTGATATGCGTCTCTAACCATATTCACTACCAACTTAAGAAATTCCTATGTAAATCAATTCTAGATGTTGAATATCTAAATATTACACATAGATCACTATAATTACATAGGTAAATGATTTGCATAAAATATTTTGCTTGACATATAAAATAGTAAGTAGCTAATCATTAAAGGTAAGAAAATAGGATGTTTTATAAAAATAGAGTAAGTGGAAGCGTTTAGCGAGCTAATTTGAAGGAGTCGGCGGGAGTGTCGCAAGCGATGGCATCTTCACGGCTTACAATAGTAAACAAATGTGTCGCGCGGGCGCAATTACAGCGGCGGCGCTGCGCGGGCTGTGCGCCTGCGCGGCGTCACGCCGAGCGACGGCGAATCGCGCACATCACGCTGCGCTCCGGACTTATGCTAATGGCCACCGGACCGCGTAAATTGGAGTGAGTTTGCAGCAAAACAAAATGGGTCCGCCTCTTTATCTTATTACTGCAGCATTTGCCGTGACCGAGCCTCCCAACTATCTTCGGAAATGAGTTCTATGCTATTGACCGATGGCATATTTTCATACGTGTGAAAGGCGAGGAGTCCCGGTCGGACAGTAAACCCGCAGATTGGCGAAGTGAAACTGGAATACAAAAACTAACGCGGGAACGAACGTGAAACCGATTAAAAGGCTACATCACGATTTTGTATGCACTTTGCACTCATTCTATCCTGTGAGGAAAGTACCGGCTACTCTACCGATACATTGATTTTCTGTGTTTTGTATAGATTAGTCAAAGGCGCCTTGTAATTAAGGTGCTTTCGTTCTGTGATTATTCTTTAAGTTTCTTTTCTTTTGTTCAGTGAGTACAATCACATTGTATTCTTTTGTTTAAAGAAAGGTAGAGGCTACGGTCAACATCGTTACTGCCGATTAACAGACACAAAGAAATTCTGCTATGTTACCGATGTTTGTACGATCCAATTTCAAAAATGTTATAAGCGCTAAATAGTGTAACTAATGCAGTGTTTTTTATAAGCACACAGAATCCATCAAGTGGAAGTGAAGTAGCGTGATGATTGAATATTCATCCGTGGATCAACAATAATAGATCCCATCAGTGGCCGGTATGTGGCATCACATTTAATATAATAAGAGTTCAATACATCTCACCGTGAAATGTGTCGATACAAAAACTTAACTAACTATAACTGCTAACGTGTGAATCGTATTAAAAAGCTGTTTAGTCATTCGACTTCATAAATAGGTGGCATTCGATTTGTCGTGATTAAATTTCGTCCATTAGGACACCGTTATACCGATTGGAGAATGTATACGGATAATGTGTCTAATAATCCGATCAGTCGCTCGCACTGTTATCTGATAATAATTTAATGTTGTTCGGTTGCAGCCACCGCGTTCTGCGCCCGACTAATGTAATGAATGTACCTCACACTCTGTTTTCATAACTTTGCACTTTAATTTGGTTCGTATTATGTTGCTATGATGCCTGTGAATGCTTTCACATTAATACAAGTAGTAGTTGTTTGGTTTTTGTAGACCGTCTGTCTAGTTATCTTAAATCAGTTTTAGCATGATTAGAATTACATTCGATTACGAGGCGAAGTGTTACATCTCATCGGAAGAAAAAATCTTGACTGTTTTTTCAGTTATGTTTATCTAATATTTTATTAATACTTTAGACTCCAGTTTAAAACGTAAACTTACTAAAACAAACAAAAGTAAGACGTTACAAATTGCTGGTTAACTGTGCAATTTAAGTGTGTGCGCAATTGTGTTGCAAAATGGAGTCACTCTATGAACAATCGTTCATATTGAATGGCCGGATATGTCCGCCTTTAAATTAGCGTGGAAACAAGGGAAAACCTTTAAAAGCAACTCCGTTATTATATTTAAAACGTTTTGAATTGAAGAAAGGCACTCGACCACCACTAATGTGTTTCACTTGTTCGACGTAGCTTCACACAAAAGCTTTCGCACTTTTATGAAGTAATCGTTAATGTGCTTTACGCTACTGAAGCTTTAAAGAATTTTGGTACATAATTTCGATTTCTTTAAGTTTTAAAGATTTCTTTAGGTTTTAAGATTCTACAAGCGTTCATTTATATCAGGAAATCTACTTGTTTTTGTCCTACTTAGTATATAAAATCGTTAACATGGTTGGAATAATTTCTCATAAAGTCTCGTTGATTTGTGCATCTATTTACGATCATGTACTGTGCCAGTGGTTAGCCTGAACATAAATCGGGTCATAATCAAATATCGAAGCGAAGTAGATTCACCGCGCACGAGAAATAAAAGTCGTCAGGGAATCCTATTTCAAAACGCATTTCACATACAAATGCCTAATTTCGGGGCAAAGTACGCACATTATACAGGCGGGTTCGCATTTAAATTATTCCAGCGGATCGTTTATAGGCCATAACCGAATTTGGGAATTAGCTATAAAACAACATTTGATACGGGCGGGCGCGGGTAGCTTGCAATTTGAATGTTTCACCCGTTTCAGATCTCATTAGGTTGCGTGGCGCGTGCATCGAGTTATCTATCCTCGGCTGTACGGCCATCGGGAGGCTTGCTACCACCTGCCTGCTGCCATCATCATTCATTATATTTTCAGCTATCTGAATCACAAAACGTGTGGCTCAATGAAGAAGCGCTGAAAATAAGTCAATAAGTTTAAGGTACTTACTTAGTTTTAGCACCATTCTATGAGATATGGTCTGAAAACTGTAAATGTGAACACCATGTAGCATTTTAATCTTTTTTTATTATTATTTATTCTCATATTCTTTGTCTAATGTGATTCTACATGATCTTCGCATGTTATTATAGTATGTATCGGTACATACAAATTTAAAAAGTTACATTTAAAAAGTTTTTTGCCCATGGAGTTTTTTGCCCGTTCTTCTCCATAGGAAGCTACTTTTGGAATGGGCAACTAGAATCAACTTTATTTATATTTTTTGACGTTCATAAGTGCTTGTGAAAGCCTAAATGAAATAAATGATTTGACTTTGACTTTGACGTTGAAAAGAAAATTAAATAAATTTTAAGTGCTTCAGTTTGTAGGAATGTTTTTTACTAAGTCCCTTCTCAGTTTCTATTTATTTATTTTAAATCATTCAACAATATTTCAAAATGAAAATTTCACAATTTAAAACATGTTTGTTCCGCAAAATACTATGAAACTTCACAATAAACTTTTAAATTGAAATTGAACACCATTTATTGTGGACTAATAATGTTAGTACGTCTAATGTACCTATATAAATATAATTAACCGTCGTGACTATAGAAGAGTTCACTGTAAACGAGTCTAGAATGGTTTAAAGGAAGCTATTCTATGCAGCAATTTAAATTCCATTACAATGAATATAAAAAGCCAATTTGAACTCTATATCCTTGTAGTCCTAAGGCGCCGTATCTATACATAATTTGCCTAAAACTATTTAGATGCCCTGATCTAATGAACTGAGTTTTATACAGGCTTAGTTTTTTGTATCCTAATAGATTTAAAATTACGTGGAGTGGGCTCGGATCAAGGTAATAGATACAGTGTCATGAGGAATAAATAAACTATTTCTAAATTAGATAAATATTTTCAGGTTCAATAAGAAAATTAGATTGAATGGACTCCTAGATTTTTTTTAAGCTACGAGTAAATAACTTATAATGAAAATTGTTTTACTCTATCATACAGCCTGCATTCCCTACAGGAGAATAATGATGGTGAAGATTATGCACTATGCAGTGACCAACCAAATTGTCACTACCGTACTTTGACAGTAAAAATAAAACTCACAAACAGTCAGATGCTAACTATCGTAACTATCTATTAATTTGGTGTGAAGTAAATGATGTCTTAAACTTTGACAGAAAACACTGATTCAATGATGCAAACGATGGCTTCGATAGTGCAAGTCCCATCACAGTTGCACATTTATAAGACGTGCGATTTATATAATTCACGATTGACTGAACAATTACGTACCAACGTACATTAGAAGTGGGGCTTGTCACGTCAAAGAGTCGTCGTTAAGTAGGTACATGCCAGTGCTCCGGAGCCGTGTGAATAGCGAAGCCCGGCATTAAGCGGAGCGAGCAATTTTGCAAATAAAACAATAATGATAGTGGCTTGTAATGATGTTTCCTCTAATTTTATCTACGTCGTGACCCGCCCACTATGGGTTTCTATCTCTGATGTAAACTAAGTGAGAATTTCGTGGTACAAGCATTTGTATTTCTAGCGGTACTGGTACTACCGGCATATCGCTTTTGAAAGTCGATTAAGCAATCTAAACTGCAATGGATGGTTTGTTCACAATTTTATCCAGATCTCTGTGTTATAATACAATAAGGAATCATAACAAACGTTGTGTACGTTCTATATTGTTATAGATGCAGTTAAAAATTGTTGTTATTTCGCGTGGGGCCCTCCGGCTGCGTCGGGCCGCTGTCCGATCGCCGTGTCCGTCAGTCAGGCGCGTCAGTTCTGCTCATTGCATTGCATAATTGTGTTCCTGTACCAGTTTCAAACTATTTGGAAAATTGGAACATTATCTATTCATTTTCTTCAAGTGTTTTTTGTGCATTAAGCTAAGAAACACTGGTGCAACATGCCATACCTTGCTCCTTATGCAAATCTGAGTCTAACCTTATTCTTTATGCAAATCTCTGCATTACGATTAAAGTATTACAAGCCAATATTGGTTGTGAGGTGCACTTATGCAATCGATTTAGCCTCTGATTACCTTATATGAGACTGGACATATTGAAATAAAATTAAAAAGGTACCTATGTGTCGAGCACCACGATGGACCAGTGGGTTAATTATGATACGATTTCACATCGGTTAACATTCTAAATATATATTGGATACCAATGACCGTGTTTCGGAAGGCACGATAAACTATAGGTCTCAGCTGTCATTGGTCATCTTTAGCAGTACCTACCTAGGTACGGGTAGTCAGAAGCCAGTAAGTATGACAACCAGTCTACCTAGGGGAATTTGGTTGCCCGGGTAACTGGGTTGAAGAGGTCAGGTAGGCAGTCGCTCCGATTAAGACTGGAAGCCCACCCCAACATGGAATGGCTAGGCAGATGATGAATTGACATAGGTACTTCATGATACGATATGGTGGAAAAATATTTACCTGCTGTATCAGGAAAAATTAAGATTTTGAGTACTCCTGCATCAGCACAGAAGACTACTATGGACTATATGTTAAGTATTTTACTGCACCCCATTAGCAGTTGAGGTTAAAAACCCCAAAAATAAATCAACACAGAAATAAATTAGTTTTGTGAACACGCGATGAAACAAAACAATTTGCTTTTCAAAATAACTTTCTTGATAATTTCCTATAAGAACGTTTTTGTGGTTTTATGTCAGTTACAATTTATTAGATCTGTTATCATCCACAGTTCTGTTGGTTATCGCGAAATTGGATCTAACCGACATTGGTGGGAGAAGTAGGTATTTTAACGTATGTTGAATTATTTATATTTTTTAATACTTATGTATCCTTAAATAATTATACACTTGATACATCTGATCATTGTAGGTATAGGTATTCTAAGATCAGAAAGGTACCTAAACAAATTTAGGCAAGGCGGAAAATGCCTCTAACATTTAAATATGAATAACAATTGATAAGACTTGAGTGAAGATGTAGCCAAAGATATAAATATTGTGTATAATAAGACATAACTGGGGGCAATATTACCGCGCCCCGCTGGGATAAGTGAAGGCAACACGCACCGGAAGTGGGCACATCCGGCGCCATGCATCGCTTCCTCTTGGCGACTGTCACAGCTTCCGTTTCCGTTCGATCATGGCTGCTACTCATGACGTAGATGCAGCCCGCCCTCATCACAACAGTTTCTTCGTAGCTCCTACTTTGATCTCACAATTTATTTGCTTGTCAATATCAGGAAGAGGTCACGTGACCTTTATGGCTGTAGGCCCCATTGGCTTCAAGCGAACGGAGTTCATGCTCAGTTATCATTTCGCTGAGCATCTGATTGTCATCACTTGTATCAGCACGGGGAAAATAAACAACTTGCTTACATAAAGTACGGAATTTTTTGTCGATTTTCTTAATAGATTTCCCTGTAGATCCGAGGATGTCGATAGATAGTGCGATAAGAAAAAAAAATCAGAGTGATACATTGAGCGTGTTAGTGAAATGACAGGCGCGAAGATTATATATAACTAATTTGATGAGGTACAGATAAGTTGACCGGGAGGAGAGAGGCTCATCGCTCGCGCTGAACATGTGGACAATCTTTCACGCTCATGTGTGCGCACCCCTTCCCTCCAACGGGTAAGCCGACAGAAACTTATGGACGGATTTCAATCTATTTTAATCAAATAAAAGTTCAGTCGAACATTTCTGATGTTTGACTTGGTATTGAGCAAAAACTTATTATCAATTTGAAAAATGCGTAATGTAAATGCCATAATAGAGAATTAAAGTTTTACATACTTCTAATTATTGTGATGGTAAGTCGCATCCACGTTAACACCAATGTGCGGTTGATTAGAGTCCAGTGTAGGGTGCGGGGAAGAGACCGTGAAATTGTCTGCTCACTTTTGTAAATATAATTTCGGCGACAAAAGGTCTATAAATGATATACTCAGGGTCATAGTGCAAGTGCGTAGTGCATCTTGTTATACGATTAAAAAACCCCTCCTCACATTCCGGGATGATCGAGTCCAAAATACCCCACGAACTCGATGTTTCTTGTTTACAATGTTTTGACAAATTGAATTCGTTAATGTAGGTATATTGAAAAAAAAAACATAAATAATTGTTTCAGTTTATTCCTGAAATATAACAAAAAAGTATGTACCTACTGATGAGTATTCAAAAGTACCTAATTTGCAAGCAATCCATGACACAAACAAAAACCTTAGTAAATTCCATTTGATTAATCATAGCTTATAATGAAAGTTTGTTCAAATGTGCAAAATCGTTTTATGAGTAGGAAGCTTTATTGAATCAACGCATTAAGTCGTGACTAATGAAATCACAGAACAAATAAAATTAAAATGTAAATAGTGGAACGTTGAAATGCTAATAATAAATTTCTCTGAAGTGTAATAATTATAGTGAGTACGGTCCTTTATAGTATTAAGTGTGTTAACTCTCTTATGTAGTGCTGAGTTGCATTATACCGTCTATCTTATATGTCTTGTAGTCATTAAATAGTTCTCTGTTAGTGTGGTTGTCTCCTTTAAGCAACCCCTTTAGGAACCCCAACATTTCATGGCGACCCTGCCATGGGCTCTGCCAAGGGGATAGCGTCTAGTTTGAGAGTTTCAGTTTTTTTAGCATCTTATTTCAGCATAAATTAATAATCAATAAAATGTGTCGGTCAACTGTGGAAAAGGAGCAAGTTTTTCTCACGCAAAGCTCGGCTGGAGGCAACAATGATGCCTTGATGAAAGGTATCGGAGGTCACGTGGAGCGGCTTAGCATTGTTACGTACATTGTTTTGGCCATTATTGGAATCGTAGCAGTGTATTTTGGCCTGCGGCTGTACAGGAACTGCCACCGCGCATGGATTCAGCAGGAAATCGCGATGACTACCATGCAGAGGATCAGATCATCCATCAGAGGACGTACTGAAGGTACCGACAATCAGCAACAGTGAATAGTTAAGTGGTGTGTATTTTATTTTCTGACGTATTTTCGTAAAACCTCAGTAAGTGAACTAATTACGCGGTATCATATTTCATAACGCAAAAACTTAAAGACGCTAGAATCATGCACGGACACTCAGTCATACGACACCGAACGGAAACAAAATGCAACGTTGGGCATTTTTGCTGCATTATCGCATTCATTTAGAATGTTCTACATGTATCTTATTATATTACTAGATTAAGAATATGGTTGATGTTTTAAAACAAAATTATGACTTTTTGGTAGAAATACGTAATTATTTAGTTAAAAAGGGACAAAGTAGATACAAAGGTAATATTATTTCAGCAAAGTCAGAACAAGCAAAGAGCGCTTTCGAAAATTGTTGTAAAACATTTTTATTGTTAGAAAAAAATAAGGATATTAACTTGGCATTAGCAATTGATCTTTATGAAAAGATAAAGCAGAAGTACGAGGAAATAGTTAAATTGTGTATTCTTCCAGTTACATCAGATTTAGGAAAAATGGATTTCGATCTTAAGGTGGCGTGTAGTTTGATTCCAGTAATGGACGGTGTTGAGGCCACCACCAAGCGCCTAATAGACTCCGTGGAGATGTATGCTGGCATGCTGGACGCCCCAGGTAAAGTATTATTAATTAATTTCGTTTTAAAAGGTAGGTTGAGTGAGAACGCAAAGTTGCGAATTTCAGGCTCATACAAAACTATTCAAGAATTAATTGACGACTTGAAGAAATATCTTTTACCTAAGAAATCATTTATGGCTATACAGACGCAGCTTCAAAATATTCAGCAAGGTTCGAGATCTATTGAGGACTATGGTTCTGAGGTAGAAAAGTTATTTACAGAATTGACAATTACCCAAGCTGATGGAAAATTAGATACCTTTTCCGTTTTAAAGCCGATTAACGAAAACTTTGCTATAAAACGATTTTCAGATGGTCTCCGTAGCTCGAGGCTGAGCACCATCATCTCGGCACGCGGCTTCAACAACTTGAAAGATGCCATACAAGCAGCAAAAGACGAAGAGTGCACGTCTTTTCAAGCTTCAGGTAATATTTTATATGCATCTAAAAATGGACGCTGTTCGTACAATGTCAGGCGATCACAAAGATCAAGGTACCACAGAGATACTGGCCGTAGTCAATATAGTAACAATTACCCTCGCGGACACCAATATAGTAACAATTATAACCGAGGAGGTTTCCGTGGAAATTTTAGAACCAACTATCGCTCGTCCTTCGGTTATCAACGAGGTAATAGGGGTTCCAGGTATGTAAGGACCCGCGGAAGAGGCCAAAATGCCTTTCCGGTAGAACAAGTACATGACGTGCGTGAATGTAATAAAAATAGTAATAATATAGGTACATCAGACCAGTTTTTTCGATCTTAAGCATTTTATATTGTCATTGCAAGGTAACGCGAAGTACATAACATTTTATATTAAAAATATAAAATACTACTTTCTTATTGATACGGGTGCAACATTGTCAGTTATTAAGAGTGAGTTGTTACCAAAAGATATTGTTGTTTGTAACGATAACACGTTGATAAATGGAATAGGTGGTCAGATACAGTCTCAAGGTTCGGTAAATTTATTATTAAATAATGGCAATGTAACAATTCAGCACAATTTTCTAGTTTTTAATTCGCTTCCCTTAAGAGCTGATGGAATCATAGGGTTAGACTTTTTAGAAAAATTCAGAGCAAATATAGATATTAATACAGATATATTAACACTCTTTATGAATAATAAGCAACATAATTTACATTTCGTTTCCGAACAAGATAGGATGAAAAATGCTTTAACTATTCCGGCTCGTTCAGAATCAGTTCATTTTATTTTTGTAAGTGAGAATATAAACGGAGAAGTTGTTATACGGGGTAAAGAATTAGCGAAAGATGTGTTTGTAGCAAACGCAATAGCAAAAGTTAGTAATAATAGAATTCCTATCAAGATACTTAATGTTAGTGACAAGGAAATGAGTTTTCCATCTTTCACACCAGATATAGATAAATTAGGAGATTATAATGTCTGTCAATTTAATAAGACCAATATTGATGTTAACAGGGTAAAAACATTGTTGTCTGATTTAAATTTAAGTCATCTAAACGGAGAAGAGAAGCAATCAATTGAGGCAATATGTGCAAAGTATTCTGATGTTTTTCATTTAGAGGGAGATAAATTAACAACAACGAATATTTATGAGCAATCTATAGTCGTAAACCAAAAGTCTACTCCTGTTTACGTCAAACCGTATAGGTTACCACAGGCTCTTAAACCAGAAATAGCTAAGCAAGTTAAAAATATGCTAGAAAATGATATTATAGAAGAGTCAACAAGTGAGTGGTCCAGTCCAATTTTATTAGTACCAAAGAAAAATAACAAAAGTAGTGAGAAAAAATGGCGTTTAGTAGTAGATTATAGAAAATTGAATGAAGTTATTTGCGACGATAAATTCCCTTTACCAAATATTAATGAAATTTTAGATACTCTCACTGGAGCCATTTATTTTACACATCTTGACCTTCACCAAGGCTATTACCAAGTGAGTTTAGAGTCTAGTAGTCGTAAATTAACGGCTTTTACTACAAATACTGGCCAATACTGCATGAAACGTTTACCAATGGGATTGAAGATCAGTCCTAGTGCTTTTAGTCGTATGATGTCTATAGCAATGTCTGGTTTAACTTACGATAGATGTCTGGTATATCAAGATGACCTTATCGTTTTTGGAAGAAATCTATCTAGCCATAATCGAAATTTAATAAGTGTAATGGAAAGACTAAGAAAAGTCAATTTGAAGTTAAACCCCCAAAAATGTGAATTTTTAAAGAAAGAAATTCTTTATCTAGGACATTTGGTTTCAGAAAAAGGCATTTTACCAGATCCCGAAAAGACTAAAGTACTACAAAATTATCCTACACCTAAAAATGCAGAGGAAGTTAAACGTTTTGTTGCTTTCTGTAACTATTATCGTAAATTCATAAGACATTTCTCAGATATAGCGATGCCTTTAAATATGTTAGGTAGAAAAAATGTACCATTTATTTGGACTAATGAATGTCAACAGGCCTTCGAGTTTTTGAAAAATGCACTAATGAGTTCACCCATTCTACAATATCCCGATTTTTCAGACAATCATGAATTTATTTTACAGACAGATGCTTCCGGTACTGCTATTGGTTCTGTTTTATGTAATAAGGATCTTAGACCAGTTGCATATGCTAGTAGACCCCTGAATAAAGCAGAAAAGAACTATCCAACTATTCAAAAAGAACTTTTGGCTATAGTGTGGTCTGTTAAATATTTTAGGCCATATTTATATGGAAATAAATTTACCATCATGACGGATCACAAACCATTGTTATATCTTTTTGGGATGAAGGATCCGTCTAGTAGATTAATTAAATTCCGGTTAACTTTAGAAGAATATAACTTTAAAATTGTTTATTTAAAAGGTAAAGACAATGTTGTGGCAGATGCTTTATCTAGAGTTTGCATAACATCTGATGAGCTTAAGAGTATGAATGAGCAAGCATTGGCTGTAATGACTAGAGCGCAAAAGAAAAGGATGAATGAGAAGGATAAGATGAAATATGTAGATGAAAACAAAGCTCTTGATAATTCCACTAACAACTGGCCTGATCAACCACGAGTTGTGGATATATTAAGAAAACCTTGTGATTCAGTAGAAATGTGTTTGATTGAAGGCAAAAAATTAAAAAGATTTAGGGATAATGACTTGATAACTGCAGAATTTGAATGTTTTGCATTTTTAGACAGTAAAAAGACATTGTATATTAATCTTGATTTCAAGGCGCAATTCTCGCGAGCCGAATTTGTGCAGAAATTAAGTTATTTTTGTGAAAGAATAAGTATAAATGAAGTTTGTATAATTAAAAATGATGATAATTTAGAATTTGTTAAAAGTGTTTGTGACGAGGTCACTACAGTAACTAAATGGTCCGGACCACGAATATGTATACTACGAGGTGTTAAAAGAATAACTGATGACAATGAGAAGACGTTAATTATGAATGACTTTCATTTACTGCCTACCAGTGGTCATGCTGGAGTGCGCAGAATGGTAAATACCATCAAGAGGCGATACTATTGGCCAAGTATCGACAAAGATGTTCAGGATTTTGTCAAAAAATGTACGAAATGTCAAAAATCTAAATATTTTCGTTACATTAAGGAGCCGATGGAAATTACAACAACGGCTTCCTCGGCATTCGAAAAGATTTACTTAGATGTTGTGGGACCTTTAGATAGAGACGATAGTGGTAATTGTTATATATTGACTATGCAGTGCGAGTTAACAAAATTTGTTCAAGCTATTCCAATGCAAAATAAAGAAACGGTGTCCATTGCAGATGCATTTGTTAGAGAGTTTATATTAAAATTTGGTATTCCGGACACAATAGCTACAGATCGGGGAACAGAATTTATTTCTGCAACCATGGAACAGGTTTGTAAAATTCTTAATATTGAAAAATTATCTTCTACAGCTTATCACCACCAGTCAATTGGAGCCCTTGAAAATGCTCACAAAACTTTGGGTGCATTTTTGAGAATTCAATGTAACAATCATACTGACACATGGAGCTATTGGTTACCATTTTGGTGCTTTAGTTTTAACAATACAGTCCATTCTGAAACAAATTATACGCCATATGAACTTGTTTTTGGAAAACTTTGTCGAATACCAGATAGCATTTCCGATTCAGTAGATCCTTTGTACAACATGGATAGCTACCCATTACAATTAAAATATAGGTTACAGTTAGCTCATGCCGATGCCAAGAATAATTTGTTGCTAAATAAACATAGACGTAAGGAAATATATGATAAATCTGTGAATTCAACTACATATAAGAAAGATGATTTAGTTTTATTAAAAAATGAAACACGTAGTAAATTAGATGTAATATTTGAAGGTCCCTACACTGTTGTGGAAGATTTAGGTTGTAATGTTAAAATACTTAAGAATAATAAAATAGATTTAGTACATAAAAATAGGACTAGGCCCTTTTGTCAATGAATGTGGTTAAGATAAAATTAGATATGTGAGTAAGTTATGAGTAAGAATAATTAATGTTAGTAAGTTAATGAGTAAGTTTTAAATTGAGATAACATTGCAATGTTATCAATGTTTAATGATAAGAATATAGGATATACTGTAATAGAATATATAAGTAGGTTAAGATTTTATTTCAAATAAGTTTAAATTTTTAAATTTTCAATAATGCTAATTAATGTTTTTTTTTTTTTTTTTAAAAAAAAAGCAAATTATCATTTTACTTTTTTTTTTCACTTCCGTGGGAGGTGAAGTGTAATAATTATAGTGAGTACGGTCCTTTATAGTATTAAGTGTGTTAACTCTCTTATGTAGTGCTGAGTTGCATTATACCGTCTATCTTATATGTCTTGTAGTCATTAAATAGTTCTCTGTTAGTGTGGTTGTCTCCTTTAAGCAACCCCTTTAGGAACCCCAATATTTCATTTTAATAACTGTAACTGTGCGAGGGGAACTTTTGGCCTGTTAAGTCAATATAACACTTCCATTACTCCAAATTAAATTCCTCGGGGAGTGAGATGAAGTTTTTATTCTGCACAGACAAAGGACCAAGACAACTGGCCTTAAAGTATACATTTTGCTGGATAGTTTATAGCACGTAGCTACTTCACATGATGTATTACAAGTTAAATGTTACAGTCGTACCTATAATCATCTGCTGATTATTACAACAAACCAAAGACATTTTGAAATGTAAAAATATATTGTGTACCGGCAGTTTTTCCTAAAATACATCAGTGCCATCAGTCCCTATTTGTATTAAAATCGTATACAAACAGGCGCAGCTAGTCAACAAAAGGCGTAAACAAAAGCGCACTTGTGTTATATAATTTCAATAAGCCGTTTATAAAGTGCCGCGCGGGTGTCATGTGTATTAATATTTTACGGAATTAATCATTATAATCCTTCTGGCAAACAAGTCGCCCTCGGGGCCGTGAACAATATAATGAAGTTGTCATTTTTTAGACTACACGGGGGAGGCTGGAGGAAATCCAAATTGAATCATGCGGCGAGGGAATTGTGCTATTATGTTATTAACCAGACGAGGGCAGGACCCCGTGCCAGATATTTTTTGCGAAGAGGGCGCCTTAAAGCCAGTTGTCTCGAAACACTTTTCACAATGGAGTTATGATACAATTTGACACGCCAGCCGTGCCGACGTGCAATGAACTCTAAAATATAAATTAGGTTACATTATTGCAATTAATTGTAGTTCTAAGTTATTGATTTATAAATTACCCATACCTATATATATATATATTACTTATAATATAAAAGTTCATCCAAAGCGTTTCAATGTATAGAACGTTACTTAATTATAGTATTTGCTTAATATGGTGTTAATAGATTCATTATTTAGCAGTAGAGATGACGTTTCATAACGTTCCAAAAATATATCATCATCCTACAAAAAGTTATATTGTTCACGTACGTTTTACACCACGGTAAGAAAAAAAATATTGGTACCTAAGTATGTTGCTGTATAACTTTGATTCGTTCAAATATAATTTGCAACATAACACAATAAGTAATGTATCTCCATACATATATAAAAACTACTTATCTACTTATATCACAGTCCAAAGAGCTAAGACTGAAATGAAAGCTTTTATCCATATGTCAGAAGAGTACTTACAGCGGCTTATTGTCACCCCCGCTAGAGAATTTGATAAAGCGTGTGCGAATATTAACAAAAGGAATATCTTGTTAAATTGATATTGCTGCATCTGCCAAGTGAATTTAAACCTTAAATCATGGCATTTGTTCTACAAACGATGCATAATTGACTGCGCAAAGGTTCACTGTTACAACGTTTCGACTTAAGTAGCGTGAAATTGTCTCCGTTGGAAAGCGTATAATTCAAAGGGGAAGATTAAAATATTATCCATGTTAAGTAAATATTCAAATGAATATTTTCCGTGTTAGACAACAATGGGTGCCTGCGAGGGGGAAGGTGGCGTAATTTGATAGATACCTATCTACAAAACGGTCTCTTCGTTAAGGGACCTCCCTGTTATTATAAATTATAAGCGCGATTTGGGAATTCTCGGGTATTAAACGGTTCTTAGAATAGTAGGCGGGGTTATTTAGAACATTATGTTGTTTTGTAAAGTTAATTAGATATATCTTTACTGATTGCATTGATTTATAAGAGTTATGATCCTAGTTTTACAAAAGTACGTAAATACTCACGGAGTTATTTAATATCACTGAGATATAACTGAAAAATGACACGGAAAATCTTTTTTTTATCAACTCTAACGTTGCTATGTCACCTATAGTTCGGCCATTCAGAGAATGCGTTCCTGACACGTCGCGATTGAACTGACGACGTAACTACATTCATTGATTATTGATATAATAATGTTGTTTTAATGCTCCTCAATTGTTAAAACGGTAAACAACCAGCAAAAATATTTTTATCGTAACTGCAACGCCATTGCAAAGTTACGTCGTCAGTTCAATCGCGACGTGTCAGGAACGCATTCTCTGAATGGCCGAACTATAATAACAACGTGTTACACTACAACAAGTAACAGAACCGGACTCATTAGAAAGAAGGTCCCCTGAGTTTTAGCTTCTATTTTTCTTGGTTGATATTTTAAAATGGCAACATCAAATCAAACACTTGGCCAAAACAGATTGCCCGGTCTATAAACTGATTAATGGGAGTTAATTACTTAGCTTGGTTTATCCTTATTTATTTTGTACTCTTTGGTTTATCTAAAGAGAACGTAGCTTACGCTATTATGACAGATTTTCGAGAAAATTAATGAAATGTTGCAAATACATATGAGTGTGTCGTTAAATTATACATTTGCACCCTAGACGAGGGCGGGACGCTCCTCTGGGACACTTCGGAAGCTATTGTTATAATAAAATGCAATCTCACTCCGTACAGTACGCCTGTTACACTTTGGTATATTAATTCCAATAAAACACAAAAAAGCGTACCTACCTAATAATAATGTCATTAACAGTCATGTTACTAAAAGGAATCTTGATAATTTTACGGACATCTTTGCTTTTTTACATTTAGGTCAGGTGTGAAAAAGACTTACCTACTAGGGAACAGCAGCAAAAATAAAATGCTTATACCTAGTTTAAGATAATGATGTCGAACTCACAATAACAAGGCGTATGTGCGCTTGGCGCAATCAATGAACGTATTTGGTTAACTTCACTTCAGATCTTATTGAAAGGATCAGTCGCTACGGATGTACAATGATTTACAGCGACTAATAACGGGAAAAACTGGCTATAATCTATTTTGATTTGTAAACAAATCGGTTGAACAAAAAACCGTAAAACGCCCCACACAAAGCATTTTTGTGTAAACATAATAAACATAAAAAAAACTGTTATATCTGTTGTTTTAACTCATTTCGAAAGTCATTCAATGCGCTGCCTCGTATTAGTTCGTCTGTATTTTGAGATTTTTTTACACAATGTCTACGAAAGGGCTTTCGCAATTTACCGCAATAACTTCATTACAATCAGGTCAAGAAAAAAATTTCAATCAACAAAAGGGTCTCTGCTCTGCCTAAGATATCATATTATGATATTATACTAACTATGTAGCTGTTTGAATAATGTCTATCACTATTGATATACTAGTTTCTACCAGTCAGCGGTTGAAAAATATAACTTTCCCCAATTAATAAGTTAAAACGGATATTTTTTAGAAATAATGTAAAACTTGTCTCCTACAGTTTTTTTATTCTTTTTAAAGTTAAGTTACTCTTTTTCCGTTACGCTAAGAAGTTACCTACTATACGTTATGTTTTTTGTTGAATATAAAAAGCTTATAGGTATAATTCAGACAAAAAAAAACAAACAATTAAAAGGCAGTTGGCGACTTTGTTTCGAACAAACAAATTTAATTAACATTCGTTTATTTCCCCGCTTGATCCGAGAGAGACAAATAGGCTTAGTAAAATTTATGTATCGGAATCAAATTCAATTTCGTCTTTGCATTTTTTACACGATTTTTGGACTGTCTTACTTTACCGTGCGGTATGAAAGTTTAAGGTGGATATACCTTCCTTCTATTTACGTTCCTTTCATATTTCGCTGATGGTAGAATACTACGTTTTCGGATAAATACATAATTTACTCCACTCTCCTTTACTTAATAATCTTTAGTATTTTTTGCTTAATAAAGCCAGATTTGTGCGGAACAAATAAATAGAACTAAGGTATTAATCCAATTCGCTCCAAGGTACAATGAAGTACTCTCACACGGAAAGTCCTTTACGTTCTGTTTTGTAAGTTTATCATTATTATCTAAATTTATATTGGAACCTACATAAGGTACCTATCATTGACATGATTTTTGTTCAGTATTGTTAATACAACATAAGTATGGGTACTGTTCTCAATAATCATACTCTCAAAATTAACTACAACTACTACACACATAATCGGTAATCTTGTACCCACAATTGGAAATTCATTGCAGTTCCACGTGTTCTTACGATCTTGTGAAATTTGTTTTCTTACAGGATTTTTCTAATCTTCTTTAGCATCGTTTATATTGATTATGGCGCTCCTCTCGCCTAATTTATATTCAGCTAGTGTTTTTTCATCACGCCCTGTGCTTAATATCGCAATTTGTACCGTAGTTGGCGTAAGCCGAGGGGACTTGTCACCTTTACTCTCCGACGGTCTGTCTTTCTGTGTTCAATGCCTATTTTATTGGTCTCTAACACATAAACAACGAGAATTTACGAGCGTTTTTACATTAAGGAATCGACCAGAGAATGCAATAAATTGATAATTTAGTAACAATGATTACATGAACCAGTTTAAGAATGATTTTATGTAATCAATTATTGTACCTACTTATATACATAGTATCGAGTTTGACTGATGAGACTCGTGTCAAACGATACCGCATCTACGGTCCAATGACAAAATGATGTGTCCGTCATAAATATTCTGATAATGGCTGGCATTCATGATAATGCGAAACTTTTTCCATCGATGATGTCGCCTGCCTGGCGGATCGCTTTCTAACTTTGGCCTTAAAATACATGTGGACATTACCAGATAAAATTACTCACTCTAACAGACAAAAGAAGTATTTAAGTGTATATGACCCTGTAGCTATATTCCTGGTACTGACTAGGTATACACTTTAGCTTTACTTTTTTACTCTGTTTTAGGATTCTGTAGTAAACTAGGAAATTAGTTTCGCCATGTCGTACTTAATCTCAGTGACCGTTAACACTACAGAAATGAAAAGTACCAATATTATGTATATCAATCACGCCGACAACGTGCAAGAAACTCTTTATTAGAGTACCCCCCATACCCGTAAAGTGGGGCGTGTTTTGGAAGTCGGTTTCTTTACTTTTTTAAAAAGTAGCCCACAGTGGCAGTCGTAACCCATTATTGTCGAAAGTCGCAAATAAAATACGCAAACACAAGGTAGCTTTCAAATGTTAGGGAGTTCCCAAAACTGCACTATGCCCTCATCGTCAGGACTGAAATGGTGCGGGGCCCACCAGGGCCAAGGCCTGCCGAGGCTGCGGGATTATTCGAAAAAGTTAGCGTGGTCCTGGTACATAAAAGGCCTACGAATGAACATGCGGTCAGTAAGAGTCTGACACTCCTTCACGCTGCTGATGGAGCCACAGCGGATGGAGTCATTTGATGATTTCGCATCAAAAAACAAAAAAGGTTTCAAATGGTTATAACGGTCAAATGGGTATATAAACAAATTTTGGTGTATAAATCTCATCAATACTAATAAAATGAGCCCAATCACTTGGTACCGTATGTGTGCCTACAGTTTTCAGGGTTTTCCAGGGTTTTTACCATCAGAACAAGACCTGGTGACACTGGGATCAAACTGCACGTACGCAAGTTTATACATATAATACTGGCTGTAACACGCAGTTTAACTGCGTCCCGTTTATATATTATTTGTCAGAGCACTTTGACTGCGCGTGCGCTGGTAAGCTGATACAATTGTTTGTGGCAATTTTAAAGTTGCTGTTGGGTGTAGTCCGCGTATGGTACTCATTGTTTGCATTATAGCGATAATATTGAGATAAAGAACATTATTACTAACACATTTGATTCATGTCATTAGAAGATCGGAATATTTAATTTATTTCCTTTCAATAATAAACTTTGGATTTATTTTTACACTGCTACGTTGTTGCGCCAGCTGTGCCATCGGTGGCAACGGCACCGGTGCCATCGGTGCCGTTGCCACCGGCCCCATCATTCTCGCCTGTGCTGCCCCCGCCCGCCGCCTCCGTGCTGTTCTCGCCGCCTGCTGCGACACTCGTCGTGTCGTTACCAGTGCTCGTGTCGTTAGCCATTGTATCATTACCCTCCAGGTCTCCATAGTCAGGATAGGTCGCAGGCGACAGGGTGCCAATAACGTGGTATAAACTCGGGCTATGAGTCTTTGCCCAGGTCTTCGTGGTACCATTAGTTCGCCACTTAAAGAAAGGTAATATTGTCGTAGTCTTCAACTCGTGACAATAACATTTACATTTGAAATCCATCCTAAATACTTGGAAGCCAATGCTTTTACATGAAGTCATGCATGTAAAAGTTTTAACAAAATCTTTGCATTTGTTATGATAACTCAACCCATAATGCTTTCTTGATTTTTTATCATCACCTGTAAAAAGCACATATTTATTTTAAAATATACAAATTAAAATAGTATACTTAATGATACCTGCAACGCAGATGAGATCTGCTCAGAATAAATATTCTGGTTCTGATTCTGCTTTAAAGCCTACGACGGTACGCGGTTGAATTACCTAATTTGCCATAAGTTATTACTCTAAACATTAATGTGTATTAGACTCTTAAAGCAACATCTCGTAAGCAACTAAAACCGTATCATGCTTATTAGCCAGTAGACATTTACGTCTTTGACCAAACAAAAAGTTGGCAAGGACGAGAAGAGAAGAAGTTTAGTTGGTATAGAAACTGGAGTATACTAACCGCTGACGACGTTGTTCTCTCCATCCAATGGTATAACTGCAGCCAGGAATAATGCGAACGCGATTAGCACCTTCATTTCTGTTCTCAACCCATTCAATTCATACAAATAAGTTTACTCCCAATTAATATTGGTTTATGAAAATAAACTAATAAACCGATAGACAAATACTGATCGTCCTTGTCTGACAAGTACGTGAGTGTCTATAGATATAATGTACTGAGCATTAATTACGTATTCAGGTATTTTAATTAAAATGCTTAATTTATCGCTGAAATTTCCTGAAGGTATTTAAACATAGTAAATTGGTTTCGTTATCAGTAATATTAAGTAGGCACTCTCAAGGGTTCTCAAGAACTCTATTTACCGGAAGTTTTTAAATGGCGTATTTAAAGACTTCCGGCGATAAGAGTACTTTAAGTATCAACCTAATGATATAAACTCAAATATTCGCTATGTTTGTTTTATAAATTCTTACCAAAAAAGTATCCTCACTAATATGATTCATGTGAAAGTAAATTTGTTAAGCTTGTTGACAAGAACGGCTTCACCTATTCACAGAGATAGATGGCTTCTTCACACAACGTGGCAATACTCTATTCCAACTTTGACCGACTACATAATTTTGTTCATAACGGGATATTAATCTTGACTGTAGCATGCCTCACCTTCCAAGCCTTCTCACCTAATGCAGCGGAGTACAAGAATTTACAAGGACTGAATAACTATGTGACCACCTCAACCCACTTACCCGGGCAACCCAATACCCCTTGGTAGACTGGTTATCAGACTTACTGGCTTCTGACTATCCGTAGCGACTGCCAAAGATGTTCAAAGACAGCCGAGACCTACAGTCCCTCCTAAACACAGTCATTGTAGTAGCAAGATATATTAAGAAAGTATGTACAAAACTTTAAAAAGTTGCAAAAGTTGCACACACTTGAGAGGTTGTTTCTTTACCCAATAGGCCACCACTACTTTAGCATAGCTGTTGCTTATTATATTTGTGCTTTGTCGGATGGATAGTTCGAAAGTAAAACTATATAATCTTATTTGTATCAATGGCATTCAGGACCTAATTAATAAATCAGGAATGTGATAATGACATCGGAGTGGGACGACTTTGGGCAAAGGTTCGGAGACGAATTTCTAAGAAGTAACTTCTCTATGGCCACCCAAATGATGATTTAATTAGCAGTATGATTTTGATTGATGTGGTAGAAGAAATTCGGCGGCAGGCGAATTCTTTTCATAACGGACGTATTTGCTTTTGTTTATTACTCGGAACTAATTGATCTTTGGCGCCACAGTTTTTGGATGTCCTCGTATCTGATTGAGGAATCTAAAATAAAATTAAGACAATTTATGAAAAATATATGGGCGTTTTTATGTTTGTTATATCTCATTTTGTAGACACACACACTTACGTAGCTATGTAAGTGCACGTACATAGTTAGGTGTCGCGTGCATTATTCCCGATCCTATACTTCAGTCTGGTTGAGATCGTCGTTCCTAATTGTCGTTTCTAAATTACTATCCCACCAAAAAAAACAATCCTCTACGCAATTCCTCCACCGTAAAATGTTTTGAGATCGCATAGAAGCCAAGTCAACAGGACTTTATTTGTAGATAATAATAAATCAATATTTTGTGACTATATCAATACTTTCGTTCACATTACAATAATATTGACTTGGCCATGAGCACAATAAACTACAAATATTACAAAATTTAGATTTTTGATGATCGGTCAGTGACTGAGTCAGTGAGTGACAAATGGCGTAACTTTGATCGCTCATAAATCGTAAACTATTTATTCAAATGTCTTGTAATTTTGAGACCGAGCTTATTCTAATACATTCTCTTGGTCATCGAAAACCTAAACTCTTGGCTTTGTTCACATGGAAGATACAGGGGGTGAAATAGCCGCGAAACGCTTCGAGAAAAGATGGTACGGCCGTGCCCGCTTTGCTCGAGTCTGAAACTATATCATATTTTGGAGAACTTAAGTGTCTGTAACAATACCGTATTGGTGAACTGCAGTGCTGTGTAAAGTAAAATAAATAACTTAAGTGTCGTCAAGCATTTTATTTAATATCCAACTGGGCACACTTCTACACATTTAAATTTAAACAACAAGTTGAACAATTAATATTTAGATGTTGAACAAACTTATATATTTATTAAATGTGTTGTATTTAACACTAGCTGTTGCCCGCGACTTCGTCTGCGTGGGCAATATATTATTGTCAAAATACTACACATACCGTGGGTGTATTCTTTCACATGACATTATGATAAATATGCGATATATTGTGGAGCTAGCGAATTACTACTAATCAGGCGCGCAGGTTGATACATCAAGGTTGCGTTGTTGATGTGTGGCGATCTATGTTATGGGCATTTTGATATACAGACAGATATTTATAATTAAAAGTGTGCCTAATAACATCATTAGTTACCTACTTTTATTTATATAAAATAAAAGTAAAATATTGTTTAGATTAAAAATTATTAAGTCGTGGTGGCCTAGTAGGTTAAGAACTAACCTCTCAAGTATGAGTGCTTGGGGTCGATTCCAGATCAGGCAAGTACCAATGTGGCTTTGTTTTGGAGAAACCCGTTAAACTGTAGGTCCCAGCTGTCCATGAACATCGAAGACTAATATCAACTCTTGGAACATCGTCAATTAAAATGAACTTTTAGCTATCTCAAATACTGACTTATTAAAGCGATAATTTAATCACTTTGACTATCGCTCTGGGACATTATTAATAATGGCTGGTCTTTATTAATCAACGGCCATTTCGTCTATTGCAGACGATTTATGTGGTGGTGTCTGTGATACAACGCCTTTCATGACTGAACAGACCGATACGAGAGCGACATCTCTTGCCACAGGCTTGACAAGAGAAGTAACTGGACATTAGTGTCGAACTATGTTCATGTCTTTTCTGTCTCCTGTCAGCAAGCATTCCGAACCAGGCTTCATCGCAAAATTTGCGACCCTCTGCGACACGTTTGCGCCATTCAGGACGTTTTTCCGCGAGCTTCTCCCAGTCACGGTGGTCGATTTTAAATGCTGCCATGTCTCGCTTGATGCAGTCTTTGAAACGAAGCAACGGCCTCCCAACATCTCTTTTTGCATTCGCTACTGCACCAAGAAGAACACGTCGTGGTAATCGAGAGGGTTCCATCCTATGCACATGCCCTAGCCAACGCAGACGTCTCTGTTTGAGGAGCGCCATCAGACTAGGCAGCTGTGCAATTTCTAGAACCTTCTCGTTTGTGATCCTGTCTTGCCATGTTATACCCAAGATCTTTCGTAAGCAACGCATGTAAAAGCAGTTAAGACGACGTTCTTGTTTTGCATACGATGTCCAGGTTTCAGCTCCGTACAAGAGTATGCTTAAGATGGAAGCCTGAAAGACAACCATCTTGGTCTTAGTAGTAAGGTGCTTATTGTACCATACCCTTGTACCTAGCTTCCCGAACATGGTTGCCGCCTTGCCGATGCGGATGTCGATCTCGGCATTAAGCAAGAGATTGTTCGACACAGTCGACCCTAAATAACTGAACTTGTCTACTACTTCTAACGGCGCGCCATCGAGTGAAATCGCCGGGGTAGTAGAAGCACCTTGTGCTAGCACAACTGTTTTTTTGGGATTTATAGACATGGCAAACAGAGAGCAGGCGTGCGAAAATTTATCCACCATGGACTGGAGCTCTTGTGCGGAATTAGACACGAAGGCTGCGTCATCAGCGAAGAGAAGACTATCAACGAAAAGATCCTCACGGGTTTTCTTAGATTTCAGGAGAGAGATATTAAACAGCTTTCCGTCTGTCCTCGTGTGCAGATGGATACCCTGTTGGTTGTCACCGAAAGCTGCACGTAATATCAGCGAGAAGTAAATTCCAAACAGGGTAGGAGCTAAGACGCAGCCTTGTCTGACACCTCTACATACGTCAAACGGCTCAGATGTACCGCCATTAAAAACTACTGCGCCCTTCATACCCTCGTGGAAAGATTTGACGAGGCTCAGGATCTTAGGTGGACACCCAATGCTCTCCAATGCGGAGTACATACCCTCCCTGCTGACTGTATCGAAGGCTTTATTAAGGTCAACGAACGCCACGAACAGGGGAGTTTTCTGCTCTCTACATTTCTCCTGCAACTGTCGGAGTGTAAAGATCATATCCACTGTGGAACGCTGGGGACGAAAACCACACTGGGACTCAGGATATACGCGTTCTGCAAGCTTTTGGAGTCTAGATAGGATGACTCGACCAAAGAGTTTGCCAACAATGCTCAGAAGAGAAATGCCGCGGTAACAGTTACAATCGCCACGATCGCCTTTCCCTTTATATAATGTGACGATGTTAGCGTCTCGCATATCTTGTGTTACTTCTCCTGCCTCCCAGCATTTACACAGTAGATTGTGCAGAATCGGTCCCACGCAGTGAAGTTTTATAATCTCAGCCTGAGTGCCATCTCCACCGGGACTCTTACCGCTTTTAAGCTGATTGACAGCCCTGATGAACTCCTCTACGGACGGTGGGTCATCTAGCTCGGTCATTACATCCAGTTTGGGCAAGTTCTGCACTGCCTCTTGTTGTAAATATACCGGACGAGCATAGAGACCGGTGTAATGCTCAACCCAGCGGTCGAGTTGCTTTTGGCTATCCCTGATGATAGCCCCATTGGCGTCCTTAAGAGGCGCTGTCTTTTTTGCAACTGGGCCAAGGGCCCGTTTAATACCTTCATAGACACCACTGATGTCTCCCCTATCTGCACACTTCTGAATAGTGTGGCTGAGGTTAATCCAGTACAAGTTGGTAAAGTACCGTACACTTCGTTGAAGAGTGGCTTTGTGAGTTCGAAGCGCTTTATCAGTCTCCGGGCAGGGACCCATACGATGTCTTAGAGCGGCTTTGCGCTTAGAGTCCAGCAGAGGTTGCAGATGTTCAATATTGTCTGTAAACCAGTCCTGAGATTTTGTTTTTAGGTAGCCAAAAACCTCGCCGGCTCTATTAGTGAGCAGTTTTTTGACGTTTTCCCACTCATCACTTATATTTGTATTAGCATTCCATGTAGCAAGCTGGGCTTGAACCATACACTTAATTTTTTTGATATTTTCGTCGACCCTGATATTGGAAAGATTAATCTTTCTTCTACCGGGCGTTCTGGATGAATAAATCCTTTTGTGAGTGAAGGCTACACGTGCTGCTACTAAGGAGTGGTCGGTGTCGCAGTCGGCGCTTTGGAACGAACGTGTGTGGAGGATTTCGCGAAGATCCTTGGTTCTGGAAAGTACTACATCCAATTGATGCCAGTGACCGGATCGTGGGTGTTTCCAGGAAACTTTGCGAGAGGAAACTTTATTAATAATGCCCAGTTAATCACGTTGCCCGTAACATCAATATTTAACAACTAAAGTTGGTGACGTTTAGGAAATATCTGGATCTAGTAAACCGTTTTGGAAAATTATTACGTATGGTACGGGTACGTAAGTAGTTCTCACAGTACGCGGGTGGGGACCTCGGGAAACAGATATAATCTATATAATTATGCTTTGAGTTTATTCGAAAATAAAAGATTTTGTGAGTTAAACATAGAAGTTCAAATTGTTTAATTTCAACAACATCAGGTTGGCCCAGGCACATAACAGCTTGATATAGATTGATGTTAGGTACTTACGGTGGCAGCAAAATGGACGAGAAGGAAAAAGTGAGGTTTATGCCCATTTTCACCAACAAATACCTAACTTAAGGGATCCCCTAAGAGCATTTACGGAACACTTAATAAGAATTTCGTTTTCACCAAAGTTTAGGAATCCCTCATCCATAGTTATTTATGTCAAAATTGGGAGAGCCCTTATTCTAAGTGGCACTTAGATTAAGAGATTGTTGGTGAAAATGGGCATAAGTCACTACAGTTGGCGGCATCATGCTCAGGCTCGGACACTGCGGAACATCATCGAGAAGTTGGAAGAGGACAAGGTTAAAAAGATGAAAGACGTTATGAACAATAACGTCAATGTGATCAAGTTAGAAGGTGCCAGAAATTGGAATACACGGAAATTCCAAATAACAATACAGTTGAGGGGCCATGGATGGTTAAGCATTGTGGAAGGAAAACAAGTGAAGCCCGAAGTGTCCAGTGAGATACCGGCATGGTAATCTAAAGATGCCAAAGCGCAAACATTACTGGTAACACGAATGTCAGAAGAGGCAATGCTACATATTATTACTTGTACGAGTTCTGCTGAGATGTGGTGAAAACTTCATAATGTATATGAACAGAAAACTGAGACCAGTGTGCACATTATACAGCAGAGATTTTTTCAATATAATTTCGAAAGAGGAATCGGCATGTCTGTTTTCTAACCAATTGAAACAGATGGGTGAAGAAATCTCAGATAAAGGACAATGGGCAAGCTGTGTGGTATTTGGTACCTGCTCGAACAGTTACGTATGATTTATCATTGGAAAGGCGTTTACGCGAAGAATAATAAAAACGATGGGGCTTGCTTCAATTAGCTGTCCGATTCGAGTAACGATAAAAATTAAATCGACATAAGTATGTCATCCATATAGGCAAATTCATTAAGAGGCGTATGTTGGCGGTGCAATAATTTTAAACTCAGTTAATAGACATCCTATATTGTTTGAGACACATCTAGAGGTATACTAATATTATAAAGCTGAAGAGTTTGTTTGTTTGTTTGAACGCGCTAATCTCAGGAACTACTGGTCCGATTTGAAAATTTCTTTCAGTGTTAGATAGCCCATTTATCGAGGAAGGTTATAGGCTACTTTTTATCCCGGTACGGGAAGTAGTTCCCACGGGATGCGGGTGAAACCGCTGGCAGAAGCTAGTTCTATTATAATCTAAAGGTTGTAATAGCAGTCATACTAAGAAAACACAATCGCCATCTGGATTGAGAAAAGTTCATACATTTTTATTCGTCTGTTTTTAGAAGAAATTCATCAATATTCATCTTAGCACCTCTTGGGGAGCAAGATTAACATCATCTGCGAATTTTCAGGTACTCAATGTGGTCCAAGGTCGTTTGGTCTCCAGACTTATAAACCTCAATGATAAGACTGATGCTGGATGTTAATAATACAACACACGACAAGTTACTTTACCAGTTCTAATTTATGAACTACAGCTATGTTGATGATTTATGAACATTCCACATTCTATTCGTCGTTGTCACACGAACTGGACAAGGATTTGGGACTAGTCGTCATAGTACCTAAACATTTTTTGCCTTGCCAAGACCTACGCAATGGTACTATAATCAACACTGTTGGATAGGGTAACAAAACGCCCATCGTCCTGGTCACGCACCTGACCGTACGCCTTATGGCATCTCCGCTCATCTTTCCTTTCTCTGTGGGTATAAAAAAATAATTAACTGATTAAGCATCGTAATCTTGTATAAAATGTTTATTATTCAATTACGGATGCAGTTCATTATTCTCTAATTACTCTTGTAATTAAATACTGAATAATAATTTGAATATGTAATTAGTTGATCAACTATCAATATTACTGTATAGCGTAGATATGAATGAACTCCTATTGTTGTTGTCTTTTATGCTTACAAGATGTTCTATAATATCAGTTATTGGAGAAACATCCGATGGTAAGTGCGGGAGTACAGACGCTAGCACATCAACACACCTCTATAATAAAATAAAAATAATACTCACACCATGATATGTTTTAATTTCCAGTTGCAATACTGCCACTTGGGACTCTTGAGGATTGTAAGTACCCGTTTTATACATGTTTACAAGCTAAGAAAACTACAAATACAAATATGCAAACATGATTCATATTTTATATTATTTATTTACATTCCACAATGTATAAAGTAGGTGTTATAATTTGGCTTAGAGCTAGGTACAATTGTGGATCCTGTAGAGCACAGCAAAATAAAATAAAACTTACAACTAAAATTCATTTTAATAATACAAAGATGATTCATTTTAATTATAAAATGTGGATTTATTAGTGCAGCACGAAAGTGCCAAAAGCGACTTAAAAAAAATAAAATAATAATTGTGTAGGCAACTCGCACGAATGTTATTACATATACATACTGTGGGCGAATCGAACCCATCAAAAATGTGAAGTAGGTGGATAATTCGTTCATACTTATTTATTTTTTAAGAAAAAATAAAAAGTGCAGTCGAACTCATAATTCTCAGAAACAATATTATTTGTAGTAGGTACCTACCGCTCTTAATTTATACATGGAAAAGGTGGCATAAGTAGCAGGGGTCCGTATTTGGCAAGTCAGTTCTTATATACATTACAAGTGAAGCTAATATGAGAGTGTTTAATAATAATATATAAACGTTTGTAGTCAGTTTTTTCTAAATAGTGTACAGTAGCGTCTACACTCGGCGATTAGCATACTCATGTAAGTTACATAGTACATGGTGAGTACATCAGTGATCGACATCCCGTGTTTGCTATATAAAGTATATAGGTACTCAGGTGATTTAAGCTGACCTGATACTTTACTTTTTTATTTGGCCGCGTTTTCTAAGTTGGTGTTTGACTAATCACCCGCGCCCCGGACAACTTTTTCCCGTAATCGGAGAAAACATAGCCCGTGTTCAGCTTAGAGAGGGTAGCTATTCCTAATAGTGAAAGAATTATTCAAGTCAGTTCAGTAGATCCGGAGCCTATTCGATGCAAACAAACAAACAATAAAATCTTTCCTCTTTATATATCTATACTGATTAATAAACTCTTTTGCAAAAAAGCGGGCACCTATGCGAAATCTTGGTTTAAAGGACTTTACGTGTATTTCAAAGGATTTTAATGACTGTAGCATGTTGCTAGCATCAAAAAGGTTAACCAAGCATGCGTGAGAGTGTATTCTGAATTTTGTAGAATTGCTAAGAAACTGGTTGAACATCGTATTGGACTAATTCTTGGTAGAAAGTTCGTGGACGTTTTGAAAAGTTTTTGACGTGATTTTTAGAAAACTGATAATGCAGTTTTGCTAAATGATTAATGTACCTTTCTGTGATATCAAAACATTTTTGAAAAACTATGTGCAAAAACTCTTAATGTATACTGATGATTGATGGCAATGTTAAGAGTTTCGTATTTTTGTGTAAAGCGTTCTAATGTTTAGATATTGTACCCACGCGCTTTAAAATATCCTTTTTTCATAAATAAACACAATTTAGAGGAGCATCCAAAGTCCTTTAAACCAAGATTTCGCATAGGAGCCCGCTTTTTTGCAAAAGAGTGTATCATACGATGAAACCTCGTGTAACAGCTAGTATGTATATGTATATAATTAAACATACATATAGTACCTATTGCAATGAAAAAAAGGGAAAATAAAAATTATTTCTTTTTCAGTTACGTTTCCAAATGAGACTATTATGAATGGTAAGTTTAACTGTACATATCTTTACTGGTTTAGCAAACAGTTCGCCAAGAAGTGCGCCTACTTCATTAACAATTGTTTTGTTCGAAAGGGTCCGTAGCTTGAAGGGCCCGACTATCGCAATCCTTGACTGATGACTCGCGAGGAATCATGGTGTCCTCTATTTCTGCCACTCTATTTTCAACGGGTCTTTCACTATCGGCCTCATCTCAAAGCTCAAAGTCGCTCAACGGAGCTATGGAGAGGGCTATGCTCGGTGTTTCTCTACGTGATCGAATCCGAAATGAGGAGATCCGATATATCGGCTACTTTAGTTCGTCTACGGATCTACGGTTCAGCTATAGCCCACCGGATTAGGAAGCTAAAGTGGCAATGGCCCCACCAACAAGATGAACAGACGACCTTCTGAAGGTTGTCGGAAGACGCTGGATGCAGGTCGCTTCCAAGCGGTACATGTTGTCATCTAAGGGGGAGGACTATGTTCAGCAGTGGACGTCCTATAGCTGAGATGATGATGATGATTTTCACCGGACATGGGTTTTTTCGGGACGTAAGATAGGTCCGACGTAAGATATCGGATCGAGCGGGAGGTGGCGCCCGGGTGTCACCACTGTGCAATGGCCTAGCGGACACGGTGGAGTGCAATGTGGAGGCGTGTTCTTATTCGAAGGAGTAAGAACGTGTCCTCGTGGCAACATTTAGCGCCCGCTCCTGGTCCGAGCTCCGATGCCTCCTTCTTAGTAGCAATCATGCTAGTGAAGATGGTGGTGGAAGAGTTTGCACCTCATCCAGTTAGACTGGAAGCCGACATCAATATTGTTGGGAAAAACATAGGGTGATGATTTACGAGACGTCGTTTCTCGAGGTTATTTTTTCTGATATATCCTTCTATCAATTATTTCTGAAGAAAATGGCCAGATCGTTATTTTTTCCAGACATCAACATAACAAAGATACTTCGTTATGGCTTCCACGACACACAGAAATGTAAAAAATTTGAGAGAGCTTACGCTTGTATACATTTGTGCTTATCAAAGGGTTACGACATTGCTCGTTCTAATAAGGATTGCTTTTGTAAATGTTACAAGGATAAAAATAAGCAAAAATATTTCCCAAGACCAATCAACAAATGGAAGATGCCAACAACGAAGACACCATTCTGGGCAAACCCTAATCCTGTTCCTTTAGCACAAGTGGACGACCAGGAGGAACAAATTGACATTTTAAAGCAACCGTGTAATGAAACAGGAGCTAATAATACACAGGAGATAATGGACCAAGAATCATACAACACTACCGCTAATGATACTTTGTCACCTGGGAACATAACTGAGGATAACAGCACAACTGATTCAACTGAGACAAATGAACCTGAACAGACAGGAGAAACAGAGACAGGAGAAACAGAGGCAGATAACCAATAATGATGTAGGTTTTATAAGTTAAGCACAAGTGCGTTTTTATTGTCATTAATATGTATGGCAAAGAAAGTAAACAAAACTAAATAATTAACTTTTTTTATTACATTTTTCAGTGCCTATAAAAAGAACTGTTAAAAACTAGTTTTCTCCTTTAATGATATATGTCGCAGGGATATGATAAAAACGGGGATTTGATCAATTCCCTAAGGGATTTGACCAAATCACGGAGGATGTTAAAATAACAACACCATTTTATCTTTTCCCTAAACAAATCTAGTGAATTGAACAAATCCTTAAGGTAAGATATACCTACATAATTATGATAATCAGGTGTGTGTAATACAGGGAAATATTTATATAAAAATCACCATTACTCATAACAATTTTTTTTAAAGAATGAACAAAAATTTCTTTAAAAAGTAAAAAATATTTTAGTTGCGTATGATATGCCTATTTGTAATAATTACTTATTAAAACATATAGCTGATTTGTGGTATCGTGAATTACATAAAACATTATTTTTCTTACAGGCACATCTATTCATTTTGCATCGTGCGTGACAGACACCTACGGCTTGCCTAGTGTTTGCAAGCGCGATCCAAACACGAACTGACATGTTTTTTGTCATTTCACTGAACCAATTTAGGGATTTGTTCAATTCACTAGATTTGTTTAGGGAAAAGATAAAATCGTGTTGTTTTTTTAACATCCTCCGTCATTTGATCAAACCCCCGGTTTTATCATATCCCTGCGACATATACATATTTTGGAAAAGATATTAGATTTAACAAAAAAGGTAACGACTGAAAAATAAAACTGATGCATCCAAACTAAGGATGAACACTAGCTGCACACAGCTAGCATAGAGTTACAGTTACAGCGGATTTTCTGCTAAGTTTCTCCGCACCACACCGCTCGGACTAGCAAACAATTGAAAATTCTCTAAGAAAAGATGAAAATTAAAACCGAGGGACAGAATTTTGCCGCTTGGAATTTGTAGCTCGAATACACTCGGTTTTACTACGCGTGATCGAAATCCTATTCAAAAGCTTTGTATTATCTAGATATTTTACCTCGCAACATATACAGGGTTGAGTAGCAGACTTTTTATGCAATACCCAAGAGGCAATGCTTGAACGTCACGTCTATGACGTATCGCTTGGATTTTTTTTACTAATACACTGAGAACATACATATTTTTGCTTTTATATCGATATATCAATTTCTTTTATGTGGATTGACAGTTTTTCTGTTAAATATGCGTACTACGTCATTCAGGGGACTTTTGGGACGAGGGTGTAACTACTGTGCATGTTTTGCAGGCAAAACCGGCATTCAAGTAATGTTTTTTGTTAGATTTCATGTCATTTTCACAACGCAATAATATTGCTGGAAATAATAGTAATGTTTGCCTAGAATACTAATACTAAATATGAATAAATAACTTATGAACAACTGCATAACATTACCTACAAGAACTGATTATTTTGATTGACGTACTCTCCAGAATAAACAAAGATAAAGTTATTAATACAAGTCTTCTAATCCGAATCTGTATACTGTGATTGGAGATTGATTTATCCGTAGTAAAACGCTTTTGGGATCTCCTTTATCTATCGGCACACAACTGAGGGCGAAACAAGAGAGGAAGGCAAACAATAAATCCACCAACATAAAAATTGCAACAACTTTGTTCATAATGCCGATGGAGGCATCATCAAAAGTTGGTTCGCTTCGCACCCTCGCGCACATTCGTGCAGAGATTACCAATAAATCCAATACGGGATAATTGGCCGGCTTAATTCTGTTCTATCTTTCTACTTAGTTCAGTCGTCAGAATGTGCCAGCTCAGGCCCCTTGGGAGAGTCCAGAGGAGAGCACAAACCTTGTTCTCTTGCTGAACAAAAATAGCACCTTGTGTTGTTTGATACGAACTAGATTCATTTGTCAGATGTACAACAAAGCAGAAAATACGATAAATGAAGAAAATGGCTTCGTTAATAAGGTATTTTTAGTTTTCTGTTTTTCACATTAATTTATCAGCCCCTTCATTTTTATGGAGCAGTTTTCTTTTTGAATTTGATTTGACTACAAGTTTGAGAAACATATCTACGTAAATCGCGTAGATGTTGACTTCTTCTGTTATTTGATAGACTTCATTATTTTTGCTCAACAAACGTCGAATTGAGTATGTAAACGTGTCGTGAAATATAAAGAAATTAAGACAATGTTTATATTTGAACTGTGCTTTATAGCGTAACTATATGGTTTTTAGAGCTCCGTACCTCCAAGGGGCAAAACCTATACAATCACTTTGTCTGTCCGTCTGTCATGAACTCGCAACCCTTTATTTTGCGAAAACGTGTAACAGTGGTTTTTTAGAAAAAAAAAACAGGCATTTTGAATCCCTCGAGGGAATCACACCTGTTGACATTTGTCAAGTAACATCGTGAAATAATGAAAAATATTAATTAACATTCCATTTGAACTCCCAACATGTAATTAACGCCAACTCGGATTTCTCGGTAGGCGTACCTAGGTAATCCTGCTTTAACATATTTTGGCTAATCATGAGTATAAAGAAAATGTATTCGTGTCATATAATGAATGTCAACCTGTGCAAATAATGGTATGGGCCTCCCAACTTATTGTATAGGTAGTACCTACAGTGAATCTTCTCCCCCATGATGAGTTAGAATTAAAACGTCAGTCAAAGCGGAAAAATCTCGTTCCAAAAAATTAGCCAGCAAAATTCCAACAAATAATTAATCTGGAATAATCATACAAAACGATGCGAGCGGGATGCTCGGCCATTATTACCATTCATTTCAAATCAGGCGTGCGGAGGGTTGGGGAGGGCGAAGGCCTCGACCGACCTGAATAAGCATACATTTTCCAATCAGACCACGTATCATTTAACTTGCTATTAAATTCGACTTCTTCCCTCTGAATTATTATCATGTCAAAAAGGATCCGTTTCTATAATTTAGACTAATACGAAACAAAAAAAAACCTTAATGCGAAAAATATCTACAGGCCTTTTCGCCCTAAAATTTATTGTGTGGCGAGCATTCAAATTCTCAAAAGCTGGTTCGTTATGTTAGGAGTGAAATACTTTTCATAAGCGCCGTCATAACATTCATGCTTAAGACCTTTTACAGTAATTACTCGGCCCGTAAGAGCTATTTTAGCGAATTAGAATTTTGTGATGGACTCTTGGTTGTTCCTTACATTTCTGGTTGGTGTTTGACGCATTAACGTGTAACGTGTGTAAGTGCGTCTGACGCAGGCAGGAGTCAGGCCACCTGACACGAGTGACACCGAGTCACCCGACCTCCCCTATTAATTTAATAACTTGAACACTGTCATTATCCGACTAATTGGAGGGGCGATGGGCTCCTTTTAACACATTACCTAAGCGTTTAACGTGACTTTTATGAACTGTATAATTAATATTTCCTGGCTTATAATGCCCGACGCAATCATTTTAACGACTCAGTATTTTTATTAGTTAACAGTTTATCACTTTTTAGTTTTCTGCTGCTATAGGTATACATTCTTCCTTGTGTAATGGTAAAGCCCCAGAGCATAAATCCATTAAAAACCGAACATCTACCTACATTAATAAAATACCGACTAATAAAAAAAACCAGTCAAAATTATGATTAAGGATATAAATGTTAACGTGACTATAGTTCGCAGCGCTCATGCAGACATGTAAGCAGATTGTTATCACAAAGTATTAATTAACGCCTAACGGTAAAATTTCGTTGTTTACAAACATATCATTTTGCTGTCCTGTCGCCGCTCTAGGCTAAATTTTACTTAGAAATTTAAGAGATATAATTAAGAATTTTGCAGAGCGCAATAATTTAGGGCTCGTCATTAAAATGAGAGTGATATCAGGTTTCGAGTAATTAACGCCAAGGGCAGATTGCTATTTTTGTTATTAAATACAAATGTTTTGTTTCGGTGATAGTGAGTATCGGTTTTATCTGAGCGAAGTAGATAATGATGAAGTGAACGAGCCGTGTATAGTTCACTTGATACATGATAATACATTAAGTGGATGGCGAAGACCTTGACGGGCGGTGTACGTTTCCCTCAGTGTACGACTCGTTGAGGCCCTACAATCGCGAGCGTGATACAAATATACACATAATTTTAATGCCGGGGGTGAAGCATTAAAAGTCAGGGATCAAATGCCTTTAATACTATACTTGAAAACTGTGGAGTTGTTCACATGAAATACTATTTGTGAAACTTATACTCTAGGTTGAATCATCAATAAGTATTTATGAGAAGCTATTTGATATATCAATAATGCGAGACTAAAATTATTATGTAGGTACACTTATAAAAAAAAATTATTAATTAATTGAGTAGAAAATTCCGTAAGAGAAAGCTTTGTTGAAAGTTACCTTTCGCACTGATAAGTAGTTTTGTCAATTGTTCCGAATTGTTCGGAAAACCGAGATGGAAATCCGCTTGTTTGAAAGCGCTGCTAGGGTACAAAAATACAAAATAAGCCTCCTTCATCGACATCATTACTGTAGTGAATTGTTATTTCCAGGTAGCTATTATTACAAGTAGATTATTGAGTATATTGTACAAGTTATATGTGAATATGTTCATAGTTTGCGTGGTCAGTGCGTTTAAAGCCGCGGGGAGCACGCGACGCGACGCCCGCCTCGCGTTACTTGTACTAGGTACTTACTTTAATCTGCAGTCATATTTACTAATTACATATGTACAGTCGACTGATCGAACCTTTGTCTTCAGGAAACATTAAACAAAATCGCATTCATAACAATAAAAAAGAAATGTAATTTTATACCGATTTGTGAACGCAAGTCCGATCCAAACCAAAAACGGAAGAAAAAGGGAATTGATTTGGTCCGAGGCCGAACCATGGGCCTTTTGCTAGTTAAGCGAATATGATAACTTAGAAAATACACGAAACGTTAAAAACCTTCATATCATTGCAAGTAGTTATCTAGACTAAAAGTTATCTAGGCAGAAACTCTACTGTGTAACATTTAGTACAGCTGATGCTACTAAGGTGTCATGTAGTTGCTGTATGAACTGGTAAACTCTATACTTATCAGCATCCGCAGATTGTTACTTACTCGATCCGTTATTATCTATCATCAAATATTCAGCCAACTCCACGCACATATTACGCATCCGTCAATAGGGTTTGAGCCGTCACCCTTTTAATTTAGACTTGGACGAGGGGTCATTAAACAATAAAGTGTTGATTAAAAGCCCCCATGCTCGTTGCGAATAACTGCGCTTCCTGCACCGAAGCCATTATATTATCACCGATGATTGGCACGGGCCGACACTGCCGACACTCGGGCTCGAGCACTCCTTCAACTAACTATGCCGAAGGTCACTTGCTGTTTTGATTGAAACTAAGTGCTAAGTTTAATGCAGAGCCAAATCAAAATAAGTTTCCAATCAAAAGTACTTAGGTGCCTTGATGTCGTGCCTGCGTAAAAATAACTTTATTTATTTAATAAATAAAAAGTAGAAGTTCATTGTTCAAAAACAGATATAAGAATTACAGTGTCTGAAGGTTTATTATGTTATTTTACCACTTACATGGTGCGAAGGTGAGGGTACAACACTTTTATTAACATTGTTCGCATTTATCTTACGTTAGAATTAGAGCTGACCGAGGGACAGTTACCTATTTCCACACGGTGACATGTTATGCCTTATTATGTGAAATGTATTTCGAACACAGAGATAATCTGGAAAACCTTTTATGGAAATTGTATACCAATCGTTAAAAAGAGAACCGTCCTGTTAACAGATTTTAAATCATTGCCGTCAGTGGCCGCCATTGTGACGTCAAGTTAGTTCAAAAGCGGTCGTTCCAGCCGAACAAAATGATCGTCGTCGGAGCGGATTGCGAGTTCCACACCTCGCGGATCAATAGATCTCATTCAAATAATAATAAGGAGTTATAGATCAGTCGGCGGCGGGCGCGGTGGCGGCGGCGGGTGCGGTGGCCGCGGCGCTCGCGCTGCTCTGCCTACATTTGAGTATGGAAATGGATATTTATTTCACGTCTCGGTTGCCCGCCGCAGCCGTCTGCGGTGATCGCCGAAGATGATAACGCCTCGATTTATATATTTCACTCGATGATCGGTAGCTGCTACTATGTTCACCATACAACTGCCAGAATGGATCGCATTCACGTATACAGGATGCCATCTGTTTATCACAAAACTGTGTTAGTATAATGTATCATCAATCGTTTCATGAGAACCCTAGAAGATACCGAAAAGTGGGCACTGCTCTTTCACTGATGCAAACAGCTCAAAGCTATCGATTACTGAGTTATTCACATAATGGAAATAGAGTCACATTTCGGATTTTGGGATTTTGACATATGTAAGTATGTATAAAATTCACGTGTTTCATCGTTCTAAGTTTAAGATAAAAAAACAAGTATAGTCTTCAAGCCTACCTGGCAATCTCGCACTCAAACCATAAATGTAAAAAACGTACTACTATTGATAAATTAATTACAAGACCTTGCATGATATTTCCAAGAAAGCCCAACCTGTACCACCAAACTTGATATTGCATGCAAAATCTACAAGTCACCATAAAGTCGGACGATTCCTTGCTTATGCTTGAAAGATGAACGACACAAAAGAAATGCGTCCCGTGCCACACTTTCAAACGGAATCTTAAAATGAATCTGCTATGTACTGTGTGCTGTGAAACCAGTGCGATCGAACCTATGTATTAGTAATTTGAAAGTCGAAGAAAGTACCTAAAACCTTATCTATTCATAAGTAGCAACTATTTTTTTTTACAAAGAAGTGCACCAAACCGATTTTGAAAATTCTTTTAAAAATATTACAATAAAAAACTACCTTATTTGTGTCATAAGACAAAGGTAATATTTTATTCGGAGACAGGAACTATGTCCGGATGAGGGTGAAACGTAAGAAACAGCTACTTAAAGATACCAAATACTCAGCCTTTGTTTAATAATTACGGTAATTGCAAAATTGAATGATGGTCAAAGAAAAAGCACGTGCTCCAGATTGAGTTATTTCAGATAGATATGATTTTGAAATAATTACAGTTTTAACTGGAATGATTACAAACGCAATTGCAGCAAATCTCAGTATAAAAATATTTTACTCCTAACAAACCGTTGTTTTTTGTTAAGAGTAGAAGTTTAGTTATTCAATTAGTAAATTGCATTATGGCTGCATTCAGGCAGCGCGAATAGGTATGCTAATAAAACTCACAATCTTTTAATATTCAGAATGGCTCGTTCGGTTTATAGGTGCCTTAATGTATCGCATAGGTCACATTCTCTTAAGGCTGCATCTACTTGATTTATTTGTTTTGTTCTCCTCTGAAGTGAATTTATTTTTCTCAAAGGCTTCGAGCAGATTTTAAATTTATAACACGGGCATGTCACGTCGGGGGTTAATTAGGCGAGCGCGGGACCGGGAGCGAGCGATGCGTCTGCGCCTATTATTTTCACCATTGCACTCGTATGCCGCTCAGAATAATTATGGACCTCTTCGCCACCTTTACACACATTTTGCATACTTACTTGCCAGATAAAAGTATATTTTATTGAAATGTTTGCAACGCCGCGAATAAAGCCGCTAATGAATTGGCTGATTTCAGTTCAGATATTTTATATTTATTTAGGTGTACATTTTCTTCATTTATCTGTTTCATATTTATGATCCCTTTTTGAAATGTTAACAAATATACGCTTAATAAAATTACAGTCTTAATTTACACGACTGCCGAGAAGGGATTATTTAGTCATATTTTCCGTGTAATTAAAAGTAACAGAAGTTGTCAAAATTTTCAAGGTATCAAGCTAAGGCCGCGTCGCATTTTTCCGAACCAGTCCTATGTTGTAACTTTGAGCTATTGAATAATTTTCTTGATTTATCTATTTTGGATTTTAGACCGCGTCCCCATCATGGACGCCGCGCCGTCCATGTATAGATAAAATAAGAATAAAGTCATATGTGCCATCAGTATAGATTTTGGTTTAGGTACAGTCTAAATGCAAACTGCACCTGCAATAATGAATCGCATCGCAGCCTTTGTTAGCGATTAATGGCAAGTTATAAAGCATACCTTACAAAACTGTTCCACATGAAAGCGATTTAATACAGGCGATAAAGGGTGTACATTATGAAAGGTTAATAAAACTCCGCCAGGAGCTGCCGCATATTTCCAACATTAATTGGAATATAAGGCGATAAGTGGCCAAGAGGTGGTTCTTCATCATTAAGATAATATGCAAATATCTGGAGGAGAAGACGCTATAAATTTTCTCGGTAAGACACTACGGATCAGACTTGATTGATTCGCAGATGATAGCGTGGATAAAATGCGAGTAGGCAATTATTATAGTGGTGCTAGCCACAGTGGTTTCTATTTATATGTCGTTAGGCTAATCTATGTCTGTGTACTCATGAATCTCGTAAAGCAGCGCACGGAGTATAAACTTAGATTCTCGATTTAGATTTTCATTCAAGTTTATCAATTTTCCCAATCGGATAAGACCGCCTCCCGTGCCATGTGCCTGTAAACGATTATATTTGAGTTCTAAGCCAGTGAGTAAGAGACTTAATGAGTCTATCTACGACTAAAATATTGCCGTACAAATAACTAATTGACAGCGAAGCATCTGAGATAATACTTGTTTCTGATCACTGACTGTGTAATCACTTTATTATGTCGACTGGTCTGTATTGATTAGGTCCTATCACTCGAAGTGAAGATTATTCATGCAGCAGCACTGGAAGGTTTCTCGCTACTGATGGCGTGCCTGGTTCTGTTAATGATAAGTCACTCCGATGCGGTAAATATCAAATTGTATACAATGTAGCTAGTGTGTTAGCTGGCACGCTTCCCGCCACAATGCGGGAGTCAATGTGTGACCCTTGCGCCTGCGCATATTTACATCTCACTTTACGGCTAACTAGCAGTACCACGCCTCGGCCAATCTATTGTACGGAAATGTCGGGCGATGCACGAAACAATCCAACTTTACCGTAATATCTGCATACAAATGTTTGGGAACTCCGTTTCGGTATGTGATCGCAAATGCTAGCTCGCTTTGATTTTACTCTCGGCATAATAACTCTTGTATTAATTGTATTAGCATTTTATGTACCTTTAGATATGGACCTGCAATGACATGTCCAATAAGTTTATAAACTAATTAAAGCTTCATAAATATGTTCAATACTCTTACTCTCTTATAATCACTTTATTATAGGTTGAAAATACTTAGGTCATAAATCTTAAAACATAGTCATAGGATAAAACATTTTCAGTAACCCGATTATATCTTACAAGCGTAAGTGTGACATTGTCGTAAAAAAATCACCCATACAATAGGGTGGGTAACTTAATTGTAGATGTATGTATTTGAAGTCAATGCTGCTCCTGACAAAAACAGGCAGACGGCAAATTTCGTCATTTGGAAAGCACGTAATGTAAATTCTATTATTACGGCCTTTTATTTTTCAATTACCAACCCCTGAGTCGCTGCGCCTCCGCCTCGGGCTAACACTGTGAGACTAAGATATTTTATTCTTTTTATTTTGCGCTTTTCTATGTTACGATTAAAATTCTGCATTATGTATTTCAAATCTAGTGACAAATCCAGCACCACATTAAGAACCTACTCTTGCAAAGTTTTTGGGAAGTTAAAATATTATTGTGTCAGAAAAAGAGATAGGTATAATAAGCTTGTATGAATCAAAATACAACTGAAACAATTTAAAATTAAGCATGTTACCCTTATAGTAGTTAAAGTGTTTCGTGTTGGTGCTCTAGCAATCACAGAAGCTTAATTATAAATCATGTAAGTCATAACAAGGCGTGTTTTAAATTTGTTCACGAGCACTCCATTAAGTCAACACTGGGGAGTTGGGTCACGCGATGCAGCGCCAACGTGCAGATATTGCACAATAGTCCTGAATAAATGCTTTACTTCATACAAAACTTTAAGTAGTAATAACTCGTATAATTTTGATGTAAATGATGTAATTGATGTAAACGTCACGGTTTGTGATTGTCGGTAGCGAGGTTCAAGAATACGACAGCCCGAACTGCTGGATTGTGCTGTGCATTTATGCACTGCTTAACAGCAACTGACTTAACAACAACCTCAGATAAGGGTGAAGCACTTCTTGAATCGTAACTAGCGTTTCAGGCAGTGTCTCTCGTATCAGCGGTGAAGATTATATATTAAAAAAAAACAATGAATAACTTACTTAAATATTTAAAACTTTTTTTCCATAATTGTATAAGTATGTTCATGTTTTGAAACGTTTATTCTGTTTTTTGCCTGTCCTTTGGCCTTCAAAAAAATAACGACAAATGATAGCAGGCACGGGTCTATAACCGCGACTACTCGACTCCCTCGGAGCCACTCCACGAACAAATTAAATCATTTCTACTTGGGCTGCGATTGTACGCACGCGATATCCTCCGTTATCATTGTAAGGACATATCGTATTGTCACCGTGTCTGCTCTATGGTACATCCATGTGGGACTTCTTGCTATTGGATGAAAGTAAAATGGTCTTTGTTTGAATCTTTTCAAGGTACTCTAAGAAAGTGTTCTTTCTCTAACCCAAGAATTTGGTTTGGAGAATAAGTACGAGGTTTCTTAGAAAATCTTTATTTTGAGGATGGCTTAGGTATGATATATATATGATAGCTGTTGAAATTATGGCATTAACTTTACCTAAGATTCACTGTATAATATTGAACACAGACGGCCATACAAGTTGCCTAGTGGTCGCAAACGAGACTGCCCTGAACAGGATGACGGAACAGAATGAAATCGTCATTTTTATAGTTTACCACTTAACAGTAATAGTGCTCCCAGGTGCTGGGTTAGCGTAGGAACTTATGCTGTGGTCCTGGCTCTCTAGGAGGTTTCAAGGATCAATTGACTTTTTTACAAGATGATATTAATATAGGTAAATAAGTAATATTTGCTGGATTTATTTTTCATTGTCATCCATTGCTTTTGATATGGTAAGGCCACAGTAATCTTTGCTACATCTTAGCTAAGGTTAAATGGCATGCTCGTGTCTATGAGCACCTTTACTTGAATTCAAACCTTGATATGATCCACGCTTATTCCTCTACTAGCTATAAACACGTCTTGACTAATTCGTGGGCCGCAACACAACAACATGTCGTGCTCATTCGCAATAAAGTTATAATAGGTGTTTCAGCACTAAAATAATATTGTTGGCACGTCCGTCGTGCAGTTCAGCGGTTGCCGTTTGAACACCTACGTCGCTGCCGGCAGGAGTGCCGCAGTGCCGTAATGCACGGCATATCGAGAGATCCATCGCGTATCTGTTATAAATCTAAACACAACGAGAACATAAAATTTTATTCGAAACGACCACTTGTTAACGTATGTTATCCGTGTGTCGTGCAATTTCACAACGAGCCGCCGCGCCGGATCACGTACTCTGAAATCCACGTTCAGAACATAAACTATTTACCAACTATTCAATATTCAATACGCGATTGCAAAATACGCCAAATTATTGCATTAGTAGCGAACAGGGATTCCCGATATTGTGGTTCAGCGATCGGTAGCCGGCGCACAGCGATATGCGGCATAAATAATTTAATAATTCGCAATACGGAATTTACCATACGAAGTGTCGTACCGTTCGTCTGATTCGTATTCAATATGAGTATTTGATTCTCATACTAGTATCGCATTGGGCAATGTTCAAGCGGCGAGTTTTCTCCGAGCGAAACGAGAGCTTCCGCGCCGTGTATAAGGTTTATTTTAATAAAGAGAAGACTGCTTGGCTGGGATCTTTTCAAATTGCATGTGTTCATATGTAGGTGAATAAAGCACGTCTGTACATTTCAATATCGGGAACATCCGTGTTATACGCGTGACCTTGCAAATCACAGCCTGCTTTCCAAACGACTTCACAGAATCGACGTTCGGCGTCTGTATTGCGCGACTGTCACAATGTTTATAGAATATTTTATTAGTTCGTACCTATTGTCAAGTTATTTAAGCAATGATAAGCCAACCGCTATGAGAATTAATAACGACCATATTTTTATTCCCTAGGCGTATTTTCAATCATTATCTCGAAGCATATTTTATTGTCATGGGAATGTTTTTATTATAAACGAATATGAGCAAAGCACTCATTTTAGTTCTGAATTCAAATTATGTTCACGTAAATAAAAAACAAATGTATTAGCGTGGGAGAGTCTACGTCCAGCTTAGAACTGACATAGGTTGATGATGAAACCTCACAACTATTTACTACATTGTTCATGTAAAAGCCTCTTCAGTGACATTTTCTTAATCTATACGCACTACTTACAGTTAGCTATCAAGATTAGGTCACCAGAATCAGATAAAGGTAAGAAAACAACTGCCAACAATAATGTACTGGTGTGCGTTGACCTGCTTAAGAGACAGTTCGAAGTCATATGAGCAAATCCCGTTAGCTGCGTGAAGCTGATGTTGACGTTGACTAGCTCATTTCTATTCAGCAATCATTGGAGCGAAGACAGGTGAACGGTGTGACTCCTCGCAGTCATGTTCCACCAGCCGTTCCCAAGGTCGTAAACTGAATCGTGATGATATGGCGACTAACCGCGTTTCAGATTTATGCTGCCTACTGTCGATAATATCATCCTTTGCATGCTGATAAGACTGATTGCGGTAGTCAAATGTCACGAATTCGGTTGTGACATGTTTGCGACGATGAGAAGGGATCCACTGACCGTCGCAATGACTTGCTGTGACCACAACCATGTAGAAATTGGAATAACTTTCGCATTTTGAGTTTATATTTGTCACGTTCAATTCGCTATGAGCAGCGAGACTTGTGTCAGCTTTCTTTCTAGAAAAACATATTGAGCTACGCGAACGTTTCTCGAGTGTATATGCACTTCGTATTAATTCAACTTCAGCTATAAATTCATCAGGCGAGTCATTAAATTCATAGATAGAAGTCAAACGGCCAGGACAGAAAAGTTATGAACATAAAAAAATATACTGCTCGGATAAATCTCGCTCACGTTAAAAGCTCTAATATAACTTCATATCTTAATTACTGCAATAAAAGTATAGGTACCTCTCTTAAAACCTCATAACTTTGTCTGCAGTGAAAAATAGGATGACAAAAAATCTTCATAAAAGATAAGAGTGGACGGTGAACAAATTGACCGATGCTTATTATACTCCCGATGATAACGGCCCGTCCTGCCCACGGTCCATGGGCCCACTCCTTTGATAGTGCAAGCCCAAATAAATTATACACTTAAATAGATTCTTAGACCTTTGTCCTTAGCCACTTAACTTGGACCAAAATTATAAACTTCAACAAAAAAGTGAGAGATTAAGAGAGCCGCAGAAAAAATGTTAAATGGTTTAACGAATTCATTTCGTCTTTCATCTGATTTCTCAGTGCATCTGAGTAAGTATCGAGTCGTGCTAACCCTTCTAACCCTAAGGAAAAGAATGAATAAAATAATCAGAGTCGCCTGAGCTCTGAGCAATTATGTGGAAATTTCCTGACAAATACACGTTATTGGTGAGGAGTGGGACACGGTAGCGGCGGCGTGCACGGCAGCGGCGCGGCGCGGTACGGCGCGCTGTCGCCTAATGAGACCGCATGCTTCTTTTATTTATGTGACAAATGTAAATTGTTGGGTGAATCTTTCACGAATATTTAGTGCGAGAACGGTGGGATACACGCCGTGTGAATATTCAATTACGCACTTTTCTAATCGCGGGTACATTGTTGCGAATACACTATAAACATGTCATGCGATGTGAATTAGTATACATTTAGGAAATACCTAAATGTGTAATTCGCGACAGTATGGTTCTGTGATCATGCGATATATTTATAATATAATTTGTGTGGATAATCAGGAACAGTGGACTGCGGTTACATGGTTGTGTAATAAATTTATCTTTTACGGTCTTCCAACATGTAGATACCTAGACGTGCATAGACTTTACAAGTTTAGAGCGTGTACACTAAAATTTATGTTTGAAAGATTTGTTCGCCACAAATAAGGTTGTCAGCGTGTGTTATCTAAGGGATCGTTAATTAATTAGAGAAATTGAACGACCGCCGCGTCGCACGGGGACCTATAACTCGCAACCCGCCTCGTATCATAGCTTCGCTCGCCTTTATTTATTTTTACCACTCACGTAAGCAAAATTGAATTCGAATAGGTCGTGGACATGTTCATGCAAAGTGCAACACTTATTATGTACGTTTTGACATTTAAATGTAGTATAATGATGACAACCTACACTCCTGAGTTGTTGTTCATTTATTCAGAGCGGGTGAACGTCTCTACATGCTTACGAATAACTTATAAATATTTATGGATACGTATTATTTTAAGAAGCCTATGACATGATTATCACCTTTTTGAAAATAAGACGTTTATAAAATATTGTTCAAGAGGTTTAAATTAAATGGTTAGATGGTGTTGAATGCCGGCCCCCTCGCCGGTGTCCGTACATTGACGAGGTGTGACAGTGAATACATGTCCTTATCACTACAATTAGCTTCAATGAAAATGCTAATTGTGTTGTTTTGAACGACGAAACATACCGTGTCGTCACTTGTCTTCCAGCTGACATATTACCCCTCTGCGGCACTATAGAGTTACGACCTAAATCATTGTTTACACATTCTGATTATTTGTAGATAGGTAATCTAATTTAATAAGTGACCGAAAAGGTTCTCTATTTTTAACGAGGGGGTTTTTGACACTCTTTAAAAAAAACTTTGATTATTATGTTTATCCGAAAATCAAATATGATCTAAGTACCTAATTAATATTCAACTGATATCATTTGAGCAACATCCTAGTATTTTTATATTTTTTGTGTGATTGAACAGAAGAAGGATCGCCTGTTGATTAGAATAGTGGTAAGTAGGTACTACTACTGTATGTACTGACTCGATATACATCATACTTTTTTATCTTGAAGAAAACTTCTCTTCAATACTTATGAAAAAGTCTACGAAATGACCTTGTGTATGGGGACAAGTTCAATGGTTTTTTTTTCTTAAGCGTTACTGATCCAGGTCACTATAACTGGCCATCATTACGTACCTAAGTGAAATAAATTGAAACAATTATATGCAGGAATAAATCAATTTACTATTATAATTGGTTCGAAGATAAGGATCACTGCCTTCAGATTTCCAAGCTAATCATCAACTGCGTGATTTAAAAAAGTACCAAAACAGTTACATACTTGTATTAACAATCATCAAATTGTAGTTCTAAACACGTATGTACCATAAACAAGGATGAATGGTCACTATGACTAAAACATAAACAGTGATGTATGTACGTTTAGAACTTTCGCAGAGAAACAACAAAATGGCTCAATAAAATGGCGGAGCATAGACAAAACGCTACAATAACATCAGAACGGGAACGAATCGCCAGTTTACGACATGAGCGCAACGACCGACTGCTCTACAAATGAATAAGCCATCTGTTCTAATAGCTGCAATTAAACATGGTCGTCCGAGCCGCCTAGGCCCTTACTACACATTTGGACATAAAAATCGATAAAAACTAGAAGACGAAATGTACGTAATGTATGCAACGCCTTGCAACATTTCAACGCACCAGTCATGTGCAAGCTTATCGTTAAAACGACATGATTGTCCTTATTCAGGCCGATTTCTTCGCTGACGCGTCTCTATGCAAAAAAAAATCTGCATTATCTGACATTGTTATCAAAAGTCGTTGACATCGTTGTGTCTAAGATATTGTAGGTACTAAAGAGGTTTTTTATAAGCCGTCAAGTTGCTCTATATAGGAGAACTCTTATGGGACGGATGCCTGTTTTTTGAGTCCGTTGGCCGCAGACACGCTCAAGTAAACCATTCATATATGGCGAACTGTCATAATTAAACTTAATAATGAGGCTCCATCGATATGTTTTTGTCGATACCGAGAATCATCATAACTTAACGTCAGTTTGATGAGATGAACGCCATCAAGACTGAAATTTAATGATTATACATTAAGTAACGATTTCCATACAATGGTCCTATAGCGAATGACAGGGAAATAGTTGACAGGCACATTATAAATGATTTGCACTTTCTCTTAAATATTGAGGAAAACTTGTCTTTAATGAACATTTCTTCATCAAAGTTAAGCTAGCTATGAATGTTGTAGTTAATTACAAATGAAGTGAACGTGAGAACGGAAAGCGCGTAACACAACTCTCTGTATCCCGAGACGCATGCTCATCATGCGTCTGCGGCAGGCTGTCGTATATTTTTGTGGGCGAACATTCAAAATCACAATGGCGGTTGTGCGGAGTGGCGGTAAGTAAACCCGGTGTCGGTTCGCGTGTGCGGCAGGCCGCGGCAAGCACTGAGCCTCTGCTTGCTGACCCGTAATTGCCAAGTATTTTATTGCACTATCTCAGAAGTTTTATGTCATTCAATCCACGACTCTTAATTGAATAAGCGACATGAAATTTACAACCGTCATACGTTTAACTCGTCCTAGTTAAGAATCTTTGACGTTTTGCGCGCTCTCCTCTGTGTGGCATTCACTTCGGAGTTCCGCTTAATGCGTACAAAAATCAATGGATTTAAACGTTTTACTTAAAACGGCGGTTTTGTTAAAGTAACTTTAAATTAGATTTAACTGACCTTACTGTAACTACTAGCCGCAGTGAAAAATTCCTAATTCAAATTACTTTTTTTCTGAAATCAAGGCGAAATAAATCTTCATGTATTGGCGGTGATCGGAACGAATTACGAATAATTTATGGGTAAGAAAGCAGCCTTGGTTACCTTATGCAAAAATGATATATAAGTACCATTCTATTTACTTAAGATTCATATAAAAACTAGCACACGACTGAGTGATCTATTGCCCACTGCGTAGCCTTAAAGCCTCTCAGCTTGATCACCCGTCATTACTAGATTTGGACTCAATTAATTTTTCACGGAAATTTTTCTGTGTCCCGATGAATAACTTGATGCTATACTTAATAGTAACTTACAAAACCAAACTTGTTAGAATTCCCGTAGTTCTGCATACTTGCCGTAAACATATAAGTAGTAGCTATAATTCAATATTCCGTACTAATCGAGGGACCTGTTGTATGAACCCATATTTGGAACATTTAAGGTCCGAACTAGTCAGTCGCGTTTAATACTCAAATAGAACATGTAACCAGTAAATTCTTCATTTACTGACATTTGTACAGAACCTTAAATCATAAGATAATTTAATCTGTCGTCGGTCCGTCCGTGCAAGAACCACAGTACAGATTTAAACACACTCGATGAGAGTGACACCTTTAATTTGTAGATTAAGAATTTTATTTCTATGATGAGTAGGTATACCTACGTAAAATTAATAACCTACTTTTAATTAAGCCTAAATTAAGGAAACCGTTTCACTACTACGTAGCATAACTACAATTAGTTAAAAACCGCATCAAAAATCTTAACTCTAATAACCTTGATTCCTTGAAGTGCGTACTCACATACGCAATACACGCATACATTGGCATTTGACTTTATATTGCCATGATTTATTTGAAGGGTGTCAGCGACCATCATGATGAAAAATGTCAGCTTCTTATTTATGTGTTCTAATAAGGCCATAAATATTGATTTTAATTGCGCGTCACGAGTCGCCGATGACAGCGCGTAATGGACGTCGCTTGACGTGACCATGTCCCGTGTGAATAAGGGTAATCATATTATGTTATTTTAGTAATAGTTATATAGAAATACATATGTAAAATAAAAATAAAAATAGTTAAAAACCACTAGAAAAACACTTCTGTAAATGGACTACAAAATCATCACAAGACTTTTCCAAACAGCCACGATGTTCCATCATGAAGTTATAGGTCATATCTTCCAGCTTCTTCATCAGGTCGACTGTACTATATTTGGTTTTCTAATGTCATCAGAACTACACACAGCTCTTAATTTTCATAACGCTACGATTAAAGGAAAATGGATAGATTATTTAATCCACATTCCATTACATACCTAGTAAGTTACAGATCGACCTAATAAAAACGTGTTAAATGAATAATAAAATGAAAACAATGATTGCTTAAAAAACACAAACATTCTCGAAGATAGGTACCATTAACAAATTAAAATACCTACTTAATAATATTCACATACACAATACACTGATTCTCTAAAATCCAATTTCGCGCTAAAAGTAAATACTAATACGTCCCAATGTAAAGTATAAGTTGATTCACGAAGGTTCGTACAGGTAGGTATGACATTGTCCCGCCAGCCATCTAATAAAAGGCCACAATGTAAAGGAGCAGCTTGGCCCGGTTCACCCAATTAAAGATGAATCTCCCCGCGGATCATGTGACAACAAGTCCTGATGAAATATAACCAACTTGTCTTCGGCCGACCAATGTGTCTTGATACTTGAAATATTTTTTTAATAAGGATATTTGTTTAGTTTGACAAAAGAAAAGTATGTTTTAAAATAAATAATTTCTGGAGCCAGCCTGATTAAATGTAGCTGATATTGTTCCCCTTAGAACATAAAAATCAAAGAAAAGCAAAAAAATAATAGAATTTATGAGATTTTAGAAAGTTCTGCGGGGAGAAAATATTATGATGATATTAGAATGTTTATAAAAAAATAATGAAGTCCCTATGCTTATCTAAGTCATTTAAAAACGGGGAATGTTACAGATGTCCAATTTATATATTTTCCATTTGCTTATCACTTAAAAGCGCAGCGTAAAAAAATACCAAGTTCTTTTAAAGGCTTAGTACCAAGAATTTTTGTTCCACAAATAAGGATTTGCTAACTTCCAAAATGGGACTGACATACCAACGTAGGCAACATGTATGTTATATATTTCAGTATGAACTATCGTATTTTTATTATAATGAGCATTAAGAGTCACTCCCGCGTCCCAAAAAGGCTGAATATTTGATGGGTCGGCTCATATTTTACTCTCATCCCGTGAGCCGAAAGCAGACATATAAATCAAAGACATGTTTGCAAAGAAGGCGACCGCTCCGCACGTCTCTGTAATTGCCGCAAAAACACACGTTGTGTGATTTTCGAAGACGTTGGCAAATTTCCGAATAATTTTAAAGCCGAAATGCATAGTGCGACAATGTCGTACGTAGCAGAACCGCATTAAGCGTAATGGGTGGCTAATGTGACCATTGATCATGATGGCTCGCCCTACATTTGCTATTCCAAAATTCGAAAGCCCTACGCATGGGCATATACGTATACCTAATTAGTTTAAAGATGTCTTCGTTTGAGACCGTTTGTAGCAGGATAAAGATGCGGTGAAAGCAACAGGTAGGTTATAGTTTGTTGGTCGAGAGCTGATTAGCAAGGCCCTGCGATCTCTCAATGGCACGGAGCTCGTTCTCCGGTGCGTCATAAATTTCCATTGATTGGATTAATCTGATTTGGATGTCAATTTTGTAAGGCAAGTACCTGGCTCTTTATAAGAGAATACAATCATGAGGCCTCTGAGAGTTCGTGTATTCAGATCTCGATACATAACAAATATATTGTATCAACCACGCTAATATACGTCTCGTCGTGTCGTATGCATGTAAATGCTAACATTAAAATACAAAGAAATGCAATGTCATTTAGGAAGATATAAAACAAGTTTTCATTCACGGACACAATGTTGTTAACAAGTATTGTAAATATGATCTACTCAGTTAAATTGATGCAGGTGAGTGTAACTAATAAAAACTGGGTTTTAATCAGGAAGGTGGTGGTGATCGAGTGCTCGCATCCCGTATGCGCACCCGGACACTGCATACTGTGAGCTACCTGTTTGATTGCTTTAGCTTTTCCAGATATTATGACAAGTACAACAAACCACTTTTTACTTCACATATTCATTTGCTAGGTAGAACCGAGCCATAATGTATAGCCGCTCACCATGTTCAATGTTTAAAGGCATTCGCTCATAATCTGTGCATACCGAGCGCTGTAAGGACAGCGGCGCATACTTTGACAGCATTATGATTGAATTATGCAATGTCGGTATCTAGCAGAGCTTTTGATATGGTTTATTGTTAAATTTATATGCATCAGCTGCGTGGCCTCAGTTTCAAACGAGCATATTTCCCACGTCAATTTTGATTGCGATATCATAGTGAGGAATGACATTTGAGTACGTACTAATTTAACCCCACAAGAGCGGCTGCGAGCCGGTGCGCTATCTGTACATAGATACAAAGTCGTGTTTGCAATACAGCAAATTTCTCCTTATATTTCTATGCAGGAAAGTCTATTTTTCAAGCAGTCGCGCAAAGGAGGTAATCACGCAATGCTGGCCTCTTAGCGCTGAGTAAACAAATCTTCGACATTGTATCTGTTCGCCTTAACTCTCTTTATTCAAAGGAACATTGTCAAGAGAAATGTACGATTATTGTAGTGTTTTCTTATGGATTACGTTACGAAAATATATAACTCGCTAAGGAGGGTTTCGCTATCTTTGATTTCATGTTGTTTATCAATGCGAACAGAGCAATAGACATATTCACTCTTGCAGGCCTAATCTATGTCTGCGTTCTACACAAGATCCACGATTACCGCCAAGTTAATAATAAAACCAATGTTTAGACAAAGTGGACTATTGTTAGGTTTGTAATTCATGGACCTGTACATTGTCTTTAAATATCGATGCGTACTCATACTAAAGAAATATTCTGAAGGCAAAATATGAGAATGGAGCAATGGCTCCCAAGACTCCATAGTTCTCACAATCAGCGGCTAACATCTCATGGCTGCGGATGGCCATAAATTTCAACAATCATATAGTTGGTCATCTTTCTTTGTTATCATATTAAAGGGACGGGATTCCATCGACGTAATTATGCAAAAAGCTGGACCGTGGTCGCGGCGGCTGTCCTTTGACAACCGCATCATTATAGTTGACATAAACTAAGATTTATGCGATTGATTTGATAATAAATATGAATTTTCTTCACGAAATTATGTTCATTACGTCGTTGTTTCATCTTTAGCGAAGCTGAATATGAAAAATGCAAATGTCTCATGGCGAATAGCTGCAGCTGTATTTGATGTCAAACGTAACACAAGTGAAGCAGGGAGTCTACCGTCCCTCGAACAAGAGTAAACGAATGCGTAATTCGGTGAACAGTGGTTAAAATTAGCTGGCGATGCGGGCGTCTTTATAGTCCTTAAATTGGCAAAAAATCGAGACAAGCTTCGACTGACACCGATCGCGGAGGCATCAGCGAAACAGGTGTTATCATAAACATACATTTTGCGATAAAAACAAAATAATTTTCATGAGTGGCCGGTAGGCGCGAACTGCCGTTCGTGTCGCCGACACAATGGCGATTTCATAGTTTTTTTTTTGGTTCGTCGTCGGCGTAAAAGCCGACGATATTAAATTTAGTAAGCGGAGAGGTGTCCGAAATCTCACGCAGACGTGCGATCCGCCACACATATTTCCATCTGCACAAAAAGCGGAACTATAGCCATAAATATGTCCAAATAAACATTAGTCGACGACCGACTGAATAAGGTATCGCAGGGTTCCGCTGGTTTTGCAATTAAATATAACACCCAACCTGCTATTTTGTAATTGTATTTTTATCTTTACATCGCGGCCAATGTTATTGTGCTGGGTTACTATAAAACTTACAGCTATAAAATATACAATCAGTTTATAATTGATTTTTTTTATTGTTAGACATAGCTCTATAGTCATAATTCCTCATATTGTGTTGTGACAGTCATCGTCAAATACGTATCATCGTCAAATATACCTACATATGTACTTTTTTGCGTTTGTACATCTCAAAGAATCGTACATAAGACACACCTTAAACGCAAAGATAAGAAGGTGAAAAATCAAAACGGTAATGATGAAGGATCTGTGGGAGCTTGGCATTGTCCGCGCTAACAACGCGCGCAGCGTGTGCGCAGTGTCGATGCGCGGTGCGCGGGCACATCGCCTGTGCTGACAGCCGCGCCGCGCACCCGATAATATGTGTACATATGTAACATTAAACTGCACAAATAAACGAGACTTTCACACTACATGGGTTCAAGAACAAGTTTTTCCATAACACAAAAGACGACACTGAATAGTTATAGCTGCTTCGCGGCCTCGCCGCATAATCCAATAAAACAATCCGCGGAATGTACCGTCAGAACAATATGTGTCATTGCCTATTACAATGTTCCACGAGCTCTCGGCACCACATCAAAATAACGGTACTTACAAGTTGTTTTGATCTGGGTTTGTTTAATTTTTTTATGAATTCCACTTAAAGATGGTATACATACAAATGCAATAACCACAATGGGTAAACTTTGCTTCACAATTAACTACCACTCGTTTGACTATGCAAACTGTATTAATTTATATATATAGATGTCTAATTATTAAAAAATCATCAGCAATTTTAAGGGATTGTGTGATTTTTAGAAAGCTTTTTCTTCAATACTTTTTTACTATCTGTACAAATGAAATTGGCGACTGAATCTCAAAATATATGAATTTGATTCAATGGAAAGGCAAGCGGCTTCTTTCTGTTATTCCAAGGGCTACCACCGGGGCATTCGGCGGACGCATTTTTTATTATTTTTAATATTATGGCCGCATATTCGCGACTTCACCAAAATATTCTTTAATATTTTTGCGTCCACAAATAACATATGATTAATATTAATGCTATGATAACTACGTCGTGACTATGCTTACAATTACTAAGCGATAGTATAACATAGGAACGTTAACTTATTCAAATGTATATTGATTGGCACAGGCTGTGTTTATTTAATTATTTTCGAAATACTTTCCTCTTATTTGAATAATTAGGCAGACAGGTAGTTAATAAAATACAGTTTATTCAATTTGTTGAGGTTTTCAGGGGTGAAATTTCGTACAAGCAAATAGGTTTAGAGTTGTAAGAGAACTATTGTATCTAATACTTTTCTGGCGATAGATAAACATGTGTACAGATTAATCATTATTGTATTCATCAGCATCTAAAAGCAAGATTATCCTCCATAATTTGGTAGTAGCAGTGAACCATATTAAGTTTGTACCCAGAAGAGCACAGTATAAGTATTTAAGCGAGTGTCGCGGATAGCCCTGGGCATCCATTATGCAAGTCGGTAACACATGTAGTAGTCGGCCCGCACCTCCGCGACACCTTTGCAAGACGTTACCATAATTGTCTATACGTACCTACTTATTGTTCAAAAAAGCGATAATAATAAACTCTAATAAATACAATTTACCATTGTATTGCTACCATTTCTGAAATTGTGTTTTTCATTGTCATGCCAGTTCTTGTTATTAATTAATAGGTTGATACTGTTTTTATGTGTTTATTATTTGACGACCTCGATGGCGCAATGGTCACCATGCCGGACTGCCGAACCTGAGGTCCCGAGTTCGATTCCCGGTTCGGTCGACATTTGTGTGATAAGCATGCTTGTTGGCCGTGGTCTGGGTGTTATAATATGTATTTATAAATATGTATATATGTAGCTATATGTAATTTATCAGTTGTGTTAGCACCCATAACACAAGTTAATTAATAACTTACCATGGGGCTAACCGACCGTGTGTGAAAAGGTGTCCCGACATTATTTATTTATTATTATGTCTCTTCCAGACCTCGGGACTATAGAGTCCCGGATTTTTGGGAGGCGAACGTGGGGCCGAAGCCAACACGCTGAAGCCCTTTTGAGACAACTTTAGTGAAATGGTGACACAAAACCGACGATTATCCCTGTATACACTATAGAAATGTACCCAAGGACAATCCCCGGTTCTGTGCTAAACTATTGCTAACTATGGATGAAAACTACTTAGGCTATTGTGATGGGATGCTAATGGACTAGGAATGGGGAAACTACGGGAACTATGGCACCTGCCGATGACAATGTATTAAATACATGTTAAAATGGCAGGTGGAGACTCGCCAACTCACTTACTGGGCCCCCGGGAATCAGTCACTGAAAAGCAACAAGAGGGCAACAGGGACATGAGCGGCTGAGGATACCTCGGCGGACTTTAAACGCAGATCACGCGCTCCCTGTGGGTCCAGCATCACCGGCCCACTCGCCACTTACCACGAGGCACCTACCCTCCGAGCAGGACTAACCTTGCTCTAGCGACTCCACTCTGACCGACCGATGAAGGCAAGCCAAGAGGCGGGAGACCTATCCCCCGTCATGCTTCACTCCGGCAAGCCGGAGGTGGGGGGCAGTATACTCTCCCTGGAGCACTCGGATATATAGCCCCGCGGGGTCGCTACTCCCCGTCATCCGCCTCAGATGCCCTGCGGGGCTTATTATTATTATTTGTATGTCTCTTTATGACCTCGGGACTACAGAGTCCCGGATTTTTGGAAGGCGAACGTGGGGCCGAAGCCAACACGCTGAAGCCCTTTTGAGACAACTTTAATGAAATGGTAACACAAAACCGACGATTATCCCTGTATACACTATAGAAATGTACCCAAGGACAATCCCCGGTTCTGTGCTAAACTATTGCTAACTATGGATGAACTACACAACAGGTTGATAAACATGTTTTATGAAATTCTGCATGTAGACCTGACAGGCTACATAGAGGAAACCTGTAGAATGGGAAGAAACAATAACAAAACCCGACCTATAGTAATTGAACTATTAAGCAAGAAAATGACCAAGTACATTTTAGAGAACGGCAATTATTTCCAAGGCACTGGGTTATATGTGTCCGAATTCCTGAGCAAAGACGAACGGAAATTTAGACATATATTACGCGAAGAAATGATGAAAGCACGGAAAAATGGCCAGTATGCCATAATACGAAACAATAAATTATACATCGACGGCAAACATGTACCAATAAACGAAGAGACATGTCTACACCAGAATACCACATTACCAATAGAAATACATGAACAACAATACGCATCTAATAAATACAAAAACAAAGACACTCAAATTAATACATTTCGGAACTTCCGTAGAACACTTTAAGATACTTTTCCAGAATATACAAAGCATAAATAACAAACTACATCTAATTGAAGCCTTCACCGATGATAACCCGAAATACAACGTGATATGTTTTACTGAGACGTGGTTATCACAAGAAAAAATAGAATGTCTTCACATCGACGGCTACAAAATTGCGGCATCCTACTGCCGAAGCACTCGAGGAGGCGGCGGCGTTTGCATTTTGTTACAGGAATATTTAGAATATAAAGAGATTTGTGATATTAGAGATATGTCTATTGAATATTGTGTAGAAATTTGTGCCATAGAATTACCAAAAGATAATATACTTATTATAACTATTTATTGGAACAGAAGAGAGGAAGAAGTATTTATGTGTCAATTAAAAAAACTTATGTATTTTATAAATAGTAAATACAGTAGACATAACGTAATATTAGGTGGAGACTTGAATATTAATATTTTAGACAACTGTTTAAAAACTAATTTATTTTTAGATTTCATGTTAGAATACAAATTCATGCAACACATAAAAGAGCCAACACGCATTTCACAAACTACCTCTACATGTCTAGACTTGATTTTTACTAATTTTAATACTAAAGACAACTACACTACCGTTGAAGAATTGGGTTTCTCTGATCACAATGCTACTATTTTTCACACGCAATTACAAAACACTAAAAACAATAAACAAGTAACTTGGTACACGAGAAAAAGAATATATAAAGAAGAAAACATCAAAAAATTCAAATCAGAAATTGGTAAACAAAAGTGGCAAGACATAATAACAACAAATAAAAACATTGATGAAAATTACACAAGCTTTAATACAGTATTACAAAACATTTTGAATGCATGTATACCTAAAATAAAAATTAAATTAAAAACAAAATTTAAAAAATATTGGCTGACCAGCGGTATCAAACTAGCTTGTAAAAATAAAAGACTACTCAAAACCATTACGCTAAAAACCAACAACCCTATACTAACACGATACTATAAAAAATACGAAAAAATCTTAAAAAAGACTGTAACAACATCGAAAAAACTACAATATATAAACAAAATGAGTACATCTACTAATAAAGTAAAAACAATGTGGAGTATAATAAACGAAAGGACAAACAAAATAACAAAACAAGACAAAAATAATTTGAAACTACAAATAAATAATAATTTAATAACCGAACCTAAACAGGTAGCTAATATTTTTAATGACTTCTTCGCATCAATAGGCGAAAACACTTGCACTTCTGGCATCGAACCGAAGGGAGCCCCGGTTATTTGTCCCACAGAAAATACCATGTTCCTCAGCCCAGTCGATGGATACGAAATAAACCAAATAATAAAAAACCTACGTAATAAAAAGAGCTGCGGTGTGGACGACCTGCCTCCATTCCTCCTTAAGCTTTGCGCAGACGAACTAACACTACCTTTTTACTTACTAATAAACCAATCTTTTGAAGAAGGAAAATTCCCTAAAGAACTTAAAACAGCTTTGATTAAACCTATACATAAGAAAAACCTAAAAACTGACCCAAACAATTACCGCCCTATTGCCCTACTGCCAACAGCATCTAAAATATTTGAGAAGGCAATGTGTAAAAGAGTTTATTCCTTTTGCGAAAAATACAAAATATTAGACGATTGTCAAAATGGCTTTCGTAAAAACAGATCCACAACATTAGCAGTCTATAAATTTATTCAAGAAGCATTAAATATAATAAATAACAAAAAGTACGCTATAGGTATACTACTGGATATGACCAAGGCATACGACAAAGTGCAATTCGGAATACTTTTAAATAAGTTACACGGAATCGGAATTCGTGGAAATGCATATAAATGGTTCGAATCTTATCTTAAGGATAGAGAGCAGGTTGTCGAGATAGAATTTTTCAACAAAGAAACCAAAGAAATATTACAAATAAGATCCAATTTAAAAGCCATAAATGCTTCCATCCCCCAAGGGAGTGTCATAGGGTGTCTTTTATTCCTCATCTACATTAATGATCTTCCTAAAGCAATAAATGAACCGTGTGTATTGTTCGCAGATGACGTATCGTTACTGACCTCTTATCAAATCAATGAAAATATAATCTACAAACTAAATAGTCTCCTTTCAACTGTTATAAATTGGCTAAAAAACCACAACCTAGAAATAAATTTCACCAAAACCAAACTAATAACCTTCCACCCACACCAAAGAGACCCTATAAAAATTAACTACACGTACGATACAACGAAACTAGAGCAGATTAATAATTTCACTCTCCTAGGACTATCTATAGACGAACACGTAAACTGGAAATCTCATATTCAAAAGATTAGAGCTAAACTTTCAAAATTCGCATACGCCTTACGCGAAATAAAGAGAACCACCAACTTCCAAACGGCACTCGTCGCCTATTATGCATACGCCCAAGCGTGGCTCAGCTATGGCGTCATACTCTGGGGGAACAGCACTGATTCACATACCATATTTACCCTACAAAAGAAACTCATCCGTATATTAACAAATATAGATCAATTAGACAGCTGTAAACCTCATTTTCAGAAACACAAAATATTAACACTTCCTTGTCTATATATTTTAGAAATTTGCAAATTTGTCCGAAAATATCCAGAATTTTATAAAACTCGCGAAGAAATCCAAAGTAAACATAACTTAAGGCATAAAAATAGATTAAATTTACCTACATCCAGACTTAAAATACACTCTTCCGGTCCGTTAGTAAGCTCCATCAAAGTATATAACAATCTACCAAAGAACATAAAAGATGAACCTAAAACCACAATAATTATAAAGAAATTAAAGCAATTCCTCAATGACAAATGTTACTATACAATAAAAGAATACATGGAAGACAAATCCTTTAAAAAATAAAAACTATATAAAAAGTACACGCATATAAGACACAACATAAACACACACACACACATACACACAAACTCACACACCCACTCACACCGACACTCACATGTACACTAATTAATATTATGTTATTAAGTATAATTATAATTTAGTATTAAGCTACTGTTAAACTTCTCCAACTACTTTAAGCTGTGCCCTATTGGGTCCATATTGTATCTAAAACTATAATGTACCACCTATAATGTAACATATGGAATGCTAATAAAGGATTGAGTATTGAGTATTGAGTATTGAAAACTACTTAGGCTATTGTGATGGGATGCTAATGGACTAGGAATGGGGAAACTACGGGAACTATGGCACCTGCCGATGACAATGTATTAAATACATGTTAAAATGGCAGGTGGAGACTCGCCAACTCACTTACTGGGCCCCCGGGAATCAGTCACTGAAAAGCAACAAGAGGGCAACAGGGACATGAGCGGCTGAGAAGGGTGAGGATACCTCGGCGGACTTTAAACGCAGATCACGCGCTCCCTGTGGGTCCAGCATCACCGGCCCACTCGCCACTTACCACGAGGCACCTACCCTCCGAGCAGGACTAACCTTGCTCTAGCGACTCCACTCTGACCGGCCGATGAAGGCAAGCCAAGAGGCGGGAGACCTATCCCCCGTTATGCTTCACTCCGGCAAGCCGGAGGTGGGGGACAGTATACTCTCCCTGGAGCACTCGGATATATAGCCCCGCGGGGTCGCTACTCCCCGTCATCCGCCTCAGATGCCCTGCGGGGCTTATTATTATTATTATTCTTTAGGTATCAATAGATGCTCTTAAATATATCTACTTAGTTATTCATTATAGGTGCTTATACTATTTTAAAATATTATCCAAATAAATAAAGTACATAGGTAGGTACTTACGTAGGTGCAGGTTTCGATTTTCGATTCGATTCGAGATTTCGAGAACTGATATTGGAAGGTATCAAGAAGATTCGGAACTACCCACATACCTAAATAGGTTTTCCTTTATAGCTTTTCTTAATTTTCCAGAATTATTATTTTAGTTTTTAACAACGTTTATATCACATGACTTGCAAGGTTTTAACTTTATGTTCCATGGCCCGTAAGACACGTCAATGAATTAGAAATACTCTGTTCTGTGTGTCTAAGTTGGCCGCCGTGATTTGTCTCCATTATTTTCTCTTTTATTTTCATTCACACGCTCCGTCGAAGTTTGCCCTTTCCTTTTGTCAAACATAAGTTTCTATTGTAAGAACTGTCATTGTTATGCTACCACCTCGGCGTAGCACATAACGCGTTTGTAGGCTTTTCTTTTAGTTCGCGACCAAAATGTCAGATTGATTTTCAGATCACGAAACAGTGTTGGAATTTCGTACGAGCTGATGTTTAACAGTTAATATTTGCATGAGTTTGATTTCTTTCTTTCTTTTACCTCATAATTTCAAGTAATGTGTTTCAGCAGGCATACAAACATGTTCTCCAATTGATACGCGAAGATATGTATTGAGGGTGGTAGGTGCAAAAAAACTGATACAAGATTTGGAATCACTCAAATTGAGAAGGTGTCCATCCATTACATATTATATTGTTAAAAAGTCCTGCAAGTGAAATACTTACAAGATGTTGTCCCCAAAAAAGGACAATTAACGAGATCAATTAACGATTTCTGTGTCGAAGTATTTTCACGGCAGTTCCTTGAATAAAGACGAGCCTCCTCAGAAACAACTCTCGAGCCGCGAGGAGATTCCGGCCGACTGGTGGATTCGAGTGAGATGACTGGTTAATTGCCTTGTACGCAGTGCACGTACCGCCGCTGACATGTCACAAGACGTCTGCCACCGGCAGCGGCGATCCCTCAACGAATTCCAATCGGGAAGAGCGAAAAAGACACGAGCCGAACATGCGCGGATAAAAAGTAGCGGAGCGGGCGCAGCGCTGCGGGAGGCACCGAGCCGCCGCGAGCGCCCCGCTCTCGCCGCGCCCCGCTTTGCTCCTAATGCGCAACTGAATCACGCGATTAAAACGTTCACTACTATGCGATACATCCCATCTTGCCAGGAGTCATTCATGTTTAGTACAAGTTCTTTTTGTATGACATCGATCGGCGGAAACGCTTAGCCGTCCGTTCACAGCCCCTTTATCTAGCTATTTCGTTGCACAAACACTGTTAGTTACATTAACGCCAATTTGCAAACAAAAGCTGGTGTAGTCTTGTACGAACATACGTCATCTTCAAAGTAGGCCGGTATGCGTTTGATGCGAAATGTCCTAGTTCCCAGTATTGTTTCGGTCGATTTAAAGAATCGGCGGCGAAAGGCCGGCCGGCAGGCGCGCGTCGCGACTCACAAAAACAAAGCTGTCTGGTGCGGGGACGCAGCGCAGCTACCGACAAACATTCACAAAGTTCGCGATTGAGCTCCGCGGAGTCATGCCGCCACCTCGCTGCCTAAACCTAATGACGCAAGCATTAGGTACCTGCCTGAATCATTGCGTCCCTTGAACAATGCGCTTGGAGTTCATACAAATTGTATTGTAGTTTTGGAAGTTACTCAAGCTCACAGTACTGACAGCTACTTAAGTAGGTATCTGCGTACGTATAAGTTTTGAGGAATAAAGTAATCGTGTGATCGCGGGAGTCGCACGCGCACCGGCCAGCATAGCAATGGGCATCGTCTGCCGACGCCAGCGTCATACGAATGATGCGATATAACGGATCGACCCGATTATTTCTGTCCATTTCACGACTGTTTAATAGCAATGTTAAACTCGGCGAAAGCAAACATACACGCCCTGTTTATCGAATATTTTACGATCTTCACCGGATTCATTTTAAAATCCTAAGCTTTGTGGAAGCGGCTGAAAGATTGTTTGATTCGAACGCATGTTACTAGTTTTACTATTTCAGATATTTATATTACAGTTAGTCATTTACCATTCTGATTTACCTGCATGTATGTTTATTCAGACACACGTGTTTATAATACACGGATACTTTATTTCAAATAAGATTTACTGTTCAAGAAATAATTTGGCGTTGAAACATCTGGACGAGTTTATCTAGTTCTTTCGTTGCCCGCCCAATAACATCTTTGTGAAATTGTTAATACAGGCTTCAGAGAATTCTTATAACGCACTGAATTTTCCTATATCTATATCGTGTGTCTGTATGTAGTGTGATGACTGCTAACATCAGTTGTGTTTTCATTCAACACGCCGCGATAGTCAAGAGATAGTCCCCTTGTTTGTAAACTTTGATAGATGAACGTGAATAAATAACAATGTAATTATAATTGGGGTACTAATGTGGTTTTTGTGTTAGTGACACCGTCTCGCTTCCGTTCAGGTGACGAGGCCGATAACATCTACTTGCACATAACCGTGGCTACACACTTTGTTACTCTAGTAATGTTATATGTTAATAAATTATCTTGTACTGACGAAACTTTAAATTCAGTCTTCAAATTGTCTAAGTAGCACTAGAGCTGAATTGTTGTTAACTTATATTGTGAAATATAAAAGATATAGGTAAAGTATGTTTAGACTTATTTCTTTTTGAATTAGACAATGTGTAAAAGTAATAGGCATGATGACAGTAATCAAAAATCATTAAAATAATATATTTATTAAATTAAACTTGAAGCTTGGAATATAAAACGCGCATTGTTTTCTTTATTAATAATGTGATTAATATGTATTTTTATAAAATAAAATTACGAAATAAGGCAATCCGCCATGATATCTTGAACACCAATCAGAGCTCGTGACGTCATTTCTCAAAACAACTCGCGCGAAAGCGCGCGAACGTCACATTTCGTTATTGTGAACTTCCACTGCGATCTTTGTTTTTAATTAATTAATTGTTTATAACACGAGTTATGGAGCCCGGATTTATCAAGGCAAACAGCGCTAATTTGCCTAGAATTGATATCATAATGCTGGGAAAGTTTTTGGCATCAAATAAAGATTTTTGTTCAGCTGAATTTAGAAATGTTAAAACTTCCATGTAAGTATACTAGTTTAATTAAAAAACAATGAGAGATGAAACCTAACCTCGAAATAGTTATTTACATTATAAACTATGCTAGAATCTAGAGAACTATGTAATAACTTACATCAAAGTGATCTTCACAAAAATAAAGTTGTACCCTGGGCAATATTGCTTTTGAATCTCGCCTTGCAAGTTTAAGCCACTTGTTTCGTATTTTTTTATTGTGAGGAACGTACACAAATAACTTATCAGGAGTTGTTTTGGATGTGTTCTTACACTGGGGGACCCCACAACACCTATGCCCTTTCGAATTCATATTTAATAACACAAAAAACTTAATTATTGCACGAGCGTTGTTTACTTGCGTCTTGTAATTTCAGTCGTGACGTCACAAGTGACGACATGACACTGACAAGCGTTTTCGCGCCGGATTCAAAGTGGACAGAGAAAAATGCAATTATTTGATAAAAAAACTTCGCATTTTCTTAAAATTAATAATTTTTCATATATATATAGTCCTCCTTATCGTTTTCGATAACGGCGACCTATGGCAAGTTCACCGCCTAGCATGAGCCCTGATGTGACTGGCGAAACCGAGTTTGGATTTAAAGACCCGGTCGCAAGTGCTGCAGAATAACTGACCCGCACTATTGAGAGTATAGTTGTATGAAGGCTTAGGTCTCTCTTTTCGTAACTGGCGCTTTTCGTCTAAAGCCTCGAGTCTTTTTTCTTCGAATAACTTGACGTTTTCATAGATCGTTTTGCGCCAAGATGACCTATTTAAGGCAAGCCTCTCCCAATCTGTAGGGTGGATACCGCACGCTTTCAGATGTCTTTTGAACACGTCCTTGTAGCGAAGATATTGTCCTCCTTGCTTGCGTTTGCCTTCTGCCATCTCGGAATAGAAGATCGCTTTAGGTAGACGGTGGTTGTCCATGCGAAGGACGTGTCCACACCACCTGAGTTGTCGTTGCATTAACAATGCCTCCATTCCATACATATTAGACCGTCGGAGAACCTCCGTGTTGGAAACGCGATCTTGCCATTTTATTCTTAAGATCGACCTCAGACACCTAAGATGGAATGAGTCGAGTTTTTTTACATCTGACTTATATAGGCACCACGTCTCCGCGCCATACATAAGCAGAGGCAACACTAGTGCTTTGTAAACGTTAATTTTAGTTTGCAGCTTTATGTCATGGGATCTCCAGACACGGTCATTGAGTCGTCCAAATGTTGCAGCCGCGTTTGCGATGCGTAGAGGTATCTCTGAAGCTAGGGTGTTATCATTTCTGATATTGCTTCCAAGGTATTTAAAATGAGTTACTTCCTCTAGTGGCTTGCCATCCACTTTTACAGTCTCCTTGTCTAGTTCGTGTCCACGTGACGGTTGTTTGAGGATCTGTGTCTTAGCGATGCTTATGACTAAGCCAAATCTTATGCAGGACTGATGTAATGCATCGACGTATTTTTGCAAATATGTCAGGTTGTCAGACATAAGACACACATCGTCAGCGTAGAGAATTTCGAGGATGGAGATCTTAGTCAGTTTAGTTTTTGCCCTGAACCTTGAAATATCGAAAACGCCCTTATCAGTACGAACATTAAGTTGTATCTGATCATGACAATATTCCAAGGCATCTCTCATAACAACCGAAAAATAGATGGCAAAGAGTGTGGGTGCCATGACGCAGCCCTGTTTTACTCCACTCGTAATCTGGATTTCCTCAGAAAGTTCATTTTCATGCTGGACTTTCGCTTTCATGTCAGTGTGAAAATGACGTATGAGGTTGATGACTTCTTTGGATATCCAGATTTCTGGAGAATAAGCCAGAGAGCATCACGTGGAACTCTATCAAATGCTTTCTCTAGATCGACAAAACACATGTAGAGAGGCTTTTGGTGTTCCAAGCTTTTCTCCTGAAGTTGCCTTACGACGGAGATGGCGTCGATAGTACCTCTGGCTGGGCGGAAGCCACATTGACTCTCAGGCAGGTAATCCTCCGCTAAGCTACTGAGACGACTGTTAATAATATGTGCTAAGATTTTGCCGGCACTAGAAAGAAGTGATATGCCCCTATATGAGCTGCAGTCGGAGACATCTCCTTTCCCTTTATATAGCTTGCAGATCACCGCATCCTTCCAATCCTGTGGGACTTCTTCGGTCTCCCAGACCCTTAGGACAAGATGAAATAGTCTTTGTACGATGTTTTTCCCACTGTATTTGTAGACTTCCGATGGTAACTGATCCAAGCCAGGTGTTTTTGAGTTTTTGAGCCGTTTTATTGCCTTAACAAACTCTTCAAAAGTAGGTGGATTCTCTAGTTGTTGGCAGACAGGCATTTCTTTAAGATTGCTGATATATGACAAGTCAGCTCTGAGCGCATCGGGATTCAAAACATCATTGAAATGTTCTGCCCATCGCATTATTACATCGGCTTTCGATGTAACTCGGTTCTGCTTGTCTTTTGTATACATTGGTGCTATTTTTCTTGCCCGTGGACCGAAAATAGCTCAAAGAATCTGCCAGTCTGGTGAGTGTCAGCGTAGTGCTACAATTCAGTAGCTTTCTCTGTCCACCACTTGTTTTTCAGCTCACGAACTTTACCCTTCAATCTCTGTGAAGCGTCCCTAGTGCTGCACGTGTCCGTCTGCTTTGAATTTAGTTGATGCCTGTGTTGCTCAACTAGCGTTCTTATTTCTATGTCGGATTCGTCAAACCAGTCTTGGTTCCTTTTCTGAGGTTTTCCTATAACTTCCTGTGCACAGCCATGCAGGTGTTTGGCATAGGCTCTCCATTCTCCATCTATATCACTAAGTTCAGCATCCGGAGCACTCGCAGCAAATTTTAAATCTAACGCTTTGCCTAAATCGGGTGAGGTGATAAGATTCGCGAAGGCCAGCTTGGAAGGAATTTTGTTTGGAGCTCGTCGTGGTGCTTTCAGTTGCAGATACATCTTTGATCGAATAAGGCGGTGATCAGTCCAGCCAACGGCGCCACGCATTTTTCATATAAAATAGACGTATACCTACATCATACAAAGGAATTTAAAAATTTGTCATCATGCCTATTATTGACAAAGCGAATTTATCTACTCGTATTAACTACTTCCTATCTCTTTTGTTATTTAATTTTAATTGTCTTTCAAATCTAATTCGATTTTTTTGCATCTGATTAGAATCTAGGTTCTTTCGAAGTTGTGTAACCTTGTTAAAACTGCTGGAAACTCAATCAAGGTATGCTAAGTATTTTATTTTGTAACGAAAATTAAATAATGAGAACACAGAGGATTGTTGCAGTATGATGCCTTTTTATATAAACCGTTAATTGTTTAAATGTTGGTCATGACAGTTTAGTTTAAAAATCTTTTACGCCTAATGAGTACTTTCAGCTAGAGTACCTAAATTCTTGCCAAACTTAGTTACTGCACAGCATTTTTAAACGGTTTTATTTATTAAAGGGTTTTATTTAGCTCACCCTGTTTGTTTTATTCTTTCTTGGGTCAAATTTAGTAATTCAAATTTAAGTATCTTCCTGTTGTCAGATTGATCTGAAATTTGGTACACACCTTGAATTCCGATGACAATACAATATAGTAATATCAATAACATTGTAAATCCAAGATGGCCGCCGGTACAAAATGGCGGATTACATATTTTTTCCACAACCCCCTCAATATGGGTATCAAATGAAAGGGCTAGTCAAGTAGAATACTGTCAGCAACCCCAGCGGGGCCCAACAAGGCCAAGGCCTACCTGGGCTGGGGGATTGTTCGAAAGAGTTACCGTGGTCTTGGTATATAAAAGGCCTACGACGAAACACAACGGTTTTTTAGTCAGTAAGAGTTTGGCACTCTCTCACCGCTGCTGACCCATATATAGAATGAGGAATATTCGGTATTTTCATTAAATACTAAAAACTAGAAAATAAAAAATCGGTAAAAAAACTTTTAAGTTAAACGGTTTTATCTTATGTGCACTGAAAACTAGAAAATAAAAAAAAAACTGTTACTTACCTTAAACCTACGTAGGTGGTCCCGGTCATATTAGACTAAAATAAAAACGTGGGGCCCTCTGAAATCCTACCTGAAAGCATATCTTTATACTTTGGTAGATCGTGAGCTCGGCGTTCGCTGGTGAAGCCGCTACGGCTAATTATTGATTGTCAAAATCTCCAGTTACGATTATAGTAAGTCAATGCAATCCACACCTATTATACCTCTAGAAGAAAGTATTACAGCAATAGTTAGGTAATAGGCCCCACGTTTTTATTTTAGTCTAATATGACCGGGACCACCTACGTAGGTTTAAGGTAAGTAACAGTTTTTTTTTTATTTTCTAGTTTTAAATGTTCTAACTCATCCAAAATTTTTGATGATTACGATATACTTGAACTTATAAAATATTCTTAGAACAAAAACAATTAAGGCTCATAGAATTGTATACCATCAAACTATAATTAGATAGGTACATTTAAATTAATTCCATTTTTACTGTCACCTACGCCTTTAGTTAATCTATTACCACTTAAAACGTGGTCACCTAACAGGACTATTGGATGTTTAATTGCATGTTTTCCACAATATTCCTGGACTTCACTAACACGTTTACATCAATACATCCAATTAGAATTTAAATGATTACTTAGAGCTTCAAGTACAAGCTTACATGGGAAAGGACAAAACGTCATTCATGCAGTATGCGCACCTCTATGCATATTCAAATACTTATTGCAATTGTACTAATCAGTACGGTTCCAGAAATTTGGAGTAGGAGCTATGGCGTTACAAAAATGTTAGGAAACTTATCCATAAAGATGACTATCACGCGAACACATATAATTACGTGTGACACCGCCATAAATTCATTGTATTCATAATAATACATAATTATCATCGCGATAGATTATGAGACCGTCCTGATTAAATTTTATGAATAATTTACTTTTGCTCCGGAAATCCTAACAATTGTCTGTCGTCCGTTTCACAAAGGCCGCTTTTGTTATTTTTTCCTGATATTATTAAAAAATATGCAAATCGATCGTGCCGCGACAGGATGTTCATTTTAGTAATAATGTCGATGTATTTGCATGTAAATTACGCCCGTATCCGCGGCTGTTACAATTACAAATTGTAGCTCAATCTGCATCGTCATAGTTGTAAACAAACTGCATCACATTCAATTATAATACACATTACTCTTTTCCGTCAAATTAGAACTGCCGCTACAAAATTAAAGAGGCTTATTTGATCATAAAACCAACAAAATAAAAGAAAATTTTGTGTAAATAAAATCTAATTGGCTCCATTAACTTGACAAGGTAAACAATACATTGAAAAACTATAAAATAAAATTATACGGCGTTCGTATAAAACTATTTTGTTATTATATTAATTTACATAATTACAACGTTTCGGCATTCAAGCTTGTAAACTGAGTGGCTCAAAGTTCCGCTACCGGCCGACAGATGGCGCTACCAGTGTGTTAACAAACCACGCGAAGTTATTTCAGCTTACAGTAGTTTCAGTATTAGTGAAGCAAGGTTTCATTCCGAAAGTACTTTTATACAAATTCGGAGAAACTATGTTTGCAAAAAATCCTTTCTATAACTGATGAGTTTAATAATTAGCGATTTCAAAATCAAGTGAAGAGGAAAACTGTTTAAAGAATCGTGTTCGAAGTTCGGTGGAAAACTGTGTGTTCGGCTAAGTGTTGCCTGTGACGAGTGCGGTGCAAGTAGTGCAGTGTTGCAGAGTGCATCGTTCAAGGCGGGAGGTCAGCGCGGCAGGCTGCACCGCACGCCCCCGGCCCGCCCCACGCCCCCGCCCCGCGCCCGCCGCGCCCCGCGCTCCAAGACCTCACTTGTTTTGATGTAAGGTGTCCAGTGGCCACTATGCAAAACTCTTGCGAGAGAGGTGGCGAGTTCGCTGTCCTTGTCGCTATACTAAGGTAAGATAAAGTTTTGAATTCGCACGCTTCAACTGATCTTTTTATCTTGAAATCCGTTAGTTTGGGTAAGTGATGTTTTTCCTTTTGTCTCTCGATCAACTTGTTACATTGATATCGATGAACGATTTTGTTCTGATATTTGGGTGAAACTTTCATTTCCCATGAAGTTTTTGCACTTGTGCAATTCCTGATAAAGCTAAAACAAATCATACTAAAAGTACTTAGTAAAGTTTGATCACCAGCCTAATACTTAAATAAGTTGAACATACCTACATAGTTACAAGTAAAGCTAATATAAGCTATTAAAAATATGATGTCTTGATTTTCAGTAGGAACCTATGAATACATACAGTAGCTTTCAGTGTTTTAAGAGTTGTACAAGTATTTTCTTTTTTCCTCCTTGAAAATCTTAAGATCTTCCTGTTGAAAGATTTGTTTTTACCGTAAAATGATTCAGTTTAATCTTCACCATTTCTAAATAAGATTGATCTACTAATATTGTTTGGCTGCAAGCTATATTTTGAAAGCTTTGGAAGTGAAAAATTGTTATTTAAAAACTAAGTAATAGGTGTTTACTTTCGTCACATTGTAAACAATGTTAGGTACCAATGTACTTAAAATATCAGACTATCTACTGTTCATATTCAGAAAAAAAGGACGCAATACTTAGATTGAGACGCGACTATCAAGCCCACAGGGCCCACTACATTTCACACTTTCAAAATATTTAGTAAATTTTTTTCACGGTTGCAGAAACTAACCAAACGTAAGCATTAACCAAATAAAAAGGTACGCATAGCACGTGCTATTTGTACAGAAGCTAAACCGACCCGGCACGTGTGCCTTTTTGCTATTGTTACGGTTTCTAAATTTCCAAATTTCATCCAAAATAACCGTAATATCAAAACCGTTAACGGTGACGTGATCTGCCTTCGGAGTTATCGGTTTATCTGCCATGCTGTACTGGGTCTCATTCCGTCACGTTTGCTTAAAAACTACGTTACTACAGCAAACACGGATTCTAATGTAACGCTTTTATTTTGGAATTTTTTCTCAGTAACCAATGAGGTTGGTTGCAACTTTATTTTGAATCCTACTAATATTATAAACGCGAAAGTTTGTATGTATGGATGTATGGATGTTTGTTACTCTTTCACGCAAAAACTACTGAATGGATTTTAATGAAACTTTACAATAATATAGCTTATACATCAGAATAACACATAGGCTACAATTTGTAAACATATTGTTCGAAATACTAAACCTGCGCAGACGAAGTCGCGGGCACCAGCTAGTAAGTAAATAAATATGTATTTCTTACTAGAAACATACTTAGGTACTAACATACTCAGAGCCTTCCTGAACATACTGAGGTAATAGTTAGGTCTAAATTATATAATGATTGTTCAAGCAAGCCTACTTAAATGTTAGTTCCTGACAATGACTGTCTCGAGGATAAGAAAACCTGCAACCACTTGATTAGCAAACATCTTCATACACCAAAACACATTAAAACTCTTTATGTTTTAGACGTGGCTGGATAAAATTCTAAACCAAAACGTTGTGGATACTTCAGCCTTCAGATCAGATATTCAAAAAATTTACATGTAGGTATCCACCTTCGTCCGGCGTTTCTTCAAGAGAAATCAGTGCCGTAAAATGCCCCAAGAATTTGCCCAAAGAACACCATAAACGTATCATGTCCGACCCTTATATACACATGTAAGTATGTTTAAGTATTGTAATGACATTTAAAGAATGAATTAAATATTTACACGACACGACATTGTATTGTTTTATCACTGACAGCGGAACTCGATTGTCACCGCAAAATCCTGGAACGGCTTTGAACAAAACCAGTTTTGATGCAAAAAATGAGTTAATTGATTTCGTTAGTTTAGTCATACTAATTTGCTGATTAATATTAAACAACCGCCATATACGTGCCGATGTTGCAGATGGCCGGTAACTACTTGTTTTACATCAGGGAAATTTTATGGTTTTGAATGCGTTTCGTTAAAGCCGTCGGTAGCGAGGCGTCCTAACAATTTGTTGATGCTTATGCCAAAGTATTTGGTGACTGAGATGAGGTGGAATACTACACAGATGAATGTAACTTTGACTTGTAGTTTAACCTTAGAAAGATAATCATTTTGTACTACGGAAAAGATAATCATGCGTAAAATTGACGCGTGTAATTCAATTAGCTGTAGCTCTAGGTTTATTAGTTTATTTAAATAAATTATATTTTATTGTAAATACACATATATTCTAATAATTAAAACTGCAGATATTTTTTTTACTTATTTATTTATATTAAAAAAACAACAAAAATCTAAACGTCTTCTATAAATCAATGAAATTATATAACACTTACTCTTTCAAGTGATAACTAATTTATTATTCTAATAATCAGTCTGTTTTTTAGGAAAATATCAAGAATTAGCTTATCTTATAATATAGGAACATAAATTTATATAAAAGTAAGTTACAAACAGCTTTGGCACATATCAACGTTATGCTCACGACATATCACTTTCTTATACATTTTTTGCAGGACGCACTTGCTTTTCGCCTTTTTTAGAAGGGCAATAGGAACAATAAATTCGTTTTTTCGCTGCTGGCCCACAATCATTGTCTTCGGGTGTTTCAGGCACCTCATTTGGTAGTATATTAGAGATATTATCTCGCAAATATCTCTGCAAAGTAGGGGCGTCTAAATCACGATAAAGATAATCATGAGTAATTTTGACTCACGCGGTCGTTATATTTCAAAATTGGTGGCACTTACCTTATTGACACGTACGCCATACGGTTACTCCCAGCGACGAATGAAATGTCATAAACGCACAGCTATGAATTCGCGCTAGTTCGAAAGAAATAGCAATTAAAAAAAAAATGCATGCGTAAACTATGTTTCACCCTAGAAAGATAATCTGCGTAAAGATTATCTTTCTAGGGTGAAACATAGTACATTGATACAAAATAGGTTTGGTTTGCCTTCTGTTTAAATAGATGCTTATCACGTACCTGTAACAACACATTTTTTTAATTGCTCTAGTTATTGCAATTTTGATATCGGTGGTTTTTTTAACATTCCACGCGTCTCCATTTTTGTTTGTTCACTATGAAATAGGAGCACAGAGGTAAAGGCGCGGTTCCACCGCAGTGCACGCTGTGCACGGACACGCGGCGCATTTTAGCTGCGTGTATTCATTTGTTTGACAACGTGGGTCTACATTTCCACTGAAGTACACGAATATGACCCACGACTATGTATAGCGTGGCACGGCGCACGGGTAGACCCACGCTGACAGCGTTGAGCTACGTAACCGCTTACAACAACTGCTCTGCGATAACCGAGCTGTACATAGTCGTGGGTCTTATTCGAGTACTCCAGTGGAAACGTAGACCCACGTTGACAGCGTTGAGCTATGTAACCGCCTATTTGAGCAAGCCACGCGTGTATCAATGACGTCAATTCATGCGTAGCCTCTCCGTGGGTTGCAGTGGACACAACCACATACATTTTCTTACAAAGCGAAGCTTAATACACGTGCGTAGCCTCTCCGTGCACCGCGGTGGAGCCGCGCCTTAATAAAAACTCTAAAAACAAATCCTAACGAACTTCGACTACTCGGCCCTTTTTATTTCATTCAAAACCATGGACTGATATGACTGATTCAGGACTGGATACAATCGTTTTCATCACATTGCAATTAGAGAATAATTCTTAATAAGTACAACCAGTTACTAACAAGTGGATACAAAATATTGTGTAAACCGCAACAGGTAAAAAGCCGGTAAAGTTTCTACGTACGCGGTGCACTTTTTACAAGAGATTGTAATATTTAATTCAAGTACAATGTCGATTTATGATCGTGGTGGGAATATCTATACAGTATGTACAACAGTAATTTAATAAACAAGAAAAGCCAGTGTAGAATTGTTAGTTTTTACTAAAGAGGAGATGAGCGCGCAGCGAACCCCGCGGGTGGCGCAAGCCGCGGGCGAGTCCATGTTTCATAATTAGCTCTGTTATGAATTTTATAAATGTTTCATGCGCACTACATGGGTAGCCGACAATTAATTAACTCCTGCACAGTGCTTACATTAATTAGCCGAGAGACATGTCATGTTTGTTCGTCATACATTATACATACACGGCCGCGTTCTCTTGGAAAATTTATTAATATTACGTTACCTTTCAATAATTCAAACTGAATTGTCTTCATACTACATTGTATTTCTAAATAATTGCTAATTGGACCACCCCTGTTGTATTTCGCCGGTATCGATTTCTTAACTAATTAATGTGTATGATTATTTTTTTGATAGTGTTTTTTGTATGTGTATATTGGACTGTCTACAAAATTCATTACGTCCTACTATTATTAAGTTTTTATGATACAAATTTGTGATTAAAATCGGAGACAGGTAGTAGAATCGTAGAATCTGCTCCAACCGTAGCTATTTATGTAACTGGTTAGGTATAATAATATTGCCAACTGCCGTTGTAACAATACGGACATGAATCTTCACTTGATTACTTCCTTTCAGTTCACCCAGTAATGAACAATAAATATCTAATCCTAATTTAGAGTGCAGTTGCCATTTCACCCTCTCCCCTTCGCGCAGAACACAGTAAATGAGTTTCCTTATAACAATGATATCATTCCTATATCTAAGTATTTAAGCCATACAGCTAGTAATTTCTCATTTAGCTTCAGAAAGGGTCTGATCTTCATCTTATTTCATTTCAAAATAACCTATATTGGTCCTATAGCTGGAATTTAATATCTTTCGTACAAAACAAAAATAATGCCTTAGCACAATATTTATTTTATCCGATTTATATTGCACTCCAATAAATGGCCGACATTAATAATCAAAGTGGAATATTTCATTAAGACAGTAGAGACCACTAAGTTTTACAACTTAATTGCTTTCGCAAACTATAACAGGATCAGTTTTTATGATACACCCACAAAGGCGCCCCGAGAATTTCGACTCTAATCATTCATATTATTTATTTTTTGTGTCATAATTCCTCACGATGAGGAATGGGTCCCGATCGACTCGATAGTTTTATTCATTTTATGAAGACAAAGTTATGAGTCGGCGATATTGCTGAACTTTCTACGAAATGATCTCTGTATAAATCAGAGAACAACGTCGGTTGGGGACGAATGAATATTGTCGGTAGGTACTAAACATTCTAATCATCCTACTGTAATCTAGAGAGTATTTGTCGAACGGCATGGAATATTGCGAATGTCAGGAATAAGCCGCGCCGCACAATGGGCTGCGGAGTGATAAGGCGAGCGACTGGCGCTGCCCGCGGTGCGCGACCCGCCGATTGTCCGACCATCGGTAATTTTCCCATGATCGAGAATGTAGCTTTACGATACCCCTACATTGACTACACTCGAAAAACTATTTTTAAGTATAATATATCATTTGCAAGTTCAAAGTACCCCGGCTATTAGCTATCATAATGCGCAGCCCGGCCTCACACAACAACCCTTGTATTGAACGAGTCGAGTAATTAAAGAGGCATTGTATAAAGGATAAAAGCTTTTCAAATACCGTCTAGATGAATTAGGGATACGAATTCCTAAAAACAATTGAAGCAGTCGATAAAGTTAGCCTTCTACTTAGCAATTAAAAAAGTAAAACAAGAATGTTTTGTTTCCAGATAATAAAGCTTCGGACAGAGAGTATAAAGTTCAAAATGGTATTACGATTTACATCCTTCGAGAAAAATAACCTTGTTCGGAAGTGAGAAAGCTTTCCACCTATTCACTGAAAATAAAATGTAAAAAACTGGATGTTTTAAAGAAAATTAAAAACAAGGAAGTTTTGCCGATTGCGCCTGGTACCTAATCTACTCCGTGTAAAGAAGAAATTAACACAACTTTCTTGGATATTTATTACGCTACTTTTATTACTTTACTTTTACGAGGCTGAAATTTAAACAGAAAAGTACTTACCTATTGTGCCTGCTAATGTTTCAAATTAATGATTGAGAATAAATAAACATTGAGTAAGTCTGGCTATTTTTGTTTGTTTTGACAACCGATCAGTGTGTACTTATTCTTACTATGTTGCTGTTGCTACATAAAGTTTTTATAGATATCTTTAGAGATTTAATATCTACAAATAATTTTTGTATTTAAGTGTTAAAATTAATTAAATGTAGGCATTAAAAATAGTTTTCATGTATTTGCAAGATAAATTATATGTAATTTTTACCACGTATAATTATGTTATTTCTTATAAATTAAACCAAAATTACGTAAATTATTAAAATACCATATTTTTTGTGGCCAACGGGTACCTACGTAGTTCCAAGTGATTTCACGCACATACGCATAACTTAAGTTTTGTTTCCCAGTATCGGTCCATGTAAACCATTAATTAATTAAGTACTATGCACACAACTCGATAGAAACACGTTTGTCCGCTAGTAAAATTTTAATATACTCTAATCAGGTGTCAAGCTATGCTGCCCATTTTCCAAACTCTTGAACACTTTCATAAATACTTACACAAATTATGATAATAAAGTAAATAAATTAAGTAAATCAATATGATTGTAGCTGGTCAATAAAATAGACTTGGGGACCCCCCACGATGGTAAACTCGGTTAGCTTGAACGAGTTGTAGGAGAGCTCGCAAAACCTTACTACCGCTCAGCCGTCATCGAGTATAATAACTGTAGCTAAATTCTTCATTATGACTTATTTACATTTTTATAAGTTGATATCAAGTCATAAAGGAGTGTTAAGTTCCCGGCTTATTGCCAACTTCCGTTAGCTATAAGTTCCCCGTCGCCGCTTGCTATCCAATAGTCACGAATGATTCGCCACGGAAACTTGATTTGTGTTACAACTTCAAAACTTATTCAACACTTGAGCCGTGATAATAAACAGATCTAAATTGCAGCGCTAAGTTTAGAAACATAAACATCTGTTCGTGATTGTATTGTGTCGAATCTACGACCTTTTTCCTTTCCAGTTATAAAGTATAGATTGTTATCGATAAAGTTATTTCAATATACTGCACATTTAAAAGGATTGTCGTTATGGAACCGTGTCGACATTTCTGATTATTTATCAAGCTACGAGGCCCATAAAACTTAAAATGCCTTTAAAAATCAGATTATAAAACAAGTTCTTTGTTTCTGTGTTAAAAATTCGTGATGACGGTCCTTTGAAAGGCTATAATGAGTATTGATTTAAATTACGTGGATTAAAAAATCTGGGAAAAATTATAACGAGAGGATGCCGCCATCTGTTTGCCTATACGATGATAATAACGTGGACCTTGCCTCGACGTAACCTGTGAACACACGTGCTTTCTCAGTTTGGGTCTACAATGACCTCATCGTTATTACGTCAATATTTAATACAAGTGAGTTGAGGCCCTATATAGATATAAAAGAACATTTATTATACTCTTTATAAAGACTGTGCTGTAAAATTATTAACCTGCCTGATCTTCAATTTAGTCTTAAATTATCGTGTTCTTATATTAAGAGAAAAACAATAACAGTTCAAAATATTTATAGCACAATTAAAACAGTCCTTATTTTATCCATTCCACATTAATCCTCGCGTTAATTTTTTTAAGAATAATGAACCAGACATTTTTATAACAAAGGTCCTTGGCCGTGCATCTTGATCTTAATGTTATCTCTAATAGGTCAATAAATAAGGAGCAACGTGCGAGCTTCGGCGGAGCGGACGCGGGCGCGGGGACGCGACACGTACCAGCGGCTTATTAAAATATAAAATAATGAAAACGACCGCAGCTCATATGACACTGTGTTTTATATTCATATTATTTAATCGTCGATGCGAGTTCTTGAATTCCTACATCTGAATAAGGACTGCCTACATACAGAGCAACTCAGCTCTTGGGTCCATTGCGAAAAAATGTTCTATGAATAGGTACATACTGTAAATTGTGCATAACTACAATTTGTAACTTCAAGAAATAAAACGTTTTAGGGATATTCACACAACAACTCGAAGTATCTGCATTTTCTTATTTTAAAATGAATGCAAACAACCTTCAAAGGAATTATAATAAAAGGCAATATAAAGTTAGGTTTTATGATAGGACAATCTGGCTTATGAATGAAATGTAAACAGCCGCAATGAAATGATATAAATGATGCGCGGTGGTACGGCGTACAATCAGTCGGCGGCATCTAGCGGCCAGCCGGGTCCGTCCGCTTTATGATGTTACACTCTTTTATTTAGATATTTGTACGGATCCCCTCATTTTTATTCACCCGAAAACATTATTATGCATAAATAAGTACTCTTTTATTTTATTCCCATCGTTATTTCAATACGTTAAGTTTCAAAGTTGGCTTCGTCACCTCTTGTGCGTGCGCCCGCCGCCCGAGATGTGGCGACAATATTTAACAGATAACGAGATAAGCCTCTTTTTAAAGAGGTTTGATGTAACTTGATACTCAGCTATATCTATTATTTTATGCTTTATGGATAGGATGTGTGTTTAAAGTTGAATATTAATTGACGTTTGTGCTTGTTGGTGTTTTATTTGGAGATAAATATCCATATGAGCTGAATTGACTTTTGGCACCCAAGCAGCTATGTGGGTTTTGTTATTGATATCTGAACATTATTTTTTGTAATAGGGAGTGACAAGAGGAGTTAGGATACATTAGTCGTAGTGCTGTAAGGTGTCAGGCAGTAGCGGGGGTCGAGCATAACAATTAGTTGTGAGGACGCGGAGCTTGCGAGCCAGGCCGGGCGAGCGGACGGTAGCGCGCCCCGCTGGGCCCCCCGGCGTGCCACGCGCCCGCCGGCCCCAGCAACGCGACAACATGTCTAATATTTAATATCTTAATAACCGATTAGGGTGTGTTTAGTATGCACTTTGAATAATTATACACGTCGTTTTAACAAATTGAGCTCTGATTATGTAGCACACAAATTAAATGTGACAACGCTGTCCGCTCGCAGTGGGACGCCGCCGAAGCTGCAAGTTGCGAAACGTCACTCACATTCATGAAGAGGTCAGCACTTTATTTAACTTACTACTACACTGTTATCAGAATCGATTAAAACCATAATTTAATTTCATATTTGATTTAGTTACTTACCTACGTGTTTAGGAGCCTATCATTTTTTATTTTAGCACAATGGTACCTAATTAAAAGTTGTCCAAGATTGAAACCATGATGTGACCTCCGTCTAATGACAAATGGTATTCGTAAGGGGTCGTTAATGGCTGGAAAGTTCAACATTGGCGTCGACGACGGTGTGAACGCGAGGCGGCGCGGGCGCGGGCGGCATACGCCGGTTATTGAGAGCGATTTGGGCAAGCAGTCTCAATACAAGTACATGCGACTGATTTACGAGACGAGCGTGTGCCCTTTGTGCTCCAGCTGACTAATGGACGGACGCTCACGGACATTTATGTAGATTGATTGTATGAATTTTATTCACAATGTTAATACAGTAACAGATTTAGATGTCATTTAGAAATGGCGCTCTAAAGTTGTGCAATTTAGGCCGTGAATAATGGATGACGAATGGTTAGTTTCTATACTGGCTCGTGCCGCACGCGGCGAGGTGGGGCTCTTATTGTGAAGGTTGCCCTAAACGCACAAACACGATATGTGGACCGCTCTTAATGTACCTACCTTTGTACCCACCTATTTATATTATGGCAACATCACTTTGATTCCGCTGCAGCATTTGGATATACGAATTAACGCCTGATAAAAATCAACAAGATCGGCTAAGTTGACGACAGCGAATGTTAATCCGGTTAATTTCTATGAAATTTAATACCAATATTAAATTAAGTAAGGAATTATACAAGTAGGTACCTACATATATATGAACACGTAAACACTTATGTTTAAACAGCCTGTTTAGTGTAAGTCGATTGACACAGATTGAGGGTCATACATTTATTCCTTGCACTGTATAGTCGGTTACATCTTAGGATCATAAGTAATATCTTGCAGCTGCATCGTAAAAAATGTGTTTCCCAAAAATACTTTGTCCTGCCACACAAAAAGTATAATTTAAAAAGTTATTAAAGCGAGCGAAATAAAAAGAAGTTTCGATGCATTCCTGATATTTAAGGGCATAATATTTTAATATCTATCTATACGGCATAAAAAATATCAAACATTTAGTTACGGCTGGAAGAAAAAGGACAACATGAGAAGGACTTGCATCGTCATCCTATCGACACGGATCAAACGTTGTTAATCAAAAATTTTAATGACCATAGTTCAGAAAATAATAACTTTCCTACAGCTACCGATACACATACTGCGACTAACTGTCCTTGATACTTGCCTTACGATATTTACGTATGTTAATTAGTAAATATAGGTATATCAGCTATGTATTATAAAACCATGAAGTTTTTAATTCTTCCCAGATGACGTATTTTATAGCTGTTAATGATAAGAAAATCATGAATTCTCTCAGAGACGCTTCCGATATCTTGTGCTAGGTAACTACCTAATTTAGAAACTTACTATGAAAGGTGTGTCTATTTAAGATACCTATACATTTTCAATAGAAGGATTAAAATTATAATGGAACCTTAATGGGATATTTAGAAAATAAAAATGAGAATTCTTCTTATTAAGACAACTGAAAGGATCAAGATTGTTGAAGGAGTGTAGTAATGGTCACGCGCAGTAGCGCTACGAGACAACTCGGCATTTAAGCTCATTGTGCTCAACTTATTGAGTGTATTCGATCCGTCCGTCAAATTGTCACCGGCGCGATACGTGCCCTGCACTGCCAGCCTTCTGTCGAAGCCCGTCTTTCTCAGAAAACGCATTTCAGGTCTTGTAACCTCCGATAAAGAAAAAAATGTGATGTGATTCAAACTGCCAACCGAGCTAACTGTGAAACACAAAAACAAAGAATCCCCTTTATTGCTGTGAAGTATGGCATGTAGAATTAAACATGTGATAAAAATTGCAATGAACGACTAGCCTTATTTATTCACAGTCACCATAAACGATACGGTATGTGGTACCGTCACAATGAAAATTTTAAATGCTTACTTTATATACAAGATCCACTTAATAATAATAATTTCTCGATTTGCACTCATGTGGCGTCATAACAACAGCAAAACGATTTGTTCGACACGATTTATTATGCCGGTTTTAATTGTAAATTATCAGGTATCGATAGCTTAAGAGCAAAATTATAATTGCTTGTTCACTATGGATAATACAATTCAGAAAGTTGACACGAGAAAGACGTTCTTATTGTGTTATCTTAAAGTTATTTATCGTTTGTAAAGATTTTTAAGAATGGTTTATGAGTGAAGCGCGGGATGCCCAGTAGCGCGGTGTAATCGATTAGTCACGGATGAGTATCGCCTGCCGTTCGATTATATGTCGACGGTTAAATTAAAGATTAAACTTGTCTGAGACAATACCACCTACATCTTTTTTATTTTATTTGTGCAACTAAATAGGTTTTTACTACATGGTTATTACTTAGAAGTAAATGAAGAACTTGTAATGTAGATAATGTTGGTGCTGCGCATTATATGAGGTGTCCACTAACTACCATAAAGTACGTGACGATGATGACCAAAATCGATCTCAAATAGTGAACCTGTTTGAACGGAATATCATCACGCAGCGGGATCGTTGCGCTATCGCACTATCAACACTGTTAAAAAAAATGATGGTCACGTACCCCACGAATTATATGGACGAAACCAATCGACCACTTCAAAAATTATAAAAACTTACCCATCTAAGCTAAAACGAAAATCTAAATTGATGCGATGGTGAGATGTTTTTGTGTTTTCAAAACTTATCTGCCTATTATCCAATCACTGAATGTTCAAATTAAGCACGCTTTACGCAGTTAGTAGAATTTGGAGGGCATGACGGAGCAATATTTAATAGAAGTGAAGAAGACGTATTGTTTGGCAGCTCCGGCGCAGTGGCACTACGGTGAGTTGCCTGGACGTGGCAAACGCGAGCCGATTTTGATGTAGTTATCCGCAAATAATGGTGGGTGCGGCAGGCGGGCGGCGCGCTTCGCTGCCGCTCGCATTGTGCTCTCTATAATAAATGGCAACAACAGGTGAATAACTAATTTCACTCATAAAATTAGATCTTCATGGGTGGAGTGCAATATTTAACTGTCGACAGCATCCGCTCGTTTATGTACACTATCAGTGACACAACCATTCACGTTCTGATGGAAAAACGCGGACACAGGCCATGCTTTCTACCTTTTACGGTAGCGAATATACTGTAACAAATAGTAGCGCTGTAACGATTGACTTAAAAGCTTTTCGATTAAAATAATTGATTTATTATGGAAAACAAATGACATTTGCAAAGGAAACGAGCGGTTCGAATATCCTGTAAAATATCCCCGGACATTGTTTTTGTCACTATTAAATATGCAAAACTCAGAATGAAATATTTGATGCGGTCGATGCCATTATATAAATGGAATTATTCATGGAGCCAGACGCCGGAAAAAGCCAGTGAAAATCGACAATTCATTTGTTTGTGCGAGTGTTGCGGCTTCATTGCCGTTTGATGCAACGCCAGCGTCGCACCTATTAAATATTCCGAATTATTTTCACCTTCGATAATTGGGTTAACGATATCTCGTGACATTTGAGTGCGTTTATAATTCAACTGTAATTAAATAATTTATCAAGGGAATTAAACAATTTGTTATTAATAAACGTTAACCCGTTAAATTGATACGCGTAGGTAGTTACTTCAAAACGACACTTCCTCGTATGCAAAATAGGTAGGTAGTCGTAACCCCGCGCGGCTTTCCCCACAAGTGTTCAAAGCGGGTGAAACGACTAGTCAACCCTTTGCCGCTCACTCGCACGTGAAATCACTCAAATACTGAATATTTTAATCTGAGCAGATAACGAGCTCGCAATTCTATTAGATGAAACACAGCTATGTGAGGTTAAACACAGCGGGCCAGCCCTCGCTGCACCGGCCGTCCGCGTGCATCGACGTCGCCCTACTGCACCAATCAACGGACAACTATTAATCCTTTAATGATCAGCAAGGCGTGTCATTTGATTCTATAGTCAAATTACTATAAACTATAATCAGTTTATACTAATTAGAACTCATGTGGATGAATTGGTTACGATTAATCAGGTAGTAACAGGATTCTTGCTTTTTCTGGAATTGCAATTAGGCATAAAAATGTATATTCGATGAAGGAGTTTAACAGCCATTGTCCGACTAAGATCCTTTTGATTAAATCTCTAGATTTCACCTGGGTGTAGGTTACCATACCCTATACCACCAGGTATAGGGTACCTACAACCATGTTCAAGAATAATTCAAGAATATCTTTAAGAAAACTATTTCAAAAGTAGAATATCCCCAGCTACGATAAACCGTCATTGCACAAAACGAAATATTTGTACAAAGCATTCACGCAACATGAAAACCATTCTAAGCCGACTTTATTTTAAAAGCATGTATAAATATATCAGGTCGAGCAATAAAGCTATCAAATATTTACTAATCTGAAACGGTGAGAGCGTCGCGCGAACCCCTTCTGGGTTCGGGACTCATAAAATAAATTGAAATAGTCACGCCGCCCCCCAAATTAAAATATTCAAATGGGACGCACGCGCAAGAAAATTGAAAATTGTCGTCTATCGCCCGCAAATGAAACCTATAACTCCTCACATACACTTCATGCCAAAAAGGTGGGTAAACATTGCGATAGGATATTGCAATGCGATTTGGAGCGAAAAATGTTACTTCGCCTAATGGATATGATGATCGTATGGGGTGTTATGTGGAACCTATTACTGGAATCTCATTCAAATTATTTTGAAACATACTTTTTCGCTTATAAAAAAAATCAAATACGCAGTTTTTTCAAAAACATTTCTAAATGTTTCTTTGTCTAACGCCGAATAATAGTTACACACTATTTTCGGACTCTAAAAATGATAGCTTTGAACTAATTTATAACACCCCACGCGTAGTCAATTTCACTGCACTGCAGTGTAATTCGGTATAGAAAGCACAGTTTCGATATGCCTTCGAATAATGCTATAAATGGTCTTCACTTTTATGACTGCAATTTGGCTCAGATACTGAATTAGTATTTGTTTTATGCAAGAATGGATTTAATTTATAAATAGCAATAAAAAATCTATAAGCAATAAAAAATATTTGACGGGAGGGTGAATAATGGGGAATTGGTAATAGAAGTTGGAATTGTTTATGACCTGTCAGAGTGTAGACGTAGTGATTTCTGAGTGTATGTTAATAAGTCACAGGTACGTGAGAGAGTAGGGCCCCTCGACGGTGGCTTCCGTTGTTTTGCGGCTGACGCTGATTTTGTGGTTACATTTCGCGTAACTTGATAGAGACGTATACTTCACTTGCACATCCTTATAGTTCACCGCCGGCTTAGTGATGGGGTATATCGATGTTTTGCAATCGATTACATTATTTTTTATCTTGTTTCGCATTGGTTACTACTATGTGTACCATCGATCCTAGCATATTTTAATGAATGCCTATTAAATTCTTAAAAACATCCGCATGCTGCTCAAATTCTTTATCATTAATTTACATCCAAGCATATTAAGTGAAATGAATATTTCACTTCAAATTTAATTATAAGCGAAATTAATATCGATCATAAAATCGATAAGTAAGTTATGTATCGACCGAAAGTGTGTAGAGGTACGTCCTAGCGAGCGGCCAGCGTCCGGTGTTCGTGCAAGCGATACCCTGGGAACCGAGCGCCTTCCGCCCGCGCCTACCCTACCCCTTTACCTACCCCCGTCACCATAACATCGCACTCCATAACCACGCTAGGAATACCTATACCCCACCACCTTATTACTTTTTAACACCTTTAATTTACAAGACGACCTCCATCGGCCCCAACAGCCCGTCGGAAACGCTTTTTATTCATTTCATCGCATTTAAAGATTTAAACCGTTTGCTTCCATTCATAAAATTATTAATGTGATCGTAAAATTGGGCAAATTTTATTGTCTCGAAGGCATAATGGGAAACTAATGTAGCGTGTTATTATTCAGTTCGGTTGTAGCCGTAAAATACGAGTATTTGTGAGAGTCCGCGGACGACGCCGCGTCGAGCCCACTGCGTTCCCAGCGGAAGCTCTATTTGAATATCAAACATATTTCGGTCATATTTCATTGAAATGTTATGATATTCTTCCTTCGACTGTCGTGGTACGTGCATTTAATGCTTACAGAAATATGCTAATTTGTACGGTTACAGTTTTATAAAATTTCAATATCTTTCTGGTGTAATTTATTGTTGTTTTTAGAATAAATGAATGTTGTCCTTTTCTTTTATCTGGGTAATATGAATAATGTTGGTCCACAGCATAACTTTACCTTCCAAATAATAACATCTAAGACGTGAGCTGCTTCTTGTTTAGAACATTTTTGTCCCTGCACTTAATTTTGCACACACTCTACTTTCCGAGGGTTCCCGTCTATTTAAACTCCTCTTATGAAAAATTGCTATCTACAGTGCGTATTAGCAAATTAGATTTGAACTGTTTATCTAATTTGATCCCCGTGGAGTGGATGTAGCAATATGGATTTATTTACTGTGTTATGGGTAAATAAGGCCTGTTAGTTGAGGTCGGCTCGGTACAAATGGGAAGGTTCACAGAAGTGCACAGAGGGCCATTTGTTTCGCGCATTACGGTCAGTGCGCGCCCCGCTCCCGCGCCAATATGAAATTATTATTAAGAACATATGACTTCGCGGAATCACTGATCTCTTAGCTCATAAAAACACAAGAATATTCTTAATATTTATTCCATTAGTTGCTGCAAACTTGATATCTTAATTAACAATCTACTGATTGTTGAATTTATTTTGATGCTGCAGCTGCTTCCAAAAGTTCTGAAAAAACAGTGAAATGACGACACAACTTTCCCAGATAAGCTAGGTATGTTCAGATTCCGGCTTATTGACAGGGTTTACAACCACGTACACCATGGGCATCCGTGGAAATGTCGTTAATAAATCGGCACTAAATACTCGAGGTGGTATTCGAGTGGCTGAAGTATTTTGGACACAACGAATAAATATTAATAAAATAGCACCAATGTCATTCTTTCTCAAAAGAAAATATGCACGGGAAGAGGAGACAATATGCTTTTGTTTTTCTTTATTGTTATTGCCGTAAAACATTTAGCGAGCAGCGTTGGGCGATAAAACACGTTATTTTGTGTGACAAAACGTCGCGCTTCATGAGAAAATATTGACCCGCAGATAGTGGAATAAGCGAATTATTGGTGATAGCCATCACGAAACGGAACCACTCCGACTTACGCGCTGGCTACATCACGTATTATTTTTATTATGACGATCGACACTGATAATAATTGGGTCGAGCGCTCGTTGCTTTTAGGGCACCCTATTTAAATGAAAATATCAAGGTGCGGTCACTAAGTACACAGGTACAGATATATAATTTATTTTGTTGATTTTGTTTAAAGTACAATAACACTGAAAAGTTTTTTTTTACGAAACGATAATAGAGTTTATATTGAAAACTTTCTGAGTGGTGAGTTGTATCGATGAAATAAGTTTTCTATTGTCCACTGGTCCCCTCTTACATATCTCATCCATATGTTAATGTGACGAACGATAAATTGACCACTAATAAGATAATTGGCCGCGCTCTATACCCACGTAAATCAACATCTTAACAGCTGCGCCAGCGCAAGCAACTCCCTGACACAACAGTGTGTCCAAATACACGCGTTACGGGAAAATATATAATAGTTTATTCTGTGACCTTTGTCATGCCTTCATGATATTTTACTTTTATTGACACGTAAGTAATTTTCGTCGATCAAATAATAATTTGTGAATGATGAAATTAAAGGTGACACTAGATCAGGGTTGTCTTGTGTTGGGACGCTCCGACACAATGTCGCACGCTGTCTGTTGGCAACATTAGTGTCTACTAGAATACATTAAGCGTTAATAGTTTCAGTCAACGCCTCTGATCGCCCATATTGTGCATTGTAATAAATTAAATAGAAAAGAATTAGCGCAACCACAAAATGCTCTAACAAATTTTTTTTTTTTTTTTTTTTTTATTATTTATTATTCAAAATATCAGATTTACAATTTGGTTACATAACAGTAAACATACCGACACAAACCATCGCGGGTTTAACAGTGGTATGTCAGCCACGGCAACTCGGTGACACATTTATACATAGGTATACATTATATATACATAAGGAGTTACTTTCTAGATCGCACTGCAGTCTAGAAAGTACTTCTTTAGTATCTTTTGACAGTTTTTAGGATTTATTTTACTGCAGAGTTCAATGGGCAGGTCATTTAAATATGATGGTAGCATACATTCCCACGTCCTTGTTCCATAGATATTATTAGATTTAGGTATGATAAATGTAGGTAAATATGTTAAACAACGCAACGACTTTAGCCTTTCGTATTTACGGATATTGAGAATATTGTGACAATTTTCACTTATAACGCGTAAACGTACCTTATCAAATACATTAACAATTTGACAGTGCTTAAATAAACCCGAGTCATCATCTTGGAATTGCTGTTTTATTTTTTTGGGTACTATCGTTTTTAAAATGCGTAACTGTAACTTGTAAATGTCTTCAATATAAGTCTTGTATGTTCGTCCGTAGCTACTTAGGCCGTAATCAATTACGGAATCAGCCAATGCCAAGTACAATGTTCTAAGTATTTTATATGGTAGTTTATACTTAAGTATCGATAGTTTTGCTAATATAGACCTGAGCTTATTGCATACATGATCGATGTGCGGCCTCCAGTGGAAGTTACTAAAGAAATCTATTGTGGTACCACGTAATAACTCTTTGATATACATTTACTTCACAAGCGTTCTAATCCGATGAACATTTTAGAGGATATTCTTTTACTAAAAGACTTCTTTACAGATTACAAGAGGAAAATAAATTGCAAGATTTATTTATTATTGAAAAAAAAAACATTTAAAGTGCGTGTGCGCACCCTGTGCATGGTATGATTCACTTCATTGTTTTGGAGCTATTTGAAGTAAACAATCAATTAGATTCGAATTACAGTGCGACCAATAATAGTGGATATTTATTGTCATTGGAACATTTTATAACCATTTTATTAATTTAATTGATATTGATGAGGTTCACTGGGCATCGCGTGGGCAGATAAATTCAATGTTCCTTTTGTGGATAGCCTCATTGTTCTTAAACAAGTTGGATATGACACAAACATTGGTAAATACATTTGTATGTGTTTTTTTCAAATAGGCTAAGTTGATTTATTAGAAGTCATTGTTTTCAGTGAATCATAAATTAATTATAATTTTATAGGTCACTTGACACAAGTATTGTATTCAATATCCATTGACATAGATTTTTGACACATTTTTGGAAACCTCTTGCCATCTTTGAACCATTTTGGTAATAAATGGTAATATTACGCATGTAGGTACGCACCTCCATAACAATTCGCGGCGCGGACGCATCAATTCCGTCAACATAATTTGTCAACGCTTGACTGCGTTACACAAATGCTTTTTAGGTCAACAGTTGATTGGGAAACGATCTGTCCATGTAGTAAAATATAAATAATTTGTTCGAAACGAAATGAGGGCCATTTAGAAACATGAGGGTAATAAAACTAGTGCGTGTCATGTAAACTCGGTCGCAGGCCTACGTACGGTGCATCCACATTGTGGAGAGCCGTGGACGCTGCTGGCGCGGATGCTCGGAGCGGCGGCTGGTGAGCGTGCGCGGGGGGGCGGGAGCTCTCCTTACATTGTCACGCAGCGAATTTGATCGTGGATTTGTTCGGACGAATGGTACCATCATTAGCATTCTAGACGTAGATGGAGGTACGTGCGCTGCGGGCAGCGGGCACTGCTCCATCTACAACAATATCCTTGTTTGCGTCATAACGTATTGATATTGCACATAATTTGTCTACATCGACGCTATGAGAACATTTATTCATGTCGAACATAATGCGTGTGAATACTTTGTCTACAACTGTTATCTAGCGCTTCTACTAAGGAAAATAGAAGGCGTGCGTTTTTCATGCGGGCTTATATTTTGTACTTACATATTTTATTATTCAGCCGACTAGGCAAATAATAATCAGTGTCCTATAAGTTGTGTTTAAAAAAGCGAGTGAATGCACCTTTATAATAATACTTTTCCAAGTAGTTTTGGATGGCTATGCTGATGATGGTTCAGTATTTTTCTTGTCAGTTGCTATCTATTGGCTCGTCGATCGCAGTCCATGTAGGATCTGCCTGCAACCGTGAATATTTGAATATTGAAGGTTTTACGTAAAAATCGCCAGCACGCCTTATTCTGTATTCAGCACAAGTTTAGATATACATACGGATAACAATTATTTGGTGATGGGTGTTCTTCCAGAAATAGACTAACTGTATCTATCTCTCAATTGTTTTTAGGTATCAGTGCTCAGTGATGTTTATGAGACATACATTCTCATATTTACACTTTTTGGGAAATGCAAGTCAAATCTTAGTGCTTATTATGTATAGTCTTGGATATAACTGGATACATAGACAGTTACAGACTTCAAATTAGCAAGCAAAAGTAGACAGGTACTAGAAATTTAGATTAAAAAGTTCAGCGATGCATAAAATGACATTGACAAGCGACAGGTGACAGGTGCCAATCCGACAATTCGTTAATTTGACAAGTATCTGTTAAATAGGGGATTTGGTGACAACTTTGGCGCATTATGGAAAAGAGATGAGAAATCTCAACTGGTCACATCAAATTGTAATATAACAATATTCGTGGCTAAACAGAAGATGTCGAATTACAATAACATGGCACTTGTAACTTTCCCTTACTTAATTACAATGGGTTATGCGTGCGCTTACTGATGACACGATATTCAGATTTCCCACCAAGACCCAATTTGCTTAGAAACAGCTAAATATGTAACAAGCATACCTACCTGCCCAATTCAGATACAGTATCAAATAGATGTTTTGAATGCATAATTCAGAGGCTCGCACATTGTTAAACCGAATTTAATATTTAACTATGGCGCTGGAAATATAAATGGAAATATCCAATGATTTGTGACTTCAAAATGAAATTTTGATTAAAGCTCACGTGTTACGCAGCGAGTGACGACGAAATTAATCAATTCAGTCTGTGATAGTGCATGTCAATCTTCTGGATCACTGGATGCCCTAGAGAGATGCCCCCTGTGCCCCCAAGCTCGTTTCTTCAGAGGTAAGCGAGGCTTGAGCGTGCACATTGGGAAGATCCACAAATCCCAATGTGCAGGCTCGGCTAATGCGACCGCTACAAACCCGACACCAACCACCGATCCTTTCTGGCAAAAATTATCTAAATTAAAAAACTCAACTCCGGTATTAAAGCGGGTTCCCCGTGGAGCCAGGCCCCTGGTTGCTCAACACTTGGCAGGTTGTGTTCGCCTGGCTGCACGGGAGAACTCGCAACGTGCTTGGGAGCAATTGCTCACCTTCCCATATAGAGTTTTACACGTTCAGAAAAATTTGGCAAACAAAAAGTCCTTGACAAAACAAATTAAAGACAACTGCGTAAGTTTAGGCCAAGAAGATTTCGATACCAAATTACCGACCCAAAGAATTTCTAATATACCCCGCCTAGTGGAATCAAAGCTAGGCGAGGGTGACATTCGGGGGGCTGCTAGAATTCTCTTTAGCAGTGATGTGGTGGCTCCGTGTTCTCCAGACACGCTCTCCGCTCTGGAGAGTAAACACCCAGCCCCAGCAGATGGCCTCTCTTTTCCCGACCCTCCTGATTCAGACGCACATACCCTCACAATTTCAGGTCGACACCTGGTCACAGCCATAGGCTCCTTCAGGAGCGGCTCCGCAGGCGGCCTCGACGGCTTGAGTCCGCAACACCTGAAGGATCTCACCTGCCCAAGCGCCGGGGAAGCAGGTGAGTCGCTCTTGAAGGAGCTTACGGCCCTGACCAACCTTATGCTCTCCGGCAAGGTGGACGAAACCGTCATAGACGTTTTGTATGGAGCAAACCTCTGTGCTTTGCGCAAGAAGGATGGCGGTATTCGTCCAATTGCCGTGGGGACCACTTATCGTCGTATGGCAGCCAAAATCTGCTGTAAATTTTATAGTGAGGACGTTTCGGAAAAATTTCAGCCCCTGCAGCTAGGTTATGGCTCGAAAGGGGGCTGCGAGGCTGCCGTACACGCCCTGTCGACCTACCTAAATTATGGGAACGGAGATGTCATCTTGAAGGTTGACATTAAGAACGCATTCAACTCGGTGAACAGGGACACCTTGCTGGCAGAAGCCAAAAAAGAAATACCCCAAATTTTTAGTTTCCTCTGGCAGTGCTACAGACATCCAACCAAATTACTTTATCGGGACAACCTATTAGAATCCGCTGTTGGCTGTCAACAAGGTGATCCCCTCGGGCCTGTGATCTTTAGTTTGGCAATTAACCCAATAATTCGGCAACTAAATTCTGAATTTAACGTCTGGTATCTCGACGATGGGACCCTGGGAGGCAACAGAGATACCGTACTTAATGATTTCATTTTCCTAAGAGACAAACTCCATAACATTGGCCTTGACCTAAACATTTCCAAATGCGAACTATTTATATCTGACACAACCGACAGACAGACGACACTCCAAAATTTTAACGCAGTAGCCGATGGCATAAAAATAATAGACAAAAGTTCTCTTTGCCTCCTGGGGTCACCAGTACTAGAAGAGTCATTTTCGGATTTTATTGAGAACAAAATTCAAAATTTCAATGATATTTCGGAAAGGTTATTCAAAATTAATATACATTCAGCCATCACCATCCTACGATACTGCTGCTTTGGCCCCAAATTAACCTACATCTTGCGTGCTTCTCATTTATGGAAGCACATCAACCTTTTGGATCAAATTGATAAAATAATTCGACACACACTTTCATCAATTTTAAATGTGGCCTTGGACGACAAAGCTTGGTCTCAAGCTACACTTCCCATCCGTATGGGAGGGCTTGGCGTCCGCAAAATTTCCAGTATTAGTTTACCGGCATTTATTTCCTCCGTCCATGGCACTGACAAATTGATCAGGAAAATCCTACCTATTACACTGATCAATTTTGAGGTGCCATGCCTGGCGGAGGCTATTAATGCCTGGAAAGTCACATGCCCGAATACCGATCTACCCGCCAACCCATCCTCCCAGAGACAGTGGGATGAGCCGCTCTGCAGAGTAATACGGAAAAATCTCATTGATACGTCAATTACTTCTGCGGAGCGAGCACGCCTACTGGCTGTGGGTGAATGGGAGTCAGGTCTTTGGCTTCACGCATTTCCGTCGGCAAACATAGGCACCATGTTTGACGACACCACTTTCAGACTCGCTGTCTGCCTGCGTCTGGGTGCTTCATGCTGCACTCCTCACCGCTGCCACTGCGGGGAAGCTGTCAACAGCCTCGGTCACCACGGCCTGTCGTGCAGCCGGAGTGCGGGCCGCATACCACGACATGCGAATATCAACGACGTGATCCGTCGGGCTCTTGTTGCCGTCGGCGTGCCAGCCGTACTTGAACCAAATGGTTTGGCACGCGACGATGGCAAGAGACCAGACGGCATGTCGCTATTTCCGTGGAAGATGGGTAGGACTTTAGTGTGGGACGCGACCTGCGTCGACACTCTTGCGCCATCCCATCTTCCTAGAACTGCGTGTTGTGTCGGCTCCGCCGCTTCACAAGCAGAAGACCTCAAACGGCGCAAATATAGTAGCCTTATCGGGAATTACATGTTTGAGCCGTTTGGGGTTGAAACTCTCGGGCCGTGGGGTCCGAGTGCTCACGCGCTTGCAAAGGAAATTTCTAAGCGCCTTGTTGACACTTCTCGTGACCCAAGGGCTGGCTTTTATTTCGCACAGAGGTTGAGCATTGCCATCCAACGTGGCAATGCTGCCAGCCTTCTGGGTACATTACCCGGTGACAGCGATGAGGAGCAATTTTTTGATGCTATGTATTAGTTTTAAGTTGTATATATAAGTTTATTTTTAATTTTTAAAATTAATGTAAATATTATGTAAATATTTGAATAAAATTCAGTCTGTAGGTTTGCTTAAATAGAACTGTGTTGACTTTTTACATGACATTTGTGAATAATTTTATAGGTCAGTGGAAATGTTGCCTATCTGATAAAAAGGCAAAGCAATTACGATTAAATATTCATAACATATACGAAACGAAGTTAAATATTTTTAATAAGCTTTATCACATTTTGCAAGCAAAAGGCTGTAAATTTTGCTGGGGACGATCGAATGATAATATTTTTACCAGCATAACGAGGTCAGTTTATGTTTCTGTAAAAATATTGTGTAACGTGTATCGCTAAAAGCTCTTATCTTAAATCACGTATAAAGTAAATATGCAAGGGCTAAGTTCACTAAGATATAAATAAATTAATATTTACAGAAGGCGGCCACCCAAACACCTACAAATTGGAAATAATCTGTAATAAGTTTGTGTTGAATACGAGCTTGCTGCCACGTTGGCAGACACGTGTCATCAAAAATCATATTACGCCATTAGTTTACAAATGCATGAAAATCATTTTATTATGAATCTGCACCGGCCTCAGATAATAGGTATTACCATAAAGATTTTTACTCACATAACAAGGTCTCTTTCTGGTCTAAATTCAAAACGGAATGTATTAGAAATTATTTGAATTTCATTTGAGCGCGTAATGTCTGTTGCTTTGTGACTCTCCAACTGTTTCAGAATTAGGTGCCTCCCCACTATATCAATATCAAAAACATGCATTAAATATTCCCATTCTATATTCATTTCATAGTTCACTTAGTGATGTTTTTCTCGTCATAAACTACTTGCAATTCTAAACGCTGATAATATGGAAAACGGTATTCATGCATCCGGCTCAATTCACTTGACAGACAACTTGATAAATCGATTTATTTAACTTTAATATTTCCATGTCTTCTTTATTTATTTGCCAGATATGAAAACTTTAGGCTACAACATCGAAACACGAATACAATAATAATTAATTACAAAGCTATACGGCCCGTGGTTCATATAAATCTTCGAGCGGTCGTAGATCATTGTGCAGGCATTCTGGTGCTAATTAATTTAACGCTTTCTTTTTCATAGCAAACGAGGGGGACTGAATGAAATTCCAAAAAGCGTAAATGAACGTGTTGTGTATAAGTTAGTGCAGTGCTCATTAAACGCATTCCGTCGCGGCTTCATAACCGCTGTCATAGAGGTGCGCGCGCGCACCGCCCGGCCGCACACGATACAGCCTGATCTATTACGTATTGTATGCTAACTGAAGCGATACTTATCATTTAAGCTTTTATCAGTAGTCAGGGAATAGTACATTATGAAGCGTCAAGCAAAAAATAAAGATTGCATCTGTATTGTTGATAAATTGCCGTAATGTGCTATAAGTCACTTAGTTAGCAAACTAGAACTGAAAATGATTGTTTTCATTGGCTGGCTTTAATTTGCACATAATTGGTTACGTAACATTATGCTTCTTCTTCAAAAAATATAGGCAGGCATGAATAATAACACTATATTTTGCAGTATAGCGAAGCAACCATCACACATGTTAATCGGTAGTTCATTATAATTTCAGCACCTTTCCATGACTAATACGAGGTAAGTTAATGTTTTAAATATATATCAGATGCATCAGCAATTGTTGGCAGCATGAACCAAATCTGACGACCTCTGTGGCGCAAAGGTCACCAAGCCGGACTGCCGAATCTGAGGTCCCGGGTTCGATTCCCGGTTCGATCGACATTTGTGTGATGAGCATGCTTGTTGGTCGTGGTCTGGGTGTTACAATATGTATTTATAAATATGTATATATGTAGCTATATGTAGTTAATCAGTTGTGTTAGCACCCATAACACAAGTTAATTAATAACTTACCATGGGGCTAACCAACCGTGTGTGAAAAGGTGTCCCGACATTATTTATTAAAAAAAAAAAAAAAAATAATAACATATTTCAGCCTCAGGAATCTTGTAGGTGGCTGAAACAATTTTAAACGAATTCCTATGTTTGAAAATGGCGAAATGCGGAATACGGTTATAAATTTCAACTGTTGTAATTACGAAGGAGCATTGTAGTCGCTGGAAATATTACAAACGGTTTTAAATATAATGAGGGTATTACTGCTTAATTGATTTCATGTTTCTTATAATTGCATGACGTTGAATTTGTATTCGTATGCTTTTAGAACTTTCCCTCAAGTGGTTTGCTTACTTAATAGTAATAAAAATTTGTTTCAGTTAGTTGGGAGATTTTTGCGAATTGACTATTTACTGATTATATTATTGTGGAATCTGTGAACATCCTGTGAATAGTACAAAACACTTGTATGATGGATGGTTAGTCGCGAGATTGCGGCATGTCCCGCGCATGTCATCTCATGATATACTCGACACATTGTGTGGTAATTTTGCTCGACAGTTTAATTGCCGTTTCAGTGTACTCAGACAGAACTAAGATTAATTTATTAGGACACCTTGAATAACCAAGTTTTAAAGTACAATGTATCATCATTAGAGACAAACCAGTCATGTAGGTATGCGAGGCGCCCTTCATTAATTCCGGTGATGCAGAATTATTTATTCTTTTGTATATGTAATTAGATGTTAATTATTGCGAATAGCTTGGAATTTCAGGGAAAAAATAATAACTTAATTAATGTTGAGATCACCTGTATCTAGAACAACATCTATGTGTTTGTATATCGCATAGAGCGTAAGACTAAAAAAGTTAGCAAAAAGTTACGTAAGGGCACAAATACCCTAAGGTTATGACCATAAGGGTATTTTAAAATCCAAAATTATCTTCAAAAACTCTGTCTGGAAAGAAAAAACTATTTTTTGTTGTAAGAGCAATGTGCTGAAGGTTGTGTAATGTGTAGGCTATACTTATTAACACTTTATGGTAATTTAACTGTAATTTTCTTACACACTGTTTGTTCTTACCTATACAATATCAACACTTGATCTGCAATTTACGTTTGACGATGATACATATGTATGTCAAAATATATTAAAGAAAATATTTTGCGTAAAAGAAAGAAGAGTGTTGCTTAGAAATATTTTTAGTAGTTAGCCTGTTATACCAGTGTTTAGATGCCAAAAGAATTGGTGCTGTCATAATAATGTCTTCCAGTGGGAAAACTTGATAAAAAAACACTCTTTCATGAATCTGTATAACAAAACGATGAAGTAGTAGTACAGAGACTAGGATACATTACTGTTTTAAAACTAAGGCTGACACGTAGTAATATTAAATTTAACCCCACCTAGAAGAATCTCTCATCTCGTCATCTGTTAGCATAAAAAACTTCTAAATCACAAAAATAATAAATCAATGCGTTCTAACATACATTTTGTGGCGACAAACAGTCACACGGACCACCTAGCTAGCTCTGAAATAAATTGGTCATAGAATGAATCACTCATGTCTCTGAAACTGTAAATAAAATGATATAAGTAAAAATTGACCATTGAACAGAAAAATAATTTTGTTTTATTAAATTTTGCTTAAGAATGATGTTAACGACAGCTCTGTGAATGGTTCCTTCCAAGTGTTTACTATGAGTTTTGGTTGCCATACTGGGTAGGTATGTTAAACTTTCCCTAACATAATAAGCAGGTAAGTTAGTGGGTTCGTAGTTAATCAATGCTTACGTAAATAGGTACTATTTACGTCAGAATTAATAATAGAATTTCATATTTACGCAGATAAAGTGTAAGTTCGATTATAAATATTAAAAGAGTTCGCCTTTATACATTTTTAATGTGAACGACGTCAACGTTGTATAATCATCGATTCTGTTTGTAAATGTCACTTGTTTGTTACTAACGCCAATTCAAATTCATACTTATACGCATGTACTTTCATAAATATTTTATTGTCCATTGAATTTATATGTTAATATGAATACATGTTTATTGTACTACTTCGAATATACCTGATACCAGACGTCTCATTGTCATAATTTCAGGGGTCAACTACGTCATAGGTTCTTATTTATTCAATTAATTTATTTAATCCGCACAAGTTACTGAAGTCTGCGCACAATCCATGTTTTATAATTTCATTAAATACGTGAATCTAATGCCGGAGTAAATAATTATGTAGGATCGTAGCCCTAAATATAGTTTTAAAACAATAGGCTTACAAAGTAGTTAATAGTGTCGATTAATCCTGGCACTCGAATACAAGTTCTGTCTGTCCGTTAAGCCGCACTATAAATTATGAGATAAAATTAAGTGTCTAAGACAACAGCAGTCGTCTCAAATATGAAATGTGTTAAATCGCAGTTAACAGCATAATGCGAGCTTTTAGATTTTTTGTTGACACGACTCCACTGCGGTATTTCCTGCTACCGCATATGCCACGCGCGCACGCCCTCGATACAGTACCCTAATCCCCTCATCTTACAGTTCACACTCCCACACAACTAAATAAAGCATTCAACTTCCACTAAGTGGTGATTAATTGTGATATAAAGACTTTTATATTTCTGTTGTTATACCGTCGCGTCATTTTAAAAACGCGACAATAGTTTCCATAACATATCTTCGTGTCTATATTTAACGTTTTATATTTTTCCTGGTCAATAAAATGTCGGTGAGTAAATTAAAATGCAATATCGGAGGTACAGCATACAAGGAAATGTCCAATTAGGCAAAGGCAATGCTGCGATAATTCTGCGAGCTGAATTGATTCCACGTCTGTAGATAAAGCGAGTGGATGTTGTCTAGAGGGATGTTATCAGATCGGTGAGCGCTCGGCACACGCCGCCCGCGCCGCCCACCACGTGGGAAACCTCCGCCGCCACCAGGAAAACACTCTATGACGAGCACATGACGATACGCAGTCACGAACTCAATCGATCTTATCTGCGACAGATAAGCTCGCATGCGACAAATATTTGGCACAAGAAATGCTACCAGCTAATGACATACGCTCTGTTACCGTGCAGCTCTTTTTGTGCGAGTACGTAAGTACGAGTGTGAGTGTGCTCATACGGGACATTATTGTAGGAAAAGTCTAGGCTCATTTGTGCTCGTTAACAAATTATAAGTTTAGTATTTAGCCACTTTGTCAGTACCTATACGAGCTCACCACATCTTTACCGACAAATACGTAGGTGCGTTCCTTACTAGGTATATGTTATTTAATTTAATACGTATCCAAGAATCTGTTGTCATTTAACCATAAATTAAGCGACATAAACAAAGACTTCGTTTAACTAAACACCCAAATAATTTGTATTTACAACGAGAAACATTCAATTATGCTAATGTTTATGACTATTTACGGAGTGTATCAACCTAAAGAGTCAAACAAACGTAGCGCTCTAGCTTCATATTTTACAATCATAAAAAACGTATATGGAGCAATATGTGCATAAATGTCAATATTTGTGTGGCGAGTGAGCGCGCTGGGAGCGGGCACTCGATTTATAAGCAACATTTAGTGCCTAAGCAGCGTCGGCGGGCACCGCGCACAGCGGTATACCTGCGTTATAACGTCCAGCATCGTAATTGTCGATTAATTATCTCGATTTCAATAAAACATACGCCATACAGATGAAATTGTATAATTTAAAACGATAAAACGTCACTAATAAGGTTTAACTACGGCTCCGCCCGTCGAGAAGTTTTACGCCGTGCACATAAAAATGTAACAGCTGTAAACGAATTATGGTTTCCAAATATTCGGCTGTATTCGCACGTGATCGCGAGGACACGGATCCGCGCGGTACGTTAGACGGAGCAGCGCACGGGTATGTGAAAGTATAATATTTATGTGTTCATTAATGCAGGCTTGTGTTAATAACGACGCATCACGTCGTCGGTTCACAAGGCGCACCAAGCCTCACATTTATATTCCGTCAGCTAAGCTGTGGCGTTTACATTTGGATTATATTTGGTGATTGTTATTCAGTTAACGGTCCCCGAAGTTTGTTTCATTTGGGAAACAATAATGAAACGATTTGAATCAAACTAATAACAATATATTAGGCGTTGTTTTTTATTGTTTACGGATACCTATATCATAATTATATGACTTTATAAGAGGATGTGAGGTCAGTACGTCATTGTGTCCGTTTTGTTGCGTGACAAAAGTGTTAGGTGCATTAAATGACATATAGAATATCAATTTTCTATTAAACAGTGTTTCATATTCTAATACCAATTATTATGTATATTTATACTTTCACACCGTTAAACATTGAAAACCTTCAATTTCTAAAGAAAACAATGAACAAGTATATTTTGTAACAATAGTTAATAATATAATTAACTAATATAAATAATTAATCTATCGGACGATATATTTGTTGGCCAATCATCGCAAAACATCACCAAAGCTATTTTTGTATCAAAATAACCAAACCATTATAACATTTACATAAATAATAGATTTTTTGAATACAATAACTAATTATTATTCGTTTGTAAAACTAAATATAAATCAAACTTGAATGTTAAAAGTTAGGAGTTACTAAAATATTTAAATGCGTACCCTATTTAACGTCTATTCCTATTTTAAGTAATGTAAGTATTTTATCTAAATATCTTTTTATGATACTTATCTTACGAAAATATGTACCTCAAAAGGAATATATTTGTAGGTGTAATGAAACTAGCATTGTCTACAAAAATCATCTTATTTAGGTACTATTGTTATTACTGTGATAATTTCGTACCAAAGTAGTAAGTTTGTTCCGGGGCTGCGGGTTGTTCCGGGGCTGCGGGTTGTTCGAAAGAGATACCGCGGCCCTGGTACATAAAAGGCCTATGACGGAACACGACGGTTTTTAGTCAGTAAGAGTCTGACACTCCCTCACCGCTGCTAACCCACAGCGGGAGGGGTCATTTGATGATTTTTGACGTCGGAAAAAAAAAAAAAAAAAAAAGTAGTAAGTTTGTTTACAAGTTGGTCCCAAAACATATTATTCTCAAATTCCTGTTCGTTGCTTATCACCTATAAGAAAATCTCTTGCAAATAAATTAAGAAGAGCTATCATCGGTCTAAAGCCTTACATGTAAACTGCAGACCAATGAGGTGATTAAACATAAGATAGAAAGGTTGCCTATACACACCAATAAAACGCCATATTCAGCTTCGCAATTATAATTATCAATTTTACAAAGTTCATCTGTGATGCGCTATAAACTACTCTTAATTGACACATTTGCCAACACAATGATCATTACAGAGTTGTAAGGCCGTGATAATTATACCACGACACTTCAAATTAGTCATCTAAATGAAAGAAAAAACATACTACAATGTTAATAAGCGCGATGCTCAACAAAATGACAAAAGAACGTTAAGAGAACAAATGACAAATTATAATAATAGGGCACACCTGCTATTCTTTTGATCCGACATTTCTCTCATTTATGACGTTAATCGAGCGGAATGCTCGTGTGTTAACATAGTTTTGTCCCCAACAAAGCACTGCACTCAGACAATGCTCGATACTTTAGTGATATTTTTTGTATCAAATATAAATTCTCTTTCATCTCACTTAATTTTAGATCAAACTATAGTTCTTACATGTAGATCACGTCATTATTGTCTCTGCGGGTCGCTGTAACAAACTAAATAATGTCCTAATCCCCGATAGAGCTACACGGATAGAAACCTTATATGGATCGACTAAAGGTCTAATATGCCGTTTATTTGGCGCTAAACTTGTGTCTGTCAATTTGTGTTTAGTTGACAGATAAATAATAAGCGGCATTGCTTACAAGCGGAGTATGGATGTGGTATGAGCGCTTACGTTGCAGTCGCGGGTCGAATTAGTGAATTGTTGCTTGCGTACGCGCAGGCGGCAGGTTTTGTCTAGCGCGCTTGGCCTCTCTCGCACATTAATCTCCGGGCCCGAGATGAAACGATATGCATTTGTCATCGTGTCTACGATTAACTCGGAGAAACTCTTTCCATTGTATTGAATCAATTCGATTATTATTTGAATGGTTTTATGAAGCAATACAAGTATTCAGGAAAATAATAAACGCAGTGGATTCTAGTGAACTAGTGTTCATCCTGTATGTTTGCAGGTGTAAGCCAATGCATTGTATAGGTGGCTGAAATGTTCCACTCATCTTTATGGATAGAGCTAAAAATAGTTGTGCGTAAATAAATTAGTCAGTCGTTAGGCGGTCGGCAAATATCTCAGAAATATTATGTGCATGAATAGCGCTCCGTATGACGGACAGCAGAAAGGGCTGCCCTTAAACTTACCTTGTATTATTTTGTCATTATTAAATTCCCCTGTCACCGGCTTGTTCTCATTTCGCCCTAAGAAAATATTGTATGCAAAATTATATGACATTTGAATGAGCACAAAAAGGTCGTATCGGGATTTGTTTACAAGTTGGTCCCAAAGAATATTTTGTATTTGAAAGATTGAATTCGCATAACTTAAACAAATACAGAGTAGCATGTACTTATCTCACAATTTATGGAAGCGAACTGCTGGAATAAAGTATGCATCCGAAGTGAGCACTCCACTTAATATTAATTTGAATTGAAATCTCGTAAAATATTCAGCATCGCGCCGCATGAAACCCTCAAATGACTGATCATTCGTGGTTAATAGCACAAAATGGATGAAATGAAGTGTAACATAAGAGCAACAACACAAAGATACTCGAGAAGGCAATCAGGTTTGACAGTGGAAACGTCGAATCTTCAGAGAGGCCCTCAACAAGCCGCAAAATGAAATTTCTCGACGCCGTCAATCATTTTCCCCTCGCCGAGGTCGCCCCACTAGTCAGCTGATAAAGTTCTGGCACATTTCAAGAGCGACATACATGGACATGATATGGTACCCGCTAACGCAATATTTTTTCTTCAAACAGTCAGTTTGTGCAATAGAAGTACAAATAAAACATACATGTAGTAAAATTACATGAAGCTTTTTTTTGAGCACTTAATATTGGCAAACATACTTCATAAGTTTGTTTGTTTAGTTGAACCAGTAATCTCAGAAACAACTAGTATTATAGTTGTTAAAAATATCCCTATTATTTACTGTAGGACGGTACATTCCCCTTTCATTTTTTTTACAGAACAACCCCGAGAAGAACATAGCTTATTGGCGCACACTAACTTACACCAACATCGCTAGTCGCTCAAACCTTGCGGAGCATCGGGAGAGTAATCGAGACATTATTCCGGTGCGTAAGCCCCGACCATCCGTCTCGAAGATGTTACGTGGAAAGTACTCACATGAGGGCCTGCTCCCATCCTCCACCTAAGTGGCTAATAATCGCACAACCCATCGATCTACAAAACTATTATTATATTGTTGAAAAACTTTTTTCTTCTTTCCGGGATCTAATCATTTTCCTGCAGCACCAAAACTTTCATACGTTTAGGATCGCCAGGCACTTTGTCATTCAGATCACTCTTACAATCAGAACACCAGATAAGCAAACACTTTAACGATAACAATCAAGGCTTTAATGAAACAATCACTTTTAAAAGCACTGCTTTAAAAGGTAATTTCCGAAAAGTTAGCATAACACACGACACTTGCGACAAATGCGATGCCGGCGCGCCTCATTGCGCCGCAGACGGAAAAATATTTCGGAATTGAGATTGATGTCGCACGCATGTGCAGACGGCTTGTCCGTATGCAAAACAACGTGCCACCAAATATAGAACTAATTTATGGTCATACTCGGCGATTATGTGCCGGTAAAAATAACTGGCGTAGCTCCCCGTTTCCATAATTTATACAGTTCCTCGCTAGAATAAGTAAAGGTACTTAAAGTCATAGGAGTAAAAGCAGTTTAGGTGGATGGATGATATTTAAAAAAATATTGGTTACGGCGTAGAATTATAACTGAAAATAGTCACCATCACCAAGTGTAATGTAGGAACCCATATGTATTGTCAGTTTTCGGGATTTAACTAACAAACTACCTAATCAAACTTTGATATGAAATCTCTGCAATGATCTCGTTATGAACTGAATAAAATTTCAAAGGACACAAAATGAAAACATTTTGTGTCCTTTGAAATTTTATTCAGTTCATAACGAGATCATTGCAGAGATTTCAATGAGCATTACCGATAAATATAATTAAAATAAATCCCATTTAAGGGTAGGCTCCCACGCGATAAGAGGTGTTATTTATACACCCTCATCTCACAAAGGAACCGCTGCCGAATATCACCCATAAATATTGGGCTGAGGTGTAATTTTTCACATACCACGTCTTCTCGAGCGTCGCACCTTTAAAATAAATGCAAACAAAATTTAATAGGGAGAGATGCGCGGGATCGCGAGCTTCAGGTAAAAATAAACGATAGTCAACTCGACCAATCGCTGCAAGATATTTTATTATAAGGCTTTAGTCATCCTATTCCCCGGAATATAAATATTACTTGCTAAGTTGCTATTACTAACATTCCTTCTTACCGTCTATCGAAGGAATTTCTCCGTTTACAATAATAGTGCTATAGAAAGGGATCTGCCATCGAGCGCAGTTCCCCGGGGTTCACAAAGTTTTGTAGCAAACCTTGGGCCGTTTTCGTTATAATTTCTGTGAGTTACAAGGAGGAATAGGAAAGCGCGGATCGAGCTGCGTTTATTTACGATTATTGGTTATGGACAGAGTTGATCGGCGGCCGGCGGGTCCCGGGAGCCTCGTAACGCCTCGGACTTCGGCCGCGCTCACTGAGGGTGCCGCGTCTGACGGATATATCCGTCTCCTGAGAATACTCCGCCGTTTGCAAAATTATGAATCGCAAAAGGGTGTTGTCTCGACACCTTCGCAGCAGATAGACTCTGAATAAACAAAACGAACATTCTTGTCTCACATCAAACAGATTTTATTACGACGAAAGCAACAAGAATAAAAAGCGCTGTCAATAATAAAACGCAAAGGCGAAAAGCAATAACCGAGTTCTTATCCGATACACATATCACAAAAGATAGCCAATAAATAGTCCTATCTGTATTTGTCACAAAATAAGAATTCCATCAAATAATTCGGCGGCAATAAAAAACGGATAGAGACATTGCACGCATTTGTAATAAAAGTCTCACCATAAATAACGATCATGAAATATAATACACCTGCAATCTTCGGAAAATGGGAAAATCATTTTCCGAGGGCGGGCGCGGTCCGGCGTAATATTGTTATAAATGTACTTTTCTGAGGGTATAAATAATAATGGTGATCGCGCGCCGGACACTCGGGGAAGCGTCTGCCGACGCTCGCTCGCCACACCGCCACTACTGAACTATCTCACACGCTCTGTTTCAATTACCTGTTGATATTTTATCAATACTGAAGTTTTAAAATAATGTACCTAACCTGCCAAAGTTGGTGTGTTTAGTGTTTCGTGAGCACTTAAAGCTTTGCTTCTGACAGCTTACTAAGCAGCTGCAGATCTTTCTTCTATCTATTCCATTATCATTTCTAACAACTACGTTTTATAAAATGCTTCATAATTAATTAATTTATTTAATAAAATAAATGTTTTAGTATATAACATATTTTTTCCTTATTTTAGGCAAAAAAGTAAACAAAAATCCCAGTTACTTTGTGTGTAATATTTGTTGAAAGATTTCAGTTACACCTCGGTTCTCGCTGGCTATAGTTCCGTGGCGTAGTGTCGGCCGCGCCGCTGGGAGTCATTTCGCTCTGACAGCCTGTAAATTCTCCATTACGCGATATGAAATATGCTTTGCCACCCCGCACGCCGTTTACGAGCTACTGCTATGATTTCTTATCCATCAGACGTCCATTCTTTGTTCTAAGGGAGTGTTCTTTCTAATCAAGTGTGAAGTTCTATATTATTTGTTTAAACATTGAATAACTTCACAGAACCTACGTATTAACCGCAGATGTATTACAAGATTGGTTTACGACGATTACGACTGAATTGTAAAGACAGTCTGGCAGTTGTATGGGGCTACATTACTTTTGAAAAGAAAGCTATTATTATCGGATAATGTGAAGACTAAGAATTTATTGTAGGTTTTATTCTCTCACAATTTTTCTGTTCTTATATGTAGTATGTGCGTTGCGTTGCGTATGCGTTTATTTTCAGTCACCGTGAAATGAAAATTGGTAAATATATTTTTTCATAAATAAATAGAACAATGACATCTTCAACAAATTTCTGGAATCTAAATGAATTTCAGGGATCAATGACAGTCCATTTTGAATAATCTTTGTATTGATATGAAAGTCAATTGTAATCTCAGGTAAAATTATTGTGTTGGGGATATTTCAGATGAATCCATCGTCCTCCTTTGAGCTCAATGACTCAGCTAAATGATTATACGGTTATACCTCTCATTACAATATTTTGTGATTTCAACACAAAATTCTGCTTTTGTTCCCTGACGCTGTAATGTCTTTACGCGGCCACTAACGTGATATTATTTCAATTAAGTGCCTGATTTAGCTTCGCCGGAAAAACTCAAAACAATGAGGTGTCAACGATTGTGTCGAGAAAATAATGCGCAATGAACCGTCTGATTTGTGAGCGAACCCACATAAAACAGTTTCACAGAATAACACACAACTGAAAATGCACTCGTTCATTAAACGGTAAACATGCGATACAAATGTTCAAAACTTTGAACGGTGCGTTATAAACTAAAGTATGGCTCTGAGACAGTTATGACTAAGAATAGGCAAGGGGTATTAAGAGACACGTCGCAACAATTATACACGTCGTCGCTTGTCTTGTAAGACATCAAAATAAAATCACTACTATTTATGTATCTGAGAGCGTTTTAACGGCACGCACCGCCACTCTTATAATGTAATAAATCGTCTGGAAAATATAACCGTCAGCGCTGTGTCATACGCATGTCGGAGATGCGCGCGCGCAACGCCGCACCGCGCGCTCGCCTGCGCCCGCGCCACCGACCACGTCACGCATCCATACACCATAAATTGTAAGACGTAAATAAAATCTGGCGTTCCATATTTTAAAACTTTATTTTAATAGCCCACTATTCAACGAGAAATTAAGACGTGTTTATTAGCTGAGCGCTCGTAATACAAACAAGTCCTTCCTTCATGAATTACTTTGGCCATCATGTCATAAATCTGTATTCACATCAAGTCACAACATAAACCTATTAAGTTGCTACATATAACATACCCTATCACAAAATCAGCATAGACGTTTATTGGACATTTTCCAGACCCTTCGAAGTTGTTTTCTTTTTAAAATTATGTTTCATAAACATACTTCTATCTATTGCTCATTCAAGACAATGTATGCGTGTTCCAATCCTGTACAAATTGGCAAAGGCTCATATGTTAATGCTTTATAAGATCAATAAGACCAACAAAATATGGCTATTGAGTAAATATAATATTCAATAAGCATATTTTTTTATCGTAGCAATCAGAAATATTTTCTTTTCCCATAAAACATTGTATATTATCATGTAAGTAGTAATCTGGGTCCGAATTTATGTTTCGGAAGAAGTGTATGGAAAAAGTTTTTCGAGGAAAAGCGTATTCATTCTTCATGCGCGCACCCCTTTCTGTTTTGTATTTATTGTTTGAGAGATCACGATAGTGCAGGTATATTATTGTTCTAGAACAATGTTAAGTGGTCGTATACGAAGAAAACCCACAACAGCTGTCCTACTAATCAATTATGCGTCCTCATAATATGACTCTTGTCTTGACGACTATAAAATTGCCACACATAACATTTTTTTCTGTGCCAAAAATCATCATCTCGGACGGAATGTTAACAACATAATATTTTTCAACGTGATCTTAATCTCAACAAATTGTTTAAAATGAAAATTTTTAATCGCGTTCCTTCAAAATGGATAATGTGACAATTCACAATGAGCACGACATAGGGGATCTTGACGATCATCTGAAGACAATGGCCGAACTCATACGATGAAGCTATAATTTAATTTGACTCGCTGCCAGAATGACTAATTCTGCCAACATGTCGTGGCTCTCTTATTATTGTAATATATTTTGTTCAATTGTTAAAATTCAAATAGAAGTTGAGTGACTATTAAATAATGTATCATTAGAAAGTATTTAACCCACAACCCACATATTTCACTAAAAAATAAATGTTAGTTAGTCGTGTCATTATTTAACTTTTAATTTATTTATATCAAAATAGCTACCATTAGTATTACCATTAGCAATTATTTGGCGTTTGGAAGTAATACGCTGAAAATTCTGTCAATTAATCTTATTTTATTGGCTTTTCGTGTGACATAAGTCCAAGATGCGATTTCATTAGTGACCACTAATAGGATTAATCTCGTACAGTTTTTTACATACTGTTGACAAGAGGGCTTACATGGCTTAGGACAGCTTAGTAGTAATCTAGGACGGTCTAAATGTCATTACAGCGAAACACATCAATAAAATAAAATTGCAAAGTAAGTATGATAGCCGATATTATGGTAACCAGCCCACCTGTTATGCAGACCGCAGACGGATTTGCTGCATGGTGACGCGCGACGCCGGCGACACGAGGCGACTACATGACGACAACGCTTCGCCGACATGCAGCAAACGGGAAATTCCTACAACACGTAATAAAATTTTATAAAACCGCGGTTATCGTAAACAGAACAAATAGCAAACTTTATGAGCCATTCGTCGCGCTTTTCCATTTGCATGATACGAGTATGTCATAGGAAATACGTATCGTACGCGGCTACGGGTTATAGCGACGTCCCAGGTCATCGCACTAAATTATTCGTCTCGTATAAATTTGTTTATGTTAAAGTTATGGACAGTTGTCAGACATCGTCAAATTTCCAATTCCATTCTGATACAAAAATTGTTGCGCATTTAGCGTCTATTTCCTTTACGACTTTACGTAAACACTGCTTATTTATACTGAAATAAATATCGTGTTGCAGGTGATAAATACAATATTGGCTATCAGACGGCTAGTAACGTTGCAGTGCGGGTAATATATAATTCGAGCCTGGTTTCTATTCAGCCGATCTCATCCCGTTCCGCCATCTCGACATCCATAAACAATGTGTGAACATTCATAAAGAGAAAAATAAGAATAGACAATAAAACGTCAACGTACCGTGCGGCGTATTTACAAAAATTCTTGAGGGACGCATTTAGAGTTGTTAGCGCTTCTTTATAATAAAATGGGTTTAACAAAGGCCTATTAAAAACTGAAGTCATAACAGGAAACGTGATACAGTGGCCGGTGGGTAGCGGGCAGCGGGTAGCGAGTCGCGGGATCATCTCTTTCATCATAAAAGCGCGGTGAGCGGCAGCTGGCGCTTCACTTTATGTGGTTTCCGAACAGCTTCTCTTTAATAACCTTGTTTATTTTTGAATATGGAACACTCGAAACTTGAATGACTATGAGCATGTGTCGTTGACTTGACTGGACGCTTCGTTACACGTCACGCTCATTTTGGAGCCAGCGAGGCTTTTGTTAGAAATGTATGAAAAGAGGAATATTCATTTGTTTTATCCTATTTTAGAATAGTACCTACTTGCCTCTAGTAGATTAAGAAGGGATCATTTAGATATACATAATTGCATAGTGTGTTTGATGATGAGAGATAGGGATGAATAGATACCGGTCCCATTTAAACTAATATGATCTATCTATTCGACAGTCAGGATGAAAAACAAGATATTATGGGTTTCTCAGAAGATATAATGGCACATGTACGAATTAGCTGCTAGTGTCTGGATAACAAGAACAATATTAAACTGGAGGTAGAGGCTCAATAAAGACATGTACCGGAACAGTGGGTAAGCAATAAGCCTCCGACTGCTAATAACAACAGCGGGATCGACGACGATATCTCAATATCGTAGGTGCGAGCAGTTAATTAACACATGACGCTTGTCGTGGAAATAGAATTCCTGTAAGCGAGTGGTGCGCGCGCGCCCCGGGCCACGGCGCGCTCCCTGCCGATGTTTGTTTACAAGCAACGAGACTTCATTACGCCGCCGGCTAATGTATTCAGCTTCAGCCTCCACGTTAACAGCGACACTTCTCGGAATCAATATGCTCCTTGTATGTTTTGATTGGCTGTCGCCTCGCCCCGCAACACAATCCCGCCCTAACCCGCCAACGCATAAAATACACTTTTCCACACCACCGCCACATAACTTTAATGACACCGAATACAACGAACGGATTTCAGTGTTAATACTTGCCAGGGATAAATTTCCTATAGTGGTAACGACCTCCGCATTGAACTTGTCCAATTTTAGGGTTAACGCACATTAATTTGTTTTATTAACGGCTTTAAACGTTTAACCGTTTCCTGTCGTCACTGCTCTGGTTCGTATCATTCGATTGTGTGTTGTGTTAGTTACTAATTCGAGGCAAAATAGGCCCACAATATGAAAACAAATGGAACAATGATTTGTACTTAATGGCAGCATCCCACCTTTAACACAAACTACAGATGTGTGGGGTGCAATCAAAGCCACAAAACAGCGCTGGCTGATACAGCGTCGGAACATTGCCAAATCCATCGAAGCGACTTCTGATCCCTGCGCCCCCAAAAATAATAATGTTTCATCTTATAAAAATATTTCCCTTACGACTGTCGCGCGGTATATCACGGTATTTGTCACAGAGGATCACCCTTTATGTTCGTTTCCAGTCAAACCCCTTAGATAAGCGAGCCTTTTATATGCCAAATATAATATATTATGGTTTACAATTCTTATTCAATCATAATGTGGATACGACTTTATAATATTTCATAGTAACAGTGACAGATTTTCTGATAATTTGGTACGTTGTCACTTTTTTGCTCATTATATTTGATAGCTGTCTGTCATTTTATTTTTTTCACATAGATGTCAACATAAAAATATCTTACCGACAACTGAAAAATGAACGACATAGGCGTCCTGATTATTCAAGACATTTTAAAATTCGTGCTTGAAAAACTGTAAGAAAATGAAAAGAGAATTATAATCATCATTAAGTAAGATCGGCTTACATAGGTAACTCTTCAAGCTAAACAGATTTTTTTTGTGTAGCAATCACTTGAGTGGAAAAAAAATGTATTAGGAAGGTAAAAGGAAGCCTTGCCGCGTATCCACAGTGAGCCAACAGGCACGAGCCATTACTTCCAACATATGAGCAAAGCAAAAATATCAGCGTATTATGGGTTATCAGAGGCAGTCGCGTCTCCGAGACTCCGGCCGCCATTCATGGCCGCTCCGACTTAATGGATTGCTCGCTTTCATATTCCCAACGTACACAATGTTTGCGCTCCTATGATCACGTATAGTGATTTAACGCTTTATGCTTCCTCTACAACATGTTTGTGACATTTCACTACCGAAAATTACTAAATATCGCAAAACAAACTTTAAAATAAAATTTACATTTCAACTTTCAACGTAATAGCATTTCCCGGTACAAAAGCTTGAAGAGTGAGCGTGTCACCCATCTGTTTGCACGTCTATAGCTCCCCTTTCATATGAGAGACGAAAACAAACAGAGAATGTGCCAAATAGCAAACAATATTATACGGAATGCACAATAATATCAGTTCCGCCGGTGTGGGTGCGGGCACGCTGTTTGCTTCCGCGAATAAATATGAAATTCGAAGACTCTCGCCTCACACCCGGAGAGCAAATATTATGGGAGTTTGCTTTGGTAAAATGATAACTGTCAAGATTGAAAATTTGGGTTTAGCCGCCGGCGGGGGAGCATATTATTGAGTATATCACACGTACTTAGACGAGTGGCTTTTTATGACAAATCTCTTGGTGAGTTATTGTTATTGAATGTTATTTTTGATTTTTAACAGTAATCATCAATTTTCGTTTATAGGACCGGAGATTACACAATTACTTATTTAGTGGCAAACTTCTCTAAACAAACTTCAATCCCCTGGTTCACCCGGTCGTCAGACGTGCCCATGCTGACCCCGATTATGAATATTTTACACTAGATTGATTCAATGAAACTTTATTCTTTGACAAATATTGTCCAGGGCTATACCAGATTTTATCTATGAATAATATATTGAACTTATTTTTTGATATGAAAAGGTCTGCAAGTGATTGAAATAAATTATAACCATGACATGAAAATATTCCTACTTATTCATTTTAATTCTGATTTAGGTGAAAAATGTTTATAGAGGTAAGTAACTAATACACCCATTCTGGACGAATTTTATATCTAAAATAGCTTAGCCTATTCTTACAGTTCATTGCTCAATTAATACCAGACATCATATTGATCACCCCTCATATAAATGTGTCAAAGATAATTTGACGCCATCAATAAAATATTACTTATCATTTGCAACAGCGAGCGCTACAAGTTAGTGCGGCCCCCGGTCCGTCACCCGCAGTCCCGCAATCCCGCGATCCCGGCGATCCCGCGATCCCCACCTTATCATCCCGTGAGAATAACTTTCAGATTTATGTGCCACGTAAAACTTTATGTCGTGCTTTGTTTTGTGCATGCCATTTTATTGTTATCAACTATTTTCGACAACTGAGTAGGGAAAAGGGTCTATGATATTAATAATTTTGATGCGGCTACATTTTTATATGACCAAGCTGAGAAAACCCTTTATATTTTCTTGTTCAGTCTTATATTCATTATACAAAAACATTATTTTAAGTAGTGTTAAATTATAATCCACGTTTCAATCGAATCAACAGTCACTCTATCACGAGAAACACAAATACTAAAAAGTTAAGGATGAAAAATCGTTTTTCTTTTGACAAATACATTGCCCCTTCCTAGATATGTACTCACTTTAGGCAAAAATCCATTAATAGCGGCAGAGGGAGAAAACTCTTTAAGTTTTCTATTGAACGGACCGACGCTTCGATATTTACAATACCAGATTTGATGGCTATCTAATCTTATATCGTTTGACGACACATTGAAATGATCTGGACCCCAAGGTAAGGGCTGCGAAGTTGAGTGGACGATAATAGAGAAACGTCTTTACGAGTTCGACACCCGCTTGACACATCAACACAACACAGAAAATGTGCGCTACGTAGATATAGAGCTGTTGTATAGTGTGACAGTGGAACCAGTACTGTGACAAATCTGGGTGTTCGAAAAATAGTTTATCTGTTTATTTATGGGGCATGAACAATTACAGGGCTTTTCTGAAAATATAGAAAAGTTCTCAGTATTGAACACTATACTCTTCATGATAAAATCAAATAGGCAGAGCAAATTAACGCATACAAAATATGGAATGGGGTTTCAACAGCTCTGTAGCAGAGTTGTGATAGCCGCCACTTTCTGCAATGTCATCGGTGCATATAAAAAGTTATGACCGCTGGCAATATTTCGCTCGAGGCGGCCGAGCGCTCGTAGGAAACGATATGCAGTAAACGGTCGGGCGTGCGGTCCCGCGGGCCCACTGCGCCCCCGCTGACCCGCCCGATTTTATGCCAATTTTCATAAAAATAAATCTGACTCGCGTTGATTGAACCAGTCGCCGGGCCGCGTTTCGTGATCGACTTTCTATTTTATTGTTATTAGCTCAGTCGCGCAAGGGTACGAGTTATTGTTTTGCCATTTGTCCCCAAAAATAGAAAAGGCTATCCTCAGACAAAGGTGTAACTTCGTATGACAATCAATTTATTCGATACACAGTTTAGTTCGGATGTGTTCTTCATTTGTGCAGATTTTATCGCAAACAAGATTGTATGGCAAATAGGCAATTCTGCAATTCTAATTAAAAGAATGCAACTGGGTTCAACAAAAAACTCGTGTCTTAAGTGTGCATTACATACAAGAACAATTCAGGGACAAGTTGAAAAAGTGTTGCACTATAAAGGACGAGACATGAATGGATCATTGGTTGAGTTAATAATCGCCGGCTGAAGCGCGCTACGGCCGAGCGGGCGCTATCGCTGTTAACATCAGATGGAACAAGTGTTATGGCATCGTACGCTGCCTTATACGATTGAAAGCATTCCCGGAGAGATATTCCGATGGTATCGCGGCCGGCCACACACGGCAGCTCAACAACCACCAAGCATAACTAGCTGACGCCGGACGCCAATTTGCGACACTTTTACGCTCATAACAGCTTCTGATACCATTTATGTTACACTATGGCCATTTTGAGACACGTTTTACTTCAATCCACCTTCATTTCAACGGTAATAAACGCCACACCACATAAAATCCCTTTTATGTATCGAAGTATTAATTTAAAAAAATAATTAAGTACATATGTAGAGATAAAAAGGAATACAAAACGATACGTCTGAACAAAAGTGCAGGGTGTAGTCAAAGAAGCATGGCGGGCGATCGTGATTTATCGTCGGCCGCTTTTGAATATTAAATAATCTTTAATGGGAGCGCATGATCGGCCCATTAGCCGACGTCGCTCCTTTCACGTTTAATAAAGAGTCATTTATAAGCCAGCGACGCTTTTCCCTTATCTGGCCGAAGTATGTCGTGCGACTGAGAGGTGCCGCCCTATCAGGATTAATTCATAATTTTATCCGTGTATGTTGATGTATTCAATGTTTTTGGAATCGGAATGTACACAATTAAATACGTCAATCTTAATTACCATACAAATACAATTATCAGGCTAATGTTCGGAGTCTATTATAGTCGGCTGCTGCTACAGCGGAGCGCTCCCTTTAACGCAACCTCACAAGTATTGGTTTGATTCCCACGATGGGTAAGTATCACCTCATTGAATCATTAGGAAATTACCCCGTTTCCTCGCGCCGACAACGACTGATCACGTCTAATGTCGTTCCTTTGAACCTCGGACACAAAATTGTTTCACAAGTATTATTAACCATGAGAACAAGATTGCGTTGCCACATTGTATAGAGCTTTTAATTAAATGGAACTCGGTTAGAAAATTTTCATACTTACTTAGAAAATCAAACTATTCCAGAAATTTTGTAAGCAATTTTTTAAACTTGCGTTCAACATTGCCTTGGTCGCATTTTCTTTCTTGATTGATTTAGGGACCTCAAATAGCCTTACAAGAAAAATAAGTGTAAAGTTAACAAAACTCGGTGAACACATATGCAATTAACAGAATTAATGAGCAAACTTAAATATCGAAAGAGCACATTATTTTAATTTGGCAAACATAATTCTTCAAATGTCAATTAAAAATAGCCAGCGAAGAAAGAAACTCATTTTGAACATTACCCATCCCAATACGCTTAGCAAAAACAAATGAGTTATAACTAACACTCTCCATACAGAGGCAGTGAATGCGTGTAATTATGAAGATTAATCTGGTCGGTGCTCGAAGGTTAACATAACTTGAGGGCGCACATCGCCGGTTACGACTTCCTAATGACACTTCGATCGCGGCCGGCGCTCATTATCGCGAAACATTCGATCGGCTCACTCGAGTTATTCCTCTTAATATCGCGCCGACGGTGGCTGAGCGGTCAGGATATTGTCACGTATGCGCCGCGCACTGCCGTAATTATATCGGCGCAATTAAAGACCAACTAATATATTATAATCGTTCGGTTAGCATCAGTAGTTTTTACAAGAGCACCGGGAGCCGACAGCGTACCGCCGTTCACACACTCATCCCCGTAACACCCTATTACGTTTGAAACTGATTGATCAGGAATTTTATAGAAATAGTTTACTCATTCGGTATGTTTACTAAAGTATTTACTTACTGTAAACTGGAGTATTCTTATTTTTTTATGTCTTTATGTCGTTGATGAGTTTGAGACACTACCATAATGGATCAATTTCCGTAATATTGAAGTGGTTTTGTCTGTTGCCTATCCAAAGCCATGTAAAAGGAAACCTCCACAGCGCTTACATAAGAGCAATAAATTACATGGTAAGTCGTAGTGATGTACATTAGGCGGTCTCGTCAATGTGACTGCCTAATAAACGGGTAGGCTGCGGGGCAGTTTGATTTCCTCGCGAATCATGAGAAAATTATTCTGCAGACGAGCCAGCCGCTTTGAGAACATCCGACGGATAAGAATAATTACTTACATTGATTGAACCCTTATAATCTGAGTTTATTTAATAGTCGACAGATGTTAATCGGTGCGCCGACTATAATTACGCTTCGATTCCTGACGAGAAAAACGCTGAAGCGTACCTCTATCCAACACAGCACAGATTTATACATTTATGTATCAACACAACATTTATACATTTGCGGTTACGATTATAATGCATACTACATTATCTTGAGTGTAAAGTCATAACAATTGTATGTATTACCACTATTAAATTATTCTAAGATCATAGATTAGAGTTACAAAGTGATGGTGATGAATGTATAAACAGTTTTCCTCAGACTAATACGTTGTAAATGCATATGTCGACTTGTTGTCTTGTCCCAAAGTTAGCTAAGAATTATACAAGCTTGCGGAACGTGAAAACAAGAAGTACAAACAGAAAATAAACCAATTTACATGCATATTGCCTTTAGTAATACCTATACAAGTCGCAGTAACAGCAAAAAACCGATAAAAGTGACTAACTATTAAAATTTACACGGTCGGTTCACAAGGTCATAAATATCACTAAAAATGTTTCACAATACATCGAGAAATGGGAAGTTGTACTGGTAACAAAACGGCATAAACTGACATAGCTGTTTTAATTAGCGTTTATAGTAACGTGTCGGGTGTGGGGGTTTATTTTACCATTTTTCCATTGTATGTAAAGCAGCTTGGGAGTTCATCCATCACTTCATATTCGCGGCTTGCTGACGGCGCGGGATTGCGTCGTGCCGCCCTACTGACCATACACACGCTAATTGGATCAGCATTGAAAGAATACCTCCGCTTAATTATCGTACGAATCCGAATTAGGAACTGAATTTTGTTGTTCGTCATCTCGGTCGAGGCATGCGTGTGCTGCTCATGCAGAAATGTCATCAGCCTGTAGGTGGTACAGACCTGTTCACTATTATCTTTTATTGATATCGATTATGAACGATTAGACTTATTTAGTTAGTCATCTCCTTTATACAAGATATGCCGTGTCAATTATTTTATCGTTGAATTAGTTACCGCAGTACATTGATGACTCAGGCTCATTTATATGGCTATCTCTTATGTTTAGATCGAAACGAACCTTTATCTATTGTTCATGTTGCAGAATAAATTATAATCTTAGGATCTGTTCCTCAATAAGATCTGTAGATAATGAGTAACAATAGCAATACGACACATGTTTATGCTGGCCTTATTTGCAGCCGATATCCTGTTCCCTTCAGCATATCCAGTACGTAGTATTTAAATATCAAAGTCATAAATGCCATACGCGTGCTTGTTAACGCGCTCATGTAAATTCTAATCCTTGTTGCATTTAGAACGGGGCGGCCTAGTAATTATGTGCTTTCATTTGTCTGTTTCTCGGAACAAACGAGCGCGGCCCGGCGTGTAAGCCCGCTCCATGTAAAGCAGTTAGCAGTACTCTAATCTCGCACTGCCATTAATTTAAAGAATACGTCTGCGTAACCGACTTTACCAACAACGTCTAAACACAATTCTCCTTCACATTTTCTTATTTGCATATTAAAATAATTTCGAGTAAACGCAATACGTAAGTCGCCTTCCACCCGCATTGGGTTGTTTCTGAAACGACAGGCGCGGTCAATCGCTGCCAGGGAAAAATAAACCCTGTTCCGGTGACCTTCAATATAGAATCTGTTGGAGATAAGTTAACAATTACGCTTGTATTAAAGTGAAGTAGTAGAGAACGATGACAGATAAAGGCGGGTTGTGCGCCCAAATAGATAACTAGTGTGGAAATTAATGTCTACATTTACTGGTGCATGAAGTTTGTAGTTAATTATAGGTTTATAGTTATTCGCTTTTTTAAATGCGTATAACTACCACAAAAGCTAACCATTATCGTTTTAAAAGGAAGTGTATAAATTATCCATAGTTAGCGGCTTATCAGTGGACAGACAAATATTTATCAACTAAAGTAGTTCGCTTCCTGAACCGTGAAATTGTAGAGCACAGGTGAGCTTTGAGTGCTGTTATGACACTAGTATTTTATTACTGTTGTATTATTTAGTTAAGATAGATAGATAACAACGTGACGTTAATGTAAACGATCGATGCCTTCTATTTAAAAGTGGGAGTAAGTATGTAATAAGCAAGTAAGAAGAATTCAAGAATGCGCTTCCTGTATGAATTATTATTGTTAATTTATAAACTTAAACAAACACAAAAAAGTTAGATAGAAATGTTTGAAGAAGGACACTGATGGTAATTGATTAATTTCACTATTGAATTTTATATCTTCAATACGTCGCTATCCACATGAAGGCATATTACTCACATTGAAATAACTGGACATTGTTCCATTTTTGGCGACATTTAGTCTTGACATTGCAAGCAAGGTTACCTACATTTGAATAATGTTAACACTAAATGCAATCAAAATTAATGTTCTTCACTAATAAACCTAGATAGCCTCATAGATACAAATTCTAAACATGTGTTAAGAAAAGCATGGTTGAGAGCATTCCCGTGGCGAGGGTTCCCATAGCGCAGTGCTCACTGGCCGTGCTCGACACGTTAATAAACATATTACTGTATCAGTCGCACTCCACCACCGATACACCTTCTAAAAACAACACTCTTATGAATTACTAATTTTACGACGCCCATTATGTTATGTAATTATGCGTTATAATTTTATGATACGTTCATTTAACAACTTAACACATTTCACTTAACGCCTTTTAAACGCTACAGCAATTGTACCACAATTTATTCATGTTTCTTACATTTTACATTAATAAGTGCGCGTGTTACTTACCCATTCTTGAATACAGTTATATATTTACTTACGAAATTTATAAAACATTTTTCAATTTATTTATTATTTTGTCGTTTTAATATTCAGGAATGTATAAACATTGTATGATAACGAAATGTCAGAGTTCACGATTAAAATAACATTTGGTTACATCACAATATGTCATACCTATGTCGTCGGTGACGTAGGGTTGACTGGACGTAGCGACCCTAACATATTTTAACACTTCACCAATTTTTAACGTTTGTAGAGTCAATTAATTACAGTGTAACAGAGGGCTACTATCTGGCCTACTAATAAATGCAGTCGATATCAGCGTTAAATTTGTTGCGTCCAGTCGGGTAGCCGATGAATTGTATTCAGTTATTATCTATGGTGCTGGTAATTTTTTTCACACATTCCAGGGAGGCGACATGCCGTGGCGGGGGGTGGGGGGCTGGCACCCGCCGGGAGGCGCTCGCGCGTGAAATTATTATCATATAATACCCCGGCTTTGAACACAGCGCGATTATTCAAATGCTCATCGCAATACTCGAGCCGAGTGCTTCGTTCTCGCAGCCGGCTTTCGCGCACACATTCTTGGATTCCTATTCCACGCCGTCTTTTGCTAAAACTTGTCAAATATATTCATGTATAATGCACGAGAATTGTCATGTGAGCGATAAGCAAATGACAGAAAATGTTATGTAAATTCAAAGTATCCATAATCCTTAGTAAACACCTTCATAATGTGAGCCTGCGGGAGATATCGCCGGGAACGTGACTTATTCCCGCTGATAAAATAATGCTTTGTCTACACTAAGTATTATGGCTTTTTATAAATGAAATATGTTGCCCTGATACAATTGCACAGATACGTTTATCTTTTAAGTACAATATAAATATCTTGTAATGTCTATACAATTTCATTTAAATATCTGATGGAATGTCCATCCGAACCGTAATTAGGCAAAGTTAGCGGTGTTCGGACGTCTGCTTATTTTTATAAGGTTGTTATTAGTAACGAAAGGTCACAACTAAATCTGATAAAAGCTATTTTATAAGCATTTGTTCTACGTATACGACCGACGCAATTCCATCAATCTGTCCAAATGTGAGCTAGACAAGTGTGTTTTCCACTGAGCTCGACTTACTAGCGTATTTCGTCACAAGTTTATTTGAATCGACTCTAGTTAGAACAAATATTTAGATCACTTGAAGAATGAACTTAACATTATCCAAATATCAAGATTAATGGAATGATAATTTTCCTACTACGTTGGTGACGCAGGAACTGGAAAACATGAACTGAACGGATTTCCCTGACTAACACTGAAAGGTATCGTAACTCGTTCACTGACTCGATTATAAAGTGAAAATTTAATTATAAAATAGTACTAAACTTAAATAAACTTGTGAGTTTACCCTCGGGCCGACTTGACGTAAACTTGGCAAGTGGAAAAGGGCCCGAGACGTAAAGTAAGCGTTATCTACGAGTATATTTTGCTTTGGACTCTTTATGAGTTTCAAACGAGATCCGTCACGCGACGTTAACTCGGAATAGATGTGATAAAGTGGCCGCTAATCTGTCCTATTGGGGCCGCACTTAGTACACTTTATTAATCACAAAGCTTACAAATTACACTATACTTCCTGCGGCGTGACACCTCGCCGAAGCGTATGTTAATTTTATTGTCCACTCTATTGGACGATTTGGACACCGTGACAACTTTTGTTGGGGTGGAAAGTACTTGAATAATGTTAATATAAATCGCCCTTTTTATTTTTAGCTTTGAACCGTACAAAACTTATTTTAATTTAGTATTAAGCATAACAGTCGAACAAACGTTAGAAGATTTCCAAAATAGCAGACAGTGCTCTCGTAGCTCTCTTTAGAATTTGGAATGTTCAGCGATGTTTACTTAGCCAACAGAAGTGCATTAACTATGCATTAGACATTCGATCTCGGTGTTCAGCACAAATATATTCACAACAGCAATTTGTCATCGTGTTAGCTATAGATACATAACAAGGATACTAAAAAATATCTAGGTTTCATTAAAATAAGGTCACCTTGAATCGACCTTGTACAATACAAATTACCATCGAATATTTATTACTCTTATCGAGACGCATTTTGTTCAAAGTGTTTATGCACAATTTTATACTTTAATCGCAAAATTTACACTTTAAACGTGGGGTTCTCGACATGACGCCTTATGCAAAGCAGGTGCTACCTGATACGTGAGTTCACGACCAGGGTTACAAACGTTGTAAGCCTCGCGAGGGAGGCTCACGAAAATTTGTTTAATGCCAGTCGTACACAAGGAACAAATTCGTATCCATAACCTTACAGTCGCTCGAATACTTCGGAATATTCAAAGCACTAAAAATGTAATACAATAATGGTAATTCTATTTTAAGCGGTCGTAAGTCACATTTTCGTAAAGTTTTCCGCGCACTTACAGCGGTTTACAAGCGATCGGGCGCTTATCGGGTGTCGATCGCGTATCGCCATCATAAAGCGCTCATATCGCAACAAATATCCTGAATGCTAAAATATAAAATCGTAATAAAGGCCGAGGCGGGCGCGTAACCGCGTACGTAGGTAGTACGAGTACTTATTAGTATTTGGAGATAAAATGAAGTTGGCCCGCTTTGGGCAATTTATTGGGGTAAGTTATGGGCGGCGCGCGGGCTCGAGCGGCTAATTTATTCGCCGTGCACATAAATTACTTGATTATGAATTCAAGTTAGCTCCACTGAATTGTTTGTCTGTTGTTGTAAGCAGCGCTTTTGTGTAACAAACAAGGATATTAGAATTTACCAGATTCTTGTCTTATAGTACCGCGCATAAATTACGTTTATATGTAGACGCGGCCGGGGGAAATGCTGAGAAATTATAAAAGCGAACAAGTGTAAAGAAAGAAGCGTTTGACAAAATGGCTTAATGGCAACATTATCATCGAATGTAATGTTTGGTAAAAAGATAAATGAGGAGTGAAAGTAGAGACAATCTAATAAAAAGCAATCGTAGGGATTATGTAGAACACCAATGGTAATGTCGAGTTGTTTTCGAGGCGGTAGTAACGCGCCGCAAGTCGCTGCAGCGCGGAATAATCGCGGATACCCATAAAAGATGTAATTTCAGATAAGCTGAAACAGACGAGCCCCGCCCCCTGCCTCCCGCCGCCCCCCACCCCCACCTCTCCCTAGCTGCCTACTTTCTAATGACTAATTATTATGCTGTGCGTTCCGAGCTTTAACGTCAGCGAGTGAAGCCTACCTGCTAATACTTGACTACAGTTTGCGCCGTGACTGTTTTTATGTAAGAACATACCGTTACGTCGCGATTTTCTTTTATTTTTCGAAACATTTCCCGTGTTGTGTCATTATATCAGTTAGATTTAGTTTTCTACTACACGTAAAATAGGTAGGGACGATATGAATTTAAATTAGGTAGGTACAGACGTTATTTTGTTTATCATGCTATTGTTACTTGATTCCAAATAAATTCTTATGAATAAATAACAATAAATTCCGATAAAACAACGCTAATGTAGTTTTAATTGAAAATTATTATGCTCGGCGCCTAGGGTTCGCATAAGAGGCTTCTGTCGAATGGTAAGTTCCGATCACCGATATGGGCATGAATAATTTGTAATTGATAATGAAGTTTAGCTGCTTATGACAGTGGCGAGGAGTCGTGTGGAGCGGCGCCGGCGCCTGCCCGATGTCGCCGATAGAGGGCGCCGCGCCGATGTGTGATACCACATTACCATAAGGCTCGCACACTGCCCCGCTCTATCTGTGATTACAAGCCCTAATGTATTATTGGCTCCTCGCTAACAATTTCTTAGATACGTGAACGTCCTCGTAATAATGCGTTTATTGGGGAAAAATGTGCCAATAATTGGACAATAGATTACGGTCACTATATTATTTATCTTGCAAAGATGAACTGCAAGGAAACAATAAGCACGTGTAGGTACCTTTTCCACAAAGGTAATAATATTTTCCATCAAGAATGACCTTGTAACAAATGATGATAAAATTAAATTATTACCTGCCACAGAAGAAAATTCTGAAAGTATTTTTCTTCAAACAAATCCAAATTTTTCATAAATCACTGTAAATGCATGGTACACGAAATGGTTATAATGTATGGATAGATTAACTAATATTCTGAGAATTGTGCGCCACCTGAAAATTTATGTGCCTGCTGAAATATTGATACCTCTAACATCTTTTGTCTATTAATCTTATAAATCGCCTACTGCCACACTTTTCAAAGAAAATCTAATATAACAAGGCACTAAACGGCTTTATTATTCATACTAATGTTAATATTATTCGGGCCTAAACGTATAACTTTCCGTATTTCCTTTTCAATTAGAGGGAAGAAATACGAAAATGACGTGAACACATGGCGGTGTGCGTGGCCAAGATGGCGCTCGCAAGTAAATCGTCCGAATTATACAAATAGCGTTTGCCTAACTGCACCAACGTATTGGCATATGTTCGTGACTAGTTTACGAGTGCTACGACATTGCATATTAATTGGTGTCGCTATCGAGCCGCGCATCGGCTGCGACCTAGCTTCCACTACTATCTGCGGACGTTTACCATACCTCGTGTAGATACGTGCTCTATCCAAACCTATGTTAGATTACACGAGCCTCATTTGTTGCGCATATACAAACAACTTGCCAATACAATAATCTCTTCATAAAATAATGTCACAAACGATCTCGCAATAATTTCAAAAGTAACTTATAATTATAACTTTCTTCACTAAATAACTTAATTGCAGTACATAACAAAGTTAATTATTGACTGTCATTCAAAACTCGAAAGTTTCCACTGTCCTCTAGCTGAAAGGTCGGGAAATGTCAGCAATATAAGTATGCAAACGTCTCTCAAACTAGCAACTGCATAATTAATAGTATGCGATACAGTCTAACAGGCACATCATTAAATGCTCGATTTATCTTATTTCAATTAAAATTAAATGGATTCTTTATACATATTTACGTCGCATCACATTACCATGGTATGTGTAAAATATATAGAAAATAAGTATCACAATAAAATAACTTACCTACTACATATTTTGGTGGTCTGACTGAATGACTCGACCTACGTCATTACAATTTAATCAATTACAAAGAAGGGGGTACGTACTTCGATTTAGTTATTAATCAGTATGTAGCGATATTAAAATTGCGTAGTTAGTATAATTGCCTATTCAAAAAGTTCGAAGGTTAAGTGCGTCACGCCTACATTTATAAATATAGAAAATAGTGTATGTTTATTGTCTTTAAATAACACAATGTTCTATTCCAGTGTTATCGGTGAATAGTAAGTGTAGTTGTCAGTCGGATGGTCAGCGGCGCAAGTTAGTTCAATGCAATCCATAGCCAGCTCTGTGATAGAGCGAACGCAGTCTAATATGCAAATGTATTTAAATGCTAAGCCCTCTTCATTACGGCGGCATCGATCTTAGATATACAATTTGTAACTCGATAGGTGCATAAGTCTAACGAATCTCTTGTTAATACCCCTTGTTGAATACGCTCAGTGTTTTGTTCAGCACGAAATTTGGCGAGAGGGTGTTACATAAAGTTCTTATTGGAATTAAAAGTAGGTAGTCAGTGTTATTGGTAAGTAATTTTATATTCATCTTTTAATGCTCTTATCTTTTCACTTCTTTAGAAAGAAAATTGATTTCCTATTGGTTTCCGCAAAAGTAGGTAAATGTTTCAACAAGGTTGTTTGACCGTCAAAACACTAGTATTTAATTCATTTGTTATTGAAGAGCGCATATAACCTAATTTAACCTAACTGACGCTTCAGTCGAGAGCAAGTTTTTCATGAAACTACAAGTAAATAATATCTACAAAGATTAACTTATTTCGAATCTGAGGAAAGTTAAAGCACCTAGAAAGTATGACCATTTAGGAAAAAGTACCAAGACAATACACCGAATACATACACGAATGTACAGATACAAAAATATATTCACATTGATATAGGTACTGTAAGTGCTGTAGAGCTAGCATGCTAAATAGGTACTGTACAGCTAGCATGCTAAATCTCTGTTCAGCAAAAGTCCAGCAAACCTATCGAATATAGTTCACACACCTAATCACAAGCCATTAACAAGTTGTTCACGTCCATGCTAATTATACTAATTAAGCCGTAAATAAAATCTATGCACAGCAAATTAAAAGAGAAATTCCAACACAATTAGACATTACTTTATACACTGGCAACATTAGTATTCTAACATGTTGTAGCGGCCCAATCAGATTAATCTTAAATATTTATTGCACATAGTATTGCCAGGTTTGTTAAATTAGTATGACAATGGTATACTGATGGTGGTAGAAATGGTAAGCGGTGTTCAGACGTGGGTGGGCTGCCAGCTTCTGATTAAGACATGATGAATATTAATCTGCGCCTGCGTCGAGGCGGTTGTCGACGCTCCTCTATATGAATTGCAGCACTTCTGATACCTTCGCTTGCGGTGTTTATGAGGAAAATTTCAGTCTTAATGTGGGAATGCGAGGACATATAATTAAGAGGCTAATGTTTACAAATAATTTAGTACCTAAGTAGATAGATGCAAATTCAGGTATATAACCTATATGTATAACTTGCATTTAATAGTGAATATCCCAAAAGAAGATTTGGTACTAAATATACACACTTCTGCCTATCGATAGAAATAAATAGGCGTTAAGTATTTCATGCCGTGAAACAATACTTAATTATTCCGATACAAGCCAAGTACTCTGTCTTCACCAATATAATTTTCTGAAGGGTAAATGTTGTACTGACGAGGAAAGCGTGGGTGGTGGTATTTTCAGAATGGTAAACCAATAGTCTACTAATCTTTTGCTAACTTGTGAGCAAATGCCGTGTCCTGAAGCTCGATTATTATGCAAACATCTACAGAAGGTTGATATCAGTCTCAAAATAACAAATAAATTACGTTTTGACAACACACATTAATATAAAATCTCAAAAGCCATAAAATGCTCCTAAAAAGAAAAGTTTTTGATGTTACAGCTAATTTACACGGATACCGTTTATAACTTCAAAGAGAAAATTAAAATGTTCGAGAACGTTACAAATGTTAATGGCCGCGTAAAGAATTGCATTGTCTAGTCATAGATCATGCACGTAAATAATAGCAGAGTTCCCCTTCCGTATCGGGAACCGATTAGTTACTAGCTAATCCACCTACAGCGAAGCTAAAAAGAACAAGAGACACGCTGCCTCCACCTGTCGAATCTGATAAAAGTGTTTTATTTAAATTTCTTTGGTTGGCGATTCAAAAACGAGCACAAAGTTGTATTTGTGTCTTATTAAATGAAATTTATAGTTTGGATATAGTTGCTGATTGACCTCGGTCACTGGAAGGATAACAGGTTCGCATGAATGCTAAAAATGAGCTTTTCTACATAATATTTACACATGTACATAAATAAAGCAGCTCCAGCTTCTCACATGTACAGACGACATTGTTTATTTAAATAACATTGTCAACTGCGAATCGCCAAAATAAAGACACTGGAATAAAGATATGTACGGTGTAATACTTTCGTAATTGAACACCGTATAAAATGCGAAGACGTGTTCCAAGATCAGAGGTGCGAAAGAGGTGAAAAAGGTGTTAACTTAAGTAAATAGGGCATTAAGAAGATGCCAACAAGTTCCCAAGCCAATGATATCACTATAAATAGCGTACAACAATGCACTATAAATAAAATACTACTTAATTTTATGTCTAAAGGCCGAATGTTGTGCAAGGTGCGCGTACGCACGTGCCCGTCGCCCGCGGCTTCGCTACAATATCTGTTCCGAATTCAAATTCGTGTCATACATCTTATGCTTAGGTAACAATAACAACAACACAGAATTATGTAAACTGAACTCTAGAACCCCCGCTTAAGGATGATTTAAATAATAATGTAAAAGGAAATGGATATTCAAAATAATATCACCTCGGGGTTAACGATTACCGGTGCGCGCATGCGCCACAGATGGCGGGATAAACCGACGTTTGTTTCCGCAGTGATATCTGAATTAATGGCGATACGAAATGCTCGAAAGGTGCTCATTAACATGATTTATGCAAGATAATATGTTTCTTATGCAGGCCCTATTGTACTGATTAAAATTTTCGATTGCAGCCCCGCCGAAAACGCATGTCAACGAATTAATAACTTTTTTTGGGTCAATGGTATCACTTTAAGAACTTCACAATATTATAATTGACCTTAAGCTCTATCGATATTTAAAACTCATCGCTCGGTTTTAATGAATTCGAAAATCGTTGAGTTTGATCATTTGTTAATTTTGATTAGCATATCCGGCAAAACAGAAGGTGATAATATTCATATTTGTTTTTAGTTAATTGACAAGTCATGCATAACTTATATCAACAGCTTTGAAAGAAAAAAAAAAAACTTGAGCATATAAAAGACTGAGCAGAGGACGCTCCGGTCGCAAGTTTGCTCAACCAACGAGAAGTTATCTCAGAAGTACATTAACGAATCTGAGCAGCTCTTGATTATGACGAAGATATTTGAAGTCCCTGGACTTTTCAATGCATGATACAACCATCCAATATATTTTTTTTAAATACAATCATGAATAATTTGGTTACATTTTATGTATAACTAGCTTCTGCCTGCGGTTTCACCCGCATCCCGTGGGAACTACTTTCCGTACCGGGATAAAAAGTAGCCTATAGCCTTCCTCGATAAATGGGCTATCTAACACTGAAAGAAATTTTCAAATCGGACCAGTAGTTCCTGAGATTAGCGCGTTCAAACAAACAAACAAACTCTTCAGCTTTATAATATTAGTATAGATAGGACAAGACTATGTCACTTAGATAGCGATTGAAAAATATTACCTAATATAAATTACATAATCATAATAAAATTAAAAGTATTTCAGTATATTCTTAAAAAACAAAATGTAATAAATAATTGTTAACATACCTATCCATTTTCCATTCTTAATAAACGCATCGAAGCAAAAATCACCATATTCATAAATAACTAAAGGAACCAACAAAAAGAGCCTACTTCAGATTACATCAGGTCGTAACTCTGAATTAATAGAAAGACATCAATAGTCTGCAATCGCAAGGTTGTTGTATTATTCGTGTGATATAGATAAGGCGTTTCATAAAACAGGTAAGTGCATAGCTAAGGCCGGCGCATGATATTCCGCGGTATTAGGGCGAACATGAATGTGTAGCGAGTGCCGCGCCGTCCATCTCGCGGCTCGTTCGCTCACTGAGTACATTCCCGTGTAAGTTTTTACACCTATTATTTTATGTGTCGGCGAGTAAAGTTCGGTACGTGAGTTATAAACTCGCTCGCGCCTCTCTCGCCCCTACTTTATAGGTATTAACGACTTGTCCGAGAGTTTTCTTATAAATAAATTTGAAGGGTAACAAGGCTCGCTTTTGTCGGATTAGTAGAGTGGATCTTGTTTCACTTTGTTGCGGAGCCTCTCTATCTTTTTAAATGGAAAATTTATGAGGAATTTCTATGGGCTTTGTGTGTGAATATATTCTGCGGCCTTTGAAACTTACAGTGTTCCTGCACATTATGACTGTAATTACTTTTCCTTCTTAGCGCTGAAATTAAATAAAAGATGTAGCTCATGTGCCGGGTAATGAACATTCATTACATGTTGCCTGTAGCTGGGTGCAATCTAAATATATTAAGTAGTTTGGATATAAAACAGTTGGTTATAATAATAAATCTCATTATTACTTAGGTACTTTGAAGACTCTGTATCCATTTGCGTAATAATTTTCCTTTTAGATGCTCCAGGGATGGGAGCATTTCAAAAGTGGCCAGCGGAATCAGTGAATCACGTGACATTAGACCATAAGGCGTAGCGCGCACTATAAAAGCGGGACGTACGAGTATGTTAAGAGCACTACCTGTAAAATATCAGAGCAGTAAAGTAAATGCAGTGTTAGAGACAGTGGACGTGCTCCGTGCTCTTACCGTCTGTTTAAGACCAAATAGCCTCATATTTCATCGTGACATACTTTTCTTTTAGTACAGGATGCCCTTTACAGATTTCCTAAAAGTTGGATTTTTAAAGTACCTAATTCTCATCATCCATCAAGTCATAATTTAAATGTGGAGGTATGCTGGAGATAAAAGTTGGCGCTTAACACACAAGTGTGAAGTGTGAGAATAATATTACCAGTACATACATCTTACGAGTACGTAGTTATTTATCTTATTTAATACAACTTCCTGCTACTTATTACAACAAACCACAATAATTAAAATTATAAAAAGATGTAATACCGTAATCACGGTATTGGCTCGTCAATACCGGTATTGAAAAAAGACCAAAATATATCCGTGATCACGGTATTACGGGATCCCGTAATACCGGTATTGAAAGCCCTAGTTACCACCATCTTTTATCTTTTTGAAGCATTATGTTTTCAAAGCTATGATTTACTTGTGTAAGTAAGATGGAGGCTTCAGCAGGGCGAAAATAAATGATTGTGCACCCTATCTAATTAAAGGCAAGGTTATCTTCCATTTACGATATTCCCCGCATAAGTACCTACATCCCTATGTCAAGTAGGACTACGGAACTAGGTCTAGGAAAATTAGTGGTGATTTTTCATTTAGTTGATTTGTTGTTTACTTGTTCCCTTTTAATTTTATATATAATCGACAATATATGCTTTACATAAAACAAATAGGAAAGAGTATCCAGAAGAAGAAGAAAACAAATAATTTTCATGCATAATGAAAGTAAGGACCGTCGACGCACTAACTGCTTCGTATCATAAAGCTATTTTTATTTGATGAAACGACAAGACGAGACATATTTAGTCAGTTAAGTAAAGTAAAATATAATAACAATAGATTCTATTCTTAGTACTCATGTTATTACCAACAAAAGCGAATTTATGAGTGCACTCTCAAAGTTTCAAATATCCCTAATGGAGCAAGAGTGAGCCGTTTTACATCTTCCCCCACAAACTGCATTATAATGTCTGTACCAAAAATAACCGCACATAAATATAAAACAATGTGAAACCACTTAAAGCGAATAAAATACACGTCGACTTCAACTCAGTAAAATGAATTTATTAATAACGGAGACAATGAACGTCTGAAACAAACGTTTCACTTTTTGTATTTTTAATTGTCCTCCGGACGACAGCGAAGACGCATTAGAAGAACGAAAATAAACCGGCGATCATATTGGACAGGCCCGAGCGGGCCGGAGCCGCACCGGCTGCGCCCGTGCCGTCGCCGTGCCTAGCGCACGTGCGGACCGCGCTCGCTCACCTCGTCCCTGTCCGGTATTTTCGTGTTAACGTGTAGTAAAGCTGTCACTAATTAAAAATACTTCTTGAACCTCTGCCGCAGATATAATTTTATTGAATTGTAATTTCGCGATGTCTCTCGTATAGGACGCAGTTCTTAGATGATATCTTCTACGTAATTAAAAATCTTGTCGTGACATTCAGAGCGGGCTCGCCCCCGCACTCCTCGAACTCCCTCAATATTGTTGGCGATTGAATCGCAATTAAATGTAACGAATCAAACTACACTTTATTAAAAGGGCTGATAGCTCAAAATGGAGAGTATATCGCGAGGCAGAATCGAACGTGCTCCCGTCGAAATGCCAACCATTTTATTTATTCGCCTTAATTATGTATCTTGTCTTAATTTACGATTGGATCATACGATAATCAGAGACGTAATTTATAACAGATGCCTAGGTATTCGAGTCGTGTCCATAACGAGATTTAGGATTACGTAGATGACGTCGCGTTCAGTGCTCGGTGTCGCGATTAAAATATATTATCGACATTCATTGGCATTTTGCAATTAAGTGCGCGTGCGGATAGCGGCGAAGAACGAGCAGCGAACGCTCGATGCGCGCGCTTCGATAGCGTCATCGCGTTTAATTTCGTTATGTGTCGATGGCATGACGGCCGGCCGACATCTCGATACGGCGACTGTCCACAGATATCCCTTAATGAAAGTAATGGAGGTTTATTAACGATCGTCGACTACTCCTCTCGCAGTACATACTTATAGTAATAGATACGAACGATGGCGAAACGTGCGAGCGAGAACAAAGAAAGCCACATTTGCTAATTGCGGTTTTGCTCGTGTCGTGCGCACGGAGGCAGGATCGTGAGCTCCAGAGATATGACGATAACACATTCATAAATAATTAGAGCGAAATTTTCTCATTTGTAAGACGACAGTCATGATATTTGGTAGCAGGTCTCTGTTCTCGGAACACTCAGATCTCGATAACAGTTGCGCCGACACGCCTGCTCGCCGCTCATTTTACTACCACGATGACTGCATTGACAAGCGCGACCTATGTGTAGCTGCCATGTTGCTGAACAACATCAGCACACAATTTACTTATTAATGCTAGAAAAAGGCTCAAAGAAAAAACAATAGCAATGGCAATGAACAAAATACCATAATGAGTTTTCTTATAAAACAGCCGGACAAGTCGACTGCTAGGTCAGCTATTGAACCAGAGAACAATATAAAAAGCAAATGTGAGGTGAAACGCTGTGGGCTCAGTCACGGTTGTCGGAGCCTCGCCATGACAAGGTTCAAAATTCCACTTCCGCTCGATCCATGAACAATCGATATTGTTATCGCCGACTCTTCATTATAAACCAAACAAAAATAATTATACGAAACGTTGGAACAACAAAAAATATTGGGTACCTACGCATTCACGTTTTAATAACGACATCGATAACAAATTAAGCATGTTTCATTTCCCTAAACCGAATGTTATCGAAAGCATCGTAAATCATCCGGAAGATAAAAGGCTTTAATTGAAAGAAAAAAGTCTGCAATCCAGTGTTTGGATTTTGCTCAGTCACTCCGCGCAGATTAGAATTCCGGGCGTAGCCAATTATTGCAGTATGAAATTTATTGGTTTCGGGTATCAGTTGAATGACGTTTTTCAAATCGCTAGTGATCCACTTATAAATATAATGTGGTAACCTCGCGACCCAGAGCACGCCGACTGTCGATACACAACATTCGAATCTGTCGTTCATCGACCACACAGCTCTATTATTTGGACAGAAGCAAATTTTTCGTAACTTCCGTGATCGATTGAAGTGATGTTTTTGCTGCAAAAAGTAGCGATGACATAAAAACAAACAGTCTATCTGGCACATAAATTAAAATTTCCGCTTGCCGATAGTAATGGTCAATCAAGCATAAATATTGGAGGGGAATTCGGCTGATCAATATTCGGTTATTGCAAACGTTGTCAAAAATAATATTATAGAACATTTTATGAGTCTGATTTATGTTTTCTTATTTGTATAAACGGGCAAGGTTTTACTTTATTTACAATCTATTTATTTCTGTCGTTACGAGTAAGAAGTTAAAGGAAAACGACAGTCGTCGCCATAGAAAATTAGAACTTGTTGCAATTAGAATGTTGCACTTCATCTTTATAATATTAAATTTAAGAATTGTCTTTAAAATATACCTATATATTTTAATTTACTAACAGAACTGTAAGCTAAATTGTAGGTACTTAAAACCGGTAAATGAATATTTTTTAATGTTGCGGCCATCACGGGAATTATTCAAGATGTTTTATTTTACAATACAAAGAATACAGTTATACAACCAGAAACAAATTTAGTGATTAATTTAAGGTAATTTTCATTAAAAGTCCATAATATTAAAGAGCCGTGGTAAGTCGCTCCGGTGTATAGCTATCAATTAGTTTTACTGCACATCATATTCATTTGAGAGTGCACTTCCCTTGATTAGTGGAAAGCTCTTTAAGGGCCAAGGTGCCATTAAAATAAATAAACAACTATCCGAAACAATTCCAAGTGTTAAGTGTGTGGTGGCTATCAAAAATTACCAGATAAGCGTCGACAATGCTCGCCAGGTGACTTATGAAGTGATTAAAGTTCTACAGGTACAGTCAGCCGCACTAGCGCTTTACACAAAGTTTTGTCACGTAAAACCTCTGTTCAAAGAGCCACTGAATCACGCCATGTTTTGAGTCGCAAGTTTTTGTATCGTGCAAAAACGCGAATTAATTATGTCATATTCATATCTAGGTAAAAACTAGGTAGGTATCTAATAAAAGAATAATACTCGAACGAGCTGCGCAGTTCCTTTGGAGTAGGTAGGTAAATAATTTTATTTTTAATACATCTATTTTAAAATTGCATAAATATGTAATTAAAGAGGCAATGTCTCATGCATATTCCATATTAGGTATTGCTTAAATCAAAATTATTATTTTGTTTATGTATCGAATTTATAAATAGGATTTGAGATGTAGCATGTCCACTTAGAGCATTTATATTTGGATTTAATAATATCTATCCGGACTTAAAATATAACGCGCTGCCTACGTGATTGTAAAATTCAAAATAATTTTGCATATTATTTTCGTTGATGATGCAAAAATAGCACGCTGACCAACGAACAAATTGTTGAAATATTGTACACGGAGAACTGTCAGGCTGGATCCACAGATTATATTTTATTGCTTTCAAACTCATTGATGCGTTCATTAAAAGGGAATTTACCGATAAAAATCCACATAAAATACGTAAAAACTGATATTTAACACAAATTAAGGCCGTTCTGTCATTTAGCTTTCTATTAATAAAATATTTTTAAATCCACCTAAGTATAATTAGCTAGTAGCTCCAGTAGTTTGAAATGTAGCCTCGTTATATAAAATAATCCAAAAAGTTTATTTTTAGACACATTTTATTTATATTTTTATCATTACAATGTTCGTTGTTGTGAGTCCACAGCATAGTCCAATGCTTCATTGGTCAAGTCCCGGGTCGTATCAGGCGGCTGACTTTACGCGCGCCCTATTACGCCGAGAGATAGCCACAATCAGGTAACAGCCGCCATGACATCTTTATGATGTTTCAAATACCATTACTAACGACACCTTTTTAGTTACTCGCGATACCAGCCCACCAATGGCTTCGAGACAAAACGATTTGGTGTCAACGGCACCTGTGCTTGCGCTCACTAACTTATGACCGTCTAGTGTCTCTATAGTAAGTTTAATGTATAAATTCTATTAATATTGGATAAACTGAATCACATGTAAAATATAATATATAGAAAATAATAAAGTACCTAGGTAATTTATTCATATTTTGCAAATAATGTTATGCCTACACGTCATTCCTAATCGCATAACATTTACAAGACCTGAAAGGATTCTGCTGAAACTCGATTATGAATAGAACTCTTGAAAAGAGTCTTTGCAAACTTAGAAATAAAATGGATTACAAAATACACAATACAGGTGCATCGTTTGGTGCAAACCGTGACTGAACAATTCGTTTCAGTCAATATTTTGGTAATGTTAGCCAGTTTATGAAACGTACCGGAAATGCCTTTAGCTTTTTGAAAATTCTATTGACTTACTATTTATATTTATTACAATAGGATTGCCTCATTTTTTTCTTAAAGTTAAACAATCTCACTTACATTTTTGTTCAAGAAAGGTACCTTAACTAAGTACAATTTTTTTCCATAACTTGAAAACAATTCTCAGCTAGTTTTATTATAACATAATGTTTATCTTTATGGAAACTTATGATATGATGTCATTTAGTATAATGTACTTAATTGTGTTATACATCTTACTACACAACCAGTTAAATGATGAAGCAACCATTTAACCATCAATGTGAAATATTAAACACATAAACTATTCATAGAATCACCTTTTACCATGACAGAAAACTGCCTAATTAAGTCTTCTATTAATTAAAAAAACCATCGCTATATTTGTTTTAATAATTCATATTTTTAATCTGTTATTGGCATCTGAGCTACATCTCTTATCTCGTAACCGCATTCCTAGAAGAATCTATACGAATACATTTTTGTTTATAGCCCACTTTATATTAATTTAATATTATTTATTATCTTGCTTTCGGGTCAAAGTGTTTTTTTACTACCTATTTAGCATCATCGTAAGTATTATTCCATTTGTCTAATGTTTCATAAATTATTTTTAAGTACAACTCCAGTGTTGCCGATCAGAGTTTCATATAACGTATTCTGTGTTCGAGTGTACAGTTGAGGTGAGCAAACACAACTTGTGGGGTGCTTGGTGGCGGTTTAAGAGCACAACTATTTAAAAATGAATGTTGGAAATGAAATCAATACGTTTGAACGTTTGGTTGGCGAGGAACGGCGCGTTATGAGAACATAAATCTCTGACCTTACGCCGAGTATCTGATCCCCCACCCTCTACCCCTACGATATAGTGGTGCACATCTGATGTTGTGAGAGATACCACTCAGCCGACTGAATTGAGTCTTATTCATTACGAGATAGTGTTGTGCAAGCCTTCCTGTAGCGAGGGCACTCTGTAAGCATTCCGCGATACACTGCGCATTCACATCTACTAGATCAAACTAATTAGCTACATCGGTTAACTTGACTTGTTATAGGAAACTGTTTCAGATATACAATATCCTTAATAGCTAAGTTGATTATAACGTGCACATATGGCATACCTAATGTGCAAGCCAAGTTTATATTCAGATGTCATTTGAACTCTCGTTATGCTACGGACTCTTTAGTTGTATCTGAAGGTTAAAAATATATACCTAGAAATTATATGTCGGAACAGATATCCAGTTTTATCAAATGGTAGGTATCGGGTTGCCCATGTATTACTTAAAAATAATTATTATTCCATGATTTGCTTAGATTTTTCCTGAATTTTCAGGAAATTCGTAATTATGAGTGCACATACTTTAATTCTTCCTAATGAACCACAGAACTAAGCATAATGTAGGTCAACTCTTGTTTTCAAATACCTACACCATTCATTCAAGTTTCTTCGACATCATCAACATTTTTGAACCAGTAGGTATCTGCTAATGTAACATGGCCCTTGATAAAAATGTCGCAACCAATATATTTAAAATACGATTCCCATGAAGATGACAAGTTTAATAGGTTTATATGCAACACACACAAACGTCATTTTCTAATTTGAATTACGTCAACTTTCACCTCGTAACGTTACGTCGCATTTCAGTGAAAACATATTTTCCGTATCTTATCTGCTGGAATAAATCACGAGCGGCTAAACCTGTTGTGTCATAACTATTAAACAAGTTAAGCTATTGACGGGTTATTGATTGTCTAATAAGCTAAAATGATGGCTGTGTCGGACGTGAGTAGGCTAGGAAACGCTAGCAGAGCGTCCGACAGATATGAGCAGGGAGCAGGTTATATTTTATCGAAAGTAACGGCTTCTAACGTACGGCCAATTTCATAATGCCTCGAGCTCACCCGCCCGGCCCGCTACCGCCCGCCACCGCCCGCTGCCAATGTGCCTCACTTATCAATTTGATATCTCGATGTGGAAACATAATGCGCCGCAGATGAATCGATAGCTCGATATATCGAAACCAATATCAGATAACTTATTAACACCACATTTAACACTTCAACATTGTTCTTTTGTCGGCAATATTAGAATGGATGAGGTTTGCAATTAATTAACGTTAACTACTTAACTGTAAACAGTCTGATTAAATCAAATCACAACTGTTTAATTAGCAATCAATGATGCATGTCAAAAATCGATCAACTTAATTTCACAGTTAATAGTCAGCACCTAATTAAATCTCAGTTTATAAATTGTTGTGCACAAAATAATAAACACGCAGCTTATCCCCGTATATTATAACATGCAGACCGGTAAAACAGACGACTCACTCTGTCAAATAAGTCATCAGTACGTCAGTTAACTCAATTACACCGAGATCAACACACGGCTACCGTGCATGATTAACAAGCTCACTTCACAAACAACTTCAAACACAATATCTATACCAATAAACCCTAAAATTGTTTAACTAACCATACGCGAGGTAATCCTGCTTCATAAATCATTTAATAACACAAATGCACAGCCACACACTGAGCTATTCCTTCCGTTGTCGGAGTTATGATATTAATATGCAAGCTAAATTCCACCCTAATCGCTACGTATGACGACACGATTTGGAATAACAAACTATCATTTTAAGCTTTTCGAAAAGTGTCAGTGAAATTATCCGCTACTAGAAAAGCGATATGTGTGACTAATATGTTATGTGAAATTCTAACTCTATGCGGTCGCCATAGAATGCGTTTTGAGTATAGCGACCTAGTTGCCCCATATTGTGATGGTTTATCCGTCGTCCGGAGCGGATGCCACGAACTCCTGTCAACCCTTGACATTCGGGATAAGTTTGACGGATCATACACGAAAATGATTTAGGACACAATGTTCAGAGGTGTCAAACAAAATAATGTTTAGATACTGATCGTGTTGTTTATTTCTCGAAATAGATTACATCAGTACGATTAAGAAATGTTATGAAATTAAACATTATCATTAATTATAAACATTTAAATATGTCAGAAAATATCATATTCCATACACATTAAACATATTAAAATAAATATTAATAACAAAAAACTCACATCATCATATCTCCATAGAAACATAATACGAGATGATTTTGTAACTTTATATCGCGGCGAGCTAATAGAGCTTGTTGGAGCAACGCCGTTGACAAAACCGTTGACCTTTCAATCAACGCTAAGCAAATATTAGCATTTCAAAATATCAACTGAATACGATAACCGGAAAGTGGTCGTTAAAATGTGGACAGAGGCGGCCATAAAAATAAAATATTAATAATTAGCGGCAGCAGGTTAATAGTCCATTAGCATCGTGTTCGTTCGCAGTCGTCACTCAATAGCGCCCGCATCGCCTCGCATCGCATCGCCTCGCCTCGCTCCGTGCCGTCTACCTGTCGCCACATCGCCATAAATGTAGTTATGACTTGCTGTCACATAGGCTTGAATAATAAGTTAATTGCTGACAAGACTATTAACGATGCATACGAGAAATAGGCAGTTTTAACACAGGATGTGATAGAATGATTTAATGATGTGCATGATAATTATTTAAGATGACAAAATTATACTGACAATAAAACAGCTGTATGTGTGAATCGACTCTTATAATACGCTAAGACAACTTCCACTCACATTCCAATTTTTATTGCTACAAATTAGGAAACTAAAACCTCTTCATCGTGGTGCAAAAGAGTTAAGACATCTGTTCACGTAATCCCATTGTCGTCGTCCAATAAGTTCCAAATCTATTTCATAATTATGTTAATGAAATACTTTCATATCCACGACGACTGATCATTGACATTAAATGACGGATCGAAAAATATCGCAACGCTCCACTGAATACTGTTCAAAAACTATAACAAAAAGATTTTCGTAATCAACGAGGTGATCTACTTCCCTAGTCGCAATATTAAATCGTACAAAAACAAGATAATAATTAAACGTCGGTGCTTTCATTGGAGCAGCGGGCAGGTGCGCCCGCGCAGCCACCGCCGCAGGCTGCAACAAGACGACGACCACGCTCAGCGATAAGGAAAAACTATACCGTCACGTTGAATGTAAAAACAAATTATCAAAGATGAAATAAAAAGCTATCGAGGAAACGGTCACAGTTGAGTGTATCCACAGATTATCCACAGCTCTATGAGTTGGTCTTTCTTTATTTAATATCTTTGTAGAACGACGGAAACTAGCAGTCCTTGATTGTTTGATCAGTTTTCCAATAATTATTCCCTATAAAAACACCGGAAATGGAACGCTTAATCGATTCCGGACCGCGCCTCGTAGTGACGTGGCGTTTGATTACTGAAATTATATGGCGAGACGAATCGCTACAACTTTGTTTTGTGTATTGTTGAACGCGGCCTTCGATACAGGCGAAAAATAAAAACTAATACAACTATTGTTTTAGTCTTGTCATTATTATCGCCGGCTATGAGGAAGTTAATTGACGATTTCAAGGTGAACGGTTTCTACCTACATCTTTGATGATTACTGCTAACAATTCTTATTGCTGGATTTTCCTTGTACAAATTCGCGAAGCTATCGTACGAGTGCGCTTATTAAAATCCAATATAATTTCGGCGTGGTCCAGCGGTCTGCAGTGACAGGCTCTCAAAGTAAAAGCTTCATACTTTGTACACAAATAGTATTAGACACGCCACGTATAGAATGTACCGTGTTCACATTAAAGATTGATGTCAGACGAAAAGATGGGGCCACTCTGCAAAATTTATCTCACATCTCCACTCCACCAATGACAAGAAAACTGTTACGGTTTGCAACGGTCTGAGTGTAACATTAAAAATTCAAGTCGTCTTACCCACTTGTGTGAGGGATTGCCGCATATTCGCCTTTGGACAGCATTTATATTTCCTTTGGCTACGGTTATACTCAGCATTCCGTCAAAAGGGAATTTCGTATTTGAGATTTATTTTTGTAGCGGCGTGCGGTATCGTTTATTTATGAATAGGCTTTTGTGTGTGTTGTGTACGTATGTAACTGCGAATTTCAATCTATTTTGTAGGTCATGAGTCAGTGTTTGATATGGTTTTCTTCTTCAAGTATTGAGTTATCTGGTGCAACCAGATGATGTCGCGTCACGTCACCATCAAATATTTATGTTTCTTGTAGACTTAGAAATCACTTACCATAACGACAGCTATAAAGCTGTTTAAAGTCACGAGTCTTGTTTTCACAAAGCCGCGGCATTTAAATTCTACGTTTGATTCTTAACCATTCGGTGAGGTGAAAGTAATTGAATTTTTCTGTTAGAAAAATCTCAGATACAGCAGAGATTGGAATTGCGGACGCTAAAGGGCAATTGGCTCGCCCTCTATCACTTGGGACCTGATACCCTCATCGCCGACTACGAGTGTTAAACAACTCTGCCTGACCTTTTGGCATTTCCAGACTTATCGATTATATTTAAATATCATTTTAGTTTATGCATTAGACACAACCGAATAACAAAAATATCCCTGAAGCATATTCATTGGTTAAAATAAACGATGTGACATTGTGACCTTTTTATTATGAATATAATGGCGACGACGAACCCGATATTTCCGTTTGATATTGTGCTTGTTTATTATACGTTAAGTACAATCGATTACAACGTGCTTATAAAGTCATTCGAGAAGACACCACGCCGAATAACAAATGTGAGAACTTCATACGATTGATCGTAGTTATCAATTCTCATAAAATAAAATAAGAATCTCTTAATGCTATGATAATACTTACAAGGAAACAAGTTGACAAAATTCGACTACTTAAATAATAAACTGCCATCCAATAAGATGTTACGAGTCACCCAAAAAATGGTGGCTACAAACAATTTATCATAATGTGAACTTGTAACAACAGTGTGACAGTTTTTGTGTCGAGTGTACAATGAGTGTACAAGGTGTCGCCAGCACCGCAGTGTCCGGTGGCAGTGCGCAGCGTCACGCCCCACTGCGCGGCACCTCACAATGCACGATTGGATTCAGGTGCTTTATCATATTTTAGAATAAAGAAATCAACTGACAGAACTGATTACTCATACCTCCGGCATTTCTTACTGAATCGGATCGTAAAGATGAAATTCGAATGATGAAATGACCTCATTTAGTTATGAATAGACAAGAATTAGAGCGTTATATTATGCAAACGATTGTTGTATGCAAATAGTAGCAGACGATATGTTCGCTTGCATATGTAAATGGTAATTAGTTTTAAACATTTCAAGTATAGTCGGTTACAAAAGTGTTAACGTGGAGGTAAGGTTGTAAGCTATTAGTCGGAAGGAACCAAATTTGGAATGAAATGCGAGAGAAATGACTGTTTAGTGACGGATCTACATACGTAGTACGGGAGGTGTGCGCACGCGCCGATGGCTGGTATTGACAGATCGGAGAAGGAGTAACGGCTGCACATGGGCCGGGTGACGGCTTCCGTTTCATAAAGTTTAATGGCGCGGTTGACCCAGCTTTGTTTGTTTAACACGCGTCCACAACTGCACCATTCATAGCCGTTCTGGTAAACTATTAATTGCTTATGAAGCGTCAACATGTTAAGATAAACAAAACCCTAACACGTCATAACTTTCATGCTTACTTTAAATTCGGGTTCATCGATAATTCTGGTATTGAGCCTATTGATTCATAAAATAGCTGTTCCCCGCGGTTCCACGCGCATCCCATGGGAACTCACTACCAGGATAATATTAGTCTATGTTTTATCCTAGACTCTACATTAACTGCGTACCAAATTTGATTTGAATCAAAGTAGTATACTTATATAGCGTGAAAGCGCGACAGACAGACAGAGTTACTTTCGCATATTTTATAATACAATATGCTATGCAGTTTCATTTGACCTTACATTGTTATAAATTTGTGTATATTGTAAGATATTGCTGCATAATTTAATAGTTCAATTTTGGAGTCAATACGCAGTTAAAAATTCATTAACATTCGCGAATTATATGTAGATTCCACGATCATTGACTAACGCAATTGTCACATTAGTTATTTTTAGTTGCAATTAAAATAAACCAACATGTATGACATAATGAAGTCATGTTATGGCCGTTTCCTTAATTAACAGAAAATCCTAACGCACTCTCGTTCACAAATATCAGGGTGACTTAATCAGAGGATCACATCTCTTAATATACGGGCCGCCGACGAGTGAGATCTGACACGAAATTCCCTAAAAATAATATTTAAAATGGTAATGGGCCCTCGGATTCATAAATTGGTGCGCCATATGTCCCGTGCGTTGCACCTACTGTGTACATAAATATGTCAAGTATTGAGAAGACTGCTGCCACACTGTAACGTGGTGGAAATTCTTGATATTTGATGACGCATGCTTCTATTATAGATACATTTTGAAGTACAAAATATTGACTACGTTCATGACTTTTCTAGGAATAGCAATAGGTATTTCTTGTTTATGAAAATGATTCATTATGCTTCTCGCGAAAACACTAACCCAAATAAGCAACAAAGATACTATTCTTAATTTTTTATCATAATAAAAATTATGAAAAAGTATCAAGATTGCTGGTACTAGTACAAGTCAGTGCACTGAGGTTTAGACACAGCAGCACGAGTCAAATATAATTTTTGACACCAACAATTTTGCGTTTCCCGCTTTGTTTGTGGGGACAAAAATAGTGTGCACTAAATAATAGACATTTGGCCCCTGCCTGCAGACATAACTGCACGTAAAATGTTCGAACATTAATTTTACGGCTGTGTTAGTGTACCTATATATATTTGTTAGTGTTTACTAAGAAATAGAAAACATGGTATCTGCTGCATATTGTAACATAGGTAATCTACTCTCGTAAATAGTCCTTTTCCCGAATTGATTAGTTTTAGTACTGATAATTAGGGAAGACGATTTTTGTTTAATTTCCTAGTATAGCATTTCCAATAACATTGTTGTAGTAACAACCTCAAAATAAGTTTTTATATTACTTCAAAATCACATTTATATTTCCTAATTTAGTTAGTCAGCTGGATTGGATTTCTATATCTAACACCTGCAAAGTTCAGCAAAGCAAAGGTCGGTAGCGATGGATCTGCGCACGCGCGCCTCCCCGCGCTGCGCACCAGATGTCGTGCTAAGGCCACGCGATCTCTCGCTACTAAGCATAATAAACCTTCACCATAATAATACGTGTTCACACCCTACACTAAATAATCCTAAGAATATTTTGACTATCGCGTCCATATGCGCGAACTTTAAAAATAGATGACTCGCAGCTTATGAAAATAAAATATAGGTGAAATATTGCTTCCAAGAATAGAGACAAAGATAAATATGTATCAATTCTGCCATCGATTGTGTTTCCGCAAATATCACTGCAGTTTAACACAGAAATTATGGTTTCAATTAAACGACCGTGCTGTTAACTTTCCTCCCGCCGAACATTTTATGAAAAACGCGGTATCGCGGCAGGAAAACAATAAATTTTGAAGCTTCTACAATACACTCATGGGGGACCTTAGCCAGTTTTTGGTCAACAATAAGTAATCTTAAAATCCGTCTAAGGACTCTTGTAAGAAAGACCCCAAACTATGACCAAAGAAAACAATAAATCGTAATGACGGCGCGCCCCCAGGGCACCCTCGGATGCTCGCTATTTTGGACTATAAATAAATGTGTAGATGGATTGATAAATATAAATATTAGGGGCGAAACGAAGAAAAACAATGTTTATGAAACTGGTGTCGTTCGCTTCATAACTGTGAGTTACGACTTCCGACGGCTGCCGGCATACCTAAGGGTCCGCAATTTTTTCTATCGCGACTTATCTTCATCTAAAAATAGATAATTAAAATAGGAGTACCTGACCTTCGATTGGGTGAGATACATTTCTTGACTATAGTCTCAGGACCCACTTGATATTCGACTGATTTAAAAAGCTCTCTACACGGCTCTTAATGTCATAACGATACCTGAAGTTAACTGATCTTAGTCAATTGCGTTGTATCTTCATGTATTTCAGTAAAAACGTATGCTCCTGAACCTGTTATTTATATGTATGTATCAAAACCAAGGCATAGGGAACACGATAAAAATTATCAAGACATAAACTTTGTAAGTCTCTAAAACACCGATGAATGCCATAATCAATCCGACTTCCCTAAGCGATAGAGAACAACTCGCAACACTTATAACTCCTGCAGAGACATGGAAGCCTATTCTTATCCACTTAAAACTATTTTCCTAAACCTATACAAATAGACATTGAAATGAAACGTTAGGTGTCAAACAAATTCCATGGCATGGCAAATAAATTCTGTTGCCATAATAAGATTAACAGAGTTGAGCATGCGCGTACTGCTGGCTTGACGGGACGTTAGTCACGGCGGCTATTCTTAGCCGATTGCATTGTCTTCTGAAATATCTATTAACGATTATTGACAAGGCATCGGCACGCGAATTCTCCCCGCGGTAGGTGCGACGAACTGCTATAAATATATTTTATGTGCGATGCAGCGACGCCCGATGCAGGTATGTGACGGATAGTTGCACGAACACCACCGATCTGCACGACCTGCTTATTTGTGTTACTTACTCCACACTACAATATTCAGATATGGACCTTTACTTATCTATTAGTTAGAGGTACATATGACGTAGTTATAATTGGTACTATCCTTTCACGATCTAGTTAGCCGAAAAAACCCAAAGCTAAAACCAAATATATTCATGTCAAACACTGTACACACAAAATCCAAAATACACACACATAATATCGGCACAACTACCTGAACAATCTATAATTATATTCCGTTAACAAATTAATGAAATTCGCGTCAAAATTGCAAACTGTGAATTCAAATTGATACAATTCGACAATTGATTACAATATGCACACGAAGCAGTATCGTCCACAAACACAGGCGAGCAGTCAGTGAGCCGACATCGATTCATATCCAACGAGAGAGCTTTTCATTTTGTATGTTAAATTAAATTTCCATGAAACAAGATTGAATTTTTCGCAATCAACGCGTGCGAAGCTTGCTCCAAACGAATTTGTGTGTATGGATACATAGATTTATTTATGGTTTGTTTTGAATATATTTTTTGAAATGGTAAAATAGCTATGTGTGTATCGATTGGGTGGGAGTTTTAATTCACATAAAATAATGCATGAAAAGTATCAATAAACGTCAAACCGCGAGTGCGGATTAGGTGCGCGGTGGCGACCGCAGCCGGCAGGCGGCGCGCGGCGGTGAGCTAGCATCGGCTTAGCTAATTTACAATTTAATTATCAGTCGGGATGATGCATCGTTAGCGCGCGCCAAACCGAGTTTATGCGACTAATCAATTGTTTGACGCGACCACTGCAATCACGCGCCGGCCGGCCGGCCGCCCTCCGCGCCGCCCGCCCCACGCCGCTAGTTACGCGCCGGCACCGCACTCCGAAAGGTAATAATGTTAAACATGAATATGGCCACATAACGCTTCACTTCGCGCAGCCATCATGCATAAGTCACGCGTTCGTGCCGTTTAACATTAATCGAATGTTTCAATAATTATTTTATTGCGTCAGCTATAATGAATCTCCGTCGTCACCTCATAAAATAAGTATCGATAGACGCTTCAGCAATCCAATCGAGAGAACAATGCGGCGGCGTGTCGCGCCCGCGTTGATTAAATATAGCTCAGAATCCATCAAGCGAACGGCGCGATCGAACCGTTGCTATGGATTTATGCGCTAAATATTCGACAGGTGCCAAGTGTGTCGATCGTAGAGTTCGATCGCCGATGACTAACTACGCCCTAAATTTTATTTCAAATGTCAAATAATTTGAGCACCTGCCCTGCGCCCAGACCGCCGTAGCTAGCCGGCGACCGCGCGATGCCGCGCGACAATGCGCGTCACACCACTTATAATCATCAATCACCACACAGCTCTACAAGAATATTTCACCAAATCTCCGAACGCTATCAACTTTATAATGTGCTGCTTTAACATGTACGCTCGGTCAGTAAATAATTATTTCGCTACTGTTATCCGATAACGGTAAACAATTGCAAATATACGTCATTAGAAAGTCACGCGGAGTTTTCATTAATTTATTAAGGACGGTTAAAATTAACCGCTCACGAATGAGAATCGTGCGACACAATCGTAATGTGAACGTTCACAATTCGCTAATCCCGCGTCGCTACCGTTACATAAGACAGCTGAGTTGAATATAAATGTAAAACACAATAAATTTCATGCCCCGTAGGAAATGAATATTCATCACGAAATCGCCATGCATATTCTCTTTTGCTACAGAATTTCATGTTCCGTAGAGGCGGCGCGGGAACCATAACAAAGTAGACCTTAGCGTGCTCGACCATCAGTCAGTATTCGCACACGAGGCGCGCCGCTGTTAAGTCGGGGTCGGCGGTTCAGCGAACGAGCTCTCGTAAATTTCAACATATAGTAAAGTGATTTACGAATAATTGTTGTGTTGGCGTATAACTAGAGAAATCTTTCCGCTGTTTGCCGCTGCTTAATTTATATATGAGGCTTAGGTAATTCGCGAGCCGCGAGTAATTGGTGTAGAGAACAATAGCTTTTGTCATACCCTTATCTCGTGCGCCACGTTTGTCTCCTCAAAATGCCCTCGTAAGCACAATAACGTTCACATCAACCTTATCTAAATTGTCTACATATTTCTACTTCTTGGACTAACATATGTTCCTGAAACTTTCAAAATTTGTCGGAAAAGAAAAAGGAATTTACCTGCCTGTTATATCGTTAAGTTTTATTTTCGGTTTTAAGTGGGAAGGGGTGGGTTGTCAGGTGAGTAGGCTATAGGCACATGATAACAGAAATGTAACGCAATTGGTATGGGGGCACATGAGTCGAGTAGGTAATAAGCACAGGACATTAGCGTAACACTTAATCGAAACATGTGTTTATCGTAACATGCGAATCGGCCTAAGGCGAATTAGTTCTCGCACAATGCAATTTGAATGCACATTACACAACGGACGAGGTACGAACGCTTTTTATTGCGGCATCGTGAGATCTTATCTCGGAACTGCCACTTCCAGCAGGCAAATTTCAGATTCCCGGTGAGTCGTCGCCGGTTTTGCACTCTACTGCGCTTAGCTCAGAGCTACTTACCGCTTAACGTAACGCGCGCCGAACTGGTGTGAGTATGGACACGTACGCACGCACCCTACCCTACATGTTTAAAGAATTCAACATAAAATCAGCAATAAAATTGAAAACATTTTGTTACCTTTTAAATAAGTTTCGTGATGTCGAGTGTCTCGCCACACGACTTTGGTCCTACGAGGCACACATTTTGTGTACAATTTTGTATGAAACGTTTCACTCTGAAATCATTTCTCGATCGATAAGAAGCGTTAATTTTACGAGCCAGTGATAATTTGCTAACTTCCGACAGAACATCGCCCTAGTTGAATCGTTCCGAGCACTTGCCGCATAAAATTACTAATTCGAAACCGAGTAACATAATTAAACGGGCTCACTATTGAATACATGCGTGGCTTGTTACTGAATCTATTTCTTATTTAAAATTAGTACAATAAGGTGTGGGTCCACATGCCCGCGGCGCGGGTAACAAAAACAATTTGCAGCTGTTACATTACATTAATTAAATAAACGACATTTTTGCTGCGCTAAATTAAATTCCTTGTTCATCTGAAAATTATTGAACATCAGCTGTTAATGCGGTATAAGATATAGCAGATGATCAGGCTAATAGGATGATATCTACGCAACTGATCACTTATCACACCGATACAATTTGTTCCCTATTAAAAGAAATTCTTGTTCCCTATTGTTCTTTATCAGCTATTTCCACAGTTAACTACGAGCGGTTGTGCCATTTTACTCGTAAAGAAGCGAGACCGATAATTACGGTAAAATTAATTACATTGCATTAAACGACAGTCGGTCACATGAAAACATTCATTACAGCCGGCAATGGATCAACAGAGATACAACAACATGTATTATCTAATCGCATCTATTTAAGCCTACTTTGTATAATTATACCTATTTTGTTTTGCATGCTAAAATTATTCGCTTTTAAAAGGACTTTCAACATGCAAACGACACTAAAATTTTAATGAGTAGTTTGCTTGTAGCATTGGAAACTTTGTAACAAAACATAATGACTAATTCAAAATTGATGTCAATCAGATTCAACCTTCGTCTGCCCGAGGCAGATATTGCACTTTCATTATTTTTGCGCCTGCAACCAAGTAACGCAGGATAAATAAATTCAGGCATGACGTAACACAAAAATAAAATTTTATTAAATAAAAACAATACTCCATTAAACCGGATTATTTGTATGGAGCAATAAAAATAATATGCATAATTACTTCTTGGAAAGATTACAAGTATTCGGTTAATTAATAGCTTGCCAAACTGAGAGCATGCACCCGCTCGGGTAGCTCTCAGCGGGTCCAACAATGGCTAATTATTTTCACCGCAATGCTTTTTATTAATTACACTCCTCAATGACGCCTTTGTATTGTAATTTTGACAAATTCACAGATTTCACATGAACATAGTTAGCCAACCACGAAATAGAGACTCGAATTAATTCTAATAAGAAAGCAACATTATTTTTATGTAGCATAGTTTCCACACGCCTACTTCGTTTTATATGCCCTTAATGAATTACCAACAGTGCTCAGTTGTAAATAACAGAGTTAACTACGTGTGCCTGTAAATAGTGTTTATCGAATCAAAATTTGTTACGTGCCATGTAATTTGTTCGTCATGGTGGATGCGCATAGCACTGAGATTCATTAAGTTATTCACTTGTTACTTAGGAACCTATATACGGTCTAGTTTGAGCTTGCCAACTTTACTGAGAAACGATTCCAGCGCAATTAATATGCTCATTACATGTTGGATGTTACGAGAAATCTAATTAGAATGATAAACTTCCTGTTGGGATAGGAATGGTGATAGCTTTGATGTATCCAATATTGGACATGCCCATGACTGTATAGGCGCGCTCCTGATCTGGCTAGAAGATATCAAGCAATTTAAATGTATTCATCTCGCTTATTGTGAGTAATTACGTTTTTATGATTTTAAAGAAAAACATTTCCTGGAAACATATGCAGGCAGCAGCTACCAGTTGCGTGCCAAACATTTATGCATCACAGTGATTGACTTACTCCTACAGGCTACTGTAGGTACTGAGCTTAAACCTGCGGCTAGAAACATGTTGAAGATAAGGCAATTAATATCCCAGCCGATGCTAATAAGACTTATTATATAAATCATCAGAACGTAACACAATTTCAAAGTTTCCGAAGCCATTTTACAAACAATCTGTGATTTATTAGAAGCGAAATTAGGACGCTCACACGCTGACTAATGTATTAGAAGCGAACAAGCACATAGCAATCCAATAAACACGCTTCTTAATTCCAGCGTGTGGCGCACCGGTAGCAGGGACACGGGTGGCGACCAGCCGCGGGGCTGATTGGCTCCACGCCAACAAGGTGAATGCCACGAGCCACGCATCGGGTCGAGCAACCCACTTTACCCAACACACGGAAATATATCCTGCCCTCGATACCATAATGTCCGCTTATCTAGTCATACCGCACCGCTGGCGGCATCTTAGCGCTGTTGTCCGCGAGAAACACTTGCTACAGGACGTTTTAGCGCTGTTCGAGTATTTTCACACCGCTCGATAACGTTACGATATCGATACAGGCGAAATATGGGAAAACATGGCGCGGCTCACGGCAACTACAGTAACTAGATGTCTCTACCTAAATATCGTGGAAATTATCTCAAACATTTGCTTGCCTTGACTATTCTATTTCGGTTACTTTACCATAAATTCAATTTCTGATACAAATGCAGAAATCTTGCACTGGCTTATACAATTAGAATTTAGTTCTTGCTGGAAATATTTGACTTAATGTTTAGTTCTATTTGGAAAGTTCACCTTTATTTGCGAAATAGTGCTCATCCTACTTACAGTGTTGTTACGTGTTTCAATCGTCCGGTTGGCAATGACATTGACGAAATAAATAGCGTTTGATTTTATTTCGGCTCCGTTTATTTGTACAAACTTGAATTCGTCGTATTCACAGTTAAATACGTCCGTTTTTACTGTTCGCACATTCTTTGTAATGACTGATTATAACGTCATCTCTCTATATCTATGTTTCTTTCATGTTTATTTGTCTGTCATAGCTGAGGCCTTGAGCAGATCAATAAAAAAGTGAGTCGTATTTCTTAATTCTGGCTATTAACGTTCTAGAATGAATCTAAAATTCAGTGAAACATTCCTTGATTTCTTATGCTTTTTTTGATAATCAGACATACGTTTTGACTAACAAGTATTCAAGAATGAGAATTGAATTGATACTAGCAATTTACCATTTTCAATAAGATTCGTATTAACAAGAGCACAAGTAAGTTCTATATCATAATTAGATGCTCTTGAAAACTAACAGGAAGATTAGTTTGGTGGAGCGCTAAGCCACGAAGATTGCAATTTGGCAGCATACATCAGAGCTATGCGTACGCCTCATTTTGGAAGTTTGCCGGCAACTGTGCAATTCCTGAGTAACCGGATCAACGCGATCACACGTTGGCACTGAATTTCAGAGTTCATTGTACTACTACGTAACGTTTTCTAGAGCAGTATTATTTTTATGTTGGATCGCGGAAACTATTCATATTTTATGTTTTTGTGATTTAAAATAAGTTGTTATATTTTTTTGTGAACATGGTTCTGAATTATGTATACTTAATCAATCTATCTCAACAATCGACTTATACAAATTACTAGTTAGACCTTTACAGACGATTTTTACTGTATTCTATACCTACAATAAAATAAGGTTCCACAGAAAATTCAGTTCGCGCATCGACTATACTGAAAATAGGTACCTGAAAAATCGATTTCGACTGTCTAGCTTATTTATCCTATTCATTACTCTCTGATTCCGATACTAATAAGACAGGTGTGCAAAAATAAGGAATCATATATGGATTTGAAAACAATTGACAAAAGGTTCATTTAAATAAGTTTTCGCTGTAGTTATCGCTATGGAATAGGTACTGCATCTGCCTGAATCTAATAGGAATATATTAACAAAAGCTTTTAGATATTGTGAATGTATACGAACTGAATGTTTTATGAGAATTAACATAACAATTCAAAATATTTTACTGGCGCAGTAGGATCGAGAATTCAGAGAGCAGTGTTCGGCCATGTTGAAACAAGTAAATGAACACGTTGCTACAATATAATAACAACCGTCATGGCTACATATTCAGTTCGTGTAGGTATTGCAGCTGAAATGCAAATTGATATAATGCAGGAAACGTCTGAGTGGGCCTCATAGCGGGAGCCTACACCGCATGAGTAGCATAAGTTCGTTTGCATACGACAGTCAGACGTATTTGCATCCCAAATGTTCGGGCGGACCGCTCGTTCGCTCGACTTATCTCTGTACCAGGCAAAATATTACAGTTTGTGCATCGCCACTCGCAATGTGCATAACTGAATGTCAATACAGGAATAAAAAAGGCCACCAGAGGCGTTCCCTCGCATTCGAGGCGGATATGCTGTAAACCAATGGGCGAGCAGAGCTCAGCATATTCATAACGATATTACCGCCGACGGAGCCGCGGCGTCATCATAATTCATACATAATAACCCTTCCGACGACGCAGCGCCGCGCCGCGCCGCCCTGCATCTCGTTCACGCCACCGCGCGTCTCCCAAGACGAACAGAGACGCTCGATGCTCCAAATATCATAATTCATAATTTTATTTTTTACGACCGACGTCGGCCACATACATATACGTATCTAAGTGTAGCTGAATTTTCCGTTTCACTCTCTCCCAGCGCGAGAAACGGCCACACGTGAAAAGAGAACAATGTTTACTGGATTTAATTTTAATCTGAAATGTGAAATTGAAAGATATAGTTAGTTTGAATACAAGAAACAGAACATGTTAGGCATGTACAGACGATGACAGCTATTTGTAATTGGAATATGACGAGACGCGTGCGCGTGCGCTCGGCGCGTCTCATTCGTCAGTTTATAAATAGAGCTCGGCGTCTGCGCCGTGACGACTCGCGCCATTAATTTATATGAAATAACTGTCGGCAGACGGAAAAATAAGTTCGATCGGGAATGGCCTTCTCCATGATAATATTTATGTTTTACGAAGTGGCAGACGGACCCGGGCGTGTTGATGTACGCGTGTCAGAAACTGTATGTATGGGAGGTATAACAGGTATTAATGTTAGATTCATACCGACTCCCACTTGTAGCTGTAAATAAATAAACTGTTCGGCTCCTTTCATTTCTAACGTATGAACAAACAGTAAACTGATTTATTGTAATTTACATACGAATGTGCAGATGTTTGGTCATAAATATAGGTAAAGTAAATAATTGGGGAGCCTTTTCTTCGTAGAATATCCGCGTGTTTTGTTTTAATTTGAAGAGCTTACATTTTGCGATGCAATTCTCGCAAATCTTATGCAGTGGCCATTCGGTGACATGTTGACGTTCACAATGAAAACTGGAAAGCTGTAATAACCCAGCTTCAGGGCTGTTGCTTTCCTCATTACTACTTTATAAACATCACCAAATCCTCCTTCACAGTTCTTTTGAAATTCAATAAACAACCGAAAATACTGATTTCCGACGATAATAATGTTCGCAAAGTACGCTAAGACAAGTGAGACATAAATTCGTTAGCACGTGTGTAATCGTCACGAATGTACTGTATACGACAATAATTTACGTTCGTAAATTTTAAAGTTGACATCAGAAAGAACATCTTATAAAGCAATAATTCAAGTACATTCTAATGAGTCATGATCTTATTCAGCTGAGAAGTAAACTGAGGTAGATTCGCGTTGTTTATTTAATATCAGCATATGCCCCAAGGCGCCTAGTTTGTGTTTGTGTGTATATTCATGAATTCGTCAGGCATCTGCACTATTCGGTATATCATACCGTGTGCAACATTTAACGCTGAGACATATAAAAATCCTATAATAATAGGTAAAGCACAAGTTCGGACTAACTATTCAATTTGTTAAATGAATAGATAGGTAACCCTATTTTGTAACATATAAAAAAGTCAATAACCTCAATGATTCCAGCACACAATATTTATATAATATTTCTTTTGAATAACATAGTCAATTCATGTCAACATGTTTTGGAACTCCTCTAATACCTGTTAAAATAAAATACAATAATGAATGATATACGAGAATTGTACAATAAGTTTTCGTCGCCAGCCTAATGGGTGCTCAGTTTTGCCACACAAGATGAGTTCATAAATTAATACCTGAGTCAAAAATATTTACTACCACGCACTTTGACTGCAAAACCAATTTGGACTACATACTACTTATTTATTCCAATACAATTTAAAGATTCCCTTAATCTAGTTCCATACAAAAACAACATACCTATTGCATCATTCATTAAATCAAATATTTACCGACAAAAAATAACACAGACAGCTTTAAAGAATTTCAATTCGTTAAAGCTACTCTACAAAGATATAAATTCGACAAATTAATTTCACTCACTAACGAATTCAAAGACTAATCTATACAAAAGATAACAGATATTAACCTAATGGATTCCTGAGTTACTCCAACTGAACTCGTATTTAAAATCTACAGATATTTAAACACATCGCCCTCGCGCTCAGCTCGCCATAAATAAAATAAATACAAATATTCTCACGTAAACGAGTACCTCGAAAGCGTTCATTTACATTTGTGAATGTAATAAATGGGGCATCTTCTTCTAAATACTGAAGTGAACTGACGAAAATATTCTATTTTTGAAAATAACTCTCACTACCTATGACTAGAAACTGTCTACTAAGAAATATATGGCGAATCCGCGTTCCTCACATATTTTGTTGTAATAATAGTTCAAGACTATAAAATGTATTTAATGATCATACAAGATATGTGTGTGATAAATAGTTGTGTTTTGACTGGACTGTATTAGTTATGTACTCAATTATTGCGCAATATATGAATTCAACGGAGCTTGCCATTGTCATTTATATAAATCTTCATATAGTTACATGTTGTATGACTATAACAGAAGGGTTGGCACACCTGCATATTCATTCTCATACTTGCCCACAGATTTACGACCAGGTATTGGACCAACAAATAAGATCCAAAAAGTGCCTCCAAAAAATATAACAAGAGCAACACAAAAAGCTCAGCAAGACATGTCAACGTCAGCCGCGCACCATTGGTCGGGCGAACAAAGAAATATTACCAAGCTTTTATTTGTTCTCTTCCATGCCATATTTGCTATTAAAATATTTTGTTTTGTTAATTTTAGCCTCGGGAAGTGCATGTAAAAACGTTTCTCGAACATGTAAGACCCAAGTTTGTATGGGATAGACACGTCATAAAGTATCGTTAATAAAACACCCCAGAGAGCCCATGTCGAGGGATCTTTATACAAATATCATGATACTAATTATACGTTAGTTTACTTAGATTATACTTATCTAGTTTATAACATATTTTAGTGCACCATAAACAAACATAGCAAGATTTTACAGCTCCTGACGGTCCCGGCTCACATTCGAGCCATTGTGCCTCTTATAATTTTTATTAGGGGCAATCCGTCCGTCTTGATTTACTTCTTCCCGAACTGACGGATCTTTCATTTAATTTACGGTTCTACCCCAGTGTTCCAAACGTAATAAAATGTTACAAAAACAAGCAGAAATTACATAGTCCCAATGGGTGATGTAGACTTTTTATTTATTAAATAAACTTGAACTGATCTCCAATTAACCATTACCATCGTGAATGATAGATAACGTAATGATATCTCTAATATAATTAATTAAAACGTATTCAGATAACAAGAATAGGTAGGCAGGCACTGTGATCTCAAAAATCACATAACCACCACTCACACTAATTCACAAAATAATGCAATGAAATAAAACTATGTCGGAATTTTATAACATTACATAAATTCTTCAGCTTGATATCCGCGAAGTGCTTTAAAAATGTATGATTTATGTTTGATACAATCGTAACAAAAATTTATTGTTTATATTTTTGGTACAAGTAGTGTTGGGAGCATCCCACTCCCCATCGCGAAGTATCCGACAAGCGTCTGGCAACGTTTCAGAGATTGTTATTATCATAATGACTCTTCTACTCATAACACCTATTGCCTCGTGAAATGTTCCGTCTTCTCAATAACCCATAGCTCACCCAGCAAAACTCGTTAAAGTCACTTAGGTACTGAATACACTTCTAAAATAATTATCTTCTTGCTGCAAGTGAGCTTTGAAATATCTTACCAATAAAAGCTGCCTTAAACAAAGCAAACGCTTATATGCAACAAAGCTAAATATTTCAAAAGATTCCCATGAAGTTCGTTTAAATTAAATAAAAAACTGCATTAAGAAATTTTAATTATTCGTAGCTACATCATGAGCGAGCCAACACTAACATGTTCGGTGTGTGTCTCATTTGCAAGTAACAGGATGCGTATTATAGACCCACGAAGGCAATAAGATAAAAAGACGCTCAATAAGGCGCGATCAGAGGCAAAAATGAAATAAATTGCCGGTGAATAAGAGTGCTGTGTGCAATTGAGGCGAACACGCTCGCTCATTAGACGGCGATGCTACCGCCCGCCCGCGACTGCGCCCGCCCGCCGCCGCGCAACCTACCCCATCGCTACAATAATAAATTCAATAATACTATCATCTACAGATGCCGTCCTCCGGCTCTCCGGATACGAAAACAAAAGTGATCCAAATTCTGAGAACGTTTAGCATATGAAGCGCAAAAGTGGCGACAATGACTTCACTTGCAGCCCTTTTGCCGAAAAGCTGTAAAATCGACGGACATTAGCATAACAAAGACGCTGATTTAGAATGACAGAGCTTTTGGGTCGGCACACGACGTCACTTTCACTTATTTTGATGTATAAGCAAAAAAAATGCTCGTATTATTGAAAAGTATTTAGCTGGTGTGTACATCGATATAGAAATTGTTTAAAACCGCAGGCTCCCAGGAACAATGTACCGCCAGGACGGCCGCCCGAGCGCGTCCGGACGACACAAAAACTTATTTCACTCGGATATGGAATCGAAACGCCAAGAATAATGAAAGGCATGTCTCGGTTTGCATAATGCGGCAAATTAAATAAATTTTTGGTTCTGCTGAACGACTGAAAAACAGGTCGATGGAGATGCTTCCACTCACATTCTGTAACATGTTACAGATATTTTTTGAGTGAAAATATCTTGTCGATGCAATATTTACATAGCATACCTGTGTATGCTTTTAGGAATACAAAAATACATTTTACGAAGAAGAATTTTAATTACAAGTTTGAATCTGTATGTTAACACAAAATTTGTGTCAAGTTAAGCGAGACTCCACATTCATCTGTGTGAGCTGGTAAACGCGACGTGGTAACGAAGGTGGAAGGCGCACTCAGTACATGTCACACATCTCCACGCACCATTTGCATGCACCCGTGCGCATCGCGGTGCAACCCGAGGGGCGCGCGGCTACAAGAATAGTATAATATCATATCAAATGTCTGCGCCGTGACTGCCGTCACTCACACACTCACTGTCACCGACACCACACCTTCACTGTGGACTACCACTTGTCTTATTTTTTACAGTTCTGTACTCATCAAATTTTAAGACCCAGCGTCCAATAAAATACGTACAGTCAAATCAGGTACCTGCCTCTTTAACAAATATTTAAATAGGTAGAATAATGTGTAGGTATCTTTCCGCAGAATTTAATATAATAAAAACGTCCTTCCAAAGTGTTAAAATTTTATTAACATTTAAACAATAGCCAAAAAATGCTTATGGCCATCGTCGGGCTAGCAATAAATTTTGTAAACGTGTCATTTTTTTGGGTCTTATTTTGAATAATTCCAATTTTTTGTGCTCATGACTAATTGGTTGGCTGCTACAGCAAGTATCGACGGGGTGCAGAACACAATTGTTTCCTCGGCTATTGCAAATATAATAATAAAAGTTTATTACCCCGTTTCTGAAAGGGTTTGTCTCAAGCCGCACTGAAAGGGTAGCTGTAAAACCTCAGTTCATGCCCATCATAAGTCAAAACGGGACGATTGTTCGGTTGCATATCGCCATAAATCAGTTTTAGAAAAATATCCGGTGAATGGCAGTCGTCGTTACTCAATACAGGGTCATTATACAAATATAGATTTTTGCCATTTGTGCACGCACCGCGGTGGGAGGTATACGAGCTTTGCAAAAATGTTAACTGTGTAAATGTTTCAGCGAAAAGAAAGCTGTATTCACTGGTGATGGTGACATTTGTTTTGCCACCTGCTTTACAATTGTGTGAGAACAAATTGACTTATCTATTTTTAACTGTCCACATATTGAGGAGGTTGGACGATTTCTTCAGAGCATAATCAAGTACATACAAATATATATGAAAACTATATTGCATAGTTTAAATACAGATATGAAAAAAATATAGTTTGACTATAGTTTGACATCAATAAAAAACCGTGACATCGATAGCCGAACTGCCATACAATTAGTCAGAACCATTACCATACTTCAATATTTCCCTATACAGTTCTCGAAATACACTTCAAAGGCACAAAAAGAAAGGACGGTGATCATCAGAGCGTCAGCGTTGATGAAAGAGTGATGGAGGGGGTCAGATGGTAGGTCACCGGCGCCATGCGTCATCGCTAACGACGACAAATGACGTGACGTGACGTGACTCTCGATATCGACATAGGTTTATACGTACCTAGTATTGTAGCGTGTTGTGGATATAATACTTTATTGGAAATCGTACGGTTTTGTTTGGGAAAGTTTACTTTTCAATATATTTTCGGGCATTGGTGGTCTGTAAAATCTGTGGGAGCAGTATGATAATATAATTATCAATACTGCTGCTTTAGGATAGTTTAGACTTCAGATTGTTGAAAGACAGGTATTACAATAATTAAGTTTGAAGCTAATTTATAATGTTAAGCTTTCTAATCATCTACTACCCATATAAATATTTGAAACGCTTTTCTTCACAAATCTTAAAAAATCACTTAGAAAATATGGTTTACATAGCATTCGAACAATAAAAGTAGTGTTGCGATTTAACAAGTTGGTAAGCATGTAAACCATGGCCACCTGCAGCGAAGCGTTTGCGCTTGCGCAGTGTAAACGTGAATCTGCTATTGTTTTAGAGCGTGACGTTTTATTGCTATAAACTCCTAAACTGTGTAATAGTACAGGTAGAATAATTTAATAATAGGTAAATTGAAATAAGGTAAGATATTTCGCACGTATTTCAGATTCAGAATATCTAGATTTTTCGATCAATATTCGTGCCTTTACTTATAAATAAAGAACGATTTAACCAGCCGTATTTTGAATTAGTTTAAGTTGGCCTTCAGGTAAGCGTTAGTTTGTCACGGGACTTAGGTTTTATGTTTTGGCAGACAGAGATAATCACTGGCCTTGAACCGATTAGCTACCCTTAAACCATATTTCAATAGTTTATTAACTAACTTCATTGAAAACCGCAGTTAAGTAATTTGTTGATACGAGTTTTATATTCTAAGTGATGACAGAACGGTACTCAAGTGCACGCTCTGAAAGAATCGAACTTATTTTTTACCAAACAGAAGGAAAGTGTCACTCGTCACGGCGATCCATCGCGGCATTCGTTTCCTGCTAGCTGCACATTTATAACATTTAAAAACTCTGCTGATCCCAACTTTATTATCTATGCACATCATATTTTAACGTTTTTTATGACTACATTTATACTTTCAAAAAATCTCAGCTGGCAATCTATGATTTGTGATATGACATCCCACTCGTGTGCCCGATGTGATGACGGACACTAAAATATATTTTTGTGAAAAACAAACATAACTTACATAATACGCATAGATAGGAATGAATGTTATACAAGTTTCCCACAGAGATTTAACATGGAGACCGCGCGCCGGCTGCACGCGACACAAAAATAGCACACAGTGGTCGAAAAATAAAAATTTTCCCCAAATAGACGGAAATATACAAAAATGTGAGGCAAAGAGCGAGGGGCGAGCGTGATGGCGTGCCGTAATGTGCGCCCCTAATTAAAACGTTAAAAACCGACCGCTTCTGAAAAACGTCAATTGTGAAGAGAAATGTGCCGTCCAAAAGATCCCCTTTCATACTTTTGTTCCATTTATTTTTATCATTTGAGCTCTTAAAAGAAACAAATTGCAAGGAATATATGTAGCATCACAAAGTTGGACGTGTATTTTTAACTTAGGTCACAAACTCTCTGTGGGACGTGCTTAGGTTGTTGGTCTTTAAAGTTGAAGTAAGTATTTGAGTTGGTACTTTGTGTTAGTACTTTAATATTTATCGAATTATAAGTTTTCATTAGGTGAAAATTTTTAAATCTTTTCTCTGAAGAAAGGGGAGATTACAAAGGGCCTGAGGCATCTATTGAACGATATGGGAAGTGTTTAAGAGGTAATCAGATAAAAGGTAGGATTCCCTGAGGTGGGTAAAGGTTAGCCATTATAGATTTGACCACGGCCAGAGTATTCAGTTGTCTTTTCCCCTTTATTTCTAATACCTGCCCACAATTAGCTATCCTGAGACAAATTCATATATTTTTTATGTTTTTGAAAATTTTCCTGTTTGCAGAGTATGTCTCATGTCAAACAGGTTAATTAAAATTCAGTAAACATATCGTTTAGCTTGGTGATTAAAACAGCTTAGTCAAATTGCAGGGTCATAGGATCATAAGCGACATCATTACCTCGTTTACATAGGTCCATTTGATTTGACGTAATTACCATCCAATATAAATAATGGAATTTCATTCTGCCAACGTACTCTGCAGCAAACAATAAATTTATCCATCTATTTGTACAAATCGTTAAATTGGGGTTTTAGTTAGAGTTTGAAACACGGACATGGAACGAATGGATAAATCTAGCCGTTAAATCGATATGCAGATCTGCATCGACATTCATTACCTAATTAAAATCGCAAGCCCCTTCCGCTCGCTACATTTCTCCAACGCGCTGCCAATAAATTTCATCCGCCAGTCGCCCCATAACGATAACCAGTTCCTCGGGAACTATCGTTCAATCTGGCGTCGATGCCGTATGTTGATCCGGTCGTGTACCCGCCGCTCTTCGCAGACGGCGCTGTCGATACCTATGTATTATTTAGTGGCAGCACTAGGGCTCCGCACGCACCGCGCCAGTGTGCGCCACACACCGCCACGCACACACCCGCCGCCGTGAATGTCTCGGGCCACGTCAGCCCACAGATAACGAGCTCACATATTCATAAAGAATAAAGAATTATCCAACAGCCTCTTCACTCTCCTCACCCGCCGCCTCCCTTTTTGATCGTAATGCTCTCATTCACACTCTCCGGCCGATCTCGATCTATCCGTTCCCCTCTAAGGACTCGATAAGAACGGTTCTTACGACGACTCGGCGAAATTGGATTATAGACTTTAATTTATTCTGAAGAAGAAATATTTCATTTATCGTCGGCACACGCTCATGAAACCCTTTAACTCCTGGCGAGGCGCGGTCGAGTCGTTTCAAAACGATCATTCTAGTCTGAGACGTAACGACCGGTTTTAATTCTTACATCCATGATACGAGAGACCATTTCATCGTCGAGTCGCATCGGACAAAAGATCATTGTAGAATTAACAGGTTTGGGAGTCCAACCCTCGGAGTCAGCATCTTTATGGGCGACATATTTGATTCGAAAACTTGTTATGCTTCGTCCTAAATAAATTATAACGAGAAATTGTAATCATTAAATGGATATATTTAATGTGTGTAGATGTCGGCGCGGCTCGCGGCCGGGCGCGATGGCGGAGCGGTCGCGCGGCCGGTGCGCCGCGTATCGGCCTACACGAATGCGCGCTCGCCGGAGATAGCTCGCACAAATCTTCGCGACCTTTGTTGCTGCTGCTTTTATGTGTCTCACTCACTTAACACGATATTCAAATGATTTATTGCTTTTACGGTCTTGCCTCAACAAGTTAGAATGTACCATATTCGAATCGTACATGAACACCATCGACTCTTAATAATAAGGTCCTCATGGGGTTCATTGTGTTAGATGGAGATGAGTAACTTGTTCAGGTTGGTGAATTACCTTCAGAACGGATTATGAATTTGCTATTAGTTATGAACTTCTGGTGACTCTATTTTCTGATGGTCGATCGCATCCTTGAATTAAATAATACCTTCCTATGGCAGTTTTTATCAAGACTCTTTTTGGGCATCAAAAAGATTAAAATGGTAAAAGTACTCAAAACACAGTACTTAAAACTTTATAATTATCACACCTCGTACAAAATGTCACCACTTAAAATCTCAACTTTAAAAAAAAAAAAACGAACAAGTTTTTTATCCACAACCTAATTCTCATAAGCCTTAACGTCCCACGCAGCCGAATGTTTACTCAGCTCCCAATATTAATTTAAGACATTAAGACAATTTATATGAATATGGAAGCAAGCAACTATTTCATTAATTAAAATGGAAATTGTTTATTGGCGTGGGCGGCAGATCCAGTTTAAACGAACGCGGTATTAAATACGATCGATCGTAGAATAATTGTTTATCTGTATCAGAAACGTGCTTGGCTTTTAAATCAAATTAATTTATACTGTTATAAATCTGGACATAGTTTGCGTAGATACTCAAGATATCTATTTTTGATAAATAATTTCTAGCAAATTGATACTAAAGTCATGTGGATTAGGCGATAATTTTCCCTTAGTGAATGGTAAGGCATGTTTTGATAGGGCTCCTGAGTTATAATTATGATCTGAAACTTGTAAAGCTAAACACAGGCCTGCTTTGTTTTAAGTTTTTGTATATTCGTATGTTTCGATATCATTACAGAGTGCTAGACGTGGCTGATGTTAGAAACAAAAATATTGTCTACCTTGAAGTATTATTCTAAGAGTATTTTTATGTGTTTTAAAATATATGATATATTATGCCTTCAAAGTTTGTATACCATACCTATGTACCGAGATTATTTATTCAGGAATACACTGCCAAAAACTGGCAAAAAATAGTGGTCAGGTGATGGCATTCAGCAAATAGCTTCCAAAAAATCAAATGCTGCAACATCTTCAATTAATATTAAATTGTCTTCACCAAACGGTCTAACCATTACAATATACCTTCATGACAGAACAAAAACAAAACTGGTGGCAGAAAATTTCTTGAGTAGCAGGCTCCCCACTAGATGTGGGTTGCTGAAGATCGATCAAAATGGCGATACTTGGGGAAAGGGAGGCATTTGTCCTGCAAAGGACCTCTTTCAGCTGAAACGACTACGACAACAATCATTACCTACATATCATTCGAATATTTGTGTACCTACGTCATGTCTACGACCTGCAAACTTCTTGGACCTTTGACCTATTTCGCATTTACATAGCTCTGTCTTCCGAACTAATATGAAAGCAATTCTACTAGGTACTTACATAGCCGTTGCAATTTGATGATTTTAAAATAATGTTCTGACACTGAGTGTATTTTACTATAAGCCCTACTCCTATTTCAGGAGTTTCGTCTATACTCAAAAAGTATCGAGCATATATGTAGGTAGGTAGTCACAGCTTACTTTGTACTGAATAAGGGCAGAAGCTAATCCGTAATTTATTCCAAAAAGTGTAACATTTTATTTCGATTATCTATGTTTATAATCAGGCGATTGAATGAAACAAACGGACACATTATTCCGTACAAGACGTAAGTGTACGCTGTTACTCACGAGTGATTAATAAAAAGTAAAATCAACGACGTGTTGAATACACAAAAAGCAAGGCGAGATGCGTTCAAATAAAATTTTATATAGTGATCGTTAACACTGTCCCCGTCCAATATTAAATGGACAGCGGCGCAGGAGTAAAAATTAAAGACAAACATAAATATGGAAGAAAAAAAAATCTTTGATTCAAACTTGTAGCGTCGAACGTTTTGACGATTGGAAAGAAATCTGATATTTTCCATCGGGCCGTACCGTTCATTGTTACGTTACAAACTGTATATTTATCTTTTATAAGAGTATTTTATGAATGGATAGTTGGACAAGCGTTGTTTACGCTAAGGGCCTCCACACTATTTTATGTACTCGTTTATGTACAGGTGTTAAGTTATAGTGCGTGCCGCGGGAATAGCAGATAGCTTCGCCGAGACATGTCTATTTAGTTTCCCTTTTTGGCAGGACAACTCCTGATTATGCACGGAAATTCAAGTTAATGATTGTGAATGTCATTGTTCATTTAATTACTTTCTATGTTTACCTCAGAGAAAAGCTGTCAATTAAAAAAATAACAAATTCATTCAATAACAAACATCAGTGTTTACTTTTACGTTCACGATATTATTTTACGACTAGAAAGTAAACAAAGTCTAATTAGTAAACTATTGCTTATTAAAACACATTAAACTGTCTACGTCGTGACTAACGATACCAATAATTTCAAACAAAATAGAGTTTTAATAAAAGTCATAGTAAAATTAAAGGTGCTACAAAGAAGGTTGCACCAAAACTGGATTGTATAAGTGGAGACGAATAAATTAGGAGTTAAGTTATGAGCGGTCGGATCTAACAACATGAATGAACCTCGTTCCCCGCGCCCCGCGCCTCGTCCGCCGCCCGCCCCGGCCCCGCGACCGCGTGTGGCCTTCCACCAAAGCACTACAGGTGTGGACTTGGTGTCGCTGAACTTCATTAAAAGCTTCAATATAATTAACACTTAGAAAGGCAGATTTACAAAAATGAAGGTTTTCTAGAAGGTAGTCACATATTTCTAGAAGAACACAGAATTTAATAGACAGCATCCAAGTAACATTGACTTCAATTTCATGCAAGTCTTGCCTGTCAATTGTGATGTTGGGCTTGCCAACCTTCCGACAGGCAGATCATAGACCACACCACACAATGTTGCACAAACCCAAAAACTTCTGGAATTACCTTCATGGTTAAAATTAAACTACCCAACCCCAATGTCCATAAATTAGTTTTATGATATTAAATGCAAATAAAAACACAGAAATCGAAAATCTTCCTTAATGAATTGTAAAAACAACAGAGTCCGTCCCTGTCGAGAGGTGAGATGACGCCCTATCAGCTTCGGTAATCTGAACCGAAATTATTACGATTCAAAACTTGGTCAGGACCTTGCCTCGACGTCGACATCGGCCCGAATAAACTAACTGTGGGCACCATTAAAGGGAAAAGTGAACATTTATAACTCAGACCCTGAATATTTTATTTGTTCAGTCATAATAAAACGATGTCAATTAAGCTCTTTTCAAAATGAATAGACAGTATTTTTAATATAATTAATAAGAAAGAACCTATACAAGAGATTGTATTAGAATATGTACATACCTAGAACACAAATAAAAACTAAATAAGTTAAACCATTTACAGAGAACTGTAAGCAGTTAAAAAGATGGTCAGTAAGAAAAAAGTCCTGTTCTGAGGCACAGGCATCTAGTGAAGAACAGACAAGAAACTCCGTGATTACTTTTTGAATCAAGCTCAAAGAATAGTCCTAGTAATTATAGAGATAGCTCCGCTTAGTTCCAAGCTACGCATAAGTTCAACGCGAACCTTACATCACTCGATCTAAATATATAGCCGCATACATCCGATAGCGTTTCTAACTAGTGTACAACTCTTTATTTTTCCATTCTTTACGTAATAAAGTCTATAAGATCGCATTAATTAATCTTGATTAAAACGCGATAGTACTTTCACAGCTTTATCTCTGGATCATAAAATTTTAAAATACATTTTATTCTATTTGTATAAAGTCGCATGTGACATGGACAAACGAGTTCTCGTATTCTGACTGGATATTGCCTTATTCTGAGACAAAACGCTGGCCATATATTAAGCGTGTGTGTAAAAATTCCGCTCCTCGTTATGTGTCGCAATTTAATTGAGATCTTATATTAATTAGGGTGGCGATGTGATGCACGAAGTCGAATGTGCCCGCCGCACGCAGCCTCTGCACGCAACAAACTACCTCACCTACATAAATATCGATTTTTTCGTCATTTTTAGCATTCTGCAATACAGATGCAAGCTACCATTTTATTGCGATTGCAGCGGCTTGTTAGCACGAGTTTCTTCGTATGAACCTATAATGGCCTAATTATATCAATTAATCTAGGTATACGTTTATAAAAACGCTCGCCTGAAGATAAGAACAAACTGCAGGAATAAATGAAGAAAACTATTAACAGATCGTAGTTTTTAATGGCCCTGTCTGAGGGAAATTTATCTTAGTGCTGCAAACAAGTCTATCAAATCTCTTGTTTTATTTGGAACAAATTAGTCTTATAACCTACCCAAAGAAAAACTTGATCACCCATGCGAAACACAGATATAACATAAAAACCTTCGAAAACGCCCCTGAAAGCGGAGCTCTCATATTTTTCTTATGAGAGAAAGAACATGGAATTAAAATGAAAACAATCTACCTAATCTAATTTAAAATGAAATCTGTGTATTGACACTGCAACCAACATAAAATATAATTAAAAACGAATTTGATGAATCACATGCAAGCGACAATTCTCTTGGAACATTGCAAATCGTCCGGTTTCGCGTGATTTACTGACAAATAAACAAACGCGACCAGTTTCGCATTTATAATTGTATTATAGGGATGAGGAGTGTTCGCGTGCTCGATGACGTGATACGGCCGTCACGCGTGTTTACACCGACCTTATAACAAGTTGTAAGGAGCCAAACTAACAAGCCAGCGCTATATCTCGCCCTATACCATTAGCGATCGAAGCATGCGAGAATTTTCATGTACCAGCTTATTATACCGTCAGCTCACACTAACAATAATTATGACTCTGCAATATTTACCTTAGAAAAACACTGCCATGCTCGAGGGCTGCTTGCAATATAAGGAAATATCTGTAATCTTCAAACATGAAGTTGTTTTAAAGTACTAAGTTGCGATGTCTGTTCCGCTTACTGCGATTATTACTTATACAAGATTCACACATGAGAAACTGCAAAAACACCAACCAAAGTTACAGAATCGTTGATTCAAAATAGGCTTCGGGAGAACGACCTCGACCTAAATTGAGACGAAAAATTAGTTCAATATTTAAGTCAACGATTAAACAGTAAGAAATCATAGTTTAAAGATGAACTAACCTACTACATAATAATATAAGCAACACCAAAACAAACTTAATCAACAGTTTAATGATGCCGCTAAAAAAGAAATCTCTCCTTAATCTTCCAAGCTTGCTCTATACATAACTATTGATTAATCCGACTTCAAAAGATTAACCGTAGTATATGGTACCTATTGTACATTTGTATAATTAATTAAACCGTCCCAAATATAGAAGGTTGTATTGTGTGTTTTGTTTGAGGCTCACATGAAAGCTTTACAAAAAATATGTCACCATTGTCAACCGCACTAATGCTTCATAATTGTCGAGATATTTCCTTTTCATTGAGCCAAGCCCTCTTTACCAATAATTTCTCTTGTCATATTACGTACAAGTACCTGCTTACAAACAAACGCTTTACACACAGCACGACTATTGTATTTACTTTGTGAAGGTATCAATTTTTTATAATAAATTATGTACTTTCTAAATTTTAAATCGGTTCGTCCTGCTGCTGTAGAATACACTTTTTATAAGGAAAATTTTACCTAAAAGTGTAAAAATGTATTTTCGATTTCTTAAATTGAACCAACTCACGGATACATCGAACCATATGAAATTCGACACCAGATGTAATCTCCAAAATAAAACATGTAAATTAATGAGAAAATAATTTCGCGTAGTGTGTGTCGACGCATTTGGTGACATAAAACATGGTAAGGAACCACAAACAAAAGGCGGAATAATGTCCCTTAAATAATATAATATTACGCGTCACGAAACCAAAGCTTTATGAAATCGGATATTTTTGTCATATCTTGTTTTATTGCGTCTCAATAGAGAATTACTGCCATCGGGACTCACCGGAGCTATTCAATTTGGTAAATGTACGAGGGTGGAAACGTCTTAGACCGAACGAGAAACAAAAAATGAAAATCCATAATTTCATCATCTTTATTATTGGTTTTATAGCGTAGTTAACTTTTACGTTCACCACCTTTATGTTAATGATAACCAAATATGTCAGAAAATTATCGCTACGACTTTCAGAGCGCTTTAGGAAGCGTTTTACTTTCAAACGCGGTAAACAGGTATCTATTTAATGCTATTAAATAATAGGTGCCCGCGCCCAGCATGCAACAAAGCCTGTATCAATAATTCCCGGCAGTCGGACGAAACAGAGACATATTAATCCAATCGTGTAATACAAAATCACTGTGCGTAACAATTTCAAATTTTGCACAAATCTACTCGTATTTAAAGTATTGTGTTACTTGATGTATTAAATAGCCGGTTGACAATGTCGTGCGGATATTATCCCACAAAAAATGTCCTCAAATGTCCCGAGGATTTTCCGCTTCACGCAGTGGTGCACTCTCCGCGGCCCGCAGTCGGCAGTTGACAAAATATTGCATTGTTCCTATTATCTACGCAGTATTTATTTAAAAACGTTATTTAAATGGATGATTTTAAGCTCATACAGTTGATGGAGCTATTGTATTCCTCTTAATATAGTTACATTTTGTTGCGAGACCGAACCATGTCTTTTGATGTCGTACCTTATCAGGGCGCACTTTATGCAGTAACACTGAATGTGTGTCCAAGTTATTAGTTAAGTAATACATACATATTATTAGGAGTTTGTACCTAAAGGTACTTAATGGCGTGTAGCTAAATAACAGTGGACGATATGTAGAGCCTCGTGAAACCAATTTATTACCTTTATTACTTCGTTCACTTTGTTACAATCATTCAGCTATCACCCATATCGGTGACCATAAATTCAAATTCACTCAGTGACTTCCAATAAAGGTAATGAAGCCAATCATCGGCGACCAAACCAATAAAATAATAGAAATAAATTTGATATGACCGACATATGGTGGCTTTAATGCGCCACGAACCCTGTTATTGGTGTCAAACATGCGACAAATAACTCAGGCTGAATTCCATTTCATTTTATCCAACCGTTGATTATACAGTATTGGTCCGTTGGACGACAATGAAAACAATCTACAACGAGCAATATGTTCACACCCCTTTCTGTTTTTGATTCAGTGATGACCAAAAAGTAAATTCCAGTTTATTATTATTCCATTACCCGTCACCCCATTTTAAAAAATATGTCAGCCGATGACGAGTGAGGAAGATGGGGGATGCGAGTAATCTGCGAGCGGTGAGCGCGCGGGGAGCGTCGGGAATATTCAATGTGTTTATATAAAATAATTTTCATGTTCGACAAGTCGCAACACAATGCCGTATATTTTTTGCTCTGCCGATAAATTGGCAGGATTATCATTTAATGGAGGGCTCATGTTTGCTTGTCCCGATTGCCTATGACTGACATGATTTTATTACCGCCATATCGATGTTTCAATGTGGGCTGGAAAATTTCCCAGTGACAGGAGCGGGGCGTTAATAATTTACACGGTTTCATTTCAAAAGGTAATGTGCCAATTTAAGTTGCGAATAGGCGAGTTCAAATATTAGTTCAATTTAGGAGTTAGATAGACAGAGTAATAAATTATTCACTATATATGGAGGCTTACTATCGCTGACACATGAGTAAAATTTAAATGACAATCAAATATTTATATTTGTTTGAAACTTGTTTCTGGCGTACTAATGTGGAATGCCTTTGTTATATCGAATTGCGTGAGCAGAGGCTCATTCAATAATTAAGTAAAGCATCTGATTAACAACGTAAACTCAGAGCTTGGAGACAGAATATCTTGATTGTCACACATGAATAAAACGCACTTAAATATCTCACGTACCTATTACATTTGATGTGAAACTTCGCAAATTGTTATTCTTGCTATTCAATGATATTTTGTGAAAAAATAACATGGCGAGATACCTATTTTACCATCAAATAAAACAGATAAAGAAAACGTAGTCAAAACCGACGTGCGCATTGTCGTGTGACCCAATTTTAACGTATTTATGGTAACGGGACTTAATCTCTTTTATATTATCGCAAATAATCGCGTACAAATCCCTTATTAGCAAGGCAGAAATATTTTTTCTTGTGACATAAAAATGTGTTTTTATTGTGCGATACGCGACATGCATCGGAACTATGAGATGTTATCTAGTCGGGTTGCGAGTCGCCCCGCGTGTTTACACTAAATATTGTGCGACACAATGAAATTACATGACATCTGTAGTACAAATAACGGGAATATCTTTATTCATAGCGCGCCGGCAAACATGCTCCCCTCGCGTTCGCATTGTCACCGACGAACGTCTGCTTACTGTCGCGTCCTTGATACTCTAATAAACTATATTCAAGCTAACGGGATTGCCAATCACTGTCATTTCTTTATGGTAATTTATTTAAAAGATGGATATTTTATCACTTGGGTTTTGCAGATAGATAACTACACGGTTGCTCTCCAATTTTGAGATACATAGCAAAATTATCCATAGTTGAAACCACTTAAAAGATTGAAGGCAGTGAAAGATAGACTTTATTAGTTTAATTTTCTTTAACTGCACATCTTAACAAACACCGCATGCTACGCTGCTATTTGTACGAGCTACGAAAACACTGATATTGCCCACAAGAAGGCAAAGGAAGCGATTTACAATAAATAACTTTAATATTAGAGTTACTCCCCCGTATTGATACCGATAGTAAGGCGAACCCCACACGCCTCCGGCGCTACCAGACGTCGCAAACATTTTCGAAAATCCTACCAATTGACATCCCATGTTGCAAAAAGTTGCCGTTATTTCTAGAACACTGTAACCATTCAAATCTAACAAAATACAGTATTTACGTCTACTGGCAGTAAACCAGCAACAAAATCGTCAATAAAAGACCAAAACAAATTGTTCTAATAGTGCACTTCAAGATGTTAAATAGCAAACAAAAAAGCGTTCAGAAAGCAATCACGGAAGTAAAGCTACAGGTAATAAAAACTCCGAGTGACGGAGAATACCAGCGGTTCGTAAGCCCTGATTCAACGTAAAAACGGTAAAATAGTCGTAACGTAGCGAAGGAGCCACTATTAGTTTTCTTTACAACTTTTATTGACAATAGACACTAATATCTATTTGTAGTTATTCATACATGACATGAAATGTTGCGAATTGCCGTTATATATTTTCATTGCAATATTGTAATATGACTGTAGTTAAGCTTAATCTACTTCTGTTATTGCTGGAAATATGCAGTTTGATACATAAATTATTATTGCTAAAGACTTTTTTTTTGATAGACTACGAATATTTCTACTTCTACGAATTTGGAAAAACTAATTCCAATGTTAAAATTATAAAAAAGAACGAGTCCCTACGATGACACAAACCCCACAAAGGTTAATTCGATGTAACTTTTTATGATGCCTAATGTATCCTTTACGACAGGAAACACAAAATACTTATCTAGAATATTATTGCCTCTAATATGTTAGCGATACACCAATAAGATACCAGGTGAATCGATGTCCAACTAAATTGAATTATCGATTGAATTTCCAAAGAATTATGAGTATAATATAAAAACCGCCTTCAACGGAATGTCGGTATTGAACACAATTAAGATATAAATCATCGAGAGAGCTTCATTGTGTGTCGAGGACGTTATGACTGCACGGGTTCGATTCCGGGTCGAATCACTCATTGCCCAGCGGCCATTAGAAATGGTCACCAATTTATCATTAAAGCAATTTTTGCAATAATTGTTTGCTTTTGTGCGGAGCGGCGTCGCTACAGAGTATGCTCTACTTCGGGCAGCTTGAAATGTAGATAGTTCGCACGCATATAAATATGACATTTGTGTGACGTTGTATTACAAGACTATTAATGAAACCTCTCAGCTAATAGTGATTAACATTTAAATTGAAATGTGAATGTAAGCTGCATTCAATTTAACATAACTGAGCCTAAATGTCACGTCAATCGCTAAAGATAGCAGTACAATGACAATTGTAGGTACATCGACTATAATGTCATCATTAGGTAATAAAACGATATTTCGCAAACATCGACTCATTAATGAGGATTACATTTAGGTACTATAAAATCTACACTAATATAGCTATAGTTTGTTTGTTTATTTGCTTGAACGCGCTGATTTCAGAAACTACGGGTTCGATTTGAAAAATTCTTTCGGTTTTTGTTAGCCCATTAATTGATGAAGGCTAGGTACCTAAATACTTTTTATCTGAGTTCGCGTACTAAATGACAATAATATGAGAATTAGCACGGTATTTTTATCGTACCTACATTGACTAAAATTTTATATAGATATTCATTTACCTACATTTGATGGAACAACAAAAGTAATCAACTTTTATCTGAAACAAAACCGAAAAACCCAAATAGAGCAACTTTCCTATAGCTCACGCACCGGTCATCGGTCCACCCACGCGCACAAAAGACGCGTGGGTGCAAAGATTATTCTCATTCAATTGAACCGCATTGTGCGCCGGCGCATGCCACTTCCAGCCACCTCTTAATTACCGCGCAGCTGCTGACCCGCGTCCATCTGGATCATCACCACCTACACTACTGACAGGCTACAGGCTGGTCAATATAGTGACATTTCGAAATTTAAAAATTATAAAAAAAAATAAACTAATTTAAAAATACAGGTCTTCAGGCTCAATCTCTCAAGAAACTCACATATTTATCTTAATCAAATGTGAAATTAAAATTAAGCTTAGCTGTAAATGTGAATGACAATTTCAAGTAAGTAAAACCATGTCTATCTACTTGTTCAGGACTTTCTGTGGAATCGATCGTGAACAAGGCTGAAAATCTACTCTGTGCTGTACTTATGATCGTGTATAAGTTCACGTAAATCTATACCTACTATAATAATATTATAAAGAGGAAAACTTTGTTTGTTTGTTTGTAATGGATAAACTCAAAAACTACTGGACCGATTTTAAATATTCTTTCACCATTAGAAAGCTATATTGTCTGCGAGTAACATATGTAGGCTATATTTTATCCCGGTGCGGGCAGTAGCTCCCACGGGACGCGGGTGAAACCGCGGGAAAATGGCTAGTATTCAATATGATAAAGAAAGACAACTTTTAAATTAAGTGCATCTACGGTGCACCAACAAGGTACATTCGAAATTCATAATTGTCTAGAGCTTAATTCGTTAAGTTAGTAACCGATATTTAGATATGCCCATAAATTATAAAAAAATATATAAAGATCATAATAATTTCCACTCAAAACCATTACGTCCATACAAATGGAAATGAGAAAATTATGTTTATTAAAAAACCGGAGATGGAATTTTAGACCGAGTAGGTATGTAGATAATAGAAGCGATACGATAAATATCTACTAAATAAAATATAATTAATTTCAATAAATGTGTGTTATTTTGTTGTGATACAAAAATAAATAAATTGGCACAATTAAAAAAATAATCTTTTCATAAAAGTATCACCCTGTGTAGTTGAATGAACACGCCATATTTAGTTGATCTGTGTAATATAAGGTGAGAGTGTCCTGTGACAATAGCGCGACAGTTTTGAGTGGCCAGACGTCCGGCAAATCTCATTTGTGGATTTATCATTAACCGTATTTCATCCACCCTTCCATCCATAGCCTATTAAGGGTTATAAATTTTATATCCGTCCGACATGTCCAAAGCTTTCGTTGTTTGTTTATCGTAATTTTATTTATACACATTTATATTAGATAGAGAAAGGAATACTTCCATTAGACATTATAAATTTCATAAGTACGAGTCCGTTCAGTACGTACGAGCGAGGCAATCTCATATTGAAGTCGTAAAAGTGGAAAAATATTGGCTATATCAGTGGCGCATTCGTCAGAACAAGGAGGCGTGCCCTAATCGCGCGCCTTATCGCCTCTAGCTTTTGTCTTAATTCGATGAAGGGTAATTTATGGCAGACCACACTTGCCATAAATAATAGTATTTTAGTGAGAGCATTCTGCCCTTAGAGTGCTGTTCTGTCAAAATTCACATAAATAATGACGACCCGACGAGACAGATCTTATCTCCGAATAGCGACAAGTCTACGACGCGGTTATAAACAAAAGACGCACTCTAATGACTGAATGAGCCGTCGTAAACCCTTAATATTTACGCACGAATCTTTCAGTTCACCTTTTGAGAGGTTTTATAACTCGGCGGGGAGATTTCCCCGCGCTCCGGGCAGGCGCCTACGCCAGTCTCGCTATATCTGATTTATTCATACCACCCGAACACACATGATCGCTTTTTCGGATATCCAGTTATTCTTTTTTACTGAGCTTTTAGTTAGGTCAGGTAGTCATATCTAACTGCTGTCATGTTGACGAATTTATATGAAATTGTTAGACAATTAACATTTGTATTTGTTAGACTTGCATCAGCGTGAATGAGTCATATTACATTGAACCAATAGATACTTTTATCATTAGTCGCGCGAATGTTCGCTCTAATAGCAAATCTTTCCACTGTTTGCAATGACATAAAAGTGCAGATATCGGGTTGCAATTAAAACTATTGGACGACGCTCGTTAACTGCAGCGCAGCGCGTGGGTGGACAAACACGGCAGATGTGCGCGACCCTCACTGACCTCTGCACTCACCCCAATACTTGCAATTAGCCACCTAATGCCGTCACCCAGTTTCGATACTTCCACTTCATACAGTTACACATCATTCTGAAACCTGAAAGAATTCATTGAAACAGAACTTCGGGATGCCACCATTTGGGGGGTCTAATTTAGGATTTAAAGGCAAGTGACGCAACCTCGGATAGGTGAGCGATAACGATTCAATATTTATTGTCACCCGACGTCCGTCATTAAGATAGTGTCAAAACTGACTGGCACGCACACAGGCATTACTGACCGGCCGGAGCACTCATAATTATTACTAATGCCTTAAATATGTCAAAACAGGAATCCAGGTAAAAAGGCGTAATTTACGCGCGTCCGATAGAGATTTGGCAGTTGGCGCCGTGGTGCGCACGCGCAGCCGGGCTGCTTCGCGAGGAGGCGCCCACTTTTTGTTAACCATTGTCTTTTAATATAAATTTTAAATAGGAAATGTCCCTTTTTATGGAGATCTAGTTTACGGCTCTGACAATGAAGGCATAAATCTAACGAGTGCGTCACTCTGAGTCGCCGATGATCGATCGATAAACATTATTTATGTACTTCCGTTGGGCAACACACGATTGGAGCCATGGACGTGAACAAATTCTTAGAACTACGCCTCGGATATGTCACCGTGGTCATGTTGTAGACTCGCTTCAGTTTACCTTCTAAATTATGTTAACACGATACAATTATTTCCTACTTCAATGCAATACATTTTTGTTTGGCTGTATGTTTCAGATTCTTAAGAAAATAATTAAACCGATAATTCACAACTAGAATCACACTACCTGCTTTAGCTTTGTACTTATAGGCAACTTAGTCAAGAAAATAAAAGGCTTGCTACGAGCTATTCCAAGCCTTATATTGACTTAGCAGAACTCAAACTTGAAGCAATTTTTGTGGGGAATAAAAGGTGCAAAGCGGCAAGTAAATACAAAGAATGCCTCTATATGATCGGTATAATTAAGGCAAATGTTAATAAAGAGAACAATGCCGCTCATCCATACGAGCCGAAGTGGGCTCCAATCAACATGCCTTCAGAAGAGGGGCTGATTAACGACAATAACTCAGCGACAACACCAACTTGACCACGTTTATTTTTATTTTAGGCCCTTTCCAGTCGATCTCTAATGAATACGGTTTATCTTCAAGTTTATATAAAAAATAAATCGCTTTTAACTGAAGAATCACGCCTTAAAAAAGAAACGCTTATTAAAATTTATTTCTTTCTCTCCTCGCGGCACTGTCGTGTACTTCGCCTCGAATAAAATTAAAAAGTCAAGAATTCTTATTTATTTTAATACAATAAACCGCAATCGCTGAATAAAGATAAATAAAAAGCAATAAAAAATAAAATCGCATTAGCAATAAACAAAATACTTCAGCGGATGTGGGCAGAGCGGAGAGCACGCACGCGGAGATGCGTGGAGTGGATGCTGCGCGCTCACCAACCTCCTTACAGGTAGTGCCGGAAGTACGGATTCACGTAAATATGTCATATTTTACCAAACATACGAGACCATGTAGCTCACCCCAAAACTGCCGCTTGAAATATTTTTTTGCAATTATTGAGGAAACCTAAAATGTAGAGTTTACAGTCAACATGTATTTAAAAAAACCGATTCTGAATCAAAAATAAAATAATTCGACCAAATTAGCCGCACGCTCAAATATATCGAGTAGCAATAGAAGCTCCATGGCACACTGTTAGCCGATTGTCACGAGTGCTACCCTCGTCGGCGTTTTCTTAATTGTGCCGAAATATTTATTTGATTGCGAACTTTGCAGCACAAGCGTGCAACCGAAATGGTCATCGGCATCCTGACCGCCGCCACAATAGCACCGCCACCTCACCTCGCCACATTAAGACTATGTTACCAATTCAAATCTATTTTTGCCAGGTTTACCAGAAGATATCCGTACCTTCGTTTAAAACCAAAACATCGAAGCCAAAAGTGTGAGGACATGTTCCAATGCAATTTCGATGTGGCTAATTATTTATACACTATCTCTTCGTACTAATGTATGGGATTAAAATCAATGAACAATTGAATAATGGCGCAATTTGTTCACTGCAATTGGAATAATTTCTTTGCTCGTACAGAATACATGTTTAAAGTAAACCATTTTCATTTATTTGCCCTCGGACGTTGGACTATTAAAGTAGTTTCCGGTGTCTTCTCCAGAAAAATAAAATCGTGTTGCTGTAAAAAGTAAAGATACGGTTGTCAGTCAAAAAACGTTGTTCCAAAGTTGCGTGATAGAATTGAATAATGTCGGAACACAATCAATTTAGGACAATCAGCTGAGCGATCACGTTCAGTGCTCAAGACATTCCTGCCTTCAAGTCGGAGCGGGCGACGCGCGACTCCTGTCCGTCAGCAAATTGCAGTATCGTAGATCTAAATGGGCCACCGAGTCGATGCTGGATACACTGGTAACAGTGCAGCCACGCATCGTGCACTGATCATGCGCCGTGAACAAGAGATGAAATAAAGTATGAAACTGGTCGCGCGTTCCGAACGCAACAAACACAACTGTATGGTCCCAGAGCCAACAATCGAGATCTGAAGCTTCGATAACGATGTCAACTAGTGCAGCTTGTCCTCGCCGTTCCCATGATTTGCGATGCCGTTCTAATCGTAATAATTACGGCCTATCCATCAAACGGACGTATGATAAACATGCGTCTCGGGAATCTGACCAAGAAATGGTAATAGTTATCAATCTCCGCGTGCCGACTGTGTTCACGGTTTGAGAAATAGCAGAGATCATTTTTTGCGCGAGTGACGTGTTTATGAACGCTCCGTTATAAATTCCCTTTGATCTCATCTACCATGTCACATCAGTGTCTCGATGTAGTTGCGCTCGTACATTGGAGCCGCAGATGGCGGTCGAATACATATTTTTACTGCTCTAATTTCTCTGCGTAGCGTTGGGATCGGACATAACATTCGTCAACGGTCCTAACAAAGCTGACTAATTATCGTGGCGCGGCATGTCGTAAAACAGTGCATATTGACGGAATATAGAGAGGCCGGCACACAGTGCTTAATGACATTAATCACATTGATTTATTGTGGTTCCGAGTTATTACAGGCCGGCCGGCGCGGCTAGTGTGCGTGCATGCGTTAGTACCGACACGGAGCCCACGTCTGTGTGCGGGTGCTTCTTGTGTAAATGTAATACGCAATGCATACAGGGTGATACATTACACCTGTTCTTCTGCTGATTCACATCAATATTGCACCTACTTATGAAACAAATCTTTTTATGCCTCGTTAACATTATGGACTTTCTTCCCATTCTCTATCCGCATAATTAAGATGGTAGTATTAAACTTTTTGAATATTAATAAGCCTTAAATCCTGCATGGACAGTTCTTACAAACTACTTAATAAATAAGTAACTTACAGTTTACCTAAACACAAGGTTCAATTTCTAACACCGCATTGATACTGAAATCATAATTTTATATCATTTCTAACGTTTCAATTATTTCTTGAACCAACCTTCTGAACTTTAACCTTAAAGAGGAAAATCGTTTTCCGCGTGCGCTATGAAAGTGAGCACCCTGGCTAGTGTAGGCGCTAGTTCACGGACGGCTCTCGTGTATGTGTGCGTGTATGGCATTAGGCAACAATTTACGCTGTTTGCGGCGTGTTAATATTGATTGGCTCGCTTTATTTCGACTCGCGCGAATCTATCCACGAAACTACGTCAATGTACGTGTAAGTAGATCATACACTTCTTCGTAATGCTCTAAATATACTTTATAATCGAAACCTCTCTCACATTTGTTGTGACTTTTCGACCTCATTATTCGACAGAGTTCAAAAGTGTTTCAACTGTTCAATTTTTTCTTTCATTACTCGTAAGTGGGTTAATATATTAGATTACATGTTTTTTCTATCGATCAGTGTGAGTGCAGGTGTAAAAACATGCGGGTGTTTAGTAATCTGTCTGTACGCGGATGCACTTGTTGTGTTTGATGTAGGTATGACGTAGGTGTCTATCAACACGAATATAAACTTAGTGTTTATTGATGTGTGTGAATATGGTCATAAAAGAGTGGTATTCGGAGCAAGGGAATATGAAGTTGGCAGTGATATAGAGCCGGCGCTAGTGGCCACTGGTCAAGTATTTAGTACAATAAGGAACGTGAGTACGTCGGGTCTCACGTCCCAGTGTCGCAGCCGGGCGCCTCCCGCATATCAATCACAACATTATAATTTCATAATGCACGTTTGTCAACGTAAATAATACGCAAAATTTATGTTACGAGGTTCTCACCGTTCCACAGAGGCGAAGCGAATACTTAATAAGCCATCATTAAGTATAGAAAACATTGCGAGTGTAGTCCTCATATTCATTTGAGGACGTGCCTATAAATTAAATTAAGTCGTATACGTACGTAGGTACGTAGCGCGCACGATGTAAACCGTGTTATGAACACGAATATAAATTCATTTGGTTATTTGCATAAATTGCTATTTAAACTGTTTTATAGTTTGTTTGTTTCGCGCATGAGTTATGAAAGTCACACATCGTAGTGTGCGTGCGTATCGCATTAATTATATTCAGCCTTAACTGCTAGTTACTATAAAATAACTATATAATAATTTAACTGCCTCGTTGGTCTAGCTGTCGCAAGTGCGGCTGCTGAGCACGAGGTCTCGAGTTCGATTCCCGAGTCGGGCCGAAATCGCTTTGTGGGTTTTAGAAGACTTTCACATAGCAGCCCGGAGCCTGGAAGGTGGTGATTGATACACCCGTGCATCGGAGAGCACGTAAATGTCGGTCCTGCGCCTGATCTCTTTCCGGTCGTGTCGGATTGCCGTCCCATCGGGCTATGAGAGTTAAGGAATAGTGAGTGCACCTGTGTCTGCGCAAATGCTCGTGCACTATAATATGTCCTGCGCAGTTGGCTAATCTCCTTACATGAGAACAGCCGCCGTAGCCGATAATCGGCTAGGAGAACATCATCATCATCATCATCACTATAAAATAATAAGTACAGATGATTTAAAATTATTAGGAACTTTCAGGACTGCTCACACAACGTAGGTTAAGTAGGACTTTTTCGTATCGACACAAATGACTGCAACCACATTTTTCAGTAATAAGAGCAGTAAAAGATTATTCCTACATAATTAACTCAGTCATAGAAACTGTAGCGTAGCTCCACTCCTATCTCTAGAAGTTTATAGCAATCCCGTGATAAAATCTATCTCAAACGTTATTGGTGAACAGGTTTCTTTGGAAGGTAGGCAAGCCTATCTTTATGTTTTGTGTCACAATTTGTATACAGTATTGGTTATTACTTAACATGCACAATCACAATAAATATCCCCACATAAGAAACAAAAAACTAAAAAACGACTTCAATAGTAGGCTTGTTGCCATTTACTCTAACCCCATTGTTTTCTGTTAGCAAAGTTTTCATAAATTTCTTCCACTTGGGTCCAAAATTTTGTAGATCAAAATAAATAAATTAAACTATACCTTCAAATTCCTCCAAAGGTTTCAAATGGCTCCAAAGGTTTTTGTGTATCGTCAGCAAAATATCAAAATTACAACACCACACTAACCGTCAGCATAAAAAAATCAACGAACTTAGACGATAGAGCAATTTCAGCATATAAGGTCGTTAAATTAAAACGAAAAAGTGTGATTTACATTAACTTCCCTATATTTCTATGGTGTCTGTACTGAAAATCTTTTGGAGCTTGGAGGAAGGATTTTAATATATTGAAATTATTGTTTTTTTTTTTCGTTGTGAACGTGAGATAATTTCGCGCAAACTTACGTACAAACGGGTTATACTGAGAACCTCCTTTTTGAAGTCGGTTAAAATGACTGAAAGTTCGGCTTTCAATTAGGTACACCGCAGTCACATGTTAAGATAAAATGCACATAATATCAATTCCAAAATAAAAATAGCATTAAATAACATGTTATCTTGTTAGGAACAAGCTACCCATAGAAATTACTTAAATGCTACTTAACCAGGTTTCAATTACTATTAATACATGTTCAAGTGAAAGTGGTTTCATAAGACTTATTAATTCAAGTATTTTAAAACTCCGGAAATGAAAAAAGCCCCCAGGTTCTGTAAAGCAATATATCTAGATTCTAAGTTAAATTGTCGTAGCAAACATGACTTTAAATCAAAATTGAATGTTAAGGAGAAAATGTCGATTTGTTTTAAGTATCTCTAACTCTTGTTAGATATACCTACTTAAAACTCATTATGTATGGGTCATACATAATGCTGCATAATTAGATACCTAAGGGGGACTTTCAATTAATAAGGTAATATCTTGTCCTAAATGAAAAACAACAAATAAGTAGCAGTGAATTGTACCCCTTTCAGCGCACTACGCAAACCATTTTCAGTTGCCAAATTGAAGATTTGACCAAAAGGCAGCAAGAATACGGCTAGTTATGGTGTAGTTATTGTTATAATTATACCCTGAGAATCGAAACTGATTCCATACTGAAGTTGTGAAAAGACGATCGTGAAAATGTTCTATTGTTTATTCTTGGTATTAGCGCATCACTGTCAGAGTTTTATCAGAGCTCATTCCCGATATAATGATGTCATGTTAAATAGGGGGCGTCTATAATAAAGCAACCGTTAGCCGTGTCGATCATCATTAGCCGGGTTATCCTGTACTGGCTATTTTTGCGCTCTCGTATGTATGCGAACCAAAATAACTCGTAACACTAATGAATTACACTTTATTCGATTGTTTATGCTTAAAATATCTAAACCGTACACTACCGTCTGTTAAAAGTATAAAAATAACGCTCAGACTTTCTTATACAAGCATTTAAGCTAATTTTAATACTCTATTTGAATTCCACATTCGAGTGTAAACCCTGAAAAATCCGTAAGTAAAACAGGCAAATATATCTTGTAGCACATTGAAATTAATGTTGATAAATATACAAAAGGAACGGCGGAAGTGCGGACGTCGCGGCCGGAAGTAGGTCCATCCATCATCCGCCCGCCCTGGATAAAAACGGTCGTTAGTGCCGCCCCCCGGGTCTACCTGCCTCTCTATTAATGTTACACTCAAGCGCCTCTATTACGCCTGTCATTTATTATATCCATTTTGGCAAATTGGCTGATCTCGCATATCCAGTGGCCGTAATCAAGGGGCTTTTTGCGGACCCTAATGTCATTAGTGGGACAAATGATAGTTGCGATAACTAAGTGATTACTCATTATTTTGGGCCAAATAAAAACAGACTAATTACGATGTACGTAACTGTAACACATGACAGTAAATCTCATTGGTATACATATAAATTAAACAACTTCACCAACAGCCCCCAAAATTAAAAAAAAATCTTACAGTAACTGTCACCAGAGAAATCTAATAAAGAGCAGCTATTTAACAAATTAAATCTGTCCATACAAACAACGTAAACAAGCTAAAAACGTGGCAATAAACGTCAAAAGAAAAGTAAAAAGATTCCCGCGGGTGTATTCAGCGGCTCACGGAGACTGAAGGCATGCACGCGACGGTGACACCGCCTCTTCGCCGAACCAAAACCGCTTATAAAAGTATGCGCCGGAAATCCGCGGGTTGCCGCCCGGAGTATTAAAATTATTATGAAACCGCCGCGCCGCGATAAGGCGGGATGATACCGGCTTAACACCACCACCTACCCCCTCCGACCCTCCCCCCCACCCCGCGCGCCACCCACCCCCGGCACCCTCGGCGCACTATCGCACCATGCTCGAATGCCTTTTCACCGTACATCTATGCGAAAACTTATACGACACTCTAGTTATGCATAAATGTTTATGCGAAGTTAACCACCTAGCACCTAGTTGACACCGCGCAACTATGTAACCCTTGTAGTCACCGGAATGAATATGGACTATCTTTTGCACCCTTTTTACAATCGTTTCTAACAACTAAATGGTACGTACCAATTCCTACATGCTATGATACAACAATCATGAGTAAATAATCAAATCGCTTCAATAAGCTGAGAGTTCCGGATAAATCAAAGTGAGTAAACTTAAAACATTAACCAGATAAAGTTATTTCAACAATGTAAACGTCGCTGGGCAACTTTATGCAGAAGCTGCACTGGTATGTCGAACTACAATTATAACTTTGGCCCCGGACGCGACAGAACGTTGTGTTGCAACAAATAAAATATGTCCACGAAAACGCGCGAGGGGGACGGCACAGCGAAATTTCGTACACGAGACAAAGATAAGCTTAACCAGCACGAAATTATGAGCGTTTAACTGTTTCTAGCTGTAGAATCTGGCACGGGTGCTTCGCCGGCTCGCCAGCGCGCGTTATTTACGAGGGGGTGGCGGCCTCCCTGCTGCACCCGAGATAGTGCCTTCCCCGGAAGAGCGCCGCCGCGCCGCCGCGCCGAACGAGCCCCTGGCACGGCGGCGCAGGGTGCACTATGCCGCCGCACCGCTCGTGCACGCTGCTGCCGGTGAGCGGGCCGGCACCCTCGAATCTCACCTCTACGACACTCGGCATACGGTCACCGCGCGACGACGGCTGCCCGCTTTCGGTTCACACGGCGCCCACCGTTTTCCTACGTTACATTATAGTGAAGATGTCTGTATTTCTTGTTTATGATAGCATAAAACTATGGTAGGTAAATTGACGGCGCTATGTTGGCGAGGCACGTGTGCACCACAGCGGCACCACCGCACGCTCGATACACTTTGTTAACATTAATGTGTGCTTATACACTAATAAATCAGCCCGTGCTTTGTACTTACACATCGTATTTTTGAGACTGAAACACAAGATTTAACACTATGTACGCGAGCCTATTTAAATAAAATTGTTACACAATGTTGTGTATTTACGCAGAGCCTATTTGTCCTTCAGTAAGTAGGTAGAGGTAGGCTGTTTTTGTTAATTCATGATTATTCAAATGACAGTTATCATTACTATGTAGGCAAATGCCTAGAACAATTAACCTGATCTAGATATGTCGCGACCCATAAAAATAATAAAACGAGTTAAAAGTAAACGAAAAATAAATGAAAACCTTCAGTAAGCAACCTATTCCTGAAACATAATCAACTTATCACCTTCTGTAATCCATTTACAAAAACCAATACCTAAGCTTTTCCTAATGAGCAATCTATACTAAATAATGTAATTTTATTAAGCTCAGCCATACATTAGGGTCGTTACATAAAGCATGATACAAACGAACAGCGCCGACGGTCACGTACCTACGTCATTTAAGTGAAAATATACGACACACAGAAAAGAGAAAAATGCGCAAAAACCATCTAGAGCATTATGGCTCGCGGGCAACCATTACTTTTAATATAAATAAAATAACAAAATATGAGCGTCCGGCCGCTGAGTGCCCCCGAACACTTTTATATTCAACGGAGACACCACCCGCGGCCGACACCCCCACGCAAGATTTATATTTTGACTTGTACGTACACCACTTATCCCTTTAAAGCTCGGACACATCCGACGTTGTGACTCGCGTCTTGCACTCACTAAGCTTGCGTTATGAATGTGTCACTCACTGATCCTCAAGTTACAGCCAACTGACAGTTTGGTTACAGTGTGTCATATGTAGAGAAAGGGGATGTTAAGCTACTTATCATATACGTCACAATTTGTATTGTTTTAATTACTTCCTGATACCGTATCGTAAAACCCATGTATGCGTCATAGCCTATTTACTTAAAGCTATAAGGCTTCAACAATGCAAGTGATGAACAATGCAATATCTCGTAACAGCCAAGTGGCGCTCCGTCAATCAGGAAAGATCATAAACACCACATTATGTATGTACAATGTGTACATATTTACATAACTACACAATAAAGATTAATGGTACCCGCACAGATCTATATCAAGGCGAATAATTCTTCGCATTAGAATATCATTAATATTGACTTGTCGGCTTATAACTTCATTTGTGGAGAACAAAGTATGCAATCGTTGACATGATAGCTCAAACATAACAAACGAGCGCGTTATCTTTCCCAACCGGTTTATATCCACCTCACTTATATTCAATTCCATACATAAAATACTATAATTAAATTAGTAGTTGGAAGTTAGTTCCAATGTTTTTGCATATCCGAAGGCCGACGAGTATTAAAATAAACTGATAAAGATGAAACTCTGTTTTGTTAACAAACCATAATTACGGTGGTCAGTAAAATATGCCAAAGCGCATTTGAGGCAGCGAGCTGTTCTCATACAGCCATCATTTTGACAAGTTAAGTGTTGTTTGTAAACGAGCTGCGTCGACAATATTTTTCTGTATAATTTAAGGTATTAAAATTTCATCTCAAAGTCTGAGGCAGGACATAATAATGACTTAACACGGACGCTGACTACTCCTCATAATTGTGGAAACAACAAAGTAACTAAATTCATCTTGATATTTTATATTGTAGTATTAAGTTAAAAAACAAAGTAATAAAATATTTTGACATAATTAGGTCAACGAAATACTTTACTTATTTTTTTTTACAAAACTCTTTCTTTTCGATATATAAAATACTAGGTATTGCTAAAAAGTGCATGAACTAATCTGCAAATGAAAGTTCTATTACTAAAACATTAAACAATTGTTATCAAAATCCGGAGCAGGTTCAAGTACAGAGTCAAAAGCGAGGGTCTCTTGAAAGCTCTCAAAGTCCATCCCTAGCGCAGAGTAGATGGTCATCTCATTGATGCGTTTAGCTGATTGTCTATACATAAAAGCAATATGAGTTACGCTTCAGTGGAGTGTAAACAAGTGAATGAACAAACTCGAGTGCTCCGACACGAGAGTTGCGTGCGTTTCCGCGATGCGTGCCCTTTGCACAAGCTCCAATCAATCAATGTCCACTTTTAATGACTTAATACTGACATTACTTGACTCGGTATTCCTTCAGAAATTCGCTTCATAAACGAGGAAATTTACATGATTATAGTACATTCTTATTATCGCCTCAATGAGCGTTCCGCCGGCGCTAATTACACCCGATGCTCCCTCGAAACCTTACGAGGCTTCATCGACCGATATTGTCCATCGCACTCGATCGTAAAGCGGGCCTAACAAAACAAAGAGCATAACACGACTATAGAGTTCGCAATAAAACCGCGTGAAAATGGCAATAGCTATTCAGAGGGAGATATTAAAATGCATGGAAATAAATTCGGCGTCGCATTCGGGCGTACGGCTCGGGGGGTGCAGTAAAAATAAACAGCGACACCATTAGAACTCACTTCCATATTCAAATTTATGAACGTGTCCGAGCCGTCCCTCGGTGTCGGCACTCTTCCACAGCCACTCCAACGCTACGCGACCGCTACGCGGATGCTACGTCATTACTATCTACACAGTTGCTAGGATATTCCACGCTACACCACCGCTACGCTCCTGCTACGCCGCCGCTACGCAGCTGCTACGCCACTGGCATTCCACATCGCCACACATACTTACCGCTCATTTATGGCGCCATCATTTTGACGGTCAATTTAAAAATTTCACCCCTGTTTTACCTAACATAATCTACATCATACCGCTTTAACTAACTCTACTTTTTGCTCATACGCTGCACCTGTTAGCGGTTAAACATTGCTCAACGGTAATGAACAAGTGGGCTATTTAAGTTATTTTTATGATTTCATAGTAATATGTAACACGTTGTAGTACAAACACACAAAGTGAATGTAAGACAGGAGCTCTGGGAGGCGGAGCAACGAGCGACGCGTGCTTTAGCTTAAATAAACAGACGTTTTCAAAAATGTGTGTATTTAAATCGTATGTGTGACTTGTGTTACTGGGGCTATTTCTGTTTAACTGCCGCACTGATGGATCTGAAATAACACTTCCATAGTGCGCTTCAGGGAACTCGCATTAAATTCATAAGGGATTAGGTGTCATCATAAACAGGAATTATTTAGTCGACTGAGGTTAAAAACAACAACATAGCTCCCGGCTAATTATTTTTAATGGCAATTATAGTGCGGTTAATGTGCTCCTGAAATATCGAATACGTTCCGTTTATTATAATGCGGGATTACGTTAGTCAAAAGGGGAGTTCCATGTCGCTAATTTAATGGCTTTCAGAACTATGTGGATTAGGAACCAACTGCCGCATACTTTTACCTTGAGACGAGATTTCCTTATTAAGAAAACCGAGATTCACTAAATGACTACTTTCATTAGTTTTGTTAATGTATTCAAAACTTTACAAGCAAACGGTTATAAAAGGAGATAGATAATCTTTTGTCTCTATCAGAGGGATTCAGAATTCAGGTGTGCAACTTCAATACAAAAAAAGTTTCAGTTTTAGCTTACAACTTGACACTTAAAACTCACTTAATTTTGCATCCCTTAGACAAAAAAATTATGAAAATATCGTAGTCATAACTAATTTTATGTACTCAGCATCTAAACTCTTATAAGGGACTGAAAACAATCTACCAAGTAGAGATATAGATACTAACTTTATTCCATTAAGCAGTTATCATTCAAATCCCTCATAGTATCTAAGGTACCTACAAAATTACAACTACACGACCATTCAGTACAATCAGCAAACAAATCAAATCACCACAAAAAATCAGTAGCAAAACACAACAAAATAATCCGAGCCCTACATAGTTTCGTTAATTAAAAAAAATATCCAACCCCAAGGCAAATGACATGAAGGAAATAGTGGGTATCGAGTCCTACTCGATGCCGATCCGATGACTGGCAGAATCGAGTAAATTGCTTCTATCACATTAATATCGGACGGCCGAGTTACACGTATTCCTTATATTTAATTTAGAGCACACAAAGCGATTGACATGGCTCCCGGCATTCGCTTTTTCATAACGACACCTCGTAAATTTGTTTCAGAAATTAAAATCGAGTATCAATGGAGCTAGTTACGGATGTCGGTAGCAAGGATTTTGTACGCCTACCCTCATATTGTTGAGTGAGAGAATGCGTAGCTCCTGCTGCGACCAGTTTTAATTATATTCAGTTTTTTTTTCTATCGAAATGATCTCGTTTTATAAAGGTTTTGGTTTCGATGATTAAGTAGCTGCTAACATGATACTGATTTATGGACGATGATGCAGCAGTCATCAAATAGGTAGATGACATAGCTGTCTAATCACACTGAACAATGTAGCTTCCTGCTTAACTTAATACAAGAGTGACCAATTGATAAACTAAAGGATTGGCATGTTACTTACCTACTTATGAAATCTAAGTAAAATTGAAAACTTGCTCTATTTTTATAGACACCAACGAGTTAGTTATGAATTTCAACCTATAACCGTACACAGGTACCTAGCTACTTCTTAAGTAGGTACCAATATCAGACACGTGTAACCTCACCAGTCAAAGTTTATTTATATTATTATTCATGCATATGGTAAATTATTCCCTTAGTAATTAATTGTACATGTAAACATGTAACGGAAAAAATACAAAATTGCAAAGTTCATTAAAACAACAATAGCAAAATAAATATTTTATAAATGCAAATCGATTAGTAAGTTATTAACAAAGTTACACAACAAGTTTTCGAGCTCGTAAATTACCGAGAACTTATCTCTGGGCAATTAAAAAAGCCATTTAATAATTATTGAATACAAACAAAAAGTTATGACGTGCAAGTTCAATTAGTGTGTGCGGTGTGGGAGGCTTCGCGGCCGCCATCTAGCGGGCGTCAGCGCCGCCCACCGCCGCCTCGCGCGCTCCAACGGCCTCGCGACCACATGTCGCTTATGAATATGAGGCGTTATGATTATGAAAATATGCCCCGCCCCGAATATGGAATATGGAGGAGGGGGGCCCGTGTAGCGCGTGCGAATGGGCGAAGTTTGATTTATGAGCCGGGCGCGGCCCCGCCTCCCTGTCATAACCGTATACCTGGTGCGCGCGCGCGCTGCCGCCCGCCGCCCGCCGCCGCCTCGCGCTCAGTCCCGCTTCAGATGGCGAGTGGTGCGCCCGGTCACACGCCGCGTCCGCTCCGCACCGAGTACTTCGTCCGAGCCGAGTAGCCGGCGCCGCGCGCGAGTGTCCTAGTGTTCGAGCGGCGAGCTGCCGCCTGCCATGCGCCGGCCCTGAGCCCTAGCGCCGCCAGCGGACACCATGCCGCGCGTCAAGCCCTCCTGCGTCCGCCGCGTCTCCATCGGTACTTAGCGTTGCACCCGACATCTCACACGACACACGGTCGCCGCCACATCTCACCCTGCCGCTCTGTGACCCACTCTCACCAGGAATTACATGTGTTATTGTCGTACGTTATTGTTGAATCCACGATTTCATATCGTACCGATAAAATGATTCAGTTAGCGACGATCAAATTTGGCATACATCAGAAAGTGAGCACTAAAATTCGTCACCAGCGGGGTGAGTAAACAGTGCAGTGAATTTACACACTTGACAGTATTTTGTAGTTAGTTGAACGGAACATAACTTATTAGGGAGGTATGTAGAGCTTACTGTTTATTCAAACATGATGCTTAAAAAAAACTTTTTAAGCTATCATTGAAGTGTTAAAGTTACATCATAAAAAAGTGCATTTTTTGGATTTTGTGGATAGTGCAGGAAAAATACATCATACCTAATTTACAATCTGAAAAAACTTGCTTAGTAAAGTTATTGCTAAGCGGGCCTGGAAATGTCAAAATTAATGTTTAAGAAAGTTGAATTAATAACATTTAATTGCCGGAAAATATGAGTCAGACCGGAAGAGTTTACATTTTCCAGGAAGCGAGAGATGTAAAAATAAATAGTGAACCTTAAGCCGGAGTACCGCTTACAGTGTAGCGAACTTGGCTATCGCTCTGCCGTGCGCTAAATATCTTAAATGGTCCAATTAAAAAACGGTTACGACCAACCAATAGGTCGAATTTCAAAATGTTTATTACCACCGATATAAATAGAAAGCTTATTGTGGCTTAGCATTTATTTGTGTAGGCTATTCTGTTGCATTACAACTATTAGCCACTGTGTCCAGTTTTATGACTACAACTATTAATAATCTGGACAGATATCATTGAAACACTATTTATAATACAATTTATGATGTCGTTTTTACTAGCTTTAAATAATATGAATTATTGTAGGACTGTTTTATTGCGATAGATTGTAGTTTTATAAATAATTTTGTGACTATTATGGAAATGACACTGAGTGACTAAAGAGTTGGATGGATTCCATAAACATAATATTTCTGACCATAGCAATAAATTATTTTTTCATGGTAGTAGAGGTCTGTAAATATTTTTTGAACTGAAGTGAGTGGGATATGATGTGTGGTTTTGCGACGGCCGGCACACATATACAGTATGTTATTTATTCATTTTTGTTTTTGTTCTTGTTTACTCCACTTTACACATCTGATTAAATAAGAACTTTCTTTAATGTAATTACCTACTTATATATATTTGATCAGTCAAATTTTTTATGCTTCATAACTAAAGATTTAAATTTTGGAATCAAAAGCGAAGAAAATTTTCTTTTATTTGAAATAAGTGTCAAAAATGTTAGATTTTGTATTTAACACCTAAAACAGTTCTCAGCCAAAAATTTACCGAAGTATTTTAAGTTATATTCAAAATTTAAAAGTGGTCACAAAATTTTATTCATACCACTAATTTTATGCACAACCTCGTATAATAATAGATTTAATTTAATTTGACTTTTTAAGACAGTGTTAGAAGAACTTTGGAAAATTTTACTATATCTGGTCCTGAAGACATTCTAAGCGTCAATCTATTTTGTTACAAACAAGTTATTTTAGGTTCCTATAAATTTTTCATTTTAGGTATTTTATTTTTAATTTTAACCTTTTTTTAATTTGTCAACCATAAATATTTTAAGATTGTCTAATAGAGACACTACCTACATATATTTGCATGTCTAATATAATTTTAATAGCACATTATCGCTGCGCCCCGCGGCGTCGCCCGTAATATTAATGATTTCACAGTTCATCACTCAACCTGGCTTGACGTTCTCAAAATAATAACCTTGTAAACACTATTTATAGACCACATTGTCATTTATAAATATTTGTTAAACAGATGATAGTAGGGTCAATAAAGCACTCATTTGAAATTGATATTAGGTAGAATTTCAGTCAATTTATTCTGACAACGTTATATCTTCAAAATAATATCACGTAGTCAAAGAACTATTGAATAACAATGCTTATATGTGTTACTAGACGTTTACCCGCGGTTTAACCCGTGTCCCGTGGGAACTACTGCCCGTGTCAGGATAAAATAAAACCTATGTTACTAGGGAGAAGAGTGGCTTTCCAGCAGTGAAATCATTTTTGAAATTGGTTCAGTAGGTGCATTTGGAGCCTTTAGGGTACAAGTCCAACCATGAAAAAAAATGATTATTTTTTATCATATTGGTATAGATGACAGAACTTAACTATTTCATATTAACGTTGGAATAACTTTTTATTTTTGGGTCAGATGAAACAATCGTTTTTCGATTTTCCCCCTTCCACTTTCACTTCCGGTCTGACTTCCTGATTTTACTGAACCTTTTAATGGGCTATTCTTGTATTACTTACATTTTAATTTTAGTCAATTGGGTGCTTTAATTGTTTATGGGTTTTGATACTTTTTTATGTAACACCAATATAATAATGAGTTAAGGGTAGGTGAACACATAATATGTATAATTAAGTAGGTCCTACAACATTTTACAAAATTGGAAACTAGATTTATTTTAATACTTTTCTAGATTATATGAGTATATTTTTGCTTTGACATTAAGTACCTACTAGCTAGGTAGGTACTTTCTAAGATTGGTACTAGATATTTATTTCTTTACCTACATCTGAACCTGGGGACATTTTGACTGTAGCGATTACACTCTGATGGAACGATAGCTCCACGGTGTCGCCTAAATACCATTATTAATAATGGCACTGATAGTATAACTGTACTCGTCCATTACTGATTAAAAAGCAATATCTTCATAGCCCGGAATGACACATTGTCAAAGTTTATTGTGGCCGCATGCCGCCATCGCTCTGCTCGCTTTAACTCATTGCTCGTTTTACGAGTGTTCTATAAAATATTTATAGCAGACATTCTATCTGCTAACGATTCAAATAACCTATTCATATTCTTATGAAATACTTATATTCTTTATTTGTTTGGTCGACTAATAAATTAAAAAACAAAACTCGTTAAATATCTAAGCCGGTTCTAAATCTGACTAAAATGAAAGATCACTATGCATATCGCCGTTCATTTACCTTGAATGATGAATAATAATTACTGTTCATGTATAAATTATAGACTTTCTGTCAGTAGATTAATTAGCATCGACATATTTTAATGGCGATTGTAATAACATAAATAGCACCTACTAGTCTATAAACATGTTGCCTACATTCAGTCTACGGTCGGAATGTTTGGCAGTTCAACACTCAGGAAATAATTTTAAAGACTTTCCTTGAGCATAATAGGGTGATTCAATATTGATAAGTTTCCTTTGTGAGGACGTTGGACAATGTCGAGCAATATGAATATCCGCAACGGGCGAGCAGAACCTTTTCATATTTGTGCGTAACGCGGCGGCGGGCGGCGCGCGACACACAGCCTCTTTGAGTCTCAGCGATCTGGCACACCGCTACACTGTCAAACACCAACAAACAGATACCACTAATCCTTCTCCTTACAAATAACTATTAAACGCACCGGCATCTCGCTACAAATGAGTTATTTAATCCCCCGCCGCAACATTATCCCGGATTATATCATGTTTTGTGTCGGTGCTCACTTACCCGGCCGCTTTTCAAAACACCACAAACTTACACAAAAAAAACTGTATTATGAAACAAATATTCTAAAGTGTACACCGACCGCATGACATAGGCAGGTAATAACTATAAAAAAGATATATTTAAAATATTAAACCGGTGAAAGTATAAGGTGATAAGCAAATTTATGCACCAAAAATAAATTTGGAAATCTTTAATTTAACAATATACCTAGTAGGGCCAGTAAGTGGCAATCGGAGTCAAGTTTTGGAATCTCGATAAATTAATATGCGGGGAGGTACTTATGTTCACATAGTTTATATATTTAAGTGGTATATTTTGTAAATGCACACAGGTGTGTGGCTAATTAAGAAAGTCTTAAACTGGAATTTGCTTCCGTATAAAGTATCGATGGGTCGTGAATGTCGCGATATAGTTAAGAGTCGGTCGTTTAATAACTTGCTAATTATTATTAGGTGCGTTTAACGCGCGTGTGATCCGTGAACGCGCGATTAACGTTGTGAAGCCGAATTCAGATTTTGGTAGCTTCTGTTATCCTTGACCGACCTTCTTGTTGTTATAAAGATACGCGTGGTATTCCACAGATAGGTAATGTTTTGTTTACTCCCGTGTCTCTTTCAAAGTTCAATTTATTTTAAAATATTTATAGATAGAGTTATCTAGGTGGTCTGTAATTGCATATTCTTCGGTATATAAGCAGGTTGCTAATACCTACATTTTTTTAGAATGTTTAATATATCTGATTAGAAGATATTGATTATCTCAAATCTTGAGTTATTTCATTTTTTTCAGTAAGTAGATGTATTCTGCTTTAAAGATGTTTGCAAAGATTATTACATATTAATAGATACATATTTGGTTCATAGCGAAATTAATTTAGACAGTAATATTAATTTAGTATGTTAGGTATATTAATTATTCTTAAACATATTATTTTTCGATAAAAACCAGTTTCATGTTAAGCTCAAAAATATGTTTTAGATCCGATATAGAAGCTTTCATTAAAATATCGATAAATTATTAATAATTTGCATATTATTCTTAATTCAATTAATAAAATATAATTTTAATACTGTGGTTATTTTTAGGTGAGGCATATACTTAATTCAATACTTCCTTGGTAAAATTTAAATTGTAGGTTACCTAATAGATAAACATCTTAGTAGGTTTACCTAAGTTACCTGCTACATTTCCTTTTTTTTACGTATCCGACTTTACTTTCCTAGGCGTAGAACTTCATTTTAAACAATCTTTTGTCATTATCTACCTACCTAATTCTGTCAATGCTCAAAAACTATTCTATTTTGAAAAATCATAATCTCAATAAAATTACTTTATGAACTGTCCTTTATCAAATTAGTAACCAAAATATAAAATTATATCGAACATAACAAAATAATATGAAGTCAAAAATGAAAATCAGTTATTGAAACTAAATTGTCGCGCCCTGAAATACGGATTTAATCAAAATACTCGCGTCATTGATAACGGTTTTCTATTGTATTGTATTCAGAATTATTTACATATTAATACATAAACAGAGAAAGCTATGAACATAGGTTTGAAAACATTAATACAATAAATAGTCATAAGTATTATGAAAGTTACACTTTTAGTTTCAGTTTCCATGACTACAAATACACTTTCAGAACAGACAAATGTCTTACAGAACCAAATAATATACTCAAATGTAGGTAAATAGTATGTAAATATGTGAATAACCTACTGAAAGAATAAAGATCAGGTCATTGTTTTGTCTAGCTTATTATGCTGAGGTACCTAAATTCTAATTAATCTACTTAAGTATAATAATAATAGATTAGGGTCAACGCCTACGTTTTTATTTAGACCTTCATATAACTTTGTACTTGCACAATAGGTACGGAAATAATATCTATTGATAATAAAATTAAGAAAACTTAAAGAAAAAAAAACATTCCAAGGTAACCTAACTACACATATCCTAATCTTCGTTCGAACGATTTTTTCTTCGGTACTCATTTCCCATAAGTAGAATAATTTTCAAATAAGACTGGTTGGCTAGGTATTTATAAAAACCTTCTTATCCGTGATACTTAATTTAAAAACATGAAAAACATTTCAGAATTATAATGAAAATGAATATTTCAGTCTATTAATATCTATTTGAGACATAATGAATCGATATATTTGAAAAACTGCAGCTTAATGGTCAATGAAATGAAAACTATTTAAATCACATTATTTATACCTATTACAAATCACTACCAGTTTTAATATCTATCGAATAATTTCTACGCGTATTTTCACGATTGAAAACTTCGAAACAAAAGTTTGATGTGAATGCGAATGTTCTGTCATGATATTTTTAGCTTTCTACCCTTTTCGTGTCGATTGTCACAAAGTTCGTACCGAACAAGGTTTTCGGGCGCGGTAACACGCTACAACTAGCGACATCTATTGATGAGTAGCCGACACTAGAAATTTACGCGTAACGCAATATTGGGCTGGTTTTTTATAACTATTGTTTGTTATTTTAATATTCAAGTGATAGTTTTCGGTTTATTGTGGTCTTTGCTAGTGAAGATCTTGCATAAATTGATTTTATTTATGGAATGAACTTATCTAAAAAGCATGTTGTGAAAAACTTTCTACAACATTTTGCAAATATTTTCCTTATGAAATAATATTACCCATATCATCAATCGTCAAGTTGTGTATAAAAATATATTCTACTTCTTCCGCGTCGTAACTTGACTATCTCGAAATTATATTCTCCTGGGATTTTGGTAAAATCTTGTGACAGCAGCTTCTCTACCTCGAAAAGGGACGTACACATCAAATAAAACCACCATTTGGGATTTCCCCTTGGTAGTGCTCGTATATCACTCATCTTTAGGTACCTCTTAACTTTTAAATGTGACATGGACTTTCATAAAGTTTGTAGTCCAGAAAATTATTTGAATTTCTTTAGAATATTTTATTTAAGTCAGTTCATCCGAAAATGGATTTCCAGTTATTTAAACATTTTGCTGATTTAGTCAGATCAGTTAGGCCTAAGGCATTTAGAGTTATACCAAGATAGCAACGTCACGATCGGCAGGACTGCATTCAGCACTTAATTTACAACAATTAATCACACATCAAACCACATTCATTCATACTTTACTAGTCATTTTATATTACACATCACACTGTTTGGCTTTTCATTAACCCTTTTTTTCGAGAGACATGATATTAACGTATTATTCCTTTGTTCTAGGTGAAAGTTCGGGATCGTGTTCCGAGGAGGATATTAACCATGTGTCTGACGATACGAGAGACCGGCCTGAAGCACACATGTGTCCGCGCTGTCAGGAACAGTTCGAGAACCTTCACGAGTTCCTGTACCACAAGCGACTCTGCGATGAGAAAGCGTTGCAAATGGGCGAGGAGAGAATGCACTCCGATCCGGAGGAAATGGTCGTTTCAGGCGATGAAGAGATGGATGGACCCAACAAACGATTAGAGCAGGTCCGACGGCATCGACAAGATGCGGAAAATAATAACAGCCTCGAGGATGGCGAGGCAGAAGTGCCTGAAGCCGACGTGCCGCCAGTTGGCTTGCCCTTCCCGGTGGCCGGCCACGTCACGCTCGAAGCTTTACAAAATACTAAAGTTGCCGTAGCACAATTTGCCGCGACTACAATGGCGAACAACGCAGATAACGAAGCGGCGTTACATGAACTGGCCGTGCTACAAAGCACGTTATTTACGCTGCAGCACCAACAAGTTTTTCAGCTACAATTAATACGCCAATTACAAAATCAATTGTCATTAACGCGACGGAAAGATGACCAGCTCCCGAGCCCGCCGCCGAGTGAACCAGAGCCGGTGCCGGTGCCTCCCGCTCGATCGCCGTCGCCGCCTCGTCCGCCACGGGAGCCTACTCCTGTCGCACCCCCTCCTCCTACTAGTCAAAGCTTACCGTCAACTCATTCGCATCTCACACCTAAGACGGAACCCTTATCCGTTCCTAAACTCCCAACCTCGTCTCCACCGATGATGTCCCATCCACCGTACAGCTCCATTTCCTCATCTTTAGCTTCTTCAATAATCACAAACAACGACCCGCCACCTTCTCTCAACGAACCAAATACGCTTGAAATGCTACAAAAGAGAGCACAAGAAGTGCTTGACAATGCGTCACAAGGCCTATTAGCCAACAATCTTGCCGATGAACTCGCTTTCCGTAAATCCGGAAAAATGTCACCATATGATGGAAAATCTGGTGGAAGAAACGAACCATTTTTCAAGCATCGCTGCCGTTACTGCGGAAAAGTGTTTGGAAGCGATTCTGCACTGCAAATCCACATTCGATCGCACACAGGTGAAAGACCTTTTAAGTGTAATGTATGTGGATCACGATTTACAACCAAAGGGAATCTCAAAGTACATTTCCAAAGACACACAGCAAAGTTTCCGCATGTCAAGATGAATCCCAATCCAGTACCAGAGCATTTGGATAAATACCACCCCCCGCTGTTAGCGCAGTTGTCGCCGGGACCAATTCCTGGAATGCCACCACATCCACTTCAATTCCCTCCGGGTGCGCCAGCTCCTTTTCCGCCAAGCTTGCCGTTGTACAGACCCCCACATCATGACTTATTACCACCTCGTCCGCTCGGAGACAAACCCCTACCGCCTCATCCATTATTTGCAATGCGAGAGGAACAAGACGCTCCGGCTGATCTCAGTAAACCATCTGCGCCGAGCCCTTCTCGATCAGCACCCGAGGTTAAGTCTGAACCCCAAGATGATGAGTGTCAACGAGATTCCAGTTTTGAAGACACTGACCGAGTATCTCCTAAGCGAGAACCTGACGAAAATGATGCCACGCAGGATCAAGAGCAAGACAGATATCCTTCGACCTCGCCCTACGACGACTGCAGCATGGACTCAAAATATAGCAATGAAGAACAAATCGGCAGAGAGAGTCCTCATGTGAAGCCCGATCCAGATCAACCGGAAAATCTCTCAAGTAAGAATTCACCGATAACCGGGCCAATTTCAATAGCAACGGGACTGCGTACTTTTCCTTCGTTTCCCCTGTTCCCTCAGTCTCCACCCAGCAGTATGTCCTCTGGTAGTTTAACTCCCTTCCCGAACACTGTTCAGAATGTCGTTGATGTAGATCTGGCACGTGATCCAATGTTTTATAATTCTCTTCTGCCTCGCCCTGGCAGCAATGATAACTCATGGGAAAGTTTAATAGAAATTACCAAAACATCTGAAACATCAAAGCTTCAACAGTTAGTCGATAATATTGACAATAAAGTTTCCGATCCCAACGAATGTATTGTATGCCACCGAGTTCTCTCTTGTAAGAGTGCGTTACAAATGCACTATCGTACGCACACCGGCGAGAGACCTTTCCGATGTAAATTGTGTGGCCGCTCTTTTACGACTAAGGGTAATTTAAAAACTCATATGGGTGTTCATCGCATAAAACCGCCAGCTCAAATGTTACATCAATGTCCAGTTTGCCATAAGAAATTTTCGGATCCTTCCATATTACACCAACACATACGACTTCATACGGGCGAGCGTGCCCAAATTCCTTACGACCATATCAGAAATATCGATATAGAGCGTTTTCCATCACTGAGTAACGGGTCAGACGTCAGCGACTATCAAGCTCAGCGCCCCTTCCCGCGCCCGATGTTCCCCACTCCGACCACTCCCGGCGACCGACGGGCGGACTCCCGCGGGACCGACGATGAGAGCGGCCGGGACGAGCGCGAGCCCGCTATTCGGGAGTTCGACGACGACTTAGATATGAAGGATCGTCGAACTTCGCCGCTCTCCGTCTGCGCCTCGGCGTCCGAAAGCGAAATAAAAACCATCACCACAACGGCTTCCCTCCCATCGGCGACAGGTTCGGAGAGCGGGCGGAGCGCGCGAGCCTCGCCACCGTCGCCCACCATGTCGACGCTGTCGACGCCGCCGCGGCTGCCGCTGCACTCGCCGCTGCCGTCGCCGCCCACGCCTATCGCCGCGCTGGGCGCGCTCGGAGGATCGCCCTTCAGCCCGCTCGGACTCGCGTTCCCTCCCGCAGGTATGCGATAGCGGGATCTTATATTTTCGTCCGCCCCGGTCGCCCGCATTTCCATTTCCTTGTATTGATCCTCGCCCACCACTAATAAATAAATCACCGGGCGCTCGAATACACGTCAAAGTCAACGACCAAAACTATATGTGGAAGAAATAACTCTCATTCATAATAAAACAGTGTAATCGTGCGTTCCGACTGTTGTACAATTAGTGACAACGAAACCGCATTGAACGATGGGTTTATTTGTGTGCAGTGCGCGGCAACACGACCTGTAACCTCTGCTACAAGACGTTCGCCTGCAACTCCGCTCTGGAGATACATTACCGGAGCCACACCAAGGAGCGACCATTTAAGTGCACCGTCTGCGATCGCGGATTCTCCACCAAGGTATGTCTCACACACTGCTCATTACACCTTGCATTCATATCTTTGAAATTCATATCTCTGTTCTCAAGTAAACGTTTGAACGGTAGAATAACTAAGCATAGGTACCAACAGTATATTTGAAGCTAGTTAACGTGTAATGTGTCTTCCTAACAATGCCGTGATATGACTATCATGTAATAGTCACGTACCTACATACTCGAAGCTCAGATTGAGTGACTTTGGCTTTCAGCCAGTTCATACTTTATTGTTACACAAATAGCGAGACGAACGTGTTTACGACATTTCCACTAATTTTCACTACATCTAAAGAAATTCATTGATAATAAAATCTTTTCAAATATAAAATACTAGGCCCAAACCGTGGCTCTACCTATGTACAAGTGGGTTAAGAATTTCTAAAATTTAGTTCATTCCGACATCGCATTGATATTAAAACATATCTATTAATATTGTTCTTACTTTCTAAATGACACTTAAATGAATTGTAATTACATACAATATCTTCAATAAACGCGATAAAATTTTAAATTAGCTTGTTATAATTAAAACAGTCCTTTGAACTTATTTCTTTTAAGAACTTACATTATACGTCTGAACGTTTTCCCGGTTGTTTTATTGTTTGAATTGTATGCTCTGCCTAACCTCTATTTGCATACAAGCAGTAGTTAGAGTTATACAAGTAGGTAGTTAAGTAAAGCGACGACAGGACGTATATAGTTCGTTTTATGTTTTAGTTGTTTCGTTTGATAAATACCACGATGCAAGCGGGGCATCGTATTCCAAGTTGAAGGCGAGACATCGACAAGCGAGCGTTGTGCGCGACTAACTTCATGCGCCGGTTTCATTTCATCCAAGTTTCAGTGCATTAATTTTGCAGGCAGTAATTACAAGTCGCTAGTCGGCGCCTCTAGTTCGCATTAGTTTTAGCTGTTGTCTTCCTCCGTCGCCTCGCATCCGAGCTGTTGCCGGCTCGCCGAGTAATTGACGACTAACTGCGCAAACTTGTAGGCTCGTTTGTTCCGATTTAATCAAAACTATGTACTGCCTTACTGATCGCACTCGCAGTTTTATGAATGGTTTATAATTAAGATCACCTTTGTATTAATGTCGCGGCCTGTAAGGTAATGCATCTCATATCAGCACAAATGCAACCACTTGTTAGCCGTGGGCCCGGCTACATTTAACATCGCTTCCATCTACAGATAATTAAACTTTGTTTATTATCCAACTTCGCTGCCTTATAGATAATCGCAAATTGAACTGTACGTCATGTCATTAATTTATTACTTTGCGATAAAATGTATTTTGCATATGATACGGGCACCAACTACATTAATCGATCTAAAGTGTATCCCTGCCCACATATTTCCCGGAGTAACGTCTCTTTTCCTGTGTTGTCTTTTATTTTTATACCTAGACCACAGTTAACATCTCAATTAGTAAGATGAAGCCTGAGGGAAGCTCAAGTAACCGACTATGTATAAAAGAAAGATGCTCTGACCGCAAGACGCACGCTAACCGCAAAGATTTCTGAATAGGCTTCCGTTAAAGTGCACCTTTATGAAAATGTAGATGTTTAATTTCCGCGACGGAAATATAATGAGACTATCGTTTCCATAGTGATAGATATATATGACATACATTTGTATATTTGTTGAAGAACTGGAATGAGAGCAGTTACGAGAGTTATAATTATTTCGCAAGCGAATTTAACGTTACGAATATTCATGATTTTTATTATTTATCTCTGTCAGCGCTAATTTGCTACTTAAATACCACCGTTCTCGACGAAATAATAATTATGCAAACGTTCGGCTTCTCTTTTTATAACACACCTATCATGTTATCGTTATAACATATTATTGTAACTGTTTAATTACACTTAACTAATCAGAATGTTCGCACTTAAGGTTACTAATGAACATCTGAGAAAAACTCTTTTATTAATATTAATACTTAAAAACAAACAGCTAAATAATAATGTGAAACATTTATTAGCAGGTAGATACGGACAAAATGAATTAATTCAATATTTTAGACAATAAATAAAGGTAGTTAAAAGCATTTTTATGATGATACAAGTTTTATACTCGGTTCGGCCAATATTTCAAGCGTGTAGTGTAAAGCTGCGCTTGCGACGCTCCATCGCGTCGCGCCACAAAAATGATAAGTCATAAAAACAACGTCACGGAAAACGATCGGAATATTAATTCATGTCGTAAAATATTTATTGCTTATAAATCCTTGAGCCTTTACCTACGCTTCTCGTCATAAAAAGATTATTTATGCTTGACAAAGTAACATTTTTCGTATATTTCCGAAAGTGACCAGGGTGCTTATCAATAAAATATAGGGGAGATGTTCCTAAAACGGGTAGGCTTTGCCATTCGTATATTATATTTCTTAGTGTGAACCTGTGAGTGTAGAGCGGTGCACTACCCCCCCGCCGATCACGGTCAGTTGGCTCGCGAGCCTAGAGCGAGCGTTTTCGAGGTAAGACGTAAAAAAAGTTTTTTGCAGAGTTTACTAAAAAAAATCGGATTATGCTAGTGCTGACTACTCAAATATGGTGCAAGATACGGTTTTCGCAGTTTTGTATTATCATTTTGCATGTTATATGCCTAATAATTGTGAATACTTAGTGGTCTCCTTGTTTACTATTTTAAGGTTAAGGTAGTTGAAATTTAAAATGTGCTTTTGGGCAAAACGAGTAGGGGCATAACGGGTGACTACCCGATGCGAAATAAGGGGCCACTTCCTCAATTGATCCCACAGAAAGCTAATCGAAGACAAAGGAAGCCACAGAGAGCTGAAGAAGTACAGGAACAGCTTGATAAAGAAATTAAAATATGTTTTCTCTGATTTTTAACAAAATTATCTGCTGGTAGAATTATAATTTCAAATGTAACATTTAATAAAGTAAAAAAGTGAACTAGACTGATCAAAATAAGAAAACTGTTAAACATAATTAAGGAGACTAATTAACGATAAAGATTTCCTGGATAATAGGAGGCTAAGATATGTTTTCTAATTCATTTATCACATATATTCATTCATTACCTGCTTTGCCCAAAGGCGCTACCCGTTTTAGGACCCCCCTGAGGGCAAAGCGGGTATGTCGAAGGGGTTTATTTTTTTGATTTTTTTCTGAATTTTGAAGAAGATTACTAAGACTGTCTTATATTTTCCAAAGTTTATTATATAAACAACCCTATGAGTACAATTACAAGTCGCATGTAATGTTCTTGGTTATTTTATTTAACATCTTCCCTTAGCTTACCCGTTTTAGGAACATCTCCCCTAGGTTATTTACGATGGCACCGAGGTTGAGAGTTTAAACCCCCTCAAAGACGGCTTGCGTACCTTTATTGGCTTAATTAAGTTCTTCTGATAAACAAAGCAGCGCTTACTTAAACCCAGCATATCTATGATTTACATTTGTGCTGACCCAGAAGTCCAGATAACTTTGAAAGAAACATAAATATACGTGATACGCATGTCAATTCTCATGTTCAGCTAAAATGATTTAGATAAACTTACTTTATTTATCCTGAAAGCTTTTAAGCCGCTTGCTGAAAATAATAGGTCTGAACTAAAACTTGCCATTTTTGTCCTGTTTTGTTAAACACGCTTTTCATACCAATCTACTTAGTTACATTAGGTACCTACCTATTACACAATTTTCCTTAAACACCGAAATCAAAAATTCAAAGTAAAGAGTCAACCATGAATTTGTAGCCTACGTTTACAAGTTCCATAAGTATTATGTTCCTTAATAAATCACTATGACAAACGTATTTTTAAGGAAAAATCAAAAACGTATTTTCAGCAAGAGTTGAATTACCGATTCTATTCAAACCACCTTCGTGTAACATACCAAACTATCGATGTTTCCAGAAATCAATTTCGTACTGTAAACGATTTTCCGAGTAAAATGATAAAGCATGACAATGTCGGCCACTAAATAAATACCTAACAATTCCTATTGGTCACGATATGACTGATGTTACTCCCAATATGACCACTCCTTACTGTGACTCATTATAGGTACTTTATAATGCCAATGACAGATTGACGTTAGGTATTACAATAATAAATTATTATCATTGTACATAATTGACAATATAGCAAAACTAGATTTCTGTTAAGGTATTGCTTGCAAGAAATTCTAATGAGCGATTGTCTTTGAATAGATGTAGGAGACGTCATTTTAGCTTGATTAGATGCCAATTATTTAAAACACCTACATTATTGCCTGTTTGAAATATGAATTAATAATACTTATCAATACAAATAACAATTATATACATAAAATTCACAATACAAGGGACAATAAACCTTTTAATTTTTACGAAAGTAAAAAGGATGAGAACTTTACCAAAAAGTTACCTAAAATGTTTTCATCCCTTTATTACCTACAGAATATTCTGGTCATACCAGTTTAGTAAGCAGGAGAACAAATGGGACACATTTCAACAACGAATGCGTTGCAAATGACTAGTTTAAAACAAACGACAATTTATTTTGTACATAGTAAAATATTAACGCCAAACCATCTGTAGATGTTAACAATGTAACCGACGGTAATGCTGCGATGATCCACTTAACATTTATTTGTACTTTATAAGAAAATTAGGCTGCCGAATCGAATTTCTAATCATTAGAATTTGTAGGAATGTACAAGTAAGAAACGCGTTTAAATGGAACTCTGTATGTTGGTATGCCGTAAGATTGAACTGAAAGGAACTGGTTCGAGTGATGATAGTGAGAGACAAGCCTCCAGTCACATCCTACGCATAGTTGCGAATGCCTCGGTATTGCAGTGTGTCGCTTTCATCAGACCTCAGTAGATCCGACGCACTTTGTTCCGACACCAACTCAAATCACTAACAATGTGCTAACAAATATAAGCATGCGTTCATGTTCACATATTTTCAAATACACCCAAAGGTCACCCAAAGAGAGATCCGTATTTTTAGGCTAAATAAATCTACAAAAAATGGGCCTACCCTTTTAAAAAAACATGAAGGGAATAAATACGCATATCCCTCAAATGATTGAAAGCCAAAAACGAGGTGCTTGCACTTCGAATCTAAAATGATAGATCCCAAATCTGTCCGAACCTTGACCGAGTTTTATGTTGGGACCTTATATCGACCGTGGTCGAGTTATTCTGGGGTTGCACTCAATGACCGGGATACGGACAGGGGGGCGAAACGTTTTATTATAAATATAAATATACGACACGATAATAAAAAACGCGTCAATCATTCATACAATTCCCAGGAAAGTAGCCTTGATACGAAAATAGAGACCGCAGGACTCGACTTAAAATGGTCGATAATGAATTTGGCGTTTTAAATCCATTTATCTTTTAAAGAACTTTTTGGAAGCACGAAAGAACATAGAAATTGAAATGAAAAATTCATATAAACTAAATTAACGTTAAGTTTTCAATTTAAATCCAGGGTGCAGATCTCATTGTCCCGGGTTAGTGATTTTAAAGATGGCGGCACTAGGCGTTACCGCTAGTGCCTGAACCAACCGCTTACAAACACATTTAAAATTACAATAAGTGTCGGGGACACTGCACCGACGAAAGTTCACGCGCCAAACTATTTATCGATTATTCCAATCTTCTTGTAAATACAAGTAGGTACAATAGTATACCTACCTAGTCAGTTTATTGTCTGGAATAAGACAAGAGAAATAATACTCATGGTTTATAAATTAAAACACCCTGAAATCATGTTGGTAGATATCATTGTATTTATGTTTGAATCTGAATTTATAACTGGAGGCCACTGTTAATGTTTTGATAATGTTATGAAGTTATGTCTCATAAATGTTGAAATTGAATTAAATTTTATATTAAATAAGATTATTTTTAACCTTTATCTACTTTGTTGTTATTCAGGTTAAGGAGTATGGTCAAATGACAATAGCATCATCATAATAAAGCATCGAAGCACATGAAATTTTTAATATATTAAAAAATGATTACTAAGGTAGTATCATGCCGACGCCTAATGACTTGCCAGGAATTTATCTAGGGCAGATTTAACTCTACATGGTCTCCAAAATCTATTCACTACTCTGTCCTGGATCTAACATGGTCCTTTAAATTCATATCTGAAATATATTCAATGCAGTATTCTGTTTTCATGTTTTCACACGATCAACTGTGTCCATGTGTAAATACTAGGCACCTAAGTACTTATCTATTGGTAAATATCTAGCCAGCAACCATTACCGATTATAATATAAGTCAGATAGGCAATTAAATAAATCCATATTCCCAAGCTTATACGCATTCAAACAGCTTAATAAATTCAGTAGCAATTTAGCGATTTATAACTACTAAACTAATGCAGGTACAGGCAAAGTTATTAACCGCCACAGCGTAGAAATAATGACCCAGATGCTTAGAATGCGAAGTCATATATTGTAGAATTATTGCATTTACGCTCCTGAATACTCCAAACTTAAGGGACCATAGACATTATTACCTAAATAAAGCAATTGGTATTAAATCATGAGTTATGCATAAATACAGCCTTTGAATACTGAAACGCCACTTAAGTTTTTGTCGCGCAACACACGCGTAAGTGACAAAGATAGAAAGAGATTTAAACGCCCCTCAAAACGGAAAGGTCCGATCATTATTTTCTGGTTGTCAATGTTTTCGGTTAATTTTAAAAATATTAGTCATCAAGTAGTATGATGATTAATGCGATGCCTATCAAACGAAGCCGTTTTTATACCGAGGCGCGAGGCGTTTTTCATCATTGTGAAAATAATTAACTTCTACTGAAATGTTCGTTTCGGTGAGATAGTTCAATGTATTCTTAGATATCGATGGACTATGATTGCTGTAATACCCTACGTGACATCAAAACATTCAACGAAATCAATCTGAAGTTAATAGAACCCATATTTATCTATCTATGGAACTATGGAATATTTTGTGGTAGAAAAGTCATCATATGGACCAATTTAGTAAATTCTTTATTAAATAATGCACTGTGTACGAGGCTTAAGTTAGTTGAAAATTCCTTATGACCTATGAAATATGAATATGAAAAATTCTATATCAATATTTATGTAAACTGACATTTCAAAAAACGCTTCCCCAAAATCAAAAGTTAAATATAATATTATCATCGGTGAATAAGAATTAGCCACTTAAATATTATTTAATGGACTAAGTGGTCAATATATTAATATAAATCACCATCTTTTATGTTTCAACAGGTCTTAATTAATTTATTTTATTTATTTATGTCAGCTTGTACATTTATTTATAACCGTTGGGAATTATTAGCTGAATTCTAAACAAAAGCAATATTAAGCATAACTACAAATAGAATATGGAGAAGCCATACTGACACACCCGTTTCGCAGTCCGATAACGCCAATAGCTGTTCTTTATCATATTCAATGCAAACTACATGAACAATCGATTCCTGTAAGAAGGAATATCGGTTTTTTTTTTAATAACTATGTTCTTGGTTTAAATAGCATGCTGATTGTCATTTGTCCTTTTACTACTAAGCAGACCTCTTTAGACCCTTCCCTAGTTATCATATTATTACTGTTGGTATCTTTGTGCTATGTTTATTAGTTCTACGCTTATTCTTCCATAATTTACAACTATGTAAAGGAACAAACTCGGTTCTATTTCAATGTAAAGTTTTGATTCCCACCTTTGTTTACATAATTGGAAATTACTGTGACCTCGATATAGGCCGAATAGTTATTAAGTCATTACGATAGTAGATAGTCCCCTCATACACACAGTATAAAACACTTGGCCTCATACCCACCGTATGAGCGTTCATGCGAACACTAAACAGCTTCCCTTGTATTGAGAATGTCTAAGTTGCCCTGTCCCGTACTTGTGTAAAGTGTGTACCTATAACTGTGTGTATTTGTCCCACGGTGCTGAGTGCGAGTGCTGCGTGTGTAACACCCTGTGTATTTGTGGTTCCAGAGCAGTGGCGGCGGTTGCCGGTGCGGTAGGCGCGCGCGCGCACCCCGCCCCCCGCACGCCACTGCTTTGGACCTGTGGAACGCCTTCGTTTACCCGGTATGCGAGAGTGACGCCTGGCCGAGGATCGACCAACTATCACGAGCGTTTTATTTGCTTACTTAGCTGCATGCTTAGTCTTCTTTATTTAGTTATCAAGTCTCCCAAGTCAATGCTTAAGCGCTCCTGATAAGTCCTGTTCTTTTGTTTAGTTACTATAACTAACAGACTATTAACGCGTGTACCTAAAATCCTCCTATCTTGTGACGCACTTGGCATTTAAATTATATATACTTTATAATAAAACTGTTCAAAAGTAAAGCAGTTTCGCAACGCTTAAAAAAAATAATTAATTATGTAGTTAATTAACACATTAAATACCTACGTTTTTTAAAGCTTAGCGTTGGTAGGATAATCTTGCTAAATGACCGTTAAAAGTCGACGTCGTATTAGATATTACGCTTACAGACATAGCTGTGTCGTGTATCAGTTGGTTACAATTTGTTTCTATCGTCCTCAGGGCAACATGAAGCAACACATGCTGACGCACAAGATCCGCGACGTGCCACCCGGGTTCGACAAGAGCTCGAGTGGAGCCGACGACACCCGGGAGGCCAGCCCCGACCGGCGCTCCTCGCCCGACAAGCTCGACCTCAAGCGCTCGCCGCCCGCGCACCCGCCGCCGCAGATGACGCATCCCCCACCTATCGATATGCCGCCACTGCCCAAACGGCCCAGCGGTGAGTTACGACTTCACAGCTTAGATTTCAGAATGTCTAATTCAACAATGATTCCATTCCCTATGTCTTACTTTCATTCAAATTGTTCCTAATTGTTATTTTTCTCCCCAGTACCCAGCGGGCCAACACACCCCCCACCGCCGGCATCATCCAAGCACCTTTGCGGAGTGTGCCGCAAGAACTTCTCCTCGTCGTCCGCGTTACAGATCCACATGCGTACTCACACCGGGGACAAACCTTTCCGATGCGCCGTGTGCCAGAAGGCCTTCACTACGAAGGGTAACCTTAAGGTAAGCATCATTTGAATCCTAATAAACTTGATACATTACCTACTATGGACTCAAAAGATTTGATTTTATTTGTGAGTACAAGGTTACATGTGTTAATCTGTATTGTGTTGTCTACAGGTGCATATGGGAACGCACATGTGGAGTGGCGGTGCGTCACGGCGCGGACGGCGCATGTCGCTTGAGCTGCCCCCGCGGCCGCTACATGAGCCGCACGATCTACTGCGCCGCCCCGACCTCTTCTACCCATACCTGCCCGCGCCCTTCCTTAACGGCATGCAGCAAAAGGTAAAAGATAACACTAGATTCCATCCATAAATAAAAAAAACCGTCTTGTAGTTGGTTCTAGCACTAAAACTATTATTTTTGTCCAACAGCTGAATGAAATATCAGTGATACAGCAGAGCGCGGGCCAAAACGGTGTAGCAGGAAAATTCCCCGGACTTCTCGGTTTCGGAGCATTTGGAGGTGCGCGACCAGGTGCTGCGTCGCCACTGGAACGACCGCCATCACTGGAGGGCGGTGACGAGAGGCAAGCCGCGATGCGCGAGCTGGCCGAGCGCGGTCGGGAGCTGGCGGAGCGGAGCCGGCAGATGCGCGAGGACAGCGAGTACCGGTCGCCGCCGGCGCACGGAGCGCACGCGCCGCCGGCGGCGCAGGCGTCGCCACCCGCCCCGCATCACCAGCACGGGCTGGCGCCGCTGCCGCCGCCCGCGCGCACCGAGGGCCTGACGGTCTAGGCGGGCCGCAGCTGCCCCTCGTACATTCCAGAGGCCCGGCGGCCGCGGCCACGTCGTGTCTATATTGTACAAAGAGTTAGAGTCTAGTGAGAGTGCGGACCGGCCGTTCGCGGCGAGGCGAGCTGTTGTAGCGTAATTATGTCCGAAGTTTAGCGCTATGTACCGTTGTTATTCCACGTGTTATTACGCCTAGTATTACTGTAAGTAACTTATTTTGCACGAGTACGGGCCTGGGGCAATCGGGGGCTCGTCACGAGCTCCACGTTTATGTCATTACTCTGTGATAGTGCACATTGGGAGCTGTGTGCGACGTACCGACAGCGTTCAGAGGAAACGATGTCGTCGCAATCACGCAGTCGAATGTGCTATGACATCAAAAATTAAATATAAATTATCCCAAAAATTAAATAATTTTCATAAAACTATATCTTTTTAAATTAAATGTACATAATTTGTAAAATAAATAGTATTGTAATGAACAAGTAGATATAAACTTGAATTTAATAAAATATTACATATATATTATTATATTGTACGACTACACTGGAGTGCAATATGCATGATTTTGTCTTTTGCCACATTCCAAATGATTGATGTTACTGTAAAAACAGGTTTGTAACAACTAATAGTTTCCTGATAACAATAGCATTATTTTATCCATCAGTGGATTTTTAAATGTAAAATAATAATTATTCTGTACCTACGATTTATAGATATTGCACATTGTATAAAATACCGAAAATTTACCTAGTTCTCGGAAATTCTATTACCTATCTATTGTCTTTAGGTATTCAATATTGTATTACAATACATTTAATTGTAACAGAGGTTAATGACATATTCATATCATGTAAATTAAAAGTATTTGCATTTGAGGTCTATAGTTATAAGTATTTAGAGTCATAGCTATTATATTGCTTTAGAATACTTCAACATATCTTTGTAAAAATGTGAGCGACTGGTGTTTGACGAGACGTTGACTAAGTACTTAACGGTTATATACTATGTAGTATCACCGGCACTGTACGCAGACTGACCACGACTATGTACACACATTTATATTACATTTCTTTCCAAATATGCATTTTCTCAATGCTTGTTAGTAGACGCCGTAGTCCAGTTGCTGATAAATTTAATTATTTTTAAACAAATATGTATTATGTATTTTATACTTTCGACACTATAGTTCGGCCATTCAGAGAATGCGTTCCTGACACGTCGCGATTGAACTGACGACGTAACTACATTCATTGATTATTGATATAATAATGTTGTTTTAATGCTCCTCAATTGTTAAAACGGTAAACAACCAGCAAAAATATTTTTATCGTAACTGCAACGCCATTGCAAAGTTACGTCGTCAGTTCAATCGCGACGTGTCAGGAACGCATTCTCTGAATGGCCGAACTATAGTTATCTGTGTATAAAATGTCCTACTAAATTATTTATAAATTATAAATCATGCATACACTCTTAGTATTAAAAGAACGCTTGCGGGGCGATAGGCCCCGCGCGCCAGTTTAGTTGTCTAGAATAAATTCTCATAGCACCTACGAGCTAATTATTATATCAAGTTGCAAATAGATCTTAGAGAGTAGTATTAGTCATGAATATGATGTGTCATGTCATGTCAGTATAAATAATCATTGTAAATTATTAAATGTTTATGTAAATGTCCAAAAAGTATTCAAATTATTTAAAAAAGCAATTATTATACTAATAATTATTTTCTTTTTTGTTATTCCTTTACCTTCACCCACCTTTTTAGTTTTTACTTTTTGAAATACTATTCGTCAACAAACCGAAATGTTATATAGAACACAAGTCAGTTCGAACAAAATAAAATTGGCAAAAATCCTGAAAGTAAATTATAAAATATTCTATCTATAGCACATGAATCTCAATGTTGGAATATATCTCATAATCTTGAGCCTGGCTAGATAACTCAAAAAGGTTTGTATGAAAATACCTTTTCGAGTTGCATAAAGTTAAAATTTAGAAGCACCTATCGCGAGCCGCGGGCGGCCGAGCGTCATCTGTTACGGTATAGAAGTGCCGTCTAGGGCCACGCAAGGCTATCACCATTTTCATACAAATTTCGGATATACGGAATTCCGGCTTAAAATAGGAGGAACGAGTAATTGCATATGCAATATGCAATGAGCGCTGCAATTGACTTTGATAATAACTTAAGTGACAAACTTAGTTATCACTATCCGCATTAGTGGAAAGATCTCATCAATACGAATATAAGGCCAAACACGAGGTAGTTAATATGTACCGTTGCCGAGTATACCTCCCGGTATTTATAATTATTATTTGTTTGATACCCTATCAACCTACCGAAAAACCTTCATACATACATACTTATAGGTCAAACTCAGACCCATTTTCTGAGTTGATTAAAGCACTAAATCCTTTTCCGGAATTTATCAAATACTTTTCGGAAAACCGCATCCAAATTGCTTCAACCAAACACGAGATAATTGCAGACAATCATACATACATACGAACAGGTCAAACTGAGAACCTCTTTTTAAAGTCGGTTAAAAACCCGTTCCGCTGGACAAAGACCAACGTAAGGCTCTCTTGCAGTAAGACTAATGCCCATTTTCACCAACAAATACCTTAATTTAGGGATCCCCTAAGAGCATTTAGGGAACACTTAATACGAATTTCGTTTTCACCAAAGTTTTAAGTGTCCCTTATAACCTTTATTATTGGGGGAGCCCTTATTCTAAGTGACACCTAGTTAGGGGAACGTTAAGAGATTGTTGGTGAAAACGGGCATAAAAAACCCAAAACATGTTTCTTCCATTAACATGATTGCATTGCATATAAGTACAACTACTTACTTCTACAGGTTGCCAAAAGGTAAGAAAAACTACAATAATTACTTAAAAGCATTATATTATATAAAGTAAATTACCAAGCGCACATAAGACGTAGAAGTTTAGAAGTTGATGACACTAGCTAGCTTCTTGACACGGTTTAGGAGTAAATCTCCTTCGCGTATGGTCGCCTGGTACAATTGCGAGCGGTCGGCGTCGGCGCCGCGACCAGCGCCCGTTACTACGCAACCGGCGACCGCATCGATACGGCATTGTAGGCGACCCGCTGCTGTGAAGCTGGAAGGAAAAAGAATATCAGAATAAGTATCATCTCCATGCACCTTTTTACACCTTCATGGTCATAGAGACAACAGAGACGACCCTAAATGACTAACAGAGATGTGGCGATATGATAAATCTCCTAAATGCTCGCCAAAATGGGAAATGAGCTCGCCAAAATTTCTCGCTCCGCCCTCATACGCCTTCTTTGAGACCAATCAATCAAGACCAAATTTTGACAGATGTGTCAAAGAACCCAACTCCTCTTTAGTTCAGTAGTAATTAAATCGTTTTTGTCACTCATAGCATACGTCACTTGACCTACAAGAAGGCGCCTGACCTTTCTGCCTTATGGCATCTCCACTTATTTTTCCTTCCTCCGTGTTCATTTCCTTAAAACATCATCACAATACTTACTTAGAGATCTCTTCCTCAACGAACTCCCGGGAGACGCCGAAGGTATCGGCAATGTTGTCGAGGCTCAGCGAGCGGTAGGCACGCAGCAACTGCACGTAGGCCTTGATGCGGGCCTCGCGTACGTAGTGCTGATAGTGCGGCCTGAACACTGGGTCTACGCAGATCTGAGTCTCTACCTACATAAGAAATTAGATATAAGATCAACTGAGAGAGAATATTAAAAACAATTGTTGCATAAAACACATAGAACTGTCTGCCAAAACTCCAACCCCAGATTAATAATGACATGACTCTTCATAATTTGTGCCCATGACTAGTGAAATGTTGCAGTTACAGTTGGTTTCGTTGTTTCGTAATTTGGGTGATAAGACATAGGAAATCTTTGAAAACGCTTTAAGAGTCAACTTAGATATAATCATCGCCAAGGATATTGAGCCCTGACCTTCACCGCGAAGGTGATTTATTGGTTTATTGCCTTAAGTGTACAGTGCGCAAAGCGATCCCCACTCTTCCGCCGAGAGCTCATTATCCGTGCCGATAACTATGAATACAACTTTTTGTTGCATCTATGATAACTTTTTTATATATTACCCAAGCAAGACTCTTCAAGAAATCAGCATAGCGGCATTCATGGAGCGACTCGACGAGTTCCCTCAGCTCCGGGAATCGTGAACGCAAAGCCTGGACCGCAGCTCCTTGACGGCGCAGGGCTGACTGCAAGGCGTGGCGCTCTAGAGCAAGGGCGCAAGCTAGCACGCAGTATTGGATGATAGTACCTGTAACATAAATATGATGTTATAATTAACTTAACTTAAAATCTCAGGCTAGCATGTATATGGGCTGCAGGATTGTTCGATAGAGTTACCGCAGCCCTGGTACATAGAGGGCTTAAGAAGGAACATGACAGGCTTTAGTCAGTAAGAGTCCCCGTCCATTAACTCAGTTGGTTAGCCTCATGCTGAGAATTCTATTTACATAAATAGGCTAGTTTGTATTTAAGTACAATATACAATTAGTTGATCATACATGTAACAGTCCATGAGCCTTCCATAATTTCTGGGTTTGTGAATATCTGGATACATGGTAAATCAGGATTGATGCATGCTAAGCAAAATGTATGTAGCTGAGAATCATTCATCATATAAAATTGATTACTACATTTACTTACCAAAATCAACCAGTTCATATGACTCAAAAGTGGACACACAGTCAATGAATAAGTCAGCAGCCTTGCTGTAATCTCTGACTGCGAGGCAGTAGATGGCTTCATATGCCTTCAGCTTGTTCCTGGAGCGCCAGTCTCCGCCCTTGTCAACAAGCTCATGAGCCTGAAAGAACAACATTACCTGAATTAATTGTTGGGCATAGATTATGCAATGCAGTACAGTAATTACAGACAACATACAAGTGTTCCATAATTTTTATGCATCTAATGAATGTCCATGGTCTATCAACAAAACTTGTTTTAGATACACACACAAAATACAGAAAATAAGAAAAATATAATACATAGTACATAGGCACAGCTTATTTCATGAGAAATTTCTTCCAGCAGGCCCATTATGGGAGAGTTAGAATAGAGATGCAGATAGAGTGTCTATTTATTTGAAACTCTCTAACCATAACTTATAAATCTATAACAAGATGATATGAATTTGCTTTATGCTTAGTCATCATTGCATATTTATTCCACTTTTTGACTTCTGAGCAAGGATCTCATCTCTAACTATTGTTACCCAAGGCAAACTAGAAAGGTCTACTAGTTTTTATAATGCACAGCTTCCAAACATATATTTAAATATGTTTCTAACAATAGAAACTACCATCATATGCGTGGCCTTAGCCCAAGTATGTTGGAGTTGGCTTCTAGTCTAACTGAGTACCAATGTTTTACATAGACCAACAGTCTATTCTACAACACAGATACTTGGGCAAGATGGTCACCCATACACAGATTGCTGTTTAATAGTTTCTTAACCTTATGACAGATCAATCAAAAGAAACAATCATCTCGTCCTCCGAGCCTTTTTCCCAACTATGTTGGGGTTGGCTTCCAGTCTAACCGGATTCAGCTGAGTACCAGTGCTTTACGAGAAACGACTGCCTATCTGACCTCCTCAATGAAAAGAAACAATATAATACCTTATTTATATTCTTCCCCATTTCTTTGACATTACAGCCATGGAAGTAAGCAATTCTAAACAAAGCAAACACCGCATCCAGACGCCTGTTTGTGGTCAGTGTTGAGTCTTCATACTTTGTGGTAGCCAAAGCTGTTGCACCTTCTTTGTCTCCGATAGAACATAGGTAGTCCAATCTGAAATTATGTATGGTGTTGATATTATTTTACTTTACACAACTAAGAGAACAAAGAAGCGAGTTGTTATGAGTTTGGTACATAAGCTTCATTTAATAATTGTGAGAGGGAACAAGAATCAGATGAAAAAAACAAACAATAGAGATATGTCTTGTATGTTGTTGATGAAAGGTAATGATTATGAATATTATGATTATGATACTACTAAAAGGTTTGCATCAGTAACACAGACTTACCTATCTTGCCAAACAGGGGTTTCTGAATCATCTTCTTCAAATCTGTTTAACCTGTCATGATTTTCTTTAGCCATATCATCAAATAGCTTCTGATCGAATTTCCACCCGAGGTCAGTACAAACCTCTTTGTAATAAGGCGCCATGTTTCCATTCTTGATTCCTTGCAAGAGCTGCTCCTTCAGCTGCTGGTCATCTTTTAACTGGGGCAAACTGAGCTTGAACTTAATCCCGGCCAATGCCATGTAATCAGGAGTTTTGCCTTCAGCAGATAGCTCCATCTTTGTACTAGTTTATTTACAATCAATTAAACAGACTAAATATTCGCGTGTTAAAAACAACAGAACTTTTCACACAATTTTGTTATTCAAGGAACCCAACTCAAAGCTGTATTCTGCTGTATCGCTGTATCTCCAACCAAACTTGTAAAAACAAAAGTCACTGTTCGTGCGTTACGGATTGATCAAGTTGACACCCAGAAGCATGATTTTGTCTTTATTATTTTTTATCTTTTTCTAACCCGAGGAAACAAGTAGGACAGGGACGATCTCAAAGCTAAGATCAAAACATTTCCTTTATTTTTATACTGGAACGCGACATCAGCCATAGACAAAATAATGAATGCAGTGAATTTTTAAAATATTGTGTGTTGTGGAAATACTAACGAGCATACGATGATATTGCGATGGAAGAACCCAGAACCCCCACTCCTAAATTCTTGTGTACGGAATAGTAAAATAGTATTTACTTACACGCGTCGAGTGGCGTGGCGTGGGGTTACGATGATGTATTTCTAGGTTTAGTTTATTTATGGTTGACAGCTGTCTGACTAGTGATGTGCTTGTGTTTGACATGTGTTTGACTGATTCTGTCCCAATGACATATTGATTGAATGAATTGTGGAAAGAATGAGTTGAAGTTGAAATTGACAGGAATACCAATACAAAATACAGAGAATTTTAAAGAATTATGGATATTCGTTAAACACTGTCGCATCGCATTAATTAGGTTATTGTACTACCAATAGTTGTGTTCAGTAGTGTTAGGTACAAACATTTAAAGTGCAAACTATATCAAATCCTATGGATGTTATGTAGAGATTGGTGATCGAACTTGATGGCCAGGAATTAGTTCTAAAGAGTTTCCATAAAATTAACACGATGGATATTAATAAACTAGTAAGCGAAAATCAATCCATTAAAATAGTCCCCTCAATAGAAGATTCTCTTCGGGCTATGGGACTAAATGTAGGCCTTGATAGCCATTCGAGAAGATGGTTAGACCAACTCAAAGTGACCTGGAAAACCTGGAAAAAGAGCCCTGCAATCGAATCTCATATTGAATCGTTTCTTCAGTGTGCAGCTGAACCATTCAGAGTAGTTCTAGTTTTTGTTATCAAATGTGATGATTTCAAGGATTGTAAGCCAAAAACATTACCTTACTTTATTGTGGAAACTTTATTTAAATGGTCTCAATCAAGTGGCACACTACCTACTGAAGAGTTAAAACTACCTGCATTCCACATAGCTACACAACAAAGAAATCAGCATTTCCTGGGTCTGCTTGTCAAAACATACAGAATTACTACAATCAAGGAAAAAATATTACCCATTGTGAAAGATATGGTTAAAATGGATAACTGCAAGCAAGCATCTCACATTGTAATAGCAATGGAACTGTTTGACGATATACCTGTTGAGGATCTAGTATTTCCACTGATCCTACAAGACAAATCAAACTTGATTGATGAGTATTTAAATGAGTGTCCTGGCCAAGCCAAGCCACTGTTAATTTTTTTGGATAAATTGCTTGACAAAACAGTGAGCATTCGCGATTATGTCCAACATTATGTAAATGACAATGATATTTCACATGTTAGATATGATAAACTTCATTATAAACCTCTAGGAAAACTAGTGGCTCGTTTATGTAATAAGTTCAACATTCCTATAGAAACTTGTAAGAATCTGAGTAAAAATCGCACAACTGGTGGTTTGAGATACTTAATACACCAAAAATATCAAGAACACAATGTGAGCTCCTCTGTATGGGAGGATTTAGTGAAGGATTCACTGAAGCAGAATGCTGGTTCCGGACGAGAATTCATTGAAATGTTAGTGGAATATGACCGAACTGAAGCTCTTAAGTGGGCTTCATACTTGAACATGGCTGAGAATGAGTTGCCACTGGCACTAAAAGAAATATCTTTGGATGATGTCCCTGAAGAGGAAAATTGGGACACCAATGACAGTTCACCACAAACTCCACAGGAGTATTACAAATTAAGTTTACTAGAAGATGAGATAACACTTATTGACAATGGAGAAAAATTTTACAATCTTATGATATCAGAAGTTGTCAAAAGCAGTGTTGTAGGCATTGACTGTGAATGGAAGCCATCATTTGGAGCAACTTATTCTCAAGTTGCATTAATACAAATTGCAACTAGTAGTAAAGTATATCTTCTAGATGCTCTAGTATTGAACAAACCAGAATATTCAAGCTTTTGGTACACTTTCCATAAATCTTTCCTTGATAATGCAGAAATCATTAAAGTAGGATTTGGTCTAGAGCAAGACTTGAAAGAAATGAAATCATGTCTAGTAGGTCTGGGGAATATTAAAGTGCAAGGTGAAGGATTACTGGATCTTGGGACTTTGTGGAAGAGTCTTCTCAATAATGGGCTCACCTTGCCAGGAAACAGCGATAATGTGGGAAACAGCCTCAGCTGTCTAGTACAGTCATGTTTTGGATTACCTCTTGAAAAATCTGAACAATGTTCTAATTGGGAATTGAGGCCTTTAAGAAAGACTCAAATTCTATATGCTGCATTGGATGCTCATGTGCTGATACAAATATATGAATATCTTCAGAAACTGTGTTCAGAACAACAAATTAATTTTGAGGAAATATGCAATGATGTTATGTTGGAAAGTAAGAAAAAATGTACAAAGAAACCTAAAGTTGTTGATAGATTGCAGGCAAGTGTCCCTGTGGTGCAATCTAGATCAGTTCATGAAGTGAAATTTATAGTTGAGCCTTTGTTATCTAATTTGATGCCTTATTTAAGATACTGTGGAATAGATACTATCGTCATGCCAGCAACAATGTTATGGCATGATGCAATCAATGTAGCAATATCAGAAAATCGCCTAGTTTTGGTATGTAAAGTTAAACATTCACCAACAACAATATTTCCACAAAATTCTATATTAGAAGTTGGTAAAGACACTATTATTCAACAGTTACGAAAAATATTTAATAGTTTTAACATAAAAGTGGAACAAGACAATTTGTTCAGCTTTTGTATTAATTGTAATAGTAAAGATTTAAGAAAACTGAATTCAGATGAAGTTGTGAAAATGTGTAATGATTACCAAAGATTGTTGAAACCGCCCAACATACACCCTGATGGGTGTGATGATGAAGAAAATTCATATTATGACAATTTTCTGAGTGATTCTGATTGTGATGAAGATTTGTATCAACCTGATGTTCAGCTTAAATCATCCCTTACCACAAGTAAGGGTGCCACTGTAGACATCTACGATGCTGGTAAACTATTAGCACTAAGTAAATGTGCAATTCTATGTGAAACATGTGGCAAATTGTTTTGGGATGAAGACATATTGTTAAAACCTGTAACTGAAGTGGTTTACAATTTTAAAAAACTTAAAATTTGGTAAGTTTTCTCAAGGGGTACAAAAGTTAAACACTCATTCATTTTACAATAATTTATTTATATGTAAATAAATTCAACATGATAAAATAATGTACCTAACTTAAATAAATATAAATGTTACTGAAATTAAAGCCTGTTGCTATTTGGAAATGTCACAGCAGTAGAATATCTTACTAATAAATTTTATTTTGACTGTTACTGGTACCTGTATTCCTACCTGCCTATCGTAACTTCATTTAAAACAGTAAATATTAGGCACTTGTACAAATGCTTTACCTCAGTGTATTAATAGGGTGCCTATATAATAATAACAATTTCATTGGTAATGTAGAAAGCTATTACTGAGCACATTCCCATTACCTGATTGTAAACTCCCCATGTTATAACTCCCTAGATAGTAACAGACAACAGTTTATATAGTTGGTACAGATATTAATTATTATAATGTGCAAAGAGTTATGTTAAAGTAGTTCTGATAAGGCAGATTTTTTATCAATTAGCAGAAACATATTATTAAAGTAGGTACTTGTATCATATTATGATAAGTTTATTTGTGAAACTAAAAAGAATACAAAACATTAACTGTAAAACATAATAAATAGATATATATTTTTCTAAACACATGCCTAGATAGATAATGAAGAGAACTGTTAAATAAACAAATAAAGTATATAAGTTAAAAAAAAAACAAATGAATGAAAGGCCTCTTGATGAAATAAAGTAGGAAAGACTTTAATGTGTTGTTGATGCTTATTGTAATCAATCTAGATTTCAGTGGATTGCAGCTAAAAGGCGAACTCTGTTACTGGCAATAAACCTTCTTGCAATTAATACTGTTTTCAATATTCTCAATGTGTATTAGTTACATGGCTGCAGCTCTGTTTACATGATACTAAAAACCAATACAATTACTTTTGTAAGGAAATCAGTCTATACAACATAGTCATAAAATATGATGTACTTATCAAAAGTAATAACTTAGCAAAAAAAGTGATAATTCTTAATTATATGTTTAGTACTTACAGCTTCAAATCTTAGAAATAGTATAATAATGAGTCAAGACTTAAAATTCAATTTGTTATTATTATACAAATGAAGTTGCAGGTATAAGGTGCTTTGAAATTATTAATTACCTACATTGTTATAACTTGTAACATATTATTTTTGTTGTACCTATGTTAAACTTTTTTTTCTCGGTATGTGTAAAAGCTTTTATATTATAAATTAGAATTATGTGCTAATATTAAGACTCAAAATAACAAATATGTTTTGAACTATTGATATCCTCATATTAGTAGGATTCAAACATTGTTAACATTGTAGAATAAAAAGTAGGCACTTCAGTTATTTCATACAAGTTACAATAAAAACTGTATTGCTATTTGGACCATTATTGTTGACAAAACCTTCACCACACAGAACAGTTTACATGTGTAGACTGTAGATGCATTAATAGAGAAAACCGAAAATATATCATTTGTATTGCATTAGCTTGATCAGTTATAATGATATTAGCATTCCGTTTTTAATCATAGAGGACAAAATTATTAGCGGAGATGTAAGAACGTAAATCTCCTTAGAAAGTAGAGCGCTAAAATGCAATCAAAATCAATCTTTGACATCTCGTTAGTACTATGAACTAGTTATTGATCACCCCTACAGTACCCTACTTTGCCTACAAGAGGGCGCCTGACCTATCTTCCTAATGGCATCTCCGCTATCATTCCCTCCTCCATAGTTTTAATGTATTCAGTAACTGTCACAGTGAAGATTGTAGTTTAAGCCTTTGTTAATAAATATAATTATATTTTAAAAATATGTTTACAACCAGAAGGTGTCAATATATTCTTCAGAAAATTACCATACAATTGTTTTCCTTTTTAAATAACTCTACTTCTTCCTCAGTTAACTCTTTGTTTCCCTTTAAATTCAGAACCTCCAAATTTAATTTCGGGAATTTTCTTAAGGTAGTTAAGTTATTATTCTCTAAGGATAATTTCTGTAACAAAGAAAACATTTGGTTATAAAAAGATGCACTGAACTTTTGGTGGGATATAATATCTATGTTGATTTGGTGCCCGACTTTCTTTAACAACATTTATGTATATAAGAAGATAATCTTACCTTACAGTGTTGAAGCATAAGTAATGAAGGCAAGACATTTGATGTCAAATTCTGATTGGATAAATCAACATTTTCACAGTAACTATAGTATTGCAAGTGAGGTAAGCTGGTTATTTTATCATTAAACATTATTTTTAAATCCTGAGTATTGTTTTTATAATCCAGAACCAGTTGATCTTCTATACTCCATTTGGTTATTAAATCATCATAGTACCCAGCCCTCAAATAATCTATGGTTTTCAATGTATGTAAATTTTCTATCACTTCATTGTGATACAGTTTTGCATCAATGCAGTGCAGAAACACAGTTGTTGTCAGAAGTGTCCCTGAAAAACAAATTGTATTATGATCATGGTATAACAGTATTTTATCAAGTTATTGTGTCGATTTTCAGATGTACATATTTACCATATCTATTGACTCAATTTGTTTTCTTAATAAATTAAATGAATATTAAAACAAAAATAAGAGATGATTAAAAAACAATATAGCCATCCTTAATAATTGGGTCTCCCAACACTAACAAATTTTATGAAATTAAAGCAGTAATATGTTACTTTCGAATATTAGTGCAGACAAAAATACTTAATGTTCTCTCGCTTTTCTGCTATGTATCCCACGCGGTGGTGGGGTCAGCCTTCCTAATCCTTCTTCTCCAAAAAAACTTCTATGAAAAAATCAAAAAGACTTCCATGTTGTAATATCAAAAGCCATAATTACATTTATTGTCAGGCTCCATGGCCAACAACTGACGGCAAGCATCAAGCTGATTGATAAGTTCTTCAATTACAGGCTTGGAATATTTTCTTTCGAAATTAACTTCTCCTCTACCAATATAGGTATTGGAATTTTGCTTTATGCCAGGAATCGTTTCAATCCCCCCATCTTCCGTGTCATACTCCAACTGAAAAAAATAAAAAATCATAGTGATTGAAGCACATGCTTCTAAATTAGTAGTACCATAACTATTTCGAATGTAATGAACCAAACTTACCTTGACATCTGAACTTTCATTGATTTCCGTATTATGCTTCAAAATCCATAGAACATCATACTGGCGTCCTGTACAAGACTGCCACTCTCCATTTACTAGTTCATTGTTACAAAATAAGCGTGTCTTTGAAGCTATATAATGCTGGCTGACAGGCTTACTAAATGCTATTGTCGTTTTCAATGGCGACAAGGCATAGACTACAATGTTTATATTTGTTCTAACAGCTCCTGTAAAATTAATGATAGTTAGAATCGATATTGTTTAAATGTAAAGCGACTGGTAATTAGTGACAGATACATGTCTTTACAAACAGCTTTCCTAAAGAAACTTTGTTATTCTCTTTAGTTTTATGACAATATGATAATAAGGAAAATTGATTGTAATCATGACTAGAATCAGGAGTTCAAATATCACTCACTAATTACCAGTCACCCTATATGTATAATGCAACATAAAGTCAACTAACTCTTAAAGACTTGTTTTGAGTCATAGTGGCTATTGTAGTTATTGAAAAATGCACCAAAAACATTACCTAAAAGCCATCTTTGATAAAACCATGCACTGGTGTCATCAGGGTCAGTGAACGCTGCACTCTGTACCATTTTTAATTCATGCTTATGATGGCTGTCCTCTATTGGTCGCCCACCTGGAAAAAACAAATCCATAAATTATTGGTGTCTAAAAAGGATTATATCACCTCGACACCAAGACTTTAAAACAATGTTAAACGAATTATAAAATATTAGTACAATAAATATGCAACTTAAATCTACGGTAGACTGCACATCAGTGGTAACTGTCATGTAGCTTAACTCAATAGTAATAAGTACGATTTTCCTATAAAACTGTTACCACTGACCTGAAGTTGTCTGTACTAACCTTCCAAATCTGGATAAAGTTGCACAAGCATTTTACTCCTATAGTGCCATGCAGAATAATTGGAGAAATTGTCCATTAGTTTATCAGTTGTGAAGTCAAATTCATCTTTCAATGGTGTGGTGCATTGGCTTACAACAAATCTTCTGTAATCCCAAGTATGAACTGAAAGGATAATAAGATTTTATTTTTAAAAGTCTGTGTTTCATCCATACTAATAAGATAAACATTTTTTTGTTTGCCATATTAGAATATAAAAGGCTCAGAAAGTACGTAATTGTTGGAAAGCTACACACTACTTGAGTAGCATAGACTATATTTTATCTTGATATGGCCAGTAGTTCCCACAGGACTTGGGAGAAAACCATGGGAAAACGGCTTTTTAGTATATTATGGTGGCTTGGAACAGAGCCAGTGGCTGCACAGAACTGAAAGTAGTTTAGGTGAGCAGCTGGCAGAGAAAATGTACTTGGAAATTAGGTGCAAGCCACCATTGATTTTGGCTCTATAAATACATTTGTGCCAAAGATTTATTATTGAGGCAGAATATACTTACAATTTCTCTCATCTAACTTCAAATATGTATTACAGAGAGAAAGCTCCTTCGCCCAGTCAGGGTCTGTCCTAGTGGTCAGCACCCATTCCCTCTGGTGCCAGGCACAATAGGATTTTGGATTTATTTTTAAACAATACTCAGTCAAATGCAATTCTGCATCATACAGTTGAGACAATTCTTCTTCACTCTCATTATTTTTCCTGGAAATATTGTAAGTTTATCGGTTAATATCCATAGACCTTATAAATTATTTGTTAATGTAGTAACAGGGTGATGTTTAAACCTTTTTGTGGGCATTTCGTAATTTTACAAATAATTATTTCATGTATGTACAGTCTGTGAATGCCAATATCTGATAAGTTTTAACACAAAATGCTGGGATGATAATTCACTTTTTGTAATGATAATTTGACATAGATAAGGACAATGTGTGGCAACTTATCATAAAGGCACAACGCAAAAGACATTACTTGAATATAGACAGTATTTCTCTTCTGATATTCCATAATGTACTAATATCCGGGTTGGATGACAACACTTTTCCAGTTAACTCCAATAAATCCTTATCTAATTCACCTTCTTGTCTCTGAAAGTCATATTAAATGAAGATCAATAAATGCCCAGTTCACGGTTAGTGTGTAGCAAAGGACTTAGATTTTTCATAAAAAATGAAAATTTCTGAAAATGCCTAGTTTTTCATTTCTATCATATAGAATACTTAAAAATAAGACGAAAACCATCTGGGCACCTTTTGCCTAGGACCAACGGTTCGCTTGAAAATGAGCACTGAAGGTCAATCTAAACAAAGGCAAAGTCGACGGAGCCCCGCTATGCGGGGCTCGTACTTCTGGGTGGTTTAAAAAAAAAAAACCTAACCTGTCCGAGTAGGGGTTGCCCTAAGTCACGTACGGGTCTAAATTTGATCCTAATCAATACGAACAAATGCATAGTCGACGGGGCTCCTTGGTCCTAGGCAAAAAGTGCCCAGATGGTTTTCGTCTTATTTTTAGGTATTCTATATGATGGAAATGAAAAGAAATTATGAAAAATTTTCTAACTCCCAAAAGCCTTGCACACCCTTTGCTACACTCCAACCCAGTTCACTAACAAACTAGTTTTTTTTTGTCTTTGTGGACAGTCGCTCCGAAGTACCAGATTAGAAGAAGAAATATATTTTCAAAATTGAAACTTACCATATGAAAAATCTTTTGCATAGCATGTTTGTAAACTTTAAGTTTCTCTTGGCGTTCTTTCTCCTTTCTCACACGTTCTTCTTCAGTTGTACGAACTTTGACTCGGCCGTGCTGAAAATTAAATGCTATCAATTCCCTTTATGTTCACACAAAATTATTTAATTTTAGCTTTTACAAAAGTAAACACATCACACTCAAAATATAACAGAATAATTGGCTGTAAGTGTACCATTTTAATTTGTCTTAGATCTGTTTAGTGTAACTTGTTATCTGATTTTGAATTTTTAGGAAAAAAGTATCTTTCTCCAAATTACTCCAAAAATCAAAATTGAGTCAGACGCCAGACACTGTCAGACAGATCAATCAGGCTAACGTCACTATTGTCATGCTATTGTCACGCATTGTATCTGTCAACTCTGTCACCTGTCACTGCGACTAGAGCTGCGACTACTTACAGTGTTGCAATTGCAAACGCAAAGTTTTTTCTTCTTTCTAAGCAATACGGAGCATCATCCGCCAACACAGTCTTTCAATGTCCATGTTTCAGAAACGTAAAGGAATATCGAGAAGATAAGAGTCCGCATGAGTTTGATTTGAGTTTTGCAGTTAATGCCTCTGTTAAGTCCCCAGTACACGTTGGCCTGTGTTGGGACAAGCTTTGCAATGCACAAATGTAGGCCACGATCAAATGGTGTTTACACATTGGCGCATGGCTCATTGCTGCCCGGCAAACCACTTGCGTAGTACGGTAGGTAGTTACGGCTGCGGCTGTTTATTTGTATACTACACTACTATATTTATACTATACTGTACTACTATATTTATATTATACTACACTACTATACATACTACTTTATTTATTGTCATACGCAACACAAAAGTGTACTATCCTCAGCGGCCGGTGACGAACTAAACATTGGCCGAATGTGTAAACACCACATGCCTAACTGGGCCACAATCACGATTCCTTTGATGTGTGCCCAAAAAACCGACAACTCGCCGAATGCGCGCCAACCTTGACAAATGTCCGCCAACCTGCACCAATACCCCGTGTACACATTGGTGATGGGTGTATTGGCCGCACTTGGGCCAACGTGTACTGGGGCCTTTACACCGTAGCGTAGCTTTTTAAGTCGCTTTACTGCGGGTTTTTGCCTTAGGTAGCCAATGTTGCTCCGATCAACTTACCTAACCGATCAACTTACCTAAGTACCTCCTCGCCCAGAACTTCGCGAGTCTGGTGGCTACTTAAAAAGTTTACCGATACTTTTTATTCAATCTATGATATAAATAGATTAAGTTATCATGGACTTTTAAACCAAACAATTAAATGTTTTTTTCGTTACATATAATTTTGTAGAATTACGTGCAATCAGTTTAATATTTTTATTTCTGACATGTTTCTTATTTCGACCAATATTCAGTCATCTTGATCTATTCATCTATTCCATTGACATATAACTAATCTATTCCAATTCATTCCACCTAGAAATCGTGTAATAGGTATTGACATATTTGACATTCGTATTTGACAATATTGACAGACGCTAGAATATTATGTCAATGTTGACAGACAACCTATTTTGGTGTAAATGAAAGAGAAACTTACAAGTCCAATACTTCTTTCTTTACTCGAAACATCGAAAAATAACCTGAGCATTATCAAATCTGGTCGATTATCTCAGAAAAGTGATAAACTCATTTAAGTGATTAAGTTGTTTCAATATTTACGTGGTGATATTGTTGTAAAGCTGTAGAATGAATAATGCACCGCAGTTCTCGTTGCGCTGGAATAATTACGTATCTCACGTAACAGAAGCGTTCAATGTTCTCCGTTTTGAAAACGATCTAGTGGATGTAACGCTGTGTTGCGATGGAGGCAAAATTAAAGCACACAAAATGTTGTTATCTGCATGTAGCAGTTACTTCAAGCAAATATTCAAAGAGAATCCATGTCAACATCCAGTGATCATATTCAGAAACTTCAAGTTTGAAGACCTCAATGCGATCATCAACTTTATGTACCATGGTGAGGTGAACATATTCCAAGAACAGTTGGAATCATTCCTCATAACTGCTGAGCTACTAGAAGTTAAGGGTTTGACTGATAACATGGAGGATGAATCATCTAAAAGCCAGTTGAGGATAACAGACAACACCTCTTTAGATTTAAGTACTAAATCAAGTAGAATGACTGAGGATATTGTGCCTATATTGTCTGATGAACCAATTAACTTAGCTACTATGCAGAGTTCCAGAGAAGAGTACATTCCACAACCTATCACATTGACAAGCAACCCGAGCAAAAGTATTCCAGAACAAGAAAATGGTACTGTTGAAATGCAGCCGGAAACTTCAAAGTCTGAAGATAATGTGAAATTGAAAACAGCACCATCTACTAGTGAAGAAATGCAAGTTGATACACAATCAACGTCAGTTGAAGATTTATCAGAAAAAAATAGTTCTGGTATGTAAATAAGCAGTTCACTTTCCATGTTAAAACTGAATTTTATAAATATATGTCACCAAATTTATTTATAGGAAATTAATCTATGTATATTATCTCAGCCATAGAAAATATTAAAGGTGTGGCTTAGTTATAAAATCAGTATTTTATCTTGTAAAGTGCCATGTGTTTACCCTAATCAGAATTCTAAGATAGGATTTTCCTGCTCTAATAATCTGTAAAGACTAAGCTCAATAAAAGCTTTAACATAATGCACAATTTTAATTTAATTTTAAATCTCGTTACAGAATCAGAACTGGCGAAATTTCGCTGCCAATTGTGTCCAAAAGGTTTCAAGCATCCCACTTCACTGACATTACATAAGGATTCACACGCAGGAAAGACACAATGCCCAGTGTGTCATCGGTCTTTCTCAAGGTCCTATGACATGAGGAGTCACCTGCAAAGGATACACCAAGGAAAACAACTGACTATTAAGGAGATTAGATATAAGAATACCAATGACAATGTGGCCCCTAAGCAGTTTACCCATCATATTTAGTTATAGCTTTATGGTAACCAAGTTACCTATTATAGCACTCAGTGCAAACACCTAGAACTGTCTTTATATATTATAGAGTTTATGTATAACAGCTATTACTTATATTGAAAATAAATATTATTATTTACTATTTTTATTAAAAGTCACAAATGATATTGCTCAGTGCTAGCTTTGGCTATTTTTATACTAGTCTGTAAAATACTGTTTTAATATAATAATTGTTTCCATTATGTTTTGTTTTATTTGGACATCAGTCTCGAATATTGTATGAAATCAATCGTCAAAAAATCAGTCGCGCCCATATAAACCTAGCATCTATGGTCGCCGTTCATCTATCTGTCAATAGTTTAGGCACTAGGCTAGTGGTTGTTTAGTCATACTAACCGTGTCTGATATCAGAATCGATATCGCGCAATCGGAAAAGATTATTTTCAAAACCACGAGGGCAGCACCACTGACGGCAGCTGGTAGCAATTAGGTAGCAACTCTCTATAATAGGGCCCCCTATATAGTGATAGCCATTCTGATGCGAACCTGAAAACTGAGCGGATTATCCTCTAGTTTGAGAGCAAATATTTCAATCGTAATCTTATGTTGATAACTAATCTGCTAGATATACTACCTACAAATCACTGGGTTTACAAAGAAGTAATTATTAATGAAAGATTATTTGATTAAAGACATGTTATGTGCGTGTCGGACTTCAAAATTAAGTATACCTATCTTGAGAAATAATATTACAACAATGCGAGTCGAACTGGAACGTCAAGGGTTCCGTAGTATTTATTATCTATAAAACGAGAACGAACCCTTGTTGTATTTGTGTATTCAGTACATCATGAGATCAAAACTTAGGGTAACTAAAAATATAATTTTAAAATAGAGTAATAGAATATAACATAACAACATTACATTTTACGTATCATTTTGTCGATGTTGCAATTTTTGGGATTCCAGTAATTGGGCCTTAAAGGTACCTATTAATCGAGACATTGTAAATGTCAAGATCTGGAGCTGATTTAATCACTGAGTTCATCTCTCTGCTGAGTCTTACCAGTGGCGAGTTTACTCCTATATTGGTTCTAGTTGCTGGAGTATGATACAGGTTGGTTATGGGCAGTAGCGGCTTTAGGGCGCGGTTGGGCGACGGCCCAGTGCGCCGGACATAAGGGGCGCCGCAGGCGCCCCCAACCAATCCTTGATCAGAATTTTACTCCTATTTTTGTTTTAAATTTCATCAAAGATCGCAGCTTACAAGAACTGTATCCAAATGTATGGATAGCATCAGGGCCGCCTTAACCTATGGTGCAGGGTGTGCGAATAACCCGGGCGCCATGGGCTCAGGGGCGCCGCGGTACGCTCCTGGACCAAGAAATTTCAATTAAATTAATGTATTGTCATACAATGCCGGGCGCGTTAGATACACTACTTTTATGTCCCAAAACTCAACAATTTTCGCGCTCGCTTCGCTCGCAGTTTCTTTACTTTACACTTACATTTTTTTTCACATAGGTATAGCTACTTTTAATTTAATGTCACAATACTCAATAAAATTCGCGCTCCCTTCGCTCGCGGCTTGTTAACTTCACAGTCGCCTTTTATTATATATGTTAAGGACTTTTAGTGATCCAAATCTCAAAAAAGCTTTTTCGGGCTTGCTTCACTTTATAGTTGTTGTTATTTTTTTGTCTACCCTAGCAAAAAGGTAGCGTCCTTTTATTAATAAGAAAGTAACTTCTAGTTTCTATTTATGGTACTACTTTAAGTCCCAAAATTTTAATTCATAGGCGCCAACACCCACAAAGAGTTATCTACGTTTGGGCTACATTTTAAGTAATTTTTGTTTTGAGTTTATTTATTTAAACTTTATTTATTTATTTAAACTTTGTGCAACAAAAAATATCACATAGGTGGACTTAACGCCATAGGCATTCTTTCCAGTCAACCTTAGGGTGATGCAGAGAAAAACATGGTAGGTGCATTATAGCCAATAAAACGAAAACTTAATAATGAATAAAACACTAAATACTAATTAAATACATCAATATTAATACAAATAGCAATAAATACATACATACATATATACATATAATATATCAATAAATTATTGTGATGATGATTCTGCCAACGATTTCTTAAGCAAGTACTTCCGCACAGCACTTTTAAAAGATTGTTTGCTGGGTGACTTCCTGGTTTCTGAGGGCAGCGCATTCCACAGAAGAATAGCTTGAATGTGAAAAGAAGAGTGGATAGTGTCAGAGGTATGAGAAGGACAGTGAAGAAGAAGATTGTGAGAAGAGCGGAGATTTTTGGAATGACCGGAGCAACGGTATTGAAAATGAGGAATTAGATACGAGGGGGGAGTAGGAGAGTTAAGTAAAGAGTAAAGGGTCGTCAAGGCACGCATCGATCTTCTCTGACGAATGGACATCCATTTCAATTGCGTCCTATACTCAGAAACATGATCGTACTTCCGCAGGTTGAAGACGAATCTTATGCAGTTGTTGATGAGCCGATCAAGTTTGTTGAGCAAGTCCGCATTGAGGTCGTAGTAACACACGTCACCATAGTCAATAATAGGAAATATTAGGGACTGCACAAGCATTGCTTTGGTTTTCGGCGGCAAAAAGTTTTTTAACCGATTTAGATGACGTAAGGTTCCAATTACACGCTTACTCACACTAGCGACCTGAGTTTGCCAACTAAGCGTACTGTCCAAATAAAGACCCAGGTTCTTCACATTAAGGCTAAGCGGAACAACAACATCGTTTAGGATAATCGGACGACAGTTCGTAATATCCACCTTACTTACCATACGAGGACTACCCACGACTATGGCTTGACACTTGGAAGGATTTACTGACACCCCGAATTGGTTAGACCATCGATTAATAACTGACAAATCTACATTCAGTTTGTCAATGGCTATATGCAAATCCTCAGGCCGAGCCTGAGTGAAAAGCAGAAGATCGTCGGCATACAAATGATACGCACACTGAAGGTTAGGAGTTATGAAGTTTATAAAGATAGAAAATAATAATGGAGAAAGAATACCGCCTTGTGGGACACCAGCCACTAGATCACGCCAATTAGACAATGTCTCATCAACACGAACAGCTTGCTGGCGCCCACGAAGATAAGACGAGAACCATTCCAGAGCCTTGGGTGAAATCATAAGATGGGAAAGGATGGATTCTAGGATATCATGACTGACGGCATTAAAGGCATTAGAGAAATCAATAAGGACCAAAGCTGTAACTTTGGTGTCCTGAATCCCTTCCCTAATGTCACCAGTCACTTTGAGGAGTGCCGAAGCAGTACTGTGTCCTGGCCTGAACCCAGATTCCAACGGGCTAATAAGGTTGTATAAGTGGATGAAGCTCGACAGTTGCTTATGGACGCAGGCCTCCAGCACTTTAGAAAGGAAAGGAAGGATTGAAATTGGTCTAAAATGGGTGGGGAGGGATGGATTTGCAATTTTGGGAAGGGGACGGACGTAAAAGCATAACGCCACAAGGAAGGGAATTGACCCGAGTATAAGGAGTAGTTAATTATATCAGTGATGGATGGGAGTATATACTCAAGGGTCGGGATGACCATACTACGACTGATATCGTCATAGCCCACAGCCTTGGACTTTATCGAAAGGATGATCTTTTTGATATCACCCCCAGACACCGGAGAAAAATTAAAGATATCAGTGCAAGGATGTGGAAGGCTGGCAATAAGGTTTACCGTCTGACGAGTGGTTTGACGATCCAAACTAAAAGTGGTAGAGAAATGGCAATTGATCTCATCTAAACCAATCGTATTAGGCAACTCTGACTTACGTGACTTACCGATACCAAGTGAGCCAGGGAACTTCCAGATATCGGCTGCGGAGCTAGACGTTTAGCATTACGTATCATCTGGTTACAACGATTTCTTGCTGATTTGAACAGACCCAATTCTCCTCTGACCGATCCTTTTTAAACCTGCGAAAGGCACGATTTCTCCGTCTCATCGCCATACATACTCGGGTACTCCTCTCGACATCCATGGAGCTGGCGGACGCTTAACTCTCACCAACTTAACTGGTGCATGAATGTCATAGAGATTTAGCAATAACCGATTCAGCGTAGCTACTTCAGCTTCCCACTCAAGCCTAAAAGATAACAAAAAATGTCGCGCTCGCTTCGCTCGCGCAATCAGAACCTGTGTTCCCGTGTTTTGCATTCACCAACCAGCAATAACTTATGTACGATTGGGTTAGGTAATTTTTCCTTTGACTTGTTAACTATAAAAAAAAAATTCGCGCTCGCTTCGCTCGCGCAATCGGTAACTACATATGTCTCTGTTTTTCGTATGGGTTTGAATTGCAGTTGGGGGCGCCGCCCGTAGAAATCTCGCCCAGGGCGCTAGTAGAGTTAAAGCCGGCACTGGTTATGGGATGTCTAGGGATATTATATGGTACTTTTAGTCCCACACTTCCCACAAGTTCCCGTCGTCTGATGCAAGATCTTTTGTTTCTCTTCAAGTTATTTTCTCTTCTCACAATATTAATTTGAAAGTACGAGATGACACATCTAGCTAGCTAGATCCACGATAGACAATGTACCTACCTACTTATAAAAAAAAAACAACGGGTTGCACTCCGACTCCGGGAGTGGTGGCAGAAGTGAAAACTTGAATATAGATACCTAGCGGAGCGGGGCTGACCTGTGAAAAGATGTAGGTGTTTCCACTGAAGCGGAGGTGCTTTGCCTATTCGCATCGCATGTTTTATTTAATGACGCCATTTTTGGAAAGACAAGTCAAGAACATAAAAATACATTAATTTCATATACTTAGGTAAGAATAAACACAGATTTTTCACAGTATGATATGTTGGAACTCCTTCAACAGTAAAGAGGCGAGAGTGAGCCGTCCGCTTCGCACTACCTCGCTCCGAGAGAGGGAGTCTAATGTTTTCCCATGGTTTTCCTAATATTTTTAATGATTACATTCCTCTGCGGCGATGCTCCTTTGAATTGCAGTGAAGAAGAGTAGGTATATTTCAAGCCATGTGATTGGCGAATCGCGGCACAACTCGTCTCCGCTCTGCTCCGCTCCGCCTTAGTGGAACCGCAGCCTCACTTTTTCGAATCGGTCGGTCACGTGATCTGTTGCAATTTTAGCATTATTTCCCCATCACAAAAAGTACTAAGCGCCACTAAAGTAGCTTTCAGTTAAAAATATTAAATGGGGAGGTACCTACCTTATTTATTTGGCAATAAATCAACATGATCTAAGTTATTTATGTGCCTAATTATTTGTTTGTACGTTTCTACTGATACAGTTGTGTAGGTATTTTTCCTGACTTCTAAAGTACTTGAGTATCTACTCATTAAAATTCAATTTTCTAATTAGAGAAAAGGGCAGATCAAAGTTAAAAAGGACGTTCAATTTACGAATCTGAAGCGATTCCCTAAAACAAAATTGGTAATGTTAAAAAACATGGCTTAGTACCTAATCTAAAACAAAATAGTTCTGAACTATTTTGTACACAAATAATCATAATAATTGAAGTGGAATTAACTGCGTTAGTGCATGCAGCAATGCTCGTAGCAGCGAGGCACGCGGAGCTGCGGAGGGGTAAAAGCTAAGAACCAAAAAGCTTCAGTAGCCGCCGGGCGGGACAATCAGGGGTTGTAGAAGTGAGGGTGGCGGGGGTCGGGCGGAGGGCGCTCGATACGCGCGCGCGCCGCGCTCCGCCATCAGCCAGTCGCATTTCGACATCGTTGCGCTCGGTCTGTGTTACGTTCAGCGGCGCGCATCTGTCAAACGCTACGATATCGATACAAATCTTGCGTTTTTCATAAAGTACGTATTTTATATAATAAAATAAAACGAATATATTAATTAGCATAAGTATTATTGTGAATCGAGAGTGATATAATTCATATTTATGGTATTTATTAAATTGTTTACATTTAAACCACATGTTTACGAATTACGTTAGGTTTGTTTCTGATAAGAAGTATAAATGCATTGATTGTAATTAATTAAACTGTGCAGTGCCTTCTGAAATCTACAAAATGCGGTCGATCCAAATACATTACTATACCTGCGTATTTATCATTAGAATTCGAATAGTGCATTGATGTGATGTTTTCAGTGGTTCTTTTCATGTATCGTTTGGAGATTTGTGAAGTTTCGTGGAAATAACGGGTGCTTTTATTCAGTAAAATGAGTGTGTGAATTTTTGATGGTGTATCGTGAACGGGAGCGCGTGTAGAGTTGAGATTCGCTCGGTGAGCGTCGCGCGACGGCGCAGTGAGGGTATTGATCGGCGGCGGCGGCGGGTCGCGAGACGCCGGCGTTCACCCGCCGCCTAAATAAAGCTCCGCATGTGTGCGCCCCGCCTCGCCGCTCGCTGCTCGCCGCCCTACGTCGATGCCGCCCGCCGCCGCCGCCGGCCGTTCGCGACGTCTTAGTACCGTCGCGTACGGCATGCGCTAGCCCGCTACACTAACAATACATTGTCATATCATTCAGTCATTCCTTTCAGTAGCGTTTCACATAAATCTGCCCAATATTCTAGTTATTGACGAACGAGGCATTGAAAAACGATTACTTAAAGATTCATGAATAGATTTCAGCACGTGAGGTATTGTTAAATAAATATATACCTATATCTAGATGAACCCTAAACCACCTTGATATCGATCAAACAAACCGAATGATACCAAGAATTGAATAATACCTACAACGTTGATTAAATTATTTCAAGTCTAGTTACCTACCTATTTCATGACGTGTGGGTTAAAAAGACCGTATAAGAAACAGCTTTTAGGTAAACCTTAAAACTGTTGAAAGTCTTGGAGATCACGTGGTTATGCATGAAGTAGGTACCTATTTACGCGTTTGTGGGAAGTTATGTACGTACTTAGGTCACTATAAAGTAATCTGTACTTAGGTATCTTTTAAACGAGCTATGCAACCAAAATTACCACCCAAAGGTATTTATTTTAGATTTTAAGTGAATAACACTAAAATTTGGACACTAAACGCAACGTGATCGACCCCTATTATTGCATCACTCGATATTATCGTATAATGGGCTCAAATCTGTAATTTGTAGTACAAACCAGCCTTTCAAAGTGCAAGTGCAGAGTATTATCCTAATGCATTTTCATGGAAGGTAAACGTTTCCTACCATAACTATGTTTAAATGATGATGTGTTGTTGGTTCGTACAAAACGTGGACGTCTCTTACAAAAAAAACCGTGCATATTAATTAATCAGATATTAATCAGGTCAAAAACTGATGCTACTTTGGCACCTACCGATTTCTATTAGCTACTTTACAGAAGTCATTGCATAGTTAAGGACTATCGTTTACATAAGATTAGGTAACAAACAATACTTATAAGATTTTATGTTTTAACATTTTTTGTATACCTAAGATGTAGGTATAGTTATCGGCACGAATATTGACCTTCACCTGCGCAGAAGCGATTTATTGGTTTATTGCCTTATGTCTACAGTGCGCAAAGCGATCCCCACTCTTCCGCCGAGAGCTCAACATCCGTGCCGGTAACTATACCTACTTAGTAAATTAAATGTTTGTTGTAGGTGTGACATGTCGGGATAGTTGATCGATATCCCCGAGAGAGCTATGGCGCGCACCGTGCTGGCGGGAGGCGCGCTGCTCTGCGTGCTCAGCCTCGTGCTGCAAGCGCGCGCGCTCACCTTGCTGCCGCACGACGTGCGCCCCGGCCACGCCGTCAGACACTTCATAGGCAATCATTCAAGATACACACTTTTAGATCCAGAGTTTGCACCGTACTTCACTCTCCTTGATGACGGCCTACTCATGACCACCGCAGATTTAACGCCACTACTCGATCAACCCGTAAATCTGGCCATTCTTGAGCAAACTCCTTACAGTAGTTCCGCTCATGCCATTCATCTTCTAGTAATGGATCGCCGGCGAATGTTACATTTCACCGCGACTAACGGGTTAATAGGAGAAATTTCAGAAAACGCGCCACCGGGTACTGTTGTTGATCTACAACCTATAAGAGCTATGGCCCTAATGGATGTAGGTCCAATAGCTTATAAAATCATTAAAGGAAACGAAGATTCAATATTTTCTTTAAGGCAGAAAGGAAAAACCGAAACGAATCCGGAGGTAAAGTCTGTTGTAACGGATGGCGACGTGGAAATGATCGCTACTAAACCTTTAGATGCTGAAGAAAAGAATTTGTATGAAATTGTCATTCAAGCTACAGACATTCACGGAGCGAATAAAGCCAATCTCGCTGTTCGAATAGACGTGGCTAACGAAAATGATCATGAGCCGCGTTTTGACCAAGACATCTATTATTTTGCTGTAAATGGAACTGCTGACGAGAATGGTCCAAATGGCACAGCACGCTGGCAGAGATTCTCAAACATTGGACAAGTCCAGGCATACGATGCTGATGGAGATCGAGTGTACTATTCTTTGCAAACACCTAGTAACTTGGCTGTCATAGTACCTCAGACAGGAGAGTTAATATTGGCAGGCGAGCCTGATGGCCATGAAGCTGAGTTAAAAGTGATTGCACATGATACTGGCTTTCCACAACGAAAGAGTCGACCTGCACGAGTCTTCTTGGAGTTCATTGTTAGAGATCAAAGAGATTTACCAGTTCTTCATCGTGAGAAACGTCGCGTTACAAGGGCTGTTAGGCCGACGAAAAGGATTGAATTTACGGAAGCCGATGGTGAAGTAGAAGGTCGTGCTGTTTTCACGTTAGAAAAAGAGACTGATCGCGAGACATTTAAAATTCGGGACGAAAATCCGTGGGTTACCGTTGAACCAAGTGGTGTAGTGAAAGTTAAAAAGAAGTGGGACTATGAGGAATTGGGACCAGAGAAGACCATTGACTTCTGGGTGACCATCACCAACGCCGGAAATGGAGGTAAGTCCATAGATGAAAAGAAAAACTGCTCTTACATAAATAAGTCGCTACGTGTCTCAAAACGCTAAATATTCTCTTTGTACTTTAAATCTGTTGAAAATACGTGCGTAATTTTCTAGGATCGTTCAAGGCCTCGACAGGCTACAGAAATCTTTAGTCTGATAAAATAAATTTTGTCTAAATAAATATGCGTCCTGCACTTTTACAAAATACAGTAAAACAAACCTAATAACGAAAGATGGCTTCTTGAATCATACAAAAAGCTCATGGTCCTAAAGTATTGGACAAATCTCAAAGCAATCTAATCGCCTCCAAAAAGAAAAGGTGTAACGCAATTTAATATTTTTTCGTCCGAGTCGTTCCATTTTTTATTCATCCATCCATCTCCTCAATGTCTCTATCAAGGGCAAATTGAGATAATGATAGGGAAAGAATGGGTTAGGGTGGATGCGGGTCTCCAGGATGTGATGCTTTACACGGTCGACTGATGATGCCGGCTTTAAAATTGTGTTAATTTCATTTTCGCTGCTAATGGCAATGTTTAATTACTTGTTATTTAACTGAATCCTATGAAAAAGTTTGATTCATTTCAAGTTACCTATCTCTTTGCGAATATATTATTATAAAGTTACATACTGCGCGTCTTGGCAATACAATAAAGAATATTACTAAAGAAAGTGAGCCGTAAGTCAGGATGACACACTGCATTTTTGCTTAGATGACAGAGCATTACGAGACAAGTTGGAGCCGACCGTTTTTATGAAAAAGTGTTAATGTAGTAAATATGGTGTATACGTGCGGCATGCACCTGTCGGATCGAATGGCGCACTGGAGCATGACGTCGTGGTCAGGTCCCGTGGTCCAGCCCGGTCACGAATACGCACGGAAGCCTCCGACGCTCCCATCACGACTAGCTAATCGTTTAGGTACTCTTTCGGAATTAGAACGTGTCTAGCCTTAGGAACTAAATACCCTAATTTTATTTGTTCCTATTTCGCATTAAAATTTGATAATCACTTTCCTAATTATTATTTTTACGATTATTGTCAGTACATTATTATTTTTCATGATTTAAAATTGTGTCAGTTTTCACGTGAAGGAATACAGTGAGGATTTTGTATTGTTCATTTTATTGCGTTACACATGTTGCCTGGGATGTTAAAAGTAAATAAAGTGTGACGTCGAACGAACATCGAATTCGGTTTCAATTCACTCAAATGAAAGTATCTTTTAATTAAATAAACTATTCCGAAAATTCCTAGTATTCATTATAAATTAATTTGTGCTCTGTTCTACGAGTGTGTTCACATTTCAATATCAGCTGTCACAAACTAGAAATGTCGCATTCGCTTTCTTATCGAAGAACACTAGAATAGGACCTCGGTCATTCCAGAGAATCTAATCTCGAATCTAAAAATAAGTGACGCTTCATCCTTCGTAAATTAGCGATGGCACGAGTGGCTGGAGCGCGTGGAATGCCCATTAGGTACAATGGCTGTCAGGTGGAATGGTAGCAGGTTGCATTGTGACCAAGGCAGCCACCGTACTCAATGCGTGGATAATCGGGGACCTGTCGCACGGCCCGGCCGCTCCGCTTCAAGCCTTCCGATTGCACGCATCGTAATTCGTGACAATTACCGTAGATGTGGAATCTTCACTACAAACCCATTTTGGTTTTAAATTAGAGCACATTTGTGAATTGTAGTGGCATAGAAAGTAAGAGTATCACTTTATTTAACCACACTTCTTATCCAAGTATATGTATTTTTTGCCATTAGTAATTAATTTAAATATGAGCAATATCCACCAATTTTAATAGATTTAAAATCTTTTTGAATTAAAAATGCTGTCCAAATTAATGGTGGTATCAATTTTCAGCCCTACTTATAAACGTGAATTAAATATAAGTAATACTTAAGGGCTGTTTAAGAAAATTCTTACTTATAAACTTTGCTTAAGCCTGTCTTAACAAACATTTAATCACTACTTAAGACTTTAAGTAGTGATTAGTTAAAATGTTGCTTAGAAGGTGATTAGAGATTTTATAAGTAAGGCTGTTTATTATCTACATGTACCTATATCAGGAATAACAAATGATAGTACAACCAGAATATATTTTTTTTAATTACATAATACAATAGTTATTAATGGATCATTTTAACATTATTGCAAATCATTGTCTGATTTTGTAAAACATGGTCCAGTTGGGTGTTATCGTATACATTATCAAAATAAACCGGTATAGGTTTTGTTTAATTACAACGGCGGTGCAGCTCCATGGTGGGTGGGCCACCCGAGCCTCGGGCGCCGAGTCACCCCGAGACCCAGGAATCTAATCATTATCATTATTGTGAGGATAGTTGTTTCAATTATATAATAGTGAGCATGCAGGATTTCTTACCTATGAGAATACACCCTTCAAGTTGAACCAATTACAGAACATTATCCCTTTATCGTAGCTTTTTTGTTCGGTGTGTAGTTTTAGTTGATGAATCAATTATATTTGAAGCACCACATTAAACTAACTCTAAGCAGGCGTCGATGAAACAGTTTCGCTCAACGCTCACACCACAAGTCGGTTCGTGACGAAGTACTCGAGGGAGCCTCGTCAAAGCACCTTTGTCTACAGAAAAGCGTGCTCTATTGGCAAATTAATTCTCTTCTCTCCTCCAACAGCAATGCTTTCCTTTGAACACCAATATACCTACAAACACTTGAAAGTGTTGTTAAGGCCCTCTTTTGTTTTACCTGCCTCAGGAACTATGCGTTGATTTTGCGAAAAATCGTGGTTAAAAAAGCGATGTTTGTTTTTTAAAAATATTCATGTTCCATAAAATTTGCCCCAATATGTTAAATATGGCAAGAGTTGTTTTATATGGGTGTTGTAAATCGGTGGTATATTTTTCAAGCAATAAAACGGGTCGGCCGCACAGGTGCGCCGGGAGCCGGGGTGGCATTTTAATCCTGCAAGAAGGATGGCGCAATGCAACGAAGAAGGAACGTTCAGTCCCAAGAGTTATCAATTATCAAGATGCAGCGTGACAACCAACTCGCATTTTTATAATATTCATTATTTATTTAATCGACATTCAGAAACTCGTTCACGTAGTATGATTTCAAATCATCATTTTACCACTCGGCTACACAAAATTCCACGAAAACTAAACCTTTATTCACATTTTTTGTTTTTGCTCCAATTGTTACTTCATAAAAGCATGGTGTATCAAACGGTTTGTTGGCGCTGTCGGTCACTCACTTTATTATTTGTTGTAATTCATTTCGATTGGACGCGATGATGGCGTATTTCCAAACTACAATGTAGTTATTTATTTTGTTTGTACAAACTTGTTTATTGAGGTCTTAAGTAAATTCTTTATAGTTATTGGTTATTGTTTCTGGATGGTCTTCGATTTCCAAAAGTAAGATGTTATCAACTCAATTTGTTATTTTGACATGACCTGAATTAGTAGGAAGGTAAGTACCTATATATCGTTTAATCGTTTGATATAATGGCGTTAGTTTCTGTAAGTAGTACATATTGGAATGAATTAAAAAGTTGACATATCTAAATCTCAAATGAAATAGTATATCAAATACTTACGTGTCACTGGTCTCCAGTCCCTTCAAAGAAGATTCACTTCTAAGAGCTGCTTTGAAATTTAGTTTTCCGAGTATAGTTGCAGGCATCGAGTACACCGGATATCGAGTTGGAGCTGTAGGTGTACCTGCAATAGTGTGTCAAGTCGAATCGATATTATTGAATACGATAGGTGGTGTGACGTACGTCAGGCGCGCCGTCGTCGGTTAGAAATTGGCACATCCGGACAGGGGTCTGGCCGAGAGATGATTTAGTCCGGCCTAGTCAGTTACAGATTATTCGTTACGAATATTACGTGTCAGAGGAAAAGATAAGACAACGGTATGACACTTCCCTAATTGAGTGTATATTTCAGTACATATTGAAAATTGCATTTCGTATGTTGTAACGTCAAGCATGTTCGCTCGGATGGGGTTTGAACCGATCGGTGCAAAGTAACTGAGATTGAATTGAATTAAGAGTTATATTTTGACATTCGTCATTGCATGAATAGCAAAAAGAATATATGTGAGTCGTACGGATCGTTTACGGATCGTTTGTGGCGTGTTGTTTGTTAAATTCAGTCGTCATTCAATCAATGGGGATGGGTGCGGGCGTCGCTCGCACAACAATCGCACTGGCCATTACTGGCCAATTCCCCTCATTGTGTCCACTCGCCGCAATTACGTATGCGCACTTCCTATGGCCGACCCCAAAGCCATGATCACCACATCTGCTCTCCGATCTTTTTGCTTTTCACATTCCCTTTATAAGGATGCATCTGAACTGTTAATAAGAGCTAATAGCTTTAATTAGAACAATGAAAACGTTGACTGAGGTCATGTGAAAAGATTTCTTTTTTTATTCCATTGAACACTTTTAGTGTTTCTTTTTAAAAGCTGTAACTTTATTAATACACACATAATATTTAAACAAAAATAATTATGGAGTGTTCGTTGGGTAATATTATTTTTCTTGTGAAGGGTCTAGGCCTCTGGGTAAATCTGTGAGCCGTTAATAAAATTTGCTCACCCCTCTCATTTATTTTAATCAAAATACGTCTCAGTTATTGTGTATTGTGGACTCTGTGGTCGACCCTGATTATTTCTGGGGTTCCATATATTTGTTGTTGTTAGAAACCAGAGCTCTTCGGTTGAGAGGCGTATAGTTTAACAAGAGTCTGGGTTCTATTCATAGTACCTAACTATAGAATCTTTGGTAAATACTTAGTAGGTACTGAAGTGTAAATACGTAAATTCAATTGCTTATCGATTAGCGAATATTTGTTATTTTTTATTGTTTATTTGTTTAAGAAACTATCATGTTTTATAAGCAGAGCAGGTACAGCAGATTGACGTAACACATCAAAAGCTGTTAGATGTAGGTACGCCCCGGGAGGTAGTTATCGTTGCAGCGTGTTCGGCGAGTCGTGATCGTAAGTGATGCGCACACATCTCTCCTTTAATTACGTCTAACGCATTGGTAAACAGCAGACGCGTCGGTGCGGGTGCGCTGCGAGCTGCGATCTCGACCTGCCCATTTATAGGCTTTCACTCTGATTGTGATTTGATTGCGGTCATTTGCTCGTCTACCTAAACGGCACCTGACCGCGATGCGTTTACACGCTCAACCAATGCCAGATTATCACAATTTGTAAGCACACAAATAAATTCCCGTTTTGAATTCGTTATTTTATTACAAAGCTACAAATCTCACAGGCTGTCAATCTGTCTGTGAAAATGAAACAGTACGACCTTATACAGACCTTCTAATCTTATCACTAAACGACCCCTAATTTGTCCTTCGAGTGAAGCGACGTCAAATTTGTCTCGTGATATCGATTTAATGTAACCGTGCTCGTAAATCAGAGGTTACCAACACGTAGAATTTTGGTGTTGGATGCTCTCTCAACTAACGATTATAGTTGATTAATGTTGCAATAGATCTCCGTCAATCGAACCGCAGTGTGTGATGTTCGGCTATCAATTGTACGAATACGTCGTGGTGCGTTGGATAACACGCGAGTATAAAGGCATTAACAGGCGTGTCATTTTACAACGTACGATGGCTGTGCTTATTACTACGACTCTATGACTGTTCACATGACCTCGGCACCTTCAAATGTCATACCAGGAATGTGTGTTTAGCCTCTTATTTGGCTGAGCTGGGTTTCTGTTTGTGGAAGCTTTATCTTTTCTTTATCTGATTGAAGATGATTTAGAGTGGATATTTTGCGTTGTTATTCTCCCCGCTTAATGAAAAATGTTCTTAAATAAAGTTATTTTACTGAGTATTTAAGGTGCGTCATTTATTTAGTTTCAAAAATTTTGTCTTACCTACTCAGCAGACTTTACCTATTGTAGCATTTAAAATAACTTATTTAATTAGATGTTGATCTGTCGTTATGTGTATATTTTAATATCTAGCTGTATGTTTTTCATGATGGTGCAAACGTTATTTGTTAACATATTTTGCCACCGTGCGAAGTTAGTTTAGTACACAACACGCTCGGTACGCCTGCAGCTAAAAGAGCTTGTTAGAAAGTTTTATTTGTGCTTATAAAACACACTTCGGTTATATAAGTATGAAGCTGTGAGCTATCGGGGTGTGGCAGGAGGTGCGACGCGCGAGTATCGCACTGCGAGCCTCATGCAATGCGGTCGTGCATGCACTTCATTCCGCATTGTTCGGTTTCGCAATGGCCGCTCTCGAGACCTCTCCAAACACATCCACGATTGACATTCACAGTTTGTACCAGACGGCTTAAAGTTCACCCCCCTACTAAGAATGGGGTGGCCATGCAAGACGCTTTCAACTTGAACTGAACGTTCCAATACTATGTTACATACGGACAAGTTTATGTGCGAACATACTCGTACATGGGGCTGCACAACTGCTAGTTTCTACAATAGCTACGTTTTATTGTTTACCAGAACAAATGACTTGGCACTTGAAACAGCACTGAGGACGTTTGCACAAATTAAGGTGAAAGCATGTTAAACCAAACAAAATTAAACCGTATCAAAATACAAGTTTGACGCTAATGTGACACGTTCAATAAAAACACATTCATTTACCAAAACATACTGTTAGACGCTCGAGTGGGTACTTATATGAATGTTTGTTCGTCGAGGCGACAGGGCTGTGGTTTTTAATGCGGTCGACATAAAAGTTATCCGTAAGTTGTCACATCTGTGTGGTTTGGTATCAAGTGAGCGTCAAATAGACACCTCTCGGGCAGAGGTGTGGCGCAGGTTCACAGGGTTCACCGGCTGCCTTAAACAGAACGACCGATACACACTGCAGTTGCTTCTAATAATAGCCAGCGCTGGCCATATGGGGATCTTTATTATATCACGCCAGGCGCTTTGTTTCTACCACATAATTAGGCCACTATCTTGGTTTCTCACAAAAATAAATTTGTTGCAACAACAATACTAGTTGGCATCAGATAGTTTATCTAAATATCGGTTTTTCTTTATAAAATGTTGTTAATATTTTAGCAGTTCAACAAATAACTAAGTAGGTTAAAGTGATTCATAGATTCCATAGTTTAACGATAGACGTTGTGTTATTCCACAGTCTGGGAAGGTATTCGAGCGCGCGTGTAATTTATTAAGGATAGACGGCAGATTGGGGTCTACGTTCGGTGGCTTTATTAAGATTTACAGCACCTCAGGGATCTGGGTGCAATTATCAGCAGACGCCTTGACACCCATGGGAAATATCGCGAGGGGCATAGCGCGGTACTGACCCTCGTATCACCGACGATCCATAAAATGGATTAAATTACGCCAGTTTGTCCACCCAGCTTGTAAACAGCTAACACATAAATGTGTAAAATGATAATTACTGACGGAAACAGTCGTGAGAATTCTCTACCGGCTATTCGCTTCTTGCATGGTTCCGAGTAAAAATAATAACCGCTATCCGTTCGTACAAATGTCCACGGTTAATTACTATCATTTTAATCTTAATATGTTAGTAAAGCCGCTAATCGCATTGAAATTCTTTCACAAGCCACATCATGCCTCTACTCTAAAAGATTAAAATAAATGTCTAGGTTGTAATTTTCACTGTTAGTAATCCTATACTCCATTAAAACTTGTGGAAAATTCTGTAAAAGTAAAAAAATAATAATTGAACCTAGGTAGGATTAATTGCTGGAAAATTCCAAACATTTAAGTAGCGGCTATCACAGACTGTTAGATAACAATCTTACCATGTATGTTCTAAGAAAAACCATATTATGGGTCGAAATGGTCCATTCATCATCTTGCATGATTTAGGAACACGTTTCCCCTTTTAATTTGCATTTGTACGACATAAAACTCTTGACTAATTGTGTAGAGTGTGACATGTCTGCTCACGATGTTTTTGGGTCGGCTGGCCGCTTAATTGGTGCAATCATACTTTTACCGAATGTTGACTTCGTTCAACATTTCATTACCTCGCTCAACGCTTGTGCTGATTCGCGAGTCGCGGCTGATGATTTAAATTAACGGGTTTCCGCTGCCGTCGTGCACATACTATTTGGCTGTTTCGTAGCCGCTTATAATAAACCTCAATTGCTAACTTGGTGTGAGGTTCTAGTTTCGACACGGGCTACGGTCGTCACGAAACGTTACGAACATTCTAAAATTTGTTTTGGTTATGTAGATACGCCATGCACCGCTCAGGTCTTTCGAATCAAATTTAAAAGCAAGCGATCGATCTGAAGACATTTGATTTATTTATATTATGTTAAGCTTCACTATTTCATCTGTTAAAGTGCATTCCGAAATATTATTCTAACACGCGATCGAAATTTAGAATCCGCAGGGGTCCTGACACCTACTGTTACCAGCATGGATACTTCATTATATATTTCTAGTATTGGTTTACGATATCGAATGTTAAAATCGTTAATATTTATTGCTTATTACGTCCTTATCTTCATGCCCTCATATTCTCTGGGTGCGTTAGTGTCGATCGCGGTTGTGAATAAGCTGTGACAGGTTAATAGCCCATCACATCGCCTACTTACAAGCAACCGCGAAACTCTCAGATTACGAAACTTATAGCAGAAGTACATAGTCTTGTTTTAAGTTCCGCAAAGCGCAAGGAAATATTAGAAATAATTAAATATAAGACCTTTCATAACATAAATCCTTTTTTCTTGAGGCTTCGTAGGAAAAATTCAAGGAGCGCGCTAAGTGGCTCCACTAGAAAAGACAAGAACCTTAACTACTGGTCAAGAGAATTGGTTCCCACAGTACTTCAAACCAAACTAGTGCGCAACGCAGAACAAGACAAATAAGGATTGTAGATTTTCCTTATTTTTGATGTATATGTGTTCATGTTCATATCATATCTATTTTTTTGCTATGTTTAGTCCCATAAATCCTTAGAAGATATTGTTTGGAAAGGTACCTAAAGAAAATTGTTTGTAGTCAAATAAATGATAGGAAAGGAATAATAAATGTAGCCTTCACGACCTTTTAACCCGACACGTTACGGAGATGTTCTCAATCGATGGCGCTCTCGGAGATAATGTTAGCGATGGTTTCAATTTTTAATTGTAACATTGGAGTATAACGCTTTCTAATTCGACTTTACAGTAAAACATTAAATTGCAAACAGTGAAAAACTTCCTCCTATTCCCTTTTATTACAGCCGCAGCGTTGCAAGTGTTGATTAATTGGGTTAAATTGAAACAGTATTAAGTTTAACAGGAGAAAACTACTGGCAATTGTTCAAGAGTACAAGAGCGTACATTGTTCAGTGTCTTAGATAAAACTGAACAGGTTTCGCTTTATATCCATTGAAGTCAGCATTACTTTGGAGAGTATCTGGGGGCGCAATAGAGCACCTAATGAAATTATCTGCAACAATGCAATTCGTGACCGGAGCTCCGCACCGAGTCATCGCCAGCCACTCCGTGTTCGCGAGCATCTTAGCTGCAATCCCTCAGGCGAAATTGCACTTCATTTGCGTGCACGCGGCTTACGAACCCGACCGACGTTCTCACGCCCTTCACTGAACCGAACCTTTGAAGATATTGTAGACGCAGCATCATCACGTGCATTCCGAACGTTACCGTGCCTGCTAATAGACCGCTGACACTTCGTCTATATTATTTAGAAATCCGATTTGTACAGGTATAATTATATCATCTTTTAGATTTATAAATCTCGGATGGAAAGATGTTTTGCCGCATCATCCCGTTCCACTCTCACGGCTTATGATAGCGTCGAGTTGTAATGCAAGCGAGCGCGTTTAGTGCTCTGTTGTTCTCTGAGGATCTGGTATTCTATGGCCGTTACATAAAAATACGAGACCGCGCATAGAAACGTGTTTAATCGTCAATGCTGGCGATGCAATGTGGGCCGAGCTCATCCTGCGTTTGGAGCGAGAGGGAGATACCACCCTTACACGCGTTAGAAAAAGATGACGATGCAACTTTTGATATCATAATTAAGCCGGGTCGCCGGCGGCGTGTAAATAAAAAATGTTTATCTTATAAGCTTAAATGAAGATGATTTTTAATAAGTCGACACGTTTGGTCATTAGATCGAAGCTCGCCGGGCGTTAGGTCGTTTGGTCACGCTTCTAACTAACACGTGCTTCACAGCGCGCTGTTGAAGAATTGATGATTAAGTATGTGACAATTAGAAAATATGTAAGTAACTCGTTTTAAACATTAGGTTCAATATTAGTCACCTCTCAAATCTATTTGAATTTGATTGATTTAAGTAAATCTAGGTTACGTTGGTACATCTGAGCGTCATTCGGTACAAGAAAATGTAGACTACCGAGCAGTATAATGTGCTCTTCATCACGTTTTTAATTTCCTTCACTGTTCAAGCTTTACTTAGGAAGTTATTATCGTCCGTAATGAATTTGAGTACGTACTTCGGTACTTACTACTGAATAATTACTAAGGGTGTGCAGATTAAATCGTGGATACTTAAAATAAAACAATTAAAGGTGGGGATTACATAATACAATTTCTCTGAGAGTTTTGTATTATCGGAAACTAGAAGACTCCGACTATAAAAAATAGCTTTAAGCTTTTGCTTATAAAGGTCACAGTTCAGCTCTTCTAGAAACTGTGGTATCACTAATCACTTAAGGAACCATCTGCGGAGATAATAACATAAAAAAACTGGCTCATCTAATAACTATAAAAAGCCGGTGGAAAATATTGTACGTACCTACCTATCTTTACACCGATGATATTTTGAGTGAATTAAGTGGCTAATCTTCTAGCCAATGCAAACGCAATTTATGGCTCTAAATATTACAGCAATGCTAAAATCTGCAACAAAACCCCGCAGCTTTTCAAGTTTAAGCTAATCTCCGGCATGCATCGAAGGTCGCAGTTCGGTGGCTCGGTGCATTATTATAAATAACTTCGCACAGTGGCGACTGGCGAACGGATGCACGTGTGAGACGCCCTCGACGGGTTTTTATTGCGCTGCGTTTTGTCGCACCAGCGGCAAAGAGCGGCCCGCCCGGCCCGCCCCTGCTGCGTCACTGCACCCGCAGATTTCAATGAGTAATGAACAAACACCACATTGGCGGGTCTGTGATCGCCTTTGTTTTATACTCTGTTATATTTAGTTAGATACTTCTAAGAAGTAGAAAATTATACAGGTATGTTATTATCTTATTTATTGTATTTTTTTATAATGGTTTACCTACCGCGAAATACTAAGTAAATAATAAATATGAATCGTTACTATAAATGTTCGTAAGTACTCGGGTATCCTACTTACTCAGTTACTCATTAGTCACTAGGTACCTACTCACCCATTCATGTGGAATTGTTGATATAACATAATCAATTTGCTCTTGTATCGAACGCACAACGGATATCGGTTCTTGTTCTTTTATAGGCGCTCCCTTTTAGAAGATTTGTCGAAATATTTACGCCCCATATTGTATGAAATTCCAAACAATGCGAGCGGCCGCGCGCCATGCCGCGCACTCTCCGCATCACACGTGCGCGCTTACGCTCATAGATTAGTCAGCCCGTTGAATAAACAGAACCGACACGTAGGCAATATTAGGCGCAATGTTTTTGGTACACATGTATAACAATATTTTATGAATTTAGATTTATGTTAGGCTGTTACGTTATAATTTACCCATTTTTATTGCGGACGTATTTTATTCAGAATATTTTTTTCAATAACTGTCAAACGTAACAGTCATTTGAGGCATCAAAAAGATATGAATTTTGCATTGAAAACAAATATTTTTAAAAACTGTATACACTTATACTTGGAAAAAAATATAGGTATAAGTGTAGTTACGCATTGAAAAAATGTGTAATGTCACCATCACATTTCAACTTTTTTTACTTATTCAAATTTTAAACAACATATTGGGCGGGCATTGAGGCTTAGGACAAAAACTCCCATATCGGCTTTGTCCCTTGTACATTATCCTCTCGAACAATACCGTGAGAGCACAAGCCTATTACGAATTCATCGAGCAATGAGCTTTCGTTTATTTTTTCTAAGAAGACATGGTGTAGATGGATAAGCGGCTGCGTCAGTGGGCGAGAAGCGGATATGGAACTTGAATAAATTGAATTGTGTGTCTATGATTGCTTCAATATGGAAATGTACACAGTGTGAAGATGTTTTACTCCAACTTTTTTGTCACATCATCTGAGTTCAGTGTTCTTAGTTCACTTATGTCAAATCAGAGAAGTAGTAAATTGTTTTAAATGTAGACATCTTCCCGTGATTTATTATTACCGGCGAGTTTATTTATGACCAGTTTGCAAAAGAAAAACAATATCTTTGATTTACGGAACCAGCCAAGTGTCCTGTGACCCGTCAAAAGAGGCGGTGCAAAATGTGAGAACGACATAGCACGGGGTCAGACATCGATCGGGGCGGGCGGCTGGCGGCACATATAGACACAAGAACAATTGCTACAACCCGACACCACTTTTCTACGACGATATGACATAAAGATTCAACTAACTATAGACGCGCTGAATAAGCATAGTCCATAACAAATTAATATTGTCGATGGAATGCAAAATGGCGTAGCACAACGCGAATAGAGTAATCCCACCAAAAACATTAAATGTAAAAAAAAGCCAATCCTCTACGCAATTCCTCCACCGTAAAAAGTTTTGAGATCGCATAGAAGCCAAGTCCTGTTCAACTTTATTTGTAATAATAAATCAATATTTTGTGACTATATCAATAGTTTCGTTCACTTTACAATAATATTGACTTGGCCATGAGCACAATAAACTACAAATATAATACAGCATATCTTGGAGAGGTGAAAGTCAAACATGACAGTCAGTATCATCCAACATCAATGAACTGCACATGTACTATGGCGCATGTTTAGTCCATGGTGATCTCAAATTCCAATCAGTCCATAATCAGTCCAATCGTAAAATCATGTCCATATAGAATTCATCAATTCAATGGTATTTACACATTATTTCAAGGAGCGACTTTTAACTTGTGCTTGCTCATGGCCAAGACAATATTATTGTAATGTGAAAAAAACTATTGATATAGTCACAAAATATTGATTTATTATTACAAATAAAGTTGAACAGGACTTGGCTTCTATGCGATCTCAAAACTTTTTACGGTGGAGGAATTGCGTAGAGGATTGGCTTTTTTTTACATTTAATGTTTTTGGTGGGATCTAATTTATTTTTTGTAGGTCTCTTTCTTCTCTAAATATATAACAAACTAAATATGTACACCTAAAGTAGCACGTTAACAATTTTTTTTAAAATAAACTAAAAAAATCGAAATTGACGAATTTTTTAATCGAATACCTTTTAGAATAAAAGAGAGTTATTTCAGAGGTAGATGGCGCTATCACATTAAATTATTTGTTTTTTTTTTTTTAAGTACTACTTATACTTAGCTATGAAACGAAACCATAGCGCGATTTAGACCAGGACAACGCCATCTATCGAGCGAGCATGCAGTATTTATCGCACTGCAATAATATGAAAGATTTTATCATTATTCATTTCATTTTAACCTAGCTTTTTTATTCATATGTATGTATATTTAATGCATAATAACAAAAGTGGTATATTGTACTACGTAACAATAAGACAAATAGTAATATTTTGTACATAAATAAATAACAAAGTTATTAATGCAGTCAAAATTCATACACTATGTTCTTGAAAAACCGCAAATATAAATTTGTTTCCTATTTTTTTATTAAGTTTTAAGGTTTTTATAATTTTCCCTTTATATGTAGCTAATAACCTATCTTGGTGCCAAATTTGAAGGTTCTAAGTTTGCTAGAAGTACCTTAGACTTTTGATGATCGGTCAGTGAGTGAGTCAGTGACAAAATGGTGTAACTTTGATGGCTCATAATTCGTAAACTATTTATTCAAATGTCTTGTAATTTTGAGACTGAGCTTGTTCTAATACTTACTCTTGGTCATCGAAAACCTAAACTCCTAGCTTTGTTCACATGGAAGATACAGGGGGCTGAAATAGCCGCGAAACGCTTCGAGAAAAGATGGTACGGCCGTGCCCATTTTGCTCGAGTCTTGGCTGGGGCACTGCCGTGCCCTCAGATTGGACGTGGTTATTATGCATTTATGAGCTATTAAGGTTGTTGAACTTGATTCTAGCGTAAAAACTTCTGAAAAATAGTCAGAAACTGCAAAATACTGTCGGATTTGTAAATCAAACAAATTCATCGTTTAACTAACATTGAGAGTAGAGTATTGAACCCAACGTAAAGTAGGTACAAACTAAATTAACCAACAGATTTAGCAAGACAAGCGTGTTATATGGAAATGCAAATAACAAAACTTAAGCCCATAAATACAGTATCCCACTGTCTCAGACTAGCAAACATTGGCATAAATCGATTGAGACAGACACGCAGAAACACCTTCACATAGCTTGTTTAAGCCACACCAAACTGCGACACAGTCTAACTGTTACTATTTTGATCGTCGACTAAGCTTTTGCAGCTTGCAGCAACGTTTAAACGATCTCGGTTAATTCCGCTTGGCTTCAGATACGAGTCAACAAGCCCCTCCTGAATACTGATACACAACCTTCGATCACAATTTGGAATCCTAAATTGTCAATCTAAATGAACAAAGTTTTGTCAGCACAAAGACAGTTTGTAAGTTTATAAATAGAACGAAAAGTTTTTCGTCAAATGATGATTGTCATTAATTAAACTGTGCGAGAGAGTAGCTACAGTTTTTTGTATGAGTACCACATACATAGCTGCCAGAATTCATCATTGTTTATTAAAAATGCTAATGGAATTTGTTTATAAAAATGTTTATAGAGTGTTACAGCTTTTCCCTGAACATAAATAAGGTTGTTTACGCATGAAATGTAATCAATCCCGTACTAATTTGGTCCTCCAATATGCTTCACGCCCCATAATAAGACTAATTCTAATGGAAATACCGTGAATACAAATGAGGCTTTGACGAAATTACTACATAGCCGTAGGTCGATCGATCCAATCGCGGATCTACCGTAGTGGATACAATAGGCATGCCCACAACCCTAATATACTTGTGACGTCACACTTATTTCTTATTTTTATTTAGTTATCTATGTACTGACTGTACTTCGCTCTGTACTGAACTCGTGTTTGTGAGATTAATTTATCTTAAAGCATATTTTCCTCTAAGTACCATGACACAAAAAATCGTAGATATAAGTGATGTATAATTCTCAAACAGTACCTAAAAGTACTGCACAACTTACATTGCAAAGTATACAAAAAACAGTTTGTTTCTAAATTCCCGTTTTGTGCGTATGAATGGTCATCAGAGCGGGCAGGTCTCCGGAAGGAAGTGAGCGGCTCAATTACCATGCGCGGCCGGGCGTGTGTAACGGTGTGGTCACATGGAAGCGATCGATATTAACTGTTGTGGTGATTTACACCTCGCAAATTTAGCGTTAAACGCACTACTGGGAGATGGGGATTCGTCAATGAATTCTAGATAAATTGTTTGCCATCTGAAAATTGATCCTAAGTCACGTCTTAGTAATGAAGACAGCGGATTCTTCTTGTAGAGCACTTAATTCTCAAACCGAGTCATGAATGGTCCCAGTAAAAGAAACGTATTTTCGTGACGTATTAGGCCCGATGTTGTTTAGTTCCCACAATAGTAAAATCGTGACCGCCCAGGCGATCAGGAGCGGTGATAGCTCGCCACTACGCTTTGTTCAGAATTAAGACCTATATCGTGAGGGCATTTAATTGTAAATTGTAGCTAAGATGATCTATCTGTGAATCTTAAAATGTTGCTCCTACTTTTATGACATACATTCGTGTACCACTACGTTACGTACTGCTGTGTCTCTTAGTTGCATCAGAACATAATTTAGCCGTTATTCAGAATTTGTATTAATACATCAAGAAGATTTGTATCTTAGCTACATAAATACAAGTTAGATAGTTCGCACCTCGAGCTCGCTATATGTAAATAACTTCAATGAAGAAGTTGGATTGCACCTGTGTCTACAGGTTATTCATATTCATGAATGGGATAAATTATCTTTTGGATAAAGCATGAGGTTGATATGACAAAATGTTTATTATAATTTTAATTACAAATGTTAAGCGGAAGATCAAAGAAAATTAAGTCCTTGTTTCTAAATATCTGAGTCATATTTTAGTACTTATACAGTAAAAAAATAAAAACACGAAACAATGGATTACAATTTTACAAATGAAAACAAAGCAACTCACAGCCGAGAGAACTTTAGAAAAGAACTTGAAATAAAAAAAAAAAAAGATTTCAACAGCTTCCTTTTATATTCACGTCTTATTTATTAACTGCGTACCTAGCGTTCATCCAAAAGGATTCTACACTGTGCTCTCGCGTTAAGAAAAAGTTATCCCAGATGTAATTTTCTCTTAAGTATAAGTTCGTTCGACGTAGTTGAAGCTGCAGAAAGGATATACGTGTACTGAGTGTACATTTACGCTATAGATAATTAAACATGAATGACACTGAGGAAGGGTGGCGGTCGGAAACTTAGAAGTTCTGTATCAAGTTGCGAACAATAGCACAAGATGCCTTGGCAAACTGTATTAGATAACCATAACGTCGGTAAGGTGCCATTGAGTGGCTTTCACAATGCCTTAACAAATAAACACTGTATATTTAGATATTGTTCATTGGGCTGAAGACACGATAACTGCTATTATAAATAGCTTAATTTATGTAACGATGTGACGGTTACTTTTATTAATAATCAGGGCGCCAGTGTTTATGACCATTCTGCAAATACTCCGGAGTGAGTTAAATTGATTAATTCTTATGGGAGTCACGATTTGTTTTAATCTTCATTTAGGTACAATTCATTACTCATATTCTTAGCAGAAAATGTATGGACTGTCTGCATTCTTTTAGTCTTTGATGAATCATTGACTGAGTTTATGGGTGCATTATTAATCCTGTTACATTTTATAATAATTATGTTAAAGTTACAATATCCTCAAGCAAATGTGGATGTGTGTGGAGGAATTGGACCAGATCAATTTAAGGGATTGTTCACACCAAACGTATTGTCCGCCGCTGACTGTGAGTATACTCACTGTCTGCCCCAGTGTGAACGTCGACTCAATCTGCAGTACCCGTACCACAGATTATATAATAGTTACTACGTAACAGATAAATCACTCCATACAAAAAAGTGCATACCTACTGTTATAAGCACCTACAAGTTCCCCGACTACCTACAAATTCATAGCTGCGTTAGAAAATGAACCTTAAAAGCTCCAGCGCTCGATTGTTATTTCAATGCGATAGCGCACAGTTCAGTGACCGCGACCGTGCCGACAGCGAGCGTAGGGTTGCCTCTTACAATTAAATAGGGAAGCAAAGTTACGCTTATTTGTAACTGACTCCCCAAATCAATGGAGGTGCCCAACTACTTTTCGAGCACAGAACACGCAAGTATCCTATACTTACCTATTACCCCTGGCACAACACCGCTGACCGCTGATACATACCTACTTAGGTACCCAAAATTGGTTTCTGCGCAGCGATATATGCAATGTTCCAAGCCACCATTTAGTTGGACGAGAACTACACCTACTTATACTCAAAATGTTTTTAGCTACAAAACTCGGTAATCATTGCATGTATAAGTGTAAGGTATAAGTATCTATAATTTAAGTATCTAAAGTAAGTTGTTTATTTTTAAAATGACAAAGAAGTATTTTTACTTTAAAAAATAGAAACCTATGTATATTCATACATAGGTATAAAATATTTCTAAATGCCTATACATATATAATAGGAAACCTTTATATTTTCCTACAATAATCACATATACACCTACACAAATCAAAATAGTTCTTCAGTTTATTAGATAATTTTAAAAACCAAATAAAAAATTAACAATAACTGACCTGTCTACATCTATAGGTAAATGGAAAAACGTAAGCTTTATATTTTTTCTTTTACTTGATCTGCAACCAAGCAGAGCACATAACTGGCCAGAGGTCGTCATGTTCACAAATAAAAATAATAAACATAAAACGCGCGCGTTGCGAGCGGCTGTCGAAAGCCCTGTGCCGCGTGGGGCTACCGGTAACCCAGCGAGCGGTAGGCATTTATCGCGCGCAAGTACGTCGAGTGACAGAGGCCTGCCCGTACTCACCAAGCCGACAATAAGCTATAGCGTACGATGCGCTACATGTGTGAACAAAAGAATAGGCTCGTGTAGGTTCACACTAGATGCGTACGCTGAGCGGCTGACTATTCTACACATAAAAGAGCTCAGTATTTGAACCCCCCAATCTTCATACATAACAGATGCTATGTCTTCCCAAGCGCATCTTCGTAAGTTTCTATCACTAAATTCTTCTGAATTCGCATTCCAAATACTTTCTCTAGAATGTACTTCTGCAATAAACTTTTCGGTGTCGAACATCGCGAGGTGTCACGTGTCACGTCTGTCCTCATTGAAGTTTGTTTCTCGAGTGTATTGCGGCCGAGGCGCGCGGCGGTGCGGGCGCGGCGGAGCGGCGCTATTCGGCAACTGCGTCCGCGTAGCCAATCCGCGTCCGCCGTGCATAGTCGCGTAGTAAAATAATCGGCCACTGAGAGTCAGCGACAACAGACGACGTAATAGCGTATAGTCGGTTCGGTGTGAACGACAATTTCAATATATATGGAAAAGCAATAAACTGCGTAACGCGCGCTCACAGTCAGCGGCCGACAATACGTTTGGTCTGAACGATGCCTTGCGATTTATGTACGCGGGCCGACACCCACGTTGTGACCGAAAAGAATTAGGCTAGTAATTTTTAGTTGCCCTAGATCTCCAGCGAGATTGGATTGTTACGCTCTATTCGTCCGTATACTGATAGAATCAACTTAGTACCTCTACCTGAGTTTCACAACGCCGATGTTTACTATCGATTTACATTTATGAGTGCAATCATAAAATGCATAAACTATAAGTTCTACAGTATAGACTGGAATAAATAATAGTGAATCCAATGAACTCCATGATTCAGTTACTGTTTGATTAGTGACTTTCCTAGACGAATAAAATTGATTTTATACAAGTTGCCCAAAATGTGCAATATTTTTTTCTAACCTTGAAAATGTTAGGTGGATACAGACAACGTGTTCATTCATATCGCTCACGCAGATTATGACATTTGACATGATTATGTAAATAAATAATAAAATTCACGATAGCGCTGGTTCCTGGTACTGTCTTTAGTATTAAAAGCGAGTGGAGAATTTATTGCAAGCGCTGATATGGCGGGATTAAAAATAAACAACCGTCTGATGACGGCGCGTTGAGGAGTGATGACGTTCGCAACGTCGCGAGTCGCCCGCGTCTGACGCTCAACGCGTCTCGAGTCGCAACTTATCATAATAATGATTTCCAGTGAATAGTTGAGATGACAATCTGGATAGTGCAGCTTAATATTGCGCTTACGTAACTGTAACATTTAATTTTATCGTGCAAATCTTTGTTTGTACGAGTATTTGCCTTCTTTAAGTTTAAAGTAACGGCTATTTAGTCTCAGCGTTAATTTTACGTATACGGTAAATACCGTAATACTCAGTTTTTTTTTTTAATTTTACATACCGACTGCAAGAACCCGTGCTATTTTATATTAGAAAATTGTAATAAACTGGATGTCGATTGTTGGATGGTATTTTTTAATATAAATAAAAAGCGCAAATATTTTTATTCCTTTTGTATAGAGTAGGTACCTGCTCTGTCCAGTCCTTTAAAAAAAGCTTCGAAATTATTGGAAAAGCATAAAAATATCTATCCATACCATTAGGACGCTGCAACCAATTCGATAGGTTTGTTTGTGTTTCAATCCCAAAACAAAACAGTCCATTCGTGAGCAGCCGTTCACGGTAAACGCGTAGGGAAAAAATCCAATAGGATACATAAACATAGCGCGGGAGATTCGTGTCAACGGCCGCGGCATTGTGCCCCTGCCCCTCCCCGAGCCGCCCCTGAGTCGTCCACGCGACGGGGAAGCGATTTCAAGGGTGGCTTGGCTAGCTACAATATTTCTTCCCGTTTATCGATAGAGTATCGAGCCCTCTGAGACACATCAACGCCAGTATCTTTTATCACGTTCCGTTTTCATTAAGATCTTACTCGACGACTTTATTAAGTTGATTGCTTTTGTACGTTTTTGAATGCGAAATTTATGGACGCCCTAATTAATAACGGCCTTGAATGGAGTGGGGATTGAGGACTCCTTTCAAATGTTTTGTTGTTATGGAATATAAATTAGTTTTTTTGTTCAGTTGAATTTTAACACCTTTTAATATTTAAACTAACTTTCTATTATACAACTCAATCCAAAAAATTTAGCTCTGCGTATTTTTAGATTTTCATCAGATCAGTTTCAATTTTATGGTAGTCATTTTTGTCCGTAAAGCACCAAGCGCGGATCCAGCCCTCAAAAAAGGTTGTGGTCACAGCTACTAGAAAATCGGAACTAGAAGCGGCTACTAGAAAAGTACAAGTCGGAGCATGAACATGCTCATTAAAAATTATGCAAGTCGTTTATGAACTTTTGAATGAAATTATTTCCTTTTTTCTGAGCACCAGGACTTTGGCATTAGGAATGGAAAGGGAAAAGGAGGAAGTTGGACCCGATAAAAAAAATAGTTTCGATCCAAATCTATTTCAATCAATAACTTCTTGTAGCCAGTAAGCCAATATAGGGAGGGTTTGACGCATTTGGTGCACTTCTCAACTACCAGTGGCGGCATAGCATCGGGTGGCACCCGGGGCTGCTACCTATTGAGCACCCCAAAAAAAAAACGACAAAATAAAATTACGAACCAATCTAATAATGCTAAAAAAAAACGTTTTTTTTTTTTTGTTAAATATATCTAAACTCATATTATGCTCACTATCAGTTCCGTCTCTAGCTTATGTACCGGGTGCAATCATTACTAAAGCACCCCTATGTATGGAAAGATTGTGAGTAGTTTTGTTTTTTGCGCGAGCGTAGCAAGCCGGAACATTTTTTAGATTTCGTCGTAGTTACCAAGTTATAAAACCAAAAGCGAAGACGTGGTACAAAACCGTATAAATTTGCGCGAGCGGAGCGAGCGCGAAATTTTTGAGTTCTGTGCCACAAAAATACCTATAGAAATTATAGAAAAAGCACTGTGAAATTAAGAAATTGTGAGCGTAGCGAGCGCAAAATTTTGGAGTCTTGGGACACGAAATCACAGAAACAAGTAAAAAAAAAGCCACTGCTAAGTGAAAAAACCGTGAGCGTAGCGAGCGCGAGATTTTTTGAGTTTTGGTACTGTTTTGTACAAAAAAATGTAAAATAGTGACTATTGTAAATAATAATAATTTTATTGTAATAGACAGCTGTGTTGCTGGGAAGTTTGTTTTGTTCTTCACCGCTTCTTGTTAACCAGAAAGTTCTGAAAGAGGGCGTTATGGGGGTGCTATCCTTTTCTACTTTCAATTTTGACTTAAACTAATGTAACGTTTTCGACATTGGACTTAAACCACCGCAAAGTGAAAAAGCTGCGAGCGTAGCGAGCGCGAATTTTTTTGAGTTAAAAAAAGTACCTCAAAAACTAAAGCTGTTAGAAAAAAAATATGGTGATCTCGAATTAGTAAACAACAGTCATAAAATTAAATGCAACAAAAAATAGTTATTTGTTATACAAGAGTGCAAAGTTGCTTTTTAACCGCGGGCTCAATTTTGATGACCGAGCTAACGAAGGATTCTAAAATTGAAACACGAGCGTAGCGAGTGTTTCAATAATTAGAATCCTGAGCGATAGCGAGGGAATCAAAAGAGCACAAGGTGAAAAATCTTTGCACTCGAGTGCAACACGTAACTTTTCATCCCACCTCATCGAGGAAATTACTAAATGCAAAAAAACAAAATGGCGCGCACATACGAGTATCAAATTAAAAAGACGTACCTATTAAAGTTAACATATGTATTTGAAAACTCACTTTAAAAATGAAACGACGTTAAAAATCTGTGTAAAAACAATAATAAAAAATACTTAATTAATTGAATAATTATTTTAAGCAGTATTTTATTTATTTAATATGTATTTGTTTGAAAAGTCTTATCAAGATTGTCACAAATGGAGTATTGCACACGATGTTCTAAATTCAAATCACTTTGCCGCTCTAGAGGATAAAAACGACTTTTGCGCTCAGATATCAAAGGGTAAAACTACTCTTTCCGAGATGGTGGGATGAAAAAGTATTATTTTGTTCCCTAGTTTTATCATCAGCCTATCGATTTAAAAAAACTGTAAAAGTGTGATGTCACAAGTCTAGGTAATAAGGTTGTGGGCATGCCCATCGTGCCCATAACGGTGGATCCGCCCTTGTAAAGCACATTCGCCATTGAAAGGATCCTTTCAGACAAACCATAACTTGGACGTAAATGTAGCCATCAAAACGTAACGTACAAAGATAGTAAGTCTAATATAAGTTTTATCTGTATTCGCGAATGTAGCGCGCTCGTGACGCGAATCGAATAAGACGTTACAACCCGCTTTTAGGGTCTCCACATCAAAGAGAATCGAATTGAGAGGCGCTGGGTAAATATCTACCGACGAGGAAGCGTTGTGTTTACATCTTTATTAGATTAGCGGCTTATTTCTTGATTGGTAGATACTGAGATTCTGTCTGCTTCCACAGAGCTTCACGGAAGTGTCCTTAGATCAGTTGGATTCGAGTCAAGACGAGATGATATCGATTTTGCAGTTTTGCGATACCGAGTCTATTAACTTATTGGTTACGCTCGTTCACCCCTTTATCTTTTAGCCTTTATAGATTAGAAGCCTCGTACTATTTGATATCTTCTCGTCTATTGTAAGCAGACATAGTTGAGCGTTTTCATAGCTAATCGTTGAAAGGGATGAATTTGTTATGTTTACCCATGCAACTCAAGCCCCTTAAATATAACGACCTGTGATTTGTGAATTTTATATGAAGGGATGCCCTGCGTAAAAAAAAATCTTACTCTATATTATTGATGTCTTTAAATCGTTTAGTTAAACCCTGGATGTATTGACCATTTATCAAACGGCGTGTTTAAACCCCAAATGGCATTGGTCAGAGTGTCAAAGTGGGAACCAACTATTCAGTTAACTTATGTTAGGATAGTAGGGTTCGATAGTGCCAAATTGCACAGAGAAAGTCAATATAGCACAGAGGATTTACCGAATGTTCCCTTTGTATGGTCCTTATCCCTTTAAACGGTGCGGTACTTGATTTGGGTAGGTTAGCTTAAGATACCTTATCGCACTACCTAGACCGGTTTCGCAGATATAGTACCCAAAAGTTGTTGTTAGCTTCCTACTTTTTTCTCCCAACTTAGATTAAAGTTATTTTGAAACATTAATGAAATAAGTTTGAATATACATAAATTCTCAGACTGCTTTATTCTGGTTTTGCAATTGCCAAAGTTTCGTCGCTTAAAAATTTGCAATGTTTTGGGGAAACAAGGGATAGAATTTTTCGATTTCTTTCGCCAAAATTGCGTTGGAATTAATATCTATTTTAAAGCAACCGAAATGAATATGAGAATATTTGAATGCGTACGCGAATTTTTTTACTTAATAGTTAAGGGCAAATGGGGCGATTCGCATCATAAAAGGGGTGTGAATTGTGATTTAGGGACAGGGGGTCTCGCACAGTTGTCATCGACTTACCACGTAGTTTTTGTGGGAGGCTGACCACGAATAACGAGAATGTCAAGTACAAACTCTTTTTTGTACAAAGTGAATAATGACTAAACTACGATAAAAATAATACTCGATACGTTTCGAAGATGTACGCGAATCCTTTGCCAAAAGGAAGTTTTTCTAGATTAATGTTCTGAGATGTTAACCCCTGTTTCGTTCATTCAGCGGAAACTAGGAGGCACGTTATCGAGGGGCGGCCCAGTGATATATCGACGCATTCCTCAAGAAATATTGTCGAACGCACGCGATATAAGTAACGTATCTTGTATGCCAATGTGGTGGTAAGGGCGGACTTTTATTTTCTGAGCGCCTTTGCGGAAACTCATCCCTAAGAGAAATAATACTCTCTAACGTAATAATACCAATGGGATTACTTTTATTTCAGTATTTGGTAATGTGCTGTGTAATAAATAACGTACTTAAAAATAATGTAATATTTATTGCTGAGGTGTTCATGTAATAGAAACATTATGATATGTTTTTGTTATGGAAACGTCGGTTTTTTAATCTCTTTGGGAACAATATTTACCTCACAACCCCTTTGAAAGAATAATATGTTTATTAATCTTACTGGTTTTGTTACCGAACCACATTTGAAACTGTTTGAACTTTACTTTATATAGGACATCACGCTTCGTTAAGCTTGTCATAAAAATACTATTTTAACAATAGGAACGATTTAATGCGACCGTTTCGCGTTCTAAAAATGAAATATAGTTCTGGTTCCGCATTGCAGTCCTTGCATGGGGTAGCCCGTAGCACTGCTTGGTTACTGCCACAGTGGGGAGGCGACACATGGATATACTTACACTAGAAGTGATAGCGTAATCTCATCTCTTCCTGTAATCTAATTATATTTGTGCACACAAAAAGCGACAATTGCCTCTGTAAGATGTTTAATTCTATGTTATCGTTTGTACTTGCTCTTACAACAAACAACGCTCTAATCTGTATGCAATTACACGTAGCCAAAGAATATAAGGAAACAGCGCTAGTGTAGCTTTAATTAAAGTTGGCTCAGGAGTTTTGGGGATTATCGTCAAGCTGGAGTCTTTATTAGTATAGATAGATCGGGGAGACGGGCGGATACCGTCGATTTAACCGTGACTGGCGGCTTGGTTAGAAATTGATTGTTCTCGACAGTAAAATCAATAATAACGATTTTATTATTGGCGGTCGCGACCCTCGGTTTGTTATCGGAAGCTCGCGCTCGGGGCAGGTTGTATTGTTAGGGGAATAGGGTCACCAAATGGTACTGTCACCTTAACAATATCGCACTGAATCAGAACACCCACTGTACTTGCTTTTTATAGAAAACCAAACCAAACAAAAACATTACCCTCATCCGGCAGTCGGATAAAGGAAGCTCTGCAAAACTGCAGTTGACGTACTTTGGGAAGAAGTATGCAACCATCTATAAAATAAAATTCAATTACCCTCATTTTGTATTCCATGACGGAATTGGCTTACAGGTTCAAAAGTCCTTCTTGCATTCGTTTTAGGTGTTGTTTCGATGTGTCAGCTAAGATGAATTACAAAAAAACCCAAAGTTTTCTTTTAAGACAGTTAGGTAAATAGAAAACGCTGTAAATATACATATTTTTAATTTCAGTGATAGCCTTCTAATTAGTTAGCATAACGCTAATTGTTTGACAATAATTTTTAAAGTCTTTATAGATTTTTATTTTTGACGTCAAGAGACTGGGTAAGGGATAATATTTATGTTGTAGAAAGCCTAGTAGGTAGATACACTTAGTCGGGAGTACTTCAAGAAAACCCTTTTATGGGTTCCAAAAAGTCTTTTTGTTTCGTGATTTTGTAGTTGCTATTATAATATTTATGTTGTTCAATTATTTATGTAACTTTGCGGCTGTCAGCGTGGAGTGAACATTTTAGTGGTCGCACGCAGGTTTTGATAGGCGTTGTTATAATATTGATAATTTAGTTTATTAAGTTATCTCGGTGATCATTCGCCAAACTATTTATCAAGTTTAATTAGTGAGGGTGTGATGGTATTTTCGCGTCATACTTATTGTTGTTTATGAGGCTTTTGGATTCGAAAATGAATTTGAACACATAAGAAAACCATGCTGCATATGTTAGAATTACCGAAAGCGATTGTTTTTGAGAATAGGCGGGAACATAAAGTTGCACTCCGAAAATGCGCAATTAAATAAATAATAATTTTAACTATTAAGTTACAACTTAAACTATTGTATCATATCTATTGTCTTGTATTTTTCCATACAATCTTACTAAAAAGAAAACACTGCCATAAAACGAAAACATGTTATTCTTTTGTTGCATAATTGGTTTCATTTTGCAGAAAATGTAAGCACATAAACAAACAAAATGACCGCATAGTAAAAGTTCAACTATAATACTTCGAAACTGGGTTTTCGCAATAAAGTTTGGTAGCTGTGATAAGAGTTACAGTAAACTTAATGCGATACTTTGTGGCTGAGTCCCTGAGCGAATCTAGCTGCAATTTGTATCTCATACAATACTCATGCAAATCTAGGTGCGTCCTTAAAATTTCATATTTGTTTGTGAGAAAAGCACCTCCCAATTTAAGTGCTCGTGAAAACAAAATATTAGTACACATCTTCCTTTATTCTGTTATAGACGTTAAAGTGAAAATACTGTATTATTTTTACCGTTCCACGGTTTTACCGCTTTTCTTACATTTTAGATTTACATTGTAATATGAAGTATTAAGTTGAGTACTTTATTCATTCTTTATAATCTCCAGGAATTATTTAAGTGATTCGAATAGCTGAGGATTACTCCAGTCTTGTCGACTTATGTCTGGTTCATTTTTAACTTCACTCGCTTGGCACGCGTGCTGTTACAAACACTTACATAAGTAAACCTTTGTTTACATTTTCGTTCCGTTGAAACAAGGTTTATTACCCGCTTTGTCCTCGGCCGTGCTTTGAGTCCATGTAAAATCCTTTTCGAGTAAATTGCCTCCATCTCACCAGCGAAGTGGGTGAAAATGCACCTTTATTTTGTTGTCCTCATTTTTCGTTGTTATTAAGCAAATTATGTTGATAACGTCTTGCAATATTAAGGCCACGATGTTCTAAAGACTGAAAATGTAGCTTCCATCTATTTCTTCGGTGGTTATGTATTCATGTTAATATTTTGAAGTGGTGCGAGTTGTTACCTGAAAGGGTACGGTGTATGAAAATGGGGAATGATTTTGTAGTGTAAGAGAGGTTGGGACGGTATCCCTCGACGGCAGTGCACGCATTCTTTTAAAACACCCTTTTGAGACGTCTCGACTGTGAGGGACGGGAGCTCGACATAAGTACCACGATGTGTGACAATCGTGCAAGGTTCACATTTATTTAGAACGTCTGTTATACATTTCTTTTTTTCAAATGAATATTGCTTGGTATAGATTGCCATATAATTTTGATTACTGACTGGCTTCACTGAGTAAAAGTAACATAAATCCTTTGATTATGTTTCAAAGTGCTAATTAATTATCAAAGCATTAGCGGCTTTGAGGCGGGCAAAAAGCGGTTTCTTGTAGAAATACATGGTAGCAAGCTGGAAACTCTGGCTATGATAGGTACAGCAAGTTGGTGCAATATAAGAAAGTTTTCTCACAAGTAAAGCTAGCGCGCGTGCTCAGGGGACCATCTGATGAGTTTACTAAGTTCCTCCTTGGTCGTGTGTTTTGTTTGCGGGCGTGTTCCGAACGCTAAATGGTACGTGTGTCGGCACACAGACGGTCAGCGATTTACGACACAGCTGGTAAATTAGTGCCACCTTCTGCCCAAATATATGAAACCGGCTGCTCGGAAAATTTTCCCGAACACAGCTTTAAAAGGCACTGAAAAGTTTGTTTAATTGCTTGCTGTGGTTTCTTATTTTCTTTGATATTTAATTCGACTGCGAAACTTGCCTAAAGTTTACGTTAACTTATAATTAAACTTTGATAATTATGCATTGTTAATTATACCTGTGCTGAGTATAATTGTTTGCGCTATGTTGGCTGGGTCCACAACGTCGTGACAGTGTTAGCAAACAGTTATAGATAGGGTTGACTGTTTACTGTTCTAAAACATCTTTCAGCCTTTAGAACATGCATTAAATCCCCTCCGCCTACCTAGCAGTAAGCTTGACTTATGGCGTCCACAATATTAAATACAATTACCCCAAGTAGGGTTTAAATAGGCTCTTTTTAAATTGCGTTCACTATTGTTAGCTTCGTGCTGAATAATATTCTTATTATAGCATAAGGTATCGCATGTGCAATGCAAAACAGAAATCGCGCAAAGGAAAGAAACATCACGCGCCTGCAAAATTCATCGCGTGTTTTTTCTAAAATCTAAAACGGGTTAAAAATTAATTATATACTATACTTACATATTTTATGTACTTTACTGAAGATAAATTTATCACATTGGAATGGAGATATCTCAATCAAGCTGTTTCTTTTTCTTTAAGTACTCGAAACGTCGCCGTGCTCGGACACGGCAATAAGATGTTGATCTCAGCGTAAATAAATAACGGTAATGGTTTTTTGATACATTTGTCGCGTATCAAAATGTAGCAAAAACTACTCAGCTATTCTCTGAAGGCATTGCATAATACGTATTATGATCTATAAAACAAGATAAAAGATATAACTTCAAATAATTTCACGTGATTTTTAAGAATTTAGAATTATTTGGTGATCTGAAATCATGAATCAATATATACTATCCCCCATTTAATACTGGATATAACATTCATCTTTTATTATAAAATCGTTTATTTACAAATTAGATTTCGAAGAAAAACTGAAGTGTGCTCGGCGGGAGCGAGCCGAGGGCGCGGAGACGAAATTATTGATTTCAGCGAGGCGCGAGTTGGGGCGAACTTTTGCATTCGCTTCCCTTACTAGACAAATTGCTTATATTACACTATTATTTACGGTCGCATAATTTCTTCCCATTCCTTATCCTTAAATTCAATTTTGGAATACATTACCTGCAATTAAATTGTAAACCGAAGTTTGGGTGATAAACATCTCTTTTCTGACACCTGTCTGCCGAATATAGTGAAATAATCTTGTCTAAAGTCTTTTTTAATTTTGTGCTAATGAATTAAGCCCATTTACTGGTAGAACTTTTGGGTGACATTGCAATGTCCCTTGCAGCCACGCGACGTCGCCTGACTACGACCACTACGATGTGATTTTAATACAAGATGTCTGGCAAAGGGCAATATGTCTGGCTGAAGGACCTTCTATTTAACGACATTTAGTACAATGTATAATTGAGTATCAGATGTACAAGTCGAGTGAAATCTCGAGCAGACATCTGAAGCACAACATGTAGCCTTATTTGTTCTTTAATAAATACAAAGCTTAACATCATAATCGCCTCGTTAGGTAAGCAGATTGGTGAACGTACGATGTTATAATGCCACAGGTAAACGCTACCAACTGCCCACCTCCTGGCGTAATCCCTTGGTCGCCTATTATGACACGGGGCCACACAGTGCAAAATAATTAATTTACACCTTATAATTGTACTGTAATGTATCAGGATTAAGGGATTGTTAAGGCGTATGTAACAATGAGTTTGTTAGTTTATCCCGTTTGAAAAGTACAGGTGTTTGGCATTAGCTGGAAAAAAAAATTGTTATTTTGAATGTGAGGAGAGGAAATACACCGTCTCCATTCTACATTACCTGTACCTTGATGGAAAATTTGTTTTCCTCATTATACGTACTACGCATCACTTAAATGAAATTTTATGTATACTGAGTATGCTGCAACGCTTTTCCGCTGCAAGGCCAAGTAACTTTTATGTGGAAGAGAATAGAAAACTTTAAAAGAAGCATTAGGTAAATTTTTCATGAGTAACTTTAGTTAAAGTGGGCAGTGCAAGTACAGGGGTGTATAGCGAGCTTCTTGCTAATGACTTGAATGGCTTCATTAACAGAGTTACTCCGATACGTGACTGCAAATGCTAATTAGTTTAGCTCGTGGAGGGGTTCGTGAAACTTGTTTTTTTCTCGTAAACGTTTCATTGGACATCTAACGAGATTTTCTTCTCGCTAAAGGTCAGAGTTTATTGCCGGAATGAACGCATTGTTCGTACACATGTGCAGTGTAGTGTACCGTCCAGCTAGGGTAGGGTGTGTTAAAAATAGAGTGGACCGGACATTGAACCGGTGGCCCCGGACATCGCAGTAATGAAAGTGTCCCATCGTGTTCGGCACGAGTTTTCGCGAGTGAACCAATTTCCCGCAGCTCGAAATAATTCACGTTCAGCTATCCTAGCTATTTACCAATACTGAATGGGTTTCGAATTTTCGTGTTTCTGATCGTCTGTTTTTTTAATATGATGATTCTTTTTCATAAATATGATATAATTAATGGAAATGACTTGTCAGTTAAATATAGTACTGCTACCATCTATTTATATCTCTTCAACCGTATAAACTATAAACAGGCGACAGAATTTAATTAATCACAACAGAAATGTCAACAAAATATCCAGTGCACCTTGGCGGTATTCATAGCGCAATAATTTAACGCTATTAAGTTAGAAGTAGCGCAGAAAGTTCCCAGAAGAGCGTTATTACATGCATATAGTACTAGGGGATAATAAACGGCTGGTAGTAGACCGGTGTGTATCATTAGTCGCGCGCTGTCGGCACGTGCTGTCACGGCAGCCGCATCGCTATGTACCTTCCGAACTGACCTGACGGGTGACAGTTTTTCTATACCAGAAGCTTCTTAAATCGAAATTGACACAAAAAGCTGTGATAAGGAAAGTGAATACGATCAGTTGCTCAGAAACCAGGCAGCTTACAGATTTAGGTGTTACGTAGCACACTTCTACGTTAACCATCTGCCAATAGAAATATCTGCAGCCTGTACAGTACATTACACACTCTAAGTGTCAATTCTCACTGCACTGCCGATATTGCACTCGATACATTCTTAGTCAGATACAATTGTTACTGAAATATTGAATTACATCGATACCGTATCTAAGTAGATCTGTGAATGTTTCTCTTCTATGGTCTCTTGAGGACATATCGATATCGATGTAATGGTATGCATGAAGCCCTATCGTGTGTACTCATCGCCACAAAGTTTGTCAACACTAAGTGGTGGCAAATGGTAAGCGCTAGTTTGCTCTGCCGCATACTGAGGTAATTTTACCCTTATTATGTTAAACCTACTTGATGATAGCGTTACTTATATTTAAGAGTATTTTAGGATACATTTAACCTAGTTATTCCACGTAAAACCTAAGTCGGATGAGGAAACTTTCAGCTCGGTTAAGAGGATAAAAGATCCCTTAGGTAAGCCTTCGTGTTGGAACACTGTAATAATAGGTTTTATAGTCAAGAAGATAACTTAGTCTTTAACTTGCTTTGTTAACACTAGACCACTTAACGTGACTCAGTATAAACAGTTTATTAGCTTCTGTTATAGCCCTTGTCGATTTATTAATTCTTGAATTTCCTAGTCATTGCTCCAGTTACAACACGCGATGGGTGACGCGTAAGTAGGTACGAATATGTTTTTTTTACGATAGCTCATCTCGAACTAATGTGCTCTTTGTTACTTCAGCACACACAATGTGTAACTCTTCTGTAAATACAGTGTAAACTCTATATAACGACACTCGATTTAACGACAAACTCTCTAAAGCGTCGAAATCAATTGCCTTTGGTTGGTTTAGCTTGTCTACCATACATTCATACACTCCACATAGCATCACACCCACTCTCAATAACGACAACAATTAAGTAATAAAAAGTACCTTTTAAGTTGCTAAAAACTGCGCACGTGGTTAACGTTCTTTTGTTGCTTTGTTATCCTAGCCTGCAATAAACTCGACATCATGTATACCGAACTTTCTAAGAAATTCGTTCTTTTGTTTATAAATTGGGATTGCTTGCACGTGTCCGGACCCCGACTGTTTTTGGCCATGACTAGAGTCGTGGAATATCTATACGTTATCATATGTCTGTATTCTCAGTTGCTCACAAATTTTCAAACTGTAAACATGGCTAGTAAAAGAAAATCACTGTGTATTGACGAAAAAGTTTTATTGATACGTGCAATGGAAACTGGAGAGAAGATAAGTGATGTTGGCAAACGCTTTGGATTTAGTCGCTCTACCGTGTCCACAATATGGAAAAACAAAGACAAAATTCTCCAAGCTGAGGGCGAGGGGAAATCTTCCAAAAAATTAAAGAGACCTAAATACGAAGACTTAGATGAAGCTACTCGTATACTGTCATGGTTTCACCGACAGCGCCAGAATAATATGCCTATTTCGGGGCCGCTCATGAAAGCTAAGGCGGAGAATTTTGCTGAAGAACTTGGTTTAACTTCTTTCAAAGCATCAGAAGGATGGCTCGGAAAATTCAGCAACGTCATCATATCAACTACGGTAAAATAAGTGGGGAAGCACGAAGTGTTGATACGAATGTGACTCACGATTGGATTAATAGAGTGTGGTCAAAATTCACACAAAAATACGCGCCAAGTGACATTTTCAATTCTGATGAAGCAGGAATTTTCTATAAGTTGACTCCAGATAAAACTCTGAAATTTAAAGGGGAAAAGTGTGTGGGAGGAAAGCTTTCCAAGGAACGTATTACGGTGCTTGTGGCTGCTAATATGGATGGCACAGAAAAAAGAAAGCTAATGGTAATAGGCAAATCAAAAAATCCGCGCTGTTTTAAGAACATTAAAAATTTGCCAGTGACGTACAAAGCTAATAAATCAGCTTGGATGACCAGTACACTTTTTGAAGAAGAAGTGCGAAAGTGGGATACAGATTTAAAGGGACGAAAAATTTTACTTCTTGTTGACAACTGCCCTGCCCACCCGTTTATATCGAATCTTCAAAACATAGAGTTGGCATTTCTTCCTCCAAATACGACTAGTGTCTTACAGCCAATGGACCAGAGTGTGATTAAAAGCCTCAAGGGTCACTACAGAAGGAAATTATTGATGGAGCTAGTCGAATCTGAGGGGAAAACTTCTGTTAATATGTTGCACGCAGTAAATTTTTTGTCTAAAGCCTGGGAAGAAGTGACACCCACAACTATACAGCACTCTTTCCGACATGCTGGACTTTGTATCAATTTTACGAGTGATGAGGTGGAAACAGAACTTGAGTTTGATAGTGACGACGAACTTCCATTAACTGAGTGGATTCAACAGTTTAACATGGAAGAAAATACGGTGAATCTTCAAACCTACGTGGAAGTGGACGATTGCCTGCTTACAACGGCTTCACTTACAGACAAAGAAATTTTAGATTCTGTAAGAAAAACTGAGGATCAAGAGCAAGGAGATGAAGAAGATGAGATAGACGAACCTGAGCCTCCTCCAAGCATTAAAGAAGCTCTGAAAGCAGCTAAATTATTGGAAAATTATTTCCTTTATCACCAAGATGTCTCAATATCACAGGATATAAATAAAATAAGTAAAAAAATACAACAAAATTACTGGTGCAGCAAAAGACGCCAAACAAAAATAACAGACTATACTCAATAGCATTCAAATAACTTTATTTTTTATGTACATAACCACTAACACTAGTCTGAAATAAACTTTTTTTTCTAATTGTTTTTTTTTCTTCTCTCCATTTAACGACAACTCTATATAACGCCATAAAATGCACAGTCCCTTCGGTGTCGTTATATAGAGTTTACACTGTATTTTCTACGCGAACCTTTTTGTTTGATGTGACGTGCGTGAGCCTGCCCATTGTCCGGAATCGGTGTTTTGTGCACTTCTATATAATAGCATCAGCTACACTCGTAACTCATTCATACCAAAATTTTCCCATTATCCCACTTGCTTATTTGAAAACCCTCCTGTCACAATACCTGCAAGATACGGCGACGATGATGTAGTGTTTTCTTCATCTTAGTGCTTACATAACAGAGGTATTAAGAGAAATGAACTCGGCGCGATTTCTTCTCTAAAAGCAAGTTTTCTCCGGCTGTGGCCGTTATTGCAAAGCTTTCTGCGCTATGATATTACCTATCCGCCGACGACATCTCTTGTAAATCAATATAATAAGATCTGCATTCACGATACCCTTGGCGCTCACACAATGTTACGCTGTAGTGGAAAACATTACTTTTTGTTGCCTGTATAAGCTGTAAAGTTCGTTCGCCCCACTAAAAGTGAGTCAGGTTGGTTCAATTTTAGTTACATTTAGGATTATAGAAACAAAGTTATGCCAGCGCATTAAAGTTTCGCTATGACCAAAGCGATGCAGCTCCCTCGTGATTACGAGATATGATTGTATTTAGAATCCGACTTTGGTTTGGATCGACTTGTCAATTTGTGGCGTTTAGCGAATAAATAAGATTTCGATGCTCGGTCTTTCCTTTGGGGGAGTGTACGGACTCAGTCTCCGGTTCATTTTAGCGAAATTGGGTGGTGCGGACCTTTCTACTCGCTCGTAGCCTTTGGCAACAATCTCGGCCATTTTCTCGTTTATTCTCAATAAGCCTTTAATTCCAGCGAAGGTTTGAAGGAAGATTCCGTGAAGATTTATACAGCTGGTTTTATGAAATTAGCCTTATATTAAATATTTTTTTACTGAAAACGACTTCAAAATACCAGGTCACGTTCGTCGACCTTACTAGGGTGTTAAACAAGGCAAATAAAGGATTCGTACATTAAAGTTGAGGTAATGGCTGGTGAGCACAGTGAGCTAAGCTTTATTGCTCTGATGCGATGCGGGTTTTACCGGAGTAGGAACATAGCACGAAATGAAACGGTGCCGCCCATTTTCGTTTTATCTTTGAACTGAAAGCTTTCAATTCTGGGCCAATTGGTTGCTTATTTTAGTGAGAATCTTGTAGGATACAGCTACCCATACAAACTGCTAGTGAAATTTTATGTTACGTTCAGCAGGAACACGTAGTTAGAAGACCCTTATGTGATGATTCGTAAATGTGTCACTACACAGGTTCGTGAGGATCCAGGTTATCCTCAAATATGTACTTAAGATGGTTTTATTTATTTTCACCAGCCAGCGGCGGCCCTAGCCATTGCGAGGCTACGTGCGGCAGGTCTATGCGAGGCCCTTTGTCCTACGTGAAAAGTATGTGTTGCGAAAGTAAGCTGGTGTTTTGATTTAGCTAAACGTCATGTTTGAGGAGAAATGCTCAAGTTAAACAAATTAATAAAATTTAATTTTACTACAGTTTATATTTAAAGAATCACAAAATTAACAAATATTAAAATGATCTGATGCTTGCGACTTCTCTTAAGACTAAAATCTTTAATTAAAGCAGAATAATGGAATGTATGTGCAACGTCATTTTCGATCGAAAGAATAGCAAGGGCTGAAAGGCGATCTTGTGTCATCGAATTCCTTAAACATGTTTTAATAATTTTAAGCCTCGAAAAACTGCTTTTTCGATATGAATATTTTATTATTCGAATTCTCAAGACTATTTCGGTAGTGGGATAAATTTCAGTTAAATTATTTTCTAATATATATTTCAGCACCGAGATAATATTCAGCTCTTCGTATAACTGATTCAGGGCCGTCTCTAGCTCATGTAGCGTTCGGGTGCAATCATGACAAAAGCGCCCCCTATGTATTGAAAGATTGTGACTTGAGTAGTTCGAACGTCGTAAATAAGAAGGTTCATACGGAAACTAGGAGTTGTTTTCTTGTTAATAAAAGGACTTAAAAGCGGCGCTACCGTCTAGGTTCAGTTAAAAAAGGATCGATGAAAAAATAAATCAAGTAAAATTTTGAACTTTGGGTCACTAAAGCACCTAAACTTGTATAACAAACAACAGTGCAAGGTGAAGTCGCGAGCGTAGCGAGCGCGAAAATTTTGAGGTTTGGGTCACTGAAACACCTAAACTTGTACAACAAACAGCAGTGGAAGGTGAAGCCGCGAGCGTAGCGAGCGCGAAAATTTTGAGGTTTGGGTCACTGAAACACCTAAACTTGTATAAGAAACAACAGTGGAAGGTGAAGTCGCGAGCGTAGCGAGCGCGAAAATCGTAGTTTTGGGACATAAAACTACTCTAATCAAGTTAGAAGGAAAGGTACTGCGAAGTGAACAGTCGCGAGCGTAGCGAGCGCGAATTTTTTAAATTGTTTGTTTAAGGACTCTCAAATTAAACTCGGAATTAAGCACAAATAAAAAGAATTCGTGACTGGATCGAGAGCCATTGGTTTTTGTTACTTTGGTGCCAACTTTTTGTTAAATTGAGGACTCAAAAAGTAAACGCAGAATGAATTAGAAGTAAAGAAAAAATGCACATTTTTTTTCTTGGACCAGATTTATATTTTCTTATAATATTTTTTTTTTATATTAGTGTGGGTTGTAGCGCGAGGCCCCCCCAAGCGCGAGGCCCTGTGCGATGGCACAGTTCGCACACCCCTAGGGCCGCCACTGTCACCAGCTAACTATTTGTTTCCTACGTTTGGCTGCAAAAGTCTGTATTTAAAGATTGACTTAAATAAATCGGTGACATTGCTGAACTTAGATATCTAGTTGTAGTCATTATTTGCAATGTGTTATAATTATAATGAAGCAGTGAACATAAAATGACTCGTTATCGTGACACTGTATACGAAAATAAATATGTATTAAGAGGGTCCTTTGTGACTAAAATGCTGACATTAAACATAGCTGTTACAAGATCAAGGTCAAACAAGATTCTAATAAATCCTAACTAATCCAAGAATGAACATTATCCACTTAGAATGCTCTGAGTGATTTGTAAATGCTCAGATTCATAATTGAACACGAAATTGATAGATTCGCTAAAGTACTTTCTAGAATTAACATCGGCGCAAAGCACTCAAAGAATATTATTAACAATATTAATTAGAGGACTTTTAGCACAAACCGATATTAATTAAAGAAAGTAAGCGCACGAATTTCGACAAACTGTAACACGAAAATAAATAATCGTATTTTTGAAGTAGTCGCACTCGTAACGCTGCTAATGAAGCCCTACAAAGCAGTTTTAATTGCCCTTATAGTTAGCCCGTATACTGGCGCCCTCAAATGACCCAACAAATTGTCCAGCACACGCAATGCTTAACTTATAGGCATTTTCAATAATGACTACAAATTATGATTTTTATTCGTAACTCGATAGGAAAGTTGTACAAATATTATTTGCCCCAATTTGTTTATGTTTGAATACAAATGCGATTGTGAATAGATCTGGTTTTAATAGAGAGTAGAAGTTAGTTTTCCATGTAAACTTTCAATCCTCAAACTCTTTGAAACTTGTTTGAAACTAGGATCGTGTAACCTGCAGGTGTGTTTATCTGTCTTCTAGATAATTACGAGAGGGGTCTTTGTGATCACTCACACATTTGCAATAAGCTAAACATTAATTAGTGGCGCTGTCGACGGTGCCAATTTTAGCGACGATTCCGTTCTATAGCTCCAGTATGGCATGTGCTACATTCATAATTGTGGATAGAACGACCACTCTGGCGTACAATGTTTTAGTTCAGTGACCGTGCAATGTGCAATTTAACAGCGGTTGCGACATACACCATAATTTTTAACCTATTAGCACAATTGCAGTTTCGTGGCATCACGTATAAATATCTACACATCTGCCTAGATATGGTTGGCATACCTTGACATATCCGTTTGTCATCTTTATAGATAATGTTCCTACCTTTCACACCTAGCATTTTATAAGTCCGGAAAGTAATAGTGTAAGGGTTCCCTTTTACCAGGATATTACAACAGAGAGCCGGTTATGAGGACCGGCTGCTAGCACACACAATAAAAGGCGAATATCCTTGAATATTCATCACTCAGGAAGGACGTTGAATGCAATATGCTGTCTTGTCTCTTTGACATATGAAATTTTCAGTGTGTGGCTATGATAGATAGGTTGATGAAATTTTAAAATGTTTTAAACAGCGGCCGCCATTTTTGGGTCGCTATTGATAATGTACTTTAGGGAGAACAAATTGACTGAGGCACATAACATTCTCGTGAAACAAAACCATGTCACCTCTATATTAGTTAAATGAGATGTGTAGAGCAATTATACCATGTGGCACAACTATGCGTGATGGCCGGACATTCTATTAATAATTTCAGCGCTTTCAAAGTGTGGAAATGCCCGTAAGTGTATGGTGATGTTTCATATTATAATTTTAGACTGTATCTACAAAACGAATAAGCAGTTTATAATACTGATATTAATGTCAAATATGTACAGTACAAAATAAATAAATACAAATTCAAAAAAGGGATCCAGCGACTACGTTAACAAATAAAGTTTAGGAACTAGATTCTACTAAGCATCTTTGTATGTATGTAGATATATTAAAAACACTACAACGTTAACTTCAAGCCTTTGAATATTGCACTACTGTGAGATAATACTAACGATCTATTAAAATGTTTAATGACCACCTGACCGTATAAAGTTTACCTATTCATTTACCCGTACACTTAAAGTTTTGATTTATTACACTAGTTTATAGAAAATAAATCATTTAAATTTTGTTTATCAGCAAGTTGTACATGAATACTTATGTTAATTATATTCAAATTATTCCTTTAATTTCTTCCTCAGTCTCGGAAAATTACGCAGGTAGCGACCCAGCCAAGTTGACACGAAGACGCTGATTTAAATTATGCTAACGTAGCGACTTATTACGCAAATGTACAGAAATGGTTATACAGTCTTTCTGAAAACAGGAAAATATCTAACGAAATATTACTCTGATTACTAACGATTTAAATGTTCTCCTTTCAGGTAAACATCGCATTTGTGTCTCCAATTGGTAATGGGAACTATATCAGGTAGAGAAATCGCCATTTCCACTTCGACAGGTTTTTTATCAATCTGATTTGAAATGCATTGCATTTCCGACTTGAAATATGGATGTAACACGTTATATGTTTTTAATACAAACTACGTAAAAATATTCAAGTATTCAGTATTTCATACTTCCGTGTGAATTGCATAAAATTAAAAATACATGACAAAGTATAATGGCATGCAACGTTCAAGCTAGTTTCTGAAAATGTTCAACAGAATTTCAGGAATATTGAATAATGTGCTTTTAAAGCCCAGAATTTCTGTAATATTATGTTTTGTTGAGTTGGGTAATTTGTATAAAAGTTAGTTAATTTAACTCAATGTGAAGTATTAAACAATGGATGTCCGACTGTCCATTAAGTCATTATGTCCTCAAATTATGTTAATATCCTTCTTATCACTATCAAAAATCCTCCATTTTTATGTCATAACAATAGGGGAATTCCACACTTAAATTCAAATTTCCAACGATTGTTGATTATATTTAAGTGCAGTTAACGTGTGACAGGCTCACTGCTCTGCTACCAGAACTTGAGTTTAATCTTACGATACGTAACACAAAACACTGCAAAGCAAAAGCTGAATTCATTCTTGTATAAGTTGTTTCGTAAGTTTAATCCCCAAAACCCTAATGAATGAATGATCTTACATAATTGCCGAGGTTATCCCATCAAATCGCAAACTACGAATTTATTTACTCTTCAACCGTTAATCGTAACATTTACAATGCTAATCGTGGTCTTAAGAAATGTTTTAGAATTCAATGAACTTCGGCTGTGAGAGAAAGATTATGAGCTTGATTTTCTCCGTTCAAGTCGTTCTTTTTAATCTTAATTTTCATTAAAAGATTTAAGGTTTACAGTCATAACAATTTGACGAGCGCACGGCTCTTTTCTGCTTTGTGCTTCGACAGTTTCTCACAAAAACTGGTTAAGGCTTTGCGTTTTCATCGTCTACACGGAAAATGTTATTTTCTCGCATATTTTAAAATGTGTCTTCATTTTACGGAGGTTTTGAGTAATGACTAAGTTTGTTTTGCTTTCTACCGTTTTATATTATGTTTCTATGGTCTATTTAATGACTTTTCTTTGTGGGTTAAACGCTACTAGTTTTCCTTAATTTAAAAAGTATTGTTTGGATTTTTCTGAGGAGGACTTTGTGAAGCCACACGTATTAGATAGTTGAAGCAACCCATATTTATTGACTCGTGCAGTCAATAAATATGGGTTGCTTCAACTATCTAATACGTGTGGCTTGTTTATCTCAATTGACTTGTGAGTATCGTACTCTCAATTGGCTCAAGCATTGTCTCGATTTACTATCGAAGCTTTAAACTGAGGCTCGCTTTAAGTGGCTTGAATTTGTCTAGTGCTCGAGTAGCTACATCAACATGTCATCAATAATACCGAGCATAGAAACAATTTGTACGACCTAGCTAACAGTATTTCAATTAAAACCCACATTACAATATTAAATCCCAAAATCCCAATATATAAATCCAGGATTAAGCTTCGCTGAAACATATTTTGGGGTCGCAAAAACACGCGTGATTGTTTTCAAATAGAAAAAACATTGATCGAAATCCATTTTGCATATCAAATTCCCGTTGCGACGATGGCGTTAAAATTCTAGTTTTAGAATGAGCGCTAAAATAGAGTCATCCGGTAGACAATGAAATAATAATGAACGTAGATCAAGGTTGTCATTACTACAGGCACTCACACCTCGTTCAGCTTATTAAAGTTTCAGCGGTTCATTGTCTGGTTCGTGCAGTTGCGCTCGTATTGAGCGCTTTACAAGTAATACCCACTTTGCATGCGCATTCCTACTCTATGTTTGTAGACTGCTCACTGATTCGACAGCTTTGATAAAAGTGTACTTAGTATATTAAATCGATCCGCACTTTAGGCATGAACCTTCCATTCAAATTGGATAATATGTCGATAGCAGTACCATAATGTTTCAAAAGAGTATATGTAGGTTTGGTTGCTATGGTAGCTTACATTGGTTTGACTTCATTCTCCGATACTTAATTTACAGTGTAGTAGCAGTTGCGGGGTATTGTTATGAAAGAAGTTCGCCGTTGCAAAGTAGTGTAGACTGAGAGTTGAGTTGTAGCCGAGTTGTGCATGGTCACGAGGAAAACACGCCGGCGTAGTGTACGCATGCGCGGTGCGTGGCTGGCGGCGCCGAGGCTGGGGCGCCACCCCCACCACCTGCTCGCCTACCCCCGCCCCACACCTGCACACCGTGTTAAAACCTGCTATATTTCACGGTTTCCGACGACTGTCATTTATGCCTCTGTTCTCTCAACAATCAAGGAATGAAAATTGAATGTTCGATATTATTTCAGTCGTGACTACCACGAGTGAACGCAATTGAAAGCTAAATTGACAGTGTGGACGTTGTAAAATTCTGAATTGTTACGGTTTCCTGGTCGAATCGTATTACTTTTAGATTGACGAAACTGTCTTATGAAAAGCGGTTTTTATCTTGGCATGGGCTGTTATTATCAGCGATTGGCAAGACGCCAAGACTTCAGTTCAACCCCTAGGGTAGGGTCAACGGAGGTTGATCCGAAGTTTCAGACACTTGCCGTTAAGAACGTCTTCGATTACTTAAGATGGTAATTTCTGGTAAGGAAGGAAATACCATTAAGTTATGTTAAGCGTGTATTCTTGTGACAATAGCCTTGTTTATTCGGCGAAGGTAAATGTAGTGGCGGTCAAACAAGTCAAACACAGTATTGGCTCGTCTGCTCGGAGGCGCGCGTTTGGAGAGTAAATAAAAAGCGAATAGATTTGAGGTGGCACACATTCAAAACAAATACCACCAAGCTATATATCAATACTTTTGTATACTAGGTACATATGCTTCAGATATTTGGCATTGCTCCAGTGTTTGTGGGGAGCTCTACAAACGTCCTTACTTGGTTATTCCCTCCTGTTGTCAAGAGTTACTTAAATTATGTGATTCTGTTTTGTTTCCTTTACCGCCTTGTTATATGGAATGGTATAATAGTTCGTTTTGGTTAACATAATAGGCGTTAGGTGATTGTTATTTGTTTGTTGTGCACTAGGATGTCGTTTGGTACAATGATTGCCCTTGAGTGCATTGATTTTGGGTCAGTCGCAAACGTCATAGCAAATTCAATGTTTGTTTTGTAATACTTTGTGCATTTGCTTGCTTTCGTGTCAATAAATTGCATTAGAATTACCAATGTGAATGGGGATAGTTATAAATAAGAAAGTATGCGAAAATATCATACTAAAACGATATCTAAGTTGTCGGTAGGTACTGCGACTGCCTATGATATGTAACGTGTACCCAGACCATAAAAATATTGAACATCAAATTAGACATTTCTCAAAGGTCACAATTACATAAAGACGAAATTTTCCCGTGAAACATTATACGTAATAAAATAAGTCCCGAGGAATTTATCAAATAAAACATATGACAAAGTTGATATAAATTTCATTATTGTTAGGAGTTCGATATCTACTTCGTTTCCCTAATTCTGTGTACTTACCTACACCAAAAATATAGACACCTACTCAAAATATAAAAGGTCACCGTGTAGGTGGAGGGTAGTGAATTTAATATGTATAAATTATGGTATTACCTGCCTATTAAGATAATAATGTAAAAAAGGAACTGCGTATTAACTTAGTATAAACACTTAGAAATTTGTAATTCCAAAAGTGTTTTGCAAATGCGTACTTGATAAAAATTACACGCATCTCAGCGATATCATGACTGTCCCTGCTTTATTTGCACTCGAGTGTAAAAAAATACAATGCAAAGATTAAGAAAATACCATTTTAATAAGGCGCTTAGGGTCAATACACTGGTTATGTTTAGTTGTGTGTGAAACTATACCCGAGTGAAGCCGGCGAATGGGATTACAGCAAACTGCGGATTTATACCGAGGATTTGGGAGAATCCCATCGGACAAAAAGGATACCGCATGCCTACAGCAGTATTAGAGCCAATGTTTGATAATAATGCGCTGTTTGTATTCTGAAGCTGAAGCGGCCCTTACAACCCTACTCTACTCTTTTTGTTTTATTACACAAATTGCAAGAGAACGGTACCAAATTGTAGTAGTTTAAAATCCGTTGTGTGATTGTGTAATGTACTTTTACGTGAATCGCGACAGTTTTATAAATCTCTTTAAATATTACAACCTAACAAGTTGTTGTCATAGAAATCGTAAAAGTGGTAGCATAGATAGATTACTGAATACTACTGTAGTGACCTACTACGACGGTAGTAATATCAAGTAGTAGCGTATGTCATTGAAAAGTTGGTTTGATTGAGTATCCAAGTTTTATTCAAGAAGTGTGAAGTGGCGATTCTTTTTCAATTCTTGATCTTTATCTAATCAATCTTTGTAGTTTTACTTTATACCTACCTACCTACTACCTATGTATGTGTCTATTAATTTAAAGGTGATGGTTGCTAATGTGATATTCTTTTTATTTTTCATGCTAACCTAACAGTTGCGCTCAAATGTAAGTATTAATAAATATTATTATTTATTTAAGTTTACAATATAATATAGGTAATTTTCCAGTTAGATATAACTAAAATGTTCATAAATTGAATCTCTTCAATATTGAAGCATCTGTTTATCTATTGTTATCCTGTTTAAATATCTGGCAAACGATAAAAGCATAACTAGATACCGCAGTCCACACTGTTATAAAATCAAAGTGAATCTCGTTCCAAACCGCGTGAAAATGTTCCTGGCGACGTGATAAGCGGATTCTCTGCCTGTGCCGTGTAAACTACTGAATCGTCCCCTACACAACGAGATAAAAACTGCACTATCCTTGCATACACAGCCGCTGGCGTACCTGCTGCACCAGCCCGCACTAACCGTTTATCAAGCGCTTTTGCGCAAAACTCCACAATACCCTCTTAACAACACATTTTTTCCCTCAAAATGAAAAGGCCTGCGTTGATTCATGCATATAATATAATGTATGCCCATATTTTAACAGGATTAAGCAGGAAATGTCTGTATTCCACGTGCAAAATGCATGATGATTTTCACGAAGAGAGCGAGTCCTAAATTCCGCTGGAAACTAACACCCATTTCACATTCGCGTGCTTAATTAATTCCTGCGGTTTATTACCCTCAAGTACACTTCGGATAGCTTAATAATTTGATAGTTTTGCCAAGAGGTCTTCAAACAAACAGGATTTCACTAATTGACTTGTTAATGCGTATTCTGTGGAATCTCTTTAACGTAAGGGTTATGGTTTTTCAGATACTGACAACCAGCGAGTGATAATCCATGTGAAAGACGTGAATGATGAGCCTCCTTACTTCATCAACCGGCCTCTGCCGATGCAGACAGTGGTGCAGCTTAATGCTGCTCCCAACACCCCAGTCTTCACTCTCCAAGCCAGGGATCCTGATACAGACCACAATATCCATTACTTCATCGTCAGAGATAGAACCGGTGGACGGTTTGAGGTTGATGAGCGATCAGGCGTGGTACGCACCAGAGGAACCGATCCGTTCCAACTCGATATGGAATATGTTTTATACGTGAAGGCTGAGGACCAGGTCAGTAATGAGATATTTCATACAGGCAATCCATTAATTAAAACTTATTGGAGAAGCATCGGTCATTGTATTAAATCCAATTAATTTGCGCAATAATGTTGTGGGCCTCATTAAAATTTAAATGGACTGATGATCCTCTTGTTTTCTGGTGGTTAATAACTTCGAATTGCATCTAGCTGTAGAAATATTTTTACTTATTAATTGAAGTCTTTATACTGTAGTAATTTTCTTTGTTTTCCTCATGTCTGTGTATGAAATATCATGAAGGAAAATTAATAAGTATATTATAATAAAATGTTGCGATGTGCAGTCAGACTTTATTGCGGCAACTTCGCAGAAAGAAACCACGCTTGACCTAATTAAGTAATTTGATATTTTATGCACATGACAGAGCATTTTATGAGTCATGCTCTCGCCACTTTATGGGGCTTTTTCCATCTCTTTGAAGTTAGATTTCTGGACGGAATCAAATTATTTTATGGATGGCAATATTTTATTTCCATTAGACAAGAAAGTTAAAGTACCTACTTTTTAGAAGATATTTATTGATAACACATTTATTTTTCTAAAATTTAGGATCCTACTAAACCTAGGTTTAGTACGTGAGCTCAGTAAGATTAAAATATCTTGGTTATAACTAGGGTGGTTGGTCGAAATCTCGCACTTAGTTCATTCCTCTATATACTAAGGTCGTTTCTAACTGTTTATCTATTTAAGACTAAATTGCAACGAATACCGATTTCAGAACGGACGTGTGGACGAGAGGAGGTTCCAATCCACGCCCGAGGAGCGACTAAGTATTGTAGGTGGCAAGCGCGCCCCTCAGTTTTACCTGCCAAGCTATGAAGCCGAAATCGCTGAGAACCAGAAGAAAGACTCAGAGTAAGTAATTCTTCCTTGTTATTCATTATCATTACCAGTGCTTTGTATGAAGACTTGACGTCTTGGACCAATGGTGAAGCGTGCTTGATTCTGATATCTTTGTTTTACCTACGCGGTTTGTCATTCAATCTTATCACATCATCACACTTCTTTCGTAACTATCCCGAAATCTGTTTTTGTCATTAAAAAAAATATATATTTTTGCCTATGCTGTTCCACTGTTGGGCAAAGGTCTCCATAGTTTTCCATCTTTCCCTATCGGCAGCTGTTTGTGGCCAGTCCACGAGGAATGTCCAAGTCTACTCTTTACCGTTTCCTTGGTCTTCCTCTCATTCGCCTTATTTATGTACTAAAACTTATTCTATAAATATAAACCTGGATAAGAAAGGTTGATATATGAATATTAAGATGAGATTTATAGGCCACATTCGGTAGTCACACTTTACCGAGAACAAATCTTTTGTATTTGTTTATTATGTTTTTCCATTATATATGAGTTATGACTGTTGTGAGACGTAATAAATACTTGACCTTGGTTGTAGACGAATTTTGTCGAATTGTTTTGTCTTTTCCTATAGACGTAAGTTATTGATATTGATATTAACAACGTATTTATTTACAACTCTGTTTTTGCTGACAAACATTTTATTATTAGCAGTTATCTCTTTAATTTTTTATCATAAAATTTACTAGGTGTGTTTTTTTTTTTCATAAATAGGTAGATTTTTTACATAATTTCCAGCATTAATTTGCTAAACTATATAACAAAACGTTGTCGGCTGCCAAAATATGACGCATACTTGATATTCGAACAATTCATATTATAAAATCCGAATTCAGAAGGTAGGTATCTTCCACGGTGTACCTAATTTATGTTGTCGTGATGTGATGACTGGTTTTATATTGTTTTGAATTGAAAATTTCATAACATTGCAATGAAAGTAAATAAGTATTAATTCCAAAACAAAGTTGCAAAGCTAAGAACGTACAGATAATTGTAACCGCAGTAGTTCGACACGCAAATGTTCGACACTTTCATTTGTCTTACAAATCACAAACATGCGGAAGATTCGCCATTTCATTGGAAAACACATGTTGATCTTTGATTCTTCACAAATGAATCGTATGTTCATACAGTGACATATTCAATTGTTGGAAATTTCACTAACAGCCATATGTTCGCTCATAACCGAAACTAGGTCAGCTATTATGATGTTTATCTCGCCAATATGATTGAAATAAACAAACTACGGGTTTTATTACTTAATTATTCGGCCGTTTTATGTTAATTGTTATGCGGTTCTGTTGTCGCATTGAATTTGATATTAGGCCACATACTTAGTAGTGAGACTATCGGTAGCACGGCAAACAAGCAAAGAGACAAACAAAGTGCGTTTTCGTTCCTGATTTTTTGAAGATAATGTTTTTATGCATTTTAGCAAAACTGTGCTTCTCGCATATTAGTTATCGCCATCATATAATTTAAACTTACGACGAAACTTTGCAGCATGGCAAAGTACCTAGGTGCCAACAAGGGATACCTAGGTTTTTTCAGGGTGCACTAAGAAAGCCCTTAACGCTGACAATTTTTAATTATCACTATCAATAACCTCCCACTAAGTCCCCTATTTCCTCTATTCCAGCATAATATCAGTGAAGGCCAAGTCGTTTGCTGACCGGGAGATTCGCTACACCCTGAAAGCACAGGGCCAGGGTGCCGGCACCTTCAACATTGGCCCAACTTCGGGCATAGTAAAGCTGGCTAAAGAACTGGACTTTGAAGATCTGCGACAGCCCCATGTGTACTCCCTCGTGGTGACGGCAACCGAAGATTCTGGAGGATTCTCTACTTCTGTTGAGGTATGTTCCTTGCCTGGTTTAAAAAAAGAGAACTTGTTATAACTGTCTATGTAACAATTGTGGTTTCAAGTCCACTTGCTATGGGGATTTATACGCCATGCGCCACATTTTTTGTAGCGTGTGTCATTTCGCATTGACCACTTTGCCGGCTATGTAATTTATGTCGTACCTACGTGCAAACTCATCAAACACTTATTAATTACTGAAGTATGTGGAATAACCGTATTCTGTTTCCATCTTCCAGCTAACAATTCGTGTGACCGACGTCAACGACAATGCGCCTAAGTTCGAGCTGCCCGACTACCAAGCACATAACGTGGACGAAGATATACCACTAGGCACCAGTATCCTCAAGGTCAAAGCAATGGACGCTGACTCGGGAAAGAACGCTGAAATCGAATACTTAGTTTCAGGTAAAAGACAAAATTACTCTAATACGATTTGCCCGTAGCACTCATAGTCCATTAGCCCGTGCTATTAGCGCCACTCCTAACGCCATCTGGTGTACTTTTGTGTAAACTCACGTTAGATGCGCTGAGTCGCTAGATGGCGCTGTTTACAAACAAAAGGTCGTTGGCCTGTTTACATTTCGCACTTCGCACTATTATAGGTTCTTAAATATGATTTATAGATACTTTGCGGTATGTAAGGGATTTATTATGAACACATGTGCTGTGAGATTTTAAACTGAGTACATATCTTTATATACTTATTACGTTTTTATGCCGCTGCCGAATTTCAGGGCGGAACATTAGGTTTATACTGTTTATAATTTGTTTCCTGTTGTTGTATTATTAGGGTTAGGTAGTGATTAACATGTTTGTACACATTATGTAGACAATAATAATGTAGTAAAAATATATCGGTCTTTGAACTTGGCTATACTGTGGAATAACATATGCCACATTGTTTCTGATACGAATTTAATAATAAAATTAATTGCTTATTATTCCAGATGACCACTTCAGCGTGGATTCGAATGGCATTATAACAAACAACAAGCAACTGGACGCTGACAACAACAATGCGTACTATGAGTTTGTAGTCACAGCCAAAGACAAGGGAGAACCAGCGAAAACTGGAACAGCTACCGTCAGGGTTTATACCAAGAACAAGAACGATGAAGAGCCAAAATTCTCACAACAGGTGTACACTCCCAACGTCGATGAGAATGCTGGGCCCAACACTCTCGTGACGACTGTCGTCGCATCAGACAAGGATGGTGACAACGTAAGGTTTGGCTTCGTCGGCGGCGGCACGAGCTCAGGACAATTCGTAATCGAAGAAATCACTGGTGTGATCCGACTACACAACAAGGCTATATCGCTTGACAGAGACAAATACGAACTCAATGTGACGGCTATGGACGACGGAGCCTGCTGCGTCAATGGAGATGCTACGATACACACCTCCACAGCTGTCGTTGTCGTCTTTATTACAGACGTCAACGATAATAAACCTATATTCAAAGATTGTCCGACGTATTTCCCAAAAGTAGAAGAAGGCGCTCCCAATGGCAGTCCTGTTATAAAAGTTCACGCTACTGACGAAGATAAAGGTGTCAATGGTCAAGTGAAATATTCAATAGTACAGCAACCGAATCAGAAAGGCACAAAGTTCACCGTAGACGAAGAAACTGGTGAGGTATCAACAAACAAGGTATTCGACAGAGAAGGTGATGACGGCAAGTTTGTATCTGTGACGGTAAAAGCAACTGATCAAGGTGAACCTTCCCTAGAAGGTGTCTGCTCATTTACCGTTGAGATCACCGACGTTAACGACAATCCTCCACTATTCGACCGACAAGTAAGCACTATAGTGTACATAACAGTAGTTTAAGCACAAGATTGCATGAAACCACAACTAGATTCTTGTTTGCATGAATTTCAGCGATCCATCGCGGTTGTTGACTGTCATTATAATGTGTCTTGCAGAAATATGTGGAGAACGTAAAACAAGACGCCAGTATAGGCACGAATATATTGCGAGTATCCGCATCTGATGAGGATGCCGATAATAACGGCGCCATCGTTTATACTTTGAGCGCTCCCTATAACCCCGCCGATATTGAGTATTTTGAGATCCAGCCCGAATCGGGCTGGATCGTGTTAAAGAAGCCTCTCGACGTAAGTATGCTTTAACTTATCTATAATTTCACACTGATCACGTGGTGAGAGCATTTGATAAGATTGACGAATGAAAGGGATCAACTTTACTACAAAGTTTGGTGGATGAGTGCTACCTACAGGCCTTAGGATTCAATTGGCACATACTTTAAGTTAATTTAACTGTAAATAGTTCTAAATTAACCGCTGCTGTAAATTGCTGTGGAGGGGGTAAATCCTGGCTGTGAGGAGTAGTTGTCCATTGAACGGCAGCGCGGCGCCTGCGGGCCCGCGGCCGTCGGGGGCTTGTTCTTCTTGCAGCACAATTAGTTTGAGTTGCCGCCAGCGTCGGCTCCGCACTAAATCTTCGTTAAGATTTATTTCCGCAGCACCGTCTTGCATTAACTATCTTACAGATGAATACAACCTGTGTATAATACTTACCTTGTACCAGAAATGATACTGCTGTAAATATTTCACCGTTGAAACCTATGTTTAGTTCTAAAACATGTACAGTTTCTGTAACAGCACTTCTGTATATTTCGCACAAACTAGTTTCAAAGTTTATTTTATTGTAATTAATCGATTAATTGATTTGAGAAGCTTACGCTTTTAACATACCTATCAATATTATATGTATTATGTACATGTTTTGTTACTAATCTCTGATTTTATTTTGCGCAGCGGTAGTTCCTGCGGCGGCCGGTTCGAGCCCGGCCGCGTCCGCGCAGTGCTGTAGACGACTACTCATGCAATATAACATCATGTGCAATAGTAATATCATGATAATTGTGATTTTTTCCAGGGCAGCAGTGCTATTAATATAATTTGTATAATATTAGTTTGTAATTGAGATGGTCAGATTGCCCGCAAGGCAGTTTGGCCATCTGGCCAGTTGTGACATATTCCTTCTGTGAAAGGGGCAACGTTCGCGATTCCAAATTTGTACAGTTTAACGTAACGTCCATCGTTTGTAATATATTCATTTCAATGAGTGTCGTTTCGTTGTAGTAACTAAGAGGTCACCAAACCATTCATATGACAACCTGACCTTTCCGCCATGTCTTGTATGCAGAGCTGCATGCATTTGCCTGCTTTTCGTTACGTTTTTTTTTAATTTTTAAGATTAGTTTAGTTTGATTACTGTAAAAAGTACCTAATACCTATAATGTACAGTTTGTCTTTCTCCTTATTGTACAGACGAAACTTGTAAGATATGATAAACATTTTTATTTCCCATTTATTTCTTGCACCATCTAATATTGGCTACAACAGTGAGGAATGATCTCTACTGTAAGTACGACAGTGCCTGTGCTGTGAGTGGGAGCAGACGACGTGACCGAACATTATGTTACAATTCCATATTCTACATAGAACCTAATTCCTCTATATTTTTTTTTGGCTTACTGAATGTGAGACGATGAGTGTAAGCTTTTACTTTATTAGCACATTATACTGTGGAATAAAACATTTGCAAACAGCCAATAATGTGGAAGTGAACCGTATAATTACTTCAGTTTATTTTTGTTCATTATTTTGATTATTTATTAGCGATGAGTACTTATGTGTTTATATTTGAGTTGTGTTATGTTTTGTTTCTCCCCGCTGACCTCTGACCCGTGTATCTGTAGCGGGACAGGTACCGACTGCGCGTGCGCGCCTCCGACAGGGGCGACCCGCCCTCCTCCGCAGACGTGGACGTTGAATTAGACGTGGTAGACAGGAACAATAAGCCCCCCATCTGGGACATGACCACGTATGGCCCCGTTCACATCAAAGAGAATGTCACAGTGGGTACCGTAGTGACCAGTGTGAAAGCCAGGTTGGTATAAGGCGCAGCGGGCCTCCGGGCCCGCCGCACCTCCACTACTTAACACTACTAACGACGTGGTTTTGTCTGTTTCCATCGACTCTTTCCCCGATAGCGAGAAACGTACAAGTTGGAGGCTATGGCTCAAGACAAGGGTTTCCCGCCCTTGTCCAGAACCGTGGAGGTCCAGATAGACGTAGTGGATCGCGCAAACAATCCCCCCGTGTGGGACCACACGGTGTACGGCCCGATCTACATTCGAGAGAATTTGCCCGTGGGCGCCAAAGTGGTGTCCGTGAAAGCAAGGTGCGTGGGTAACTGTTCGGCACGGGCACCGCACGCAGCCCCGTCACCTGCACGCCGCGTGCACGCCGCGCTGCCCCCGCACGACCGGTGCCGCGCCCTCGGCTCGCCGCGCTTCATTTGTTATTGCTGACATTGGGGTCCGCCAAAATAGTCGGGCTCACGTGCAGGTCATAACAAGCAAGTCGTAGGGTGATCCAGAGGGTGCGACATTTTCTAATCGTAGAAGGTGTCTTTTGTTGGCGCTGTCGATTTTGAGTCCAAACATCGAAATTAAAATGTTTATTGTATTTTGATGTTTTGATTCATACGAAACAGTGGCAGCAATTGTCTCTTTCGTACGGTAAACTGTTTGAATTGTCGCATGAGTTTAAAACTTCATGTTCTTTATGTGGTTTAGTTGGAACAAGTTGGGTTATTCTCATGCGTTAATGTGAGACAGTTGGAATAATGCAGTGTGGTGGTGCGTCGCGCGCGACTTCAGTATCGTTTGCCTCTCACTTGGTGATCAGAATACGATGTGACTGTCATTGTCCGTGAACATCAAATGCATCGTTATGGCACACACGGACTGTCGTGATTCACCAGCGTGCATTTAGAAGGGCTCACTGCTTACGTGGAACGGGGAACACTTTGTTGCATTGTTCAAGAACATCTATTAGAACATCACTATTGTTTCACACTTTGTTTTTACCAACTTAAAATTGTAACAAAAACTTATTAACCGTACTTTTTTGTCACAGTTCTATGTAGTTATCGCGAATTGATGCTAGTGATAATAATAGATGTTTTGAACAATATTGTGAGAGGTATCGAATGGGTATCTAATAATTAAAGTCTGTGTATCGTATTGCATGTAGGCTGAGGCATCAGTGCATTATGAGTAATATCGAAGTTTTTATATCGAGATAACTATGTACGGGTCGACTTAGCATGTTCAAAGATACTTTAAAATTGTTTTAGTTTGTAGATCGATGTAGGTCGTTGTTAATCGTTTATTTTTAATTTGTCTAAACTTCATTACAATTGATTGAAATAGTGCTTGACGATTTCTTTTATTTTGGTGTTGTTGAATTAGGGTTTTCTTTAGAGATTAAATAGAGTTATTACTTTTTCCGCAACGAAAAAGGTACCTATTCCTTAGGATCCTAAATAGTTTAAAATTCCATATTAGTCAAGTCTGAGTCTAATGGAAGATTATTTTCATAAAAAAATAAATACATTTGCTCTACTTAAGCCTTACCTTATAACTTAGTTAGTTTCTTATGTTAATGGATAATTTATTTGGCAAATTATTTAGATAGATAAATTTTTACACTGTTTGTGTTTTCTATCCGGGAATTTTCCGCTTTCATAATACCTATACCAGTAGGTATTGTCGTTCCCAATAAATAGATTTGTTTTAATTTTGACATGGATAAGGGACATTTCGTTAGGATTACAAAAACGAAATGTAGCGAGGCAGTAAGTATCTTAGGGAAAACTGATTTATACTCAAATATATAAATGTATGTGCATCACTTATGTGCCACGGGCTATTAACTATATAATGTAACTGTTATGCAATTAGTTCAATATCATAGTGCATCAATCACTGAGTGCTGGTCGATGGCAAGTTTGGTTCACATCTCTAGTCTATCTGTTCGTCCTAAACAACACATTTCAAACTCACATAATACACGGAGACGAAACCATTACTAACTCACCTTACTAATTTAACAACTTCGCCTCAAGTCGAGGCAGCCTCGAGCGCCTTGCCTTGGGCGATGATGCACCTCAAATCGAGGCATGAATGAGAGCCATTCTAAATTTTATTATATTTTACCTTTGAAACTGTCGCCTGACATGCGATTGTTTTAAAAGGAGCAGAAGCTTTTTGGGTAAATCAGTTACAGTTAGGTAATGGTAATTATAATTATAATCAGCTTAACGCGTTTCACCAAATAAATAAAGTAGGTAGTAAGTTTCAAGTTAATTTGGTTCTAAACACTACATTTTGTTCCATGTTCATTGAAATAGTTTCCATTTTATGTAGTCAATGTTGAGCTGCAACTAATTTATGTACCTACCTATAGTTGCTTATATGAACTACATATTATGTGTATCGTTTGATGCAAATACTGCATTTAACGTCTAATCACGCTTTGATCAATTAGCGTGTCAATTAATACCTTTGTAGTTTCGTTAACAATGACGTGCTCGAATGGAATTGTTATTGGATACGAATATACGTAGCTATTGTTAAACATATTTTTGTTAACATGTGTCAGATCCATACTTTTCAGACATGTGTCGATTTCTTCCTAAATACGTGGAAATAACGATATTTTTTTTTTACAAAATATACATATTCCCCATTTATTCCTGTGCAGTTCAATAGCTGAATGGTTTCCAACTTTTGCTATTTTCACTAAAATAACGGATAAAGCAAGCCATCTAGGATTCCTGGGATGCTTTTATTTGCATCATTCCTATGAAGTTTTGTTTTCTAATTACTTGGAAACTACCTACGAATATTTTTTTTGCTGTTGTACGAAATTATATAATTGAATCAAAATCTCTTTACGCACAACAATTCTTAGTTTTTAATTTATACATTAATTTCAAATTCAATGGTCGTTTAATTACTTCCTGAAGGTCTAATTTACTCAAGAAAGTTATAAATTACCAAACTGTAACTGAGTTACCAATTTCAGCTATTATTTTGTTTTGTCTCATTAATATTTTTTGATGTTAAACAACAATTTCATAGAAATCTAGTAATTACTTTTATTTTCTCAATGTCCCCATAAAGCATTCATTGTTTAGTTTTGTTTGTTTCGAATCAATAAGTAATGACATTTGCAATTTGGTGTCGTCATGTGCATAAAGTAGATGTTTTTGTTCCGTACCTTTGATATTAAAGTTGATATGTAAGAGTGTTGTTACAGCGTGTATTGTATTTTCAGCTCGGGTATTGAGAACAACCCGACCGTGTTTTACCGACTGATGCCCGGCTCCACGGCCCAGACTAACAAATTCCACACATTCTATTTACAACAAAGGGCCGACAACGGATTTACATGGGCCGATATAAAAGTTAATCATCCACTCGACTATGAGAGTATTAAGGAATATAATCTTACCATCCGAGTCGAGGTGAGCTTATAATGTTTCTATGTTACCGCATTAAATATCTCTGTTGTTTTAATAATGAAGCACTGAACCTTTACGACGTAATGAAATTGGTTTATAGCTTTTAGTCTTATTTAATTTAATTTTACGTTTGGGTGAAATTGCGAACTAAATGTTTTAGTGAAAATTTCGCATTTATTATTCAAATATTTGTTAGGTTAACACATTTTCGGTTCGTTTGTTTCTATATTGCTCAGTTGTACCGGTACAACATAATTTTGTGGTCGGATGTAATATCGAGTTTGGAGAACGTTAAATGTAATTTATTCTGTTAACGGACATAATTGTTGAACGGTTCGGTGAAATTGGCTGAAAGTTTTTAATTTCAGTGTTGCCTTTGTTTCTCGGTTGATTGCCAAAGTGAGTAGTTCTAGCTATCGTTCGAACTCGAGCTATTGTATTGATTTTGGAAACAAAATTTTAGTTCATTACAATAATAAAATTACATTTTAGTTCTTCCTGACACATATAAGTCAGTTTAGACTCCGAAACTCCGTAGCTTCCATATTGAATCAAAGAACTCACTCAAATCTTTGTATTTAGAACAACGGCGCCCAACAACTGGCTTCAGAAGCGACGGTCTACATCATGCTTGAAGACGTGAATGACGAAATTCCACTGTTCACCGAACGGGAGCAGGAGACGGTGCTGGAAGGAGAGCCCATCGGGACCAAGGTCACGCAGGTCAACGCCATCGATAAGGACGGCACCTTCCCCAACAATCAGGTAAGAATTTATCAGTATTTAAGTATTAAAAAAAAAAAACTGTCGTAAAAAACACAGAAACAAATCCCAACAAAAGAGATCCATTCCAGAAAACAGATCCTTCTGTGTGTCTTTTTATGCCTTATATTTAACGTTTTTAACTTAATGGCACGGTACCTAGTCCACATGGCTATATCCATATAGGATGGGCTGCAAAACGCAGAGATATCAAGCAATAAATAGGATTGCACATGATTGTATGAAATGTAAAAAAATCGATCCTACTGGATTATTTTCTCCCTTCTTACTTCCCGCAACCGTCAGTGGATAGCCAGCCAGGAAAGTCAAAAAATTTGATCACGTCTCATATCAGTTGCGAGTTACTTACCTAATTATGGCAAACCTATCTAAATATATAAAACTCAAAGGTGACTGACTGACTGACTGACTGACATAGTGATCTATCAACGCACAGCTGAAACCACTGCACGGATCGGGCTGAAATTTGGCATGCAGGTAGATGTTATGACGTAGGCATCCGCTAAGAAAGGATTTTGATCAATTCTACCCCCAAGGGGATAAAATAGGGGATGAAAGTTTGTATGAAACTTTGTCAATTTTAAACCGATCGGACTGAGACTTTGCATGCATAAAGCTACTATGGCGTAGGCAACCCTTAAAAAAAGGATTTTGATAAATTCCATCCCTAAGGGGATAAAATAGGGGATAAAAGTTTGTATACATCTTCTTAGATTTTATGAAGAAGTCCTGATGACGAATCAGAATTTTATGATGACGTTCGCTTAAATACGATTTTGATTAATTCAACCCCCATTCAACCCCCACGGGTGATAAAATAAGGGATGATGAAGGATGTAAAATGTATTAGTTTGAACCTATCAGTACGTAATGCAACGAACAAAATAATGTTTAGTTCTAAATGTTGAGAAGTTCTGCCTACCGCTATTAGATGGCGCTGTGCATTTTCGTCTCATTTCTGAATCGCGGTGTTAAGATTCTCCGCCAGTTAATTACCTTCGAACTGAACTGTAGGTAATCTGTTTGTTTGGTTGCTGCGGATTGCCTTCCTCACTGACATAATAAACATAATATTTCTAGCGGATTATATTTGACGGTTCTTTTCTTGGCATTTTGTTTTGGTTAGTCGTTTTGGTCATAGACTGCGTTGTATTTGGCATTTGATTTGTTTTCGTTTGGTTTAAGTTTAGGTTTTGTTGGTTAGACTTTTTTTAAAATGGCTAAAGAAAATCTAAACGTTAATAGAGAAGTTGAAGAATGTACTGTCGTCCCTATTGTTGGTGACGGTGCATGTTTGTTTCGTGCTCTCTCTTATTTAATGTACGGAACACAAGACAGAGCAATGGAGGTGCGTACAGAAATTGTCAAATATGTGGTTAATGACTGGAGCAAGTTTTCAATTATGACCCACGACAGGAATGGTGATAACTATGTAACACCTGACGAATATTTTGCTGATATGATGAAAAATGCTACTTATGGCGGATTGTGTGAACTAATAGCAGCAGGATTAATATTCCCATTTAAGTTTGAAGTTTATAGAAACGGTCTATTAGTAAAGAATATTGTGTACAAAGAAGTTTTGTAGGCCCTAATTTTTTACACACGCTAAACAAAAGTAAAGCCGCAAAAACCATACCTAATTAATAATAATACTTCTTAACGCGAGCGAAGCCGCGGGCAAAAGCTAGTAATAAGATAAGTTTCATGCACGCAGTATATTTGTACATAACAGCTATTTTTACCTTTACTACCTGCCTCTCTAATGTTGTGGAGTAAAATAGGTACAAATGTACTGTAGAAACACGAAAATTGAGGTTTTATTTATAAACCTAGGTAGCTAAAAGTGACTGTCGATCATATCACATTCACTTTATTTCACGGACGTAGGGCATAAGTCATGTCAGGACAAAAATAAAAGCTTTTGTGATCGATGTATTTATCGGTCTACTTCGTAAAATATTCGGTTAGTATTGAATGAAAGGAACAGACTCGTCAATGTGAACATGACATTGTTACCCTAAAGAGCTTTGAAATCAGAAGCTAATATATAAGTAGGTACATAGACCTGAAATACACGTGTTAAGGTAGGTACATACTCTTCATGACCTAATGACACGTGTGTACCTAACCAAAGCTTCAGAAATCTTTGATTTGAGAGAGAGCGCCTCCACACTAGCGGATATTCCGCTCTCTTTTTTTGTGCAAAGCTCTCTGTTCGTACGGTTGTTGCCAAGCGAATACGATGGCAAACAATTGACAACATCCTGTACAAAGGATGACGTCGTGTGTGCTAAAGCGCGTAGCACAACCGAGAAAGTAAAGCTCAAAACCTGCTAGTGTGAAAACTTCCTAACATACTCTCAACATTGCCCTCAGAGAGGAAATTGCATAAGAAAATAAATAGTATACCTATACTTACTGCACGTATGTGGGTACCATATTATATGCTTACCTTTCAGCTGATCCGATTACACGTAAAGGCATTCCTGCAATAGCTTACCTAGCTAACTTTAAACCTATATGGCCGAATCGAAGAAAATTCCCTTCGAAGTAGCCGTATCAGATACGGAATTGACACCGAATAACCTCAGACCATATTTTCTCACTTTCCAGTGCAGGTTTCCATACGTTTCTTAAAACGGGTTAGAAGTTACTAGAATAGTACTAGATTCTGACTACGAAATTTGGACTAGTTCGTGCAGTGCGTTTTTCACTTCCGTAAAAGTCCGCTGTCAAAGACAGGCTGAGTGGCGTACTTTCTGAGAAGAGACAAAGTATTTTTATAAATAGGATTTGCAAATTCAATTAGCGAACCTCAAAGGGAGCATGTTACATAATTATATACCTAAATTAAATACGAATTAGCTGTTTCGCGCCGATTCCAAGAACCTACCTTCCGTAGCCGGATAAAAATAGACATTCGGTACTACAATCTCTCAAACTCACAAGCATTACCTCTTTATATTATCAGAACAGAAGTATCCTTAGATAGGTACTCATAAAAGATCTTTTTCTATATTACAATATCATATAATTAAGTCAGATAGCTATACATACTATTGCATTGACATTGCTATTGTTCAACATGAAAGGAAAGAAATTGTTTATTACGCCATAAACCAGTTTTATTTCATTTAGTTGGTATTCATGGTTTTTGGTATATACGAACCGACATTTTTGTGTCAGACACGAGTTCATTGTTCGTAACTTTATTGTATCAGCCATGTTCGGAATGTATGTTTTAGGTCACAATATGTTGACTATATATAAAAATGATAGTTTTGACTCCGCTTCGAACACGATCCGATCCGATTTGAAATGGACAAAGGCACGCAAAGTTTGTCAATTTTTTAGATTTTCAGCAACCGGCATATACTGCTTTTTGTTAATCTATATATTAAATGTCATGCTCGGAGATGAGTAGTAGCGTCTCGGAAGCCAAAAATATCCCTAGCATAGCATGCCCTGCTCGTTGAGTATGGACAAATCTCCCGATGAAAACCACAAGTTAGATAAATAAATTAGTGGAAGTAACGGCGATTAACTTTGTCTGACGTTAACAGCTTCGTCGCCTTAGAATAGTCGAATGATAAATTCCTGAAAGTCCACATAGTACTTGGGCCATTTTGCCCACTGTCCTTTGATAGTTGAACGAACCAAAAGGCGTTCTGATGTGTAAAATATTGAAATTCAGCCACATCTAGTTTGAGGCTACTGGAGAGATCGGTCCAGGCATTAATATCTCTGTTTGTAGCCGAGTGCGCTGGAAGTCTCGCTGTAGAATCCCCCTATCATCACACCCTTTCCACGTAAAGGATTAGTCAGTGTTCCCACGGTTCGATTTTTGCCATTTTTTTGCTGGAAACCGTCTTTTGTTTTTGATTAGAAAGGTTTTGACTACGATTCGGTTTGAAAAGTTCTTCCAATATTACCTTCATAATACACAAGTCTATTTATCGAAAAAGTGTATAGTTGATATACTTTTAATCCGGGTGTCCAAAGTAGGTCATACGAGACGCGGGTGAAACCACTGACGGAAGTTAGTTATAATAGAAGTACATAGAATACGTAATGTAAAAATATATAACCAGCTGTCAACTGACTCCTCTAAGCATAGCATTGATTACGGAAAATACTATAGTATGCATTAGGGAGACCGGAGTGTAATCAATTTGCTTGTTTAATCGGCTTAGGAAGAGCTCCTTTAGCGTTACAAACGTTGGCAGTAAGCAGAAGCCAGCTACCGATATATTATGTATCAGAGTAGCTTCCCATAAGCTTCCTGCACTTAATTACAAACGAAAGTCACTTTTATCATCTCTAATGTAGGTCCATATTCGTTAAACCCACAATTTTTTATTCTCTCCAGTTTTAGATTCTGAGGTAGAAAACAGATTTGAGTTTCAAAAATGTAGTATTCAAAATTACCACAAGATATTCCGTTCTTGTAATACTTAGAAACAAAATAATAAATGTATTAAAACTTTTATGAGAAGGCTTCTATTCTACAGGAAAGTCAAATATTCAACGCGTTTAATGGAACTTCAGCTTCAGAATATACTGAAGGTTTATTTATGTAGGTACTTATTATACATAGTTACTGATGCGTGACTTGTTATGTATCATAAAATCCGTGTTGACCTTTCGTCCTAACAGCGACGATAAGACAGGGTTTGGGTGCTTGTAAGTTTAATGTCAAATGTACTACGTAAACTAAAGTAGGTTTGATATCAGCATCCAAGCCTCATGATACTTACTGTCGTGCGTTTTATTTTATGACCTTTTGTGTTTTCGTCCTTTACACAAATCCTTTAAATCGAGGATCATTATACAATTATGCGGCAGTAAAGTGGCTATTGTTGACCGCTCGCTGCTATAAATAAACAGTGCCCGCCTCACAGTGACGAACGGCCGTCAATATTCGCTTATAATAATGTCGGTTATTCTTTATTTATCTCCATGAAACGTGCTCCACTGGCTTGCGTTCGCTGCGTAAAGCATTTCAGTATATTTGAACCTACAATTTTAATTAATCCACGATAACATGCAGAGACACGGCACGGCCGCTCAGCATGTTATATATTTTCGTACAAATATGCAACTGTAACAATTTACTGTGCCTATAATTTTCGTGAGCGCCAGGGAATAAAAATGCAATTTTCAACCATTGTGATTGCGCTTTGGATTGGTGCGCAATCGTGAATAATTAAATACATTGCCTTCGTTTAGTATATGTGTGTACTTTGCAAGTTTTCGCTACTGCGCTGTCATGTGGAAATGTGAATTGTGTTTCACAGGAAAAATAGGCACAAAATAACGTTTTTTTAATGGGATTTAAGTTGATTTTATTTTCAACGCAGTGAGTTCATCAAAAAAACAAAATGTTCGTAGAAATCCTTTTTAGGTTGTGCCGAATAAAAATATTTGTGTAGATACTAAAGAGTACACAAACTGTGCTCGATACAGAAGCTACGTTGTAATAATTTTCTGTGAAAATTTGGCAATGGAATCCTCTGCTCATTATTAAATGCCATTTAAAATGGCTCCGTAAATATTCAGCAATTTGATAAAATTTTCAATTAATTTCAAGGGAAGTGGTTATAATGGCAAGAAAATGAAAAGTGTTTTGTTATTGACATAATTTTCCCTCTATTGTAAATACTTAAATAGTAATTGCTTTTCTTAATGGGTGTTTACGGTTAGCCTATTTGTACCGCCATAAATCAGGGGGTTTTACGAGGTCCTACTATGTATTTTCTTTCTAAATATCTTAAAGTGGCCGTCGGAAAGAGTTAGCGTACTCTTAAAGCTGCTTTCTTTCTAACTTCATAACTTTTTATTTTTTGCTCATTTATTTGATTTAAGATTCTTCAAAGTTCCCCGTATGTTTCATTGTTATTATACTGATATTATAAGTATTAGCCGAGTACATATTTGTGTCATTTCATTGACACAATTTCTAACAAGCGACCGCGTACACTATTTTCGCGTTTAACCAAGCCACTTAAATCTACAGTTAGGTACGCTCAGGAACCTTATTCAATCAATGCTCTTTTAAGCTATTTCCAAGGCGATCTTTTTATAAAGAAAAATGTTTTTAAAGAGTGTTTTCGCGTTGGAAAATAACATGGTATTTAATCTCAATAAAGTTCTAAGAAAAATAAAGCCTGCAGTAAAGTGGTCGATTGTAACTAAGTATTCTGTTATTTGATTCTGTAATTGGGTTGGAGCTATTATTACTAAGTTTGAGGAACAGTTAACGTAGACGTTTCATCTGTCAGTAACCGTAGAACACCTGTCGGGATCGGAGGGTAGCTCGATTTACTTAACCCACAACGCTTGCACGCAGAATGATTCCTTACTCGCTACCGAGAAATAAAGAGGACCTTTTAACAGCTTTTGAATATTAAATGTTGTTTTTGAGACATTTAAAAGTTTCTGCAGCCAATGACGGTGTATAAAATACTTTCTCCGCTATTTAAGTCTATAAATAACGCAGTTACCTATCGATTGAAAATCCGAACTAAGACTCGAATGTGCGATGCTATTCCAGAACAATTTTGGACGCAAATGTGGGTACCTGATAGTTATTTAACACGTGTAACACACATTTAGTTCGTAATATGACATTCAAAGTGTAATAGCCTGCTTCGTTACAGTTTCGAGCTCGCATGTATTACACTCGTCATTAGGGTAGCTAAGTCTGCGTTTAACATCTACTCCACTGCACAATATAGCTGGTATATACATAATGGCTTGTTCGACAGTTAGTTCCCTACACCGAGCTGAAATCTATCTATAATTTAAACTAAGTAATGCCGTTACTGCACCAGCTTCCAGTTAGTAAGACATCTTTATCGTTACAAATACACTCAATATTGCTCCGCTATCACTTTTGATAACAAAGCAAAATTCAAACAGATTTCTAAAACAGAGCGCAAAACAACCCCAACGTTTTTATTTTTATTCTCTAAAATAAACAAACAAAAAAAAACTTCTATCTGCCGGAGTTTTCCGAACAGTTTTTATGTTTCAAATCATATTGAAATCAACAGTCGTTTCAGGCGTTTATTTTTTTCGTTTGACATCATTTTCACCTGTTTTTTCCATGAATAAAATGCTAGGGAATCTAATTGGACACGTGTCAGACGTAACGTTGGCAGGCTCCAACGAATCTATATGTTGACGACTGACACTTTTTATACCAAATACCATGGTATTTCAAAGGACTCGGAAATCTGTCTCAGATTTTTCCCACAATAATATTCAGCTTTACGCTTGATGTAGGTGTATGTACGTGACAGCGAATTGTGTAAAACCCCCTTAAGGCCAGTTATATTAGATTTGCGGATATTGAAACGCCACATTACACAGTTTAACTGTAATTCCGTGAATGGTTTTCGTCATAACCCCCGTGTGTAATATAACTATATGGGTTGGTGACATGACAGCGTAACGTTTTATTACGTACACATGTGGAAAGGATTTTCGAATTTGCCTGTACGGACGTGTTTTTATGAAGGGTTCGCTAGGTCTGTTTGTGAAAGTAAACAAAGGACCCGGAAATCTTAAGATATGCGGCACATGTATCGGATTTTATGAATAAATCACTCGTTCTTTTTAGGTGTACTACTACATTGTTGATTCGCCGCGGAACGAGGGGAAGGACTTCTTCGAAATCAGTATGCAGACGGGAGAGATCTTCACGAAAGTAGTGTTCGACAGAGAGAAGCAGGGGGCGTACGCGTTGGAGGTGGAGGCCCGGGACGGAGCACCCTCGGCGCGGCCCAACTCCGACAACCAGCCCAACTCAGGTATGTTGTCATTATATTAAATAACGACTCATTATATTAACTTAGAGAGCGTAGCTAATATCGTACCTCTATATTAAATTGAAGTTAATAAGAGCGGAATAGCGTACAATTAGGTTACCTAAGGGAAGAAACTCAAATAAGCTATGTAAGTCATTTCAGAGAAAGAGCGATATGTGGAAAGAATAACTTATGAGTAACAATAATATGTATACAGACGTCTAACTTGAACTTCTTGGTATTTATTGTAATATTTCCTCAGATGAATAACAATATATTACAAGCATTTTGTTAATTGAAAAATCATACTAAAATTGTAACCATTGCTGTAATAATTAAGCCGATTAAATGCTTGCGACGCCGAAATAGGCTTCTTCCGTTTTAATAAATGGAATGGGGCCATTTATGTCGAAAGATCCCTGTTAAAACCATGATTTACAAGTGGCACAATGTTTTCAATCGCAGCCTGGGGCTGAGAGATGATCACTTGGGGGACTGCGACGATAGATATATCTACTCGAAGAGTTGCATTTAAATGAATTCGAAAATGGACGTTGCAAAAAATACAGCCACTGGCTACAGCACATCGACATGTTGGTTTACATACGTTTTATTTTACGAATAAAATGTGAGTAGGTTCGTACATTCGGAACAACAACTGTTAACAAAGACACGCACGGACATCGCCTTAACGTTGCTATTAAGAATGTAGCCAAAAGTTAAAACGCGTCCCAAGAAACCCTCCGGTTTTTCTTCCAGATTTACCCAAAACGATTTTTATTTATTCTAACAAACCGAGGGGAAAAAGTTTAAGGATTATAATGAGACGGAGGAAGCTATCTCGATTTATTTTAAGCGCAAAGACGGAGAATATTTTTTTATGGTACCGATAAAAGGAAAATAATTTGTTGATCTTAAGAACCGGTCAGCGAGCTTAAACGTGATTATTTAGATGAGGAAAACAGTTTTACTCTTAAATAATAATATGTTTATTTATGTAGGTAAACTACTGGGCACTCTTCCGAATAAATAACTCAATATAAATGGAAATTGAAGGAAAATAACTTTGATTTTCATATCTTTATACAAATTAGATTATGTATGTACCTACGTAAGTAGGTACGTACATACATAGATGTTCTTGATGTGATTAATTTCTTGTCTAAACTTAAGGGATTCTAGAGTCAGAGTGGTCAATATTGTCCTAACAGTACATTGTTACGACTTAAAGATTGCGTCATTGTGCGGAACCCCGGGAGTTTATACGCACATGACTCACAAATGAAGTGGAAATATTGTCGCCTATGAACTTGGGGCGAAAGGTTGACAGGATATTACGGTATAAAGTTTTTATTTGTGGATACGGGTCAACGTCATAAAAACATAGGCTATTTGAATTTTATTCGGGCTCGCCATATGTTAATGGTATTTACTTAACAATGCATACGAGATAAATGCGTGAGCCGGGAGCCTATCATGAATTTATGCGTATCAGCTGACCATGTATCATAAAGCATTATGTAGATTTAAAATGGATCCGGAGCCTATATCGAGGTAAGGTCCCTCGGAAGTCATTTTATTATCCTAAACGACTTAGAAAAAGGAACACAGTGCGGGAACGTCGGCAGCTGAAGGAATCGTTCAATTCACGTGCGCAGATGTAGGGTCGTAGGCTAGCAGGCGCTCCGGACCTTGGGCTAATCACAGCCACGACCCGCATTTAAATGTCTTTTTCTCTCTTGTAAATATACGTAATGTGGAAACTTCGGCGAGTGCCCGACGTGAGTACTTGTGTAGTGTTGTGTTCGTAGTGGACCCTTTTCGACGTAGGTACCTACGCGGTGACACGTGGCTCTCATATTTCACAATGTTTCCCTGACCCTGTCGCCAGGATTCGTTAGAAATTGATTGTGTAGACATGTGGCACACTATAAATTGTCCATTTCAAGGGATACGTGTATTAGGTTGTGTTGGCGTCGCGTTGCCGTATCGCGTCATCGTAAATCATGGACTAGAATAATCAGACGTCGCTCGGGGCCGTAATCTGTTTAAGCTTCTCGTCTCTATCAGCGTCTCCGGGAGACAATAGCTAGCTTTAAGTTCTAGTATTCCATCTATAATCTGCAATAGAATTCATGCGATGCAATAAATGTTGAAGTAAGCGGCTCTCAGTCGCAGCGTTGTGTTAGTTCGCACGCTCTGAATACTAATTCGGAGTATTTATGTACAATGAAATAGTGCGTGTTGTAACTGCTGAAATGTGAGATGGATTATATTATCGTTAATGGTGTAACGTGAGGTCGATATTTAGGAATGGGCTAGAATATTGTGTCTCCGGGCCACGTACCAATTTCAGCATATTGCAGCCAGCTGGTGGTGGTGAGACGTGGCGCGGTATTTACACACGCGACGCGCATACTGATCAGCCTGGACCGCGAGGTGCCTTAAGATAAGGATTTTCTCATCTCACCATAAATTTCAACCAATTAATCAAAAATATTCAACACAAAAATCTGAAATTCCCACAGGTTCCTAAACGCGAACTAGTTTTATAAAAAAGTTGGCGCTTTTGATATATCTCTAAATCTGTAAATCACTTTGATAACGAACGATCGATAGGGACTCGTGGATATTTTAAATGTTTAAAGGTGTAGAATGCTTTTTTATTCAGATTTATCTAGCTCGGTCCAAATATATTTTTTTAGCACACACACTTTTATATTTTTATACCTTAGTAAAATGCTGAAATGCCTACATAAATAATTCCGTTAATAAAAAAATATAAAATGGTACACGCAGCAAAGTTTATGTGTTTTCGTACATTTCTATTATTCAAAGCTCGATACATTTTTGTTGCGGCTTTTGTCTGTCCACTTTATATCTTATTTAGAGCCGATACGTTCTGTGGGTCATAACTTTTGTATTAGAACATAGTAGGCACGTACTAACAATCGCTTCTGATTAACGGTACAGAAAATGTCGAACTGGAACCTAGTAATGTACCCAATAATATGACGTTTATTTATAAAGAAACCTTATTTTATTTACAACATTAATCTTTTGAATAAAGTAATTCGGTTTAAGTATAAGGTTCATAAAAAATACACGGAGCGTTTTCATGCACTACCAAGTAAACCTGAGCAGAAAAAAATACGACGCAATTTTTCTTAAATCTTTTAAAATACAACAGCTAAGTTGTTTTTGCGGTTGTGTAAATATTGGTTCAACAGAGTGTAAGTATGCAAATGTAAATTGAGACGATTCGAATTTTATTGAACGCCGTGCGCGGTCAAAAGTCATGATCAATTTTGTCACGCATAATGGGCTTTCCCGGAGTCGAAAATGTCGATGCGGCTGTAAACGTGTATTTCCATATTATCCTCCATTGCGGGTAGTCAGAATAGCAATTTTCAGCGGTCCTTTCGGGGTGCATTTAGCTAAAACGTGTTCGGTATTGGGAATTACAGTGTCGCATTAAATTGTTGTCACTTTGCTCTTTAAAACCAACAGACCCTGTTCTTAGATAAACAGAAATATAATTTTATGTATCTACAAATACGTACCTACCTACAATATAAGCTTATGCACGCGTTTCGTAAGTCTTAGGCCGCGAACGCACAGGCAGGTGGCTTGCTTAGCGCCTAGTGACTAGCGGCTTTCATTCTGGCTATTCGACTAGCTAGGCGCTAAGCGCACAGTGCAGCCGGTCGCGTTCATTTTAGAACGTTCGTTTTACTGGGCTACTCGCTAGGTGACGCGCTAGACACTAGGCGCTAAGCAAGCCACCTGCCTGTGCGTTCGCGGCCTAAGACTTAATCCTGTAGCTATGGCAACGGTTAGGTGCTTAGATGCTGAGCAGTGAACGGAGTGCGTAATATGCAGCTATATCAAACAAGAGCCGAGTATTAAACATATATCCGTGGCAGCCACTGCACTAATATTGATTCCTGAGCTCGAACGCACGAATATAATCTCGAATACTCTATTACCTAAAACCAATGTTCCGCAGGCATCAGACCATGAAGTCCCAGGTTTGCTCTCACGCGAGTAAATAGATATTGTGGATATACATTTTTAGCTCTGGTCCTGGTTTTGGTATTGTGTAAAAGCTAGTCCACCGTTCTTTTTTCGAAACAAGAGTATACATTTTTGAGCTCTTTTCTGGAAACTCTTCTATTTTGTATTCAAGTCGCGATTCCACGAAAAAAGAATCCAGATGAGGTGTTTCTAAAAAAAACTTGTTAATCCACTCAAACGTTCTTAATTAGCTTCAATATTTAGGTAGATATTAGAATCTATTTTATATTTACCAGCGCTGTTATTGAAACAACACAACAAGAAGATGGATGTTTGTGTTCGTTGAGCTAATCTCGGTATTCCGAGAACACAGAATCACGCTACGTAGTATACTGAGTAACAGAACATTAAATCGAATATTTTGATCCGGGCAAAATTGTCTGATATTTTCTCTCCGTGAGCTGTCGAATTCTAACGTCTTTGTAGAAAATTTCTAGCTTTTCTCAATAAATCAATTAGGCAAAGCGTGTTCTCATAGATAGTGAAGTGTAATGCTAGTTGGAAACGTAATTAGGTCCTCGGTTGAGCTCATGCTTAATTGATTGGTTACGACGTAAGCTTTGTATCAATCAACACCAGACATTTGATGTTATGATCTTAATCTCATTATTATGCAATACAAGATAATCGTCGGATAATGTAATTAACATAATAATATTCTGATAGGTAACCGCAAAGCTGGCTTAATTCGAACGGATATTTGCAGATTTGTTAATCCAACAGATTTTATTATTCGTTTACTCTTATAATCGTGGTCTGTGGCAAAGTTTTGGGTTTTTGGCTATGCCTTGTATGTGGTTACGCTACATACATATGTTTATGGAAGTGTTTTCGTCGACGAAGGAAGCAGTTTTAAAGTCGAAATTTTCATAGGTACTTTTTCATAAGTATTCAGAAAGTAGTTCTATATTTCCAACGATTTGGATGACGAAAAGGAAAACGTCGTCCTTAAATATTAGTACAAAGGAGTGCTCGATCTATTTTTAGATGCTTGTTGTTCTATGTTATTTTCATTTTTTATGTTCAGTGACTTGTGCTCCTGATTTCTTTTAGGAAAATTATCTCAGCGATTTACTTACGATAAAAGACACTCCATTGTTGGATTGTCACTACTTTCCTTTCCGACACGGAAACTATGTATATCAAATGTAATAGTTTCAACGTTCGAGGTTACAACAACAGTTTAATAAGGGAATTACAAAAACCAGGTTAACTTGGTCTATAGACACGAATAATTTTGTTTAACAGATTTAAAATATATATTTTATGACTTACCAATTTGGATTCGATGGGCCTTACTACAAAAACTTTAAACCCTGTTTTACACTTGTCTAATAGAATTTTGGCTGCAAAATGAACCATATGTCAACGTCATAATTTGACATTTTTTTAGACAAGGCATAAACTGACGTTTAAAAGTTTTTGTGGTAAGACGGGATACGTTTAAAATCCTGTACCTTGTTCAGTAAAGCTGCTGTATTACGATCTATATAAAATTTTATTTTTTAAACGAACAAACCAACTACCATCAAATTTTATTTTTTAACCCGATGGGTCTCATTGGGTCCGTGTTTTGCGGTTCTCATTCGACCCCTAGTTCCCTGGGTGACTGTTATCGTTTATTTATGCGACTGTTTTAATTAGACTTTCTGATTGTTTGTTTACTGTTATATTTTGGATAAAGAATCAGCGTCTTAATTAAATAAAGCTGGAGTTTTTGTAAGGAAAGTTTTTTTTCGTGGAATTGGACGCTTCGTTAGTTTGGGCGTAACATCTAGGCGACATAAATTGCCTCCGTGGAGTTTAGTTAGTGTCGACAATGCGAGCTCTGGACTGAGATGTTCGAGCCAGAGCCGGCGCTGGGGCGGGGCTTTGTTGCTATAAGTCGTCTATTTCAACTATTTCCAATTACTTGGGCTTAGAGAAGCTGTGCGATGTCGCCAAGTGACAAAGCAATATTCCGCTTGGCGGGCGGCGGGAACTTGGTGGCCTACATTTAACGTTGCGCCCTCGGGAATTCGTGATGAGGACGCGCCCGAGTGCACTGCCTGCTGAGGATTACTGTCAGCTCCTATTAAATATTGCCCTTTACTGAACAATCTGTGCCGAGTGCTACTCTCTGATTGCATTTCACTTGTAATTAGCTGGCAATATGCACCAAATTGGATGTAATGGATTTTACAGTAGTTCACACAGTTTTTATGGGCTTTCTTCTTTTAGTTGTAGCTTTTGTGGAAAAGTAGGGTTCTTGTTATCACATTGCCTGTATAGAGTACTCTAGGTACTATGTAGGTACCTAACTTGCATTAATCTGCATGTGATAAAAAATCTGACCATTTGAAGTATTGGACCATTTTCAAAAGTGTTCTAACCAAAACACAGTTTCAACTGTCCTACTATTATTTGCTAGCCATAATAGTCACCATAGAAATCTGAGTTCGAATACGTTCTAGAATACTGTTGTTTAGAACAGGGACAGTCGAGATTTTAACGAGAGTAAATTAATTTAATCTAAATTCCAAGGAAATAATGTTTAGGTAATAATTGATTGCCTATTTTAACGTTGTAATTTAATAGATTGAATTGAAGGTAAATTGTTTAAAATGCCAGTTATCTCAGGGTCGTTATGTCATTGTATCCGTATTTCTGTAATATCACAACGTTTCAACTGAATTTTCCTTGTCGTTACTACAGCTTTTCACGAGACGAATTCGGGTAATTTGAAAGATTTTCAGAGAAGATGCGGCAACGCGGAGTGAAATGCGAAATTTCTGCTAAATCGTCAAGTCGAGACGAGCGGGTTTATAGGCGCCATAAGTTTCAGGAATCACTCGCCGGCCGTCATAAAAATCACTTCACCCCATCTCGTTTGTGAATATTAAAGCTCGCCCGCTCTTAACGTAACGTGTGTGGTGACATTCATTACTCCACTGATTACATTCTAATGATATTTTGATTGTGCAAAAATATTCAAGTTGAATTTGTAGGCTATAAAATGGAGATACAGAAAGCTATCGCCGTCCGGGCGTAAGTTTAATTAAAACAGAGCATCGCTCGTCGGGCCAACCGTTCAGAGCGGACAGAGCGCTGCGCTCCAATACTGCCTACCGAGAGATGCTTCTAAGCGACTCTAATTAAAAACACTATAATAATTAATTGGAAACATTTGTATTAATAACATCTTTTTGAATGGTTTGTCTCCGTTTCCTAAACTAAGATAACAAATAAGGCCACTGTCTCCTGCATCGATATTATGTTTTTGAATGGAATAAATAATATCTTGAACTTCTGCCAAACGAACCAACTTTAATAGTTGTTTCGAATTTAGTGGAAATCCTTTAAAAGTTAAAAGGTTGAACTTTTCTTCAGTTATCGGGCACTTGTTTCAAGGAACTCGTGCGAACTGATCGCATCGCTTTATACAGATAGGTGAGTTTGAAAGTTGACTAAGCAAGAGAATCTACAAAAAGGTGGTCGTAGAATGCCGACAGAGTTGAAAATTAGAAGTGTTAAGGTTTGCGGTCTCTAGGCGCCATTAGTTATTTTAATTGGCGTTTAAAATGCCCATTCAAAACTAGGCAGACAGGTAATAAATGAAGGATTTAGATAGTCACTCTGGGAATAACATCTGTTAAAGCCTTTTATTTAGTGAAACCCAAATACATTGTAACTTGCTCGTAACTGGATTCAGCTGAATGATTGAATTCAGATATTCCTCCGCTGAAGTATTCGGTTCGCCGCGGCCGCTATTTCTTTGTCTGGGCTCGTAGTAAGTAACCGTTTCAGTGGGTTATTGTCAGTGAGGCTGGAGGAGAGCGTATCAGTATTGGGCGTGGCGTCATGAGTAATGGAACTTTGAGCTCGCATGAGGAGGGTCCACTTATGTCACGAGAAATGCTATGATTGATAATACTACCTTCAGTAAAAACACTGCTCTTTTGTAGCGTAACGATGCCATTCATATATTTTATAGATAAATATTTGTAGTAACGAGCACCGCACCGATCTCTGCGTGAAGTATACGTGGCCGGGAAATAACAAATAGTAAGTTCAGAGTATATCCGAATAATTGGGATCCGAATTGTAATTTTCCGATAGATTGTAGCAAATAAAGCGATATTTGATTTTAATGTGAGTGTAGGAAGGTGTGAAGCTAATAAGCAAGGCCGCGATCCCGCCGGGTAAATTAGCTAATGTTGAAAGTTTTCAAGGCTTAGTTAATTACCTACTGAGGTTCAGGGGGCAGCGTGTGCTCCGATGAGCGCGCGCCTACGTAATGGCTTGTGAAGAGGGGCGTGTAAGATGCCGTTACACACAAGTTACCAGTAAATACGACTTTTGAACTAATGCAGCGTTTCGTCAACTTGAAAGGCGAAAGTTATTGTTGTACCATTTGGGGCGAACTTTTCCGTGTTGTGCTCGTCGCGAAAATAAACTCGGCGGAAGTACTTTTATTGTTTCAAAATTGAGTTTGTCAAAACGACCGCGCTGCAAATTCTTGGAGTTTATTACGTTGAGTTCATCCATAATTTAAAAGTTAGATTTAATAGTTTTATATTTAACTTTTACTTTAAATTAAATCCTAGGAAACTTCAATATAAAGTGTTCTGAGAAAAAGTATGGATGATAATTTCTTTACTGAAACTTTGTTGCCTGTAGAGAATCTTGCGTTAATTATTTTATGAATCAACGTCTTTGTAGGTAAAATGTCAATAACATTTTGCTGGTACCTGTTTTCATGACTTGCCAAAGTTGTCTATGTATTTGCCTTTAAAAAGCCCTACTTGTTATTCTAATTATATCATATACAAATATAATCTTCGTGAAATTACTGCGTGCGCTCTGCGTACCGCCAAAATATGAATCTCGTTTCATTTAAAGGTGTTAGGTAGATAGCTGTGAGGCTACCTACATTTTAGGATGTGATAAAAATATATTTTTAATAAAGTTTTACGAGCAGCTTGAAGTATATTTCCTTCTTTATTATTTTAAATTATTCATGTTGTCTGACGGATACTGTCCGTTTTGGCAAAAATACTTTCCCTCTAATATATTTATAAATTAACGTTCCAACTTGTGAACAACTTGGTTTGTGAGATTTTCAGGAGTGAAATTAGGGGAATGTTTAAATTCTTGAACGTAAACGCAAAGCTGAAGTGGTTGGAAGCTTCGCTAATTAATGAAGTAGCACCACACCGCTGTGTCGGCGCCGAGAATACTAATACCCGAGATATTATTGTCCTAACGCGACCACTACATTACATGGCCCTGCTTAAAAATATTCACATTTTATTTAGGGCAAAAAAACACAATTTGAAAGCACAAAAAAAACTGCATTCCTATATAAGTTGAATGCTAACGTTCTGCTTTGAGTTTTACAGTCATTCAAAGCGGCACACTCGCCAAAAGTAGCATAATTGCAAAGGACATCTCGTAGATTCATTATTACAATCTGCGAATGATATAAGAGCAGACCGCCTGAGCCACTGAGTGGCTATCCAACGAGTATTTTGTACCAGCTAATATTAAATTAATAGGAATGTTTGTACCAGCAAAATGTTCATTAATTTATACGGAACGTAAAATTTTAACACCTCGCAATCTCTCCAAGAATCAGTTAATTTTGTTGAAATTCGCAGTTTACTTGCCGCAGCAGGTGTTAAAATAGAACACAACTGGGGTGTCTTCAGTTTAGCCACTTCCCCGCTAGCAGTTTCAGCTCACGTGCACTTGTAATGTACTACGTAACTGATATAGCGTAAGTTAAAGCGATCCCAACAGATTCAGCGTTTTATATTGAACGTAATAGCGGACGGGATACCATAGCAAAGCGGAATATTTGTGATACGATAAAAATACTTTGTTTAGACGCTTTTTCCTATAGTAAACACTTTTATATGGTACCACTTTTGGCTACTCTACTGCCTTCAAATAACGACGGACAATTGTTATTGTAATTCCCCATAGACTGTCCGAATGAAAGGAAGACATACATATAAACATACGTTGTTTACTGTCGTACAAAACATTAGTGGAGGGGGAAGAGTTATTGTGTCGGTCATAGGCCGTGATTTAATATTGCTATTACGGGATACTGTGTTGCAATTTTAAATAAAGCTGTAATAAATCCTAAGCGCTGCGCTGCGACCTAGTGCAATTGAAATGAAAAACCGTGAGATGTACTTTATGCAAATATCGTTACTATATTTTACTTCTACAAATAAAGCAACTATATAGGTATAGATAGTTCAACTCAGATTTGCGCGCGGCCCTATGTGTGCGTCGGCTTGTAAATATACAACTTTCATTCGTGTGACAGTGACGTCGTCCGAGCATGACGTGTTCTTATCGCTTTTTGTTATGGGTACAGTCGTTTACGAAAATGTCTAGTTCTTCACGGAGAAAATGTTTAAGGAGTCAGGTAGCGTTTCAAAAAATGAAACAACATTCAAAGCTTTTTATTATTACATTTTACAGTTTTTCATTATTTTCTCATAAGTTTTTTCAAATTGACGTTGACAGTATCTAAGAAATAAATGAGGTGAAATATCTAAAATGAATTAAATACTCCTTACATATTTTCTAGATCTCGGGGTACGCGGACAATAAATAAAAGTGTGGACTAAGAATGTAAAGACGTATAATCTAGTATAATAATATAAACAAAATGTGTGGGGAATTTTAAAAAATAATATTGCTTCGCATAATGTCGACCAAAATAAGACGGAAATAATGAAACTCATAAATGAACGTTTAAGTCATATTGATGAAGGGATGTTGGGTAATACTTGTCGACATGTACAAAAGAAAAAAGAAAAATACTATAGACATTTTGACATGGAGTCAAAATTTATAATTTACCTCGGTGAGAGTAGCGAATCCGAAAATTCATCATTTGATTTTTCAAGTAGCGATTCAGAATCATTATAAATAAATAAACATTAAATTACGTAATAACTGTTTTTCTTTAAACAGCCGTAACCCCTAAATAACTGTATTTGTACCCGACTGTACCTCTTGTCACGCACACAAAGTCACTGTGTATGTACAAGGGTTACCCACACATAAGGCCGCGCGCAAGACTGAGTTGAACTTACTATACTATACTTTACTTTTGGAGACATAAAAAGCGAAAGTTTTGTAATTTTAATTTTAAAGGTGTAGTAATATTTTACCGTGAAAACTATCCGCTTTGTGTTGAACTTTTCAAAACTGTTCTTCTTATTACAAAGTACTGTTAAATTGAGAACTTAAAACGCAGTACGATGTTCTGGCTATTTTTAGTACCGTCGGAATACACAAAGGTAAATATAAAATGCTCGGCTTTTATTAGATTTTTCAGTGTTCACTCGATTGAACAATGTTATTGGTTTGCTATCGCTGACTCGCGTCTGTCTATATGTGACATGTGTTTGACCGATGTGAGGCAAAAAAAACATTATATAGAGAAATCTCTCGAAACATTTTTGTCGGTTAATGTTTTTTAGAAGGCTAACAATCGAACCTTTAGCCATTTAAAAAAGCTGGCCTAGCCCGGTGATGTAAAGTTTAACTTTATATTTGTCAGCGTTTTGTTTTTAAACTGTATTTGACTGGTGCTCTTGGACAGGTAATGGAAAGCCTCGGAATTCGCACTTGACAACCTTTTTAAAACACTTGGTCGAAATGTTCGTCGTAAGCAGGTGTACCAATAAACGCTGTCTTCGCAAGCTTTTCAGCTCACGTTCCTGGCAAGTCGTAACACCAAGGCACTCTTATATGAAATACCGTCTTTATGGTTACTTATTGCTACGAATATGATCGCCATACAGAACATTTATACATTTTTTTGTACGTTTTTCTGTTGCCAAGACGGGTTTTATTGGCTGTAACCATAAAATACATTGTAACTACACATGTAATGTCGCGTGTAGTAAATATGTAATGGCATCGGATTCGTGGTCATCGCAACACTCGTTATTAGTGAATATATTGTACTGATTTCAATTTCTGTTTATAAAGACCCTTTTTAGTAATACGGTCAGGTTCTTTGATGTGTACATGAAGGCCGATTTTCAAACTGAAACGTTTTCCCTTACTGGAATCACGTAGTCTTCTTGCCCACTGTAGGATAAATATAGAATTAGAGGGTAAAGTCAGTAACGGAGGATAGGTCGCTGTAATGTGGTTGTTAGGGTCGGGTAGATTGGGGATACGTTAGATTAATTGAAGTCTTTAAAACGTGCTCTCTCTGTTTAGAAAGTAAGTAGAAGTTTTATCTCGGAATACGTAATTAGTATTGAGTAGTATGGCTGAGCTCAAACCGACTTACATACGTCGGGCGTGACTCAACTAAGCGGTTGATATACTTGTAAGCTCCTCGTCGAGTCAAAGCGCTTAAACAAGTAAAATATGAGCGGTTTGTGTATGAATTGCGCTACTGAATTGTTGAATTTTCTGCTTGCTTTTACAATTCTCTATGCGAGTGAGCTAAGTCGCGGTGGAGGCGAGGTGCATTAAAATAGCCTTCACGAGTGATACGTAAATGATCCCTTTTAGATAGCCTTGTCCTCATCTTTCTGTCTGGACTGTTTATTTTTGCTACGTGCTAAATTGTAATTGTTGGTGGCTGCTGTTGACATGAGAAAATATATGTTGTACAGTTATAGTATGTATCTACGTAGGGTAGATTAGACGACTACGTAAACAATATTCATTGAACCGCTTATTCTTGTATATAGGGGTTGAGCTGTTTTTTACATAGACATTGACGTATTATAATTACTACACGTATTACACTTACATGAGGGCCGGATCCGTCTTCGTATTTCTCCCAAAGGTATATTAGAATTTTACGGTGGCGATTGCATGTTTCCGTTAGCCCACATGCTACTTACGGATTTTATGCAGCGACCATAAAACGTATGCTTGTTCCGAGAGTCTTAAAACTTACACACTTAATGCAGGAACAAATCCTTTATATGGCTTATATTTTTGTTGTATTTCCACTTGTATTTCGCTAGTATTCCCGAAAGGTAGCTGCGCAAGTTTCGCAAGTCAAGTTATAAGTCTCATCACTCATAATGTATCGTGTACCTACCTTGACCTGAATTTGTTGGGGTTTTTCTCGTGGTTGTTATTTACCTCAGTAATAAGGTCCTTAGTAAAAGTTACTACTGAAATGGCATAATCTAGGGGTACCGAAGTGTTTACAATTAATAACCTATAAGTTTTTGTGTGCCTAATTTATGTTTTGATGCATTCATTTGTTATGAAGAAATAGTCGCTCGTAAAAATGTTCATTTTAGCTATGTAATGCACACATACATTTGCCGTGAAAGCACCCGGTAGCATGTTTTGTTCCTCTCTCATTCCGAGAACGTGTACTGTCTGAAACTATTCCGTGTAAGTTCAGTCTTGTGCGAGAAAATATCATAAACAACTGAAGAAAACTTATTAAAACATGAAAATAGTTGTTGTCGTACCGAAAGGTAGGTCATGGGTGATTTATTCGTAGGCGTCCAGATGATAAATAGGTACACAATGTAAGTGGTAATTTATAGATATGTGATAAATCAAAGCGAGAGTCTCTGGGGCACAAGCATGCGAAGGTGAATGAATCAATCATGATAAATTATGCCGTGTGCTGGCGTCGAAACGTTCATGCGAGGACTAACTCAGTTTGGACGTAAAAACATTGCCATTTTGATGCTTAGCAAAAATCTATATTACTTTTTATGTACCATGACATGAATTTTAATGAAAAAATATTTAGGATGGAAAAGCGCTACTACTACTACTTTTCAACAAAATGTTTGATGTAAAAAAAATACCTATTTTATCGCAACGGTTGCAGCCATGAAATTCGTTTTTGCTCTATGGGTGTCTAGAGAAGAATAAAATAAAGTTGTTGCAGTGAGAAATACAAAGAAATAGTTAGTGGTGACTGGTGAGGTCCCTGGCGGCGTATGCCGTCGACAGGTGTGGAGCGCGGCTAATGTGCGCGTGACTACCCAACAATGACTTGGGGGAAATGATATAACTTTATTTTCGTGCGGTTTTTCTCAGCAAACTTTGTTACTATTTATGTAACGTTTGCTATTGTTTTGTTAGTGACAAAAATAGTTTTTACTGAGAAATGCCCATCTCTACAAACTTTTAGGGTAAATAAAGCTCCCATAACAGGGAACACAGTAAGATCACAGGTGCAATGTATAGCACTACTGAAATATTGTATGTGCCCGTTACAATCACACTGGCAGCTATAGTTCCCCTACCCCATAGCAATTTCGCTTAACGGCACGAATACGTATCGTGATACTTATTCCCCGGACGTACTTTACTGCTGCAGAATTTTGTAGATAATTCCAACTCCTAAACAGATTTAACACCGAAAAATAGCTCGCAATATGTTGCATTTTATACGCAGTGGCAGTCTTTAATCTGGATACTTTGGTGCACCTCGAAGGGAGCTCACGGCGGGATCAATTCCAGGTGCGCTGCAGTCGCGGACCAGTTTCCGCTCAAAATGAAAACTCACGCCAACGAAACACGTACATATTGTTTATAGGAGACACGTAGCTTATTTGGTGCCAAGCGCTCGCCATGACGACTCGAGTGTGCTCACGTATACAAACTTGAGCTTATCTAGTTTCATACATCTGTGACGAAGGAAGCATAATTTGAATGCCCCACATACTTGTCATGATTGCTTCAGTCAGGAAATTTTAGTGTTACAGTGCAGACGCAGACTAAAATTTTCATTTGACGGAATGTATACCCAGATAGCTACTTAGTTCTTCGAAGTCCTTATCTGTCCTCTCCCTCCATTGGCAACGCCTACGTGACGGCATCCACATGAAAAAAAGATGTAGCTTGTACGTTTATTTGCAGTCATGAATAACTTTAACGCGGCGCAGTATCAACGTAAGCTGTCTACTAAATCTACACTAACTTCACCGACTACATACAACTTATTTCTTAAATACATTTCTCGCGAATATCAACAAAGAGGAACTCGTATTACTGAACGTTTCAGGGGAACAGGCGGCGTGACTGACGGCGCCTGACGTAAAGTGTTGTTCACTGAGATTGCTACAAATCGCTTCCTGTTATATTGACATTGTTCTTGTGTCAATGTTTTTGTTCACACACCAAAAATGCCTTCATATATGCGACTGAAAACCAATATTAGGGGCGTTTTGTGTGACGTGTGGCGTGGTTACATGCCAATTTTTGGTCTATTACGGATTTATTCCGCTTGTGATGTTCTATGGCGAAAATGTATTTGAGAAATAAGCGTGTACTGTAGGGCCACGTGGAGGTGATTAATGATTTTGTTTTAGCAAAATTGGTCCAAAACAAACTCAATTTATTATTTGCGTCTTTTTGCTGTGTCGTCTCTCCAATGTGGAGTAGATAAGTATCCATAATGATGCGTAACGGTTGATAAGTTGCCAGGTTTTCAGTCAAATGTCGATCAATTTTATTCGTTGCTTCTCGAATATTGCGTGATGTTCATCGGGTGGAACTGTCCTTATCTGCGTCTGCCAACACAACATGGAAATCAAAATAATCTTGTTCCATTCTATCTTCCCACTCATCTTTCACTTTTTTGTGGACAAGCTTACTTCTGTTTTTGTTCCGTTTCGGCGCTATATTTTAGCGACAACGCATTTGGATCTTTTGCGTAACCACATTCGTAACACTCGAGGCGCAGATTTCCTTTCCTTATGGTTTGTTTATAGACGTAAGTTTTTATTGTAATTCCGCACGCAGGTGGCTTACATACTCGCTATTACGCAGGGATTTTCCCTTAAAACTCCTACGAATTACAATTTTATTCATGGTCATGAATAATTGCTTGTTATAGATACGCTTGCCTTCACGGATGGCATAAAACGGTTAGAAGGTTTTGTCGCCATCACTGAACCTAAGCTACATCCAACCCACGCTGGAAAACGATTATTTGAAGAGAAAAAAATGTCGATTGCGGAATTGCATTTATTCCGTTGCAATTGCGTCGCAACGAGCGGTTATTTTCTTAGGCAATTCCGATTATCTTTGCGGGGCGGATCATTAGGGGCCATCCGGGGCTTAGCGCGACATTGCGGATTATGCTTCCATCTAGTACATGAAGATAGTTTTTAGCTCCTTCTTTCTGTAGATTATCTCCTTTATTAGGTCCGTTTTGTTCGTTGGCTGTTTTATTATTTTCGTAACGTCAGCAATAATGTGGGAAAGTGGTCCGAGGCGGCGCGTTATGACTGTCCCGTAGAGATATTGTTTGGCATTGAACTCGGGATCTATTTGTGATGGAATGGGGGTTTTCGTATTTGTTTCCGTTTTTCTTTTTATTCCCGGTCCCTGGTTCAGTAATATAGGCGAGGTTCTATCGGGGTTTTATTTTATATGATTTTTTCGAAGTGCTGGAATATCCCAACGCTACCGACGATGTAGATAGTAAAAAACGAAAAATGGCTTAGCGACTTTTAAAAATATATTTTTATACAAATAAAGTCCATGCTGGGTACATGAAAACTTTTGAAAGGTGTCATGTGTAGAATAAACAAGAGTTGCCTAATTGCAAGTTGCACATAATTCTGTAATTAAACTAATTAACGATTTCCCAGTAATAACTTTCGTGTTTTCCCCTGAATATATGAAGCTCGTTTACAACCGACAAATTGCGGCGGGGAAATAAAAGCTATTGAAGTTCGTAGTGGTTTCAAATATATTTATGTACTGTTTTAAACAACGGATGTTTAGTAACAATGGAAAATGTATGTTGTATAAAATAGTATTCATTGGAACGTAGGCATTTGGTGACGGCGATTCAATGCTTTCACCGCATATAATTTATTATCATGTTTTGCTCGACTACCAGCTCTATAAATAAAGAGTAAGCACTTAAAAGCTACGCAGAGTGCTTGAATAATACTATGACTGAGAGTAGTATTGAAATAACCCTTTTTAATTTTATTTGCAGAGCCTTTTAGTTAATAAAAATAATTATTCGCAGGAAATATTGGAAAATTGTATTAAACATGATTGAAGACCATTTACATTTAAACAGTTTTAGAGAATCAGAATACTGATCTTGTTTGTCTTACGCGGCGACGGAGCTACTAACGCAATTAAACGTGGTAGCTAGCTAGAAAATGAATAATTCTGCCTTTGATATGATATGACATCGCAGGTCGTACAGTTAGCAAATCGCCGGTATTCCGACGATCGATTGCCTGCCGCTGCCCGTGTCGCCTTCCTCGAGCAGTATTCCGCCTAGTAAGCAGTAAAAATAAATGACGGCAAACAGGGTTGGGCTTAAAAGCTACGCAGAGTGCTTGAATAATACTATGACTGAGAGTAGTATTGAAATAACCCTTTTTAATTTTATTTGCAGAGCCTTTTAGTTAATAAAAATAATTATTCGCAGGAAATATTGGAAAATTGTATTAAACATGATTGAAGACCATTTACATTTAAACAGTTTTATTTTTAAATAATGGTTCAAACATCTAAGTTAGTTACAGTTTAGAAAAAGAGATACTTCTCGCAAAACATTAAAGAAACATTATTAGGAATAACGTAGAAGTATATAGTTGTAATCTCCGTATTTGCTTTACGAAAGTGACGTACGGCGTCAAATATTTAGTTAATCTGATTTTATCCATATTTTAACAAGTTTTTTTTGCCGGACCAGTCCTTGTCATTTCATCTTCGATATAAAACTTTATAACTCATAGAAATTGCTTAAGCAAAGATGTTTTGTTCATAAAATTATTAAAGACCGGACTTTGGTACAGCAGTTGACTTTAGCCAATCTGCTTAGGTATTCGTGAACTAACAGTTCGAAGTATGGTATACTCGTGTATAAACTTCCCAAGTTGCTGTGTAATGCACTTGTGTGGTATACTATATACGTATCTATATGTATCATGTTCTAAGGTTTATGTAGGGTTTATGGGTATTCTCAAGAGGCCTGTGAGTTCTACAGCCAAATCCTTTTGTTGGTGGATTTTTTGTATAATATCGGCATACACGCGTGCCCTGAAGAGTCGTTGGTCTAAAACCCCTCTTAAGCGTGGGCTTGCCTCTCATACTCTCAAACTTGTTTGTGTTTAGAAATACCTATTAGCATATACCAAAATTAGAAGTGTTGAAACAGCTTAACTTAGTGTTTAGATTTTATACCCAGGTCAAGGTGACATTGACCAATGACATTGCGCTTAGAAAGATCTACTAGGCTACGAGGCGTTTTTATATCGTAAAAAGGATTCGAAATATTAGATCTGGATTTCTTTTATATGTTTTCTTTAACATTGATATTTAATATTAATACGTAGGTCAGGCATCGTATTAAATGTTACTAAATGAAATTGATGTTTCATCAAGCTTGTAGTTCTGATACATAAAGCACTCCGCGTTAATTCCAAATCCATTCTGTGTATGTATAGAATTGTATCCGAAATCAATCAGCCGTTAGGGCGTGATTAAAGCAAACACCGAAACATTAACACTTTTGAGTGAAATGTTAGCTAATCCCCCTTTAAATCGGCTTTTAATATTTTTCTGGATATTGCTGAACAATACTTTTTCTACACAGCCAGGATTATATCTTAGCATATTATTTTTCATTGTGTTTTCTTTCCTTTCAGGTAAGCTTGGATTGGATCGCGCTTTTAGCTTGAGTGAGTACGTAATATAAGAAGGATAAAGGTATGTGTATAAGAACCGTGATTTTATTTATGAAATTAGGTCGACGTGATCTCACATAGGTAGGTACCTACTCAAAATTAATTTCATTTAGGTACATTCGCATAGGACATGAATATATTACTTACATGTATAAAGTGGCACAAGACCAATTTAATCTCCACTCCGACAACCGCAACAAATCACTGGAATAGTCTTATCGGAACGTCGCCGTCGCCGACAAAAAATAGCTTTGACATCCGACATGGTAACTCGCTTAGGACGTGAGGTCTTTATTACATTTCGCACTAAATATCGTCGCAGAATACTGATCTTGTTTGTCTTACGCGGCGACGGAGCTACTAACGCAATTAAACGTGGTAGCTAGCTAGAAAATGAATAATTCTGCCTTTGATATGATATGACATCGCAGGTCGTACAGTTAGCAAATCGCCGGTATTCCGACGATCGATTGCCTGCCGCTGCCCGTGTCGCCTTCCTCGAGCAGTATTCCGCCTAGTAAGCAGTAAAAATAAATGACGGCAAACAGGGTTGGGTACACGGGTATGTACGAAGAAACGTTAACAGGTCGATTATACGAGCCCATCGAGCGCGTACGTACTTGAGCGATCCCGGACCACTCCGGTCGCGTGCCTAATGACGGGTCACGCATCCAAATAGGCGGTCTGCTCCCAACCAATCCGATATTCTAATACAATAGGTACATTCATTCGAAATTCAGTCGTATGAGGATTTATGTTTGCGCGCAGTACATAGCTACCTCATCATCCGTACAGCTTATTCATGTTAATGCACTAGATTATAGTAGAGTAGGTAGTACTGATTTATTCTGTACATGAATAACAGCATTCGTGGCTGTAATGCAGCTATACAGTGCTACATAGTATTTTATGTCGGTACGTCTTACCTATTCCCGTTTCCAATTGTACCCGGCTAGGTGATGTGAATAAGTAAGCGTGTTGCTTACATTTGCGGCCATAAAGTCAGCACTTTGATACATAGTGTTTTATTGTACAATGTACACCCAGCAATGCCATGTTATGAGAAACCATTTGTTAATGTCCAATGGAGATGTTTAATACGTTTTGCAAATAGACTAGGCGTGGTGCCAAAATGTTAACAGAATAGAAAACTTATCCAGACCATGCAGACGCACAACTTCTAACTACTTACTTACTGTAAATAAGTGCACGTACTATATTCTATTTGTTTAGTCGGAAAATGGTTCGCTTCCATTCGGTTATTATGTTCCTTTTTTCCAACAAAAAGCTTTTCTAAAAATGGAGATTATCTTCCACATTTCAACAATGTCGCTATACAACCGACTAAATAACAAGCTCTGTATCTTTTCAAGATCAGCAAAAATCAAAATTTACAAAAAATATGTCGATTCATTTCAAGATAATGAATGAAGTTCAGCAATTCATTGTCCGTGGAAAATAATTAACTGGCTGACTCGACACAAATCGAAGCATCCCGGACTGGAAGTCCAAAGATTATGCAAAGTTTATAATCCTCCTGTTGAGTACACCTTTGTGTCAACGGAATTAAGAAGAAATCTCGAGTCTGAGATAATTTTAAGAGTTGCAAGCACTTGGCTTGATTTGTTGTAGCCGCTTTGAGATAATTTATATAAAGCTAACAATCCTTTTAGCGTGTACATTATAATTCGGGCGGTGCAAGCGGGCAGCGCGGCGAGTTTAGCGCGGTCGTCATTGTTTTCAGGCGGTAATTTATATTGTGCTTTAGGAAATTAGCGAGGCGGCCGCCACAGGCTCAGGTGCCACCGCGCGCCATTACCAACCAGATTTACTTCGCAGATCTCGCTCTGCTAAGACGAGTAATTTGTTGTGTAATTATTACAGCTCATTAAAAATATATTAACTACGCTCCCTTTATTTAATTTTACAAGCAGACGAATTGGTCGAGTTTATTAAATAGCCCTAACTATGGATTCATCTATTGTTATTTGTATTTTCGGTGTAGTTTTATTTGGATATGTAAAAGTTAAACCAATTATTTCAGTCTGTTGAGTAATGACTCATTAATTAGCGAATTCTGGCATGATCGTGTTCTCTGTTATTACCTGTTTAATGTTGGTATCAATTAACCAATATTAAAAAACTATTGGCGAACCGATCATTGTCGAAATTAACGGAATCTACATTTAGCGTACTGTGTTCGGCGTGAATGGAAGGGCATGTAATTATATACGCAATTTCAGTAAATCATGGAGAAATCATGGAGCATCATTGAATATAATTAGGTGCTATTGAAAGCTGCGGGAGGATATTGAAAGCTGCGATGAAAATTAGTCTCCACTACTTGTGAATAAGCGCCATAATTTTATTCTCGAAATTATTTAATTTCACGCCAGATGCGGAACGAGTACGTTTGTAGGACAGTGTTTGTAAGACTAAAACAGTAGTGCGATTACAAAGACTCGCGGTACGTAAACGAGGTATAAAAACTTCATAAAATAATATGTCCACCGTTTGTTTTAGTCGTGTATGGCGGTCTGCCGTTTAGCAAAATTTCAGCGCGTTTTAATGCGATCTCTTTTTCCTCTTTTAGCGGTAATGGTGACAGCCTCCGAGTTCTCCCGGGCGACCATTTATAACGAGTTTTAATCGCGACACGGAAATTAGTTATATTACGCGTCTATCCGGCCCGTCGACTATATTATATGGTGGTTAACTCAGACGCCACTCGCGAGGGGTGCACCGCACCTAACTGAAATACGATAATTATGGCAGTTTGATAAAAACGACTACCAACTTTTGGGACAAGGCACTCAATTTGTAAATATCGTTCCTGAATATACACAGCCTTTTATTCGACGATAAAACTGAACTTCAGTATTATTTCTCGGAAACCAATAATGTGAATAAATGGTGTCAAATCGACACCATTTTCTATCGAATATTCTGGACGGTCTTTTGCAGTGGTAGGTGATGTCACAGTATAAGGATAGACTGGCTCATAATACTCATATCTATTGAATGCTTACAAATTATAATATCAGATTTAAATGAGAAAGATACAAAATTATACATTTCAAATATTTAATCAGGTTTCTTAATGTTCAACACTGCGTATACACAGAAAAAGTTGTTTACCTTATTAAAAGACATTGTTTTGAACCCGTACTCGCCGTAAAAGAAACTCGTGCCCAAAAACATCTTAGCCTTCGCTGCGAAGTCGAGGTGTACCTCGTAGCGACCCTGTGTATAAAATGGCTTTTAATTTAATGGAAACGATCACGCTCTGAAATTAGTTGATACTTATCTGAAAATCTTACCTTGTTAACTTTGCAATTCTTAGTCAAATTGAACGCATCAACAAGAATGGGGCCCAAAACAAAATGTTCACAGGGTTTGTTCAGAGCGTAGTTCCACAACTTTTTTGTAACATTGTTGGTTATTGTGCTAGTTACTATTTTAGCCTGAACAAAACACAAATTAGTTACTAAAATATGTAGTGTATAGTTACAGTGTTTTGTAATTTTTTAATTAAAATACCCACCGAGGTAGCTGGACAGTCCCTAGGAAAATCTAGGTTGAATACTATGTCCGACATGTTTTTTGAACTTTTGATTTCAAATAGGCCACACTCTGACTGCTTGGGACCTTTACAAGTTTCAAACTTTTCCCATACCACTTCGTACGGGCCCTGGAATTCAAGAGTCATTACAATTATCTGAGCATAGTCCACTTGTGTTTCTGTTGTATTGTATTCCTGAATTGAAAAGTACTTCTCAATTTATCTGAAGTTGCTTTCGATTTGCTTTCTTCAATCTTCCTTAAGATTTTAAGTGTAATGAAAATTGCTTGTTATTGGAGATCCAAATCTTTGAGTAAACAAAAAACCGGATTGGCCGATGTAATCAGGTGTGAATAGATTTGTGTGAATGACGGATCATTGGGGTGAGCAAATGTCTGGAGGAGCGGATATTCCTTTGTCCAAAACTGTGGGTCTTACGCTTGACTTAATCAATGATATCTGCCTGTGTTTTGATGCCAAAGAACAATTTAAATATGTACCTAATGGCTACTTCGAGCAGAAGTAATGGCAATCACTGTGTAATTAGTACACAAAAATGCTAAGATTGTATAAATGAGCATACACATAAATATTTTTGTATTCTGATCCCCTTACACTACAACGCAAATTCATCTAGACCAAGTTTATGTTATTCAAATAGAAAGCGCTTTGTTGGTGTGTAGTTTCCATGGGGTAGCCGTAACCGAAACCTCACGTTACCTGAAGGTATTTGTGCAATATTGCTTTCTGCGAACATACACTTGTAAATTGGTACGGAACCACTCCCATTACTTTCCACGCAGTCAACGCAGCGTCGGCTTAACGTGCTGTCAAGAAAAATAAAATATAGGTGTGCCGGGACCGGCGCGGTTACTCGGGGACGCCGGGGAACTACGATACCACGCGTTGACAAGTAAACGTGCTGATGTGCTAATGGTAGACCCCGGTCCCTCGACCGGACCTAATGCTACTCCAAATTACGTCTAAGCAAATCAACCAGCCAATATCTATGTTTGAACAGTGCAGTAAATACAATATAGCAACTTACATAGTTTTTGTTGTCCGTTTGCCCAATCCCTTCAATTATTAATGAGGAAAATATAATAATGTACACCAGATACTGCATGACTTCCGTGGGCACAAACAATGTTGACGTTCTACACGTGCTCGATGTATCGCTGTTTTGATACATTACTTTTTTCAATGTAACAAAATGCACGAATTGTTGTAATTTTATTTTCCATCGTCGTCATTAAAAATGTAATAACCGTAGATTTGGACGATTGTAAATAATTGGCCATATACGGATATTGAATGTGGGCAGAGATGATAATCATGATAATGTACAATCATTATTCGGATCACATTTTCTTTGTCCCACAAGATAATGAATTTACTCGAATTATAGTAGCTGATAATGCTAATATATGCGCAAAGGAATCATATAATAGCATTAATCGTGAGGGGTCGTTACGAGCGAGCGTGGCTCCGGCAATCATTAGTGCATTTTATTTCACGAGCCGCGCAGCGCCGCGCAACTTCGTAGGTAGCTTAATGCGTTTCCCCATTACCTGTCACCTCTACCATATACAATCCTTTTAAGCTTAACCCGTTATTGTTTTCATATCGGCCTGTTTCATTATTCAACTACATACCTGTCAATATGTTACACATTACATTTCGCTTAGAGGTTACATGAAAGCTACAATATGTAATTCGTATTGAATTTCAGTATTCAGTAAACTAATGAAATGATTTCGCACCTGAGTCTAATTTATTGAATTGCTAATACAAAACATTATTGTTACGAAAAATTCGTCTTTCAAATTTGATTTCAATTAACTATCGACTTAAATAATTGCTTTGATAGAATAATGCAATCAAAGTGTAGTATGTCAAGCATGTTTAAAGTGTAGGTAGTGGCGGTCGACATCGACGAACTGTTCTTGTGCAGCGAGCACCGGCTTAGTTGAGTGGTTTGCTCCGCCATTTGTTATACGAAACTAGATACTAGTGAGTGCACTCGGTTCGGCGGCTATATCTGAGTCTTCCCGCAGACCCTCGACCTCTCTGTTTGCCAGCTTATGTGGCGATCGCTAGGCTTAGTCTAAATTGCAATTAAACGAACTTGCGCTTTTGCCCGTTCCCGCAACGATATTGAACTGTTTGTAGCTTTGGGCGTGTGAAAATAATTTTGAAACAAACGAAACGGTTTTTGCCACTTCGTGAAATCTATAAAAACTCCGACGCTCAGTCAGCAGTTTGATAGATATTATGTTTTCATGGACACTTTCGACGCTCAATCTTTAGAAATGGCTGGCACGATAAAGTGTAAAGAGAACGTCTTTCTGACCCATTCACCAGTTCGTAAAGAAATCGTGTCGTCATCTTGCGTACCGAGTATCAGCAGTGAGATGGACGCCTGGAGAGTGCGGATTTTATATGTACCTAGGGTAATTTAGTCAAATCGATTCACCGTCTTACGTATTCTACCGGCGGCAGGTTTAATAACGTGTTTGATAAAGACGTGTATTCGGGACGGGTTGGATGAATGCGAGGCCCTAATATGCTTCGCCTTCGTCGCGCCGCCGTCGACCGCTGTCGGCTGCGAATATGGGTTCCGGCGTCATATTCGTTGCCGCAGCTCACGCCCATTCATATGGATAGTGCGGCATAGTTTACATATTTTGATGCGCGGCCGCTTTAATAAAGCCATTAATTTTAATAATGCTACGCTCACACGTTAAACATTCGTGGTCGCGTTTAATAGTTTCGCCTTCACCTACACCTAGTTACGCGAGTAAGTTATTAGAGAGCTGTTTAATTAATGCCCTGTAAATATTTACACAATATCAAAAATTCATCTCAGAGAAGAAATTAAAGAAAACCTAGCAGTATGAATAACATTTTCATTTCGAAAGTAATTAGTTTTTAAATTGAATGTCTGCCTGTCATTGAATAAACAGTGTAACGTTTTGATGAGAGTAAAAGTATAAACCGGTCTGATATCATTACGTTCAGGTGCTTCGGTGTCATGCAAATGTATGTACGTCAATCAGATAGGCGTTGTCGCAGGCATGCAATCATTTCCATTTCCCAGATCCTTCAAACCACATTTACTAACGATCTCGTGTGCCGAACTCCTTATCTAATCTTTATAAGCATGACGAATGACATTTTCCTTGTTCTATCCTATCCCGCATGATTATGGATAAGAGTTTTAACGACCAGTTCGGATCGTAAGAAAAATGTTTATGTACATAAAAATTCATGTGTTTGACTTCGTCGGTCGGTATTCAGTGTCTTTGATCCAGTTATTTTTCCTCTGACTCGCGGAACTATGTTTGAATTATACCAGCTTTAAAATTATTTTCAGACTGCCGTCGCTTCTGTACAGAAAGCCAGTGTTTTCGTAATTAACTTTACGTCGTTTCTTGATATCGAAATCTTTTTTTCTTTTTCAAGTAGGTAGTTATGTAGGTACGGTACGCGTAAGTGGCGAAAATAACAAGATTCGATATTGGTGAAGTAGAATAATTTACGTAGATTTCAGATCAAAATATAACTATTAAAAATGTATGAATAATTGCAATAACTGCATACATTTGCAAAAAACTCGTAAGTAAAATATGATCTTACAGCGAGGAATCATTAATCTCTAGTAGCTGCAAATATACCTAGCTAATTATTATGATGTGGGGTGTACTTAACAAAATGCCGATATAAGGGGCTGATTATAGTGCACTAAAGCACTTAAGAGAGCTCGAAGTGTGATGAATGATCGTCTCCGGGCGTCGGCAGCAGTGGCAGCGGCGTGGAACACTGCGCGCGCCGCTCACAATATGATTGATAGTGCTTTATGTTACATCAAATTACTTCAACCATATTCTATAATATTAATATTGAATCACCCTAATACACCTAAACTAGATCTAACGATGTTAAGATGATATTGAATAATGTTAAAAAGGAACGTGGTTCAATTTAAAGTTATTTAATCGCCTCAAATTATCGGGAAAAAATATACCTTGAAAACTAAGCGCTCGCCGCCTAACTTGTCTCGTACTTGACCTGACTTCGTGTATAACTCGATTGTCTGATAAAAGTCAACTTGAGTTGCTTTAGTACTTTATTCCCGGGCGATAACGCTAGTAAGACCTTTGGCGTCTCCGTGAGAAAATACGTTTATTAGCTCATACACTTAGAGGGAGACATATCAAACACACGTGTTAGTCAACAGTAGTTCCCGATAGTTGTGCGACGGAGTGTTGGGAGCCGGTCCTCACCTCGGCGGCTTTGGAGCAAGGAAACAAACAAACGGCGCGTAAAATAGACTTGATGCGTTGAATCGTACCTATTTGTCTTACTTTATTTTCTTCGCATAGACCTCGTTCTATTTTGATTAACTCATTTATTTTCGAAATGGAAGTGTGCGAGGAGTGGACCCCTCTTGTGACTTTCCCGTTGAGTGAAATTACCCAAGTCGGTGTTTGCCGTGCGAACGTGTCGAGTGTTTGGCCCCTCACGGCTATTAACTTTTTGTTGCTACTCACTGCTGACCGTTTACTGTCATTCAACATCTGATTACACGTCACTAGAACATCAGACTACTTGCGTATATTAGCCTGTCATAAGTAATGAGATTTATACCTTCATACCTAGGTATTATTGTACTTCAAATGCAAGATATTATGGGCATGACATTAGCATTTTCCTCGAATTCTGAATTAGATATATGATCGCGCTGAGAGCAGAAGATTGGATCCGAAGACAAAAGGCAAAAGTCAAGATGATTCGATGAGACGAGCTATATTTATACTCAAATCTTGTAGGGAGGTACATAAGTGGCTACCTGTAGATTATTAGAATTCCGTTTTGGGAGTTTGCTTAGTTATATTCATCATAGATGCTCGTGAAAGTCTCACAGAGCAACAGACGTCCACTCTGCTAGTTGTAACGTATCTCCTTAATTCGGTTACGACTATAGGTCGATATAGAACATCTGAACGGCAGCTGATTGGTCACCTCTATTTAGAACCACCACATTCCGGTGTTAACCTCGGGAATATCGACATAGTTCCCATTCCCGTACCAGTGGGACATCTCTATATTGAATAGACTTCAGTATACATACATGAGTACTGTAGTTACTGCGTATTATGGACACGTGCGATTAGGTTTGATACTAATCCATGCGTAAAACCTGATGAAGCAATTAAATTACCGATTAGATTATCTCGTGATGTACGCAAATAAGATTTAGCTATCAATAACCTTTCGACGGAACAAAAAATAATGGTTGATATAAAAATACTTTTTCATTTTCATTGTTTACTAAAAGGTAAAGAAAATTATTTGAAGAGTTTTTGTGACATGTTTTTATGATTAGTCAGAAAAAATATGATATTGAATACAAAATATACGGATCGCTATTTTGTTATAATCTTGATTTAGGAATAATGATGGAAAATGAAGAGAAATGCCTTCACGGCAGCAACTAAGGTTACTCATTGCCAATTTGTAGCCTGACATTTATACAATACAATAAATTTTTTGGATGATTTTAAATAATATGTTTTGCTTGTTAATAAAACCCCTTTTGGTCTACATATTATATGAATGTAACATAACCGTTTCCCATAAAGCTTAAGCATCCATTCTGGTATCCTGGCTACCATTTGTACTGACGCACAAAAAACGCGTACAAACATAAATCTTATTAAGATTGTCAACCGTACAAAAATAAAACGTATCTCATATTCCACATGACGTTCTTTTAAAAGGCTTTACGAATGACGCGTTCAAGACTTTGCACGAAAAACAGGTAGACTTTGTATGAATAATATTATATTTAGGCAAAAGTGAATGCAACGAAGACGACCTGTTTATTTTAGGATTGTTATTCCTATTCTAGCCGGCAGACATCGTTTGTTATCTATGCACAGTATAACCGTTTCGAACTATTCTCTACAATGTTGAGCCAGTCGAAAGCTGCAGAATTTGGGGCTAGGCATTGAAACAATGAAATGGTTGTTTGGTTAACAAAAGGCGATGTTTGTTTTAGATATAAAAAATTGTTTGATATTATTTTTCTTTTTTTTTAATATAAGTAGGTTTCACTACATGAACCAGCAAAAGTCTTAGAAAAACATTCACGTTGGTATCTACTAAAGGGTAGCACGTCTAATCTAAACTCAAATAAGGTAAAAAATTACATGAAAATTCATGGCGCTTCCAGTGATTCAAAAAGTATCCTTATTTGTATAAACTACAGCATAATTAATAAAATAATTTTATGTATTTCAAATTTCATGCAATCTGCACATTTTAATTAATCTGATTTTGATAATATGTTTGTTGATTGATCACATTAGTTAGTTTGTTAAGCCATATCGATACGAGTATTATTTATACAATCGCAACACTAAAGTCCACATATTATCAATTACGTATGCTCTTTATAAAAATATAATTAAATCATCGATAGGGCGCCATGTTTTATTATTTTAATGTAGGTAGTAAGTTAAATGTAAATTAAAATATTGTTTCAAATATTTAGTGGGATAATAAATAATTTCCCTTTTCATCAAAGAGACAAATAAATGTAAATACTGTAATAGATTTGTGTTAAAGTTAATTTCACTTTACAACATAATATAAATTCAGCGTCATCCTTTTTCATCGAATTTAAATAAATATACCTAATTACTGTTTGCATTTAACATTTCACAAATTTTCCAATTAACATCATAATAAACTTTTTGTGGTTTCTATCCCGTGGCACAGATTATTAAATAGGTATACCAAAAGCGACTTTCATTCATTGCGCTTAGGATTAGAACATCGACAGTTATATTTCATAGTTCCCAAAAATTCTAGCTCCCGCTCACTAAGCTTTCGTTCTATTTGAAATTTTAATGAATACTCCAGCTGAATTTTGTCAATGGATAAAAATTGCGGCAGCTTACTTAATGCCGTAACCTCTTTTTCAGACCTAGAAATTCCACTTGCCAACTTCACTTATTCAAATAGTTGAGGTTGTTTTTTCTTGAATAACTCTCATTTTATCCTAAAAATAACAGCATAAGTACTTTAGCAAAGTGTGCTACAGCCAAGAAACCCTCGTATTTTTGTAAGAAGGAAAGCAAAAAGCGTGTATTAAACAAAACTGTGATACAAGTCGCACCAGGCACCAGAGATGTGATATTTTCAAGATCCCTTTGTAGACGTTAAAGAAAATAAGTAACATTTCTCTTTTCATGTCACGCGTATTATTTTGTTTCTCGTCGTGTCACTATTGTCTTAGTAAATTCACAACTTTTTGTATCCAACAGCGCAGTGATGGAATTGTAAACAAAGTCATCGTAATGTTTGAGGGTAGGTTGGCTAGAGATGAGCACAGCTGCATGTATATATTTTTAGTCTAATTTCAATCGTTCTCCGGTTTCGTTTCATCCTTACCCGGACTTACGCCTCGTTCTTGAGCCAAGTTGATCCATTGCGCAAATTGTGTGAATCATGCCGGCTGATAATGGGCCCCGGATTGATCGCAGGCCCATTGAAGGCGAAACGAAGTTTGGAGAGTGGTACTAATTCGCGATGTGGCGGCGGGCGGTACGTTTTGTAAGAGAGAACCTTTCTCTATCGGCCATCTGCAGCCCAACTTAATTTACATAATTAATCTGCGTCCGAAAACCGTGTCGGTTCGTCGACGAGCTTCCATTAAATAAAGATATCACAGAAAGCGGTTGTTCACATGTTATTTATGTACGTGTGTACAAACATAAATGATTGTAATTTAATTAAAATTCTGAAATTTTTCCAAAATATGTTTCTACGTAATTACTTTTTTTATAGTTTAGACAAAATTGCAAAACTGCGCTCGTGTACACAGCGCATATCTATATGAATTTCAATTAAAAATTCAAACGCATTCACGTTACTTTTTAAATACAACGAAACATACTTAATACTAGTTTTTTTTACTAAATTCTATACAAACTAACAGTTGAACATCTAAAATATTATTTTCTTTTGGATAACCTAGACACGTAATACTGTTAAAGAAAGCTTCGAGATAAAGTCTCTTTATGAATCTATAAACGCACTAGAGGACTGAATTTAATTTGGTAATGGAAAAGACAAGATTGTATAGATACAAGAACAAGTTTATTTTAGTTGATAGAGGTAGCGAGTAGCTACAGTGTTGTGCTCGTAACCGCTCATACAGTGCAGAATAGAAAGGATGGCATGCCTCGGCCGGGCCATGACGAGGGCGCTTCAATTAAAACTGTTCAAGTTTGTTTAAATGTTTGTGTCAGCCCATCGCCCGGCAAGAGTTACAACGCTACAGATTTCGCTGTAAATTAACAGCCAAATACTTGGTCCATTCTTGGTTTATACCATTCTAAACTGAAAGTGACCTGTTTAACTTGAACATAAAACTTATATTGCACTGAACATGATTACGGATATTTTGAGACGTGCACGAGTAAACATTTGACGGTAAACTTTGCACTGGATGTGAGTTTATTTTCAATTGAAAGTTTCAAGTCATCGAGTACGCTGAATAACGCGATTGTTGATACTTTAATACTATTAGGTTGTGGTTGCGGAGAGATTTAGATTTTACCTTGGGACGGGTAAAGTTGGGAGCCCGCGTCTGACTCGAGCTGACTTCGCCGTTTCATTCCGGCTAGAACTCGGATTAACCCTTGATGCCAACCAGTCTGACTTTGTTGTCAAACTAATTAGTTGTGCCCGTCCATTTCATTATAAATAAACGCTATTGTATTTATTTTAAATTGGTGAATTTTCCTCTTTACAAAAAGATTTTGGGTCGCGATGAACTTGGAGATCTTGTCGCCCCCGTAGAGATCGCGCAGATAGGACCTACTCAAATTAAGCCTACTGGTAGTAGAATTAAACCTTTTTCTTATTTGCAAGTGGATTTTCTTAGAATATTATTTCTTCCGCTTCCAGCGGATTTGCAATTTGAAAATCCTGCGTTCCAAACTAAATCTCTTTAAGGATTAGTCATAATCCCAATATGGTTAGGTAGTCAGCGGGACGTCTGTGATATTTGTAATTCTCAAGTAAGCCGTTTAATCGTCCATCGCGTACTTAATGTTTGAGCTTCTAAGAAACGTTGAGGGTGGGCGAGGCGGGGGAGGGGAGAGGGTGTGGGGGATCCCAAGGGTCGGCCTCGTTCTTGCTAACAAATCGCTCGCCGCACCACGCACAGGTAGTGTCACGCCTCATTACTCCAACTTTATGTTCGCCAAATCACTCTAACGTCATGAATAAACAAGATTTAGGCTTATGACCTTCAGCATCACCCTCGTACTATTTGGTCCGGTTTACTATCTTTGTTCTTTGAAGAACATTTTTGAAAAGATATTGACTCGAGTAACGGATTCGTTTATAAAGTATACAAGAAATAAACCGTCTGGAAACTGGTGCTAAAGTTAAAAGCTAAAATGAATTCCGTAGCAATTTCAGCGCTGCGTAATAGAAATGGCACAGCATAAATATTAATTAAGTAGCATAATACAGTACTTACCTAGGTGCTTTTATTACTAACATAATACCTACATTTGAGTGTTGGTATACCGCTATGAGTTCACGAATTAATTTGTGTAATCTATGGTAATACGATACCAAAGTAATGGTTTTTCTTTTGTGTGTAGGCATGTCTGCCGAAGATGCAAATATTAAACCCTTCTTTTTGGGTCAACAAAACCTCCCATAAAACGTGCCCGTTATAAAGTTTGCTTTCTATTTGAGGTTCGAAGCTCTAAAAAGAAAAAGGAAAATAACTAGATTAATTTATTCTTTACATTTAAAGTTATCATAAAACAAACGAGCTCGGGCACCTATTCTTTACTTATTGTTTTCGAATTCTTTTTAGTTCTCGGCTTCCTTGCCCGGTGTCTTCAACAATTTAAAATTAAAAGCGTGTCAAGCTATGCAAACAGTAAATTAAAACAATATTTTTATCTTGTTTTCATGCCGTGCTTTGAAAGCTAATCAGATTAAGTACGAAATAAATATAATTTTGATGTATTTAATACTGTGCCTAACCCTATAGAGATAAAAGAGTAGACGAACGAATATCGTTTGATGTTTTATTGGATGAAATTTTAAAATAAAGCGGCTCCGATTTCCGATTTCTGTCAATTTGTGCAAACAAGAAACTTATCACAGCTTCATGCTAGTTACATTGCATCAAACAACCATTATGCGCAATTTCAATCAAATAAAACACATTATATAATAGCTTATGTGTACTAAAACAATGATTAGTAAAATGAGCCATGACGCTCGCGTCACGTGCGTCAACGACAATAATTATGTAAATGGATGCCCGGGATATCGGGGATGGGCCAATACTACGTCGTCTAATTTAATAGGCTAAATCGATCCGACAGTTTTAGCACTGCGAACCAACACTAAAATAAAACGTAATAGACAACACATGTTCAATAGGAAATGTAAACATACAACAAGGTTTATGTAACAAAAACGAAACTGTCCTTTTACAGCTCTACGGTGTAATTATGCGGAACACTCGACAAAAGTTTCTAATGGTCATAAACTTCCAAATGTTATTCATATTCGCGTACGCAAAATATTAACAAACTCCAAATTAATTTGACCGCAGATGTGTCGTCGGATATTTTTTGCGGTGAATCCAAATTGTGATAAACATTCGGACATTCACAGGCACTTAATATCTAACCGTCTTTTTTACCGCCGAGAAGTCATGCAGTCGCTGTGTATATATTATAATTTATGGAAGTAGAAACAGCATCGCGTTTTATTTTACGTACTATTATTTCGATGAAAGCATCCAGAACAGAAGTAAAAGTAGCGATTGCAAAGCGTAAAAGGGAAACGCAAAATCGTGAGCTTCATAAAAAGAATATTCGTGGGCTAGCTATTTGAATAAAATATCAAAGAGAGAACCATTTTTCAACGCGTTGGTGATAATAATGACGCTATTTATCAACGACTCGAAAGGGTGGGTAATTATTAACGTAATATTTCGGTTTCGTTTGTTTACTTACATACATTTTGTGCGATATTTTTCACAGTTAGCGACATAACAGTAAGGTCATTTCGTTTGGCTGTGAGGGGATGGCTCCCAATGATTTATTGTTGCGTTGAATATGCATGTCGAGATGAAAAATGACGAGGAACGTGCGAGTGGTTAGTGTGTAAGGATCGCGCGGCCGCCAGCGAGCGGCGGCTGCGCGGCGGACACGCTGCGTGCCGCCAGCCGTCGCGTACGCTGCCGACCGCGTCACATTGCGGAAGTCGTTAAGAAGACAAATCGCAAACCACACTAGACCTCATAATCCTTTTAAATATCTAAGTGAAACCTTTTTACAATCTGGCTTAAGGAAATGTTAAATATTTCCCCAACTATTCCACTTTACAAGATTAACTTTAGTTGTTGGTAGTTGCTCTGTAGACAAGTGGTATATTTCTTCAATATACAGTACCTTTATTTTCATTCCGCGACGGAAAATCTGAAAGTTTCGATACAAGTTTCCACCAGACAAAATTTTCAAAGTGTGAGACATTCGCAAAGTGCATCCGAGAGCGAACTTAGAGGTATGGGTACCAGTTTTAATAGTTGCCGAAACAATAGCGGAGAAGTTTCACTCGCGGCTCCGCTCCGGTTCCGCACCCGTCCCCGTTCATTAATACGGCTCGGAACGGCACCATGCTACGTTAACTCGTTCAATTTTCGTAAAAACTGCACCATGTTTTTTTCTAACACAGTACATCCATCAGGATCGAGAATAGCTTGGCTTTAATTTCCGCCTCGATAACATATCGCTTCGAATTAAGAAGATAAAATAACGTTGCGGTCTTAAAAAGCGAAAATTTATTTTATGGGTACTTTCTCCAATAGTTTATTGCTTTGGGTTACTATTTCAGTTGAGCTTTCTATTAACATTCTCCTAGAATTTTATTATATTGTTAGAGAGGAATTGGTAAACTTGAAAAAATATAAAAAGTCTTGGGTTGTAATTTTCCTTATATTATAATTTGAATAAAACTGAGATAGTTGTTTTATTATGTATGATAGTGTTTATTTAGGTTAGTGGACGTAGTTAGCATTGAGCGCTATGGCAAACATGAATCGAGCGGCTCTGTAGCAGCGGTTCGTTTCTCATGTCAAGCCCGACCGGCAGCGTCGTTCCTTTCAGTGCTGGGCTGCGCAAACAAACTATCGAACAAACAATTTTACTCCAATTAATGACGTATCTCTGAAACATTCGTCAGCCTGTATTTGTAGATCGGACGCTGGGAACAATAAAATCCGTTTTCATATCTGCATCTCATCAAATAATGAACGAGTTTACGTCTGATTTGTTTTATAGGTATTACGGTCCGTTATCACATTGGAAATTAATTTATGAGTCTAGGTCTCTTCCATTTATAGCCAATATTTTTCTCGATGGTTGATTATAGCTACTTATTCTGTTGAGATCCTACGTTTTTGTTCTCAGTTGAATTTTTTTACATTTATAATAATTTAGGATTAAAGAATAAATTGATAAAATCAAATGTATGCAAACTTCCTCTATTGCGTGTGCTATACCTAGGCACTGATGTTTATTTATTTAACAAGTCCTGATTTACCACGAATAATGTCTTTAATATATTTTTTTTTACAAAGTAGCATTCCGCTGTCAATGCAAGCACAGGTGTAATATTACTTATGTAACAAGTATTTGAAAGAGACGTTAAGCGCAATAGCAGAAAATAGGACTCTTCGCCATATACGAAGGGTGCCGAAATGTTGCTCGTCACCGTTCCAGTGCGCAGTATCGCTCGGAGAGCCTGTTGAAATTCAATCCGATTGTCATGATTATTTTCTCTTTTTATGCTCTTTAGACCCGAAATTTTCGCATACGAAACACCCTTTTAAACTGATTGCTGGATCAGTACAAAATTAATAAACATTAAAATGTTTTAAACGCAACTTGTACTGTAAACCATCATAATTATTTTTCTCTTAATAATAATTCATACTTATGTCCCGAGCCCTAAAAGCGGACACTTCGAAGCTACTTTTTGGGTCATCAACGTCGACGTCATTCATTCCGCAACTGGCTGGTTAAAAGCCATAATTAGTGGTGAACATTATGCAGAAAAAATATTTTCTTTCTCTCTTCCATTTGATTTTTGTACTGCTTTTTAGTTTTTTTTTTATTTTAAGTCGCCAATCTGCAAAAGGGAAAACGGCAAAAAGCTTTGTAATTAGGGAGTTGACTCGACTGCAGCTTAATAACACTCAGACCCAGTTAAAGCCTCTCTGAAATGGATTCTAATCTCCAACTAGTATGACTTCGGGATATTGTGCTTGGAATGGGATGAAGTATTTTAAATATTTCTAGTGCGGGAGGTTCCTGTGAGCTACCTCATGTCTCTGCGTGTGTGTGTAGAGTTGAAAACATGTACATTATGTAATGTTGTGTGACATTCAAGTTTCGAGCGCTAGTTTCATTTGATAGTTCTGAAATAGGGTCTTGAATTTCTTTCTCCATTTCTTTTTAGGTACGCTTAGATAAATCCAACCCAGTCAAGCTCAAAATTACAGAAATTCCAGAGGAAAATTCAGTCTAGTTAACTTTCTCTCAAAGATGTTACAAGAATATCTCGAACGCAGGCATTAAGATATTGTCAAACTATTGAAGAAAACCTCAAAACTTTCAACTTCCAATATCTATTTTTGGTATGTGAGAAGTTTTAAACTGCAGTACTTCGTTATTTCATTGAGAATTCTAGTGAGCAAACAAGATGTTGTTTACTAAATAATTTTAGAAGATAAACAATCAGAACAAATTGAAACAATTTGTAGCGAGTAACAGAAAATGAAACAAGCTTACAAGAAAATCGAGATAATCCGTACATGGAGGGAACGGCGTGGCACATGAGTAGTACTTGTAGTTAGCTATAAGTGCAATCAAACAGCCCTCAATAAACGGCGGTATTGTTTTGCCGGTTATTGCGATTCCGTTGCCGAGACACGTCCGGAATAAATTAAACTGCAATTTGGGGCCTTTAATATGGAGTGTTGTTCGCGCTATTGGCCCATAGTGGCGTGTGGCAGCGTGGCGATATGAGCGGCATTCGAATGAGTACACAAAGGGGTTCGGCGCCATGCTGCCCATCGGTAATGCAGCCAGGCACATGATTGCAGCGCGACTCTCCAGGGACACCGTTTTGTTACCTGCCTGCGTACCTACGCATCATCGATTTAGTGTCAAATTTTCGTTGTACATTTAGAATTTGGCAGAAAGCCGCGCCGTGGAATAGCGGTGCGCGCTGAATGCGATAGTCCTGCTAACAGTACTGAAATGGCTGCGTTCAACGATTTTCAGGTGCCGGAAAAATTTACGTTGCAACCAAACCGAGTTGCTAAACGTTTGAGACACAGTATTAAGTGATTTTACACTTGAATAAATTAAACAGTAGCTTATCTCCATGGTAACTTCGTTTTATTGGAGCACTAAGATTAAGCCTGTTAATGCTTCTAACTCTCGGGGTTTAGCAAAAGCTTGTTTAGTTTGATTGAACACTCCAGCAGAGGTCACCCTAAAGTTATAACTAAAGAACTTCTGTCATTATAGTAGACGATATCGCTTTAACCTAAGTGTTACTTATCTAGCGCACGTGCATGCACGTAAGATATGCAACTAAACTTTGCCCATCTAAGTTGTATCTGGCCAATGAACACTAATTCTGGATACAGCGTAATGAAATTAAAGGGAATAGCAGCCAGTCAAGATATGGTGTGTAGTAATAATCATTGGTGCATAAGCGGAGCACACGGCGCGGTGTTTATTGCGTTCGCAGAGAATTCTATAGCGCCATTAATGCACGTAGTGAGGCGTAAGGTCGAGTTGCTCGCTCAATTTGCGGCATTGCTCCGAGCTACCGTCACATAAACAGAGCCAGGAGCACCTACAGATCCACAATCGTCCCGATGTTTGTCCGCCCACATTCCTGAGCAGAACACGTAACGGCTCGCAGAATGCATTAGTACTTCCATAAACACCACATCCATTGTGTGCACACGTTAGACGTTTGGAGCCATTTTCAATAGCATTTATACATTCACTTGAACGGCGTACCTGCAGTTCGGTACATACACGGCAGTCGTTCAGCTGATAGCTTCAGTCATTGCCTTGAGGTGTGTGAGCGTATGGCATTTATAAAGTCACTCCCCAGGCGACACTTCGCTTTAGAGGAGCGCCTGTTTTTGTTCCCGCGGGAGATCGCAATCAGAATTAACGAGACCTTTACCTTCATTCTCGTTGTCTGGTCTTTAACGCAGAGGTAGGCAATTCCTGCTTTTATATAACTCACGTTTAACAATGAAGCTTGCCATGCAGATAAAGAATATATCCACTTATCCTTTGAATGCCATGTATTTGGATTAGAGAGCTTTAAGTTAAGAAGTATCTCTGGTAAAATGTATATTTAAATTAGATAGGGCTCTTAATTTCAAGGCCCAAGAATTACAATTAATCGTATTACCCATTTGCCTTAATGCTAAGATCTACGACAGTTCGCATTTTGTTTGGAACTAGTCCAAATATATATCTATCAGCGGCATTTTTATTATCTTTAATGCGTTCGATGTGCATTTGTATGCTTAACCTCGATTCCTTGAATGGATTTTATAGCATATTAAGAAGCAGAAAAAGTAGTTCCGCTGACAGATCCAGATAATAATGCAGTAGAAGCTAGCTTTACAGGCTTTGGGATATAGAACTCTCGTCAAGTAAATGAAGCATTTGATGTTTCGATCATTAATAATTTCTTAGGGACGTTCTACTTTAAATGATTAATATTGGAGACCTATCAAACGGGAGCCGACACTAGACGTCCCTAGTCCCTAGTTGAGTGTATAATCACTGTGTCCACTGTGTACTTCTCTAATGAGATTCAATCTTAATTATTTTTCAGTGTTCATCGTAAATTTCCCTCTCGAGACTTGCTGAGCCATTCCGTGGTAGAAACATCCTTTTCGAGCTTAATTATTTCCTTTTTTTACTGTGTTCAATATTCGTTCAGATTTTCGTCGAGCAGACATTAAAATTCATAACTCAGCTATTATTACACTCGTCAACATCTGGCGCCACTTTAACGTTATTATCTTTAACTCTTAGAGAAAAACATTAATTAAGAAGTTGCTTTTTATGACACTTTGAAATGTAATAAATTTTTATGGGAGTTGATCAGTTGGGCAGCCAGCAGGTGCTGCATCGTGGGTGGTCAGGATGTACTTAACTGTGGTTACGAAATGTATTTATTAGTTTACCTGTGCAATGGTCCGCACTTTCCCTGTATTAAGAGTGGTCATTTTACGAGTTTCGCCGTATAACACTTGAGAGTTAGTGGCTATTGTTCTATTCATCGAAGAGGCATTTTATGACGCGGACACACTCGTAACTGTCCGAACGTCTCGGGTTCCGTGTATGCGAGCACGAGATAAATTTACGTTGGTGGTTCACACCCACAAGCGTCGCCAACTCGTAAAGCAGTTGACGGCGGGGTAACCTCATAAATAAGGTCCGGCGCCCGCCCCGGGAACCCACGCACGCTTGCATGCGCCCCTTGCACAAGTGCACATGCGCTTATACTCCTACTTATCTATCCCTGCAAAGTGACAAGAATATGAATGGCCAGCAGCTATGTCCTAGACAGAAATATGGCTCTTGCCTCTCCAGTTTATTATTTTAAAGCGTTTTTAAAATAAAAATAAATGTCTTCTCATTTCGCTGTAGAGCAGTTTTTTCGCGCGTAAAATTGTTAGCATACTTTAAGTGGACTGCAATATATGACAGTACACAACAGAACTGCTTTTGATAGATAATGTAATTCAGTATCATTATTATTCCTGTCTGGATAGCAGATAACAGAGGTAATTAGTGAATTTCACGATATGTATTGTTTCGGGCGCCTGTAAATTTTAATTATTACCTTGTTGGTAAATCAGAACTGCATTGAGGGAAGGCGCTGTCCGTCGATAATAATAATTACCAATTTTCGTTAAATTGCAATGTATCGAATTGGTATTCGTGTTTTATATTGGTATATTTGGAGAAATATTTCCGTGGACTTTATATACCGGAGGTGAAGTAGCCAGCGCTGCAGAGCGGCGAGTTCTCTCGAGACGTCAGCGGAACATTCGATACTAAATTTCATTTTGCGAAGCGACCGATCCTCAATAGCATCGCGTCACTTTACGGAAATTCTCCGTCCAATCCTCACCTGTTCTACTGTTCTCTGCGAAAGATGAAACGAAATTTCACAATATTGTTTTATCAGTTTGATTAACATTGATCTTGTTAGCACACAAAAGAAAATAATTATATTTAAGCCAATATTTTATTTAATATTCAACACGAAATAAAATGTATAACAGATAGAGGTGCTGTGTCGGAATAACAATAGGATGAAAGAGGAAATGCTGTTGCTTAGGATTCCGCAAAAGAAGTTATTTTTAGAAGGAATTGTATTATACGGAACACTAATCGTGAGCTGGTAGTGACTCGAACCCAGTTTTTTCGCATTCGCCTCCACTCGGATCCGTTTTACATTTTTATTTTACTCCTTTCAGTCTAATTTAATATGCGACCTCGTAGAAGAAATTGCGAGGATATATTTTTGCGTTTGTTAACTCCACCTTGAATGAAATCAGATTTTACAGGTGAAATTTATGGCGAATTTTATTTGACGGGCAGAGAAAGTTTTGGTTTTCCCCTATGCGTATTTAAATCACGTACACCGTTGTGTTATTTGTAATGCAATATCGAATTTGAGTTGTCATGTATGGAGCAAGTTTAAACGATCGAAAAATAAGCAGTACTTCTTCTTCTAATTAAACGACAAAATGTTGCCGGATTAGTGACGTACAAAGCAATTCCACGAGAAATGTATCAGCGTAGGTCACCTAAATTGAATACGATTTCATTAAACCTTGTTTTACGAAAAGAAAAAATCTCATCGTTGCTTGGAATTTAGACAACCGTCTATTGCAAGATTTTTAATTAAATCGACTTTGATCACAGGACTGGAATGTCTCTGGTAAAACGATTAAAACCAGTATAAAACAGTTGCTGTGTAATCTTTCTGCGTAACGTCCCCACGTAACGATTTAATCAAATACTTTTATTATATTTTTTTACCTCAAGGAATTTATTTTGTGTACAAAAAATGGTATTTTGTTTTTATTTCGTACCACTACACGGACTCGTATGTTGTGCTTAGTTCAGATATACAAAGTAGAACAAAGTAAAACTCGGTGTCCTCAATCCGCAGCTGTTAGTTTCCAACTAGCTATACTTCTTTTGTATGAACATGCTCGTCTGGAATATAGAATTGGTGGCGATGAGCGCGTCTTCGTTAGAGCAAATATCAATTAAGGTCGCCCGGTCGCTCGGTAGACGCTGCGAGCGTGACCGAGCGTGCCACTGCCCTGCCGACGGCCGGCGTAGCCCACCGACCTACCCGACAGAGCGCGTAGTCTCGTAACGCACCGTAGCTCGTAGCCTCGTAGCCACGCGTAGCACTACAGCACAATATGGCAGCTACATCTTACTCCCAAACTAACTTGGAAATGCGAAACGTGCTATTGCTTAAACAGCCACTTACTTCAACTAAGTCCCACTCTGTAACTCGACCTGTTGTTTACTTATTTATTAATTAAGATTATGTAGGTGGGTGCCATTAGAAACGTACCCACCCTTTCAGTCCCTATGTTTTGCACATCGTATTTGTGGCGGAAATATTAACATCGTTACCGTGACGTGGCTGTTCCCGGAACAAATAATTTTGTGTAATGCACGTTGCGTAACTTCCTGTTTGTACCCATAGATTTTAATAAGTCCGTCGATATTGAATAAGGCACAAAATTAATAAGTTTTCAACCGTGAATACCTCACGTCTTTAATTAAACTGTATAGTTAGAGTAAATAGTTTGGTTGTTCACTAAAAGTTTTTATTCATATTTTTCATTCTCAGCAAACAGATAAAACCAATCCCGACTATGGTAAATTTAATTAAGCCGTTTTGGACTCATATAGGTACACGTAGGGATATGTTTGGATATTTAAATGAATTATGGAGCCCAAATACACAAACATGGAAACTTTGCCTCCACAAGGAATACGCTATACTGCTTAGTTTACGAGTTCATGAGTATGTTATTCAAGACAAAATTACATTAATATGTATAATCTATGCACGCGGTCATAGGACCTGTAGTCATAAGCAGAGCAGGTTCGATCCTGTGTAGCAGCGTCGTATCTGGATTAGTCTTTTTTTACGTCGGCAAGGGGGTGCGCCCTCATTATTTTTAAACTACCGGAGAATGTAACAGTATACCCACAGTATACTCGTCTGTCAGTCCAACCTTTCCTGAAAATGGTGCTGTTTTTGTAAAAAAAATCTCAAATATTTGCGTCCCCCAAGGGTTTATTTTAAAATCGTGACGCAACGTTGCATTTAATTACGGCGTGTTTTATATACCACAGCTCCGGCCGTTTATCCACAGAGTCGGGGTTACCGGCCTGTCCGGACGATCGAAGTTTCAAACAAAATCATCGAAGGAACCTTTTTGCTATTTAATATTCAGTAATACAAGTCAAACCAACTTTGAAGGTTTCGGAAATTGTTGGAATTGTAATCTTAGAAAATTATATCCTGATCTTTGATAACAAAAGCGACTCGCGGGACGTGTCCCGACAATCTACCTGGTCCCGGGGGACCAATTAAAGAGTTTAATTCATCTAAGCAAGGGCCCTGTTAGTTGTAAACTCTTAAATGACAGGAGCGCATGTTCCTGCAACCGTTTTGAAACTTGACTAATGGACGAAAACTCTCAGAAGGCGAAAACTAATTTTATTTTCGATATTAAGTTTTGACTAAGTCCCGAAAGTTCTCGAAAGATAAACGATTCTGTTTAAATCTCCAATGTCATCCGACTAAAATGGGGATTATAATGAGATGCGAAATGGGACTAACTTAACGTTACATAATATTTTTGTCGATACCTTAAGTTTTATTACGTCACTATGCCAACTTCTATTAGCCGTGCCTGCTTGAATAAGATTTACTCAAATAAAGAATAAAGTTACTCTACCCATCGCAATTATATTCATATCTTTTCTCTTGCGGGATTATAAGTTCTACAAACTTTAGCACTCCGGGGATTTGAAAAAATCCTTGGCGGAATCCTTCCACGCGTAACTAAGGAAATTATCTACTGGTTAAGACTGCTTGATTTCGTTAATCTAAATTTAGAACGCGTCAGCGTGGACAAGAAACGGTGTACGCATAGATTTTTACTGAGACCGCCGTGACACATATCAATGGGTCACAAGAAATGTCACAATTACTTACACTCTTGTGTACATTGTACAGCCTGAACGTTAGCTAGTCACGTTGTTCTTTCATGAATAAAAACCTTATGTAAATAAGTAAAATACTGGGTACCATCTATCTTCTTATCACTAGTACTTGATAACTTTTTACGACGTCAACGACTGAAAGGCTCTTTGTACATATTCAGCTTGAATGTACGATCCTACTATTAGGACTAAGGCCTCGGTACTAAGGCTCTAGACGTTGTGGGCCGTAATTCACCACTGGGGCTCAGTGCGGGTTGGTCGACGTCACATAATGTCTTCGAATTCTTAGTCCTAAAACATACTGGATTTCTCGAATAGTTTTTTTTCCTTCGCTTGAACAGCACTGCTGGTTAGACAAATACGTTTGTACATTCTTTTCTAGTCTTCCAATTTTTTCAGGCAATCAAAAAGTCGTTAGTTTGCGAAAACTAATTTCTTAAACTGTGTTCACAAATTAATGAAAATTGACTTTAAAATAAGAATATTAACAATTCCGTTTTGTCATTTACGTAAGTGAATCCTCTCATTCATCATTAATATTTTTAAGTTATGAAGTCTTTTGTAACTGATCCGGATTCATTGCTTCTGAACGTCCCTATAGATTATATTCTTTTTTTGTCCCGCAACCAAAGTGGAAATAGATTAAAAACTCAAATTGAATAATAGTCTACACTGAGACCGAGAGGAGTGGCATAAATCTAGCCGTTTTAAATTGTTTTTATTTTATGTCGCACACTTTTGTTCGTATCTCGAATTCTGCGGGATCATTTTACTTTATTAGTTTCGTACTATTCTGCTACTTTGTTTTACGGCATTTTTTTATTCATATTTTATGAAACTTCCACAACGAGGTCGTGTATGATTGTTTTTTTACGCTGTAATCGTTTCAAGTGGAAACTTTTCTTAAGAACATCTCTCAGCGTTTGTAATTTATATTTTCTTCTTATTTTTTGCACCGGAGTAATATTCCGATGTTTTGTCTACCGAACACGATAGAATGTTTGTCTATTAATTTATTCTCATAAAAGATTTTAGATATTGTTATTATGCATACTCATATTGAGAGTCAGGAATTTACATTGCATACATATTTAATTTTTGCAGCGTGTTTCCTTGGCCCTGAAAGTTAAATCCCTATGGTTTTCTTTAATATTTATGAAGGCTCTGAACGTCCAACGACTTTTAATACTTCGAAAATATTATTATATCCTTATTATAATCATAAGCTTTCACAGACACATATTTTATTCGTACCCATTATATAGCGAGTGTTTGTTACAATATCGAAATAATATTTCGTAGCTATTAAAATAAAATTTATCTTTCGGAAAATCAAGCATGTAGGTATTCGGGAAAATTTACAATGAAAGCAAAGATATTGTGCTGCATTTCGATGTGAGATAAATTCATTTGAAGCTCGATGATTTATCAGAGGCAGCAGCGGGAGGTCGCGCTCGGCGTCATCGTCGCAGCTTCCTCGTACAGACATATCGCCGTGATAAATTGCGAAGAATCTGTGAACGAGGTGAAATTCAAAAATAAAATGCTATAATTTTACAAAATACCACTTTATGTCTACTTACGTGTTGTGTTTCGCACGTTAAACTTTACGGGCGAAAGTTCGAGGCAGTGAGGAGAGAAAATTGTAAGTAGTTTCAACTCTAATGTTGTTTTGCATAGGTGAGCAGTCGAGACGTGCTTCCGGAGATGGCGGGCGGTTAGATAGGGCCTTTGAAGATATTTTTATTGAATGTGAGGAGTCGCGTCAGAGTCGGGCCGTACGCCAGCTGCCGATGACGTGGCTCAAGCGCCTATTATGCCGCTCGCCTTTTATTTATGATCGGGTTGAGCGGTGCTTATTACGGCTGCGGACGCGGACATGTTTCATATGCCAGCCTTGTTTCTGCGTTAGCTGCCTCCTTCACGCTTATTGAGCCGTCTGCGCGAAATTATCATGTTTCTCTACTGTTTTGCAAATTGCTAATGTTGCATTTATTTATGTAGCGGGTTGAAAGTCGTCACTATTTAATTTTTTCCAATTCATACAGTTGCAAAGCGCGTGTCGACTGATTACTTTCACTCCCACAACTGGGATTAATATGTATAATTTCAAAGTTAATCTGTACACATAAATCACATGTCAAGTTTTGATGATATCTGCCGCCGGGGTTGCACAAGTTTAGGTATACTTATTGTTATTCACGGCGTATCTCGAAACTCTGCAGTGATATGTGTTTCACTAAGCCCCGACATATATTTCGCCGTTTTTGTCTATCACTTGGCAGCAACTTCTCCAATGTTTTCTCATTCGCCCGCAGTCTTCCCTAAAAGTTAGCTCATTCCTGTCTCGGTGGGTGCCTCAGCGAATTACGAACTCGGCACTCAGCCGCCGATGCGTGTAAAATGTCTTTACGACCTCGGTAAATTCCTCGATGTGTGTCACCGGCCCTGTTGCCTACTCGCCCTCACGATTTTTTAATCAATTAGTCGTTAATTGAAAAACTTTCAGTTCAAAGAATGTAACCTATTTCGCCTGCTTACTCTACATATTAAAGTTGCAAATTGCCACAATACGTATTATTGTGTATGATTTTGTGCTGTCGGACACGGAATTGCATTTTGTTTGAAGTTTAATTAGAATTTACGAGAAGCTTTAAACTAAACCAACCGTGGTTACAACCGGCATTCCATTCGCAAAATTGAAGAAATAATATGATGTTGAGAATTCCGAGTAAACATGTCGATGTAAGTGGTTACTCGTACGTAGGATTTAATTTTTAAATCGGTCTTATAACGGACAAACCATTTTTTGCTCGGAATTCAATTGTGCATCAGAACAGAAGAAACTCAACAAACATGTTGAATGCCTGCGTCCGACTAGTGAATGGATATTTTTTGTTCGTTATTGTTGGCTTTAGCTCGGACGCAAAAATACACACCAAATAATGTCGGATTTTTGTGTTTCTAAATTCGTAAATTTTAATTGAAAGCTTCGTAACTTCGTGGAAATCATATTAAAATAAATGTTTCTGACATACTCGATCGCAAGTAAGTTTCCTTATTGTGAATAACTTTTTGTTAAATAAATGAGCCCGTTTTGTTACACGCCGGAAATAAATAGTGTTTGTTTTGAACTCTCTCTAGCTTTGACATTGATTTTAAGCCCCTGTTTCTATGTCGACGAGAAAATTCTCAAAAAATGGCCGCTGCTCAGCTGTCTGTTTAAATATTTAATTACACGGCCCCCCGTCATTTGGGAACTGTGTAGCTTTCTATCACAGTAAAAGTACTTTGAATTGTTCGACCATTTATAGATTTCCCCAAACGTAGCAACATAGTAACATGCATGTTTTATGAAAATAGCAGCTCAGTGACCTTCTGTCTGGGAAAAACGTCCGTAAACACTGCACAACTCGTAAATACTCTTATGTCTGCCATTGACAATTTTGATATTGGATAAATTAAAAGGATTTGGGCCGGGCACGTGATGTCAAATCTAAATAACATTATATTATTATTTATTCAGAGTTATTAGAATAAATGATTTATTCAAATATTGGCATAAACGTTTACATGACAGTATACTTTGATCGTTTCTTAATTAATATAGTCATTTGTTACAACTAATTGCGAGAAATAAATGGTTTATGATAATTATGTTTATTTTCCCAAGAAAGAAGCGTAGTGAGAAATACATAAAGATTAAGTAGATAGTGCGATGAGTAGGTATACTAGAGACTCTTTACTCCATTAGACATCAGGCTGGCAGTGACTGGCGACGGGAAACGGCCGTCGCATCGTCGGCATAACAAGGTTAACATCTTGCAATTCTATCAGTCTTATGTAATAACGTTATCAAGCTACTTCCTGCCGCCTCCTACCAACAATGTACACACCAACCAGCATGTAAACATTAATTAAAGTTTTCGGCAATTAGTGACACCAGCATCCCACTGAGAAGAGAAAAACTTAGCTGTGAAACTGCCTTACCAGATAATTTGATACCAAACTTGAAAACTTAATTACATGTTATATTGTTGTAGAGTGTTCGAACGTTCTGGAAAATTTGGTGTTTAACCACAATTTACATGACAGTGAATGATGTTAGTATAAATTAATAACGCAAGCTATATGTACTTGAGACTATGTACTATGTACCTAGTTCATCTAGTAATTGAGATAGTTACTCCTGAGAACTAGAACTCAGCTCCTTTTTCCGTCTGATATTTCTCAGTAGTAGTTTAGAATCTGGATAATCTGGCTCAACGGGAGGTGTATGTGTATTTCAAATACTACCAGTAGTATTTCTGCAATTATATAGCACTTCCAAGAATGTGAAAGGTTCTGCGATGTGTGTGTACGTTGGTTTTACCGACGCGGCGACGTATCATTATTTGTCCAAAACATTATTCCCTTTTTTCCGGTCCTCCGTGACATGAAAAAGTGGGTCTAGGAAGAAAAGTGTGCCAAGACTGTAAGCGTTGACGTTAAGTATTCTTCGCGATCTCCGCAACAGACTTGGCGTGATGATAATTAGGCAGAGCGTGGACACAAACAAAAAGTTGTTTATTATTATGTTCCTTTTTGTTTTGATTAAATACGATCTTAATTATTTATCCCAATAGGGGATCTACCAGGAAAATCTTTAAGAGTTCAATATAAAACAGCATCTTTATTTGTCTATGGGGAAAAAGTACAAAATTAAAATGTATACCTATTTAATTTAATTTTAAGCAAACATTTTGAGGGTCTTAAGATCGTTGCTCAAATCGCGTTTGTGCATTCCGAGAAGTCATGTATGTACCCAGTACGTATAATAATTTTCTCCTCCCACCTGGTAATTTTAAGATTTAGATATGTTGCAAGAATTACATATGCATACAGCAAGACGTATCTTGAATTCATCTTACGAACAGAGCGGTGAAACAGTACCTAATGCTTGCTTTAGTTTCACGAACCTTGTTCACGGGTGACATAATTAGTGCATTTATATCTGATTGAGGAGCGGTTGCAGTGCAATAGTGCCTTCGGAAGCTGTGCAAGTTAATACAAAAGGGGTTAAGATGTATCAGCTGAAATATAAAGGGTAGATGAGTCAGTGGTTCCGGCGCGCGTCGAGCGGGCACCGAGCCACGGATCCGGCGGCGTTTCTTTCGAGCTCGTTAACGAAACAATAAATAATGATTTGGACGTCTCCAGCATTGCAGGCTATTGTGCGGCCATCATATTTTCCGTCGGGCCGTCGGCATCAGGTCGTTGACGTGACGTCACAGCTTCCTAACCGTCGATTTGTTCATGTTATATGCGAACCGCGCTGTATTTCCGCCTTTTTTCTCGTGTTTTATTACTTTTACTAGCTTATACGAAATCAAAGACGAAAGTTGTAATTTCAATTTGTTTGTTACAGGTAAGCTGAATATTTTTAGAAGTTCAAAACTTATTTCGCCGTCTTAAAGGTAAGAGGTTGTGTGATATTATTAGCGTAATATAATTTTGAATCCGGGCCCTAAAATTCATCATTTTGGTGTTTAAAAAGTAAATAAAGTTGACTTCAAAATAGAAAAATAAATGAGGTCTCTTTAGAGATAATTAAAGGGACTAAACATCATTTCACACGTTTGTGTATTATACTGTGTCTACCTGTAAATGAGCTTATTGTCCTTTAAATATCTAACTCCTATACTTGAATGGAGTGTTTTTGTTTGTCATAAATTAGGTAACCAACACCGACGCAGTTCTAGGTAATATATTGCTATGAACGCTCTTCGTTAAGGGAATCTTGTTATTGTGACAAGTCATAAAACTGATATATGGGTCGAAATAACCATAAAAAATCAATGGACGCCTAAAAATTGGGTGCGACGTGACCGGAAGATTGTTGCCAATTTATTTCTAACAATAGACAGTTAGAGTTAAATTTTCCGCAAACCCGTCACTTCTGAAGGAGATGAAGTGTTTGTAAAACAGCCCTTTTTCAGTTTACAGTCCTTTTCAGTGCACAGAATTGCTTAATTTATTTTAGGTTTTGTAGAAAGATTTTATGTTGATGGTAAATATAACTAGCTATTACGCTCACGTTGTAAAAGCTTGGTTAAGAAAATGGTTCGGTAAACACATTTTAAAAGAGAGTTCGAGACAAATAAGTTACATTTCTGATATATCTATCTTCAGCGTATATATTTTAGCGTTTATAGATAGTTAGTACACTGTTTCATATGTAAGAGAGAAGGTTCAGTACATGGCCGTGTGTGACCTTCCACAGCGAGGCGCAAACTTGTGAAATGAAATTACACACCCCAACTAAAATTAATTTGGAAGTAATACAATAGCAAGAAAACTCCATTCTTCGCAAACTTTATTTATTAACCAATAAATACCTACATAGTACCTGTACGTAGCTACGTCACTTCATAAGAATTTTCTGTGAAACGTTATAAATGTTCCAAACTTCGGAAAATTCTCCAATACGTGCGAGGATTTTAGCTTCGAGAAATAATCTAATTAAAAACTCTGTGAAATGTGATGAAATGTTTCTACTTTTTTTCTGAAAGTTGAGGCATAAAGCTTTACTCGTTTCATTCAACGTTTATTTAACTGAGGGTACTATAGAATAAAGAGATTTCGGAATGGCAGAAACAATTGTTTTTGTTTCGACTTTGTATAGGCTTCGGATTGGATATCGCATTGTGTGCTATACAAACAAGACACCTGAGGCAGCGGACGGAGCATATCGGAGCGTATCATTCTGCGCTGAAAGCACTGCAAGGAGCGTCCGGCGCCGCAAAAAGCGTAAAGCGTATTGTTTTCGTTGGTGGAGAAACGTCCAGCCCTGTCAGGCGACGCTCGGGTCTAATGGACCGCTATTTACTTTGACTGAAGCCTTTTACGATGAAAACAATACAAAATTTGAAGTACACACGCTCTGCGGCGATTACTAATTTCAGCTGCAACGTTAACCGACACGAGAATATAAACTTGTATCTCTCTCATTTCGTATTATATGAGTATACTCTCGTAATTACAACGATAACATTTTCGGGATTTTACTATCGTCATTGTGTCTGATTAAAACGATGCATATACAAAGATTGTGGTGACTTATCCCTGGGCGTTGTTTTCATATGGAAAGATAGCCATAGGGTTTTCCTTTTGTGATGTTTTTGATTTGATTACCAACATGTATGAAAGACTATAGAGCTTCATATAATAACATTACGCGGAAGATACTGCGGTTGTTTAATATGTCGAGTAGTAGTCGCGTGTAACCTTAACGTTGTTTTCTTTGTAAATACTTAAGACCCACATAAGTCTCCTCAACAGTGATATTTTCTGAGAGTCGTGCTTAGTTTAGTGTACGTTACATTATGACTACAATAGTGAGGATTTAAATCATAATATTGCACGGAACAATACGCTCGCATTTTGCTTATTCAGAACTTAGTCCCATCAAAATGCATAGTTAGCTCGAAGCAATCGGTCGACCGCTATCGGGTGGTTCTTTTATGTTATGCAAGTTTATAATTTTATGCAAAGTTACACCCGCCCTGACCTCACCAACTATTAGAAAAACTGGGTTTCCCTTTTATGTGTTGTTAGGTTAACGTTAGAGCAGAAACGAGTAGCAGGAATATTAATTCTGCTTAGGCTATTATCATTATCATATGAAGCGTCTTTAAGCACCCACGCAATAGATGGAGACCTTTTCTAAGCTCCACGGATAAAGTCACAAACGTAATAAACATAAATAACTTAGGTGTAAGTCAGTAGTATCTATGGCAAAATAACTACCAACAGCCGCTTGCATACATATTAGTGGCACCTGTATCTCACTTGCTCCCTAACTTTACATATAAAAAGGAAAGTTGTAGTTTTTGTTTTATTCATACGTTGGTAAATTGACTTACACAGTCCCGAACGTGAGGTCGACTTCTTTAAAAAACTTAGTTCGTGGGTTCATAGGGTTGGGACACAGCCCGATGGCCGCAGCGGACTTAATCCGGGTTGCGGACAATCCATCCTTGGTTCAGGCGACAAGTGACGTATGTAGGTTGTAAATACGTCGCAATCACGGTTGCTGACGGTATAATTAAACCCTAAATAATGGAAACTATCGTTTAATCTGGCACTCTGGACCAGTAGTCAATACTTGGCTTACAAAAATAAAATACCCAATTTGCTGTGAAAAATATTTCGTAAGCTTTCATAGTAATGAGCGAAGTTAAGGGTACGAGTGCAATTAGGCTTGTAACTAAGTGTCACAGAATAAAGACGTAGTAAAATGTGGAAGCTAGTCTAACGCTGCGAGTGCTGGTATGATCATTTGTTGTAAGCGTAATTTAAATATTAAGTACATACTCAAAAATTTTAATTAAAAACGTGAGACTTGAGTGCGTAGGGCAGCGCGTGTGGCGTTTTATGCGCGTGGCGGGCGTGCGCCGAGCGGAGCACCAGTGGCTCGACAGCCCGCGCCGCGACAACGCGCCTCGCCTCGTCCGCGCCGCTTTCCCACAACTTCGAGCCGCCCGCCTTCTGCCGCGAGTTTCTCAAACAAAACAAATGGATACTGGATTTAATGAGGATCGTACAGTGAAATATCGCAGTGACCATTGTGTTTTTTTTTTGTGTGTGATTTGAATAATCTAAAGTAGGTAAAATATGAGATACGATGGAATTTCATTCGGTGTTTTGTGAAAGGCCATAATTCTGGTAAACAAAATAATTGGGTGATATGAATGTTGATAATTGATAAATTCTGTTATTGACGTCTGAATAATTATGTGATTATTTCTGTATAGGATTCGATACAAAACGAGTCTAAAAATATTAAAAGGAGGAAAGACATTTTCATAAAGATTTTATGAAAACTTTTATTAAAGTAGAAACCCACTGAACTGGAAACCTAATAAATTTGCTATTAGATAGTTTAAGAAGGAGGTATCTACTTTTCTTTGAAGTAGCTTAGAGAGAGCATTGAGACATTAGGCCAGCAAAAACCCGTGCTCTAGCGCGGTGGCGCGGCGCTGGCTTAAGCCGTGCCGTGTATTATATTAATAGCGTTACATATGTTGTGGCAATTTGGGTACCGAACTAGCAATGCATATCTGTTAGTTAAACCTAAGCTTAAGATATTCCCCGGGACAGGTGATTGGCACGCCCGCCTCACTAACCACAATCCCTCTTGTTTATCACTCCTGACCTACATACTAAATACTGTGATTAAGAAGTTTCCTAAGCTATAATTTTGTCAAGGAAACTGGGTCGTGTGACATACTAATGTATGTATCGCACAAAATATATGATTCTCGTAAAAGACGCCTTGCGGCCACTTAATAGTTGCCAAAACAAAGAGAGAGTTTCGCTCAAGTAGAGGAAAAACTTAACAATGAGCTTACAGGTCCAAGTAATGGCTGTGGAGAAGGCGATGCCCATTAAATGAATAAATTCAAAGGAGATTTATTACGTACTTGACAATATTAAAGCTGACTTTTTATTTTCTCGATAAGGTTTCCCTAAGCGAATCAGCAAAAAGTGCTTAATTTTTTAAAGCAACAGTATGAATTTTTATTCCATACCTTGCTAAATATTCAACACTAGATATTAGTAGTTATGTTCAAGGATTAAGTTGGTATTATCAATTGATACCTTATACAAGCCTACATACTGCATCATCAACCTATGTACTTGCTTATGACTGGGCAGACGCCCTCACGAATGAACCTACAAAGAAATCACAAACATTAATCACCACGCTTGCTCAAGGTAGATTGGTAACTTAAGCCCTTTTTTGTGTAAATCCAAGTTTCCTCGCGATGTTTTTCTCTGCTGTTAGTTAGTGGAGTCTTCATGAACTTAAAAAGTACACATTCGTTTGTCTGATCCGTATCAGACTGTCAAGTTGCAAAGCCGTGTCTTTTTAATGAGAATCGATGGTACTTACTCCCTGCAATTAGCTTCGGGGAAATCATGTACGTAACTTATATCTCAACCTTCTAGTTTAAAGCGTTTGAAAGCGTATTCGTAGTTTGGTAGCTCATTTATGACTACTACACATAAGAGTAGGTACATATAAACAAATAGGTGTTTCTATCCTATTCAATAGTTTCCAAAAATCCCTAGTAATAAAGCGGTAAAAGCGAAGGAGTAAGCTAATCAAATAACTCTAAAGTACGAAGTGATTTACTTTACATAAATGCATTTCTAAAATCACATTTCTTGGACAACCAGTAATAATTAATGCAGCCTTGAAAGAAAATGTTCCGGCTTCAACTTAAATTTTCAAATTGTTATTTAATAAAGAAATCCCAAAATGAGGTACTAATTTGAATAAAGTGCCAAAGAACAAGAAATTACCATTTTCAACTTTAATTCTTAGAGGAAACGCCACGAAACGCCTGCAAATGACTGTCCGAAGTTATACAAGTTTTGCGTTCTTTGTTATCGCTTCCAAATAGTAAACCTGCATTTTCTTTACTTTATAACGAATTCTTTTCAAAAGTAACTAAATTAAAAATTTCTAGAAAAGTATTTTCATGCGAATGTCGCCGTTACATTCTTTCGCTTCTAAACATTCCTTAGGTATAAAAGATTATTCCGCGTGAATAAATAGCTATTGGAAAGTAGAATTTTTAAGAGTCTTTCGGTTTTCTTGAAACGTGCCCATGGAAAAAACCGAATCATTTTCATTCGAGTGTACCGGCATTACTTCGTCAGCGCAGCAGAACAATGGTACATCTTGTTACGCTGATTTGTATCGTACAACCTGACTAATTTATTTAAACTCAGAATTGGATTTCGGGCTTTGTACGTAGTAGCATTTGTAGTTCCAAGTCCGGGGAGCACACACTGCGGTACATAGTTTAGCAAACGTGTTCAATTCAACAAACACGCTTCACAAAAGCAATAGTTGTCGACGTGTTCCACAGGCATCGCCGGCCGAACTTACCCACGTCTTGATATAACATGTTTAACCTGATTCCGACCGAAAGACTTCAAAGCCGTATTCAAGACCCTGACGTTCATCGTACTCATAATGTCCACCGCTAATGGCGATTAGTATTCTTGCTTCGTAGTACACGGGTAAACTTGTGTCCCTAAACGTCAAATATGGAGGTAAAATACAATTTTGTGAGGATTACGTAGTATCCAGGACAGGTTACCTGACTCCATTCAAAGCTTTTTCGCTGTCAGCATACATTTGGTGGTCTGAACAGGACCCGGCTGTAGACACATATTGTTTGGGCTTGCTCGTACGTGGCATGAAATACTAAATGTGGCCAACTAGATAAGTAAAAGTTTATGTAGCAGATATATCCATGTTATGTATTGCCAACATTCTGTACAAGTAAGCACGTATTAAATAAAATTACGTCACACTAACTTATTAAGTGGTTAGTTGCTTTTGTTCTCAAATAGTTTACTTTTTATTTATTTTTTATAAAGTTTTGAGCGTTTGCTACCTAACCTTTACAATTTCATGTCAGGTTATAAAGCTTTATTCTGATATAGAAAATCTAAGGCATATACAGGGGTGAGGTTTCATGTTTACTACTACGTTGAAAATACTATGATTTCGAATACATTTCTAATGAAAAATATTTTATTACAATTACACAAACACAAGGACATGGAGGAAAAATATCATATTAAATGAGCTGGGTACTGGTTAGTAATGGTAATAATATAAAAATGCTAACTTCTCCGTGAGCTTTAATGATGTAAATAAGAGACGCGTAAACATCATACAACTGAGTTAATAAACCGAGACCCTAAACACAGGAATGTGTTTATTAATATAGTATTCTATTTCGTATGAAATAAGTAATTACATTTTATAAATGATACGGTTACTGTTTGTATATCAGTCGCACCTTGCATTAAGGTTCGTATTATTATAAAATTAACAAACCAATGAAATTGAATACAATTTGTTAGAAAGCACGGAAACTAAGGAAATGTTGAGTTCGAATAACAAAATAACTTTATGAACAAATTCACCAAAACGGTTTAAAACCGAGTCATTTGGCACGTTTCTATACATATAATACTTTCTATTAAACTACGGTTTTGTAAATAACAAAGTTTTAATAGTTTCAGTATTCTGAAATTGGGTCATTTATTATTAAATGTTTTAAGTGCAAAAACGAGTTAATGTTAATAATAAATACAAGGTATGGAGCGAGTGGCTGTTCAGGTTCAGCAGCTAATGTCGGTATTATGTCTATAAGACGAGAATAAGTCCAATGTTTGTGTGGTAGCTACCTTAATAACTCGTTTATAATTCACAAGAAACACGTACAAACATTAGCGAAGAAAGCTCTTTTCCTGGCGCTTAATTAAAAGTATCGACAAGGATCAGTGTTCCGTTGATTGGTAGTTTGTTTGACTTGGAAACTGATTGATTGGTTCGCTAATAAAGCTATTGAGAGTACTTTTATGGCCGACACTCGTATCCAGCGCGCCAGCTAATAGGATTCGCGGCCGACATTAATAGCCATTTGTCATCCGTCATACGAGTCACACGTGATTACTTAATTACGTATTTATTAATTACATTCGATACTGATCCGATATAATCGATTAATTCCACTTTTGTAAAACTTTGTTAGTAGTAGCGTTCCGGAATTTAGTTTGCTGTTCGTTAGTTTGGGAATTGGGTATTTAGGGTGGTATTGTTTTAGGCGTTTTTTTAGATCGTCGTGCACCGAACAGATACAAAGTGCAGAGGAATAGGTTCTCTTCACAGAGCTGGCTTTAAACAACGCTTATTTGAAGATCCTGTTTTTTGTTATCAATACTGTTTAACCATAGACGTTGTTTGTATGCAAATTAATAATGCAGCAGTTTTTATGAAGTGCTCCCGGGAGAGCTTATCTTTATCCTAAAAATGTCGCACGTTTTTGTCCTCTTATGACGTGTATCTTTTATCCATCGTGTATTGTACGAGATTTCGTTAGATCGTATCAAAGGGCGTGTGATATTGATAACTAAAAATAAACCTGCCTGTACTCGTAGTTTTTTAGGAAATATTTTCATATGGTTGCGTGTCATGTTTTTTCAACGCTTTCTCTTAGTATATGTATTTTTGTTAATTTTTTTTCATATGTAATAATTTTTGCTCTACATTCAAAAATGATTAAATAGCACAGTCCTTTGTGAGGCTTTAATTAAAATAAATGCAAAATATCAGTTACCTCTCTTGAATACTAGTACCCATATCCTAGTACATATAAGCAATTTCCAGTTATAAATATGTACATATAATGCTTTTTAAAATATCTCATGTCAGTTGGGTTTTGTGGAAGCTGACGTAGGATTAGCGGCTCGTTGAACTGCCAGTCAATCACGAAAAATGCAAAATGTCCGCGGTGGGTCAGCTGACGCCGAATAGCTTATGTGCTTTAAATGCAATCGGCGGCAAAGCCTGGGAACACCGCTACATGTACATTACCCCTACCAATGACATTTAAAATATACCCAGAATAAATCCGACTATCAGTAACACGCCTTATGCCAATGGCCTGGAAATATCAAGTGCGAATTGAAATAAGACCTGCTATAGAAGTCTATTATTTTTCCACTTACAATATTTTTCGTACAATACCTACATAAAATAAAACTTTTCAACTCGACAATAGGTCTTAGGCAGTAAACTTTCATAAAGACGTTTGTGAGAGTTTCTCTAGTAGTGAATTAACATAGAGAAAATACATAAAATAAATTGCTTTGGCTTCTAGTTTGTTTACTTTATAACATGTTGAGATAAGCAACATCATTAGTTTCTACATGAGTAAATGAATATTATCTTTATTATACGACAATGTCATTACCCAAAGTACGCTCTCGCCATTTGCTTTACTTTTTAAAAGAACATTTTAATATATCAGAAAATGCCTCTTAGTGAAAGTATCAGTCTCTCTTATCCGATTTATTTAACCATGGATGTTCTTAATTCTGAAAATGACGTTTATATAAAGGAGATCTTCATTTAGGTATATTCTCCCTGGGGAATGTTGGATATAAATGGATTACGGTTCTTCCAAATTACGGTGTTGTGTGCTACGTGGATGAATCAGGCCCCACGATAATACTCCTATTTATTCTCTATTCGTTTACGAATATTTTCAGAAGTCCATGTGATATTTTTTCGAAATAAAATACTATTTTACCAGCATTTCTAAAGAAGTAATGATAGTTTTACATTTCTTTTTTCTACGTGTCTGAGATAATCAAAGGTTCTCGTTTTAAACTGTCAGATTAAATTCTAATCTCCGCTCGAATCTAGTCTGCCCCTAAAACTAAAGTGCCCTTTCTATTTTGTTCTTTTTTTTCGTTCAGACAACGATTTCGAAATCGTAGTTATGTATACTGAGAAGCGCCGATATTCTTTGAAGCACTTACTTAAATTAACATAATACCACTTTTACTTAATTTACGGAATAAAACCAATCGCGATTCTTCAATAGCTTTACGTAGTATTTCCAATGAACTTATTTATTTTTTATTGCAATTAAATCTTATTCAGAACATTCGGTCTCCAAGTTGTAACTACCAGCAATTCATAACTAAAGATTCGGAACTTTAAATCACTTTTGGACATTTTAGCATCGCGTTCACTGAGCTGAAGCGAAATAAAATTAAAATAAATAACCCAAATGGAAATTCACTTCGGAAGAACGACTAAGTGCCCAGTAATTTTTCTTCAAGTCAAAAACTGAACTTCTGAATACGAATCTTCCATTCCTATTTTTGATTTGTGTTATCTAATATTCATAACTTCGGGAAACAATAGTGAGGCCGAATTACTGGTCAAAAGAAACAAAGGGTATTGTTATCTCACATAAATGAGGAATCGTGTCGCAGCATAATACACTTTGACATAAAAGAGTTATGTTTTTGTAGGCACTTTAAAAACGGCGGCTGAAAGTAGATTAATCGTGTTGAGTATTTTAACTGTTTGTATTTACGCACCTGGAATTTATTTATCACTTTTCATAAAGCTTTTGTTTTCGTTCTTCAATTTTAAATATGATTTTAGTTTTACAAAAAAATACGGTATTCCGCGTGAAATAAATAGATAGAAATATTATTCGGATGCGACGCGGAACTCTTAGTAGAATTACAGGACGCCGACTGCAGGCAAAGTGGGGTTTTACGTTTGATCCAGCGCAAATTGGAAAAATAAGATAGTACATTTTCCAACTGTGACTTTTTAATATAAAAATCTCGTACTATTGCGGAATTTCACAAATAACAATTTAAAGTAAATATGTGAGGTCTTCGAAATTGAGATAGTAAAAAATCTAAACGACGTACGTGCTCACTGCCATAATTGAAGGTCGTTGGCGAAGTTTACAATGATGCTAGGAACATAATAATACAAGTTCGCTCGTAAAGCGTAACAGCTGCATGGGATGTAATGATACTTACTCGCACAGCGCCCGAATGGGAAATTGAACAGGCCACGGGTACGGAAAATACTAAAAAGAGTCCCTTACAATAGACAAAAACGTCAACACCACGTCCAATGAATAGACGAGAACTTGGTACGCGAGAGACGCTATTCTGAGAAGGGTCTCCGTGGCCTGACAAAGCGTTATTATCATTTAATACACAGTAAATAAAACGACTTCCTCGATATAATCGAGTAGGTAATCACCTTTTGTGCCGTTATTTTAACTGCTCGCTTTTATTAAAGGAACTACCTAGTAAATGTTTGTGTTGATTAAAACGCTCGTTAGTTATCAGCCTTCAAAGAGTTAGTTAAATAGACTTGTGCTTTGACGAGTCGTCATTCGGTTTCTACTGTCCTTCATAATACAGTCACTTCAGAATAACGAGGAACCAGTTGTTTGCGTTGGTTTAATTAAGTGTAGAACTATTCTGTCGCAAATATATTAGGTATACATACACATGTTAGTTTCTATGAAATATTTGCTGTTGAACTGCAAAGTTGGTCTCGTTACTATGGCGACAATAGGTGTGGGGCATTTTCATCGTTTTAATTAGTCCGGTGTGTATAACAATCGGCGGGGGGGGTATGAGAGCGCTGTGTGTGACAGGCAGGTGCCATGAAGATGACGTTAGAGCGACCCCTGGGGCTCGGAACGAGTGCGGGCCTCTACTTGTACCTGTCATTAGGGGCCGCTCCAATTCACCGCCCATTTACCAATATATCACTGAAGGACTACCAGTTTCATGTCAAACCGGCATTCACTCATTTTTTAAGTGAAATTACGAACCTATCTCGAAAATTGCTGCTACTGAAGAGCACTCCTAAGTTAAGACCATTTAATTTGAATTTAAATAACTTGTATCTTGTTTAAATAGTACTTAAAATTCGAGAGTTACTGGAAATATACATTTATTTTCAAATTAACAGTAATAACCGTCACTTTATGTTCAGTTTTGTAGTTGGTTCTAACAACAGCCATCATGTAATTCACAGTACAGACATTTGCAGAACGTTTTACTAGCCTTAAGGGGTGGAACACGAAACTTTGAGATTTCTTACAGTCCAGTTCGGTCAATAGTCACATCAAAAGCGAGTTATTGCATAGAGGATAGCAGTTTATGTACGGCGCTTACACAAACGTAGATACATTCAATTACTTCTTTTTATTTGTTCTGCTATTGCATTAATCTAGTTAGTGTACGGTCACTTTGGGAAATGAGACATTCAAATATAGTAGGTATATGTCTAGTCAGAATTTAACTTAGTAGATTTGTCGACACGGGTCCGGGCGCGTCTGTTTGCTAGACTCGCAGCGCGACATGATTCACTGAACAAATTTGTGAAAATCGCATTTGAACACGTCATACATTTGTTTTTGTGTATTTTATTTTATCATGAGCCCGATCTGAACCGGTGACATTTTTATGGACCATGTATATACGTAAACATACACATAAACAAAAAGAGTTATGCCAACAGGATTTTTATATCTGTGACTGACTTTTGGAAGTTATTTAACTGTTGGTTAAGTTGCTAAGCTGATGTCGTTGACGGTGAACTTGAACGTTAAGAGGCTTCTGGTTAATTAGCATGCAAGCCTCCGAGGAACCGTAATGACCAAAGCCGGGTTGACTGTGTTAGTTCGCGAAAATGAGAAGTCTCTTATACATGTGTGCCATATTATACGATGATTTCAAATTATAGTTCGGCCATTCAGAGAATGCGTTCCTGACACGTCGCGATTGAACTGACGACGTAACTTTGCAATGGCGTTGCAGTTACGATAAAAATATTTTTGCTGGTTGTTTACCGTTTTAACAATTGAGGAGCATTAAAACAACATTATTATATCAATAATCAATGAATGTTATAATTTTGTGCCAAACTGAGTGTCAAATAACTTGGTAAACAATATTTTTCTAAATCTATACTGCGCTATTACAAGGTTATGTCAGCGGTTTATATTTTGTAGTGCTGTGCTAAAAATAACAGGCAAGTATCGTAATCTGTTCTTATACAGTTATAATATAAAATAATACGTTTTGATTTTCTTTTTAAGAATTGGAAAATAATGGACTATAAGACTTAATTATAACGTTTATGAAATATAAAAATAAAACTATGACCAAACCGCATTTTTATACTTAGATTAAAAATGGTAACCCCAAATGGCGTTATGGGCCGCCATTTTGTGACGCTAAAACAGTCGTCCGTTGTCGTTTCGTGCGCATAGACCACGTTTTTCAAGTGTTTTCGATCTGTTTTTATTTGATTACCCGGCTTTTGTTAGACCGAGATATCAGGATTGATTCTGTTATTGATAATAATATAATTATACATGTAGGCGAAGATGATGATGAAGACACCACCTCCTCAAGCAAATCGGAGTCTGATTAATATTCTGTTCGCACATTCAATTCAATGTACTTGTAACAAAGAATAAATAAAACAATTTTATTATATGAATATTACCTTTTTTTGGTTTCCACTTAAATAACTAAAATATAAAACAAATGATTCCGCCAATTTAAAACGAAAATAATCTTAAAATAATGCGGCGGTTCATTTTGAAGGAACGGTAACGAACTCAGTGTTATGTTGTGCCCATCACTAGTCGTGACTAACTGATAGGTGTCAGGAACGCATTCTCTGAACGGCCGAAGTATAAATTGAAGCAATAAAAATAATGTAATTTCTATTTATTTAAGAGACCTAAATGTCAAATCTACCATCAAATATATTACATTGAAGAGACATTACTTCGCTGAGAAAAGTCGTAAATAGTTTGTTGTGCTGACTCGGACACAGTTTGAGCCTCTTTTACTGTCTCAAAATGTATTACAATTCCCTTAATCTGTTGATTGTCCGCGAGACTTTAATATACGACCATTTTATACCATCTTCTGAATATATAGACACGTCGTATACAACTCCTTTTAACTTGAATTAAATTTAAATATTTTCTCACTGCAGACGCAATGGTATTTCCTCTCCGCTGGGAGTTCTCGTCTAACACAATCCAGTTCCTCTCAGCCTTACGTAGTTTATGCACGTACTGCAATTAAGTAACCCATACGGAGTTCAGATTATCTTTTGTGTCGTTACAAGGCTGCCTGCTGTGCACTTTCCGCATGCGTTTGAGTATTCCCTGGAACACGCTCCACCCAATCTAATTAGGCTGCAACTACGGAGATAGCTGTGATCGAAACTTGCGGCTTATGAGGACGGCCAACACGACTGACAAGATTACCAAACTTTTGGCCGCAACCGTAGCTCTCTACTGAGCCGTATGGAACTATCTGCGCTCATCCCATGCCCTCCCTACTTCTGAATTCTCGAGATCACTTAAAACATTTTTGTGAATAGCTTATTTAAACATCTGCGAGTCTCATGACATAATCACCGAGGAACCTCTAGATAAAATCTTTTTGTTGTGTATGCTATACAAAAGACTGAAATTGCTTTACAATCTCGCTGGATGGCTTATCACAAAACGTTCCACTAAAGTCTTGAATCAAAATTAAGATCACAGAGTAAAACGTACTTTTACTATTCATAAAAAATATTCACCGTAAAAAGTTATTTGTGCCATAAAATGGTACAACCGGGTCCGGTTAAGCGCGTTCATAAATTCAATTATATTACCAGAGGCCGTTAAATGTTGTTTTCATAGCAATTTTTAATTGATGAGCCGAGGTAAAAATTGGTTCATTTCAGCAGTATTACAAAGAACTGCGATGTTGCCATATACAGTGTAGTATTTGCTGGTCCGGCCGCTGGAGATAAATGTGTAAAATTCATCGAAACGCAAACTCACTGATACTACTGGTACAATGTTACATACATATAACATACAATGTATATACGTATACACAAACCTCATACTATTGTTGTTCGTGTATTTGTCAAACATGTTACTATCACGTAACCACGATAAAGTAAAACGATTATTACCAATAGGAATGGAATCAATATCGTTGGAAAATAAATGACACACATTATATATAGTTTTTATTTTAATATAAACGTTGATATATATAAAATCGGTTATTTGCAGCTCTTTTCGTGTTAATAGATTTCAACGTATAAACTTAATCCCCGTGTGAACGTTGCAATACAATTTACGGAACAGCTTTTTGTCGTCGGAACAATGTAGAAAGTGGGTAAAAAATACAATTCATCGAATTTTCCGATATGGAAAAAGTCTAGTGTTGTCAGTAATTCTACAAACACGTTACTCATAGTATCAACCATCACGACCAGTCGCTTTCAAAAGAAATTACATTTATATAGCGCGTGGCTGACAGACGCGGGGCCGAAATGGCTTTTATAAATAGCCTGATTGTGTTTACTTGTGCTGTTATTTACTTATCCTCGCTAATTATTATCGGATGAGCTTTAGTGAGGCTGTGCGCGTGTGAGGATGAACTCCCGACGTCTGCATTAAGTTATTGCTCGCTCGCGTATTTATAACAAATGACACGAATTTGTTCAACTCGAGTGAAGAGCAACTATGGCGGTGTTTGAGGCTCCGCTCGAGCGCGCCTCGGTTCCTCCGGTCTAACTACATGTTTATCGCAGCTCGAGTTACAAATCGAACTTGTGTATTGTGTGAACGTAGAATTATTACGCCGTATTCAGGAGTTCACGACGCCTTGCTCACTCAAGCTGCTCTGGATTGATACATTTCAATAAAGCCTAAGCTGAATTTCACTCGACATACTCGTGCAGAAACAGCGCTTTATATACCCGCTGAAGATTCCATTTATCCTTGTGTTGTTTTAGTATTCTAGATAGGATTTCAGGAAAAAGTAAGAAAAAAGCCGTGGTAAAAAAATCAAGGTAGGCAGGTACGATTAATAATTTAGTAGTAAAGAAATTTTAATAAAACCGGGCAAACAAGTGTGAACGTAAAAAAGCTTTACTCTGCGGGAGCGCGGGTACAATTTGTTTAATGCCTAAGCTAACAGCGGAGTATCAAACACCTTAATTTGTAGATCCTTTATAATATTTTAAATGTTTCTTAAACCCACGTCCCTATTTAACCGTCTCGAAAATTCAAACAAATTACATTCGATCGGTTAAATCAAACGGTACCTACGTAGCTGTATTCTAAAGAGAATGAGTCACTTTCAGATCCCTTTGATGAGAGAAATATACCCTTAATAAAAATTAACGCGAATTTGCTATAATTTGCGTCGTTCAAGCTTTTAGCTGCCAATTAAATTAGAACAAGTAAATAGTTGTGTTATTTTGTCTACGAAATATTTAACATTTAACAAATAATTTATTGTTATTCTAAATAATATGTCTTTGTTTTTTTTTAGGTTTAGTAGGACCCGTAACAATGGAGTTAGTATCGATGTACCATCGTAATTAAATATTAATATTCAACAAAATTAATTACTTATATTCTATTTTTGGTCAATAAATAATGAGAATGAATGAAGTAATTTATTTTTGTTTCCAACCAAAGTCTGTTTTTTAAATCGTTGAACGTATCTACTGAGTATTTGTTTTTCATTTCGTTAGAGCTTATTTGCTTTCTCGGAGGTCGCGGGGGCGCGCGAGGGCGCCGGTGTCTCGCCCGGATGTTTTCCCCGACCGATGCTTCCGACGTTATATCAAACCTGTTCTTGACGCACTTGCCATTCTCCCCTAACTCGTTTCCAAAGAGACAAGGAATTGTTTATGTCATGTCTTTTTTAAAAACAATGCCATCGACACGGTTTCACAAACCTCTCGTGACTACGTTAAAAATAAATGACAGTGCCGATAGAGGCGTACTTTTATTGTGTCGGATTTATACGAGCGGTAGGTAACTTAGTTTCCATGTTTTCATCGGTCTTTTTCGATTTGTATCTTTGTACGCTCCAGGCGTTGAAAGCTACCTACTGTGCTATTCGACCATTGAAAATCAAAGCGATTTAGATTTGTAGCCCCAGAACTTAGATTTATATTTATCGGACCTGCACTTTATATTGCGTTTAATGATGCTGGTGCTAAAATATTGGTTTAGTGAATATGAAATAGTTTCGGGGCACATGCGTCGGTGTGTGTAGGTGTATAAGGATAGGTTATTGGAATTGGGCTTCAATATGATGTAATCATTTAACTGTGATTAGTGGTTTATTTGTTGGTATTAAATCCAATACAGTTATTAATGATTAACATTTAGTGCCTTGTACATGAATCGTAAATGAATTCTATATTTAGAAATGACCTGTTCTACGTTTGACTTTAATATTTGCTGCAGCGTTCGGCGAAGCAGTAATATTTCGTTCTCAAAGTCGTCGTCGATGTCACGGTTGAGATGCGATGCTCGAGGACAGATTAAGTTCAAGAATTATGCGAGAGATTGCATTGCTAAGCGCTTGCAGATTGAGTGAGCACAATGCATAAAATGATTTCGTTCCAGCACTTGTCTGCGCTCGAACACACTCGGAACTATGATTGCCGTCCCACTTGTTACTCTCATATACCGACTCGAAAGTTTTCTACGACTTCTTCGAGTGACGTTAAATAAAAGAGCTCATGAATCCGACTCGGATGTCGACTTTCCATATTATGATGCATGCCACTGACGTTTATGACTACTTCGTTAGGTCTGCGTTACTGAATATTAAATTGATATCCCTTTGCGTCGTCGGAATCTCATTTTCATTGATTTATATTGTATGAAATTGGTTTATCGAACTACACGATGATTGCTACGAACCATTCAGTTTATTGAACTGTTCAAAATTGAAAAATTTGAAGCCGTTGCAATTTTTACGCGTATGAATTTTAGTTTGCCATCGAAATAGCATGTAATATGTAATACACATAGTTACCTATGGAATATGCTGGTTTTAATATTTGGTACACAAATTAAACAAAATTCAGAACAAAAAGCTTGTTGGCTTACAATAAGGATTCAACACACTGTAAAGCTTTTATAAATATGAAAGGTTAATTAAGGGGAGTTCTATATAAATAAAAAAGGTGTAAAATTATGTTTCCTTGAATTAAAGAAGGGACTCTTTCATGAATTTATTTAAGAAAGGACCCAGTTAGTGTGAGGGTCCAACTTATAATTAACGAACCTAATAATTGTAATTTAAAATGCTTTATATCTGACGGCGGTATAATCTGACAATATTAATCCTGTTTCAAGTAGGAAGGAGCGGCAATTTACGCAGCGCCATATCTTTCAAGTCCGCGCAGTAGATTTTTCTTTAAGCTAGAATTTGCGCGTTCCGCCTCGGCCCAGTTTAATGGGCAGGCCGGAGCCGTTCAACATCCGCTGTTTTCCATCTCCTTGCTTACTCTGCTTCTTTCTTTGCACACTACCAACCACTAAAATGCAGCAATAAATTTTGCACTCGCACGGTACCTGTGGTCAGTCTTTTACATAAAAAGTTTAGTTTCCGTTATATCCGCTTTCATTTAGCTTAGAACTTGAGTAAACTTGTAATCTGGAACGCAAACATATCAAGCAGATGAATTGCAACATTTCACGTAAATAGGTTCGTAGCATTAACTGAACACTAAAGTTTTCCATTCGCTTAGCTTTGAAAGCACCCCGCTGGTTTAATGCAAGAGTACGTACGTGGTGAGTTTAATTCGTGGAAGTTGTGAGCGAGGCTGGCGCGCGCGGTGCTGCAACTCGCGTGTGTGCGGAACTTTGCGCACCGGCACGCGCCGCGCGTCTCGCTAACGACCCTCCAGCACCTGAACGCGCATCATACTTGACAAATTAAATTCCTCACTAATGCTTTACTCGAGGACGAACAGAACGTTGAATACAGTAGCAGATTTCCACATCGTTTCAAATTCGATTTAGGACAACTGCACACTTTCAGGGAATGCGATGTTTCAAAAGGGAGTGACGAACAATTCGATTGAATGTGGAGTTCTTTTATTGCATCTTTATTTTATTGCGTTATTGACAGCGCCGTCGTACTTGCTGGTATTTTCGTATAACTGAATAGAATGTTGCACGGTACCATGACAGATGTTCCGCTGTCGAGGCCGCTCGCTGTTTGCTCTCAGTCACTGTGTCAGGAAAATGCATTTGATTCGTGTGCGGACGTGACGCCGGCTACAATTTTCCTGTTTGCAAAACTAAAGTTTCACCGAAACACAGTATTATTTACATACGCGATATCTAAATATAACTCCTACACGTGGGTGCAGGCCAATTTGTTATGCTATGATATGATAGGTATCTGTCTAAAACAAATATTGACATATCTGTTGAAAAGCCGGCATTTAGTATGGAGGTCATGGATGGCAACTATGAAAACGAAATTTCATTTAGTTTAAATAGTGGCATCCAATAAATTGTGAAACTTATCCGCCTCAAGCAAAACCACATATCTTAGAAACCCTTCGAAAGATTCCATCTTGCGACTTCGATACACACATGCATCAAATTAAGGCAGTTATCTTCCATCCATTAATAGCACATATATTGTATGAATAGACATCGAATGTCGGATGTTCGTAGTAAATGTATACAATATTTAGTGCTCCAAAATCCGGCAGCATTCAGGGCTGGCCACGAGGCGACTATTAATAACGTGTCCGTGTGTCGGTATCCCGGATCGGACGACCTCTCGACCCTCCGGCCTTCTATTGATCACACTCTTGTCATAAACACATTTCCCCTAATGGACTCGGCAGCGTCTTTGAGACACTATTGTTTTTGTCCCACGATCAAGGGTATGCCCCACTCACCATGTATCATCCCAAACTCCAGCTATGAATCATTTGTAACGTAAAAGGGATTTCTTAACGAATATTAGAGATACATAATGTGTATGTACACAATGGCTTTGTATTACGTTTCATTAGCTTATTCCAATGTTTGCTTGAAACCTTAGTGTCTTAGAGTGGTGAAGCTATGAAAAGCAGAGAACAATAGTATTTTTCACTTACTAAAATGCTCCTTATATAATCTAAAACGCATAATAGATAAAAATAAAAAGAAAAAGCATTGATTTCATGAAAATGTGGACGTTTTAGGGTTTAGGGTACGACGGTCTTATCGCTAGAAGTGATATCTGCTAGACAGACGACTTGAAGGACAATCTTCCCAAAGCAACGATAGCCCGTGGTCATGTAGGTTACTCTGATAGCAGATATAGAAAACGTATATATTTTGTCATCCTAAGTCTACTTATATCCATGCCAATTATCTTTAAAAGTAAATACTACTACAGATCAACATAAAGCTAAATATACACAGATTTAATATCTGAATATCACTGTCATACCAGATTCCACGAAGAGTACCAAGCCTGATCGTATAATATATTTTTATGAAATCCTCTTTAATGAAAATCTGTAATACGAGGGATTAAATGATTTCTTATTTCATTTTAAAACGATTTTCTATTTATTTAGAGGTAAAATTATCATAGCAGAAACAAGAATATCTCTTCATTACAGTCTCTCGATAAATTTTCCAATCCCGCCTTTAAAAATAATACCTATATTATAGAGTACATCTTTTGAGGGTCCACATTAATATTGATAGGACTAGGTTCAGAAATCAAATAAATTGGCTACTTTTGTTGCCAGAATTCCAACGTCTAGTTTCGTAAATTGGTTTGACTTCCCTTTCATCGGTAAACAGAGCGGCTTTTATCGTCGACAAAGATTACTTTATCCCAACGGAAGCGACGAGATTGAACTCCTTACACGTTGAAACCAATATCCTGGGGTATTTCCTCGACGTGGAGAGCGCTAGGTCCGACAACCTTGGGACGCCACACTACCTCGCCTCATTGTCTGTAATTAAATTATTATCAGACGTGGAACACTAACCTGTTATACTCTTAATGTATCACATTAAACAGAGCACCGACTTTTATATATGGACACTATTTTTTAATGAAACGGCACATCGTTTATTCGTAATTCGCACTGGAACAGGGAGTGCTTATTACGGACCAAGTAAGTTCAATCTCTTTTATCGCGGCATTATAGCAGAGAGAATTGAACGCCGCCTCGTATCCCAACAGTTCCTATAGCGAGCGCCCACTCTCCCGTAAAATTATGTTAAACTTGTTCTTTGTTTTTTATATCGCTATCATTCTTCTTATAAAATTCTAGTTGATAGTCCTCTCTATGAAGGAGCGTTGATAACATGACGCAAAATGCTTCGTCGAAGGCCGCGTCTCTCCCTGATCGATTGTACGCAAAATATTCTCGGTGAAATACATACAATCTGAAGTGACTCAGGCCGGTGCCAGATCACTCGTTTATCATTTTATGTCGGGCACATGTTTCTGCGGGGAGCATCCGTATCCGCTAGGTGGATGTTGCTAATAATATGGGCATATTTTTTCTTTCTGACACCGAATTTCCGAGATGTCAGACACATGCGCTTGACTTCCACGGTTATTATGGGTATCGCGTGTAGCCGAACGGCCGAATTTAAAAAAATAGCTCGACGATTATGCGGCGAGCCGCGCGGCGCGGTGCCGTAATTACGGCGTCACTCGGCTAAAACGACGAAATAAATTGAAAAGCGAGCTCCGGTGAAAATGCGAGCCGGAAAAATATATCTCCACGGCACTTGGCCATCCACTGACACGGACGCAGATAATGTATTTGTTTTTGCTAAAATCTCATTGTTATGCTGGAATAATAAATTATTCCTCCGTGACAATAATTGCATTGTACTTTTACTGAATAATTGCTTCATTAATGTTAATGAAGCGATGTCCCGTCCACAACGAACTGTCTATTAGATCCTTCATTAATACTGATTTAAAAAATGATCCTTTTACTAGGAACAGTATGAATAAATCCTTAAAAGTTTACTACTACTTAAATAAATGTATTACACAGTAAACTTCGGATTTAGAACAGTCTTATTTTAATAACGGAAAAGGTTCTGATTGAATGTGTTTTAGATTAATTACATTTCTCTTTATTGAACCGAAAGTCTTTTTGTGATTGCCGAATATAGTAACATTACGCACATTCAGTTGAAACAATTATCGCGAGTGGATTGAAAGAATCACTCGCTTCTCTGACGTTTGTTAGATAAATTGTTGGAAATCTCTGCGCATGTTTATTTAGTTCAGGCTTACCAGCGAGTGCACTACACGAAATATTTGATGAACGAACTACCTCGAAATGCAATTAATCCCCCCTGTACAATTAATCTTATTCGATGTCATTTATTAATCACGGTTTGCACAATAATAAGAATTGAGGTAATTTTACTACGATAAAATTAATAAATATGGTAATATCATTAAACCCACGCAATCAGGTAAAACTTAACATACCTCAATCAAATTAAATTGGGAGTCAATAAATGAAGTAATTATTTAATCCATCCATTTTGAAAATCGTTCCCAGATAATATTTTTACGTGATCTTTTTTCATATTAGATTGTATAATGGTGAGTCCCTTTCTGTACTTAGCATCATATCTTCGTTTGGTGGTTCCTTGATACCGCAAAATTATAAATGGATTTATAATGAGCTCAGCATTTCGGAAGGAACCCTTGTCAAAGTAAAAAAAAAAACATCGAAGACTGTTAAATGCCTATTTAATGTTGGTAACATTACATTTTATTCGATTCGAATCATGCTTTTTGTATGTGAATGATGTCTGTTTTCAATATAGAATTACATTGAAAATGCAAACTAAACCACAAAGCGTAGGTGGAATAATCGAAAAAAATAATGCGTTTTGTTGCTAACCACAGGAAATACCTGCTACACTATTATTTGCGCAAACTATTATTTCGAGTTGCAATAATGAAAATAATTGAAGTTTTTTATTTTATTACTTCTTAACGTTTAAATTGTTTGTTACATAATATCCCTTATTAATATTTTTTTTTGGTAATTTAACAAAATTATAAATGATTTTTGCCGTACCAACATAATCGGCCAACGTCGTCGGGAGTCGGACGTGACTGAACTTCATCCGGTTTTCCTCGGAACAATAAATAATAGGTTATCTGCGATTCCGTTCGCGAATGCCTTTCAAAGCTTGTACCGTACAACAATCGAAGATGATACTGACGAATCGAAAGATACACTGGGAATCAATAAAACTAAGTCAGTTTTACACCGCACTTAATTTCCGAAATCTCTTTGAGTCTAGTGACGCCATTTAAAGAACATTTGACTTATAAGTCAGCCAGTCAGTTTTACTTCCTTTGATATTCCGAAGATATGTACAAGTGGGTTTGTCGGATGATCCAGTTTAAACTCAGGTTGTTATTGCGTCTGGCATGCGTCATGCCAGTTCAATCCGATCTACAGTCCCAATAAGTTATAGCGCAGTTTATGACAGCTTTATATCTCCTTTAATACTAGTTAACGATCAAACTTCGTGACTAAGGATGTGAGAATTTATGGGAACATATATTTGTGTTACTATAACCCCACTGTTCGGTAACGATTGCGGATGCGATCATTCGGTAGAACTATAATTCGATATAGCCACGGAAACCGTTGAAACTGGCTGTAACTGCGAAGCTTTAATATTCGGGTAACTGGATATGTAACATTCACTTTAGCAACGTGCATCGCGCAGTTGAAAGCGAATAAGTGGTATCGAGAAAATTATTGTGAACATATATAAAGTGTTAAGTTTTCAACTTAAATGATAGGTTTTATTCTAATATTTCTTTTAAATAAGTGAAAAAAATCTTCATAAAAAAATTAAATACAAAGCTATGCAGAGGATGAAAATACCTGTATACTTACATAACAACGGAGAATGCTTATATATTATGTATACTGTAACGAATGTGGGTCAGCCCATCATTATGTCATCATCAGTCACAAATCAAGGGCTTTCGTAGAATGTGCGACAAATTCGAAGGATTGTCGATCTGGACGCCATTAAAGCAATGAGTGACATCCTTTATCCCACAAGACAAAGGTGTGTTTGAACGAAAACCGTCATTGTCTTAATCCCCGACAATCTAAATTTCTATTATGATAAGCTAAAGTAGATTAAGACAATCATAAGGAGCGCTCTGGCGTATTTAGATACCAAAAATAAGAGAATAATTATTTTTACTTACGTCAGAAATAAAGAGGTTTTTCGTCATTTTCAGCGGCAAGAGCAGTGACATCGTAGAAGTTGACAACAACTTACTATTCAATCATAAATAAAATAGACATTTTATAGTCATCATAACAAAACATTATGTTTTATTTCGCTGGCTCCATTTAATCACGATTAATGAAACAAAATAAGTACTTACGCGTAATAAAAAACAGATTGGTATCGTGGAAACAAAATATTCAAAAGAAACCGAAGATAAATTGGAGATATTAAGTCTCCACAGATTCATTCAGTGTTAATATATCTTAGCTGGAATTTGTTTCGTTTTATTTATACAACTGAAAAAAGAGGAAATAAACAGAAGATGTGACTTTCCGGGCCAAAGGACAGCTTGAGATTTCTTTAAAGAAGTGAGTGCTAATTTAGCAGAACGTATTTTAAAAGAGAACGATGAATCCGCCTGAAAATTAAGCTTAGTGAGCAGAAACCTTTACGATACGCTATCCACTTACTGTAATTGCTAGTTTTTATTTGAATCGCTCAAAATAAAATATTAATTTCAGCTGTTTTGATAAATGGTAATGTTTTCCTAATGTAACCGTTAAAAAGTTTGCGGAAAACAAACACGCGTTGTTATAATCATTTTCTTCTTAACGTTATTGCCGTAAGCACGGGAGGATGATAATGGCAGTTTTAGCGCCAAAGTTATTGTGTCTCGGAGTAAAATTGCAAACTGGCTTACATCCGCATGGAATGAAAGTAGTTATGGCCCCCTGAAGATAGATACCTACGTTTTTATTTTACGCAGAACAGCGTGCCTGAGCCGACCACGATAAATTATCTATTGTTGGGCTCTGAATTCAACAAGAGCCGTTTTTGTTCAATTCTTCGTCTCGTCGTCAATGGGAAATTTATTACCTCCTCTGCCGCATTTAAATACTGCCGATTATATCGGAAAAGAACTTAAAATGTTGTGAGCACTCGAGTGAAGATGGCAATTTTCCCATTTAATTTCTCACCTCTATTGAGTGAGAATTATTTTACACCATTAACTGCAGCAAAAGATTTTTCATTTACTCTCTTTTTCGTTATGACATAACCCTAATAGCCTGAGAAGGTAGGTAAGAACTCATTACATAGAAGTCATCACTGCTTAAGCTCTAATTCATAAATGTAACACTCCAGTTACTTTAGTGTTGTTTTCCCTGTTTCTAGAAATGTTTATTAGGTTCGAAGATACGGCGACTTTCGGAATGAGTTTTAATTCTAATAAATTGCACTTGTTAGCTTCTTACTGCTCTCAATAGCATTGTAATAATAATTTACGACAGGTTAAATCTTTGCAAAGGTGTCGAAATTCGCGAACTCGAACAACCAACTCGTCGGTTTCTCTACATTTCGATACTTAGTAGTTCGACACCAAAAATTCGATGGAAGTTTTAATTAAATCATTTACCAAAGAACTCGCTTTATCGTGAAGATTAAAGAAACTTCGTAGTAACCTCGGAGTGCTGTTGAAAGGTCGCGCTGATCCAGGGCCTCAATCGTCCAGCGCTCATTTGAAATCAAAGCAGCTTTTTTTATTGATCTTCAGAATGGGCTCAGAGCAGGTTGAATAAAGTTGTAAGCGGTGACCGTAATCTATTTTGTGCTCGATCCCAACAACGTGTGACCGACGTCAGTCGGTTGACCTCACATATTTCTTCTATCCGCCGGTGCTCGTTACTTTTGTGAACACCGGGATTCCATCTATCATTTTACTCTCGCACCGATGACCTTTAACTTGACGTCTGGGAGATTTCCTCGTTGAACGTCTCCGTTCATATTTTTTATTACAAAAGATTGTTCGACAGTCTGTTGCTGATTCCAATATGTCAAACAGCTGTCGAGAGAATCCACCATGATAATGGAAGCGGATCGGAAAATAGATGGATATTTTAATAAGGAGGCGGGTGTCCGACCGGTCTGCCCAACTTTGTAGGGACTAATTTGTCACTCCTACGCATTCTTGATTAAGCGTCTGCTGTTGGCTCCGAATCGCTTATCCGTTAATCATTACTGTTTTCCTTTTTCGCTGGGCCTATGTCGATATATTCTTATTACGAATTGCTTAATAGACCTCGACATGCTACGAGTAGTTCCATTAATAACATGAATAAATAATACGCCTGTAAGAATGCGCTTTCGCCACGTAAAAGTAGTTCCACGATAAATGAACCGTTTGAATTCTTTTAGAAACTTGCAACTTTGTATATACGTTAAATCTCTAAATTTTGTCTTGATCCGTATCACGTTAGTACAATTAAATCGATCCGTTGTTTCAAAGCTTTCAGTTGTGCAGAATCCCAAACGGGTGCCGTTTTATTAGCTATCTCGCCGTTAAAACTGGACAGTTAAATTCTTTACTTAGCAGCTATTCGTTTTTTACAATGGTAAATAACATTGTTGAACGCTCAGTAAGCATTTAATTTGAAACGTTTAGTTGTTTTTTATGATACTAAAATATTAAAATTTGTTCAAAAATTATGACTGTAACCTATTTATTTTACTGTTTTTTTCTGGCAATCTTGCTGTTGCTTTAATTAAGATGCTGCAAATGCCGCGAGTCGAATTGTGAATCTTTCCCACTTTTCGTGGTCGACTGCCTTTCTTTACATAAACATAGTTGGCATTATAGAAATGAATGCAGGACACTTTGATCTCGGTAGATCAAGTTCGCTAGAGATGTTCAAAATCTTATTTTATGCGGATATAGCTGCGGAAAGTAGATATAGTTCTTATTCCAAACTGAGAACTGCAAGGCGAGCAACTGAGGGTACTATTACCCCATATCTTGGTCTGGAGCGGTTAGATAAGGAATCTGTTACTTTGTATGCAGGGATTGTAAGCAACGTGTGCTCAAATTTTATTCTAATTGAAGTACATGAAGACATTGTGTTCACAATGTATGGTTTCTGGTTCATTTTATTTCGTGGATCGAACCTACCTCTCTCTGATTTGAGCGGACTCAACACAATTTAATAAATCAATTAATGTTGCGAATGGTCTTGAGTCACGAATTATTAATTTATGTAGGTGCGACAAATTACACTGTTTGGAAACCCTTGATACAACCTGATATGAAGACACGGAATGAAACCTTTATAAAAGAAAATAATTTATTTTTCTTTCAATGTTGAAATTAAGGAGATTCGTTACCATGACATTATTGAATTTTTGTTACCGTTGTACTAATTAATAAATTAAATAAGATTCATCATGCTTATTTCGTTCCTTTGACCGGCAAAAACAATAGGAAGCAACGTGATCAAAATTAATTGTATTGTAGATACTACTTGATTGATGTAACAGCGCTTTTACACTTGCCAATTTTCAGCTCGACAGCGATCGATTCGGACTAGCGACAGCAAACAATTGACAACAACCTTTCAAATGATAGGACTTGGAACCGCGCGACAAAATCCGCACGTGTGAAAACGAAACTTTCCCGAAATTGAGAATTTTTGAATGTAGCGTACAAAAGGTATTGATACAATTTAAACAATTTCAATATAGTAATATTTGCAATAAACAAACAAAGACTGTCAAAATCATTATGTATTTTACCGTTCGTTAGCGATATTCAGTTATAGGTAATCGAGTTATTAAATTCCAAAAACTTGAATGAAGATCGGGCTTAAACGTTTAACAATTGGTGTTATATCAATTAGCCGAAGTTGATTTTAATTTAGCCCTAGCGGCTGACCTATTTGAAATATTCAACGGATTCGCGCCTCGTTCGGAAACTAATCGACGATTTTCGTTGCTGGCTTTTAACCTGAAATCCTGAAATCTATAATATCGAAAACTGTTTGTTCCTTTATTGTGAATAAACACTTTTCAACCGACTTCAAAAAGGAGGAAGTTCGAAATTCGAACGTATTTTTTGTTCTATCGGCTTCTTTTGCTGTTCTTACAGGCAGACTCGTGTGAAGATGCTAGTCCTCATATTTTATTATATTACTTTAATCACAACTCCGGGAATTTCTTATCCCCCCCGAAAACAGTTCTTTCAATTGGTACGGAGGAATTCCTTTGTCGAACACAAGGATCTTGCAGACATAAATTTACTGAATACCTATAAATTACATTCCTTCGTATGTCCGATAGTTATGTAGGTAGCATTCCCTCATTCATTTTTGATCGGCTCAACTTCGTAATATGTAAAGTAAATAAGTTATAATTTTTATTCGAATCAGAACGTCACCAAATAAAAGGATCTATTTATTTTAGTGAGTAGTTATATATTTTAACTGCGTACAATTACGACATTAAGTATAAACAATTATACATAAAAATATATGAAGTCCACTGGCTTTACAAACCTCCTGACAACGCAAGCCCTCTCAAAGAGTACCGCTTTCTGTATCAAGCTCTTGATCCAACTGGTCCACGAGAGCCTCTTTAGGTTGATGGTCGAGACTCTTGGCTGTTAAACCATTGACTGTAGCACTTTATACATGTATTTATTAATGCGCCGTACGTATGTGTGAGTATCGGTCCATACTCGTGATAAATATTCCATTCTACGTCATGTTTTCAGTCAAAACAGAACCTTTTGATCTGTACTCTAATAGTGTAATTTCGATGGTAATCGGAATCGGTCTTATTCAACGGTTTAGTAATGAAAGCGATTGCGGGAGCGTTCGACATGATTAGCTTGACTCCACATCCTAGTGGGAAGATTATTGCTTACTGCCTTTTGATTACTTAGCCGTACTTACAATATTCGAATAGTCCACCACTGTTATTTTAATCTAATTATAATTTCTTTGTAGCTTTTCGTCTTCTCATTTAATAATTCGCACAACTTTTTAATTACTTTATGTAGGCGACTGTTTGAATATTGTTCATGTAAACATCTCGCTCAAGTTTTTTGGCAGAAGCTCTGAATTAATTACTACTTATTAAACGTAGTAGAAAAGTTTTTACCGATATTATGTTTCCAAGGCTATCGTTAAGACGTATAAAATAGTTCTTAGAACAGGTACAATCATGAATATAAACGTGGGTAGGAGTTTCATTTCAATTGGAGATTCCCCTTTGCATCGCTTCACTCAGCTACAAAGTATCTTCCGTCGATTAGGTAGCACGATTAAAGTGCGATCAGTATTCCGTGAATGGCACCAATCAGACAAGGCCAACCTCACGCTGCGGTAATGGACGTAAAACGATAATTTTACGATCCTTATAAAACTCTTACAGGATTATTGCTATCGTGCGTGCAATATTCATGATCGGAATTTATATGTTGTTATCCCTTCATGTGATATTAAGATTTCGCTTTTGGATTCATCCAACAGATATTTATATATTTAAAATAACGTGTGAGCCATGCTTTTGCATGGCTTCAATAAGCATATTTTCCGGGAACATATTTTCTAGAAAATTCATCGAATACTGTTGCTGTCGCCTACTATAAGTAAAATGCGTGCTGCATCCCTTTAATATTTTTAGACAGTATTAGAATTCTGGCAGTAAAATATGCGTATTTATTTATTTATATTTATTTAATATATTTTACGGTCAACTATAATTTATTACTACTAACCGTGGAAGTGTAATGTTTGTCGTAAATTAGTGATTTTGACGGCACAGGTAGATGATTGGCCAAGTAAATATACATTTGTATCCACTCGTTACCCGACTCGGTAATTAGGAACGTAAATTATCGAAGCCGCATGCACTGCGCCGACCAAATGGTAAATTATGTGTAATACGAAATGTAAACATAATCTATGAACCTTCACTGACATTATTAATTCACAACGGATGTAGAGGATCGATTTAGTCAAACATTGTTTTATTCGTATAATCCAGAAGTTCTAAATAATCTTTTAAGGGTTGTGGAGTTTGGATGACAGTCGCTTCGTGAGAAACCGCAATTTCGCCATATCAAGATTGAAGAAACTTGTCTTACGGTTGCTAATGAGGGCACGACACTTCCTTAAAACAAAGCGGAGGCTGGCAATAGGAAACCGTTAAAATGAAGAAGAAGGGTCCGGGAAGCAATCTGGTATTCATTGAAGCCGCATTGTACAGTCAAGTTGGCAAGCCGTTTGTCTGTATAAGAGAATAATGGGATTTGCTGAAATATATACAGAGGTAAATTTTGGAGCGTACAGAAAATGTACTGACCTTTAAATTCGAGTTAAGTTTATATAAAGATCTCGCACTTGGTTGGTATTTCCAACGGGGTAAATAATCTACGCTTGTAATATCCTTCTCTTTCATTTTAAAATTAAGTAAGTTCTTAGATCTCTATATTTACATTCATAGGTGACAGTTTGCTGGTTGGTTGCGCACCAACTCCATATCAAACCATTTCCCCCGATGGACCCCCATAACTTACACAGTTTGATAAGCATCGCATGTAAACCTACGTTATTTGTTGTTTTTGCCAGTAAAATGTCGGATATACATAATTATATTTATCACAAACAGATTGTGTAGAATCTTGATTAATAGACTGTGTCATGGTAAAAATACGCCCATTATGAAATGATAAATGGAAAAGTGTGTGATTTTTCTCTTTGACACAGAATCAGAGCAACGTCGGCTTGATGTTTTGCATACAGATAGTTTGTGACGGGTATGACATCCTATCCCCAAAAAAAAACTTGACTCCTGGGGGACAACAGTGGGATCGAATTCACTAGAAATATACCCACTAGATATGATCAAAGAAAAAATACTGAATAACTTAAGATAGACTTTGGCAGCCCGGATAGTAATTAATCTGGACCTTCGCTTCGGGCTTTGGAATTTAGTGCTCCAAGTAACGAGAATTCAGGGTCTGACAAGCCTGATTGGCATATTTAATATGCAAACACGCGTGATTGTGACCCGTCTTCCGAGATGACAACCTTTAAACTTTTCGCCTAATTGCTGATATAAACATACCCCAAACATTATATCAGTACTCGTTACACTGTTAGTTTAGTGTAACATCTAATTAATACTAATTTCCCGGCGACGTCCCTTTATATGCGTATAAGAGGTAAAACGAGCTCCATTTTGAATCACTGGCTGTAAATATTATCCCTTTTAAGGATAAAATGTGAGTATTGTGGCGCCGACCTCCGGGCCACTAACATGAGTGTGTCCTTTATCCATGTCCCTATAGCGCGCCTTCTATTAAGTGAACGTCAAATGTTGACTCGCTACTTCTTTGCCAACTTTATAATCTATTTTTATTTACCTTAAAGTACCCAAGACATAATCCATCGCAAATATTACTTTGATAAATTTGTTTCATACATTTCAGGGATTTTCTTTTATTATAAAAGTTTTTTCGTTAACTTAATACCGCTATTATTTGCTCTTAATGCTTATCTGCGTTTTTAAATTATATGAAGATAAATCACAAAGGTTAAATGAGTAGATTAAAGAAGTAGGTTAAAGCCGTTTTACTGATACTAATCTTTATCTCACTAAATATCAGAGAGAAAGAGAGAGTCTAAAATTATCTCCTGATTTACTGCCTAATAAGTAAAATAGCATTTTGGGACTAATTACTTCGAAGAACTACTTTAATACAACGAGTTATTTGACTTTGCTTCAAAGCAATTAGTTTTAGTTTCCTATGACAATAAATTCTCAACACTCGAAAGTTCTGTTGCGTTGCGACCAAAACAATATTGGCAATATTGTGTGATTTGACCCGAAATAGCTTGTCAGTTTCATGAATAATAAGGTCCATATAGCCTATAAGTATAATGTGCTAATATCAATGTAAATGTCTGCGAGATAGCTGTGGAGCACTCAAAGTAATTGTTATGTTGCGACAGTTCGTCCCGAATGTTAACTGATACTTGACACTTAATAGACCTCCCTAATGTGTATCACGGCTAATGTTCGTACATAAACACCACAGATTTTGCACGAAATATTGTTCTTGTAAAAAATCTCTTTAGCGTGCGAAGAACTATTAGGTAGTTAGCATTTATTGCCTGCAACATCTTGGCCGACCGACGGCATATGGTCGGGCCATTGGTGGCTAATGGCTGGATATTTCGTAAACAAAACCTAACCGCAAACATTTTTGAAGTATAATTTTGTAAGTCCACAAAAGTTGTGTAATATTCTTTGAGGTATAAAAGTACGTCACGTTTTAAAATTCGCCCAGCGTTAAATCGCCACGTTCGCGTGGACCACATTCAAAGCGTAAAGCTTTGTTGTTTTTATAAAAAAAAGAGCCAGAAAGTCGACGTACCATATTTTCTAGCTAGTGTGTGCGGTCCCACGAAAACTTTATTTCCGACATAGCATGATAAATACGTGGTTGTGTTGGTTAAAACACTGTATGAATACCGACCGTCTCTATAAAGTTTATCTATACTTATGTATGCCGCAGTTTTCTTCCTCGAGACTGCCGGAATCTTTGAGATTTCTCACTCTTTTGTGAATGTTTCAAATATTTTATCTACCGTTTCATATTTCTTCTCGCATTTCGAATTATTCCTTTGTTTATAAACTTGTATAACTTAGTATTGAGATACTCAGTCATGACAATAATTGTAAAACAATTTGCCTGTATTCACGGAATGTTTTACCTTGCCCGAACAAATAAAAATATATTTGCTTAGACCACAGAATAAAATATCTATAACAGTAAAAAAGGTTTATGAAACGTGATTCCTCTATTTGGATATCGAAGCAAAGAGGTCAATATTTGTAAATCATTTGATTACGATTATGGAAATACGTGCGTCCCTTTCAACCAAATACTATATTACGTAAGCGTGTTCGGTGAAGTGTATACCTGACCTGTTTATATTTAATGGTTTCGTCCCTTCATTTGGTAAGCATTACCGCCGTAATTTTCTCTTTTAGGTGCGAACAATTTAATGTGATTGTCGAGCAATATTGTATTGTTTATATGCTAAGTGGGTCGGGTTCGTGTCTTCGTGATGGGCGGCGGAGGTGTAATGCGAGCAGGGCAGCATGTTTTTATCTTAGCGGTGCAGGCGTGGCGCACTGGGCGGTGGCGTGTCGTGTACTAGCCAGCAGGAGCGCGCCCGCCACGTCACGGCTCTCCACACAAATCACTACGACGCACCCCTTTTAAACACTTTTTAAACCGTGATTTATTTTGCGACAGAATTATCCACACTGCTAATCCCCCCGTGAATTATTATTCTGAAACTTTGTTGTGGCTGCGGTTCAAGTGATCTAAAAGCTTCTAGTTTTTATGTCGTTTAGGAGGAGACGCTTGTGATCTAGTTTAATCTCGATTATTTACATTACGCCCCTTTCCCGTACCGATTGCTGGTAAAAGGGACATGGAAACGGTTCATCGAATAATAACGTGAATTTATTTTATGGCATTTGAATACTGCTCGAACCGGCCATTGTTTCGGGGGAAATTGTTTTAATTACGTTAATTTTCATTTGAAGTTTGTAATCCGATTTTCACTCTCATGTAATAGAGGTCGAAATTAATAGAGGTTGTGTGTAATGGTTGAAGTAAAATCAAAAGTAGGTCCTTGTAATGTAAGGTTCGTATGAGGTGCCCTCGGTCGCTTTGTTCGGTTCCTTTCATGCTGTGCCAGTGGTACTCCAGCCGACCCGCGCCTGTTTGTATTCCGTTCACGAACTTTCCGAATATATTATTTTGTAGGGTAAGTACAGACGTGGAGGAAACTGATTTAAGAGTTCCCATTCAATGGGGATCTGAAAGTGTTCGGATAAATTCTCTCGCGCCTACATGCGTGTCCTTCCAATCAGTCGAGTAAGGTTACCATTGCTCGGACATGAATTGATTATGTTGTTTTGTTTAAAGTCTATGATTATGCCACAACATTTCCGCCGCTATCAATTCATAGTATCAATAAAGCACATTTTATTATAGTAAGTAGTTGATAGATAGTTATTTACAATTGTAGTATCAGACAAACACCTTTAAAATAAGTACTTCGTAAAGTTCAGCTTCATTGGCCACAAAGTTCTCTGATATTCCCTTGTTATGCCATTCATATACCAGGTAAAATTGAAAACTCCTTACATTGGCTTATTTTGCTGTTTCCACAACTTTTATTTTTATTTCACCGAACTTGGTCGCTCGTAGATACCAAATATCCATGCAGCGCGCTTCCACAGTAGGTATTACAGATAAATATATCTCCAGGAACAAAAATTTAAAAGCAAAAGGAACTAAAACATTGTAGTAATGTTACAAGTTTATTCAGTTTCAGATAGGAATTTGCTTTTCGTATCTTTTGTAGGTGAAACTGAATCTGTACATCTGCGCTTCAGGCGTTCGTTTATACTAAAGTGAAAACGGTGTCACTGAATAGTTTCTTTTGAAATTCTGTTAAAACGATGAAAGGGGATATGTCTGCGTCGCCTATAAATGAGTGTTTAGCATTTTTGCAATGTTTTTGTTTAGCGCCGGCGAGCGCCGCTGTCGATCGGTGCCGCCAAACAAAAGAGAACAATTTGCATTTTAACCAACTGATAACTGGACCAGCTCCGCGTCGCGCCCTCTAATTTCCTCTGGACCCACCGGAGACAACATAATTTTCTTTTTTGGCACGGACTTTAAGATAAAGAAATAATATAATCTTTTCCCATGACAACGAGATAAAACTTTCCCCCCCGTTTTGAACTTAATTCCGTAGGCCCGATCCATTGTAGTCGCTTCATTAAAATCGGACACCTGTAAACCATTCGTTATTGTTCTAATGGTTATTGTTTTGAGCGTTTCTCATTCGGCCGCAGCATATTCATGAGCGCAGAACACATGGCACAAAGGCTGCGATACTATTCAAACAGACGTCGACCGCACCATACTACATAGTATCGCTAAATATTGATTGATCTAAATTCAGAAGTGTACGTACTTCAATAAGTTAGTCAAAGTCAAGCTCTCAACAATAACTTATGTTCGAAGAATAAAACTATCTAAATCTTGCTTTAACATGTGCTGATAACTTTGACAATGGTAGCTTTCGCTGCTCGTGAGACTTATGATAGTATCTAGGGCGGGCGGGGCGAGGGCGGCACTCGCTTGAGGAATTTTGTAGGATTAGTTTGAATATCGCAGATCCATGCCTTGCTGAGTAATCTGATATAAAGACGGCTTTGTTATTTTGTTGCTGCATATTTCATTCTTTAATTTACATAGAATTTTTTTCTCATTTCAACGGATATGAAAACCATTGTGGGTCTTTCAGAACAATAGCTTTTATTCTACAATCTGTAAAATAAAATACTTCTTGGACAAAAGATACGTATTTAATATTTATTTAAAGTTAGTTAAATAAGGTAGGCAATGTGCTTTAATAGCGTACTAAAGTTATCTATTTCCATAAACCCTAAAATGATTACACTTAAAGAGATAATGTTAGGACAGTAAAGTCCTTTTACTTTTTCTGATTAAAATATAACAAACAGTGTCCCGCAATAAATCACCGCGGAGCGTGCATTTATTCTGAAGCGTAAATTAAAAAAGTTACCTACGCCAATTCTGAATGAGTTATTGTGAAATATTCAGTTCTGGCAACTAGGATAAGTGGAGCTGAAAACCTTTGACGTTGTTTATATTCAGAATTTATTAAAAATGAACTATTAATAAAAAATCCACAAAAGCTATAATTCCGCATAGTACCTAATTAAATATTCACCCACACTGGACGTAAATGAGCCCTATGAAATATATTTTAACACGTTGAGGTTTCTGTTTTGTAAGTAATTTAAATAAAACTTGATTGGCTGTGTATTCATTAAAATCGTTGTAAATGTGCCACATTATATTTGCCATTCCAGTTTCGCAGTTCGCAAATGTACCGTAACTGATAAACCACGATTAAATTACGTGTGACATAGAAAATCTATTAGTGTCAGATATTATTTGTTAGCTGCAAAACGTAATACATTGGTGCCGGATCTACTTACTGTACTTATGTTCGCCTGGCGGTGTTAAACTACATTTAATTTTGGAGTACAATACAAATGTGTACGCGGGTGTGGGAAACTTGTGTTGCCATTTGTTTTGCTCATAGAAGAAGAAATGAAAGATGCGGAGATAGTGCGAACATTATGACACTCGTACATTTGTGCTTATAATCTGTACGGCTTCAACTTTAAAGCAGGCGTAGTCTGGTATAATATACGTGCCTGGATTATAAAACTATGTGAACTTGCTATTTTAATATAAATACGAGGCAAATTAAACTATACATAGCCACGAAGCGCATTAATGAAATTCCCTGTATAAGCTACAATTTAATTATAATTATTTCGACATCATTTTATGTATTTTCCGTTTAATTGAACTGTAATGTTTATTAACGGAAACTACATGTGGTTTGTCGCTAAAATTATATTGTATAGTAATATTCAATCGTCTTACAGCGAACTCTATATAACAAAATAAAAGGGAGGTACTTAGAACAAAATAAAGTGGACAGCGGCACACGGAACATTTAAATAATGAGTAATTATTCGACGAGTTTTTCTAAGTTTTGTGTGTTGTGTGAACTGACATGAGATGGTGAAGACAAACTGTGATATTTGGCGTGGTGTGGTGCGTCGTCGGCGGTCGATGTGATGGCTCGAATTTGTGTTGGTAGTGTGAGTGCGAGAGAGACCCATGGCTAACTCTCCGGACCTGGGCCTGCTCGCTGCCAGCCTGCTTCGGCTTATCATAGGTAAGTCCTCCATGCTAAAAAAAAACTACGTTCTTTTTTACTTTTCGAAAAGTAACTGGCATAAAATAAAATAAAAATGGATAAAATAAAAAAAAGATCGTTATAAAAAGGCACTATTTTTCATAAAGATTTTATTGTCAAAATTGTTTTAGATATTTTGTAACTGTCGAGGCCTGTTACAATAGCGTAATTGCGTACATAGTCACATACAGACAATATAATAAGGAGACTTTCCAATTCAATTTACGACTCTTGCCCAGCCACGTAGAAGTATATAATAAATGTTTTTTATCTAGACCCAAAAGGTACGACACGAGAAACAACTTAGTCGTAAGAAAGAATAATATACTACCCTTCTTTCATTACACGCCTAGATACTGTTTCTTGACAAATATGTGCCTTTTATCTTCATTGATATATTAAACTGTCTTGGATCTGATTACTTTTATTATCAAGAAAGTAACTTAATCAAATTATTATCTAGTACAACACTAGCTACTTATTTAACATGGCTCAAGTCTGTAAAAGGTATCTCTTTATTAATATTTGATTACATTATTTTACCTTGTATAAAAGCTACTTGGGATTATTTATAATACCTGATTAGTTTTAATGTTTAGCAAATACACAAGAAACCATAACCATTTAAAAATGTTATTAAATGAAAAAAAAAAAAAATACGAAATATTTTTTCGATAGAAAAATCTGTATTCAAGTCACGAACTATTATTTGCTAGCATCTGAAAAATGGTGGTTTCTTAGAATTACCTAGTTTCATCAGAACACGGTGTAAATATTTCCACGAAGTTTGCTCCGCGTATAGATCGTCATCGCAGGTTGTCACAAAATGAGACTGTTCGCTTCATTTTACCTTATGTGCGGATGCCGGCGATAGATGCGGATATTACCAGCTATATCACGCCAACCGCGAATATAAGAAAACGTACGCGGATATTCATGACGTCACTCTCACAAACGACTGCGCGAAAAACTAATGTCGACTCATATAAAGGAGCATAAATGCGAGACTTTGTTCAATGTTTGCAAGTATCAATCAATAGTTACAAATCCCATTAAATTAAAACACGATACGATGTGAATGAATGTTGGAAATGGATAGCGTATCTACATAATTATCATTACCACAAAATATTATCAAATGCTCTGTGTTGCAGCAATTGAATAGCGACTAAACTATTGTAAGCAAACTGCAATTTGATACCAAATAGAATTCCGTGTACATACATAATGTAATTCTATAACACGCTGCAGTTCCCTAAATCTAGTATATTTATTTAATTTTATTATTTAACTAAAAGTAAATAAATGACGATTTCAACAAAAAATGTGTTAAATGAATTGAGGAAACAAGGGTTTAGTTTTTTTTCTACTTTAATTGATTTACTTATCTTTACGATAAGACGACCTGCCTCTCGATATACTAATCCCAAGAGACAAGTGCAAATATAGCTTGATCAAACCAAGTCTGTCACATTTGTGATAATTAAGGCCTGAGCGCACTAGATAGGGGCAGTGCGGGCGCATTCTAAGTGCAAGCCTTGTTTGTAATATGCAACTTTATGTGGGAGTTTACACCGAATGTAGTGCACTTAATACTTGCTTGTAGTCCGTTTAGTGGCGCATTGTACATTTGACTTGGGTTTTGAGTTCAGTGTACAAATGTGAATGTTTAAAATGAATCGATGTCTATTTGAGTGGTGGCTCAAGATTAATTTACCTAAATCTTTTGTCAGTCTTTCTGTACACATAATAAGTTTGGTTTTCTCTACATATTTCATAGTAAAATGTTTTTATTATATCTGAAGCAAGTTCCGATTCGTGTACTATACGAACTCGACATTTCTTTACAGAACTTCACAAAAAAAAGTCATTATACTTGAGACTTCACAAGTTCTTCTTACTTCACTTACATTGAGCGTATTACATCAGTATCAAAAGAGACAAAAGTATCAACATTAAAAATAGTATTTTCTTCTCCGTCTTTTTTTTCAAGTTGTTACGTGACTGTTGCCATGTGTCCTAACAAAGCGTTATACAGCGGTCATTATGAACTCCTTCTTTCCCTCGCTTTTGTTTTTACATTTACATGGCGGAAAGAAATGAACAGGAGGAGGAAAGATTGCTTCTCAGTCTTTATCTTTATATGCGTAAGTCGGTACGATTACTTGGCGGGACTTAAGTTTTTTTTTTTTTTTTTTTCACTGAAATCGTCTGTATGCCGAAAATTTGTTAGGCTGAGTTTTTACTGATAGTAAGATGAAGCCTTCATAAAAATTAGTTTAGGAAACCGAAGTAATTACAAAACTGATTAAATGTACCCAAAAAACGCAACAGTTCAATATTCAGCGATGTGGTAGCAAATAATTAAATTACTTGATTTCCTCATTCGATACAGTCAAGTGAATAATTTTATTCAGCGTGCGGTAGTGTTGGGACGTGTCCCTATTTACGAAGCACATGTGTAGCCGGTGACGCGCAGAGACAGTTGCTTCGCTTCTTTGCTTTTACAAGTTTTAATCTTCCTAATGCGTTCGTCTGGTGCGCACACTTCACAAAACGCTCGCCTCCGCTTATGTTAACCGGCTCAACTCCGGCTTGTTTGTGATAGTATTACTTTTATTAGGCACACAAGTGTGTTTATTTTATGTGTAGTTATTATAAAGAGAACATATTTAAGCGCACGGGTATTTAAAGGCAAAAAGCTTTCCTGTAATTATACTATAGTAGTCAATAAAGGACTATTTTAATATACCCGAGAATTAACCTGATAAATAGTCAGAAATGTCATTTCCATTTAATATTTATTAATAGGATTGAGTAAAATACCTTTGAGCTTTTATTTCAATATAAAAATTATTTACAGTAAGTAACTTCATTACTTTAAAACGTTCGCGATTGATGTGCTTGCAATAAATCATATAATGAGAATCGACAAGAGATTATCATCAACATGAATATATGATCCAAAGTAAAAAAAGCGTGTTGAAAATACGAAGTCATGAAGTATAAATAAATAGTGGAGATTATTCCGGCTGTAGGTGTAGCTGGGTGCAGCCGGGGCGCGCACTTGTGCAGCTGTTACCAGCACCGTGACTAATTCCCCTGCATCTACTGCCATTGTTGTCGTCGTCTAGGTGACAAAAACAACTGTTTCGCCTCATATCGCGGCTTACAATTTGATTTTATTTAGCCAACGGCATTTGTTCACGTTTTTCAACCTCCCGACGTTATTTTATTCATGTTCCTTTCAAGTTAACCTTTGGCCCACCGTGACAAAAAAAGCTGTATTGCGTTTTTTTTTTCAGTAGATACATTTTTATCGTTACTCTTCTAAGCACAGGATTATGGGTGGATCTATAATTTACGCGCTGTAGTACTGAAGGGATTTTCGAATTCTGCTTGAAACCGTCTTACCAGATAAATCCATTCAGCCCCGGTGCGAGCGATGCTTACAAGCCACGCCCACTTCCGTGTAGAACATTGACTACTTAGGACTTTGCATGTTTGAAACACTTGTAGCTTTAATTGGTCTAGATTTAGTTGGAACTCGCTTTGTGACGTTACACATAAATGATGTTACAAAGCGAACTATTTAACCACCCATATTTACTGAAGTTTATTGAATTTCTCTCTCCTTAGTTGCAAATTGAAGTAAGTAGTTTACATTTACTAAACCAATTAGGTTAAAAGGACTTGTACTGAAACGTCGCTAATATCGTCCGTACTTATTATTATACTCTAAACTTTTGATTTGATAAGAATTTACATAGTCCGGAGAAAGATGAATAGCGTCCTAGTTTTATCAACTTGCTGCTTTGTATGAACAGCCAGTATTCGATCTAATTCTAATAAATGTAATATGTTTAACCTTATAGAAATTCCTAGTAAGCTGCAGAGATGAGGATTATTAATATATGTGGATTAATAATATTCAAATTAGCACCATTCAATATCGTGGTTTAATAATATAAGTTTGCAGACCACTATCAACATTTTAGATACATAATTGCAGCAGTAAATTTGCTCACACAACGTCGAATGAAGTGCCAAACTCAGCACATGAGAAACTTTAAAGTTAATTATTAACTTCTGAAGATAATTAATATCTGTGCTTGGCTGTGTCAGGTTCACATGTCGACGATACACTAGCGAGATAAACCAACACCGGACTGTGGAATGGACGGAGGTTCCATTCAAAAACTTCATAATATATCCCAACTTAAATTGCAGTTTATTCAGAAATGTACACCGACTACAAAGTTCAGACGAAATGCGGGATTATGTTTAGCGAAAATTTATTAGTCCAACTATTATTTAGCAACATTAAAATATAAGCAATATAAACGAGCTTACGTGATCGCAATAAAAGTGATGTATCCGTGGTTTTATTGCTTTTCGCATTATTGTATTAAATTGACAAAATGTTGCGGCGTCGTTCGGGAGTCAAATGATTGAATGTCCATTATGTGAGGCTGTTTGCGGTCTTGGAAAGTACTAACGGATGGTCACCCTCTGGTTGCCATTGATGGATTATGGGTAACCACATTGATTAGCTTATGCTAGACATTGCCAGTTGACCACAACTCCTGTATTTCTCGCCGCAGTGTTAAATTCTCCCTCCATAGAGGTACTTAGAACCAGCTGTGTCTACTTAATTCATAATTGAATTGTAATTAATTATGTCCCTACTTCCTGACGATTTTAGTCTTTGCTTTACATAATTACAACTTGATTGATAGTGAGAGCCTAGTATGTAATATTAATTACAAAGCTTTTTCTATGCTGTGTAATTAATTTTACATTTATTTCTATTGTAGACTCTTTTTGTTCTTTTAATGGCAGTATAATTAAGTTAATTATTTAACAATTGGCCAAATAGAAATCAATCCAAGTCCTAGCTCAGTAATGTCTACTTTTACCAATTTAAAAAGAAAATAAAGAAAGCCTTTTTGTGTCTCAGTAAATACCCACATGAAGACAAGTGAACTTATTTCTAAACCGAATTCATTCTAAAATGCAATTCAAAAGTTTTACTAAGTTTTGAAATTAAGTACGGCTTCGGGATCTTTCTTTGAAATGTCAACGTCCCTGCTCAATAATAGATTTTTCAATTTTTTAAACCATTCGGTCCGTTAGGGACGAGTTGGCAGAACTACTTTATTCTCTTTAATTGAAACTTTGTAATATCTAAGTGGGGAGTTTTACTAGTTTTCTGCATTATTAGTTTCTTAATAATAGTGAGTTATATTCCTTTGTAAAGGGTAGATGTAATTATTCGTCCCGACGCTATCAATGGTGTGGATGAGTTTACTGTTGTTTGCCGAGCTGGTAGCTTGACTTTGAGAATTAAGATATTGTAAAGTATTTACCGTCTTACCACAAAAACTTTTAAACGTCAGTTTATGCCTTGTCTAAAAAAATTTCAAATTATGACGTTGACATACGGTTCATTTTGCAGCCAAAATTTTATTAGACAAGAGTAAAACAGGGGTTAAAGTTTTTCTAGTAAGGCCATTATTGTTTTATGTTTAGGCTTGCATTGTTTAGCTAGGGAGATTAGAATACGTTCGTCTTGGCCTAGACGTATGTAGGCGGTTATCTTAGTACTTATAGAACACTTACTGGTGATGTAGATAGGTATGATCGCCTGAATGACTTTACTTAGCTTGGTTTTACGAATAAAAAGTACTCCAGATCAAAGAACGTTCAATTTAAAAACTTAATAAGTATTTGCTCGTATTATTTTCCGATACACCGATAAGAACTATAATCTACTGAACTTACTTTCCATTTGAGTCAAAAAATAAAAGGCAAAATACAAAATATTTGTAAGATTTAGACAGGGGCAGCGGCGCGGGCGCGTCTCGCCGTCGCCGCGTCGCGGGCGGGTCAAGAGGCTATGACGTGCACTCGACCTGTACCACCTCAACACGGCTTTTAAACTTTTTCGAAACTCTACAGAGGCTTTCATTAAGCCACGAATACTGCCACTAGTCTAGGCTGCAGTTTTCTTAATGTCCACATATTTACATCCCGAAAATAAACGAATATTTTTTCTTAATTTCCAAAGCTACAGATTTATGTGAGTGCACGCGAAAGTATCTAACTTTCTGTCTGTTACATTCACTTAGTTAAACTGCTGAAGTACAGCTGCGTTCTAAATAACACCTTATTTCATCAACAATTTCCTATAGGATGCCACTAAAAGGTAGTAGGGGTAGAACATGCAATATGCGGATAGCACTTACATACACAATACAGGTTAAAGATTCATTCACACCAATTCACACACACGTTAACAGCTCATCATTGTTCAGTATTTCTCAGCAATGTTACGCACTATACCTATATTCATTGCGGTCGAAAGGGGAGACCAATTAACGGTACGCTAGAAATTAATATAATTTGCGCCTTTGTACACACGTATGAGTTTATAGTTCGTGTAAATATTGAGAGTCTGGATATCTAATAATAATCGCACTGATGGATTGGGAGGTTAAACTGTCGATACTAATTTAATCGAGTGATATTTTATTATAAAATTAATAAGCACAGTCGACACTGAAATCCACACACACTTGAGAAATACTATAACTGAAATAGTTGGGTCCTTACTACAATCAAAATTTTAAAAGTTAACATCAAAATGATCGCCGTGTTTCCCAAGATCTCGAAATTCCTACGTTACGACTCTTAACTCTCATAGATTGAAAAGGACGATTTCGAAATTCCCTTGCACATAAAATACTGCAGCAAAAATAATCGGAAACTGAAAACGAATTGGACAAGTCAAGTCACGTCACGTCAAGTCACGTCAAGTCTGTTACCTCTAAGTTCTTTTTTGATAACTTGTATTAGAAAATATTCCTACTGATAATTAAAGCGAAAGTAGGTAACTCTATATGCCTGTATGTCTGGGTGTCTGGGTATCATAAGGCTTTATCGCAAAAAACACTGAACCGTTTAAAACGACATTGAGTACAAAGACAGTCTAGAGCCTTAAGGAGTCCATAGACTACACAGGCATATACCTACGCGCAACAACGCCTGTAAGAACCTAGCGATGGAAAAATCGCAAGTCTGAAAGCGCTATTATGCTCTAAACACGTAATTATAGCTTGAATGTGCGATGTGTTTATCATCTCCAATACCTAGTAGCTATGTTTCAATTAGTGACCCCCGGCTTGCCAGTAACCCGATAAGATCCTGTGATATGACGTCACAACACAAGGTCATCTAATTACAGACCCTATTGAATTACGATGACGGGTCAGTGGTGTTTGCCATACGTGGTCTTGACATCTGTAATGTCAGTCAACCAGTCATCATATACAGCGACTGTGTCAACACCAGACATCTTTAATACAAGACAAAGTTATGGTATCGGTTTTCAATACAAGTAATTGCTGTTGCCAATCAGAACACAATATTAAACAGCACAATGTATTATTGATTACTGATCCAGCTAGTAGCTAAGCTTAGTAATTAAACCAGCGGAGTCGTACATACATAGAATAATCATATCTTATATTTATATACATACCTATAGATATTGCACTACACAATATAGTAGGTATTCGTGTTGCTCATATTAGCCTCACTAAATTCGAGTACTGTACTTTTTTTTTGCAACGGGGAAGTTCGCAGAATGCAAATTTTTTCACAGTCAAATCATTTCACTATTCAAAAAGAATTGTACTTCGCATATCTTGTGTACCTACCTACAAAATTCAGTCTGTATTTTCTTACGTTACACAACCTATTCAAAAACAAAAATAACAGTCTAAGTAATTAGTTTTGAGCAAGTTTTACATGGTATAATGTAATAAACTTTCGTGATTTGTACACATACATTGTATTTATAAACAATGTTTGAGTCCCGATTGTTCATAAATAATGTAATATCGTACTTGCTTCTACTTACAACAAGACTATTTAGTGTTCGAATGCGGATAAAATAGCACAGACAAAATAATTCACAAAGGTATTTATTTCACAAAGTGTTTTAATTTGCAGCACGGCGTGGTTTGCACGATCTTATTTGTTCTTTGTTCTTTCTCAAAACGGGTCAGTCTGCAAATATCTTACTCCTGTATTGATTACTTGCAGTACCCACAACTTCGTTTGCGGGGCCTAAGATTTATTTAATAAGTTATTCCTATAGGACACGATAATTTTCTTCCGTGTAACACTTTACGAACTTTATATGTTACGAAGAAGTTAGTAACTAATAAGTCGCGAAACATTATTGGGATTGAATTTATTTGCTTTCACATTACCGCGAATGTTATTTTATACAATTATAATATTATAAAACCTATCAATATTTCATTTAACACTACTTAAATATTCGTTAGAATGTTTTATGTATAGCAACAAAGCTTATGTAATATACGGTTTTGAGTCCAACTGAGTGAAATCAAATAGACACGATATTTGAGGTCTGATTCGCCTTTGTGAAAAAATCGTCTCAAAAACTGAATCAATTTATCTTCGTTTGTCTGGATATGTTACCCCTGCGAATATTCTGACGAATACTAAATCATCTCGCTGATTAGAGATGTGATATTGATTAGGTTGATCACGCTTCACTCATGAATTCTCTCACAATCGTAGCTTTGTCTATATCATGGATTTTCTGTGACAACCTTATGAATAATTACGTACATTGTGATACAGCTGTCTGGCTGCTATCGTCGTTAATTAGTACTTGTATTAACGTCCATTACTCGGAGTACGCGCTTTGTCCCCTGTGGCTAAAGATAGATATCGAACGGTCACTGTCATAAGTGGATAACATCTCAATTGATAAAATGATATTAGTTGGGTATGTTTTAATACCTGTATTAGTATAGTCAACAGAGTTTTGTCTGTGACCGAACCATGAAGTTATACTATGTCTATGAAGTTTCGTGATATGAACCATAGTGTTTAACTATGCAACATTATAAAGTTGGCTTTCATTAATTTAAATAAGTTCATTTCAAAAGTAAAAACAGCAACCTTCACAGTCGTTTTCTGAACTGTTTTTATTTTAAAACTAATAATATTCAATGAGTCCGAACAGTGTTAAGCATTGCATTGCAACTTGCCATTACCTCTTTCCAGTGGTCGGAAAAACTATAATTGAGTTTTTCTATCACAAAAATTCTCGGGTATTTTCTTGGTTGAGAATTGTGCTGGTAAAGGCAGTTTTTATACCTTCGAAGAGCTAAAATTGTTCGTAACTTTTTAAAAGTAATCTATAAAACTACTGATTGTGTAATAACATTCCTGCATTGACACAATTCCGAGTAGTTTTTGTGGTAAAATTCACATGGTACAAATGAGACGTCTATGTGTAAAGCTTTTAAAGATTCTTGGAAATGTTGCCTATTTGGTCTGGGTGAGGCGGGCTCTCTGTGTTAATTCCTGGTTTGGTTAATGGTTGGATATTTTCACGTGAAATAACATAGTTGCAGCCAGAGGGTTGGTCGATACTGCTCTGTCAATAGCCTCAAAAAACGTTACATAATTTCGTTTAAACTGTAAGTACTCGAGGAATAATATGCCATCCTTATTCCTCCGAAGAAAATATGTTTCAAGTTTCATATACGTAAATTAATAGCTCTTGAATAATAAACGAATAAATCGCTTAATCTAATTATTTACAATTTCGAAATACCTTTTTATTAACCGTTACAGGTGAAATCAGATTAACTTACCTTCTTCTTCAAATAGAACAATTTATTCCTGTTATTAAACGTGCGCTGTTGACTCACGGGTTCTTGAACAGCTTTGTGTAATGTAAAACGTGAATTTTCGCTTTAGATACGTATTCGTAAATATAGAGACAAACCGAGACAACAGAGTTTGATCAGCACAATACTACTGGGTACACAAAGGGCGCGGACGAGGACTAACGGAGTGGCTGTAATTTGGACCCTTTGTGCGTCGAGGAGAGCGCTCGCGTGTATGTGTGAGTGCCAATCGTCATCGAGCCGAAGATGTGCGCCCTCTCTATTGCCTACATAATGTGAGATTTAATAAGCGCCGGCCGCACGCCCCTATTCTTAGCCGACCGCTCGCATACAGAATGTTGATGCCCTTTGTACTAGCTGCTCTCAAACTTCATCTCGAGATAATTCTTTCACAAAGTATAGCCGATAGTAGACATAACTTATTTACATTATTTATTACCCCGAGGGAGGTATCCTAGTTATTTACGTGCAGGTAAACAAGTGTCTTTGAATTGCTCCATTTCTATATTTTATCACTTCTTATATTTTCTTGTCGCGTTTTATAGAGTACAGGTAATTTATTCCCCAGGCTCCATTGAATCGACAACGTATATGAAAGTATTTTATGGTTGTGTCAGTTTTGTCTGGCCTGCATTTACTTATAAATCTTTTAGTGTCGTAACTATAAATGTACAAAAATATTTACTTGACCTGGTGCTGGGTGCATAATATAATGTAGCTGGTATCCTGTTTTTCTGCCACGTACAGGAAACATTTTCCATAAATATGTTACCTACCAAGTGTGTGGAACTGTTCCAAGAGTATATTTACTTAAGATTAATATACACGTATACAAGGGATGGCTCTTCTATTTACGGTAATGTTCAGGTCATGTAGGCAAACTGCGGCATTAGGCGTGCCGGTGGGGGCGCGCGCGTGACATAGCCGAAGAGCAGTGTGTAGCATTTAAGTGGCGCCTAAAGCCGGTATGCGTTTGGAATTAATTAGCAAATCTGGGCGCGAGATGCGACCGCAGCCGGCCGTCCAGCGCACTGCGGTCGGCCTGCGCGCGCCCGGCCACCTGTCCGGCGCAAGCTTTCGCGTTCCGCTGTAATCCGATTATCATTCCTCTGTTTCTGACACAGAAAATAACCCTAATTGGCGTTTCGTAACGTACACCGCTGCAGTTGCATTTTATTCACAACTGCACAAAAGTAGAGTAGCATCAAAGCCTGCGCCAGCGGCTTTATGAAGAATGGACGCGATACGCTCCGCGGAGGATAATGTAATAATATACAGACTCTGTTGCCTGTAGTCGCTGGGATCCTATTTTTCTGCAAGACTGTACATTAAAATAGTCTCGTCATTTTATTAAAAGTGTAATGCAACTTTTTTTTTCTTTCGGAATTGTGTTGTCCTTTTGCGCATTCACTTTAGACTTATATTCATATTTTTGTTTGTGTTGCGGTAAACTAGAAGGAGCGCTAAAATTGTATTTGCCGGGTGCGTATGTGAAAACCGGATACAGCAGGTGATATTTGATTCTCTTCAAATTATATTTTTAATTATTCTTATCCGAGGAGCATGAAGATCTGCAGATCAGCTATGCACTTCTTTATGAATAAAAAACGAAGCTTTTTTGTACTTTTCTGTGTGTATGTTTTGAAGGTTTAACATTCACTTTAACCATGTACCTTGTTCACCACCCTAACAAGTACCTATAATTTTCCTTTGGGTTAACTATTAAGACCTCCAGATATAACGTACACATTTCATTTCAAAATTTATTAATTGTACTTATCATTGTATAATCTGGTACGTTTAGCCTGATAATCACGAAAATTCAAACTTACTTTTTCTCAGATCTCTGAGGACTGAAAGTTAATGGTTAAAATTATTTATTCCGCAGCCCTGGCCCACGTAATAAAAGAAGCCTTTTAGTCGTACCTAAGTGACAAATGATAAGTACTAATTGCTTTAATATTTTGGAGGTAACTTGTAACTTTATTTACATCGCTTTTATATTTTTAATTTTAAATGTATTCAAAAAATTACCCGGTGCTTTAGTTCGCAACTGCGAAGTTGACACTATTTACAAGTTATCTGTTCACGAAATAACCGAGCCGAGCTGCAGTTTTCCTAACTTGTAGGTAAGTTAACTGCACAAAAAGTTCTTGTCTTGTAAGATAGATTTACGAGGTTAAACTAAATTGCCAAATTGACTAATGTTTCCAGAACAAGTTTTGCCCGATTGCATTCATTTGTTTTTAAGTTTTCTTTCCCATTTTGTCTATGCGCCGTGATTTACGATTAGCTAATTGGAAAATGTTTGCAAGTTACCCGTTCCTAGTAACTGACAGCTCGTAAATAAAGACCTTTTACTGAAAGTGAACGTCATAAAACACAGCCCTTTTGAGCTATAAATAAAATTAGTTGGACTTTAAGAGTAAAACGTAAAACGTTTGGTAGTTGTATATATCAAAATAGTGTAGATCAATATACTGTTAAGTAAAACAATATTATCGTGCTTATTGAACCTTTTAAAATAGGTACATAGGAACCTAATTTTGTTCAGTTTTTACAATACCGGCCGTCGACTATGGTGGATGCCATAAGATAGATAAGATTGCTAAAAATTTTAAACACATAGACAATTTATCATATAAAACGTATTAATTTAGCACAAACATCACATTTTATAAAGAACACGAATAAGAAAACAATGGCCAAGACCTACTCTCGTAAATAATTATAAAATTTTCATTTCATTGGACTAAATGACCTTATAAAAGCTGAATTTAAGTCACCTTTCGCGACACCCACCTGATATTATTAATGTAACAGCCTAAACCTTTTACTTAAAATGTTGAGCCAAGCCCGGAATTTAAAATAATCTCTGATAAAACTATGAAAGTCAATAATTTTAACAATACGACGTAACGTTAGAGCTGCGAATCTAGGCACATGTAATTTATAGCCTATGATAACATGAAAAGTGCACCATTCCATAGCGATTTATTTCCACCCATTCATATTATATCTTTTTGTGACTGCAGAATTTAATAATGCCATGAAAATAATAAAATTCCAGCTGTTGCAACTGTTAGAATAAATTTTATTTATACTCTAATATTCGTATATCGTTCTAAGCATAAAGTAGTAACAATTTCCAGTTCGCAACACGTAGTAGTTATCTTGTAGCCAAATCATGTTATTTATGCTTATTTGCTTGCTCGTTATCAGTGTTGTTAACACATCAATCATTCAAAAATATAGCTTCCTCTGCGAAAATTATGGAAACGCCTTTATGTGTGAAAATTCGTCGTACGATTTTAGAGGCGACATCTACTGGAATTGTTTTGAAAACGTTAGAAGGCAACCACCCCTTTAGCTGCGCCATCTATCCATTCTATACTTACACGAAACGTTTTCGTGATTCCGCCACCACCCGCTAGATGGCTCTGCCTGTAGCTTTCATGAAGCTTTCAAGTGTAGCGTGGTTCGTGTTTGAACAACCTTTGTGTAGATGGCGCTCACCCTCTCTGTTTTTTTTAAGCTAAGCCTTACTTGCTTCAGAAAGATGGCTCTGCCAGTTTCTCTCTCTGCTCAGTAGATATTTTTTGTGATGCATGGAAATAGTAAGGACTTGGTTTCTTAGATCATCGTATATACGCATTTGAAAACAAGACGCGTGAAGAGACTGTAAGACGAATAACAAAAAAAAATCTATTGTTACCATAACAATATTGGGAGTAGTTGAGATAGATTCTCGTAAAAAAAAAAAACATAATGGCATAAAATACGAATATTACCAAAGAAAAGATTTAAGGAAGATGGACAGTATTCTTATGTTACAAGGCCACCGAACCACTAACAACTTTTTAGGTAGGCATAATGGTCACGATGATATTCTCCTGAGAGCTTTTTATTGAAGCGTTCGAATAAGGCCCATATACAGTTGTGGACGTTAACGACGTGTATACAGATTTACAGACCCTAGGGAAACATGAAACTGTTGCTATATCTACCTACAATCTACATCTATAAGTAGACCAAAAGTTGAGCTCCCTTTTGCCCAGAGAATTTAATAACAGATAGTAGCTATTTCATTTCACAAACATTTATTACTGAAAATATTCCATAAATCTAATCATGGTTAATATTTCGTAATTTTAATTAATTTATGAAGATTTCCGCCGTTTTAAGAACGGTAGAAGAACGTTTGAAATTAATAATTCTCCTGGACCTTTTGTAGGTACCGTACCTATATTTGAAAAAATACCGTAAAAAGTTAAATTAATTTTACTTTATCAATTTCCAATATTTTGATTGAGTTTCACAACCGGCACAAAGGTCGCATACATCAATAGGCTTTATACTGAAAATGAAGTGTTCAATCACTATGAACAATATAGAATGTTTACAATGTTTACCTCTTTCAATACACTATTCAGTGGAAGGAAACTGTTTCTGAATATTTACCGACTTATTCATGAGACCAAGTGAGTAATCAATTATTGTTCTTTGTTTACAGGTAAGGGGAACCTTTCAGCGCGCAGCTCGGAGTGGCCGCTGATCCGATAAGTATAAGATATATATTCCTACTGTGAGTTACACTCGAAATAGAATAAAACCAATCCCGGAACGAACTATACAATGAAAAAGAAGCCAATAGGTCAAGAAGCCAATTTAAACTGACCGATGAAAGGATATTCATCGCAACCAATGTAAAGTTATGAAGCGCACTTGTATTCTGATTCCATTAAAAACCAACCAACCAAAACCAACCAGGATTTTATTAAGAAGGTGTGGAGCAAAAAAGGAACAACAAGCTTAAACAAATACCGTGTTCTTTTTACGTATCATAATAAAATAGCTAGTTTCGTATCTCGACAAACAAACTGTCAGGTCTAATAAATACGTAATGTATATGGGCATATGTATGTACTTTTTGCCATAAAGATAGCTCCCTACATCCTCGACAAACATATAGGAAGACTCAAGCGATAGTTACAAACTTCGTGACCGAATACAATAAAACAATGTAGGTCAATAAACATTTAGGTACGATTCCAAAAGTCTAGCCTGAACAAATTTTATAGTTCTCCTCATCATTATGGTTAGTGCTCTATGTAAATGTTATTACGTCATAAAATACTAACTCCCCCAAACAAATAGACTCAATAATAAAATATTAAATTAAATTTTCGTTAACGTAAGTAAGATTCGAAAGTATTAATATCAGGCACATAAATCAAATTATATTTTACGTGTAAGATGATTACGGAGTCATTATTCAGACCGTACTTTGATAAATGTGCGCAATCTCCAAATGCTGACTGACTGTTAGACGCCGCACAGTAAAACTTCTTAAATAGAAGATTAATGTCAATCCCAATGTGTACTCACTTAGACTTAGTTTGTTTTTCTTAATGAAAACGTAGACTAGCTGATGAATTGTTAACGCGTTTATTAAACTTACTTTATTAGCAGTCTCTTACCCTGTGGAACTGGAATTTTACAAGCGGCGACTGAAAGAAGTAATAAAAAACAGTATTTACTTTCTACAAAACAACTATATATATACTTAGTAATTTCAATTTATTTTTCCTTGTACTTCAGTCTTGTGGTTTTATCCGGGTTTGGTTTATTATAGGTCGCGTTTTGTACGATACGGTATACCTACGTTGTATTGGTAAAGTAATAGTAATGTATTTGCAATAAGAGCTTATTTTGCTTTCAAGACATTTTTTTGATGGGAGCCGTTATACGTCTACCTATCCCTCGATGAAAACTGCCATCATGATATAAAGTTTTCTTCCCCAACACATCATACTTACCTATGACACAAAACAGGTGGTTACATCCAAAATTTAATTGAAACGTCGAAAGCAGTAGTGGTAAATTGTATTGTTAATAATTAGAGGCTACAATCAGTAAACTGTCACCCTTTATTGTCATGCAAATCCCTATTGTAAAGCTGAGAGTTAATTTGCAGTAAATACCTCTATAAAGTTTGCGATTACATTAATGGAACAAATTGTTCCCGTCCATTATGGGCGGCTATTATGTTTTTAGAATGTGATTTACTTTGCCAAGTCCTTGGAAATATCTACATCGTAAGCCAATTTCCATTGGACATTCAAAGCTGCTTTCGTATATTTTACATCTTGATTATCATAAATTGGTCTATTTAAGTCAATTTAAAGTCTAAAGTCTCTTTTTGACATATATACTTGTAATAATCACCAAGTTAACCTCAGCCTTTAAAAAGTCACAATATTAATTCTCGTCGTCTCCAACGAAATTACTCGTGCTTGAGAGGTAGGCATTACCTCCAAACTATATTATATCATGTGCAAATAAAATTTCCTTTTTGTTACGTACGAGTACATATAACACGTTGTAGAATAACGCTACATTCGGTTTTATTGTCAGACCAATCTATTCCAAGCTATAAAATCTTTTTTACATTGTATCTAGTCCCAACAACAGTTTTAGTTCTTTTATAAATAACTTTGATTTTCGTAGCTACTAGTCGAAATACGTCACAGCGAATATAGATAGTGGGAAAACACATTCGTGCGTGAAACATATATCTTAAATTCGGGTATGTTGGCTCCCATAGTCTATTAACTGGGTCGCGTAAACAAATTTGCATAAAAACGAAAAAAAAACTTTTATCAATTAAACAATGCGTACTAGCATTAAATCCTATAAAAAAACCCTTTATTCGAAGCTTTACAAAGAGCTTAGAAATTGGTTCAGGCTTTGTTCAGACATGTTTTTAATTTATGTCTAGAGGTAAAACAAGTTCTAACAAAACGTCTGGATATAAAATTAAGTAGGTATGTTAGGTTTACGAAAAGCCGCAGGCAGTTCTAACCTGACATATTTTAATACGTATTTACATCATTTATATTTTGCAAGGCTTAACGTAAAAGTTTCACTTTTTAACAATGTGCGACCTTTATATTTTTCCAAAGTACACAACCCGCGCCGCAATCGTGTTTACCGCACAATATTAAAACATTATTTTCCTTTAAAAGCGTTTTCTAAATCGGGCGACGCGGCCCATTTGGCAGAAGTTGCATTTAAGATTGAATTTTCCATTACATGTTCTTCCTCTGTACACAGCAATAAAAATCACGTATTTGTAATTCATCTTATACGAAGTAGCGAAATAAAACAAGTTTGTGAAATAACTCGTACTGCACTACATATACAACGTAGGAGCTATATTGGCACGTAACTAGTTTCGTTGAATGTATCGACATGTTTGATGTGTAGGTACAGCCCTAGTAGTGGTAGTGCTGTGCTTACATAGCGAGTGGTTGACGGACGGGAACGCCGATTGTTGCGGCCGGATGCTGCTACCATTTCCGTGTCCAATGCCCACCATTCACCTCCCCAACGTTTAACGTTGAACAGAGACTCGTTATAGACCAGCTAGCTCGGTAATTACCGACCGGGACATCATTATTTTCAGCACCTTTATGTGTTGTTGTTACAGCCATTAGCTCTTCTGACGCTGCCACCCAAAAATTGTTTTATATCCCCTATTTATCAAAAAGACAATATTATGGTAATTAATAACGTTATTCGTCTCGTTGGCCGAGCTGAAATATAACATTATCATTTCACGGTACCAAGAATCTCAGGCTCTCGCAAATATTATTTCTACGAAGCGTCTCTGATATTTTGACGTGCGACGTTAGTTAAAAATGAGTTTTGGCTTTGTGTGCGGATTGCGGGCGGAATAATTATTTTTTGCGAAGCTCGAGGGCGCCGTCCGTGTTCCCATTTATCTGGAGCTAAATGCTTGCATTCAAGCGTCCGTTTGGTCGTGTGTTTGGTTTTAGGTTGTTGTGCCCACTCAATATAGCAAACTCGCAAGTCGCTTAATTTATTTGAAGTGAATACAGCGACGACAAGCTTCTTAACAGACAAAGCCGATTGTTTGTAATGATTCCGACCAACATTAGTAGCCTTCCAATGTAGAATATTCAAAGCTTTAAAGTTCTCTGTTATTCCCTCTTAGTTTAAAACATTTAATATTCATTGAATTCAAATTCACAGAAGTGTAGAAGTTATAACAACCACTCTGTACAAGTCAATTAGTAAACGAAACACCAAGGCAGTGGACGGCAGCATCTAATCATTCCTAATGTACCACTTTGCCGTTCGTTTTGTTTTTGTTCACGTATGGTACCTTTGCACAAAGCTTTGTAGTGCATTTTTAGCTTGCCCTATACTGATGACCTGTAACTCCTGGTGAACTCGGCTTGCCTATGTTTCAGCGCTGGCAGCCTTTCTCGCATAATTACCGGAATGCATTGTGCGCGCGCGGCCGCAGTACGTGGCCCGTTTAGCGCTGTAAATAGGGATTGCAATCCGGTCCGGCGGATCCGGTAATCCGGCGGATCCGGCGTGTTTTTGGACCTACCGGATCCGGTGAGGCGGCGCCGGATCCGACTGCCGGATCCGGTAAAGCAAGAAATCGCGAGCGCGAGCGCGACGTTGCCATATCGCTAGACGCGGAGCGACATTGCGCCGCCGCCGACGACACCGCGCCGGCACCGCACTGGCTGCCTGCACTTGTTTGTCAGTCGCCACTTGACCTTTGACATCGAAAGTATCAAACGAAAGTAATCGAAAAGTGTGTGAGTGATTGATTAGATTATTCCGTCGAGATAAACCGTAAGTTGACAAACACTTTGTTTTGTTTATTAGTGGTTATTATGGTTATATGACGATTGGCGAAAAAACTTTGAATTATGTATGTTGTAGGTATTTTAATTTTTAAAATAGGTTAGGTTAGCTAGGTTTTTAAAATAGTATTGTTTGTCATGCAATGCAACGTGTCTTTTACCTGGGGGGTATAATAATTTCATTTCAATCACTGTTTCATTCTTTCGACACGACTACAGCAAAGGAAGTGTTATGATCTTGACACTATGTAAATTAATACATATTTATGTGGATTTGAATTTAAGTATTTTCCACTCCACCGTGAAATTTCAAATACAGAACCGATTATAATACCTAACCGAAAGAGGAATAAAATTCTGATCTCAATATCATAAAGGTCACGGCGCGCTTGTGTAAACTGTGTGTTTATAGAACTTACAAATTATGTAAACAAACCTTAACCATAGGTATTAATCCAAATAATTGTCAAATTAGTGAATCATACATAATTCACTTTATTTGTTATATAAAAAATTAAATATGAATAAAGTGAACTATGTTTGATGATCATGGAGCTTGTGTCGAAATGGTCCCTAAATACAATGACCTTCTTCAAAAAGTGCGGAAAGTGGTAAAAATATTTAGAAAGTCACCCACCAAAGATGATTTATACCTTCAAAAGTATGTTAGAGAAGAAAAAGGCAAAGAATTACAACTTATCTTGGACTGCCGCACACGCTGGAACAGCCTTTTATCTATGGTTGAAAGATTTTATGATCTAAAGGTATGCATCGAAAAAGCTTTAATAGATATAAAATCTGAAGTCAAATTTACAGACCACGAGTGGTCAATAATGAAAGATTTGATCACCAGTTTGCAACCATTCAAACTTGCAGTCGAGACATTATGCAGAAGAGAATCGACCCTTCTTACTGCTGACACTGTTCTTAAATTTATTATAGATAAGTTGAGTCAGCAAGATACTGTTTTAAGTAACGATCTATCTGATGCACTACGTGTAAGAATAAAAGAACGTCGTACAATATTGACTGGCATATTAACTTACTTACATAATCCAAAAAAATATGAGGAATATTTGAGGCAAGCCGACGATACATTTTTTATGCCTAAAAAAAATATCATGCGACAGGAAATGAAAAAAATATTAAGCCGTTTCATAAGTGATGAAAATGTGACAGAAATAGCAGGCCATCAACGTGATCCGGCCGGATCCGGCCGGATCCGGCCGGATTGGCGTCAATCCGGTGAAATCCGGCCGGATTGAAAATTATACCGGATTGCAATCCCTAGCTGTAAATTGCTGAAAACTACTGAACTATAAAGGCCGAGAGTATAAAGCTTATACCCGAAATTGGCGTGCTCTTACAAATGTTCTATTCATCACGTGTCACTACCGCTGTAAGCTCTGACGAGTAAATACATTGTGGTTTCTCTGTGTTTAACCCTTTGCTTAAGCATGACTTACCTAATACCAGTCCATTAATAACACTAACATAGAGTTTCACGTTAACATTTTGTTTTCTTATATATTTTACAATATACATGCCATGTTTGCATTCTCTTTGTGTTAATTGGGTAGTATTAACGTTGAGATAGCCTTGTAACGTTCCCACACTAATTGATTCGAGGAAGTCTTCCAATGCTCGGCCTACAGCCTGTCTTTTCGTAAAACTAGCAACAAAAATAAATGAAAGCCTTGAGTTGACATTAAAACGACGTGTATTATAAAGGCGACAGTCGTCGCTGCCACCCGTAATTGCTACGATGTTATACAAACGCATTCTGTGTTGCGTGATGTTACTTTCATGTGATGCGCGGTGGTTTTAATTGAGGAACACAACCTTAAGCAAATCTACGTACAATTACTTATCTTCGTGAATGTTATTCCGAGCGCGACATAGTCAGACAGAAGCGGTTTCGGTAGTACTTAGCTAAGTATAAGCAGTGCGCAGCGTCGGCGTGCTGTGCAAGGCTCGGTTTGTGAGATGCGCTGAATAGTACCGACCGCAAGCGTAATTTCGCTCGTCGAAATAGCGTTATTTCGCAGCATCATAAACCGTCACACGATTTCGGATAGATTTGCGGCGAACGCGTATCGATCGAGGCGTCCGCGGAGTTATGAGCGCGTCTGGCTTGTCTCAGATAACACCAGTTGTCAGCCGTTTATGACTTACCATAACCGTCTTATAGTAATAATAGTTCTCTTAGCATACAAATTATAACATTTATTTTTATAACAACACTCGGTGACCGGGCAGCGTTAGTTCGTTTACAGCTCAATCATAATAAGCTGAACTTATTTTTCTCCGGAGTGTTATGCCTCGAGTTGATATGGGTGTTTCGAAAACACCTGTCTCATAATACATGTTAATACCCTTTATGTGCCCTACTCGTGGGTATTTAACTTTCATATTTTGGGAACATTTTCTGGTTAAACTTTATAATAGGTTGGAGTTTGCCTACGGAACCTATATGTAGTTGCCAGGTCGGAAAATTAGGTACCTCCTGTTAGCATTAAAGTTATGTCGGGAGATGTAAGATTGGGAACAGTTAGAAAGTCTGTTGACATGGTTCCTCTTCAGCTGGTTGTATAACGCAAACCTACCTCGTTCATTTATGCAACTCAAATAAAACTAAGTTTCGTTGACGTTCCTGTACGCGACTTTATCTGCATATTTTAGACTACGGTGGTGCATGTCCAAGTTCTACAGACAAATTGAACTTGGTACGCGTCTGAAGATTTATTTTAAAAGTTATTTTCTGAATTCTGTTAGTTTTTTTTTTTTTTTTGATAAGAACTTCTTTGGTCATTACATTACTGAAGAGATATGAAATTATTTTTTTACTTTCTTCAAAAGTAATGCGCATTTTCTGATTTCATTATCACTAATTCTTATTCGACGGTCTCGCGGCTGAGCTTGAAGGCAGAACGTCACGTGGTGACGGGTGGGTGAAACATTTGCATACTAAATCGAGTGTATAATTTTTAAGTACCCCACTTAAATCTAATTGCTAACGTGGGGTTAAATACATAAAATATAAATACTGGTAGAATCCGAGTGGTCGTAACGTTGGACAGTTTACAAGGACGGGAGCCGGCGCGGTCGGCTCAAGCCATTATTATGAGTTAGTATGCTTATCAGTGACAGTTTTAAATTCCGTCTCAGTCAGCCAACGCTGTATCTCACGACGCGGCTGTTTCATTAGCGCTATGCTAAAATAGGCGAACTAAAATAATGTAATTTAGCTATTCCGCTTGGTAACGTTGCAACATTTATCATCGAGAGAACAGCGTGATTCCGATTGGTCCAAGATATTGCTCGATAACTCAAATAAATAAAACGTTATATACATTGCTTCATTCTTATTGTAAAGTATCCTTTATAAAGAATATAAGTTACCCTAGTAAAGTTGGGAACTGTATCGACCTAGGAATTTCTGCGATACTCGCCAGAACCATTCTTACTGAAGTTTCAATCCTTTCTTTTCTATTCTCAACATTTTTGTTTTGTATTCAGCGGTTTTTATGAATTATACTTTAAATTGTAGTTAAAAGTCAGCTCTCGCTGGCTATTTCACGAAACGTCGGTGAATGTTCTGCCAGATTTATTTCGACTTTTAGTATGTTATTCAAAAAATATTTAAAACGCTTTGCTGAATTTGATCTTTATGCAAATTCCCTGGGTTTATAGAGGGATACTGTTTTACAGTACGAATTTTCTTGAATATTTTGTTCCTTTAATTATACTAAAAGGTTTTAATGTAAATGGTTTGTTTAGGTTTTAACTAAGTACCTACTTCAAATGAAAATACAGTGCGAAAACCTTTTGATTGTTCATGGCGCTACTTATATAGCTTTCGACTGCATTTTTTTATATACTCATGACTTAATATACCATGCAATCATCCAGTGGATACAGAGGTAATTCAGTTTGTCACAAGATTGCCAATCTCTTTCCAAAAAGGAAGTGTAAATTGTATCATGTTGTCTCATACAATTGCAATATTGTTCGACTGATGGTGTTAACGTGGTACTTGCCCCGCAATTTCAGTGTCTCCGGGAAACGCTGCAATTTCCCTCTCGGAACATTTTATCCTTATATTATATATGTCGTGTTGTCCTGTCGGATTAATCACGTTACAGCTTGCCAGACATTTATTTTATTACGTTTTAAGATAAGTGTGACACTTGTCCTCGTGATGTTACATTAAGTGCCCACTTACGGTAATTGTGGTTTCATAAATCATCAACGTTTGAATGTTCTAATGCCAAAAACTTACTTTTATTAAGATCTTAACACGAGCACGGAGTGCAGCGTAAGTTCAAAGCGTCGAGTGCAGGTTTATATGCAGAGCTTTTATGTCTGTCAAGTCAAGATGGCTGCAGCGGGAAAACTGAAAAACTTATTCGAGAATGTTTGATCTGCCCTATGATTGCATTTAGAATATGGGGATTCGATTTTACGAGAAGCGTCTCAATTTCCCGGCAGAAGAGAGCAATTTCCTTGCGTTTGTCGGTGTGTGCGGGTGCGACCCGTCGCGTCCTCGTCGATTACCGACGGTTCTAGCCCAGTTCCCCAGTTTCTCTAGTCCCGCGGATCCCACGATAGACATGCTAGTTCACTTGGAGCTTACGTCTTTTATATTTTCTATACAATCTGTAGTGCACCCGCGAGTTCCAGTAAGTACTTCTTGTTATCCGAACATTTTATTTGTATGAGATATTATCGTAAAAGCGTAGTTGCTTTTCAGTTTGCGATATTACTTTAGCTCGCTTTCATGTTATCCGTGCAGAAATACAAGAACAATCTTAAATTAGGTAAACATACTTATATACTCAATCATTTGCTTGAAGAGGTGATGAAGTCTGGCGGCGCGGAGATAAACCGCACATTTTAATAAATAACGCGCGACTTTTTGTGGTTGTCATTTTAAGTCTATTTATTATCTATTTTGAAATGCAAAATGGTCGCATAAACGCTGCTGTATTTTGAGCACAGCTGTTCTGAAGTCGGCACATAGTTCTCAAATGTCTCCGTAAGTCGTGTGATGATACCAGCACGGAAAGTCGGTCACTCGAGCACGTCCTACGCTACTAAGCTGGAATTCTAAGCATAGTTTGTATGCACGTTTCCGGTATTTGTTACGTTTGAAATATCTTGGGACTTTTCGATTTAAGCGGCCGCGATAGATATTATATAGACCTTGTGAAATTCAAGCTTTTGGACAAACCGAGGGAAATACTTTTAGCAATAATAACAATTTTGTTTGCGGTTTTCGGCACGGAATGTGGTTTTCTTTTCTTAGGTGTGTGACATTGGGATAATGTCAACATAAAGGCTAGTTCGTTTGTGTTAATAAGAGCATGTTATACGTACTAGTAATTGTGGTGTGTTTGCCGAGAGTAGGAGGCCGTTATACCAATATTAACAGTACTGCTTATTATAGCGGCTTATTGCTCCCAAGGTCTATAGTAGACTGTACATGTTTAATAAGTTCACTACTAGATAGTTAAGTATCTGATGACGTCATACTCATCGTTTAAATGTGAAAACTTAGTTTTACAGAACCTACTTCGCCGAATAGGATTAAACATGTGAAAGCATTCATTAGAAACCGCAGGACTTATTAATCATGCTACAGCCCTTAGATAAACCTGGTTCATTTTCTGTCGCACCACCTACTTATATAATCCCTTTTAGTGAATAATATGTTGGCAACATGACATTTTTCACAGAAGTACCTATTTTTTGTCATGTGCAAGATTTTCAACTTCTCTTTATCTTTCTCTATTCCATTATATTTCTACTAGCTGGTGCCCGCGACTTCGTCTGCGCAGGTTTAGTATTTCGAACAATATGTTTACAAATTGTAGCCTATGTGTTATTCTGATGTATAAGCTATATTATTGTAAAGTTTCATTAAAATCCATTCAGTAGTTTTTGCGTGAAAGAGTAACAAACATCCATACATCCATACATACAAACTTTCGCGTTTATAATATTAGTAGGATATATTCCAACGAATATAACTAGTTAATAAAGTCCTTGTTCAGCAGATTTGAGCTCACGTGGCAAATCTCGTGCATTAGATCATAAACAAGGTGTCGTCGCACACAACGTTACTTTTATGGAGATTGCTCTTCAGAAAACGAATTTCAGAGATACACCGTATGAGGTTGTAATGTAACATTCATATTAATATTAAAGCACAATGTATGACAAGGTTAAATCTCTGCAAATAATGACATCATAAATACTAACTGCGACGGGAACGACGAAACTAACTTATTTGCTTCTATACTCAAGCATTTGATGCGTAGAAAAAATATTCCTAAACAAAGATCTAGTCCTAGTTTTCTTGTAACTAAAATTGGCCATAAAACAAAAAATAAGAGAGATAACAGCTATAAAACACACCAAACGTAAGCTTGTTTTATTGTGCACTGAGGTGTGTAAAGGAACACAAACAAATAAAACATTTCAAGCAAACTGATTTATCAAAGTTTTTTCTCATCAGGTTTTACTGAGAAATGCTGGTTTTTAGCTACGCGCTACGAATTTTGAATGCCCACATTTAAATAAAAATAAGAGAAAGAAAACATACCAGAAAAGAAAAATTAAACAGAGCTTGGCGACACGGAAACTCGGTATAAAATGTGTGTCGGTAGGTCTCATTACAATTTGTAATACATGCACGCGATGTTTGAATAGGTTTGAATTTCATAAAATACAAGTGAAAATCAGAGAGACTTTCCCAGCAGACGCTTTGTTTTGGCTGTTGACGTTCTTTCAGTAAACGTGAGGCAAAAAGAGTGGGGATGGCGGGACAAGTGCGGTGCTCAAAAGGTGCGCTCGCCGCCGCTAATGTCTCGGAAATACCAGCTTTGGACAATGCGCTAAATTGAAAAATCGCACTCATACGTCGAGTATTTTTAATTTTATTTGAAACGCGGCTTCGTACTTCAGAGAAACGCTAAATCATTTATAACTTTTCCACTCATTGGACGAGCTTCCAATCATATAGATTTCCAATTAATGTTAAACCTAACTTATCATACAGTTGATTTTCAAGAAAAAAATACTTCTTTTTATTTATTATTATAAAACTCGCCTGCAAAATGCCTTATTTTTTTCAGCCGTATTTTTTTATTCATGTTGGTGAAAAATACTATCCAGTGAATAATTTCAGTATTTCAGAACAAAAATAATAATTCCGTGAATTAAGTACTGACAGAGACAAGCTTTTTAAAATATTGTTATATATTTTATGGTACGCTTTGTATTTTTTTAAACCCGCCTTTTATATATCAAATATCTTTTAACGACCGAAATTTTGTAATTTATGAAAATTGTTAACCAGTAAGTAACACGAACATCATGCTCATAAAAAATACTGACAAAATGTAAAAGAAAATTGTTTAAAACAACGACAGCTGGGACTGGGGACGTAATTTCGCGAACTTAGGTCACAAAAACAACTTTGGAAATAGAAATTAATGTATGATGTGAGTCGCGGACTCTTCGCGTTGAATTTAGATAATGTGATTATGATTTCACATCATCTAGTACCCACGCGATTTCAAGGGACGCACACAATTACAACTTACACGATAATTGCTCATAAGTGCTTTGAACGAGTTATAATTTGTGTTTGTACGCAAGAACAATTAATTATATTAAAATCAATATTACCGTGAAATTAACTGCCATGACGCAATTAATTATTGGCCTTAATTTTGGACGAATTAAACAGAAGTTGGTCGTTACACGTTCCTTGCTTGTTGAATATCCTACTTATATTCAGATGGCTGATTGCTATAGAACACCGCATTATTCACGGTTTGTGGTTTTTATGACAGGGCGACATCCTCCGCCTCTATTTTATGATATCCTTGGTACCTAATTTTTATAGACTCCCTGAGAGAAGCCTTTAGTGGAAATTGATACGGTGATACAGACAACTTTTTATGATATACGGTAGACCTACATAATATCGTAGATAAGCTTTTATTTACCATAATTTTGCATAAATGAAAATTTTTTCTTGCGAACTATATAACTTCAATAGTACAAGGTACCGAGGTACTTTCAATTTATTTAGTAGAAAATAGTGCAAGATGGAAAGTTCAAAGTTCCTAATAATGAATTACTTGGGTAGTTTAACTTATTAGAAACTGGAAGTTGCCATGTTTATCTGGAGATGAAAGACTGGCCGTCTCACAAGTTTGTTGGAGTTATACTGCGAGTAGTACTAGGGAAGTAGGTCGTGCAGGCGTTCGAAGGTGGACTAGCAACCTGTCCGTAACTAGTGCAGCGCTGTGATCCTTAACCCAGTTGTACTGTGATTCCGCGAAGGAAAACTACTGGTACACGTAACGTTATTATTGATAATTAATTAATGCTTGCTTGCTGCGTTTGTGGCTAGATACCAGTGTGGATATGAGTTTGTAAATTGAATAAAATGATTGTCCATTCGCTATCTTTATTCATCCATTCCCATATTACAATATAGCTACACAACGCTACAATATAGCTACGTCCATACTGGCTTAATATAATATAATATCTTTTAGATTTTACAATAAAAAATCCGAATAAAACTGTCCCATTTGTGGCTACGAGATAAATAAACTTTAAGCACATAGTTTCTATGCCACTATATGCTCAAGGTCCACAGATCGATTCCAGAAACAGGGGGCTCATTATTACTTTCATCAACATAGATTAATGTCTCCCTCTTAACGGTAATGAGGCACAGCCTGCGCCATTTGCCTCCTAGCTTCCTCAGTTTCAATCGCTATAGATACCTGTATACTTTGCTCATATACGTATATACTGGTAAAGCATATCTTCTATGGAAACTCACGTATGTTCAGCATTCGCTCGCTAATGATATTGTATAATTGCTCCACAAGTATTCAGCCGTTTAATTGTAATTAATTAAGATATTTTAAGCTGTATAATATTGTTTACACATGTTAGGAAGTTCGTATTCTATAATGCTCGTTGCTGCCATAATGATTGAGAGATTTTCGTTGGCTTAGGATTAATGATTCCAAAAAAAAATACGTTAGCAATATATGTAAAGAATATTAACTTCATATGATAAACACATGATGAATATTGGCGACCAGTGTTTAAATTAAAATCAATACTAAAAGTAATTGTTAAAAGTTTATTAATATTGGTAAAGTCTAAGCTATGCCACGATATGATCCCAATCTCCCCACCCCCTATACACGCAGTGGATTCAATATCCAAGTTTCACCATCCTCTCTATTTTCTAATCATGACCTTAGGTATCTAACATAATAAATTGGTAGGCGATGAAACCGCTTTTAAGTTAACAAGTATAATTTAGCTTCTGTTTCTCATCGCTCTAAAGAAGATATAACAATTTCAACTCTTTGCCAGCGCTGAAAACACGGCCGTAAAGCATAATGTAAATTAGTTTCTTTTTACACGACTGACCTACAAAATACAAAAGCAAGGAAACCCCTTTTAATTTCTTCCGAACAGTTTCGGCACTAAAAGTATTTTGATTTAATTTAAAATTGTAATCCATGGCCTGCTCCCCTTTTTTCATTATTTGTACATAGATATTTTCGGGTTATTACTCAGTATAATCCGTAAGTACGGCAAAATTGCGGGCTTGGCCGCGAGCCTATTTGGTTAACTAATTTGTGGTATTATACATTACAAATTGTAAGTTACTAAACCTTGGAAAAGCGTCCGAATGTAAAGTTTAATGTTTCGTAAATTAGGTAAAGGATTGTGTTTTAATTTTTACCTAGGATTATCTGCGTAAGTCTGACACCAGTCTAACCAAGGGGTATCGGGTTGCCCGGGTATCTGGGTTGAGGAGGTCAGATAGGCAGTCGCTTCTTGTAAAGCACTGGTACTCAGCTGAATCCGGTTAGACTGGAAGCCGACCCCAACATAGTTTGGGAAAAGGCTCAGAGGATGATGATGATCTGCGTATCTACACAGGGTACACAGAAATATTTTCTCTTTGACATGTCACCCAGGAAAAGAAAGGGTGTGTGATGTGTTGTGCCTAGGTATGTTGAGGTTCCTTACCTTGCTTGTATTACGAACAGTGCGAAATGAGATGGCACTTCAATATGTGCGCTTTGCTTAGTCTTAGACGTTGTCGATAGGAAAATATTATATTTTCAGTATAAGAATATGGAAGATTAATGACGTTCCGTTTTACCGGTCTCCACCCTCCATCTCTGTGATTATTGTAGATATTATTATTTGTGTTCCAGTGGTACAAGCTTATGATAATAATGATATATTTCTTATTATTCTGTTCATTGCTTATGTTTGAATTATTGTTTTGGCGGTATAATAATTTAGTTTATTAGGTTATTTAGTCCAGCTTGTTAGTGAAGGCTTTCGTGAAGTAGTAAATAAAATGATCAACACAGTTGTCAACAACTCAAGCTATTGGTAAAATTTAGATCCTCATTAGACGTCGTGGTAAAAAATACTTAATCCACGTAATTATCATGTTCGCCGAGGCGTGTACTGTTGGCCTTAATACGCCTAGACTTTAAACTTACAGACAAGGTAATAGCGACACGTCGCGTACATTTTTCAGACAAAAGTGCCGATGCGTGCGTGACGTAATATCCTCACATTAGGGTGCTCGCGGCCTATCGCGCCACTTTCTTCCGTCATATTAAATTATCGCCAAATGTTGCGTCCCTGATTTATTCTAGTACGCACTTACGTCCCCGCAGTCTCAATATCGTCTTTCAAACTAGCGTACATCGTTTAAAGTCCCAGCGCACATATCCCACTAATACGGCCAGCATTAAAATACGTCTCGAGCTGAAGAATGTTTTGTTGATTTATCTGAGAGACGGATAAATAAACATCGGTTCTGCAATGTGTGCTCAGTCCCATTTATGCATACTACTTTTGTATCACTGAAATGGAATACAGCTTCCTGAGGATTTGTGATGTGACATAAAACGCCGCCTGAAACGTTTTCGCAGAGTAAACCCTTCGGTTAATATAATTTGTTGGAGCTTTTACTTTAGATAAATTAATGATGGAGTATTTCACTAGCACTGTTTGATCTTGTCTAATGAGTGCGGTTTCGAGTGTATGTTACACACTTAGGCTTAAGAAAGCCACTCGGTGTCGTGTAAACCCTCCTAGTTTATTTGATATTTAGTACAAAAGCAAATGTAGACAAGTTTATAAAGATATTATTAAACTAATTCCTGGCAGAACGAATTAGTGGTTGTTCTGTAAGTCTAGTACGAAATGGGTTTTAATTTTCTTCGTTATGTTTGAGTGTTGTTTCCGAATGCTTTAGCAACAATTTAACGTTTCAAATACCTGGAACACTGCCCAGGGGCTTAGCAGTTTCCTACTAATAATGTTCCTAATTAATGTTTTTTATTTCGTTGATTAAAAGCTCAAGAGCCTATTAGATAAAGAAAAAAAATCTCGGTAATAGGAATTAACCATTGCTTTATTAAAGTTCATTTGTATAAAATAATTGTGCTTGTGTAAAGCAAGCTTCACTATACAATATTGCTGAATCCTATTAATATTATCATGTATTTAAAAATATATGTTTTATTTGTTTCTATTCTTCTTACTCAGTTTCAGAAACTCTTTTTATATTATAGGCTAGTATTTGTTTTAACAAAATCAAATTGGCAATAATAAATTAATTTTACGCAAGTATCATATTCAAGATTACGCATACCTTGTACTTTCAGAAAGATTGAAGCAATAAAAAAATATTTTCGATAAAAATCGTCGATGCTCATGAAAATATGATTCACATGCTTAGAATATGAGGCCACAACATCGGTAAAGGTAAATAATTCTTTAATAAGACTTTGACGATATCAAAGAAAAACGTTATACGATATCGATGAGATTACATTCGTACTTAAGAAAAAAAAATACTTGTATAAAAATAAGAGACAGAAATGTCTACAAAGTTGGGAACGTGCAAACTTAATAGCTGTAAATTATCCGACTGAATATTACGTAATAGCTTTGAAAGTTTTCCATTAGAATTTGATATTTCAACCAAGTGATAAATTGATTTGAACTTATTGTGTTAAATTCTCGAAAACGGATCCTTTATATATTCGAATTTCTGTTTCCACGAAAATAGTTTTACATAATTGCAGCGGTGATAAGTTTCTATCTATAATTATAAATTTCTGGAAAATTGACGAAGCGAAAGCTTCTTACTGGTTATACGTAATCTACTATTGTTATCTGATTAAAACTTGCATGTTAAATAATAAAATAGGAAGGGAAACACAATGTATGAAGATTAATATATTACTGATGTTTTGTCTTGATGTGCCGCTGAACTGTACTTCCGTAAACAACTGAATATTGGTCATGCACACATAGAGGTAAAATATTTCTAATAATGAATCAAATTGTGAGTTGATAATATATATTGTACGGTAGAAAATTGCATTCGAAAATAAAGTAATCTGAGTTTAAAACTATTTTGAGATATTTTGAGCATTCTTATAGGTTGAATAGAAGTTGAACAAAAGCTCGTATTCAAGACGCATGTAAGTGGAAGCGTCGAGAGAGGACGCCGAAAAGGACATCTGACCTTATTTGTGAGATCCTTTGTAAAGGTCAGCCAGCCCGAGCGTTAATTTTAATATTCATTTAAAATGAACATGTTTCCTCCATACAAATGTTGCCGTCGGCGTTCATATTTTTTCCTATCACTTTTTTTTCTGATAAAATTACAAGAAGTAAATCAAAGTAAATAGTTACTATGATATACTCGAACATAAAAGTAAAGAGAAATCGCAATAAAAAGGCAGTAAGGTAGGCAATATTTTTTCACATAGGGGTCCCACAATTCTTCATAAAACTTATTTATTTTAACCTACGGTTAGCGTCAGGAGCGCCGTCACAATTCTCCGATCCTCTCGAAATACATATAGAGAGTTGCTACCTAATTGCTACCAGCTACCATTAGTTGCTACCAATTGCTACCCTCGTGGTTTTGAAGATATTCAGCATCCAAAGGTGACAGCCATTCTGATATCAGGATGGCTGTCACTTTTCCCAGTGTGAAGAAACGGCGCAAAAGTATTGAGTTTTTTTTTCACCCAGAGTTGCTACCTAATTGCTACCCTCCAGAATAAAATTTTGGGCCACAAAGATTTCCTGGATAAAAAGATATTAAAAAAATGAGTTTTTACGCCCTGCCAAATTAAATTAGCAAGCTGTCAGTTAATACAAATGAGTACTTTTGACGTAGGCGCTATCTATTATAATCCGACAGCTGATATAAATGCGGCCGAAAAGTGAACTAAAGCAAGCCGCCATCTTTGAACATCATTTTTGATTAGGTGTATTTATAAATGTTACCTGTTAAATGAAATTTCCCGAAATGCATGAAAAAAGTATTTATTATAATTACCTCAGCCTTCGATTGTTAACACGAAAACATCCAGTAAGGCCAGTCGTGTAAAAATCATACCCAACTCTACGTAAAACATGAACTGATTTGGTCACAGTAAAACAATATTGATTTTATTAAAAAATATTTTTATTTCAGTCACTGACTTAAAATAGACTCTTTTGCAAAAAAAGCGGGCACCTATGCGAAATCTTAGTTTTAAGGACTAAAAAATTTTCAAAACACCGACGAACATTCTGCCAGCGATTAGTCCAAAACAAGGTTTACCATTTTTTTAGCAATTTTAAAATATTCAAATTTAGAATACACTCTCACGCATGCTTGGCTAACCTTTTTGATGCTAGAAACATACTACAATCATTAAAACCCTTTGAAACACACATAAAGTCCTTAAAACTAAGATATCGCATAGGTGCCCGCTTTTTTTGCAAAAGAGTGTATATCATACCCTGACATGATTTAATAAATTTTGAATTATTTCGTGTTAACAATCGAAGGCTGAGGTAATTATAATAAATACTTTTTCATGCATTTCGGGAAATTTCATTTAACAGGTAACATTTATAAATACACCTAATCAAAAATGATGTTCAAAGATGGCGGCTTGCTTTAGTTCACTTTTCGGCCGCATTTATATCTGCTGTCGGATTATAATAGATAGCGCCTACGTCAAAAGTACTCATTTGTATTAACTAACTGCTTGCTAATTTAATTTGGCAGGGCGTAAAAACTCATTTTTTAAATATCTTTTTATCCAGGGAATCGTTGTGGCCCAAAATTTAATTCCGGAGGGTAGCAATTAGGTAGCAACTCTGGGTGAAAAAAAAACTCAATACTTTTGCGCCGTTTCTTCACACTGGGAAAAGTGACAGCCATCCTGATATCAGAATGGCTGTCACCTTTGGATGCTGAATATCTTCAAAACCACGAGGGTAGCAATTGGTAGCAACTAATGGTAGCTGGTAGCAATTAGGTAGCAACTCTCTATATGTATTTCGAGAGGATCGGAGAATTGTGACGGCGGTCCTGACGCTAACAACCTACGTTATTGGTTACGACCCTTTGCATATATCCGTGTAGTTTAACTCCCTGATCTATCTTTAACCTTACCTTTATCAAAACGTCAACATTAAATCATTATATTACTTGACTTTTTCTAACTGCATAATAATCATCATCAGCAATAAACATTGTAGTAGAATAACTTAAAGTAAACATCCGGTTGAATTGTTTTATCTCTCGATAAGGTAAAGAAATTAATTGCAAGTGATTATTCTACGGGAACACGAGTATTTCATTTAAGTTTGGCTGTGTTCAGGACCACTGACACAATTAAGTACTTAGCGACGATGCGGGAATGTCTGGCAAACGAGGTCCACAGAGGGCCTGTGCCTGCACGCGACTAAGTGCTCCCTCTGTACTATACACAAAACGTTTACAATTCTGCGGCGAATGGCGATGCACGCGCAAACAAACAGTTCTATTAAAAGTGGCCTCGAGCTCTCTACAATGTCTCTCCCTCCTAAACTTTTTAGTTTTAAGTTTTAATTAAAGGCATAAGCAGACGAAAGCTTTTTGCTCATTAATCAAAAAGTTTTCACCTCCGACATTCAAGGAGGGCAAGAGTACTTCGGAATTTTACAATTCGTACCCCAGTCGTTGTCATCCGTTCGCTGTCATTAACTGTGTTTTGCGAAAATTAAAACGTAAACGATACTTAGATAGTCTGTGAGATATTCGGATAGTTTAACTTGGAATTCGCTTCTGATAATATATCAAGACAAGTTCGAGCATACGTTATGTAGTTCGGAGTCACATTGTTTATAACATACGATAGATGTTGCCGCAGAATATCGAAACACGGACTCCATAAGTCGTGTAGAATAAGTTTCCATGCCAAACTCCTGGCAGTGTTTCACCGCGACCGATACGAGCCAATCCCATTTTCTATCCCCAACCGAAAATCCCGGGCGCGCTGCACAAGGACCATTTTGCCCGTCGTCGCCGCCCGGCTGACACAGGCAACATAGCCGACATGCATTGTACCCTCCATTCCCGCCTGACATTATACTGACAACACTACCGCCGCGTACCGCTATAGACTTGTTGCTCTGTTATTTGACTTGTTCGCGCACGTCCAATACATGCCATGTTTAGGTAACATACACGGGTAATGATGTAATCCCGTCCTTTATGACTTACCTACATCTTAAAACCTAATTGTGCCACACAAATATTACAATGGGCTAACCCTAACTCTTTCTTTATTGCGTAAGTTTACGACCTATTTAGATAGATTCGCACCTAAACACATCGTATCTCTATTCAGTGGATGGGCACCTAAGACGGGTACAAATCTTATTATCATGTCACACGTTAAAAATCCTTTCACGTTAGTCCGGTCCGGTCACCGGTCGCTGGGCGGGATGTATCGGCGAGACGGTTCCATAGATCACGTTTTATGTGTGACAAATAGTCTCGAGTTAGGCGAAATTGCTTTCCGATCCACTCTGACAAATAATGTCAGCTCAGTGATGCGTGACCTTAGTCGTTCTCGTGACGATCACAATTTGCCTATACTCCGATCCCGGATTCACCAAAGGATCATTTTGTGTATGCGAATAGCGGATGTGTCCGACCCCTTATTTGCCATAGACCAACAAGTAACCAAAAAGTAGCACTCGGAAATATATTTTTTTCCCAAAGCGCTGAAGTTTACTAACTTGTAAGTAACAAGAACTTTTCTTATAGACTTAACTTTTTCCGTGATATTGTTATGTTACAACTTAAATTAAAATATCGACGTATTTTGAGTTTGACACTGTTTATTTATATTTACACTTGAGATAATTGAGTTTTTGAAGGCTCCCGATGCCAGTAATACAGGGACTTGGTACCTCTGCCACGTGGCTTAAAAAATTGGGTATTCATAGATGTTTGGAGAGTGCAATACCGAACATAGTTGAGTGGAATATCCTCTGAATTCACCTTTAAATTAGATTGTCGGTAGCGATCCGGCTATGTAATAATACAATGCGGCCGCTAGCTAGGCCGCTCACTGAATTACAGTGGGTGCGTTGTCGCTGTCCTATTGTACCGCAGCCAAGCCCGGGATAATATACGAATCTTTTATTCAAGTGCCCTGGCCCCCGAACGCAACAAGAAAATAACACAAAGATGAAGTCAACATTCATTGTGTTGTTCTCAATAGGATTTTGACGGATTTGAAGGGGTCCAGAAACATTTAACGACTACAATGCTTTCCTTATTGCTCTTTCTATTAAGAATTTTAAACAATGTTTGAACTCGCTACTTTCCTGAAACATTTTATCTTGAAATTTTCTTATTTCTTGTCATAACATTTCCCGGTCCTATGATAACGGTGGTCCTTTACAAAATAAATTCAGGATCCGATTTGTTTTCTTTCACAAAAGTTTAATCAATACAGTTGTGCGCCGGTAGCCTCGACACTTGCTAGTTGTGTTTCACTAACAGCAATATAGCTGATAATAGATTTCGGTCAATTGTTTTTGTTGTCCTGATCAACATTTATTGCCTTATTCGTATGCGGGACCAAATCTAAAAAGGTTCGGAAACGTACAATAAAATTTTATTTCGTTTTAAGAGGAACGAGCTGATTTACAGATTTCTAAGCTTGTTACCATCAACGATATTAAGGATGTGAGACGCGTACACGGTGATGTGCGCATTTATTTTATGTAAAAATCTTGGAAATTCATGGTTGTGTTCCGAGGTTTCTTGTATAACTAGTGATCTTAGTTTGATTACAATAGTTACGATAGGTCTGTCGGAATGCCACAGTTGCCTGCTATTGGTAGTAGTAACTCCAAGTTTATAGCGTTTCATAAACATGAACTGCCTTCGCCTTTTGACGGGGTTATGACCAGCGGAGACAAGGGCTTGAGCCTTTGCCATGTAATTTACATTTAAATCGAGGCTAAGCAACGAAAGCTTCGCGGTTTATTATTATTTTTATAATGAAGTAAGAATTACATCATTAATATTACTTAGTCGTTGATATGTAGTTGATCCTCAAAGTTCTTCAGTTAATATCCTTTGTTGCATGCGTTTTATAACATAAAATTTTGGAGAAAATTATGTACAAGGGTGAAAGTCTTAATTTAACGTTAGGAGAAAATTGTATGTATTAATTACACTCGCACTTGTTGTCGCTTTTGCATTCTCCATACATCCTCTCTTTAAAAAATAAACTTAAATTGCTAATCTAGAACAAGGATACACGTGCCGTTTTTATCCCCGTGTTAGAAGCCCGTCTCGTATATAAAGTAGTAATAGTAAAATGTAGGCAACAATATTATGGTTGTCCTTTTTCTTATACGTCGCCCGTCGGAAGTGGGTTGAGTACCTACGACTTAAAAGGTCGGCGATAAAACGAACAAGTGTCATTGCGTTCGTCGAGAACCTTCTGAATCCAGACGTAAGCAAATGTGGATAGCTGAAGTTTAATGAGCCGTGTGCTTACCCCGTATCTAACTTCGTACAAACTCCTATTTAGCTATCGATTTTTCCTTTACTTTAGAATTAAATAAGTGAGACACCATTTAAACTTTGTAAGTGCTCAATCTTTATGCGATATATTATATTCAGTTCTGCGTGGCTCAGAATATATGTGTGTCCCCACTCAGCGGCGGTCAGGACAATTACATATGCGAGTGTGTGTTTTAATTATTTGTTTGTGGGAAGGTCTACTTCAGTGCTAGGGGGTAATATGAATCTACATCATGGAAACATCTGTAGCTACTGATTTACTCAGACATCTGCTACTCTTTCTTTAGATACGACCAATAGAAAATGTTTAAATTGATTTTCCATTCTGGTTAGTTACTTATGTTCGATAGGAAAGTCTGGCTAGTTTCTTTTAGTTATACCTACATTAATTATAACACTGAGCTTTTACTTTGAAAGTCCTCCACAGGTATTCGAAAGGTCACCCGGTCCACAGACCACAACGGTATTTGCACCTTTTTAAATAACTTTTTGAACATAGCTTTGCGGCAAAACTTTGGTGAAATTTTATTTCGCATTTGGCACGACTGTGCAGCTAATTTTAGATCTATACTAGAATTGAATACGTGCCCGCATAGCTCCGTTATCTCCATAGTCAGTTAGAGATTTTCCAAGTTTATCTAAGAATCATATGAATACGCGCGAAGGTTCCCCGCCCGCATCCTTGAAGGTAATTTGTATGTAGTGAGTGAGATCACATTTTCCAGTAGAAACGTATCCTTGTATCTGCGGGCGAGTGTTGGTAACTGAATCGCGGTTACCATTAATCATACATCGGCACTATCTATCAGTGATGTGCTGTGTCTAACGCGCCACGCCTACTGAGTACGCAATCAGCCCGCATACACATTTAGCAAACTCATGTATACCATCATTTGCATTCTGTGTATTGAATAATTTACTTATGATATGCTACTACAAAATCGTGCGAACATTGATAATAATTCTACGTAGGTAGGTATACGTTTGTGGTTTCAGTGCCGTATGTAATTTTGGAATAACTTAATGCATTAATTAATTTGGTTCTCATTTAGAACATACATTGTACCGACTACAAGCATTTATTCGGTGTTTATTCAGACACTAGATTTGTACGTAATGAGCCTGACTTGTGCCGAGACTCGCGCAGCATTGACATTTACTGCATTGTCACCTGTTAAATCCTTGGTATCAGCAGGTGCAGGCAAAGATCATACCCGAGCACACACAGAGAGCGGATACTGGCTTATCTCCTCCTTGCACCACAACGGCACCTTTTGCGCTCCTTACACTATTAATTATAGTTACCTAAGTAATGTGTAAACTAAAATTTGGCTGTTAGCTAGGATGTAGGCAGTGAGCAGAGAAAGTGCCGCGCCTGCCTCCACGTCTTGCGGAGATAAAATGTATGGTATGAGATATTAGATTGATACCGCCTAGTCAGGCGACCCACGCCCGTGTACATACGCTGTATAGGGACAATATTGGCCGCTACTGCCCATACAGAATATATTGTTATCAGCACAAATGCACTATCTATGTCAAATGGAATTCGTACATCGGCCAACATTGGCCGCATTGATAACTGACATGTGCTAAATTACTTGTTACTCGCGTTGATTTACTAATCTGTGAATGTCACTGTGCAGAGTGACCAGTCAGCTGATGAAAACTGCGGACGACGGCCAAACAAGCATTTTTTTATTTTCAATTCAGGTCGTAGCGTTTTTAGGTTAATCTTTAATTTCAGTTCTGATGTTGTAATATCTATATTTAAAGTACCTACGCGAGATACATAATATCACTTCCTGGATGACACTATCACTCATATCAAAGTACACGGAATGTATATCATTTACGCTTATTTCACCCTTTCCGCGTAGCAAAAAATATACTCCCTTTAGTTGATGGGGCCAATGGAGTTTTTGCGCGAAGCATGACTAGAGAATTCCGCCCCGCGAGCACTTATATAACAAGCAGCGTTACATAGTTCCCACTTACTCCGACGCACAAATTAATTAAAAAGCAGGATTTGATTTATTTAATTAATTGCTACCATATCTTTCATTTAACAAACTTTTTACAGCCTGAAAGTTTCGGGCTGGGATATTGTACTTGGGAACAGAGTCCATGAATACTTTACAGTAAGTACCTGCAGCTTATAAAACACAAAAGAATGTTGTATTTCTTAATGTAAAGTATTATTCACTTAATCTTTGGTACCTTTGAGAGCTTGGGTTTTTTTCCTTTTAACGGGTTACAAAGAGTTAGGTATTTGAAAAGTTAATTTTAAAACTTAATTTAATGCCGCTGGATCCCATTAGGCGGTCTGTTTGCAGAGCATTGTGGCGGCGCTCGGGCCGGCGCGGCGCGGCGCGGCTCGCGAGCGCGCGCCTCCGCGACCAAGCTTATTATCCAGTAACGAAATTACTATTCATAGCACGTCTCGACAATTATCTGGTACTTGTCAACGTCATCAATATTTCACAAAGGCCGTGGACTTATCTCGTTGTCAATGTTGCGAGCGCTCTATCAAACTGTTTTCGCATCGCACAATGACATATTGTTATAACATTCCCGTCCACGTGTGATTATTAGTTCGGTAAACGAGCATCTAAATTAAGCTAGAATTTCTGTTGAAGCCTTTGGACATTGTGTGCGGATTCAGTTCATATTCGATTATTATTAGGCTTGTGTTATAATTACCATTTATTGTAGATGTTTTATAAGTTTTTTTGAAAAAAATATTTGTCCCGACATTTACTTCCATATAACATTTCTAACACTACGCTTAAGGAAAAATAAATAATATAAAAAATAACAAATGTCTATATATAACAAGTCGTGGTGGCCTAGTGAAAGTCGTGGTGGCCTAGTGAAAGTCGTGGTGGCCTAGTGGGTAAAGAACCATCCTCTCGAGTAAGAGGGCGCGGGTTCGATTCCAGGTCAGGCAAGTACCAATACAACTTTTCTAAGTTTGTATGTACTTTCTAAGTATATCTTGGACACCAATGGCTGATAAAAAGGTGAAAGAAAACATCTTGAGGAAACCTGGACTGTAAATTCTGAAATCACCTACCCGCATTGAGCAAGCGTGGTCATTAATGCTCAATCCTTCTCCGTGTGAGAGGAGGCCTGTGCCCAGCAGTGGGACGATAAAAAAAAGGCTGTAACATAACATAACAACATATATAACAATGGTATTAACTTTATAAATCTTATCACGTGTCTCTACTGAATAACCTATTTCATGAGCTGTATAATACAGAAGAACTAAGTTGTAAGAGGTTACGAACAAAGTATTATAACTTTCGGAACCAAATTAATCTAACAAGTAATATTAATCTCCGTTAGAATTGATTTCACGTTTATAAAAACCACAACCGCTACGCCGTAGCCAAATATACTACGCCGTAGCCAAATATACTGTGGCGTAGATACTTTTTTATTACATGCATGCATTGAATTAATCGCTTGGTTTAATCCTAGCAAGCCTGAGTACAAAGGTGTATTTAAATATTTAGTCTAAATAATACGAGTATTTCATTGTACGGAATTTATGAAAACAGCTGCGTAATTTTTAATATCATTGTAAGGTTTATCATGTTGTAGATGATTATAAATGGCAATGGATTAATTTGTGATATCCCTTGCCAATCAGTTTATAAATGAGAAAAAACAAAACTTATTTTGAAAAGTTCTTATTTAAAGAATCCTTTGCTATTGTTTTAAATTAAAATGTGCAATTCTGTTTTACCGTCAAACCATTCAGCAAAATGAAAAATAGTTCGAATTCTTACTTCGCGAGCTTTTCGGAGAACACGATAAAAACTGGAGATGTGACAGAAACGTAGGAATCGCGTTATTAATCTGGAGCAAGGCAAGATTTTTAAGTAATTCCAGTTTAAACTGATGCAATGTACCAAAGACGTAGTTGAAATAGCACGAGATAATGGAGCGGATAAATTAACGACGTATGCTTAATGGGGGAATCTGAGTTTGCGCATCTAGGTTGAATGTGCAGCCTAAATAGTGCGCGGCTGGGGACGGCGCACAATATTCAGTTCCTACATAGAACAGCTTCCAAATTACTTTGAGGTCATACACACAAAATAGTTATCAGGCCAGCCCGGCCAGAGCGGTATTCCGTGCCATAGAAATTTATATACTGGGATAATAGTGGCAGTCCCGTGTGAGAGAATCTATTCTGGTGTTCGCACGCTCTGCTCGCTTCTATATCTTTGTGGTCAATCGTGATCGAGCCAATGCGGGCCGCAGCCGAGTGTCGCTAAACAATTAAGGAGCATCTCTAATAAACGAGAACAATAGATGCGGAGCTAATGTATGCAGCCAGTCAACAGCGCTGCACGTTGAACTAGGTTTAGTGGTTTTAAGCGTGTCAAAATACACAAACGAACCAGATATTCCTATGTTTGTTTGTCGCATTCACATAGGTGATTAGAGACGGATAAACATACAGTAAATTGATGGTTACGACTGATTTTGTGTAGGCCGAAATTCCCGAACTGCTAACCACGGCAATAATATGCTTATTACCTTCTTCGTAGTTTTTATGCTTGTGTTGTGTGGGAAATATCCTATAAAAATAAAGTTAACGTGTGTAGGTGTACGCAGAGGTGTTATGTAAGCCAAGCATCGGCCGTCAGCCAGGTCCTTGTATTAACGAGCAGCTTCGCTACTTCCCCACTTGGCTCCCTACACCGCAAGCTTTGCGTGATTTGCCTTTGTTTTCTTAGGAATAATCGCACAAGCTCAGGGGACGAAGGCAACTCACTCCTAAATTAGCTGTTAACTTGTTTTATGTATACAATAAATATAGAAGGCCGTCTCCAACAAATTCTTTCAGGTTTTCATTATAAAGGATATTTGGTGGCGTACAAATTCTCGATATTATGAAGGTACAAGGCGAAACACGTTTGTGTAGTATAGTTTAGTACTATTTTGTACTGGCATCACCAATATTAAAAACTAGAAGAATTTGTTTATTTGAACGCGCTAATCTCAGAATCTCTGCTATAAAAACAGTATTAGATAGGAGATTTATCGGAAAATATGAGGGACGCTAGTGAAAACGCTGGCGAAAGCTAGTTTACCCATAAAGTTAAACGCGCAGGAAATGTTAAGTCATTAGTGAAGAGAACACATAGGAATATTCTTCAACGTAACGTGAAAGTAAGAAGATACTGCGAAGTAACTAGTAAGGTCGCCACACAATAGCGCCAGCTTGAGTCAATATAACAGCGTCTTTATTTGCACAACACGGAAAAAGGCTTGTACAAATATGGGAAAATTTTCACTAAATATATTTACCATCACAAGTTAGGCAAGCTAAAGAAAATACAAAAGAGTTGCTAAAAGGCTATTGTTGCCGTCGCTTATTTTTCTAAACGATTTATAAAAAGAAGGAGATTACTGTCCAGCGCTGTTTATAGGTAGCAACATTGATAAAAAAACAACCTTTTATTGTTTTCTTCTTTACTTGAAAAAATAATATAGAGAAGATATTTATTATTTTCACCAAAACTGTGTTCGGTTAATTTGACTGCTATAGAAGCCTGGGGCTCACTGAAAGCTTTTTATGTTACAAGAAAATCTATTGTGAAAATAAAGAAAACCCTACCATAACACATTTTTACTAAATGTAATTACAGTCAATGTCAGAAGTCGTTCAACGTTATCTTAAGCGTACTGAGTATCTCGGTATTATTATTGACTCATCCTGCCGTCGTCAAACGCGTAAAATTCACACCACATCATTTAAGTGAATCTGAGGCAATCAATCACCACACTGTCACTTTTCACTACACTAACAAAAATTATGTAACGAATATACTTATGGTAAAAGAAGTATCATATATGATCTCGTGTTTATTGAAACTGCCCAGCATAAAACCCTCGTCAGCGTTATGATTCCCATGAATTAGTAACATCCATTTTGTTCCACTAAGCGCCCAACGCTTTCACTTACCATATCAAAAACCACCTGCTACCAACAAGATATTAAAAAACAAACACGCTGTATATTACTGTCTTCATTTTACGCAACAAATCTAAGTCGAGATCGTTATTTAGAATTTCATTGACACACTGCGAGCTTTGATCATTGCGGTATTACAGATATTTTTCTTGAGACCGCGGGGAATAGGGAGTAGAGTGAGGTGAAACTTAGGAAGAGATCTGTAGTATGAAAGTTGTAAAAGTGCTTAGATTTATTTGTTATCCTATGCGTGTTCCGCTCGGAACACACTCATTTAAACTGACTTTAGCAACTTTTCAATTTAGTCGGGTATGCTTTATTGGTCTGTTGTTGCAGTAATGTTCCAGCGATTTGGCTTGTATTTAATGCTGATTTATGGCGTATTTATAGATTATTCTCCCGGGTATGGCACTGCAGTATTTTCTTGTAACAAGCTACTTGCACTTAATCTTCTTTTCCAAGGTTAATGTTCTTGGCAACGTTGTTGTGAATTTAAGGAGTATTTCTTAAATACGTCGTATATTTCGTACTTTTCTCCCAAGTCGCCTAATAAAATGAATTAGCACATTTCCTTAAACAGGCTACGTATCTCTAAATCCGAGATTTTACTAACTCGTTTACAAGTACCATAAATACAGAAAGTTTTGTGATTACTTAGGTTCGTAATCCAGACGTGGTTCAATGTTTTGATTATGGCCACGATCCTTAAATAAAAGTTACACAAGCGAGTTCGAGGGATCCAAGAATTATAATATTAAAATTTAACCACAATAATGAACACGCTTCCATTTCGGACCTAGCACTGTTATCTTTCTGTTTATACTGTTGGAGTTTGTTGTTTGTCTCTGCTTTCACGATAATTTGTTGACCTTGTTAATTAATCGCTTTGTATGCAGACGACACGAAGCTTCATCGCTCAGGGCGATTGTTATTCGGCAACACTTAGGGGATGAGAGTTCGGCAATCTATCACGCGATACAGCGCGGTGCAAACTGGGGAAGGCTATCGCACGTAAGTCCGGCGTGATGTTCGGCGTGCCTGTTTATACACGTACCGGTGAGGCGGTGACTCACTTCCTGACTAATGGATCGTCACACTAGGCGGAACCTGGCCGGAACTGGCTCTGTGATTAATGGCAATCTTATCAGATTCCAACACTATACATTTAACGGGCGATCGCAACGGACTTAATCGGCCAACCTACCGTCTGAAAGGTGCAAATTAATTACATAGATAGCTTTAACTCCCCGATACATTAATTTGTACCTAATTGCTTATTTGTAAGGATAGCTTTGATTAAATCTCCTATAAAACATAATTAATTACGTGATTGGAATTTATACGCAGGCAGCTCGGAGTCGGGTCTGAGCAAAATTCTGCTAAGATTATTTTATGCCGTAGTTTGCATATTCAACACGGGAGGCGTAAAATAAAACCTATTAAAAGTCCGATTTTGATACGTAATTCACTGAAAAAATTAAGGCATTGTATAAAGTTTGGCAGTAGTTAGTTGGCACGTTGTTATTTTTATAGTTATCGTGTCATCATTAATGAAGATTTCGTGTTTATTAGTATTATCGGGGGCTTTTTATCACTGAAAAATATGTTGGCTGGGTCGCGTCGGCCAAGCGGGGTGCACGCCGGGGCGGCTCGCGTCAGTTCGGCTTGGGCAAGTCGGCGTCCGCCCGCCTCGCGACGCTACTCTCGCACCCATACTTCAATGATAATTAATTCCGTTCACTCGGAGTCGGAAACAAGACCGCATGTGCTTAGTGATTTAATATTATGAATTATAGTTGTTTACGAGTGCGGCCAACTGTGTTAGTGTGTGATCATAATCAAGGTTGACAGTTAAAGTGCGCCATGCGGTGAAGCGCCGTCGGTGCTATATGCACGCGCGGATATGGTGGACCCGCTGAAAATATTTTGGGTTTTAACAAATAGCACTTACTTAGGTATGAGAGAATTTTTCTTCTAGAAATAAACACAAATCAAATAAATCACGATGGACCACATCACCTCTTTAGTTTACTGCCAAAATGCTACTATGATATAAAACCACTGGCACGACTTTTCCAATAATCTTATTTATTTTCTCATCCCTGGAGTAGGTAGGTCATTTATGACTTTTTTATGGTCCATTTGGCATTCGGCACGGAGGCAAGTTTTCGCACGTCTCATGAATGCTACAATTTGAAATTGTACCTGTATAGCTACTGACAAGAAACCCTTCTTACCTTATTTATGTACCCGATAATACCGAATAAGTTCTCGGAAAATCTATAACAGAATATTTCTTGGTTTCGTCCTCGTATTATTAAATGACGGCAACAGAAGTTTCGTAACAAATATACAATCAGTTCTGTGGCCCATAATGCTGAATATGTGGTATTTATCCTATGGGAGAAACAGAAATTAAAGCCATTTAATATGTTAAACTTTATCAATGTTCATTTAATTTCTGATATCTGATTTGACGAAACTAATTGAAATTATGTCACAAATAGCAATCACGATGCGTAGCCCTATTGTTTTAAAGCAACTCGGTCATTAAGCCTATTGTCGGCATCATACTTTGCATCTCTACCCCAGGCCTCATTACAGCGAAATTTATTATCGTCAAGGTCCTCCGACCTTCCTCTATAAAATAGCTTCCTTATAAGGAAAAAATACTGCAGATTTATTGCACAAATTATTGGTATTTGCGCTTTTTACGACGAAAATTCACATAGTTATATTTTTTGTAATAAGTTTCCGACAGTCTGAAAGTAGGCAGTTTTAATAAAAGAGATGGGTTCAGATTTGCAAGTAAGGTTGCCTTGACAAGAGCTCTACAGACTAACAGCTTAATTAAATTTTAAAGTTTCTGTTTGTCGCTCACAGTACCTACATAAAATGATAATATAAATTATACGGCGACTGCAGTGCACTGCTCCGCTCTGGTATTTTTGATTGAGTTCATTCGTAAGTTTGCACAAAAGTACCTGTAACTCCGATAACTATGTTCCGCTAGTTAGTTGCACAGAATGAAAATATTCCAAATTTCATTTAACACAACGTCTGCTTAATAGAACTTGTGTAAGTTCTCGCGATGTTACTAACGCTGTGTTATATACTTGTTGCCATTGAAACTTCACTTATGTGACTATTGAGCTTAGTATATTAAATAAAGTTATAACGTGTGTGTTCTATATATGAGAAAAGAGTTTGAGAAAGACGTAAACAGTATATGTACATACTTACATATATATTTTGTTTTCCTGTACGCTACGCTGTAAACGAAACATCTGGGATTTGTAATAACTATAGGGTAGGTTGTTATTATGAGCAGTGGTGGCCGGTAACGATCCTAAGTTATACGTAGGTCGTGGGTTCCATAACAAACAAATATACTAACTCTTTACTGTTTTGGTTAAAAATTTGATCTGAAACCAACTCTCTTCTTCGACACTAATATTTGAATATTCAAAATAGTTTGTGGTTTAGGTTAATATCAAACAAAGTAATATAATCGGATCACAAACACTAATGGATTATCACCGAATACAACATTCAATATTGTATTTAGACAATCAATTTGCAATTAGCAGAGCGTGCTCACAACATGTCTCTTGCTTTCTTAGGTAAAGTTAATCAGGCGTTACCGATACCATGTTTTTGTTTCATTAGCACGTTACCAAATTAATTGCCAGCTTTCATTTATTACGTGTCCTCCTTTGTCGCGTTAATTCGTAAATTCGATTGTGTAGGCGCCTAATCAACTAACCTATTTACAAATTAATAACTATTGGTTTATACAATTACAAATATAGGTACGATGATTACGTGCGTGTTTGATGCATGTACGTTGTACAGCAACTGGTAAACTAGTCATTGGTATGCGTTGTGCAACCTGTCGCTTAGTGCTTTGATGATCGAATCGACAGGTCCATTTCACCTGTCTAAGCCAGCCTTCGTTACAGATTACAGGTCTATAGTCGTGCTCTGTAATACAGTTTGCAGTTGAAATATTCTCTGCTAATTATAGAAGCGATTCTGAAAATGAAGTATAAAATAATTCAGCTTTTAATTTGTGCTGTTGATGTAGCCAACTTTTTTGGAACACTAGTAGCCGTAGGTACCTACTATGTTTTATAACAGTATACTTTATTGATTCTGTTTCCCAATGGACACACTGTGAACTGTGAACATACTTTGTGTTTTTGAGTTAAAAAATAAAACTAAATCTAATAAATGTAGCGTATATTCAAACTTTTACCTACCCTGTCACAATCATAGCAGTAGCTATGACACAAATATTTCCGAGAGCAGTATTAACCTTAGGATATCAATATTGCCCAGTAACAGGGTTGCGAAACTCAGTTAGCAATCACTCCGAGTGAATACTGACGTTTAACCGCACTTGGCTATAGGAAGCCATCTCTCACATAAAATGTTGCACAACACTAGAAACGCGCGATGTCTATAAAACATAATATATCTTACACGCGTCACCACAAATACTGAAGTAGTATTTTGTCATATCAATACCTCGCTTTCAGTATAAAGGAGTTAGATAATAGCTACCCGGATTTACGGAACTTGGAACTTGAGTGTTTTGAAACGTCAAATCGCAAACTTCTCTTTGAAATAAAAGATACTTTAGACGTAGAGTATCTGTCAATTTACTGACTTCCCAGTCAATTTCCTCTCTGCTTTCTGAAATCAGCGTCGGAATATTCAGCAGTCATTTAAACTTTGAATTTCGGATTGTTGACCAATTCCAGTGTCCCTGTATAATGAGAGCAATAATAAACTACAAACACAGTGAATGTCTGGAGACATCCGAGCCATCTGTAGCGAAACTAAGCACTGAAATAATTTTGATACGATGTAATTCCAGGATGTTCTATTGTCCTTAAAACATTAATGATATCCCGATATTCGAAGGCTATATTCCTTCAGTGCAATTCCACTCAGTAACAAATAGACTAACATTTCGAGTAACCCGTAAATGCAAATGCACACGAAATTATTTGCCGAATGATTCGCTGATGATCGAATACGAGAGATTTGATTAATTACGAGATTTACCTACATAGCACTCGATTATGTACACCCATAATTGTATACTTCGAACTTAGCCATTTTAGGTAAATTATTTGATATACAAATTCGAAAAATACTAAAATTTGCGAAATTATTACTCAGACAAATCCATCGCGTAGTAATGTGTACCCTTATCAATCACGGAAACCTTAAGGATTAGGTGTACCTAACATAAAAGTCCATTAAAAATACGCAAAGCCCTTTTAGGTTATGTACGTAAGTACAGGAAAATGTTCATGAAAATCTGCTCATGAAATTACTACAGCTTCTGCTGGCTTTGGCAAAGAAACTACATACCTACCTCAAAAAATAATATTTTTCGATATTTATAACTGAAGTCCAGCAATAGAACCAATAGCTTCGAATCATTGCTCCTGTCGAAACTTAGTATTTATAATGCAAATAACATTCAGTTAGCCTTTAAAAGGATTAGTTCTTCACAAAATAATACAAATAGTACGTATTTAAAAGGTCAATTTAGACTAGAATTTAGCAGAAAGGTTCGTTTTATCTTATTAACTTCAATTTACATATTATATTTACATCGTGGACTCAGGTAGATACTTATTAAACTCCCTAACTAATGTTGGCCAAATTGATTAGCGCTTTTATAAAATTAGTAAGGTTCTCAAAAATATAGTTGAAGTTGGAATTCACACAGAAGAAACGTTTTACAGAGTATCGTTTGTCGTTCTTAGCATCAAATTTCAGCTCTTTGCCAAACATTATAATTGGTCGTATTATTTTACTATGAAAGTTAGTAGTCAAAGTAAGTCATTGTTCTATAATATCCTTCTATATAACACGAATATAAATAGCTCACACTGAACTAAGATGTCAGTCAACAAGATCATGTCGGGAGCGTGAATTCAAGGTACAATTACGTAAGGTATTTATAGCACATAAGTTTCCTAAAAATACCACAGAACCATTTTTTTGTATTTGGAATTTAATCACATAAAAATTATATTTCTTATAATTCATCGTAATACCTAGTGTTCATCTAAAAAAGCTATTAATAATGTTTAATCTTTTAAAAATGTTCTGCTACTGAAAGTGACGTAGAATCCTGAAAATGACGCGTATTAATTACGTCAAGCTAAAAGTCCTCGACAGAGGGTACTTACGAGTTATGCAGATTGCTAATATCTAAGTTGGTAGGTATCTACATAAATATTCGTTTAATAAGTGTCTAAGAAAATTGGACGATTCGCCAAATACTTAACTCGACAATCGCGTGTCATTGAAGGTCTAGTCTTTGTTATGTTGCTATAATGTCATTTGAAGACTCCTTTTCTTTCCTCATGAATTAGGTTTTGTAATTATGCGTCGAGCGATTCCTCACTCCATTGTAACTAACAAAAATATTAACTAACATAAACGCATAAAGACGCGCCGTAACTTTTCTCATATGAATAACTTATCCAGTTTAATAATGCATGTAATAGAAATACTACATAAACAAACAAAGTAATAACAGTGCGACAAACAGCTTCGCACAGAAATAGCAACACGTCTCCATGGAAATGGGATTATATTAGAAAAAACGGCATTAGTGATGCACCTGCGCGCCGCGCCCGCCGCCCGGGCGACAGACCAGCCGCCGGGCGCCGGTCGGGCCTGAGACAATAACTCAATCCGCGGGGACCCGTGTGTGCGCGAATGTAATCGACACAATCCAGCACAATGGCCAATCCACGCCCATCCGAACCCACTTATACTAATGCGTCCTATTGAAAACCGCTGTACACTTGCTAACGAGCACAATCCGGCCTGCGTGAGACTTACTCTATACTGGCTTATCCTGCCTCATCTTTCTCTTTATCAGTAGAGGTGATCCAAGTAATAGACATCCAATAATATATTTAATGAAAATTCTCTTTGAATAATATCGTTTCATTTTGGCTTGCGGCGTAATATTCATCTTCGGTGTGGGTATGAAGCGTAATGAATCACAGGCGAATTTTATAAAGCATCGATTTCAAATTTAAATTTTTAGATTTTGCCGCTACAGAGAGAAATAATTATTAGGGCTGCTGGTATATTACCTATTTAGCTTACCTGTTACACAATGGAAAATTTTAGTTCATATTATTTTGTTATGTCCAATTAAAGGTTGTAGCAAGACGGGCCTTAAGTAAACTAATAAGTACAAGTAAATTGGTACATCTTTCCCCAGTAGCGCTTGTTGCTGAAATAAGATTATCTATGAGAATATAACTATTCACAATAGTTTGAGCCCCTTAGGCTAAAAATCGTGTTTATAAGAACCTTCAACAGTCTCTGAATACCTAGTAACTTTTAGAAGTTTAGGCGAAGGAATATTATGTGAGCAACGTCCCCAGCAATGGTAACCATATGTTCATCGAGATTAGTCCCATATATGAAAAATAAAAACCAAGCTATAAAACAGGGAGCGCTATAAAAATGCAATATGAGCGCGGCCAGTACGCGTTCGCACATACATATTGTTTGTTTGTGACAAAAAATACCGGTTCGTTGTGCGTCGCTGCAAGAATCTATGAAAAATCAATTAACATTCAAACACAAAGCCTGACGTAGTTAACTTGTTTTGTTACTGGAAGCCACTTCGTTGCTTTTAATTGCTAAAATCCCGATAGTGGAATACTTCGGGTTACAATCCTTTTATTGAAACAAATATTCAGGCCAGTTCACACGCATACATTTTTACCAAATAAAGGTGCAGTGAGAGAAATAAACTTGCAATAACAGAGAGAAGAACAAGTATAGGCAAGTAGACATACCGATATATCACAACCGACGCAGTATCCGAGCGATCCGCACATTTCTTAGGAATGCCGTTGACGCGCCTGCTGCCAAGCAAACATGCGAAATTAGTTTTCTTACGATAGTGATGCGAAAATATGCCTTTGGGAAGTCACGACTTGTAACACCATCTAAAATACATAAAATATTTCCGTTATCCTCGCGTCACACCTTACCGCCTGCCCTTTGACGTATTCAAGTAATTGAATATTCTGCGCGTGGTTTATTTAACTTTTGTAAATATAATTAAAAGCCGTTTGTAACATTATGTTGCGTAATGGTTAATGACAATGCACGTTCTCGCAATTAATTTGTATAAATGCGCTAATAAACGCAATCTAGTGAATCATTATTATGAAAACGTGTCAAGGGGCCGCCAGTGGCACGCGCCTCTACATGCTAGATTTTTATGCGGTCCGGTCCCCCGACCCTCGCTCTCAACAGAAGTGCGGAGAGAGCTGCACCTACTACGCATTGTTTATTTAATTTGAACAATGTTTACTATTGCCACCCACTACACGATTTCGCCAGGCGGTTCAATATCCTTGCGTCACAAATTATATTTGTCGAAAACCTACCTTCGCTTGTACCTACTAGTATGTAATTGGATATATCGGTTTCCTTGAACTTAGGATGTTTGTCTTAAACTTGAACGTGGTGGTGGCTATTCTGCGGTGTGAATTGTTGCAGCTCAGTAAACTTCCCCACACATTATATCGTGGTAGGAGATTGATATTTTGGCCAAATACCGAATATTTGCCGGAAGTTTCTAATATGTGAAAAGTTTTGCAATTTACCGAATTGGGTTAGGTATATAATAAAAGCCGTGTGTTTATTACACACAAATATAAACACGATATAGAGTTCCAAATATTGAAACTTCTCGTCAAATGAATAATTATTTTATGTGTATAGCAAGACACGCTCTCTATGTTGGCAACTTTTATCCAGATTGACTCAAACGACTGGCACGAGTCTTAACCGAATCAAGTATAAATCGACCGCACCTTCGTCTATATTAGGGTCAACGCTCTGGACGTGCAGTCCTCTCTCAAAAACAAACAGCCTAGACACAAGTTAGTGCTTTTTCACACAACTTACGAAACCTCAATTTATTCGAATAGCCAACACCAGTTTCGGAACATTTCCAAAGTAAACGCTTATATGCTCAAACAGAAAGCCGTGGCGATGGTTTTGTTTATGAAGTTCACTCGGCTCTCCACTTGCACTACCTACGTACGAAATATTCTGACTATTCGATTTTATATGATCGAATATGGTTAGTTAGTACTTCCCATATAAATTGTAGACCAGTAAGCGTTTTCAGATTATGTACCAATGTTTTTATCAGTGTCGAATGTTAAGTTGGGTGTTAAATGACACGCGAAAATCGATATATTGGTATTTCCGTGTAAAGGCTGCGATGACAGTTGGCGATAGTTCGAATGATAGTGCTGAACGCAGTTGTATTTATCAATATAAAGCTTTACAGCGATGCCCTCGGCGCTGCTTCGTACAGAAATCTATAACATTTTTCATATCCTTTCACTCCTCACCTGAATATTATTAGATTGCTTTTCGCCTCTGAGGTATATTCCTTTAGGAAATTGTTTTTTCTTCTTCCCTAAAATATTGAATAGATCTTAACTTTCCAACAACAACTTTGATATTTTAAGACATTTTAAAATCATTGGCCTCATTGTAACGGTACGTGGGGAAGTTTATTCTCAAAGTTGGCCGATTTATTTGAAGTTATATCGACCAGAATCGAATATTGCGTAGTCGAAGCAGTTTGGGTTTATCGCGTACCTTTGCCGTGAAAATGTGAGAATACGGACCGTCGTAAATATGTCTTGTTTTTCCATTTACCTTTGTATCAGCCAATCTACAGATAGAGACCCGCGTCACGCTACTGCCGAGACTCTCCGAGCGATCCCGTGGCATATCGGGAATGACCGCGATCATACACATACGACCGGCAGCTTTCCTTGGGGAAATCAAAACCCGATTTGTGATATTCATCTGTTTTTTGTTGCGAAGACACCAATACCTATACCACAATACTACTGAGAAAAGAAAAAGAAATAACTCCTTGAAAGGTTCCATATAGCGTATAGACACTGGTAATTAAAGTTCTAAAAGGGAATTCATGACTCCCATTTCAAGTTGTAAACTAATATATCTCGAAGGCTGCCCCAACTCTTAGCTTTTACCCAGTTTGTGTACTTGGGGAAGTTCGGTTAACCGGTAGTTCAGCTTAAAGACAATGACAAACTGTCGCGGCACACCTCGTCAATGAATCCAATTAAGGAATTTTACACTCATCCATTAAACTTGGCTGACCCGTTTTGAGAGTTGCAAAGCGTTAAATGTTGCGGTGGGTCGATGAATGGAGACAGCGAGGCGGACCCGCCCGCTCAATGGAACTAAATAAAAATACATGTGAACGAACTAGTCTTGTTTGCGTCCGAGCCACCAATTACTTTAATCAAAGATTGATTTATAACTGGACATTCTGCCAATTATGTAAACGCGGGTCTATACGTATGTTTGCATGGACATAGCTTTATGTCATGTGCAAAATCGCAAAGCTATACCGTTCGTAGTTTATTGTTTCCGAGACCATTACGATACACACCGTTTAACGCAAAAAGAGAACCGCTGAAACGATCGAAAGTTTCGCAAAAATCCCGTTCCTACTAATAATTGAAACTGGAATCGGAGTAATGAACGCTATGCATGTGTACTGGGGTATATAAAAGAAAAAAAAACATTCTACGGGTTTTTTATTAGAAATGTGAAACATGATGTAGTTGCTGTTTTATTTCCCTATTATGCGAGATGTGAATGTTTCTATAAAATTATCTAAGGAAAGGTATTGTACATGGACACTAATTTGGTTTCAATATGTCAGCCTTTCACATAAATCTCCATTAAAACACAAAGGCTATTCCATAAAACTAATAAAACTATTTTACTTTCAAAGATTCAATATATAACCAGTATTTATCGCAGCTAAGAATAGATTTTAAAATTTAGCACTGGTTTTCAATCGGTTTCACTGAAAGAGAACAATCCCCATTTATCTTCTAAAGTAGTTCGGGCTGATCAGATAAGACGATTGCAGAAGGGACGTTGGATTTTTACGGATTCGAGACGCGAACTAGTAGCCCCCGTTGTTTTGTCTGTAATCGGACAAGACAGACGGGCACAGCAAAAACTCCAGCTTGGAAGCACAGGGAGCTTTAAGGTTTTACCTTATTTAAAAAAACCGTCAAGTAGTTTTAGTTGTTCGCACACACAATGCCATACAAGTTAATTTGAAACCTAACTTGTTCAGTAAGTGAATCTAACTCGCAGCGTTAGTGCTCTTATAGCTAAATGCCATAAACGGAATAGGTTTAATAAGGCTTCGTTGTAACAGGTTGCTAGTCTACTCTCTCCTTATCCTTTTCCTTTAGTTCATTCTGGTGTATAAGCGAGTTTTATGCCCCTGAAGGGATTTCGGAGGTCCTGCATGACCAAAAATGTGTACCAATATAGAGTGTCGTATCTACTTTGTTTCCATAATCCGGCACTCGACCTTCCGCCTGGCTCGGCGGCGTAGAGGCACGTCCCGCCACTCCGTGCACCTCTTGATAAAGAATTTCATTATCAGCACACCGCTGTGTGAATGTGTCCTGCAGATAAGCTCCTCGGACAATGGTGCCCGGGCTATTTTTAATGAACAAGCTCGCTTCATGGAATATTTAAATCGTTATCTTAGGGCCGGTGAAATAATAAAGTCTCTTAACCTAAATGCATACACCTACAAACCGCAATTTTAATTAGGAAAAGTAGGTTTAGTGGATTTACTGAACCAGCATTAGTTTATTTTATGCTCGAAATTAACAAGGAAATCTCCAGTAATGTTGCCATAGTATTAAAATATATTTATTGAGGCTATAAAAATATATAACTTATTTGTTACCGAGACCCCTCTGTTTTGCATGAACTTTCGAGATTATGCAAATGTATTTGCAGCTTAGTTTTAGTAAATACAGTTTGATGTATATCCTTTTTGGGCACTAAAACTTTGAAATTGTAATTGTGAAACTCCTAACAACTATTATCCAGTAATATTTAAATGATTCGCGTACAAAGCCACAAGTTGTAAATACCCCTGTTTTTGTTAGCACTGAAACCGTGTTTCATAAATCTGCACACGGACTACCTCACATTCGTAATGATGATAGTTAACAGCACAATAAAGTGTTCCTTTGGCTCACCACTAAGTGGTAATTGCGTTAATTTATGTTTAGATAGCGCACGTTTGACGCTCGTTCCAGTAGGCCGCGCTCGCCGGCCGCTCTCGGCGGACGCGAGCTCGCAGCTGTTTGTCATTTCACTGAATGGAGATGAAAACAGCATCGTAAACACTCACTAGTGTACACTACTCAAAAACTTAACAAGTACAACATGCTTTTAGCGCTTGTGTGAATGTGTCCTTAGGGCGCGCGCTATGAATACGTCCGCCGAGCCACCATACTCGTAGGTAACAGGATATAGTTTGTAGGAAGCTCGTTACGCTACTGTACCGCTGCGTTTGATTGCTGTGCAAGGGGAATACTAATGTTGAAACCTATGCGATTGATCAAACGGATTCGCTGGATGCCAATCGTGGAACGTAGCTTGTTCCCACTGAACTATTTTAAGATTTCTAAACAGGTTATTTGTGTTCTGTACTTCAATCACGGTTATGTAAAGAAGGCTTTACTCTTGTCGAGTGTAATCAATAATTTTCATGTTTATTTTGGATCGAAAGAAAAACATGAAGTTTCCCACGGATGCTGTAAATCAACATACGGAAACAGAATAATGCGTATATAATGCGCCCTATACGAGTTCGCTACGACTCGCGCCTCGGCCAACGTTATTTACATTCCCAGTATGTGGATATCATAACAGTGTTAAGTCAATTAGTCCCTATTTGATTCAGCTTTATGTTTCCATACAATAAGTACCTATGTATAGCTACCTCGAACAAATGCAAACAACTCTAAAAACTCAATTTCAAATATCAACACTGTAAAGAGTAAAAAGTATATTGATTTTATCGACTTGGGATTATTTAATTATAACTGGGTGATGCCTGTTTCATTTTATGTGACCGTTGACAGAAAAGTTCGCTAACGAAATTGTCCCGCCAAAGTTTGGGATAGACCGCCCCTCGCGTGTTTGTCAAAAAGTCGCTCCCGGCATCGTTAGACCGCTCTTAGCGTCCCTGATTAGTTTTTATAGCAGTCTAATTTAACTCAGCTTTGCAGGAAGGGAGAGCGGTACGGTGTTTCATGGTCATCCTCTAAGCGGTAGTAAGGGATCAAGGCCCGAGCACACCGACGCTTAAACGTAACGAGTCTTCTGTAAAGTTCCCGAACATTCCAATTTATTATTCTATTCAAAATTCAACGCTATGGTCTTTTCGACAACAGCACACAGTACTGTCTAGATTTACAGTAATAAAACCAATTGCTAATAAACAAAGCGTTGTTTTTGCAGCGTAATGTTTTGTCCGGCCGTTTTGTACGTGACAAATTCCTTTTAATTTATACCTTTGTAATTTTATTATAGATGTATAGTAGCCGGCATATAACTTGGCAAGGATTTGGGACCTTTAATAAGTTTGAGCTCGCACATAGTGCACTAAATTATACAAAAAACTGGTCCCTGTTATTGCTTGTGCATTATTCTATGGTTATTGACATCCTTTAGTGGCGATTATGTCTGCTTGAAAAAAATAGGACTTGTTTTCATCTCACGATTCTTGCCAAGTTACGTGCCGGGAACTATACAGTGTACACCTACTTGAATATTTATAACTGAGATTGAGACAGAGAATTCAATTATGCTCTCAAATACATTCAAACGAACTGGCCTACTAAAACTTAGTTTCTCATTGAACTATACAAATTCATTCAAGTTATAAGTTCGGCCAATATTTGTAGTTACATAATATAATTTGATTTGTAATTTAGCATTAGTTAGGTATCCTAAAGGCTATGTCGCCAATTCGTTACAGATGAAGTCGGGCTAAGCGGAGGCAGGTCGGTTGGATCCTCCATTGTTTTCCATGTCGCCAGAGGCTTTATGTCAATGAAGATAAGGGCTAGATTACTGGAGCTGGGCTTAAAAGCCTCCGTATGTTTGCTAATAAAGCGGCCGGACATTTTGCCCAGAGGGGTCCTAATTTATCATTGTTGAGAGTGCGCCTCAAACGAAAGCAATTTCCGTCTAGAATTCGTTTTTTTAGAAACGATTTCTCTCGAGAACTCAGCTTAGAGTTCATTTGATGTTGTCCAATTAGGATTCTATTACAAAAGCTTTTACAAAGAACAAGGCCAAATTCACTTATCTGAATACATCTTGATGCATGAGCAGCTACGAAATCAGATTAGTCTATCATACCTATACTTTTACTTATGAACGAAGTGGAGCAATTTGATTATATCGTTGATCGTAGCTGTACAGCGTTGTGGACATTCTAGTAGAAATAAATATTTGTTATAAATGTACACAAAGAGCAAGACTGTCTATCAAAACGGAAATGAACGTAGCGGAGAGCAGTTGAAAAATACACCGATACCATCTCGAGGCTGGAAAATGTGGAAATTAAAGGATTCTATTGTTTGGCTCTGCACGGTTATTCTCTCTTCTACTTGTCCCCATTTCGGCAGATAAGATATTTTTTTATTATAAGCGGTACTAATGCGATCGCAAGATGACTCGATTAGACTAGCGAGCGCTCTCGTTCAAACTGTTATCTGTATTATAAAACTATGCTGAAAATAATATCCTTGGCAATACTCGGACGTTTATTTTATAAAAACGTCTAACAAAGACTCTAAAAGAATATTATTTCTAGATGTGCGCCACACCTTCACGTAGTCAAACCGCCACTGTAATCGCACATCAATTGGCTGTCTCAAGTGAACTCGTGTAATATTCACAAAATGCCAACATTGAAAGCAGCTTCAGATCGTGTGCCTATCGAGTATAAACACGTTCAATGCGAGTAGGCACACAAACTCATAGAACTGTGCATAATTCACGTTGACGTACAGTTTCTCGCAAAGGTTTTTACTTTTTACTTATCTTGTGAAGCGAGAGACCTCAGATGACGACCAGTGATTCGTGAACAAGTTCTTGTTCGCTGTTTGCCATTTCTTTGGCCATTACACAAAATTATTTGCGCGTAATAATTGTAAATTTTTGGACAAATTGCTTTTGCACCGAAAGTAATACAATGAAAATTTACTGAAAAAGAAACGTTGATTGACAACTTATCGATATTGAATAACATTTTATTGAATGGCTCGTAAAGTTTAGTATTCCGTGCTCTCCCGGTTCAGTCAGTTTTGCACTGAAAGCTTTCTTTTGTTCTCGCGCAATACATCACTTAATTTTATAGCCAAACAAGCGTAGAACTATATTCTAACTTATACGCATACAGCGTCTCAATAACGCTGTCAAGGTTTTTATATTTGTACCAGTATGACGTATATTAAAAGGAGGTTTCTTTTCCAGTGACTAAATTCATCCGGATCGGCATCGCTGACAAGAATGACAACCCGCCGTACTTCGACAAGGAGCTGTACGAGGCGGAGGTCGACGAGAATGAGGACATCCAGCACACCGTACTCACCGTCACCGCCAAAGATCACGATGAATGTAAGTACATAGCTTTATCATACACACACCAAATATTGTTCACCAACAAACAATCCAAAACTTTTACCAAAATTCTCATTTTTTCTACAACAAACTAACAAGTGGCGTGTTTATATAAAATATTCGCATCGACCCTAATGCGAGGCAACACTGCAACAAGGAAAGAACATCTAAAACAAAAAGTTCCGCACATGGCCGCTATATTTTATGCCATCGGATCAAGTTCCGCTTAACTTTGTACAAAGAAAATCACTCGCTGTGTCCCGAAGATATTCCGCCTTACACTCGGATTGTAATCGAATGGTATTAGCTTCGACAAGAATAATGTATAACGAACTAAGGAAGATATTACGTACGAACGTCTTCATAATATACCTCACCTGAGCGCTGTATACATAGATTAAGGGTTTCAATCTTGTGCCATTTATTGAAATTGAATCGAGTCGTTGATTGTCCCGTAACTACCTAATACCAGATTCTCATCAAAGTAACAAAGCAGTGAGGGCTGCGTATGTTTCCGAGATATTACATTTTGTGAGAATAATGCTGTGAATATGCATTTATAAAAAAGCGTCCGCATTGAGAACCTCCTCCTTTTTGGAAGTCAATTAAATATTTACAACAAAAATGACACTTCAATCATGTATGTGAACACGCATTTACGTGCTTCGAAAAATGGCAAAATTGCCACGCACGCTGTAGGAAATAACTGTTGTTTTTTATGTCGAGTCGATGAGTTTTAAATTAAAAATGGAAAGGGTTTTGGTAATTTGGATATATAAAACCGGTTTAAAATGAATTGCATGTGTCCGTCCATCAATAACAAATGTTTAACATTAATAGAAATCGAAGTCAATCTTTTTGAATGAATTTCGCTAAAAGCCTGGATTGACAAAGCATTTTGTACTTAGTATGTATTTTTCTTTAGCCATTGTTCACACGCTTTGTTCCGCTGACGCTTTGTCCGTTTTCTTTTAAGTCGATCTAAGAAATGGTTGACGTAGTTATTATTGTTATTAAAAAGTAAGCATTGTTGTAATTTCCGTTCTGAAATTAACTCTATAATAACCGATTTAATTACAACAAAAGCTATTATTACATTTTGAGGCTATACACCTACTTAAAGTTCTTGTTGGCAACGCTTATAAAAATGATTTTCTGTTCAATTAAAAACACTGGAATAAAAATCTCAGTTGCGGAACACACCCATAACATTCACCATACAAATCTGTGTATTTTATACCTTATGACGACATTTTCAAGATATTAAAGACATAAATTTTACATTGGGATAAGCCGCATAAGCATTTTCTTTTGTAAATAGAATGGAGAAGGACATTCGTTTGCAAGTATCGTTTTACGTAAGCTTTAAAATCTCGGCATTAATTACGATTTATTTAGACATATCTGATATACGGGAGATTAAATTCGATTATATCCTTCGAATGTATGTGGACATTATTTTTAAATCACAATAGCGATATTCAAATCGTGCAATATTATTATCCAAGATATAAAATGCGGCTACCAAGTTTGCATTGTAAGATTTCCAGTAGTCTGAATTTGTATACACACTATTCCGAAATACAAGATTATATTATTCGTCTATGAGAATGAAATACGTAGTCATAAAGAAAACTAAATTGAAACTATGGTAAAGAGAGTGGATTAAATTTAAAAATTGAAATATCCATCACATGGTACCTATAATTGAATTCTGCATGTTTTTCCATTCACCGGTTTGTACTCAATCATTCTCTTTATAAAACCATTTTATAGAGAGTATATAATGATGAAATATCATATTACGGGTATAACTCATGCTGCACATACATAATATTGCTTATCCAAGCGTTGGGGGTGAATCGCTAGTGTTATTATTTTGTAGTGCCAAGTAGATTCAACGTTATGGATATTGCTGGCATCGAGCGTGTCACCGGGCCCGGGCGGCGAGCGCTAGTTCGAACATGGAACACGAAACTTTCCCGAGAACTGGCAAGTGCGCCTACGTGCGACGTCACACAGTAACAACTGTAGCGCTTACGTTTGATCGATGAGTTCGCACAGTTGCTGCGATACATTATATATCGGAGAATTCCTTCGCTCAGCGCTACACGTCGCCGCCGGCGTCACCCCTCTAATACGGCCCTTATTAAACTCACAACCTTTCCGTACCTTTTCATAATGACATTAGGTACTGTCGCAAACGTAATTTTCTTGACTTCATAATATAATTAACTTAAGGTCGGTAATGCTTTAAATTACGGGCAATCTGGTCATGATGAAAATAGTCTCGGGGACGTAGAGGTAGCAAGTAGAGGTACCGGTTATTTTATAATACCCAGTAGACTATTTTGGAAGGTTGGTACGAATTGAAAGTATAATAAAATTTTCTCTTACTACATCGTAAATCTTTTGGGGTCGCTGATGTCCAACCGTTTGTTTTCACCAAGAGCTACTCAATAATGAAATTGAATTTATTTTTTGTTCGTGTACCATCGCAAACCATTTTTAGAATGGACGTTCGTAGTAATAATCTCTGCAAGCTGCCTCGTGTCTATCCATCCTTTATAGTACTCAGTTATTGTAATAGTCATAATAAAAAACAAAGAGCAAAAATATTATTGAATAGTATTAAAATATCAGACTTCGCTCTCCTTTCTTTTATAAATTTATTTAAGAGCGAGTTATTTGAATTACTTCAGTAGTAGGTATAAGATGATAGAACACGATCTCGTTTTGTAGAAGTTATAAATTCCTTTCGTCGTTTGGAAACTTACGTCGCCTTAGGTCCTACAAACGTTTAAGAGCTCTCTAACATTCAGTCGAAAAGTGTTTTCAATCTTTTATTACTTTCTTTCACTTTTTCCTTTTTTAAAACATTATCATAAACTCAAGGAATTGCTTGGTAATTTGTTAAATAAATACTTTTCTATCTACAAAGATTTACTTTCAATATGATCAAATTACCTTATACAAAAATAATCTAGCAATCATTGGGTACTTATTTACTATGTAATTTACTTAGGTTATAGGCAGTATCGTATAGTAGCGGTGTACTGAATAGAAAAACCGAATGGAATAATAATAGTAGCTTACTACCTACTGCTTTACGAAATTGTTATCATACGGACGAATGTAACAAAGAACTTATATACTTTACGTTCAGTACCTGAATCCATAGGTTTACGTGAATAAAAGAGAAAAAACTTATTGTTATTTTCTTTCCGAAATTAACTTTAGCGAAAAGGCAGATAAACATGTATGTTCAAACAAAAGTGTAACTAAGCGTATCGTCGGTACACAGACTTGAAGTTGTGTGTAGCGTTTACAAGTGTGGCGTAACTCCGCCACAACTTGAGTTATTACTTACAATAAACGACACTGTCGTACTAAGCTCTCAATGCAAAACTTAGAATTGCATACGTTGTTATAACGGACTTGTATCAACTTCACTGGATAGGTAACATAACTACTTAGAGATGGAATCGCCTTGCAAACTATCTGGCTATGTACGTTCGTATCGTAAACATCGTGGCCGACCTTACGTGTACACAAAGAGAAAATGTAACAACATTCCATCTCACTGGCCTACTTGTTACTATACAGAAGACATTTAGCTGATCTCAATTTCACTAGCATGCATTCATAGAATTAAATTTACTGAATTCAGAGAGATCAAGTTTTAAGCTCCGGTCACGCAGAGATGGAATTTCAATGTTTATTTGCACGTCATTTATATGAAGGAAGATTTATAAAGGCCTTAATTTTATGGTAAAGGACTCTTGATACTTCTAAATTTTATTAATATAAAATTAGTATATAGTTAACATTTTTTGTACGTCGACAGCGTCGCGTCGCAGCATCGCCACGGGCGCTTACAGCTGCATTCTTTCGTATTAAAATCTCCGTCTCCAACAGATGTCGCCGGGACGTACCGATTCAATCTTGCTTTTTAACTGCCTCCGTTTCTTTTTCCTCGAGAAGATCGAGAAAGAAGCGTGAAACATATATACAACTAGCGCCTTCACCGCGTACTCATGACAAATTAGAATTTTATCTGGCGTTGCAACTGGACCAGTGTAATCGTTCTGCTATATTCCGGGTTGAAATATGTTCTCATTTTAAATAATGACTCTATTTGCGCCAGGGAACTGTAAATATTTTTAAAGATAACGCGCCAGGTTTATTGCGTGTGTACGTGCTATAGCAACTTGAACGCTCCGGTAATAGCCGGCGTGCAAAAATATTTTTGTTTGTGAAACGGTCTGTTTGCAGACATTCAATATAGCGGTGCTCTTGCCGAGAAATAGCTAGCATTGGAATCGTTACTTTAACTTTTATTTGTTATTCAATTAATTCTTAATAATGTAATGATCTAGACTTAGATTGATTTAGGTGGCAGACAAGCTAAGGAATAACTTTGTCTCCCTATCTCATTAATCAAGTGAACAATTTCAAGAGAGCCGTATCTGTGAAAGCTTTTCAAACAGTAACTTATTCTCGTTAAGTTAGTTCAGCAAACGTGGTTTACATTTCTCACATTGTTTTCGTGAACAAAGGTATTTAAATATGGAATTTGATATAGGTATTTAATGTGACGCGTTGGGTTGTGACTGTTTTAGAAAAAGCGCAAAAATATGGCGAGTGCTGTTTCATTTTCCAGGTTATGTAAATTTGGGCGATAAGTGAAACGCCGACCTGCCTGCATGAGGTGTTTATATTAAACAGCTACTTAACTTATATCGAGTAAGTGGCAGTCCGAGCAACAGTTGCGATTGAATAATCAGTTAATATCTGTCCCAGTAAGGATCAATTAGCCGCGCCATTAAACCGAAGGTCTGGAAGTAAGTGCCGTTGTCTAGGACGAAACAGATCCTGCGTCCGTTACTCCGGGGCCATTACACTAAAGAATGAAGATTACATTCGCTATACAATTGATTGACCACATTCAGTACAAATCGACCGAATCAGAATATACCGTACCCTCGCTTTCTATTGATAACTTTGCTCTTTTTTCGTATGTGTGCGGCGGTATGTGTTTCCGATATGCATTTTTGATTTGTACGACAGGATCGAAACTGGCTTATTTCGGTCTCACCCACACATACGAATACTGTACATATAAGCACACTATTCACTGAACGAAATCGGGATGAAACTATCGAGAATTGAATCCCGGCGATTTTTACGCTTCAATAAATTAAAGGTAAAAATATATCTAAGCAGCCCGTCGGAGAATTCATCGTTAAAAGTTTAGCCAGGTAAGTATGTTATTATTGGTAAGTTGTGCTAACTCTGGTAATATATTTACATGAAACTCGATATAAACTTGTTAGAATATGAATACCTAGGCCGAAAAAGTTTTTATCTTATTTGTATCAATAGGTACTTGTTCAAATTGTTTATTATTGAAACCAATAAAATAACTTGTAGTCATTTGAAAGAATTTATCAATGTCATGGGAATGCGGGAAATGCTGATTCTGTTCTGATATTGAGGGCTCGGTTTGAGATCCCGTCGGAGGCGCCATTATGTAATTGATTCACCATTATGAATGTCGCAGCTTGACAATGCGGCGCTGGCTTATACCTACTTGACTGATGACCACAGTTATCGCCCTCTCAGAACATTACACACAGATTTATACGAACATATAGATTTCCACTAGCTACAATAAATCTTTTAATTGTTCAAACGGAAGATCAATTTAATTTTAAGCCTTGGTTACCACAACTGATTGAAAATATTGTATGTTTCTATACAACAGTTAGTTTACCGTATAATCACTACCACATTAAAAACTTTTAACAACTGTAGTTAAAGTATTATCATTTTACTGCGTGGGAATTTAACTACCCACGCAGAATTTACCGCATTAAATTTACTCCCAGCTCTAAAAAGGTTTAAGCACGAATCGTCATGTTTCATTTTTATTACTCAACCCATAGGTACTCTTGTACAATACTACCAATCGATATAGCTTTTGAAATAAAAATAACAATTTCAAGGTAGAAGAAAATTCTCATTTGTAAGACGGAGCAGGCGCCAGTAATAAAGCAATCACGGCGAGGCGGTGAGGGAGCACAATGACTAATTAGACGTCATTCCCAAACTCATATAACCGCACACGTTATTATTCGCGAGCACTACAGACGGTAATGAGAAGCTCGCCGTCTGAGCTCTCTCCAGTCCACCTACTACAAGTATTTATTAATACAAACGTCAGGAAATACGCTGCGCCCGCGGTGCGCGCCACGCCGCACGCGACCTGCTTGTCACAGGTAATGAGTTATGAGACACACAGATACTATCCGTACCTCGAACTTCGTACATTCAACTAAACATAGTTATGGGTAATTACGTGAATGCCATAAAATTACACCGCGGCACGTAATCATTTACTTTGTCGACGCTACTGATTCTACGAAATAAATTATGATCGCGACCAAATTAAAATCTAGGCTCCAAACCTCAACGTTATAAATAACAATGCGATCGTTAATTCGTCGTTTATTATAACATTCTCTGGGGTCCATCTATAAATTACGTACTTTACGAGCTAAGCTGACCTCAATTATGTCAATCTGAAATTAAATTATAGATTTGTTGTATTACCCGAAACTCGTGTTTTATTTATGAAGCACTATGGACTGATCAGACTAGTAGAATATTCATTGTTAATAATTAATTCGGTCACGCATACTGCAGGTACAGCGGTACATTGATCTTGATCCCGCGTCGCATCTTGAACCGAGAAATGTGGGACATAGTTCTGCTGATAAATTAACAGTTCGCGTGCTTTATAACAAACTGCAGCAACCCTTGACAGGTAACACAGTAACTCATTCGAGCTGTACCTTACAACTATTTTTACGATCCATCTTGAATAGAAATCTTTATAATTGCCATGAATAGAGGCGAGCTAGAGCACGAAGATATTTCTTTATATTGTTAAGAGATTATAAATCACAGTATAATTTCGAGCGCCGCATAAATCATAAGGTTACTTTATATCTTGAGTTAACTCGATCCTTGAATCTGGACTATCTTTGTGAATAGAGGTTATAAATCATGAGCATCGTGCACTATCGGGCGTGCGCGTTGCCCTAATTAATTATGCAGCCGACGCATTAATAACACGCTTTAATTGTAGACGCCTTTTGCTTCTCTCATCTTTAACTTGCGCGATTGTATTGAGCAGAGCGCGCACTCCGCCTGCCGCCGCTAATGGATGATAAAACCAACGTCAACGCGGCTAACAACGGCATAAATTAAGAAACCCTCTGAAATACTTGATAAATTACAACGCGCCTCTAAACACTCGTATGTTTAAATAGTCGCTCGTTAAAAGCAGTATACGTACAGCTTGGGATACTATTCGTACCTTAAATTCTTGATTCCTTTTCGCAGAGTAATATATTACCCGGCAACCCAAATTTTAATAAATGTAGACCTCAGTTCTGTATCAGTTTAATGAGCATACACCGCCTTGCGGCACTGAATAAATAGTAATCTGTCGAGTGTCGACTCAGCTAATTGATGAGCTCTAATTGTTGGGCCAGATATCTCTAACTGGTAGCGTTTGCCAGATGACACAGGCGTCGCTCAGGACACATTTGGGTCAACCTTAGCTGGAGGGTCACTCGTCTGGAGTGTAGTCCTCCATTTGCGTCCACAGGGCCGCTCGACCCACAGCGTCACGTTGAGTGATTGTCTCGCTAATTCGCCGTGACGTAAACGATCAGAGTCCCACACCCCCCTCACTCGCCCCGCTTGCCCTACATGCTTATTGCTCGAGAACGGTCAACGTCGCTCAGCTCAGCAATAATGGAAAATTACTATCTATGTGGGCAACCTCACGACTTTACCTACTGGGGAACGCTGTAAACTTTATGCAATTTGCTAACGTGACTTACTAGACACTAATTTAATTAGCAAGTTATGCTAGAACGACAACAAAGCATACCTGCAAGTTTTCATCTGCACAAAAGTGATTAAACAGAAAGTAATAAGATCTAATGAAATAAAATGATATTCCACAAAGCACAAAGTAAGTATAATTGTCAAGAGTCATCTTATATTATCACAGTAACCAACAAATCTCCATAAGGCTGTTATTTATATTTAAATTACGTATGAATATTTAAAAATTCCAGTTTCTCGTCTCAGTCGCAAAGAGACATTTGCAAGTTAAGATGGGAAAGTATTATATTTTTAGTAAAATTAATTGGTCTTTCCTGGCAATATAGATTGTTCTTTGAGAATATTAAGTCCTTAAAATGTTTAGGAACGACTTAAGAGATATTTATAGGAGATTATTTTAAAAGGTACACCGTGTCCTGAATATAAAGTAGATTAAATCTAATAAGACAATGAAGGTAAATTCAGTTAGCTGAATCAGGGCAATTTCGTCGTACCGATATCATCAATATGAGCCTGTACATGCCATAATCCTTGAGTGGTATTCCCCGGTGGAGTGTGTACGCATTCCCGTGACACTTGACAAATTACATTATGATTTTGTTAGCGGAGTCAGCAACAGTCGGGACTTAATTTCAAGTTGCGCGTGCTGTTAAACGGGATTTTTTTTTGGGAACGTGAGTGAGTCGTCCGGGTGGTAGTTCGTGTAATGCGGTGAACTCGGGACAAGTTGTGCAGTAGCGAGTGACTCGGCGGCGGCGCGCTCCGCCGGCGCTGTCAAGCTGTCGCAACTTACCTACCTACTTTATTTCTTACGCCTCCTATATTTCCCACTGATTAAGTGTCGCGCCACTCCCCAGACATAGTTAGTTCCTGAACTCTAACTCTCAGCCTGTTTATGACTGTTCAACTGATACGATAAATTCACTGCCGTCGTTTAGACTTACGCTGAATAATAAAAGAGCAGTTTCAACAAAATTAATACGCCATTAAAAACGTTTTTCAAATATCGTTTAGATTTATCATCGGTATTATGTTCGCTTCCGAATATTAAGGCATAAAAGTGAAGTATTGAAATAAGTTAAAAGCCATTACGTATGATCGGAACGAGTTGAAATGCTTTTTAAAATTAAAAGGCTACTTTATAGTGCCAGCTGGTTACGCATAACTTTGCTACTTTCATTTAAAATATATGCGCGTATATTTCTTTTACAACGTGTAGGTATTATTTATTGCAACTACCTGAGTAGTTTTGACGAGAGCTGTTCACTTTAACTGATCATTTTAATAACCTGCCTCCACTTAATGATATATATTTTGTAAACGCCGATAATGAGGAATGCATCAATTCAGTCGAATTTTCTTCTCACGTACAACCGTAGCAAATACTCGTAGCACGTCGCTCTCGTGCTACGAATATGCTACGCGGCTACGATGCATATGTTGTCATAATAATATTCACTATCGTTACACAGCTTTTAAAATGTTCATTGAGTAGGTAGTCTAAAAAAAACAATGAATGAAAGAAATAAAAATACATTAGATATACACCTACTAAGTTAGGTATACCTTTGTATAATGTCAAATTATAATGTCAGTACATTCTTCTTCGCCATTCATTGTGTGCGTGATATTTTTTGAGCGCGTTATCCGAGGCGGCTGTGTTTACTCGCGCGTCGCTCATTGAGGGCTAAGCTTAAACACCTCTTTGACAATGTGCCCTGATAACAATGTGCCTCGAATAAATGGCTACCTCCGGAGCTTTTCACTCTAAAAATATGTACCGCCGCTTTTTGAAATAGAGATACGACACTGACAAGTTGTTTTTCTAACATCATTCGGAGGCATGATATTTTTAAATTTTGAGTGTCTCTTTGTTTGGCGATGTCAAACGGCTTTGCCTTGTAATTTCAGGTTCGTTTCCCGGGTTTTGAAAAGTGTTGTTGATTTATTTTAGTTAGGTCCGGTCATTGTATTGATTACGTATGGCATTTAAACAACTGGTATTATGTTTCGTTGGTACACTTCTGTCGTTATTCCCAGAGAAAATATAGGTAATGTTACATTATTATTCCTATATTAAATAAACTGGTTTCACATAATCGGCTTACAGCGAGAAGTCTTTCTTATTGTTTCGGAGTTCCTTCTGTTCGAATGCAGGGAAGCGTTGATGTGGGTGTTCCTCCGTAATTTATACGTCTTTTGTTGTTATATTACACTATGTAGCTTGTTATATTTCAACCTGTATTTGTATTTGACCTATTTACTTGCACTATTGACAATGTCTCATAAAACTACATAAAGGTTTATGTATCTTTGAAAAAAATATACCCGTGCATTGACACAAGAGACAACACGATGTTCCATGTATCCAACGTGGAATATGTTCAGCGGGTAGTTATGCAAGCGGTTCTGGGAAATAATTACAAAACAGAGCCATTATTTCCCGGCCATGGTTAAGTCCCGTGTAATACGAGGCGTGTCTATTACCGTCGATCCGGCACGAATTCAGATTACGGGCCGCTACTCAGAAATTCCATATGGGAAAACCCAAAAATACGCACGAGTTCGCCAACCAGGAACCCATATATGAAAAAATTGCAAAAACCATTTTAGAATTCACAAATTTTTCGTACTTCTTCGAAAGTATGATGAAATATTCATTGTTTGACGTAGAAAAACACTATATATACATACATATTGTTCAAAATTTCTTTCTCTCAATTAGTTTTCCATCCACGTGGATGCTATATCTATAGTAACAGGAATCTGTAACATTTTAAATTACCCGCATGAATCTGGCATCTGACATGCTGCCAAGGATTGACGATTGAATACATCACTAGCTGCATCAGAATCACCAAATGATCAGGTGCCTATCTATTGTGGGGGCACATTGTCTGAAGGCTAATTAGAGCCTGACAATGACGGCTGACGCTATGCACAATAGGATCGGTCAGCAACTAATACCTTGAAATTAACAATTTCGTATCAGAAGCAATTTCATTAATTTGTTAATAAATTATACTCGAAATTTAATTAATTGTTAATATTTTGTTTGTGTTTCGTGGTTTCATGTTAAACGCGGTTTTTCTGAATATTGTTTCTCCGCGGTTTCTATCACGAAGGCCATTAATCTCTGCGCCTTACACAAAAATAGCGGGAAATACGGACATTTTGAAACCACAGTCGCCCACAAAATACGGCAAAAATTCTCACAATAATAATATGATACCCCAGTGTTTTTCTCGCAATTTCCTTCTGACTTGGCCCACCCTTCTCGGAGAATTAAAAACGACACAAACTATTTATCATTCCGCTGCAATTTGTTATAATCAAGTGAAGTAAACAAATTGCCGACGTACCTCGAGCTGATGGACTGGCAACCTACTTTACTATTTATACTTTTGGGTAAAACAAAAGAACCTTTTTTTGAACACGCAACTACGCATTCCTGTATACTATTTTTTGCGGTCATACATGTGTTTTTTCCTCACGGATTAGTTTATAGCATGTAAAAAGTGCACGAGGTGTCTCGGATGTTGAAAAGTACATATTTCCAGTAAGTTGTCTGAAAATCACTTTACCAGTTACAAGTAGGCATAGATAAGATTTGGTTTTTAAATTGAACAATTCAGAGGATCATGAAAATAAATGACTATATTTACAAGTGAAAAATATCACTGCCTAGGATCCTCAACAGATATAACTCATATATACATTACAAAGATCATAAATAATATCTTGATACATAATATCAGTCGTTCATCTCCCGCCTCCAGGAATAATAGTGAAATGTTGTACGTTCAATCATTTCTCTTGTAATGACATCCGTCTGACTTTTAACCTCGAGAGAAGAATCCTATTAATCTGTAATCTGGATTATCTCAAACACAATCATGCCCAGACAAATACGTCATTAAAAACGTCTTATGCTTATTTCAGTTTGGGGTACAATAATCCTCTTAACGTGCTATGTAAACATAGAGTGCGGGTGTATATACTGCTGCTGTAAAAATACAAGGGAATCGTAAAATCAGTCATGATTTCTTATGCTGCCGAGCCACTGAATAGTAATTCTTGTACCTACGTTACATACCCGCTTTAACATTCATGAATAACATTACGATTGATATATCAGATAGTATTATAGCTACAATATGTTACAAGCAACTGTTGTTTTCCAGTGCTACTATTTTTATAGAACGCGCATATCTTTTATGTATTTGTCAGAATTTATGACAGGTGTATTGTATTTTACATACAACTAGAAATTTACGTTTACTAAGGAATAAAAAATAAGTTCTTAATTATAGGTATACTAACTTAAAAAGTACCTACCGATATTGATTTCAGTGTTTTATATTTCTTATAGAGGAATGTCATATATATATATATTAAAAAGATTCAAGGTTAAGTCTTTTGATAAAAAATATAAAAGCATTTGCTGTGACTGCGGTCCTTATTCTTTAACAATCGCAAAGGATAACCAGGCTTTGTTCTAACTCCACAATTCCACGAATGTGCAAGCCAGCGCAGTCACAAGTCGGGCTTAATCTTAGAATCTGTTTCTATCTTCCGGAGCAGCCGTGGTTACAGCCTTATGCTCCGACTCACAGTCAGTCATCCATTAATTGCGCTTCCTTGTTACGATAGCATTCCGCATTTCTCTCAAACAAACAATACGTCTTGTTGGCCTGTAACTAATACATAAACTCAAATTATAATTAAACAAAATTATTATAAATTGGCAGCCACCAATACGAACTAAGTTAAACTTTGGCATAATTTAAATACACAAATGCTAAAAGCTTATCTTGGCAGTGCTTGCGCGAGGACCGTGTTTAGTATGTATTTATTATCGAGATGCTGAAACCTCGGGACCATTATCTCGGTAATTAGACTCACGGAACAGTCGATTAATTCAGGACCCAAGATTTAAGGATATCCAGTTTGTCGAAAACTAATCGGATATTCCGGATTAAAAGCCATCGTAGACTTATTGGAATTCTTTGTCGAAGGGAAATATACAAATGTACTTTCGATGTTCATTAGTTGCGATCGGCAGTACGATGCCGTTATCGTGGCTTTTACGTTCGTAAAAAGTTTATGACTGCTTGCAGAGGTAAAATATTTTTAGAGAAATGCTTGAGTATGGATGAATGGTTGCAATTACCATAAAATTCTGCTATAAGTAAAGGATCCGCATGGGGAGGTGGCGCCGACGTGCAGCGGTTACGACTGTAGCGCAGACGGCGGACGCGCGATCTTCGTGGCGCGATAATTACCCGCGTCAATATGCGCTGTGCGCGCTCTCTGCTCTCTCAGTCCACCATTTGAATATTTCCCCGCGGGCCAAGTTTGTGGTATGCTCGTTAGAATCGCTGCTGGGTAGAGTTTTATTAATGTCCGACATGATAACGACATGTAGTGCGGTTGCCGCTCACCCGCATGTCACACGGTCAGCTGAATGAATAACTCGCTTAAGCCGCAACGGACGTCATAATTATGTATTTCAATTCCTATTTTAATTTCACAATTGCTGCACCGCACAGTTTCAAAAGTATCCTCATTTTAATATTCATTGTTATACAAAAAGAAGCTTTAGCTATGAATTCCGTTATTTGAAAACCATAAATTTCATATAAATGCACACAAACATGTCTACACGAATGTCGGTAAAAACAAAAGAAATAAGAATATTTACGATGCGAGGAATGTTAATGTAGAAATTATTAATACATGTGATTGTAATATGAGGGTCGGGAAGCATGGACGGACGCAAAAAGCACATTGTGGCATGATAACGAGACCATGTCACTTCCATCTCTCGTTGGCTCGAAGATTTATGTGGTTGCAATAAAATCTCCTCGTTTGAATAAACATCTCCACGGCTGAGGGCTGTGACAAATGGCTCGCTGGGCCCGCCAGCAGTCGAGACGAACATTAGCCGAAATAATTCTTTTTAACGGCGGCGAGTGGGCTCGACTTGCCGCCTAATTATTCATGTGCGACCGGTCCGATACGCCTTGCCAACTTGCCGCCCCATGTTTCGTCCTGTCCTGAGGTCGTCCTATTAATTAACTTAGGTATCGATTCATTACGATCATTAGCCGAGCTATTGTTATACGATCCATGTTGTACCTATGTAGCTCTGCTTTTTTTAAAAACTTGATTTTAATTTAAGAAACAACGGTCTCGGAGTGTACAGCTTTGTTTTTTACTTATTGAAAAAATTTATAACCAAACTTTAACAGACTTTTCCACTATATGTTATTCGAAATAAAAGTTACAATTATATAAATAAAGGTATTATATTATTAAATCCACTGGGTTTTACCTTTATGAAAATAATTCTACTCACATTACCTTCATAAATGTAGATTGTATTAATCTTTTCTGAAAATTCAACAATAACGGTGAATATTAATTCATAAGAATTCAAAAAGTTCCAACAAGAAATTGCTTGATTTGCCTTTGCCAAAGTTCGTGAGTACTAAATTTTCCGTTCCTTTAAAGGCGGGTACTTTAAAGGATGGTGATCGGCGAACAAAAACTAATTAAACCGAACATCGGCATGTGTAGAGTCGAAGAGTAATGAATATAGGAGGCACACAGAGCCCACCTCCTGCGCGCCACCCTCACTAAAAAAGAACATTAATTGAAGCAGTGCGCTTTTACTACAAATTAATTGAAATCTTATCGGTAACTGCTTCATCACTGTTTTGAACATAGAATAACTTATTCGAAATTAATAAAGTTTAGAACTTCAGTCCGAAGTTAATTATATTCTTCTAGCGAAATAATGCCCTCATAATAGTGCGTAGTTTAATTAGTTAAGTTGAGCTCTTGGAGTTAGTGGCGGGTGACAGAGATTAGCAAGCGACGCGATCGGGATATGAGTAATTCTACCGGTGTCGGTAATTGAGTCGGCGACGTCAAATCGTTCATTTCCGTCGTCGACCACGGGATCCCGGCGGACTAATCATACAGCTCACCGTCCTGCCGATCGAGTTAATTGAAATATGAAACTTTTACCTGTTATGAAGTACGTACTAGACGTATTTATTCCGTTACCACAAACGCCTTTTATTACCTCTTAGAAATAACATAAGCAAATTTTAATTTAGTCGCCACCAGAGATTACGGCCGGTCGTTCATTGTGGCGGTTACTGCGCACCGTTTGTTTACCTAACTTAATTGCTCACTCAGCAGACATTACGTAGACAAGCACGAAAACAATAAAACAGAGCTGCAACGTTAGCCGCAGTGTTGTCGCAAAAACCATTCCGAGAACAGCGTCACTTTAAGTAATGAATGGTGTAAACTGCTATAAAGTACGTACACCTGTTCCTGCGGCGCGCGACGCTGAGCAGCCGCGCGGGGAATGCCGGCCAAATCGTGACGCGCCGGAATGCTGCCGACGCAGATCCACGACGTGATAACAGCCGAGACGGCATACTCGCTGCCGCCGAGCCGCGCTCGCGCCTCACGACGAGCCTCTAAATCATCCACCTTGCTTGTATTCCGCTCAAATGTTCGATCACGTCTCAATCCCAATTAACTCTCAATGCCCCAAACCTGTTCACTCGTTATATCCATGAATTTTAATAATGTCTTAGAAAATAAGCTTTATTTTTTTGGCACGCAATACTTCTTCCCCAAATTGTTATTACTTACAATTGTACCACACAGCTATATTTAGGTAAAGTGGAAAGATGCCAACTTTCAATAATAAGTACACTTTTACGAGTATCTAGGTCTGAATGCGTTTGAGCTGTGCTAAACTGAATGCTGAAAATCCGGAAAGCAGGAAGTTGTCTTCTTTTACGAGCGTTATTGCTTCTGCCTGCCATCTTACAGCAGACATTCACAAACATTTTCTAGAAAATATATTTTCCGATATCAGTAATTTATTATAATTGTAGCTGGGAAATGGAGGTAGCTTAGTGCGGTTATTGTGTTGGTAAACATGTGGACTATGTGGCGACCACAAATATTATGCTGTATTAACATAATCTCACGGTTCTATTTCCATAGCGCAGTACTGTGCATGATTTATAGCACGCTGTTGGGTGGTCGACCTGTGTAGGACAAAGGATATTAATAGATACTAATGATATCGCTGCCATAGCGCAGTATAATGCTGCATCGCAGTGCGGTGATACGGTGATCCTTAGTATTAACATCGCTTTTGTAATTTGATGGTGTTCGGATAATCTGCATGAATGTGCGGCGCGAGCGGGCGACGGCGGGCGGCGCCGGGTCGCGCTGGCCGGCGCGCGCGCGTCGGACCCTGTCCGGGCCACTCGGATATTATTCCGGAACGAGCGGACTATCCATGCATATTCATGTGCTCGATCCAGAGGCGCGTATTAATTTGCATCTCGATCCGACACCGGCCTCGTTACATTGTCCATTTTCGTTTCTTTGCCATAAACCCTAGAGCGTCGGACAGTCTCGGCGGTGGCTCAATGGATCGTGAAATCGGAACGGTCATACCGTCCGCTTTGAGTAATTTGTAAAACTCAATTTTAAATTCATTGCCCACAAACGGTTCTCGCTTATACACGGAATTAAGCTTGTGGCACATTATAGCAGCACCGCAACAGCACGGCTGCAGCACGGCGTCGCCTCGAATTAAGACTACGGCGAGCGGACAGCGCGCCAACCACGCGCTGGCCGCTCGCCGTCGGCGCGCCGGCCGCGCGCCGCCCGCGAGGTGTAAGCTTGTTGTCACAGCAAACTCAATATTATTTTAAGACGATTATGATTGAACACGACGTAATGACGTTGTTTCGCTGCCGGCTCGGAGTCGGCGCGCAATTAGCACGCCGTTGGCGCGCTGTACGCATGAGGTCAGCACGCGGGCGGCGAGTCGAGTTGTGTGGAAGCGGCAAGCACGCTGACTGCTCGCCGTTGGCTTTTTCATATTGACATTACGAAATATATTATAATATACACGATTTAATGCTCTAAATTGAATGACAACTTAAATGCTGGTGTGGAGCCGTGCTGTTGCAGTGCTGCTATAATGTGCCACAAGCTTTACTATTATGAATGCTTTCAAAAAGATGGAGTTCTGCATTAAAAAACTTTTCCTCCGATTTGCGCGTATTTGAATAAAACGGCTGGTTGGTTTTGTAGACCATTCATATTGGAAGTACTGATCATGGATACCGAGTATTTATTGGTACGTTTAAGAATAAATCAGGTAAAATGTTTGTGCTCTTCGTTTTAACACACTTGAATTTCGAGGGACATTGGTTTAAGTGTTCGATAAATCAACTAACGTGCTGGTTTATATGAGTCAGGAGAGCGAGCGCTTTCTGAATTAAAAACAGTTCGGCTCACGGACAGTTTACGTATTTTGTTCGATTAAGGATTGGAATGTTCTATTACAATGCAAGTCACGCTAAGCAATTAAAGTTGCCAATACTCTAGCTGGGCAATGAAGTAGGTACCATTTGTAAATACGTTACCTGATGGTAACGATGTTTTGTTTGTTACCTTTGATGCAGGTGTCTCTACGTACAATTTTCGCATGTTTTGTTTTCGCACTGTATAAAAAAACTTTACTGATTGGTGATTCCACATTTGAAACATAATTATCTGAATCTTGTAAACATTCAAATATTTATTTGTATTTCTGCCCAATGTCCATTCATTATAATTTACATTTAAATTCCTCTCGGATAAAACTATATAATTTATGTGACGCCATTAAATCTGATCATAATCAAAATAGATACCTCAATAAAGTACCGAATGAACAGCTAAATTGTGTATTTTACTGGACAACTTTATTGCTGTAATTTTGGCTTCAGATTTGAAAGGCGGACAAGTGACGCCGCGTTTTATGTACTTTTAAGGATTATTTTGGTAAAATTCGTATAAAAGTCCGTGTATTTTTGGCTTATTTGTAAAATAACGAGTAGATTTATCCTGGTCCTGTGCGAGTGCAGCACGTGTCGCTAACTGTCCCCTGCTACTGCTTATTGTTGTATTTGTAACACAGGCGACGGCCATATTGTGCTGCACATTCATAACGCAGCCAGGCTGCATACACTATTTTCTATGCAAAAATATTTTCGTAGCTCTTACCTATTTCACCATATTTTCCGTTTCGGACCTGCACAATCGTGAATTTTACCGGTCTGGGCGTCAGGAGTGCCCAATTAATATCTTTTTATGTTCCCGTTCCATATTATCATAGTAATGAGATGCTTTAATTCAGACATATTCGTGGCCATAAACCAGTGTAGTAATTGTAGTAGTCGGTGTTATGGTAGTTGTGTGATAGGCCGCGTAAGTCCAGGCGGGGCTGGGGGCTCGCTATCACTGTGACCCATGCAAGAGATAAAGCGACCGCGTCAACCGCGCCCGATGTAATCAAGATCACGCAATGGGACATAATGACGTTGTGTGCCTGTAATGTTCATACAGTTGTGCTGCTTTGTACGCGATTCATGTTTAATTGCCGCGAATCGTACATTTGGTACGTCATAAAAGTTTATTTTATTTTCATACATTTCACTTCAACTCGTTAATTTAATTTAAAAAAACTTACTGCAAAAAGTATCAGTTTCATTATCAGAAATGTAAAAATAATTGAGCTGTTGTAATAGCTTACATACAATGAACGTTTAAATTGACATTAATTTTATAATCGCATAATTTAAAGCACGACATCAAATAATACGATATTATTATTTGTACGAATGCGTTCCGCAGCTACAGTAGAAATTTGAATATTGGCCTTTCCGCTGTGTCAGCGGGACTCGTATTCGACATTAAACCAATTTCTTGTGATTTGTTCCAGAAAAATCCTAAAGATATTTTCGATTTCACCGACGAAAGATCAGCAGCCGTCGTAATTTAATATAGAAAGTCTACGTGCTGAAAATTAGTTTAACTTTGTCTGGCACTTGTGATAATAAAATCACGTCCTCGGTAAATGCAACAAAATCTGTTTGTTCTTGTTATTAATTGCTTTGTTTGAAGCGAGAGCAGGTACCTAATATGATTTCCCGTTGTTTGAATGCGACAAAAACTTGTAAGTAGGCTGCGATAGGTACTCGACTTTCCAGTTTTTCTCCTTTGTGAGCTTTATTTCGTAGTGGGGCTCAATAGTCTGCTCCGATGCTCGGTAATTTCTTTGAGAGGCGCTGCGCTGGCATCGAATAGACTTCGACAGAAACTAATTAAAAGCGAACATCGCGCAATCTGGCGAACTCGCACAGACACTAATACGATTTTCGACAACAGTTAGCGAAATACATAAATATTTAACATATAAGAACAAGAGAACTGTTCTGATTCGTAATATGTATGCAGACCACGTTCTTAGAGTAATTCTATCACTAAAAGTCTCCTTAGGGCATTGATGTGCAATTTTGGCTAATGGAGCGCAGAAACTTGCTAAACTATGAGGTGGCCATTAGGATCCATAATTGATGCCTATTGTAATAAAATTAGCATCTAATATTTTTAGTAACGCCAATTTCAATGATGTAAAGTATGTATGTAATAAAGTTTTTACTAGGTAAACCGAAATGTTAATGTATAATGTAATGTCTTGCTTCGTTTTGGTTTATTGAGTCAATGGTGAAAAAATATACAGGGTTACTGGTAAGTAGACCGCATCCTTTCAGGAGGTGATAGTATAGGTCAATACGGACAAATTTGACCATGGCATACACTGGACAAAAGTTAACCCGTTTCAAGATAATCGAATTTCAAGATCAGTCGTCTAGGTACACGTATAAATTTTTATTATTAGTCAAAAGTCTCGTTTTTGTGTGTTTTTGGATAGAAGATGAATCACTTCATAATAAAAAAACCATAAAACTGTACAAATCACAGAGGAAATTATAGGGAACAACAATTACTTTTTTAGTAGCATCTAAATTTATGCAGCTATCCAAAAAGGCACAAAATACACAAAAATCCGCAAAAAACGAGACTTTTAACTAATAATAAAAATTTATACGTGTACCTAGATGACTTGTCAAGAAAAGATCTTGAAATTCGATTATCTTCAAACGGGTTAACTTTTGTCCAGTGTATGCCATGGTCAAATTTGTCCGTATTGACGTATACTATCACCTCATGAAAGGATGCGGTCTACTTACCAGTAGCCCTGTATAGTTCTAACAGAACATTTGTAAAGCCACGCATTTCACATGCTGTGGACATAGCAACATGTACATATGTAGGCATAACGCATTTGATTTGAATATTTATTTTAAATACTGTCAGCTTTTAAAATGCGTATTTTTATTAACGTACCAGTTCAGCTGTAATAGTTATTGCCTAAAATACACGAGAAAAACTCGCTGTGAAGCACGTATGTAAATTTACATCCTTTGTTGAAAATTTTAACATCCGGGACAGATTTTCCAATTCTCTATATGGAATAAATTTTGAGACAATAGATTTTCACAAAATATTTACTATGCAGAACTAATAGAAAAGTAAATTTTGGGAGGTTTTTATAGCCTTGGCTTTATTGACAGACTACCGCTCTCCTACGAATAAACTCGTAGGTACGTATTTTACCTCCTTTATGAGCGTTCTCCTTTATGTGGAAGGACAGCCACATCACACAATTCGGTACTTTATATTTGAATTCGCATTAACTCACTACATCGATCAAAATTACAATCTTGTTCGTTTTTTGTTTTATTTAAAAAATGAGTTTTTTTTTATCAACTACTACTTATTACAATTCATTTGTTCTTTTAAAATATTCTTCTGTTTTCTGATTCACCAATCATGATAAACGCTCTGAATAAACAACTAAAGAAAACCAAATTTATTTTTATGTCAACATTTTTCATACAAAACTAAAGTTTGTGATTTATGTGGTCGTTACACAAAAAGTGTAAAGTATAAAAATGACCTTAAATATTAAGCTTGTAAAATATAAAGTGCTGAAAGATCGGTTACAGCCAAGTTACAATTGCTTACTTGCTTACTTATTCAACGAAATCTGTTGTAATTTCAACAAAGTTTCACGTTTTACAACGTAAATTTATTAGTAAGTAAAATATTTGATGGAATTGAAGTAATGAATCGTTTTAAGTTGCGAAGTATCCGGTGAGCTGAGCTGGCAACAGAGAAAGTACGTAACGATGCGTTAGTGCGGTCGTGCGGGAACTTGCTCTCGCTAACAACTTAAGGCGTTCATTACGTGTGCTCCCTCCTGCACAGCCACAGACCACGTCTGCACTTTCAATGTAAACAAAAGTAAAACTGCTGTATCCCTACAATATCATTCCCCGCACTTTCAAAAGAAAAGTAACGAATGTTTACCCACTCTTTAAAAATATTCAACTGCGAAGCTCTTTCATGCATTTCGTGTTACTTTGCGTACCATTCGGAATGCACAACTACTCCGATATATGTAATTTTTGAATCTTGTTGCTTATAAATTCATATCCATCCCACTCATAAGAAATAGTTGGTATGAATTTGCTACGACTGTTCCTGCCTTGAATTTAAAGTCCCTATTCTTGCGTGTCTAAAATTGCGGAGTATTCTACGAAAAGTTATAGTGGAAACAGCACCCGCGTGGTGAATCATACAAATACGTGGCTTTTTAACCAAATTGATATACAAAGTAGGCAAGGGACATGGCGAGCCATCGCTACACTGCATGTATATTTTTACACAAAAAGTGGAAACAACAAAGTTGTAAGATCTGGGTGAATTGTTTCTGCGTGGCGCAATCAAGCTCGCGAGGGGCTTGCTTACCGAGGCACATTGTTTCAGAAGACCTTTGCCCTGCCCTCTTACAAATTCACCGCTGTTTTTATCGTTTTATTAGCTTTGTTTTGGAACTTTTCTTTCTCTTTAGATTTTTGCTGTCTTTGATGTGCGGCCCGTTACCGTCGCCTTTTTGCAACCACCTCCGTGCATAAAACAATGGCAGGGTTTGTTAGCTGCTTTACAAAATATTTGTTTCATTCGAAGCTTGTTTTCTTAATGAACACTTCAATAAGGTTATACCAACAAACGCTTTGTTTATTGATTCAGTTCGGTGATATCAACTGAAACGAATATATATTGTTATGAATAAATAGTTACAGTAATAGTAGTGTTACTGTTATGAAACTACTTAGCAGAGGCGAATAAGTCAGCAACATTTGAAAAAAAAAAAAAGCAGGATAGCCCCACACATAACGAATAAATCATTTTGGGAATTTATGTCTGCCTGTATGTCCTTCTGTCTATTGTTTATTATTCCGTACAACTTTTCGAGCAACACTGACGTTGTACAGTGCAAAAATAAAACATCTGTATGCCCTATGTTTCGAATGTAACTAACTCGCTGGAAAAGGCTGAAACACTAGACTTTTCGAAATGGATTCACAGCTTTGTTACACAATAACGAGCAAAATCTATGGATTTTGGAGACTGAAGCAGACGAGCTTGTCAACAAAATTTGGCATCTTAATGATTGTTCACCTATCTACAGGCGCTAAATTCATCACTCGGCGAGGACACCTGTCTGAACAGATTACATTGATGGATGAAACCGTGCGGAGCGCGCTGATGACAGTATTAATACCGATAACATACATTATATGCATATTTGATGGGGCTTTCATGCTTTGGGAATTCAGTGTCGCTCACCGAGATAATTCGTATGAGGCTGAACGATTGTATCCGCATTCAGATTCCAGACGGATAGGCGCAATGCGTGCGGCCGACTCACGCTCACACATTGTTTCATGCCAACAATTTATAACAGCATAAATTCGGACAGGCCGCACTGAACAAGATATTTTGTAAGTCCCGCGCATAATCCCGGCGTGCCCACCATGCCACCGCGCCGCGATAAAAACCGTGACGACATTTCTCCGCTACACTTGTTTTCAAAAGAATAATGCTGTATAATTTAGGATGAGAGGGGTAGATAAATGGGCAGCTTTATGAAGTTTCTCATTCATCCTTTACATTTAAACAATGTTTGTTTAGGCGCGTTATCTGTATCTCAGGTTTTTATCATTTGACAGATTTATAGACATAAAAACTGAACCCAAAACACAGAAACTGTACTAGGTACAGATATATAAATACAGTCATATAGTAGGACAGACACACAGAACGCAGATAGTGACAGGCTTTTCATGTTTCCCTTTGTTGTTTGCCAGTGAAGCCAGATCCCAACACTGGATTAAATTCACGATCAGAAACTCATGAAAATGTAACTTTATGAAACTGGTGTGGTAAATACAGATTTAGCACAAACACATTTAGATTGAACTGAGTCAATTCCAATATTGTTAGGGACTTGTGCATAACATATTGTATGTTGCTTTCAAATAAAGAAAAAATAAACATTTATCGGATAAAAAGTTAATTCCATTCGCTTCTATTTTATTTTCAAATGTCTGATTACTAGAATCTGTAGTGAATAAATAAATTTCGAGTGAAATTAATGTGCAATTCAAAACATTGTAAAAAGATTTCATTCTATCTACATATGTGTCTACCCTTAACGAATGGGTTTATTACTTGTAACACTTCAAAGCTGACCGTTGGAATGGATTGAGTATGTATTATACTAATCTATCTATACTCTAATATTATAAAACTGTGGAGTTTGTTTACCCTCAGAACTCTCAAAGCTTCCAAGAACAGTCTCCCAAGACTTATGAATTGTAAAACACAGAAAAAGCTACTTCTATATAAAAATCTCTGCGGTTTTTAATTATAATATAACCTTGTAAAATAATACATTGTAGTAGCATCTATAACTTGAAAAATATAAATTACGTTATATCATTCTGTTTTCTTATTTATACGAGTGTTAGCTTATTCTGAACAGAGCTTTATTGTGTTGTAATCAGTGTTTGTTTACAGTCGAGTAGCGCGTATTTCTTTTACCGCAGGTTTATACTGCGAGTGCGACAATAATACAAATGTTGGATGAATATTACGGTGTTTGCGCACACGCCTAAACACTTCGATAGTCGTGAATTATTCAGCAGCGATGGCACTCGCGCCTAGCTGCGACCAGCGCCCGGCGCCCGCCTCGCCTCTAATATACCCACACTAAAGCCAATTGTTTATTCCAACCATATTACCCTAAATTGAATTCAATAGGATTCTGAGCTATTCACGTATTCAATATTTTATATACATTTCACTATCCTAGAGACACACATTTCAGACATTACTTCAAAAATATTTTAAACGAAAATTCTGATGTTACGCACCACGATTAATTTGTGTCTACTCAAAATTGATGAACTTTGCAACGGGCTTAGCATACGACGTATTAGTTTGATATGAAGAGTTAACTCGCCTCATGCGAGTAAGACCGGGTGTAGTAATACGTGGTCCCGGATTAGCATCGTGTCAGATGGTTCCAAAGTTAAATGGAGTCACGTCGGCGCCGGCGTCGGGTCCCCGCGTTAGCATAGCGTCCCTGATAACACGGCCGTCAGGGCTCGCAGACGATGCCCCGACGCCGTTGGCCCGCACATATTTAAACTTTTACAATAGCAAGCCCCAAAGCCTACATAAATCACGCGAGCCTTCCTTCACACATCTCGTCTGAATTTAAATAGGTCCCTACACACGATCTTCGTGATTTAGGTCCTACTTTCGTCGGCATCACACGCTTTCATGCTATATCTGATATATCTAAAATTACATTCCTTTTTTACTGACCCATACCGCTGACGCGTTGTTATGTCGTAAAAACTTACGAGAGAATTAATGAAGCGGCACTAGCTTGTGTTAACGAACCGAGAAAACTTGGATAAATATTATGTAAATATATTTCCATCGAAATTTCCCTACCGTAAGGAGAAAAGGCACCCTTTCCATTTTTCTTCGTGTAGGTACACACTTTCTATCCTTTCATTACTTAATATTTCAACGTTAACACAAAAGAGACACAAAAACATAACAAGAGGAGCGCGACACAAAAACATAAGCCACAGTAACAGCGCCTCTCTGGCCTGCCTCGATACGACGAATAGGAGAAAACGAGTAGTAATGCTTCGGCTTAGGCTTAGCCCTATTATTTTAGAATGTAAATGTAAACGTACGGTTATTTGAAGTAGGCATATTTTCTGAAGTGGAGCTAGCGAGCAAATTACAAGACTGTTCCGAGCGCCTACCTTCGCTACGAGGTATTTAGAGGACTATTAAAACTCCGCCGGGAGTCCTTCTGAGATTTACATGGGGAACGTGAATTATACGCACCCGAAGTTCAGTTTCAGCCTTATTAGTATTTCAGGTAATTAGTCGTTAAGGGTAATTCAAATATTCCTGTAATAAAACCAAACTTGTTATTATCAAACTTCGCGAACTACGCACCTAAGGTGGATAGTAAGTTTTATTACATAAGCTGAAATTATTTATTTTTCTTTATTGTGAGTATATATAGTTTGTCGTAAACAAAAAACAAGTATTCTGCGATCTCCATAAACTAGATACACTTAAGTACGGGTTATGATCTATTGTTTTATTCTATCTTTTTCGTCTGGGGCTTGATCCCTGAAAAGGCAAGTTTTAACAGAATATGCCTTTTGTATCGGGTAGCGAAGACAATACTTATGAATAATGTATGAAATGGTCTCGCTAGCGAACCATCTGATCATCCGATAACATTGCCCTTGTTTACATGGGACTAGATAATCCTGTCTACCGAATTTTAAAAGGATTTGAGTGATGTTTCGAACCTCCGCCAAATTTGCGGGATGCCGCACAAAGCTCCTTGGTATTACGAAGATATATTGGCTCAATCTTTCTGCGAAATCATCAAACGCGTGGCTGCGATACTTTGTGAGATAAAGTCATCCAGTTAATCAACGTCGACCATATTTCAGATATGAGGCAGTAGCCCAGGAAAAGTTAATTGACTCAGCTCGAAACTAAACTTATTTATAACTAGCTTCTGTTTCCATCAAGTACAATCTATCAGTTTCGTATAAGCGTTCGCAAAGTTACTAACCTTTCTTTGTTGGAAACTTGGAAGCTATTTAGACTACAAAATAGTCTTTGATGTTACAGTTATATGAGCTAGGTATAAACGTATGTTCATATCTACACGAGCACGAGGGTTTTTTTATTATCATGAACGTATATCAAGACAGATTGGACAATAAGCACTGACTTCCATTTAAAGTTAAGGTAATTTGCGTCTTTGTGTACATGACAGAAGGTAGCTGCTACATGTCGCGGTAATAGCATCCAGAGGTGATAACAATGACCTAACCGACTCGCGTATGTACCTACAACCTCCATATTACGCACACAAACAAAAGTTGCCATTATCGTTTTATTGTTATTGTGATGTGATGTATGAAAAATGTAATTCTCTTTTTTCGCACGAAATTGTACCAATGAGAAAATGAAGGTATTTTTATTATATATTCTTCTATATACATTGTTTCTTGTTTGCCTTATTTTTTCTTTGTACACTAGTTCTGTAGCGTTTGTTTTCCAAAATTGGTAGGTATTAAACATTATTTTAGTATGGGCGTAGGCAAATAAATTGAGGTTCTGAATAACCTAATTTATGCACCACTTATTTCTTACTTGTACATTGCAGTGCGGATCTGCAAACATTAGTACGGCTTTTTTACGCTGGCTGGCCGACTTCCAACAAATTATGTTCAATATACATGAAGTAACTTGAAAACTTAATTAAATACCGTTCTGTTAGCGAGCTGTCAATACTTTGCTCGCTTTAACTATGAACCCGCGTTTGATAACTTATCGCTCCCAAATGAATTGATAGTTATCGAATCAGACACACACTCCTTCCACATGTTAATAGATTCTTCCATATGGATTATAGATTCAATAATTTTGACGCTTAACTAGTATTCAGGTCATGCACGCACAATATAGGCCAAATATCTAAATACCGCGTGCTATTACACCTAAATATTTCCCAAAAAGCTAGAACGAAATAATTGGCTTTGAAAAAAGTTTGCGTATTGGATTTTGCAATAAATTTTTGTTCGAACAATAAATTGAATCCGGAAACCGGAGGCGGGTAGCGAGTACATACACCTACTTGTGTATCGGCTAGTTAACAGACCATGGTGTTGTTCGACCCGCGCCGAGCTCTATAATGAGCCCGGGACAATCTTTTATTGTCTGTTTGGACTTGGATAAATTGTGATAGATGATCTTCTGCGCCTTCCAGATTTGGAGCTAGTCTATCTGTCTTCCAATTTATATCGAGGGGTTTGTTGTGTGTACTTATCCTCCGCATACATTGAGCGTTTATTACACAGACTCGTTTTACTGCAGAAAAATGTCGTCGTTTTCCGCATTCATTTCTCGCCTAATGAAATGCGAGCATCAGGCTCGAATGCTGAAACTTTTTATTGTAAACCCCGGCCGACAGGCTTTTTCTTCTGTCCTCACGTCGCGCTTATGAAAAATAGTGCGCATTACTGAGCTATTCTGTAAACAGTCAGAGGACCATGTGCTGCTGATGGCAGCCCCTAATGTATTTTAATAAAAGTTTAATTCATAATTAGGTACTCAACAAAAAAAAACAAAATGTATTAAGCTAAAATAATTTCATATTTGCACACAGCTGTGGTTTGAGTGTCACTTAAAATTAAATAATAATTTCAAACTTAACTCTTTATTGTTATTTAAGTCAGTTCTAATTGCTTTACTTGTTATATAAGTGAAATTAACGAGAGCAATATGGGTGTTATACGATGATAATGGTCGTAAAACTGGCAACTGCCTGTAAATAATTCGTACACATGTAAACATATCAGCTATGTTATTAGATACATTAGTAATCACATTAGTCACGTACTTAATAATGGAGCTAGTTGCGGTACATTAGTAATTGCTAAAGCTATGCGGCCCATTTACGTACGTTTCAGTGAGAGCCATAATTCAGGAATAAATAGAACCATAAAGCAACATATTGTTATTAGCACGGCGACGTGTGACAAAAGCACTGACACGAATACTTTGTCCTCGTCGGAGTGAATGATCGTCGCCGGCGGAGCGCCTCAGCGTGCGCGTGTACTAAGCTGATCGTGAAACAGTTGAGCGTCTTCTTTAGACAAATGAGTAGGCCCGGGGGAGCCGGCGAGGTCAGGTTGCTCATTGCCGGTGACATTTGACCGAAGGCTCACTTCCACTAAAACACCTCACGCCGGCCGTCTCCCTACAATTTCCGCCCTCCGAATGACACCCCTGGTCCCTGAGCCACGTCCGTGAAAACATGGCGAGAAATCCCGACGTTTTACTTTTTTATATCCCTGCTTATCTCGGTACATAACAATGTAGTCGGGCGCATGGCGGTTGTGATACCGTCGCCACTAAATCTCGCTTTCAAGGTGGCAAAGAAATTATTCTTGTGGTCTCGCCACTGTACCTGTTTGTTGTCTTACTTAATAAGGAACAGGTAAACGTGTAACAAACTTATCTTATTACGTGTTTATTAAGAGAAGTATTTGTTTTGTTACTTAACGCAAGTATGAAAACAATCCTGTAGTGTGAGTGATTTTTTATTTCTATATAACTAAAACATACACATACAAAATCTCATATTAGGGAAACAATTCAAATTACGAGCCGTGAACACTCCAGCCTTTCTTTAATCACTTCGGCATCACATACCAGCGTCATTATTAGAAAATCCAAACATACTTATCTTGATCCCCTTAACCTTAACTTAGAAATTTATGCTAAAATACAACATTATTAAGTTACCATGGTAATCCGGACCCCGTGCGAGATTTGCCAACTTACGCCAACTTGATAATGCCATAACTCACAGTTGCTTTAGGATTTATTATCAATTGTAAACCGCATAATGTCCTCGAAGTATAATTTATGGCTTTTGGCTATTAATTATGGAGATGAAACGTCCCCGACTATGTCTACGTTACAATAGGAGGGTTCAATAAAGATTCGTTTTTATATGAGTGGCTTTCAAAATACCTCACGGGCATAACAAATGTTCTTTATTCTCTACCGAATGTGTACTCTATTGGAACTTGAGAAAAAGTCGGTAAGCCAAGAAGTGGCTTTCTCAACCCAAATTCATATAAGGACGTCCGTGGCGAGGGTGATTTACCGCGGGGCGACCGCCGCACTCGCCTTATTGAATACTATGTTCTATGAAAGAAAATCGTATATTTTGACGTGGCACGAACCAAATTTACGACTTTCATTTATTCGCTGTGACAAATGACAATTAAAAGTGACTAGTCTTCGGACCGTTTGGCAAACCATGACGTTTTTATGTCCAAGTCTAATCTGTTCCCTTTTAAAAGTTACGATCGAACAATGTAACATTCATCAATTTGAGGTTATCATCAGTACGATTGAAAAACGACCCAGTGAAGTGCTCTTCAATTACTTTTATGAAGTCGATATTAGATTTTCTAAATTATAGACGATTTGAATTCAATTTTCTATATTAATATAGACCAGAAGGTGGTTTAGTGGTGTTTAATTTATAAGATGGGTATTTGAATTTTACAATATTATACAAAGTTACTAAAATCATCATTCAATAGTCTAGTTTTAAAGTAAATAAAAATTATTCAATCAAAACTAACTTTGTTGCTATCTGTTTTACTAAGAAAAAAGCTGAACAGTCAGGTCGGAAAATAAGTTTTGCTTGGCCTCGGGTTTCCTCGTTGAAATGAAATAAGATCACAGGGAAACATCGCAACATTTTTTGTGAATATTGTAACTCTACAAGATTACCTGCTGCCTCGGGTTGAGTCTATTGTAATATTCATTATGTCTAGTGTCTTATGGAGAAGAGTTGAAAATCTAGACAAATAACAAACGACAAAATAATCAATCAAACTTCGGCGCATCTGCAGTAAGATAAACAAACGTAATTCAGAAGTAAGATCCATTAATACACGAGATGTTCTTTTAAGTCATTTAAAATTGTGTCGCGGAAGGAGACAAAGGGGTGCTGCTTTATAGGCCAATTAGTCTGAGAATACGGTATGCTTTTATTAGTATATGTTGCCGAGGTTTAGGTGGCGATATAATGGCGCACGCGGTGCCAGCACTGCCGCCACACAGCTAATCGCACGCACGTAAACCATAACGCGCACTTAATTATATTAACTTTATTACACACGTTACGGCTCGTGGTGCGTCGTGATACCAGTTTCTCATTAACAAATAATATTGTTTACATTCACAGACGCAGCCCATTTAAGCAATATAATCCAAAAATATACCATTCTGTTTTATTTATTAAAACCGTTCGGTTTACAGTCTACAAGGGATTTTCTGACGTGAATCGCATATTTGCCGCGTCGATGCATATTTATTTTAAAATTCTCTTTAGCTTGCTGTACATATTTACCTACACTATAATTGGTAACGTTTCCGTCAAAAAAGTGAATATTTATTTAAATTCAACTAAAGATAAAATTTTCAGATTTATACGAGTTTTTATTTATTTAGTCAACCAGTCCGGTTTTAAAAGTTTTATCTAAACTTTCATGGTTTTAGCAATTTAGGTTAGATTTTAAATTGAAAACATTTTTCTGGTTATAAGTAACAACTTAAGAACAAGCCGGCTAAGAGCAATGTATGAAATATTTTCAGAAAAAGGTTTTAATTTGATTTGAGTTCTTCGTAGCGTGACGGCTTGCGCAACATTGTGCTCAGGCGTACAATGATTTTATTGTTTTCAATATTCGTTATTATTTTACAGAATTGTAACAAGTTTTATGTTGGCAATTCTTAGTCAAGAGAGGTTTTATTCAGCTCAAAATTCTTTATCAGATTTTAGCAAAGAATGAAACCAACAGAAGATAAAACTTTAAATATCTTCCTTAAAAAATATTTTCCTCAAATATCTTTCAGAAAATTAAAGGACTTCTTCGTTCCAAACGGTTCCAAATTATCCGATATCATTTATTAAGAAAAATGTAATTAACTTGTCAATTAAAAGGAAAGATCGTGTATCCCTGAAACGGTATAATTTTCCTCAGGGGAGATATATCGATGTCCTTTAGTCAATTCTTTGGGTCATTAATTCCGACGAAACCCGACATAATCCGGCATAGGGACCCGTTACTTTTGGTAAATGCATCAGCGAGGATAGAACCGTATATCTTTATAAATATGGCGTGAAAAGCCAAATCCACCTGCAACGATACTAAGAGCTCCGGACTTTCCTCATTATAAATGTGATTCTTTGCGCTCGACCAAACTTGGATACGGGCTAGTTATTGAGAGAGGATTGGATTGAACTTTACAAATAAATATTTTTGCAACAATGTATAGATTTTTCTGATGTTCATCCTGCAGAAATACTTACCATGTCTAGTCTATGTTTTTGCCTTGTTTTAAAAATAATGTCGCGACACCTTTTCACACACGGTCGGTTAGCCCCATGGTAAGTTATTTATTAACTTGTGTTATGGATGCTAACACAACTGATAAACTACATATAGCTACATATATACATATTTATAAATACATATAGTAACACCCAGACCACGGCCAACAAGCATGCTCATCACACAAATATCGACCGAACCGGGAATCGAACCCGGGACCTCAGATTCGGCAGTCCGGCTTGGTGACCTTTGCGTTTTGATTTTCATTATCGATGCTTGAATGGTGCTTTTTACCACACAGAATGTTATTCAATGTATGATAACGAGTAGGTATAGTCAGGCTCAGTCTCTTTGAAACGACGCCATAATTTGTCTATAAAAGTCGCAAAGCCCTAATGTACTTTCATATAAAAACTATTTCCGTTTATTTTTTACATATAAAAGAACTCTACGAATGCCACTGTAACTTGTTTTTTGCTAACATACACAACGACTCAAGTATATAAATAAATATATAGGATGATGTAGGCTCTCTGAGATGTTCGTGGCTTTCAGTGACTCACAGCCGTTTACCCAAGCTGCGTAACTTACGCACACTACTTACATTGCCTTTGCGGACGTAATGAGATAATACGAATCATCCAACCGACTGCGTACCAACCCAACTTGCCGTACAAAAATACTTCCAAATTACGACCAGACCCGAAATGAAAGCAATCTTCTGACAATCATGACCGTGCCAGACCTTTCCGAGTTCCACAACCGCTTATCTACTAACCCTGAACATTACTAGTAATGGAAATCGAATTACTATTTAAGCAAGATAAACGGAAAACGTGCGGTTTGGGCGGTCATCGTTCTAACTTCTGAAGTTACACACGAAAGCCTCAAGTTTACGGGCAATAAACACAGCAGAATGTTACGACGCGGCCGCAGCGGTGACGTAGACCTTTAAACGGTCTAATTCTTTAATGACAAACGTCACTTTTGTCGTCACACGGGAGCGCGGTGACATTACAATTGTTACGTGTTCCGGAACAATATTACGAGCACGGCACAGGTTTATTTTGAATTTTCATTTAGTTATTTCTGATGAAAGCAATTTTTGCCCCGTTACACCGTATGATTTAAATGTACCTAAATATTATTTTAGGAATTGATTTGTTTATGGAACATACCAAATCGCATGACATATGCATAGTTTTTAAAACAATACATAAAAAGTTCAGCATTTTTAGTTTACATTTTTCATGTAGTCATAAAATTGCAACAGGAATTTTGTTCCATAACAACCTTGTTTCACAAATAAGATTTTCCGCTTAACAAATACCACAGGAATACATTAATGAGCAGATGTCGATACCGAAAAATGAATAACAAATCATATCTTACAAAACCGCCCCAAGAGAATCAACGTCAAGTCAAGGGGCAAACTCGTAAATCTGTTAACATTTTCAGATATTATTTTTTATTTCTACCCAATTTATAGAGTACCCGCGCGTCCCAAGAAAGAGCTATGATATTTCATGCTGTCGTTGTGAAACCAACCGTGAAGTTTTAGCTTTATTAAAAGTTAACGTTCAACTTGACATTTAAAACATATCTCGGCACAAGTAAACGTTGTTCAGAGCGATAAAGCATTTACTATTATATTCCAAAACACAAAACCTAGTAGAACGTAGCAAGTTTAAGTATACAGTCGTCGACAGCACTAGATATTGCCTGAAATTGGTGTTCTAACTTCGGAGTGGCTGGAAAGATAACTTTCCTCGTGTTTCAGAATGTATTCGCTTTGCGGCAGAATATCGCGTAAGCATAATATATAGCCTCTACTTGACTGACATGTATTTTGTTCCCTAACATTTTTGACAGTAAAAAAGAGAAATTCTTACTCGAGAATTATTGATCATTCCGAACTGTAAATATGTACGGAGGCGTACATAATCCGGGTAAAGGGTGAGTGGAGTGCATAAATATATAATGGTGTTTATTTTGTTGCAGCGTCGCGTATTCGATACGAGATCACGAGCGGGAACATAGGAGGCGCCTTCGCCGTCAAGAACATGACTGGCGCCATCTACGTAGCAGGCGCGCTCGACTACGAAACCAGAAAACGGGTAAGCCCTCTTCAACATTTTACATTTTAAAATACAATATCAATCCCCAACTGACATCGCTCATACCATTGAACGCCATACGAAGTAAACCACAATAAAAAAATACAAAAAACTTGATTCAACTTCACATTTTCACAGAATGCTTTTAACTACAGTTCAATGGTTCTTGTTAAAAGGACCGTGAATCATACCTACATTTAAATCGGTTACCTTTTAATAAAACGGAAAGAGTTATTGAAAACTATTGAAGTTTAAACTCAAAATATAACTGCATTACATTTGATTTTTAAATTGTATATCTCTCTAGATCTATCCTAGTAGCCTTTTTAGCTACGACACCTTTAGAATAAGACACTAGAATTATATTATTGTTAATTTAATTTTTTATTAACTTAGGTATATCAAATATCGGATCAGTGTCAAAAAAAAAAACAAAACGATATAAAATTCGTGTAAAACAAACAAGATTAATATTCATAAATGTTGATAATAAAGCTTTGGAATGTGGGTGTTTTAAAACAATTGCGCGGTTTTATAGTGACGGATGGTTCCCCAGAGGGGCTGTAACCACGATAAAGTGGAAAATAAATAAATCGATATCACGAACGTACCGCCGACTCGTGGATATGGTATATGGAGATTTTTATTTTATGTATCGCCGTAATAGAGTGATGGGCAAAGTCGATGACAGCCCATACGTTATTTAAAGTGTTTTGTTTTTGAACAACAAAGAGTTCAAGAGTCTATCACAAGCTAATCGAAACTACAGCAAAAAAGACAGCTGAAATTAGGAGTCTGCAAGGACATCCTTTAAACAGCGCCGGAATGTTCAACTTATTTAGGATGCTTGAAGTTCCTTCCTGAAAAGCTCTTGTTTGTTTCATGTTTGGACCCAATAATGCTTTTAAAAAGTTTAAATTACATAAAGTCAAAGCCTCGGACCAAGTCTTCTCTTATCATGTCTTTCCACCTCTCGTAAAATAAATGAAAATCGGGACTCTGCTTGACACTTACTTGCCTCCTTTGTTCTCGTTAAATTCCCATGTGATTTTAATTATAAAAAAATACATAATGGGTTTCGAGTTGCTTAAACTATACAGTAAATCTGGTAAAGTAATTAGCGTAATTTAAACTTTTGCGACAAGCAAGAGTCCCTAAGTTCGCCATCAACAATTATGTCACGTGTCAACAAAATCCCAAATTAAACAAGTGAGGGATAACTAAGTAAGACAACATAATTAAAGATAAACCACTCGCACAAACACGCACGTGTAAAGTATACAATAAACACAATATACTTCCATGAACACTAACCTCGTTGTATAAAGAAAGCGAAATAAAAGACTTGCAAATCAATGTGAACAAAACATTATTGTTTTTAGAGAATCCTTCCATAAAACAACACAAAATTGTATTTAGGTAATTATTATAGAGGTGTGCTGGATCAAAAGAGAAATTAATCGTCCTTTGAACATAATTTTGTGCTAAAATAAACGGATGGCGTTAAACGGTGTTTCGCTTACTTTTTGCCCCTTGGCGAGTTTCAATTTTAAAACATTGCGTCGAGGAGGCCATCGCCGCTCGCCTATCAGAACGCCCTCTTTGTTACAGCCTCGAGAAAGTTTCCACCAACTTTTCACGAGATAAATAATTTAATCTTTAATACCCATTTAAGCGAGCCGGCGTAGTTGTTACCAAAGGCTGTATTGCTATCAAACTGCAGATTCTCACGAAGCTTTTATGGATGTAAACCAGTTTACTCTCTACACTCATTTTGCTTTTAAACGCTCCAGACTTCACTTAAATGTTCAGGATATACATTTTATTGTTATGTACTTAGAAGGAAATAACGTTTCTTTGTTGAATAAAAGCGATGGGAAGGCTCGTGGGAAAATTCAATTTGCCAGTCGTGTTCCGCCCTTAATGCGTTATGTGACATTGTTTCGCGGACGAGCAGTGTATTCATTGAGGACTTTAGAGACCTATAAAGTGACCTGCATGTTGCAAGTGTACATACGTACCTACGAATAAATCCATTACTCGGGGTACATAAGTAAGCCTGATCCATTCCGGCACTGCTGGTACGATACGGATACATACTGGGATTTTACAGTAAGCATTAATCGAACCGAACGTAGCGCTCACCTGGGCCTAGATTATAACAGTCGTTAATAGAGACGAAATCATAACCCTTACCAAGCTCACAGCTTACATTAGGCTTCCAGTAATTAAAGGTGTTTTCCGCTTGTGACAAATCTGAATTAATATGATGTCAAATGAATGCAGTGCTCCAAGTTGTATAAAGTGTGTGAGATGACTTTTGAAACAAACATTTCCCTCCCGAGTGAGGAAATTACTGAACGACACTGACAGATGACACCAATAACTCCCTCGGGTCGCAAACACGCTCACTCTATTTTCGAAGCCAAGTGTGGACTTGGTAAATTTTTGGTAACAATTTATATACACCCGTAGGTATTCGTTACCAGCTTATTCGTTAAAACTTTCGCCAAAACTTGACTGATTAGTTTTACTCTAATTTGTCACCACAACTGAAGCTGTCAAATCATTACTGACTGTTTTCAGTCTAAGTAATTATTTTCATTAAGAAATATTTCTTTCATTCCGTTATTACAAAGACCCAAATAAAGTTAATTATCCCTGGTTTTAAATTACTTTTTTCTAACTTTTTATTAAACTTTTTAAATTACCTTGTTAAATTGTAATTATAGCAGTCAAAAGAGTTTCCCTAAATCGGCGAATGGAAAAAACGATGACTTAATTCAGAAGGATGGCAACATTTGAAAGCAGTTATCGTTGACAGGATATAATTAAGCAGATAAGAATTCTATCAATAGGAAACTTTTAAATTAATTAGGAAATTCGTTAGGATTCATAATTTAAACATAGAAATTGGAAGTAATAATGTGTATTGAACGGCAACAGTACGAGCTGAAGCTGGCTGCGTCAGACAATCTGAAGGAGAACTACACGACCGTGGTGATCCACGTAAAGGATGTGAACGACAACCCGCCCGTGTTCGAGCGGCCCACCTATCGCACGCAGATCACGGAGGAAGACGACCGCAATCTGCCCAAGCGAGTGCTTCAGGTCCGACTCGATCCCACTACCGCTGAATTCGATTCTTTATTGAACCCACCATTGTTTCAAAAGAGAATCGAATGAGGCTTCGATCCCCCGATTGACCCTTACAGATATCATTAGCTTGCATGGCATGGGGATTTCATTTGCGACAATTTTTACTCAGTAGTTATGTTTTTTTTTTGCTAGTGTCCTTGCTGTTTGGTTTTGTTTTTATGCATCCAACTTGTTTATTGCGGCGGGCTGCAGTTCCAGGACGAAGTGGTGAATACTCGTTGAGTAATTGAACTTTTCTTTCAGATTTTTTTATGGTTGTCGTTTGTTCTTACTTTGCCATTAGACTAGTTAGTTATTTATTGGTTCACTTTACTCGTATTTATGTTTAATGTTTTAGTCTGTATATGTAGGTAAAAGTGTGTAGAACTTTGTGAGAATGTGTGAACCAGAACTGTTTATTCGTAACTTCAACTCATGAAGTTTAATATAGTGTTTGAGTAAACATCCTTGATACGGTGAAATATCAGCACAAGCGACTTATTCGCATCGGTGGCAATTCGCTTAATCCGTTCCGCGACAGATATTGAAATCACCGATCGAACGTCGCTCAAGCTTCGAACAGCAACGACTGAAACTCAGTGAGTCGCGTAATACCCCGTCCGGTGCGGTTACCTTCCTAAAACAACCACTCTGCGGTTATTAATATTTATTTACTCGCCTTCATCGAAAATTAAGCCCTTTTAAAATATAATTTTATGGTCCAAGTCGACTTTTCTCATTTTTATAACGATAATGACGAGAAGTTCGGCAGCTGGGCGCGAGTTGCCGAGAGAGCGTTTGAAATTTGTACTTTTCAATTATTGCACGAAACCCGAAAGCAAAGTTCTTCGCGCGGCATAAATTAACTTCTTCACTGCGATTAATTCGCGGTGGCTTTTGGCGAAACATTTTCTCTGATGACTTTATTTACTCGAAAATAAATATTTATATAGCACAAGGTCTAATAAAAGCAGAGCGCAATACATAAATCATGCTGTATCGATATGATATATTACACGTAGTCGCGGCATCCGTTAAAACTGCGGCTGTGGAATTGTAACGCGGCTTATCTGCAACAAAATGGACTTTTATGAAAGGTACCAAAGTAATAAATCATAAACACCACATATTTACACGTTACGACTGCTACAAAGTTTCATGAAAAATTGACTTGACTGACCATTTTGATAGGAATATTTCTCGATGAGTTTGGTTGGCTACTCCCAGTAGTTGGAAGGTGGTCCAATGGGCCTGGTCGAGCGCGGGAGTGCGGTGCATGAGCATGGTGAGTGAATGTGTGCGTGTCGCAGTACGAGCTGACGCTGGTGGCGTCGGACGGCCGCAACGAGAACTCGACGCGCGTCGTGGTGCGCGTGCTGGACGTCAACGACCTGCCGCCCAAGTTCACGCGCAGCGCCTACGTCACGCAGGCACTCGAGGAGACCGGCCCCTTCCCACACCCCCTTATACAGGTTTTTTGTTGTTTTCTTTTTGTTCTTTTAAGTTCCTTCCTTCGGGTGATGTCCAGACCTCGGACCCGCTCACTTTGTCGTTATACAGACACTAATTTGTTTCTTACGCAACTAACCTACTTCAGCTGTCTCAGAATCTTTTCCAAGTTACCTAAATTAAACTCTAAACAAACATTCTATTCCCTTTTTATACCATTAAATTCTTTCGTCGTATACAATACTTTCTCCGGCAGCTGCTACGAACACATTTCAAATATTGACATGCAAATTTAAAAGGATCTCAGCTAGAAACAGCAAACGGTACTTAAACCGATTTTATTTTTGAGGTTTACTCAGTGTCAGAGTTGGGTTCATAAGCATAAAAAAGTCCGTTTCATAGATAAAACCTGCCGACGCATCATGTTAAGGCTGTGCGTGTAATTTGTGCGATCCACCTCTCTTCACTTCGAAAACCATTAGGAAAGGTCGTTTCGATTGTAATGAAGCGATAAAAATGCCAGCTTTACATACTAACTTATATAAACAGTCACAATTTGTTATTCTCGTATACATTTGGTCCGCTTTTTAAATTATTTAATGTTTTTATAATTTTTCCTTTTTATTTTGGGGGTGCAAGGGTCTCTTATCATAAATTGCTAACTCCATGCGTGTACTTTAGCATTAACCCAAATCTGAATCCACAGGTTCCTAAGGTAAGTAATAATGTAGGTAGACTTAGCACAGAGCTTTTAGTGAAAGCTCACGAATCAGTAGAGATTATTCACCGGAGTGTAGTTTCGTAGCATGTATGGTAAATGGTATCTATATTATGTGCAAGACGCTTTTACTAGTTCGCAACTTCTTCGACTCCTGTCAATAACATATGAGAACACGAACAACAGGAAAATATTTTGCAAAATATTTGAAATTGCTTTTACTCAACTTTGTCTCTGTGTTGTCTGATGTTTCAAATAATATTATATTACCTATTTTAGCATTCGCGTAGTTAGTAGTTCAAGACATTCGAGTATTTACATAGGGGTTTATCTTAATTAATCATCTGCGACAAAAGGGCCTGGAGTCATTTTCATTTATTTTTAGGGTCAACAACTATTATAGTAATATGTAATTCATGATAACAGCTTAAAAAAATGGTTGATTTTATACTCAATCATGAAAATTCACCGTTTTCTAAGAGAAAGTCCTCGTCCCAAGTCGCTTGTAGTGACAACCTTTTTTTTATAATTGGAGTGAGATTCGCAAATGATCCGAGTAATTACGCAAACGTCGACCCTCTTCATTTCAGGCGTTCCCGCCAGTCTGACGTAATTGGACATTCCAGTTGCCATAAGTTTACGTATCCCAATTTTACAGGGATCAATTTCTCCATTAAATACTCGATAAACAGTTAAGCCTTGTCATGAGTTTGATACACATCTCTCAATGACGTCATACATGAATGTTTATTTGCCATTGGCGCCGCTTATTTCTCGCGTTTATCGGAGATATTTCCCTTGTAAATTTCACTTCACTTCACGTTGAGCTTCTCAAATAGTGATAAAATTCCTTCGGCTTTCTCGTCGGTGTCCTTAAAAAGAACAAAGTTTGCGATGCTTCCGCTGCTGGGAGTCGATGCAAACAATCCGGGTGTTGGGGTTCATAAACTTTGGAGAACTTCCGTGGCAGCTTCGCTACTATAAAATACATAGTAATTCACATTCAGCCTGAGATTAAAGTTGTTTGGATGTTTTATGGTGGCATCATAAGGAAAAATCTGAGAACTGGCACAAGTCAACATATTACCTCGCAATGTAATGGAGACCAATGGAAAGATTTCACAAAAACGGAATTATTGTTAATGTGATCTGATAATAGAGGCTTATTTCTCCGTTAATAACGGGGACCTAACTAATTGTAAGCCATCAAGAAATATAACTGGTTGCGTCTTCATACTTGCGAAATCGTTATTCGGGTAAATTAGGTCAAAATTACTTCTTTTGAAAGGGATACTTGTTTAGGTACAATAGGCCTAAGGGCAAAAGACGAGCGAAGAGAAGCCAAAATAAAAGGTCAGATTTTCGCTGTTATTTCTAAGCGTTATAATGCTTAGATAATTTCAATAGAAATACGTCTGCATACTTAGCTGACGTTTACGCTTATTATTTTTTTTATCTAGGTAAATAATTTTCAGCTGCTCACAGTTTTGCCCTACGGTCATGAATGCTAGATGTTATACAATAGTTATCTCTATACCTGTTTAATGACATTCATCAATCATCTAATATGTTCAATTCTAGACCATCTGTCTTGGAACATGCTACCGACAAGACCTGCCCAATTCAGCTTCGCCCTGACAGGCTTATTGCCTACATCGATTTAGCTTATATGGATGTAGCACGTATTGAATCTCTGGACCATATATTTACCAACATCTAATTCTAACTCAAATATCCAATTGTTCTTGATAAATTGTATATGTCTTGAGTATTAAGTAAAATTCTCAACAAATGACAAAAGGAATTTTAATATTTTAACTACATATATGATGACGAAAATCAGACAACACAACACAAAGCAGGGGGTGATTACTATCAAACATTACTAACAATATAACCGACTGGTTTGATTTTGTGTGCGAACTGCTTGTTTGGTTTTCCTTGATGTTTTTTTTCGACTAACATAACCTCGGGAGGTAAGTTACTTTAATCTTCATATTTCGTAAATATATCATATCAATACTATCAATATCAATTACTGTTTTGTCAAAATTCCCACAAATTCATATTCCATTTCTGTCCAACAGGTCACAGCCACGGATGGCGACAAAGATAGACAACAAAACATTGTTTATTTCCTCACCGGTCAGGGCATCGATCCTGACAATCCAGCAAATAGCAAATTCGACATCAATCGTACAACGGGAGAAATTTTCGTGCTCAAAGTAAGTATATTATTACGTTCTTATAAAAATGTCGTTTTCAAAGAGGTTTCTTCTTATAATGGAGTGAAGGTACACCTGATGCCGATGCCATCGGAATGGGCGTAGCGAACCCAGCGATGGCCGGCTGGAGGACGCACGCTTTGCATGCACAATGCAATCACACATTTATTGCGTTCCATTTGCTCCGTAAGTTGGACACAGATATTTCTGAAATGAGAAAAACCGAATGTTCTCTGAATGTTAATTACCTACTTTTTAGAAAATTGGAATACTTTTTTGGTCCCGCCTCAGCACCAAACAGCGAAGGCGACTTTAACTTTGTTGTGAGTTTAGGATCGGTTTGTTTGAAGATCACCAAGCAAACACTATCTCTGTATTTACAAAACCCTTTTAACAGCATTTATATAGGTATCACAAATGTGTGCCGTTGTGTCTACAATATAATAGGACTATGTAATCATAATAAAAAGAAGGTACTACTGCTGTGCTAGTACTAAGTTAATTATATCAATTACAGAAATGCTGATAATATTCTAAAGATAAACACAACAACTTATTAGACGCAATCTTCAAATTACATTGCTACAATATTTCTCTTTAATGTATTTATTTTATTGTAATTAGATTATTAAATATGATATTTGTCTACAGCCTTTGGATCGAGATCAGCCAAATGGACGGCCGCAATGGAGGTTCACAGTGTTTGCGCAAGATGAAGGAGGTGAAGGTCTCGTGGGATACGCAGATGTTCAAGTCAATCTTAAAGACATTAATGATAATGCTCCTATTTTCCCTCAAGGCGTATATTTCGGTAATGTCACAGAAAATGGCACAGCTGGTATGGTCGTTATGACGATGACAGCCATCGACTATGATGATCCCGCCGAAAGTAATAATGCAAAACTTTGGTATTCTATTGAGAAGAACGTTATTGAAGAAGAAACTGGTTCTCCTATATTTGAAATCGAACCTGAAACTGGAGTAATAAAAACTGCAGTATGCTGTCTCGATCGTGAGAGGACGCCAGATTACTCTATTCAAATAGTAGCATCTGATGGAGGGGGGTTAAAGGGTACCGGTACGGCCTCTATAAGAGTAAAGGACATTAACGATATGCCACCTCAATTCACGAAAGATGAATGGTTTACGGAGGTAGATGAAACTGATGGAACTAATTTACCTGAAATGCCCATCTTGACAGTCACTGTTCATGATGAGGATGAAACGAACAAATTTCAATATAAAGTTATTGAAAATAGTGGATACGGTGCTGATAAGTTTACTATGGTTAGAAATAATGACGGCACAGGTTCGTTAAAAATTGTACAGCCTTTAGATTATGAAGACCAATTACAAAGTAATGGCTTCAGATTTAGGATACAAGTTAATGATAAAGGAGAAGATAATGACAACGATAAATATCATGTAGCGTATTCTTGGGTAGTTGTTAAACTAAGAGATATAAATGACAATAAACCTCAATTTGAAAGAGCTAATATAGAAGTTTCAGTGTATGAAAACGCTGAAGTTGGTAAAAGCTTAGAAACCTTTAAAGCAACTGATCCAGATCAAGGAGGGAAAAGTAAAGTTTCCTACGCTATTGATAGATCATCTGATAGAAAGCGCCAATTTTCGATTAATCAAGAAGGGACTGTAAGCATACAACGCTCATTAGACAGAGAGGATACTCCCAGACACCAAGTTAAAATTTTAGCTATTGATGACGGTGTACCACCAAGAACTGCGACAGCTACCTTAACGGTGATAGTTCAAGATATTAATGACAATGCTCCAACATTCCTCAAGGATTATAGACCGGTTTTGACAGAACACATAACACCGAAAAAAGTAGCTGAAATCTTAGCTACGGATGATGACGATCGATCAAAAAGTAATGGACCTCCATTCCAGTTTAGACTTGACCCTGGTGCGGATGACATTATTCGCGCTTCCTTCAAAGTTGAACAAGATCAGAAAGGAGCCAACGGTGATGGTATGGCTATTGTATCTTCTTTAAGATCCTTCGACAGAGAACAACAGAAAGAATATCTCATTCCTATTATTATCAAAGATCATGGAAATCCTGCCATGACTGGTACTAGCACCTTAACTGTTGTTATTGGTGATGTGAATGATAATAAGATGCAACCCGGTTCCAAAGAAATACTTGTGTACAGTTACCAAGGCCAAGCACCTGATACAGAAATTGGACGAGTATATGTTTATGATCTTGATGATTGGGATCTGCCAGATAAGAAATTCTTCTGGGAAAGTTCAGAACATCCAAACTTCACTTTAAATGAAGAAACCGGAATGATACAAATGAGACACAAGACAAGAGAAGGTAGATACCATCTGAAGTTTAAGGTGTATGATCGGAAACATACACAAACAGATGTACCTGCAAATGTTACTGTGTATGTGAAAGAAATATCACATGAAGCGATAATAAATTCTGGATCAATCCGAATATCAGGTATATCAGATGAGGACTTCATCAGGGTGTGGAACTATAAAACACTTAGTGTTTCGAGGAGTAAATTGGACATCTTCAAAGATAAATTGGCTGACCTATTAAATACCGAGCGTGAAAATATCGATATCTTCAGTGTTCAACTCAGGAAGAAACACCCACCAGTAACTGACATTCGCTTTTCAGCTCATGGAGCGCATTACTATAAACCTATTCGATTAAACGGTATTGTACTCATGCACCGAGAAGAAATAGAAAGGGCTGTTGGAATAAATATCACTATGGTTGGTATTGACGAATGTTTATATGAAAATCAAATGTGTGAAGGATCATGTACGAACGTTTTAGATATTAGCAATTTACCTTACATGGTTAATGCTAATAAAACTGCGCTCGTTGGCGTCCGAGTGGATGTGATTGCTGAGTGCACATGTGGTGCTCGAAACTTTACTCAAGCAGAAACATGCCGTAACTCTCCATGTTACAACGGAGGTAGATGCATAGAGGGCAAATATGGCTTGACATGCTCTTGTCCTCCTGGCTACACGGGACCAAGATGTCAGCAAACGTCTAGAAGCTTCAGAGGCACAGGTTGGGCTTGGTACCCTGCTTTAGAAATGTGTGATAGTTCTCATTTAAGCTTTGAATTCATAACAAGGAAGTCGGAAGGAGTGTTATTGTATAATGGTCCGATTGTACCACCTGAACCAGAAGAAATTATGGTATCTGATTTCATATCTGTAGAGTTGGAAAGAGGCAATCCTAGACTACTAATAGATTTTGGTTCTGGCACTCTAGAGCTACGAGTAAAGACAAAGAAATCATTAGATGATGGTGAATGGCATAGAATTGATATTTTCTGGGACACAGAAAACGTCAGGATGATTGTTGACTTCTGTAAATCTGCCGACATTCAAGAAATGGAAGATGGTACGCCACCAGAGTTTGATGACTCCACTTGCCAAGCCACTGGCACCATACCGCCTTTCAATGAGTACCTCAATGTTAATGCACCACTCCAGATTGGTGGTTTGTACATAGAACACTTTGATCCGACTCACTATCACTGGCAATACATGCCCATCGGCAAAGGATTTGACGGATGCATACGGAACTTAATTCATAACAGCAAGCTCTACGACTTAGCTCATCCAGGACTATCTCGTAATTCAGTCGCAGGATGTCCTCAAACAGACGAGATATGCAATCAAGCAGACACTACTTCGAGATGTTGGGAGCATGGCACCTGCGTAGGCAGTTTCTCCGAAGCCAGATGTCAGTGCCAGCCAGGCTGGACCGGCCCTTCATGTAACTTACCTACTACGCCTACCAGTTTTCGACCTCAAAGCTACGTGAAATTTGCCCTGAGTTTCGAACCAGATAGATTCAGTACGCAAATCCAACTGCGATTCAGGACTCGTGAACCACATGGTGAACTATTCAGAGTGAGTGATCAACACAATCGGGAGTACGGTATCCTTGAAGTGAAAGAATCGCGGTTACACTTCCGATATAATCTAAATTCACTCCGTACCGAGGAACGCGATGTTTGGCTGAACTCAGTCGCAGTCGATGACGGCCAGTGGCACATTGCCCGTGTCAGCCGCTACGGAAGTGCTGCGATGCTTGAAATAGATGGCGGTGAGGGAAGGAGATACAACGAAACATTCTACTTCGAAGGCCATCAGTGGCTCTTAGTAGACAAGCAAGAAGGTGTCTACGCGGGTGGTAAAGCTGAATATACAGGGGTCAGAACCTTTGAAGTGTATGCGGACTTCCAGAAGGGATGTTTAGATGACATTAGGTTAGAAGGCAAGCACCTGCCGCTACCGCCGGCGATGAATGGTACGCAGTGGGGGCAGGCTACGATGGCCAGGAACTTGGACCGCAACTGCCCGTCGAACAGCCCCTGCATCAACGTGCACTGCACCGAGCCCTTCGTCTGCGTTGATCTTTGGAATGAATATGAGTGCACGTGAGTTATTAAAATTTATTTGTAACATTTAAATCATTGATCCTAAAAAAATATGAATACCTAGGTTCGATCCCTAGGCTAAACTTTAATAGACTTTTCTATCCAAAACTTATAAATGTTCAACAAAGGTAACATTTACTTTTGTATCTTGATTAAATTCCAGGAAATTAACCTGATTTTAATTAAAACATAATTATAATAGATAAGTCAATTTCCTGGAATCTTCTATGACAACATAATTAATCCCCTAATTACGTTCTATTTATGTACCATTTATTTTGAAGCGCGCACTGAGTTTCGACTTATTATTATATTTTATTTTTATTTACTTACTATTTAAATAATTAACCTATGGTTTTCTGAAATAATATAATATGCCATCAAAAAATATGATTTATCTATATTAAAATTTATTTACGACAACTCTAATATCCTATTTATTTATCGATAATAGTATTTCAGTTATGTACCTAACATGTAATGCAATGTAATCTTACGTACTAATGCTTATTAACTATCTAATGTATGTATTGGAATGGTGTTCAGTTGCGGTGAGGGTTTGGTATTGTCTCCGGACGGCAAAGGATGTGTAGACAAGAACGAGTGTCTGTACTTCCCGTGCCGCAATGGCGGCTCGTGCGTGAACCGCGAGCCTGGCTACCGCTGCCACTGCCCCGAAGGGTTCTGGGGCGAGAACTGCGAACTCGTACAAGAAGGCCGCACGCTCAAGCTCAGCATGGGCGCGCTCGCGGCGATCCTCGTCTGCCTCCTCATTATTATGAGTGAGCACTAACGTAGTCGTCCCACTAGACGATCATCCCGACGCACTATCACTAACGCACTCACATCATCTCATAGTATTATATGTGTATATGTAGCCGTGTTCCTAGCTAAATGTTATACAGTAGTGCATGCTATACGGGGCGGGGCTCAGTGCGCGCGACGCCGGCGGCGGAGGGTACTATAGCGCACGGTGCGTAGGTGCCCCGCGGGGTCGGTGCGCGCGGGCGGCTCGTGCGCCAACGTGGACGAGTGCGCGGCGCACCCGTGCCGGCACGGCGGCACGTGCGTGGACCGCGAGCCGGCGCGCCGCTACGACTGTGTGTGCGCGTTCGGCTACGCCGGCCACGACTGCGAGCTCGAGCTGCTCGCCTCCGGCATCATCACGCCCTCCAGAGATTTCATTATAGCTATCATTGTTTGTTTGTTCATGCTTTTAGGTGAGCACCACATTTTGTTTACTTGCATGCCCATTACCGCTCCTGTGTCCATTTGTGCTATTAATCAACATTCGCGTAGCAAATGTTCACAACAACTTTTTATCTTATTTCAGTATAAATCATAGCACTTGAAATATACTACGATTATAATTTTGAAACAATTTACATTTGTTTATTTAGATGGAAATGCAAATTTAATTTATTATACAACATGTGTATTTTTTTCTCTCTTTGTGTTTGAATATTTTAATATCGATGCAATAGTTAATACGTTTACAATTTCAATTATAAAACATTTCAAATCCAATCTGGCATGAACCGATTAAATCAATTTGTTATATTCACAGTAAACACAGCATAAGCTTTAAATAACATTTCATAAAATAGTATCATGCTATTCAATCATATTTATGTTGAACAGAAACTCAGCATAATTTACATCGGAATAAAAGTGTAGATATAATATGTAACTACATATGAAGTAGCTAGGTGTAATGTAGGTGTATCTATTAAATTCAAAAATTAACGTCTCCGGTCCCTTCCTTTATTAAATACCTATCTCGCGGAAATTGAAATTTAACTGAAACAATCCCAAACCGGTGCCCATTGTGATCAATATCCGAGTTACAAATCGCTTCGCCTACTAACATTAATATTATAAAACTATCGCTGTTTTAGTAAAAGCAATTATTCATTATCTATACTAATATTATACAGAGGAAAACTTTGTTTGTTTGTTTGGTTGTAATGAATAGGCTCAAAAACTACTGGACATTTTTTTAAAATTCTTTCACCATTCGAAAGCTACATTATCCACGAGTAACATAGGCTATATTTTATCCCGGTACGGGCAGTAGTTACCACGGGACGCGGGTGAAACCGCGGGAAAACGGCTAGTTTGATATATAACACGTGGGTGTAAACGGAATTAAGTGAAATACTGGGATGCAAATGCATCGACCATGAGTGTAGCAAGTAGCTACTATCGAGAATCCTTGAAAATTTCGCATCTTCATTTCAATTGCATTGCATTAAATGTAAACTGTACTAAGATTCACAAAAAAATAACTGGGGACGCCGTATTGGAATAGAAAGGTAATATTCACACATCGCCAAATGAATGTAAGTTACCTTACACTATAAAGTCATGTCATGTATCGTAAGAAGAAGTAATCGAGAGTTTGTATGCAAAAGTTTTACCTTTTGCATACAAACTCTCGACGTGAGGACTTGCTCAGAAAACACTTAAAACTTTATTGTAAAGAACATACCTTCACATCAAAGAATATTGCATTTTCAAGAGTAATTTGTTTCAAAAACGCCTTAATATTTGCAGACATCGTCTGTGTGTGGCCGTATATTTTCATTTTTTATTTGATTTTTAATATGTAAAACTATTCTGAGCTATTTTGTGAATACGAAACTACAAGTTTCAACATTTTAAAAGTAACAGACGCTCCTTTGAGTGTAGGTACTATGTTTTGGAAAGTACCTACTACTAACAGCTAGAGTAGCGAAAGAAGATAATTATATTTGATTTTAGCTGTAAAAACCTTATTGAATAGTACATAAACCCTGGAATTTATTCGTCTAGAAAAAGCACGTTTTTAAAAGAAGCAACTAGAAATTATACGGTTACAAAAGGAATGAGAGTTATCCGAGCGACCGCGGTGGAGCGGCCGCGTGGTTCACTCCACTCTACCCCCAAACTAACTAAACTAGAGAAATGCACATAATTCTGAGTGTTCTAGCATTTTTAGTAATTCCAGTCATTCATTTTGCCGTGAATTATAGAACTTTAGTACCATGCTTTGAATAAAAAAACGATTGAAAGTGCAGCTTTTTGACAAGCTATAAAATGTGTTATATCTCGTCTCCAGTCCTGGTGTTAGTGTTCGTGGTGTACAACCGACGCCGGGAGGCGCACATCAAGTACCCTGGACCTGATGATGACGTCCGCGAGAACATCATCAACTACGATGACGAGGGAGGCGGGGAGGACGACATGACAGCCTTCGACATCACGCCGCTTCAGATACCCATCGGCGGACCCTTACCTGATCATGCACCCGCGAAGTTGCCATGTAAGTGCCTATGATTTTTGTATCCGTTTGTTCGTAGAAGTCTATGAGCTTTATTTCTATAAGCTCGATTTATTTTTGAGCCCTCCATGAACTCATAATACATCATATTTGCATAATATATTGTGCAATGGTTACAAATAAGCGTCCCGTCATTTTGCTCGAGTGGCGTAAGAGGCGATAAAGGGATTATGGCGTTACATCCGGGACCATATTTTGTTCTCAATGTCTGTAGGGAGATGGCTGTTTTATCGTACACTTTTGCGATTTTGCAAAGCTGACGAAAACAAATTTTATAGCTATCATAATGTATTGAGTTCGAAAATGTAATCACAAAAAAATGTCTCAAACTTTTGAAATTCGTACCGAACTTTCTTCCATGCCGATCATTGTATGAACTAGATCCCGTGATGAGCCTGGGCCTGGGAGTGGGTCCGATGGGCGTGGGCGTCGGCGTGCCGCCGGGCGTGGGCGTGGGCGTGCCGCTGCCGGGCGAGACCAACGTGGGCATGTTCATCGAGGAGCACAAGCGGCGCGCCGACAGCGACCCCAACGCGCCGCCATTCGACGACCTGCGCAACTACGCGTACGAGGGCGGCGGCAGCACCGCCGGATCGCTCTCCTCGCTCGCTTCCGGTGAGTTCCCAATCCCATGCATCACCACCCCTCGTAAAATTAGTTCCTCCAATCCCACTTTAAAATTTATGACGGTGCCTTGCGGGGAATCATTCACAATGTATGAAACGAAAAATTGAAGCACCTCCAGTCTTCGCGTGAGAATAAATTATTCATATGAAATCCTAATGCGGCGCTTGTGTGCAGGTACCGACGACGAGACGCACGAGTACGACTACCTGGGCGCGTGGGGCCCGCGGTTCAACAAGCTGGCCGACTTGTACGGGCCGGACCTGGACGAGCAGCTGTAGGCGCCGCGCACACCCCGCCGCTAATTTAGTCAATTGTCTCCCACAATCGTACCACTAAGCCTCTGTAACCCTGCTATCTCGGGGCGACACTCGCTCACTCGCCCACTTTCGTTTTGTACATAAACAAGCGCGCGAGCTGCCGTCTCGGCCCGGCGGCACCGCGCCGTCACCGCGCCCACTGCGCGCCGGCCGGTGGCACGAGTCGGGACGCGCGGCGCTTGCTCGCGCCACATGTAACTCTTATCAATTTTATACGACTTTATTTATTGTGGTAGATATGTTAAGCTTAAGTAATCGTTTAAGATACCTATTTAATTGCGTAATTTTTATAAAGTTTGAACTACATCTTCACCAAATATTTGATATAAGTTTTTATTCGAATTAGCCATATTATGAGTCAGTATTTTATTGGAAGTTACGGAGATAAATATATTTCTGCGGCAGGGCCGGACGTGAATCTGAACAGTGGGTGTTTGTAGATAGTGTGCTATAAATGTGAATAATTTATACGAGTATTTTGTAAGTCCACAGCTTTACGTGATATCACATAATATAGCGGCCCTCCCGCAGAAATCATTATAGAATAAAAGAATATGTTATATTTTAATAATGGTAGATAACATAATACTTGAGGTGGTCCACTCGGGCGTCGTGAAACATAATGCTCATTCGATATTATGTGAAGTTTAAACAATGGGGTTGTAAATACAATAACACTCTAGAAACAACTACCCCCGATTTTAATTAAACGTGAAACTATTAATTTAACTTTAACGTGTAAGCGAACTGTACAGTAACCGGTGTTCCTCTCCTAATGTCTCCGTGTAGTGCTAGTTAAATAGTATTTGGAAACGACTACGGTCTACTCGTAACGTTAGGTAACTAATAGTAGTCATGGTCGCGGGAGTTTTCGTTTGCGTGTGAGCGTGAGAGCGTGTATTTATGAGTGTGTGAGAGCTGTAGGGATGTGTGTGCGTGCGTGCGAGCGACATTCGTCGAGCGTGGCTGAGCGCGCGCCGTGCCGCTGCCGTGCGGCTCCGTGCGTCCCGTGCGGCTCCGCGCGGCACTTCTGCGGCGCGCGCGGTTATGAGTGGGACTGTGCCAATTTCTTAGCATTATTGATGCAGCTAATGACGGTAGAGTTAAGTGTTTGCACTTTATTTATTCGTATGATTACATATAAATTTAGTCGCACCTAGGAAAATATCAATAACTTATTAAGAGTGTTGTGCTAGAATACTATTTCCATCGATCTTGATGTGAGATAGTTGTTGAAACCTGTAGAAGTCATTAATTTATAAATTAATTTTTAAGAATTTATAGTAAAATATAATAATAATAAAATGGTTTTAGAAACTGTCTCACTTCGACATCGAGTTATAATCAGTGTAAATTTTAGAATAATACTGAATTATGTTAAAATGACTGATTTTATTATGTGTTTGGAGCCTAAGATTTGTAGACTCGGTTTAAATAGACTTCTAATAACTTACCTAATGTAAGTTCACCCTCTAGTTTGCACTAAAGACAAATAATTAATATTCAAGTACCTACATCAAATATTAAAGCAATTCTCGTTAATTACTATTCATGTAAGTAGGATGTCATAGTTATTATTGTTTCATTGATATCATTACACTGCCAGTATCATACATATAGACGAATTACGATAGCGATTTGGGTCCGATTTTATATTTCTGTCTTATACAACGGTATATTGTAAGTTTTTGAACTATTTTATAACGCAACGTTTTGTTTGTCCGCTAGTGTTGCGCAAGCACACGCTCGGTTCTGTTGTCCTCAAGCTCTGCGCAGTCTCTCGCGTCTACTCCACTGTGTTCTTGTTCTTCGCATTGAGCATTTATCGACACGACTGTCACTGCAGGCTGTAGTGTCGTCATGTTACTACTGCTATCGATATCGATAGACCACTACAGCCTGTGTTTACAGCCCCAAATCGGAATTTAGAAGTCGACGTTTTGTTCTGAACGTTGACTACTAGTTCCGATTCAGTATGAATGCTAGTTTTCTCTCGGTGGGTAATGTAAAGCACGGCAATCGGCGCCCGCGCACAGACAGCAGAGCACACAATCCCAGTACAAAATATTAAAGCGCGATTCTCGCTAACGAACACCGATTTGATTTTTATTTTAGACATTAATTATAATACCTACATATATACTTATGTTTTGTTTCAACTGTGATTAATTAGTTGTACAACTCTGACAATTATAAAAGAATGAATAAAATAATATGAAAAATATATTTATATCTTTTTATTCAAAATCTTCCTTCCTTCCTTGAAAATCCTTTAATCGCCCCCCTTTTTTTCTTATAAACACTGCATCTCCTTTTGGATAAATTCAAAAAGTCAAGATATTCAGAGAGAGCCCTGGCACTCATAACACAAGTTTACTCTTAGCTTGAGTGCTAGTGGTCACAACTCAGAGATCACTTACAATTTATTTCTCGTCATTCTTGTATTTCTTTAGTGTTTAAAAAACCTGGAAACCTTAGAAATTGTAAAACCAGTGAATAAAGAATTTATTTATTACTTTAACTATCCTCTGACATCTATCCGATTTGAAAAATTCTCTCACTTTTGGGAAGCTTTACGATCCCCAAATAACATAGGCTATATTTTATCCGGGTATGGGCAATAGTCCCCACGACCTACGGAAAAACAGCTAGTTGATACATGATAGGCACAATAAAACACAATCTACACTAATATAAGAGAAATATTTTATTTTTATTTTTTAGTAATGAACACTTGACCCATTTTTACCCACAACATAAACAACGTTTTTCTTAAAACAATTGTTTCCATTGAAAATTGAACGTGAAAATTCATGTATAATACTACCTACTGGTAAATATTTGTTTTACTAAAATCGACGTGTATTTTAACGATAAACTTACACTACTGACAGCAGATTAGGACTAAAACTGATAGCAGAAACTATTTAGTACCTAATCTGTGCTACTGATCCGATGTCAATACTCAACAATAAGTATAAGCAAAAAATTTATGTCCATCAGGATTGAGGAGCCAGTTTTTGTATCTTAATGAAATTTTGTACTTATTTAGTAGTAAGTTAAAAAGTATTGTAGGCTCAATCTTGGAATTTGTAGTATAATAGTTCAAAAGTTATATGAACACAAAGGTGGCTCCTCAATCTAAATATTTGGACTGAGGAGCCACGTTGGAACACAGAAAGTATACGATGTACATTCTTGAAAATTTTGTATGATTTAGTAGTAATTGAGCGCAATGAGTACTAAAAATTTAATTCCAGTACCTTTAATATTTAAGAAGATACAATACTTTTAATGTGGCACCTTAACCCATACAATGAAAGTGTGAATTCCCATGAATCGTAAGTGGCAAATTCAAATTACACCCCATAAACATTTAGTAGTAAGTGTGTCTGAATTTGTAGTACATAAACAAAGTAGTAAAATTGAGTGAATTTTGTAAAAATACGTATTTTAAGTGGCTCCTCAATCCTGACGTTTCTGAAATGAGAAAATGCTTGGGTTACCTGAAATCGGAATGGAATTAAAAAAATAAAGACACTATAGTTCGGCCATTCAGAGAATGCGTTCCTGACACGTCGCGATTGAACTGACGACGTAACTTTGCAATGGCGTTGCAGTTACGATAAAAATATTTTTGCTGGTTGTTTACCGTTTTAACAATTGAGGAGCATTAAAACAACATTATTATATCAATAATCAATGAATGTAGTTACGTCGTCAGTTCAATCGCGACGTGTCAGGAACGCATTCTCTGAATGGCCGAACTATAACATTTAGTATAAATTTCTACTAAATATACATGCACAAATGAAAATTGTATGTATTCAATATCTGATAAAAAATCATCTTTTCCATTTTCCTTGGGACGTCGCCATTAAGGGTGACCATGTAATGTGAATAAAAATCAGGATAAATAGGTAGGGCGACAGATAAAGGCGAATATCTGTTTCATATGTAATGCTGTCATTATTAAAAAAAATGCGAAGTATCGAATTTATGGACAATGAAAATCAAATCCATTGCCACTACGAAATACTAGGCAGTACGGTCGTAACATTTTAGCCTGCCCTAAGGGCAAAAAAAAACCATTGCAGGCGCGTTTTTTGAATTTGGAACATTACATCGCTCCAGCAATGTTGAATGGCAAAGCAAGTTTATTAAATACTATATTAAGTAATGTATTTAATAATATTTTGTCATTCACGAGGCGGAATAGCCATAAATGCGTTTGTCTACAGAGGTTTCATAAAAAATTGGCGTCAAAGCTAAGAACTACCTATTTATCCTGATTTTTATTCACATTACATGGTCACCCTTAATGGCGACGTCCTAAGGAAAATGGAAAAGATGATTTTTTATCAGATATTGAATACATACAATTTTCATTTGTGCATGTATATTTAGTAGAAATTTATACTAAATGTTAGTGTCTTTATTTTTTTAATTCCATTCCGATTTCAGGTAACCCAAGCATTTTCTCATTTCAGAAACGTCAGGATTGAGGAGCCACTTAAAATACGTATTTTTACAAAATTCACTCAATTTTACTACTTTGTTTATGTACTACAAATTCAGACACACTTACTACTAAATGTTTATGGGGTGTAATTTGAATTTGCCACTTACGATTCATGGGAATTCACACTTTCATTGTATGGGTTAAGGTGCCACATTAAAAGTATTGTATCTTCTTAAATATTAAAGGTACTGGAATTAAATTTTTAGTACTCATTGCGCTCAATTACTACTAAATCATACAAACTTTTCAAGAATGTACATCGTATACTTTCTGTGTTCCAACGTGGCTCCTCAGTCCAAATATTTAGATTGAGGAGCCACCTTTGTGTTCATATAACTTTTGAACTATTATACTACAAATTCCAAGATTGAGCCTACAATACTTTTTAACTTACTACTAAATAAGTACAAAATTTCATTTAGATACAAAAAGTGGCTCCTCAATCCTGATGGACATAAAAATTTTAAACAATTCTTGCTGATGACAGTTAAACAGACACCGAATTTGATATAAGGGACCTTTTTAAAAAGTATTACTTGAGCTTGCCAAAGCACTGGTACTCAGCTGAATCCGGTTAGACTGGAAGCCGACCCCAACATAGTTTGGGAAAAAGGCTCGGAGGATGACTTGAGCTTGCCAAATCAGAAACATACGGATAAAATACCCACATTGTATAATAGAAAATTCAAATTATCAGTGGTAAGTAATTGATATTGTTTGTTATAATTTAGAAACTGGCCCAAAGATTGTTTAATAACTTCAAAGTACCTAATTAGTGTTTAAGTCTACTCGATATCATATTATGAGAAATGAAACACTTCCCGAAACTTGAAGAAATTAGAGCTCCATTCACAGCTGAAAATCGAATATTTAGCGATGGATATACACAATCCGATCAAATGACGATCATATATTTAACTGGGTATACACAGCACAAACAATAATCTTGTCCAAAACCCCACGCAACCCAAACTAATACCTAGTAATCTAAATTAAACATTGCCTGTGAAGGTACCTACTGTTCACATAACACACGTAGGTAGGTACACTACTACATACACACGTACGTGCAAACTGTGTTTGTCCGCTTTTCCTCTAGGTCCTGATTCTATTGGATTTTTCCATTTTCCTGAAACGAAGTGTAAAGGTAGTTTTACATTAGCATAAGACAGTGTTTGCATTAAATAGTTGGTGGATACGTAAGTACGCTTTGAGCGTCAAACGCAGCCACATCTTGACGGTGGCCACCGCAGCGCTGCGGCGCTACAGGCCGCGCGACCGCAAAACTATAGCTTTGTTCAACTAATACCCAAAGGTAACTGACAGCTTGTTATTAATTGAAACGAGTTTTCCACGAATACCAGTTAATTACTGTCGATACAATACCTAAATAGCTACCACATAATTTCGCGCAGCAGGAATAGTATTCTGATAATAACGCTGATTACAGAACCAACATTTTAATCAAAACACATTTGTTCACTCACCGACACTAGTTTCTCAAATTATGCAAACGTATTATTATAACGAGATTTACAGAATTATGTAAATACTCACCTACTTTTATGCGAGGGTTGAAACGTAACAGCTATAAACTTAGAAATATCAAACCCAACCCTGATATAAACAAGTAGAGCTCCACTTTTATGATCTCTGGGATTACGATCATGCCTAACCTATTCAACCCGACCTCACAACCTAAGCAATTATCATGTGCGGCCTCCGGGCATAGTAGGTGTCAATAGGCGAACATGAGCCCGGATAATGTACTTGTGTAGTGTACATACGCGATGTAGTACATGCATATATACATAGCGATGATGTAGTTATTGTTGGCCGAGACAATAGGGCCGCAGGGCTGCGGACCAGGACGTTTATGTCGCGCCCATTGTTGTATCTGGATAGATTTACCGGACACTTCCAAAGGCTTACTGATGGTTCTGAAACTTCCTTCCGAAGTCATAGATGTTGTGCTTCAAGACATTAGTCAAGAGGCAACAATACCACGGCTACTACTCAATTAACCTATACGTTTAAGGGGCAGCTTTGCAGCAGCAGTGAAACGATTTGTTAAAACTGACTAATCGAAACCGAGAGACCGAAATATTTTGCCATTCATTCCGAGCCATCCTACTTGCATACTGAAGTTTACATGCTTGTTAAATTTTTGGCATCTATATTCACATCTAGCAAAATAGTATATGTGATAGGCGACGGACAAACTGGTCAAATAACATTTTACGATATACAATAACTCTTCAATCTTAACAATGTTTTTGGCAAACGTAAAATCAAAAGGTTTGGCACTGGCTCCGTCCTGTTTCCTTTCTCAGATAACGACTCGCATTGCAGGACGAAATGTTGTGCAGAGCAAATATCTTCCGCGTAATAAACCCGAAAGTCTAGGTACCTAACTACTATTACTTCTAATCTGAAACTAAACATACCTCGTACTGCTCGAGTCTCGCAATTTTTTTATTTGTTACCTACGAAAATTCAAGCCATGTACATTATACATACACAGTTACAATACCTACTTTCCTTGTATTTCAGATTTAAAATTATGTACATAATAACGAAGGAAATAATACAGTTTGAGAACAGTCTTACATATAGATGCATGTTTTATCAAGTGATGCATATGTAAAGCGGCAGCCGCTAGGTACCACGTGCGACGGCCCTTGGCTCATCTCTCATTCGGGTCAGGAGCGACGACATTAAGTAATCGAAGTTTACGGTAAACGGATGACGTCACTGAGCCAATTAAGATAAACGGGTTACTATTGTGCTCCCAAGCGATGGACTAACCACGACTCCACGACTAAGCTATCAATTACTGCCTGCACTATTACGAACTTTGAACTCGCACTAGGTCATTAGTACTCGAAATACATACAAACGGTTCATTTACTTCTAATAAAGAATGGAGATGGTGTGAAGATTGAAGAAAATAGAAATATACCGTTGTACTAAAAGAGCTTTTGTAATGGGGTTAATGTGTAAACGTCTTTCCCTTAAACAAAGGTTAACTGGTAGTTTCCAAGCTTATGATAGAATTAATATTTCTTTATAAAGGAGGAAAAACGTTTGAATGTTTGTCGAAACAATTACTTTTGAATCTGGGAATTAATCAGCCAAAGAGAGGTTAGGCTGTACTTAGGTCAAATAACTCACTGTGTGTACATGAGAATGTGAATTGCTTCTTCCAAGAAGGGATTGGTATGAATGTAGGTATGGTTTTAAGGGGATACCGGTGTGATAGTATTTCAAATTAGAGATGGGACGTAATGTTACAAAGGTTGGTTTGAATTCTCCTAGTAGTAAAAAATAACTAAAACCCGCAAACAGGGGTACTTAGAAACCGGTAAAAGGACGTTCGTAAATTCCATGTTCATAAATTATTATTTAGCCACGATAAAACTGCACTCAAGAAGCCAACAACCGAAGATGCAACAGCCCCTAATATATCGAATAAAGATAAATCATCCCAAATTGCGTTGTAACATCAGCACTTGTAAACCATAAGACGTAACAGGCAAACGATGAACGCCCAATAGATCTCTCAGATAGGGACTCCCTAGAAATGAGAATCTGTCGACTTTTCCGCCGTTGTTCGAAGTTATTTATAGAATAACGACAAAGGGAACGCGACGGAAGCCAGTTATAAAGAAGCCGGCATTGAAGTCTCGCTCCAGTCATCTAAGACATTTTGAATGTGGTACTTATTTCTTTAAGAATAGTGACACCTTAGAGTTCAAATGGTGGGTTTAAGAGTAGCTCTTCAGTTGTTTGTTAACAATACACTTTGTATTAAATAATCTCTCCATGTTTCTAATGCGAAGAATATATCTATACTAATATTATAAAGCTGAAGAGTTTGTTTGTTTGTTTGTTTGAACGCGCTAATCTCAGGAACTACTGGTCCGATTTGAAAATTTCTTTCAGTTTTAGATAGCCCATTTATCGAGGAAGGCTATAGGCTACTTTTTGTATTTGTTGGAACTGGTTATGTGGGAACTACTTACACACTACTTACAGTTCCACGGGATGCGGGTGAAACCGCTGGCAGAAGCTAGTGTACATATATTTTACAAAACAACCTTCACTTGAAACCTACGAATAACATATCCTACTTGAAACCTAACAAGCTCTTTATACGGCCGAGTATTTTTAAAGGACATGTTATCCTTTATTTGTAATTGATCCTATGCCGCAGACCGTACCCTAAGCCTACCTGGCTTAGGTACATCAAATATATATACATACACCTATATACGGTTAGATTTTTTTCTTTTAATGTACCTACGCAGGAGTAGTATGTGATAACAACTTGTGAAATAATCGTCCATAGATGGATGGCATACATTACACTTTCAGTAGATAAAAATTAAATGAATTTCAGCAAAAGTAATTTTTAAAAAAAGTTTCGTACAGGTAAAGGGAACGGAGGGAACACAAAAACAATATTTAATTCATATAAAAACAAGACAGATAATAAAATCGGCACATGTAAGTACTTAAAGTTTGTTTTAGTGGAAATTATACTGAGTTAGTTCTTGAACCATAAATTATTTGAACTATTGCGTTTAGGGTCGACCTGACACCGTCGGCGAATCTACTAAACCGCGATCATAACAATACGATGTCTGGAACAAAGGCGAGAACACGACAAACGTCTACCCACGTACTCATGTAATTGGGAACAAAATCTTGCTACACGATTGACAAGCTGAAGTAATCATCACTGAGACAAAAGGATTTATTAACACAAGTTCTCCCTACATTACAACCAGTAAAACACTTTTCATTTATAGGTACTGCGGTTACCAGGTAAGTACATGATGGTAACAATAGGCTTAACGTTATGAAAATCCAAAAATAACACTTCTGCTTACTCATATTTATTATTTCGGTTTAGGCAAAAAATTTATAAAAAAGACTTTTTATTATAACTTAATAAATACAGATGTTTTCTGCACAAAAAAGGCTCGGCCTACTTTAACAAAAAGTGAGATATTTATTAAGAGAAAAAGTAGTAACGCAACAAATAAACGGTACAGCATATAATTGGTAACTTTGACATTTACCAACACCGAGGGTGATATTGAATTTAAAAAGAATACTGTAGATAGAAGGCCATGTTTCTAAAACATGGGGAAAATGTCACAGGGAAGTTACATTGTTATTATATTATTAGTCGCATATTAATTTTCAATTTAGCGACGTGTTTTTATTGCTTTGCCACCTTAATATAAGTAAAAAGTGCCGGCTGTTAGACAAGTGTGGCTAGGTAGTGTAAGCTAAGGTAGGAAGGTATTGTGTTCAGTATGATGGTTCAAATAGGTGTTTTTTTAAGACCAAGTTTTTTGGTTTCACGTGCGTCCCGGGGGATCTTCTTCTCTTACCTGGAAAAAATAAAGCCTATTACATTCTAACAGTGAAATAATTTTTCGAATAGGTTCAGTACTTTTGGCCCTTAGAGTACAAAGAAACAAAAAAATACCAAACAAATATATATTACTTACGTGTGAGTATTTAGTATAAGTGTCACTTCTTTTTATCCGAAACAAATCATGATATTGAAATAAATTTACGCAGAAAGCAAAAAACCACTTCTGGGATCAAGGCATCGATCTAGCGCTTGCAACCTCCAGACCAAATGAGGTAGTATTTTTCATACACTACATTCTTTTGTTACCCGCCGTGTGTTGAATATTTAGTATTACCCTCATTTGGTAAATATTCGATAGTTTATGTGTAGGTACAGACGCTGATCAATATTCGTGCGCGTTGCCAGAATGACGATCAAGTAATCTCGTTGCCTGTACATAGATGAAGGAACTATTCAGACTTTACGATAAATGCGCTAGTTTTGCATGATGGGGATACAATATTCTAGTTCATATTTATTACCTAACAGCAATGTACTACAGTTAGGTAGAAGACGTAGAAAGCTCACCTGCTGAAGAATCGGCAACTGGCAGTGTTCGGGATACCCAGAACGTTAAACCTTTTTTAATGTAAAACACTAAAACCTGTAATGTAGGAACCTCTTTGTGTCTGTATTTTGTTTTATCTTTTTTTAATTTTTCGCTGTCAAAAATAAGTCTTGCGGAATACAACTCTTTATAAATTTTCACGAAGCATTTTTTATTGATTTAATATACAGTCCTATTCATTGGTCCTTCGAGCCGGATAAAATAAGAAGAACTAATTACGGCCTACGTGGAAACCTATATAATTTGGAGGAACTGGACGCGGATATGCATACAGTGGTGTTCATTGATAACATTGATAATCTTATTCATTGTAGGCAAAGGTACCCAGTGCTCTAAATATAGGTAAGGTAATAGGTATTTCAGCTAAGTGAAAATTGTTAAGGTTAGTACTACCTATTTATTTATTTAGGCTGTTGTAACCAGATAAATAATTTATCTGCAGTTAACTAGCTTCAGTGCTAAACTAAGCAGAAACTAGGTGTGTTATATACATAGTGATTATTGTAATACATCTTTAAGGGTTATTTTAGGTTTTCTGTTAAGTTTTCACTAATGTAAGTTAGTATCAGGCAGTCTATTAGGTAGGTACTCTTATTTGTATACTTTAACTTGTTGTATTCCCTTATTATTATTTGCAAGTCTTATTTCTAAGTTTGTGAGACATTAAGAATTGGTATTAACTTATTTAACATTACAGTGTAATTAATACCGGTCTCCAAAATGACCGACAAGGAGTCAGTCAGAAAACGCGCGAGTTGCAAGGGTCGGTTGACAGCATTTACCAACTATGTCAACGAGTTGGATGAGTCATTGGATGCGTCACAGGTGTGCGAATTGCAACTACGTTTGGGTAAGATGGAAAGTTTATTTTCACAATTTGACGAGGTTCAGTCAAAATTAGAGTGTTTAGCTGATGATGTTAATAGTCAACTACCGGAGCGTAACGAGTTTGAATCTAAGTATTATAAGATCTTTGCAAAGGCTCAAGACTTACTTACACGTAACTTGAAACCAACTAAGAATGAACCTTTGGAAAGTGATTATAGTTCAGCACAAACGCGTAATCGCAGGCTTGTTAAATTACCTACCATACAACTGCCTAAGTTTAGTGGTTCCTATGAGAAATGGTTGGAGTTCCATGACACGTTCTCTAGCTTGATACATTGTAATGATGATATTGATGACGTCAACAAGTTTCATTATCTTAAAGCGTGTCTCGAGGGATCAGCTGCTGTTGTGATCCAATCCATTGAGTTTTCCGCCAACAACTATTCTGTGGCGTGGAAGATATTATGCGATCGCTATGACAACAAGCGGGTTTTAATAAACAACCATGTTGCAGCATTATTCAACCTCGAAACTGTTAAAAAAGAATCTTCCGTAGCTTTAAAACGTGTCATTGATTCTGTGAATAAGAATTTGCGTTCATTGGAATCGTTAGGAGAGCCAACAGATCATTGGGACACGCTGTTGATTCACATGGTATCAACCAAATTGGATTCTAAAACCTTTCGAGAATGGGAAGAATTTAAAGGTAGGTTTGTTAAGGACAAGTCAGTTACTTTGAACATATTTTTTGACTTCTTGCGAAGCCGTTCAGATTTGTTAGAGACTATTGAAATGTCACAGAATAGTGCTAATAATTCATCTCTTTCTAACATTAAACATAAAAGTATGATGTCTGTAACCAGTGCGCCAGATAAGCAGTCTAATTCATTTAATCATTGCCCGAAGCGTAGCGGTGAACATAATCTTAATAACTGTTCACAATTTTTAGGTCTTAGTAATGAAGAGAGGTTGGAGTTACTACCACAATATAAGATATGTTTTAACTGTTTCCGTTCGGGTCATTATGCAAATCGGTGCAAAGCAAGAGGCTGCAAAGTGTGTAAGCGCAAGCACAACACTCTTGTTCATATTACTGATGGTAATGCTAACTCGTCAATTGAACCATCAACCTCTATCGGTAACGGCAATAACAGCAGTGAAGTTGCGAAGCCATTGCCTAATAACAACGTAACATTGTCGGCACAAGTCACGGCGAATGTACGAAATAAAGGAGAAGTTCTTTTGGCCACTTCTTTGTTAAAACTTTATGATAGCAGTAACCGCGAACATCTTGGTCGTGCTGTTCTTGACAGTGGTAGTACGTGCTGCCTTATCACAGAGAAATTCTGTAATTCATTAAGTTTGCCGACTATTAAGGTTAGCGAGACATTAATTGGCATAAATAATTCCAACTCACTAATAAGTAAAATGTGTTGCGTTCCGATAAAATCATTGAATGAAAACTTTTCTGTAAATATTAATTGTTACATCTTACCTTCTATCACTGAAGAAGTGCCTTGTCGTCAACTTAATCTTAATGACATAAATATTCCGAGTGATTTGTGTCTAGCTGATCCTCACTTTTATGCACCATCCTCCGTGGACTTAATTATAGGTGCAGATGTTTTCTGGGACATTTTGGGTACAGATAAGATAAACCTCGGTATAGGTAAACCGGTACTATTTGAGACTAGACTAGGTTGGATAGTTTCAGGCCCTATGGCTAAGGTGATCTTCACACTGCCCCGCATCACGCTGCATCTTGCGTGTCGACGCACCTACGCGCGTTCCTGCGGGAGTGCAGATCTGCATCATCGTGCGGGTTTTTCACGCACTCACGCGCGTAGGTGCGTTTTGTAAATTCACGCACAGCGAGTTCCATTTTCAAATATTCACGTCACGCCCATTCAAAATCACGCGCGGCATTGCGGGATTCAGTGTGCCATACCTTGCGTCTCGCCCCGCACCTACGCGCGGGGGTGCGTGTTTCTCCGCATGTATGTGCGTGATCCGCATGAACGCGCGTGGATGCATTTTCAGTGTGTTGGACTATGCGTGTTTTCCATACAAACGGAGATATTTCCATACAACGGAAAAAAACGCATCCACGCACTACGCTGCATCATGCGGGGCAGTGTGATAATCGCCTAATAGTGGTCAAGTGTCGCGTTCACCCTCATTCATTTGTAATTTTACGAATATTCATCATTCTGAAGCTAATGTTTTACAGAATGACTCAAGTACCGATGACATCCAAAACCGTTTAATGCGTTTTAGGCAGCTTGAGGAAGTTAGCCATCAGTCATCAGTACATTATCTAGAAGAAAAAATGTGTGAAGAGCACCTTATTAGAAACACTACGTGTCTGAAAGATGGCTATTTTTGTGTTAGATTAACGTTAAAACAATCACATTATAACTTAGGTCACTCTGAACATAAATCTAAGCTGTGTTTGCTTTCATTAGAGCGTAGCGTTCAGAGTCAGACATCATTTAGCATTCGTTATTGTGATTTTATGAAAGAGTATTTAGAGTTTAACCATATGTCTTTATGTGCACCTGATCCACAGAAGGTTGTATATTTAATAGCTCATCATGGCCTTGTCTGTGAAAGTACTTTAACTACTGAAGGACCCGTTGAGCTGGCTTCAGCTGGTGTGCCATTACATAAATGGAAATCAAATACTCCTCAAGTATTACCCGATCATATAGGTCATTCTTCATTTAGTTTCAATATTGGTTCAATAGAACCTTGTGAAATGTTAGGTTTGAGCTGGCTTACTGAGAATGACGTCTTAGTATTTTCATTGAATCCCGATATTAATAAAGTCATGACAAAGCGTGGGACATTTTTTACAATTGCTCAAATTTTTTATTCACTGGGTCTATTAGCTCCTTGCATTATTGTCATAAAAACCCTCATGCAAAAGCTTTGGGTATTTAAATTGGGATGGGACGATGAGCTGCCGTCTGAAATATCCAGAATTTGGTCCAAGATCTTACGCGACTTACCATTATTAAATGCATTGAGAGTTCCACGGATCGTACTATGTGACTTTTGGACTGACTCAACGATTGTTTTAGGTTGGATTAAAATGTTGCCAATAAAGTTACAACCTTTTGTACGTAACCGTGTCGCTGAGATATTGGACAAATCTGCGGTTTGTTCTTGGAGGCATGTTCCCACAGACTTAAATCCAGCTGACCATATTATATCATGTGGAACAGATGTAACTTCTTTGTCATCGTTAGACTTATGGTGGTCAGGCCCTGAATTTTTACGATATGATGTCTCTAAATGGCCTGATGATCCAACAGTTGCAACGAAAAACCTTCCCGAAATTAGGTCCGAAGTTTCTATCCGAATTCTCGACCATGTTTTATAGACTTTGATAGATTTCCAAACTTCACTACACTCAAACGGTCGGTTGCATACGTATTGAGATTTATAAGTCGTTGTAAAAAAGAGGAGTTATCTAAACATCTATTTCTTACCACTCATGAGTTAAAACAGGCTCTACGTGTTATTATACGAATTTCACAAAAGGAATCATTCCCCGAATACGCACTGTTATTGAATAAAAAGGAACTACCCAAAAAGAGTCCCTCAAATAAGTTTAACGTGTTTATAGACGACCAAAATTTAATTCGTGTTGGAGGTCGTCTTGATAATTCTCACTTTGCTTTCGATAAAAAGCATCCATTATTATTACAGTCCACTCATGTCGTTACACGATTATTATTTGAATTTATGCACAAAAAACTTATGCATGCTGGACCGCAGCTCTTACTCGCGTCCATAAGAGAGAATTTCTGGCCAATTGGTGGTAGACGATTAGCTAAATCAATTTATAAGAAATGTATAGCTTGCTGTCGTACAAAGGGACAGGTAATTGCTCCTCTGATGGGTAACTTGCCACAAAAGCGTCTGATTCTGGGAGTTTACCCCTTTGAAACAGTAGGCGTAGATTATGCTGGACCTATTATGTCAGCCACTAGGCAGGGACGTGGATGTCGTCTTACGAAAGTGTAGATTGTTCTTTTCGTGTGCTTTACGACTAAGGCTGGACACATAGAGTTGGCAGGTGATTTAACAAGCAGCAATTTTTTATCAGTTTTACGTAGGTTTGTTTCGCGAAGGGAAAAACCTAAACATGTACACTCTGATACTGGGACCTCGTTTTTTGGTGCTTATCACGAACGTGGTAAGTTTTTAAAGGGTAGTTGCGATTCGTTATCCGGTGAGTTATCAAATGGAGACATTAACTTTCATTTTATCCCTCCTTATTCCCGGCACTTTGGAGGTCTTTCGGAGGCCGGTATAAAATCTGTTAGGTATCATTTAAAAAGAGCACTGGGCAATTGTAATGTAACATATGAGGAGTTGAACACTGTATTAGTCCAGATCGAAGCCATACTGAACTCTTGCCCACTCACACCACTCTCTTCGGACCCTAACGACTTGTCGCCGCTTATGCCTGGACATTTTTTAATTGGACGACCGCTGACATCACTTCCATCTTCAAACCTCGAGGACTGATCGTTGACTCAGTTAACCCGATATCAGCGTATAGAGCAGTGGCGAGGCGTCCTTATAAGCCGATTCCCATCGGCTTCCCTTTCGAATTTCAAGAAAGAAGCATAGGTATAAGTTATAATATAGGTATAGGTATAATTATTATAATCATTTAAACCACACAATTTAAATATTTAGGTATAACAAAACGCCTACCACCGTAAAAAAAATTGTCTATAAATTACTTGAAACATTTTGCTCCTACTAAACAAGCCGCGGCTTCCTCCTCCATACAAAACTACGCTTGCGTGACGTCATCCACGCCGCGCCGCGCGATGTTTGCAAAATATAGGCGCGCGGTAAGCCGGCTCACGGAGCGGCTTCCAGCCAATCAAAACTCGCGAGTGAACGAGAAACAACGCGTCAAGAGTAGAGTAGCTATATCTGTCTACGCGCGAGTGACAGCGCTTAGAGCTCTCAAATATGTAAACTAAACAAACAAATCAGGCAAATTCACTCTCATTGTTCTTATTTTGTTTTAGATAATATCATTAACAATTTGTTCTTTGTATTACTTAATTTAATTTATTAGTGTGTGTATCATTTTGGAAATAACATAGTTCGTATGTGTACAATATTTTATGTTAAAGTGTTTTAGTTACATTATGTCAACATAGATGGCGTTGTGCATTTTTATGCAAATCCTGAATCGCGGTGTTAAGATTCTCCGCGATTTAATGACCCTACTTGGGAATTTATAATTTTTTGTGTTCACCAGCCATATAATTTTGAATAAATAGTTGGCAGTATCATTAATCCCTACTAATCCCCGCGATCGCACCGTGACCTGGTACTCGGTACAAGTACAGTGTGTGTAGTGAAAAAATAGAGAGACCTACGTTGTAATGCGTTATTTTGATACGTAGATGCATCAGGTTTCTTTTTAGTGTATCTACTTTTAAAACTTAACTAGGATAGCATTTATCGCATTAGACTGTTTTCCGACAGATTATTAACTTTAGGAAGGAACTTATTTTTCAAGGTTAAGTTTTGAGAATAAAATTGTGTTATAAAACTCGGGCACGCCGCTCGGGTGAATTACCTACCAATATTACGTCAATATTAAAATTACTAACGTCCTGACGGATTTATGAAACATATACCTACGATAAATACCAATGGCCAACAGGCCGTTGTAAATTAAATACTTAAAATGTATTGTTTCTAGTGCCAACTTTTCTCAGATTCTAGTAGTTAATATACCTACCTAACTAAAGATAATAAAGTTTTAGATATTAATAATCTGCCGAATTCCTCGAGAAAACATGTTCAAACTATCAGTCTCTCAGTCAGTGCTAAAAGGTGAACTGAGAAATTACCTCCATTACCTCTCCCCCCATCCCTGAGTACTCCTCCCACCCATTTTTTTTTTTGCTGCGGCTTCCCTATTTCATTAAACCACCCTTCGCCACTGGTATAGAGCAACTTCGTCAGCACTTCTGGTCACGATGGTGTAAGGAATATGTGTCGGAGCTCCAGCAACGAACGAAATGGCGATCCTGCACAAAGCCATTAGAAAAAGGCACTCTTGTGCTCATTAAGGAGGACAGGGTACCTCCTTTAAAGTGGCGCCTGGGCCGAGTCACAGAGGTGTTCCCTGGACATGATGGCATCAGTCGTGTCGCGGACATCATGATTTCAAGTGGTGATGTGGTTCGTCGGGCTTTTAGCAAGATATGCCCCTTACCTATAGCTCACTCGGAAGATTCTGGTTGAGAGTCGAGCTCTCAACGCCCGGGGGGATGTTCGGGATACCCAGAACGTTAAACCTTTTTTAATGTAAAACACTAAAACCTGTAATGTAGGAACCTCTTTGTGTCTGTATTTTGTTTTATCTTTTTTTAATTTTTCGCTGTCAAAAATAAGTCTTGCGGAATACAACTCTTTATAAATTTTCACGAAGCATTTTTTATTGATTTAATATACAGTCCTATTCAGGCAGTATGATAGCAATCTACTTGTAACAATTCCATGTAAACCTTTCAAACTGGAGACAGTGCAACCATAGTCCAGTTCTTATGTCAGAAAATCAGCCCCCTTGCGGTTATCCGAAGAAACTTAAGCAAGCAAGTAATTGAGAAGCCCCCTTGAGTGACTCTTCAATAGTCTACATGTTAAGTAGATAATGTGCATGTCGGGGTCCAGCATCGTCAGTGGGTAGGCGTGCGTTCTGGTGGCAAACCGCACGCACAGTGGGGTTTCATTACGTCACATAGATATATTCCAATTTATGTTACTTGAATGCAGAATGGATGCACGTTTTCGCATTGTAATTTTCTTTCCGTTTTAAATATGTAGATAATTATAATGAATAATAATAACTCAACTTCCTTTTCACATCTAAAATTGTTATTCGGAACAAAAGAAGCAATGCCATGGTAATTTTAAAGTCAGAAATAAATTACTTCATCCATTAACAAAAATATTAACAACGTCGAATAATGTCTAATAACGGAATGAATTAAATAACTGATAGGTAGGATCGTAATTTATTTAAGTACTGAAATAATCTGAATAAAGTAGAAAAATTATCACATGAGTCTAAACTTTTTATCGTGTGTGAAAAAGCACTAAAAAGGACGTTATGAATGATGTAAAGTTCTTGGCAGCCGCTGAAGAAAGTTGTGCGTCCCTTCTAACAGAGAAATTATTAAAATAGCTTTGACAATTCCCTAAATTCACTATACTATAACATAAATTTTACACTATAACAACAATAGAAACAAGCTTATTATTAACTTTAATATGCATTTAGGAATGATTGAATATTTAGAATCGTTTATGGAAACTAACATCAAAAATTCAATTAAATATTTGAAAATTGTCTATATGAATATGTAGTTAGTACCTTCATTTCAGGTGGCACACAGTAGGTACCTACTAATTAATTAGTAGACGAACTGAATCCGATAAACCCGTGGAATTCTGATATAAAACGTTAATGCTACTAAAGTATGGTAAGTTAGGTTTGTGGCGATCTCGAACGTAAACCTTCTAATAAATAAAAGAATAAACTTCCTGACGAGTTGAAGGCGGTTGATAAAACTACGAATTTATGGTTTAGAGACAAAACGTCCTTGTGAAACATTCATCGACGCACGTAGAACCTAGCCTAGATATCGATACTTCTAATAAACTAGTATATGTAGGGTAGATACCCATAGGGAGGTCTATCGATTGAAATTCACAGCCAAAGTTACAGGCCACAAGTTACAGGCCTTTCCTCAGTTCCAAATTTAGTCATAAACTCACAAACTTCAATAATAAAAAGTAATAGGTAGGAGGCTATTCTCGGTTTTTACGATTTCGACACCAAATTTAATAAAACTGCTTAATCGGCTTAAACGGTTCAATGATCACTTGACAATAAAAATCTTGTTACGAACCTACACAAGTACTTAGTTCATTTTAATAAGAAAGATCTCCTCGTTTCGCTTGACATCTGCTGAATTCACTGAACAAGAAAAAGTTAAAAACAGTTTGCGAAGCTGCGCAGGTAATCTTAATGTACCTACAGACAAAAGGACGCGATGTACTCTAACGGCTCGCCCGCTGTAATATTCTTTCAACGTTATAGAAAAACACATTACAACGCAATAACAGTATGAAATTACGATGCATACAAGCTTTACAATCTGGTAATAAAAATTCATTATGCAGGCGATTGCCGAACTGGCAGGCGAACTACGCGCCGAACCCGTTTGCTGTCAAAATTGCATTTTTTCACTAAATAATGTAATCTGAGTTACTCGCGGTAAAAATGGATTGAAAAGGCTGTAGGCACTCGACGACATGGAAACAATAGACGTATCATCCAACTGTTCGCCAATATGGCTGGCCAATACCAGTGATTCGACTTTGATAACATTCATCCATTCATCATAGATATAGATTTCTATGACATTCATCCATAGTTACATGAAATAAATATCACGAGTAAATATATGTAGATCCGCCGACACTTTTCTTATTTATACTTGATAAATATTTATTGTCAAGCCAAACCTTGGCACTTTGTAGACGCTTGTATTCTTAACCTCTATTGGTAGTACAAATAAATATTTCTTACGCCATACCGACTTAAGCATTTCATGGAATTTTCTTTTAATAAGTACGACGACGACAACTTATGCTAGAATAAATATTTTATGCTAGAATAATAATCTTGTCCAGTTTCTATTCATTTTACGGTTTGCGTCATACATATTGTCACTGTAAAATATGGATGTAACCAGCTCTAGATATTATGGAGCACCTGAGTATTCTGCACACGGTGAGGACATTGCTACAATACAGTCTAATTCAATTATATTCTCGGGACCTTGTTCCAACAGCAGATTGTGTATTCTGTTCACCAGGTACATCTATTCTTTAATTTCTTTTATTTAGATTCCACCTACATAAATCAATATCATTGTTGGCTTCTTACCTTGAATAAGTTTCGAATCGAGTTCTTTCATATTTCAACAATTTCGATGAATAATTTTCACTCTAAAAGAACTTCCTTGGAACAGTAACTTTCAATGAAATCCTGAAAATACAGAATAAAGAGTATTTCTTTTTAACTTTACATTTTGCCTTAAATTAGGAATATAATTGCTGTTTACCATTTTTCATAGTGAAGGTTGAGTAGATTATGCAAATGTGGCGTGTGTAGCTTTAGCACGTGAGATGACGTGCACACTGCACAGCGCAAACAGGTTTAAGGCAACGTGCGCTCGAGAAGGCGGAGACATTGCACGGATACGATACGGTGCGGTGCGACAATCTACACTTTTTAATATTCAGTTGCTAAAATCCTGAATCCAAAATCCATTCCCATTTAATATAGTGTAGCGGAGTCCAAAGCTTTGCAGTCTGCCAAAAAGGATCCTGTAAACATGACGCGGCCAGTGGGTTGGTGACCGCAGAACGTTCTCGCTCCGCTGACGTCCAACGGGCAACACAATTCAAAGCCCTAGTTGCGCTGCGAACGTTTGATGGATTTAAAGTTTATAACATTGATTGGATTACAGGCAAAGTATCCATGGCCTGCTGTGTAAGCGTTTGAACATTTAACAAAGGCTTTTCACTGTTGATCAGCATTTCGATTTTGAGGTGTATGCCTTGTGTATTGAAACTAATCTAAACACAATGAAGTGATGCCGTAAAGGCTTTTTGGTACCTAAAAAACTGTGTAAATATATTAGTCGACGTACAGAAATGCCTACAGCACAAATGTAACGTACACGTAAGTTGTACGTTAAAAAAACATTGGAAAAACATATGAAAGAAAATAACACATCTATTCATAAGCCGGGACACCAATAAACAGCCTAGTTCCATATTATAAGAATAAACACTTGGCGGATAAACAGGAAACATAAGATGGACTGGCCAATATGGCTTCTGGTCACGGGCTGTTCCCGCACGGAACTAACATTTGTTTGACCCACAGATACTCGCAGCTGAGAACCTGGCCCGCCTGTTGGAGATGTAAGATTTATATCTATAAATGCATCTACTATAGCTATGTTTTGTGCAAAGTCCTAGTTCAAAGTGCGGAACAATGCTTTTAAGGTTCCATCGTCGTTCTGAAAAACCAACCGGTTTCATTTAAGTCATGTTATTTTTATAAACCTTAAATTTTTAGGGATATTTTGTAAGAAATAGCTAAAGCCGCTAGAAATATTTTGATTTCAAATATTTAATGGATGGTTGAAATAAAAATGTAATCAGGACAGAATATCCGATATGCTATGTGCCTTTCTTGATCCATACCTGTTCTTCTATAGGCTCCAGTTAGAAAAATATTTCCTCTTAGAAAGCGCCAAGAAAAAGTGAAGATCAAGAATAGGTATTTTTTTATTTTTACACGATTGTAAGAGGTTGACATTGTAATTGTAGGAGGGTAGACTATTAATCTCTTAAAGCCAAGTAACAAGAAACAGCCAACAATAAGCCCACCCTTCACCACTTCCCATTTTTTTACACAAATAAAGCCCAACAAATGAAAATGAAACGGCTTGCAACTCACTAGGCATATGGTAGGGAACGCTAAGTAGGATATTGTGCGTAGGCCAAGACGCACGGACACACAAGCCAGTATTCTTTTGTTCCGCAGTTAATTGAGCATTCCAAGAAAAAAACGTAGGTGAGGGAAGCATGCATATTACACACATTACATATAGACTTGTACATAAACATCTGGTAAACGCTAACCGTCTTACCACAAAAACGTTTAAACGTCAGTTTATGCCTTGTCTAAAAAAATGACAAATTATGACGTTGACATATGGTTCAAAAAAGTGTAAAACAGGGGTTTAAGTTTTTGTAGTAAGGCCATAAATGACTACAGTTATGGTAGGTAAAAAGCAATATTGTCATATTACTATTTGCAAGCACACAGAACTTTATAACATCTGTGCAAAAGGAATTCCTGCAAATGTTTTCAACAGTTAAAAGGTCGCAGTACGAGATTTTGGTCCGATAGTTCGCGTTATCACGTTGTTCGTAGTCGTTTGATATCACGCTCCACAGATGAAAAGAAACGCTTCAAGCACATTTCATCTCTATTTTTATCCCGCGTAATATGTGCTTATGTAAACATATAGGAATTTTATTTTCTCTCTTTACTTTCGCCTAGATTAGAACGGGAGGAATCTGTACAAATCCCGTATGAGCACGCCAGCGCTTACTGCGAGCGCCTCGCGATGAAAAGTACAGACACACATACATAAGCTCATGTATACATAATATACTACACCAGTGAGTACACATACCGACTCTCCGAAAAGAACATTCAATGCAATTTATAAATATAACTGAAGATTCAAGGAAACGGAAAAAACGAACGTAGAGCGAAATGGACTAGGACTTTGGCTAAATAAAGCTCGTTTCTATAAAAATGTGTGGACGTAAGAGCTTTTAATAAAATAGGTCTGAATTAATGTATAAAGTTTAAATTACTTAACTAAACAGCTTCAAGCCTTCAAAATGTGGAGAAAATCTACAAGAATATGCGGTATAAACTACCCAAAACAGCAGCTATGCATCCCCCGAGGCAAGCCGAAGTTCCGAGAATCTTATTGATATGTTTCCCTCAATAAGCCCTCGCTGTGTATTTATCTTAAACCCCGTGAAAGTTATTAGAGTCAATAGTGGCCGTAGCTCCGAGCATTACGACCAAGACTTGTGCTTGTTGTTTAGAGTTGTTCAGGTACCGCACTATATTACACAGAGACTCCCATTCGCGTAACATACGCATCACATATTACAATGCTACGCCGTAGATCAAAGTTAATTTAATGAAACGTTATCATTTGTAGGCAATTACGTCATGTACGATGTAGTCGTGTGATGTGCCGGCTTGTTACAATCTACGTCAGTGTCAGTTACATCGGAATACAGTAAATGTCATACCGTTTTGTAGTCAGCGAGCCGGTCACACATACTTTTATGTTTTAGAAGTTACGGACAGATCACGGCGCAGTTTCAATTCAACAAAGGGATCCTCGATACCGTATATTTGCGTCACATGTACGGGTATACGTACCATTGTGCACAAATAGATATCGTCAATGGAAGTCCGCTTGAGATTGTACTGGTGTACCTGTATTGGATGGTCCTTTCATAAAGCAACCGATATGATGGAAATATTGAGCTTCGTTATAATAGACACGAAGATTGATTATATCCTGCTAGCGTACATACACGCCTAACAAAATAAAGGCTCATGAAGGTACTTCAGTTAGAATATTACGTTTTAATCTTATTAAGTGGGTACACTGTTTTTTAGCACACTACCCCAGACGGCTGGTTTGTTTATTGAGAGTTTGCTTATTGGAAAATTTTACTTGCTTAAAATATTGTTTATCTAGGATATTATTACCTATTATTAAAATAAATTTTATTTTTATAAATCCGTGTCGTATTATTATTCAAACTTCAAATAACAATGTGATGGTAGGATATACCACAAAAATTACATGATTTGAAAGCCCAGGAGACATCGCTACCCAATCAATAAATCCAATTTCGCCGGAGTGTATAATTTATAATACACTTGGTGTTGACATTTTGTATGGCTTAGTTTGCATATGAACTTTGTATCGTTGGTTCTCGATGTTAGGGGATTAATTACTTAATAACCTGTTACTGCTTTCACCTTTTACATGTAGGATTATAGGTATATCGCAGAAGTTTTTTTCTGAAATGGACTGCAAAATGTAAATGTCTTTACTGGATTTCTCGAAGAAGTCTGGACGGACGGATTTGAAAAACAAATGACACTCGTCATGTGGATCGCCATCTGATGATGGAAACTTAGACAAAACGAAGGCAATTCTCGAAAATTATAGGCTCGCATGAGGACCATTTAAATGCGTATTTCGAATGACACTACAATAGAGGTTTGGATCTCATATTACCATGGAGGTGTCAGAGAATCGTAGGAACTCCTAGAGTAGCATAAACTGCTCTCCGACTAAAAACGCACAGTTCTTTTTTGCTCAATGTTTTTTATAATCCATCACACAATAGTTTTTATTTCAAAGGAGCCATTTATCCCTCAAATCAAGTTGTCACTCGCCTGCCTCCGGCGTCAACTCAACAGACAGAATACGTCATTTGTATCAATTAAGGGACGAGGTGGGATTTAATTGCAGGTATGTTATACGCATTAATGTATCCTCAGTCAGTTTGTAGTAATTGACGATCAACAATTAACCTAATGAATGGGAATTTATCTGCGCAATTTGTCGGGCGACGTCCCGGATAGATAGATCTCAGTAAGACTAGCAGTGAATACTAGCTTTATGTAGCGTATTTACTTGTTTATAGTTGTGGCCGTGTATGGTTCCAAAACAATTGTTTGTTACTGTTTGATTGTTAAACTCCAAACACGGGTTTACAGGTTGAGAAACTCTGGAAAAGTCTAATACGCAGTTAACATTATGCAGGTAATCGAATTCATTAATCGGATGACTGTGATGACCTGCATTAAGTCGTGTTAAACCAGCAGCAAGTATATTAGGTACCTATGCGACTTTGACTCAATTGTATTTATTAGTAATTCTTGGCACATGCAAGAATTTCAAAGTCTAATTGCTTATGTTACAGATATAAATATCAAATACCTTTGTTATGGGTGAACAACCTCGGACGTCTTTTGTGTGGGAAGCTGTGCTCAGGCACTGGTGCGAAGAAAATTTATCAAATCTCACAATAACCTTTTGCTTAAAGGTTATTTTTTATATTAAGTTACAAATGAAATAATTTACTGCGAAACACTCGAAATGAAACTTTCGGGCTATTTTATATCGCACTACCCACATTTCCAAAATGGTCAATAAATAAAATATGTCATAATTGAAAGGACAACAATAAAGATATTTATTTGATAGATTATTAATGTTAAATATATTCATATAATGAGACTCAGCAGTTTAATGTGGTTATTCCAATTGAATTGAACGTTCCTATATAAAATAACCCGAAACGATAAAAATAATATGCCTCATATTTTGAAAGAACATAATAAAACGCAAACTCAATTATTGAATGAACCACATCGAAACTGAGTGATATTAATGTAAACCCACCATCCCACTCACCAATAGGTCAAGTATAAAATCACTTATTATAAAGAGCACTAAAAGTCCAGGAAGAAAATAATGTGCTAGTAAAACGGATACCCATTGACTCCGAAATAATATCTCGCCAAAAATCATGCGTGCGTAAAGTTTGTTATTACGTGCTCAGGGATTTTATTGTATTGTTCCTGAAGTGATACCGGAGCCCTCAAATACTTAATACATCGAATGTACCATAACTCGTAAGCCTCGTACCTCTGACTCATAACATGTCACAAATCAGCATTAGAGTGAATCACGTTTAGTAAAACAGTGCAGTAAAGTCGCTCAGCTGAGTGTTCGTTCCAGTTGAGTGAACTAATGTCGCGTCACATGCAGTTATTGCACTAAATCGGGATATTGGCGCGCAACAAATCAGACAAACGTTCAGTCTACATGGCACAGTTTTCTCAACTAAGTTTGTGTTATTTCAGGAAAGGAGATGCGAAGTTTAACGGTAAATCATACTTAGTTGAGACAACAAGCATCCGAGGAGGTTGCGAGCGCCGGGAGCGTCTCGCCCGCCACCCGCGTCCACACCACATCAACACTTGGCTAGGCATTGAACTGAAGTATGCACATGGAAACTTTCCACCTACTTCCTTTACTGTTCAGAATATTCTAAGTCATACATAAAAGGCGACTTGAAAAGCTGGATTTAGTTAGGCACTCTTTGTTCGCTCAAACTCGCGTAAACTTAACTCTTGCTCCGTAAATATATTACGGTGATATAATAAAAACTATGTACTTCATATCTGTGAACATACTCTTGGTAAAGATAAAGTGTTGTTAGGAGTTGCATTTAGTCTGCCTAGCAACTTCTATCTGGGCGGCATAAAATCATTGCTGCGAGCTGAGGTGTTCATGAACAGCAACTTAAGAAGCATACTTACTCGTACATCAGCTCTATTTTCAGGCCTATTCAAGCCCGGCCGGTAACTATTCAATAGACTATCATGAGCATACATTTAGGTATTAATTTAATTGAATTGAAATTCACATACCGTACTTATTCACTTACCCTTAATTATGACGAAATAATACGGTAGGTATCCACCACTGAAGACGAATACGGCGAAAACTGAAAATACATAGGAAATTGGTAGCAAAAAACAGTTCCACGTCTGCATAACCTCGAATGAATTGAACCAATTTCTCGACCTTAACTATTCGTACGTTCGTGCTTGTGAATTTAGTCCAGCGTTTTGGTATTTATAACTAGGTACTATAAAGCGTTTTTCGTGGAAGGTGGAACTTTACTCATAAACAGTAGTTAACGTTATTCAGCGAGCTCGCATATACCTATTTTTGGAAATGCCTAGAAACTAACCGGGATCCAACAATATTTACTTTTTAGTCTTCTGTGTGCGGATGCGCTTTATTTAACTTTAATATTTGCATAATTACGTAGCTTATGTCTGTTGTATCAAATTAGGTACTTATACCTAAATACGTAGTAAGTGGCGAGGTACCTAAAATTAGACAGAATCATAATTTATAATTCTCGTTAATTCCATCCAGTTTTCAAGCCGTCTTCACAGTTCTCAACTTACTGTTATAATCTACCTTAACAGACGATAAAGGTTTAACCGCAGATTACAAAACAGATAAAAACATAAGCTCTCCGACTGATACAACTGTGACACAGATGCGCAATATCTAGAAGCGACTGTGCCACTAAACAAAATAACCACTCCAGTGTTGCCGGGAAATTCCCAAACACTCGTGCGCCACAATTTAGCAAGCGCTAGCGGTGAAGTCATTGAAGAGGTACAGTGAATTAAATGCGCCACAGAAATAAGATAGATGCCTGTACTGCACAGGTACGTGTTCTGTTTATCGAGTTCCGCACAACGTACGACCGTATTTAAACGTTTATTTTGTACATTACAGTTTAAATTGTTACGGGTCTTAGTTTGAATGGTTATGTTCAAGATATTTTGGATCTAGTTTCAGATGCTAGATAGAACGTTTAGATTAGCAACGAGATCGTGCAGAGCATGTATGCATTATAATAGGTCGAATGCTTTTAGGGATTACCAAGATATTTCGAGGATACTCACATGAAGGATTGAGGGATCAAGCCAATTGAAGTCAACATGCGGCTCTGTAGCTACTGCGGTTTACCGAGCTCGCAATCATCTGTAAGGGGCCTAATTAAACCTCTAATTACGTATGAGTACGTTGTAAGTAGAATTGGGAATTGCTTTATTAGTCTTGGAATACACTTGGAATACCATAACAGAAGATCAATCGATTTGAACATGAAGTAGGTACTTATGTAATAACACAACGTTATAAGATATAATATACAAGCTGTTGATTTGCATCCGTGCCATATTCAAGGACGTAATTATGCTAATGATTGTCGACCCACATCAACAAAAAAATTGGTACGTAATTTTTTTTTAATTATTTTTTTCGGAATTCCGTCAATGTCATCTAGCCGTATTTAAACTTGGCGCGTGTGTTACTGGCCTTAAAACCGTGCTTCGCCCTCACACAAACGCAGACACAAAGCATACGCAACGTTTATTCATAAATTTCATTCATAAAATTGGATTATTTCTGAAACACTTCGACATTACAATGACAAAAAAAGCAGTGCATATTAGTTACTTCCCATCTACTGTAGTTCCAATCGATTATTTACGTATTGTATGTCCTCCTCCTGAAGTATGGCACAAATGCAAATCAACAACTTGTATACCTGGCTAATAACGAATTAGTACCTACTGATACAGCTTTTGAAATACAATACACAAGTATTAGATAGTGAATAAATACACTCGTTGTTGTTACCTGAAATATTTATTTTCTCCGCACTGCTTGAAGGGCCACAAAAGAAAACGGTTTTATCCGATTATGTTGATTGTTTGACAAGAAGAATAACAGAAACGTGGACTCAAGTATTGTCCATATGTCAAATCAAATCTGTATCTAAGGCAAAGCGACTTACCAAAGAACTTCCTAAAAATAAAAGGATCCTTTAAAAAGGTCGTTGCCTGCGGGCCACGTGACGTTACAGCATATAGCTGCCTAATATATGCGTCCCTAGAAAAAAGGTTGGAAATAGCTCTCCGGGACACATTTATCATGAAAATTCACATGAATCATACGAAACTACTGGACAGATTTTAATCACGTTTTCACTGATGTATGGCTGAGAGTCCCGGATGAAACTCATGTGTTTTATTAGAGGGCGCATCTCCTCGTGCTATCGTAATGATATATAAACCTCAAGAGCTGCATAGAAGCACCCATAGTGATCAGTTTAATACGCATTAAATACATTTTATCGTCAAAAAAATATAACTAAATTAAAAAATACTGTCAGTCATAGATTGAGTGGCTTGCACCCCCGGGATGAGACGCAATACCCTATTTTTAGCCCCGAAACCAGCGTAGAGCTGAAACTAGTTAAAACTTAATTTAAAACATGTAGGCACGTTGTTAATAATTTCGGTGAACAATAAATAAAGTTTGCCTATAAATATGGAAACATAAAACAATTTGAAACACCTATTAGTTTCTATACTCTACACTAATACCTATGTTATAACCGCTAACAGAATTATGAACACAATTTCAATCAGCTAATAATTATTATTTGTATAATAGGTACTTCATAATACCTAATATAATACCTAAAAGCTTAATTACTGCGTAAAACTGGTTATTGCCATTATCGCAACGAATACATTGAGAATCTCAAAAGAGAGTGCTACAGCCGCCTGGTGACGCCGGCTTTATACTTTATACATCCTGCTGATCTCATGGAACTGTACTTAATCATAAATATGTACCTACTTGGCAAATTATTTGGTAACCGCGAACAATCTGTATTACCCTTAAGTTAATGTTCGTACAATTTGTTAACGACAGTGACTGCGTAGTAAAAATGATAAACATACTTGTAAATGACGCTTCCATTGTACAATGAACGTTCGCAAAGTAAGTAAAAAGCGTTTATCAAGCAGTTGCGACCACTCGGTAGTTTAATTAAATTTTTAATTTATTGTGAAGGAGGCCGCGTGTGGCGCGCCCGCCGCTCGCAATTTGCTCCCCATCTTTATCTAATGTAAGTACATCCTATCTGTGTGCTTACTTGTAAAATATGGCCTGTAAGAAAACCTATTTGTAAACGGCGACAAGACTATCAAACGTAAGTGAATAACTACAATGGCTTAAGAATAGGCTCCAACAAAACGGATTGAAAGCCTAACTCACTTTAAGCTCTAAATAAGTAAAATGTTTGCATAGAAATCGATCCCTAATACCTAATCGTCCGGTCGGCTTACATAAATGTTAGCTTTAGTCATGTTTATACTTCATTAATTCAGATGATACTTTCATATTGAGCTGCTCAAATCTTCACAAAAAATAGACGCCTGATATTTTTTGTATTTTATATAATTTTGAAGTAGACGAATAAATAAATAATGAGGTGAGTCGTAACCTTACCGAACTAATGTTAAAATGGAATTGATACTTTAGATTAAATATGATTAATTTATTTTGTGATACGGGTAATATAAAGCGACCTTACAGTGACTAAGTACGAGAAGCTTTCATTAATTCAGTTCGGTTGGCATAGATAGACAGTATCAAAGCAAAATCCTGTAATACCAACTATTCACTTAGACACCTATGATACAAATATCCCTGATCAGTGTCTTATCTTTCATTAAACCATTGTTATTTAAATAGTTCTTTCGGTCTACAATTACGTAAACGTTACGTGACCCAAGTAATTAAAATTTAGTTAATTTGGGTAGCCAAATGAATGCACGTAGAAACCTAAATTAATTTGGTCGGCAGCAAAAAAATATACCATTACTTTAATAGCTTCTAAAAAGGCTCTTGAGTTAAAATTTATTATAACGGAAAACGATCTCAGTGATAAGAATACCTCACGTAAATCATTATTAATTTTAGGATAGATATTATTTTTAGCGTTTTAGGTAGATACTTAATATCTTGATAAGTAGCTGTAGGTACCTAAAAGGTCCCAGTATCTTTTTTGTATACCTTGACACATACGCAATGGTACTTGTGTACTTATGGAGGGAACTAAATTCTTTTTGGTAAAAATAAATTGGCAACGCCAAGTGAAAGTTTTGTTTACCTATGTAACTTGTACAAAACTGGGAGACAAGTGGATAAATTAAATGAGAAAGGATCCACTTAACTAAATATTACCTACTAGCTGTTGCCCGCAACTTCGTCTGCGTGGGTAATATAGAATCGTCAAAATAATACTTATCCCGTAGGTGCATTCTTTCACATGACAGTATAATTAGGATTACCACTTAGCAGTCGCATAGATTAATTGATCAAGGTTGTGCTGTGGATGTGACCATTTATCTAAACAAAAGAAGTAAAGTTTGTGACGTTATGGATATCTCTGGATCTAGTATTACCTATGTCCATTGGACCTAAGTTCGTCTCTATACCCACGTCTAACAGGCCTGTAGCTAGGTAAATTAAGGATTGGTACCTATTTCGAAGAAAGGTTTGATACCTAGACGTCGACAAGATTCTCACATCGTGAACTAAACTGAATTATATCTATACCATCTAACATGGATATACATAGCTAATCAATTCGAGGAAAACCCATGTATTTACTACGTAAGAGCATAACCATAATTCTTTCTTACATGTAGTAAAGGTACCTACGTGCCCTACAAGTGAGCAAAGAACTTTTGATTTAACCCCTCTGCTCGACAAGGTTTTGACATATGACTTTACCGTTGATTCGGCGGGATATTTTGAATCGCGACATGGAACTCAAAAATTTGTACTAACTTTCAACACATAAATTCTAAGTCCGTAATGCCTGATCAGAAGTATTTTAACTATAACTTTAGAGCTCACTTATTTGACAACAACGTGCGAAGGTCAAATGGGGTCAGTTAATTCAGAAATAGATAATAATTACGGTGTTTCTAAGTCTATCGAAAAGTTAGGCATTTCAAATTTGGTGAAAACTTACCAATAAATAATCGCATCACTTTCTCAAACACAACACAAACGTCATATTTATAACATTTTCAATCCGTTGCAATACATTTCGTGCACTTATTTATGATTCATAACTAAAAAATCAGTACATAAAATACACAATAAAAATGAACAATTTACAAGATCAAAGTCAAGTAGAGTTTGGAACAGAGTAAATTTTTTTTTTTCAATCAGCGGTGTGCATTCGATACCTAAATCGGATGTTTATTATAAATAATCGAATACCAATTTTATATATATTTTTTAATAGAAACTTATTTCAATTTTATTTCTTAATTTTAAATCATAGGTTCAATTTGTTTTTGTTGTGAAGAAAAAATATTAAAGTTTTATGAAAGTTTTTAGCATAGGTAAAATTTTTATACTGGGTGTCCCATAAGTCCTTTGAATTTTAAATTTCGAATAAAATTCAGATGGCGCGCCGGAATGGCGCGCGGGGTGCGGGGATAGCATCAACGGTCTTTCAGGAAAGTTTTATCGGAGCAGACCGTGGTTTTTGTGTGCGTGAGTCACAACAATGATTCGGCCACCATTGCGCGGCGTAAAGGACATTGGGCGAGATGTTTGAATGTTGGTCTACTCCCCCTCTAGTAATGAGTCATACATCATTTGAAAGGTCTTTTTAAGCGTTACATTTTGTACTTACATACTACTTACCAATTCTTAGTACTTTAGATGTTAGAACATGTTTAAGGTTTTTTATCGATAGTTAGTTTCAAGTCCTTAGATTCCTTCTCTAGTAATTAATTATATATCACTGGAAAGGCCTTTTTAAATCGAACATTTCGTACTTAAATACCTCTAACAAATTGTCAGTACCTAAGAAGCTACAGTAGATTTTAGACATAGTTATTATTTCACTAAACATGGTCCAACTCCCTAAATACTAACAAATGACAATCGCCGCCGTACAAGAAAATACTTTATATAACATAAGCTTTCTATTGATGTATTACTTAATGCTAGAGGAGAGGTAGATCAAAACGCTCATTGTCCTTTGGTGGCGAAAAAAAATTGCTTCATTCCTCTAGGCATCGACTTAATATTTTTGATCCTAATGATCCCGCAGGACTTCTGAGGATCTGAGGCGGATGACGGGGAGTAGCGACCCCGCGCTTCTTTATAGCTTGTCGGTCAAAAATAATCTTTCTTGTTCTACTAGTCAATGCAATTTATTTGATACCCGTATTGACAGATTTGTGAAAAGAAAAATAAGTCAGCGGCGGCCATCTTTCTTCCATCTTGGACCAGCTTTCGATGAACAGCGAGTAGCAGTTCCGACTACCTATTTGCCCTTTCAAACAATAAAATCGTCATAAAATTTTGCGATAACTACACCTAACTACAGCTCTCGTCAAATAGCTTTGCCGCTCAGTTAAAAAGTCGGAAGTAACGAACCGCCATTAAGTTTGGCAGGACTACAGGAATTCTGTACATAAAACACCCGAAAAAATAAATAAGTCTTCAAAATTTGCGGTCTTCAGAAATCCTAAAAACCGAAAAAAAAAAATATTCCGGCTACAACGTATTTTCTACCACTGATTTTCTAGCATTTTTTCAAAATAAATAAAGTCATTTTACTTTTCCTAATTTATTTTCAGATTATAGTATACAAAAGTGCAATTTAGTAATATTATAATATCAAATAATATAAAATTATTAACCGTCAAATCCGTAGCGGACCCCAATCGGGGTCTGAACATCAATGTCACCGTAAGCTCGGTTTAGACCCCAATTGGGGTCTGCGAATCAGTCATACACTTTCCTAATTATTTACGCTCATATTTATTTTCTTTCCAATCAAACCACATTTGTGAGTACTAAATAAAATAACTAAATAAATGTAAATTATTATTACGCATTCAAACCTTTCATATTTAGCATCCCGTTAGAAATATACCTTTTTAAAATCCAATCGTAATTACCGGGAATTCTGATCGAACTCGCCATGTTTGTTTACATTAGTTGTTTTTTTAAATTTGAAGACGCATAGACAAGATGGCGACGGTGATAGAAGTTTTGCATCGAATGATCCGATTCGTTAAAATAAAGAATCGATTTAATAATTTTATATTATTTGATATTATAATATTACTAAATTGCACTTTTGTATACTTACCATAATCTGAAAATAAATTAGGAAAAGTAAAATGACTTAATTTATTTTGAAAAAAATGCTAGAAAATCAGTGGTAGAAAATACGTTGTAGCCGGAATAAAAAAAATCTTCGGTTTTTAGGGTTTCTGAAGACGGCAAATGAAGACTTATTCTTCGGGTGTTTTATGTGCAGGATTCCTGTAGATCTGCCAAACTTAATGGCGATTCGTTACTTCCAACTTTTTAACTGAGCGGCAAAGCTATTTGACGAGAGCCGTAGTTAGGTGTAGTTATCGCAAAATTTTATGACGATTTTATTGTTTGAAGGGGCAAATAGCTCGCTGTTCATCGAAAGCTGGTCCAAGATGGAAAGATGGCCGCCGCCGACTTATTTTTAACCGTCTTCCCAAAAAGCGGAGGTTCTCAATTCGACCGTTTTTTTTTTGTATGTTTGTTACGCGATTACTCAGCCATTTATTTATCGATTTTGATGATTCTTTTTTTGTTTGATAGCGTGTACTTCCGAGGTGGTCCCATTATCATTAGGTCAGGATCTGATGATGGAACCTTGAGAAATCGAGGGCGACTTTCGAAAGTTGCAGAAATACATAGGTTGAAATCTTATCACTCAGGTGTTTGCCTGGTAGCACTATTCAACAGTGAAGGCTTTGAGCTGACCTGATGATGGAGACCAGTGAAGGTCGAGGGAACTCGACAACTGAATATTTAAACTTTCTCGTGTTTGTGCTTATATTATTCGTATTTACGAGGCCTCTGCAACAGTGAAGGAGATGGAGACGAGAGAAGTACGGTTGTCGAGTTCCCTCGACCTTCTCTGGTCTCCATCATCAGGTCAGCTCCAAACCTTTACTGTCTCATAGTGTTATCAGATATACATCTGAGTGTCAAGTTATAACCTTATCTATGCTTACAATTTTCGAGAGCTGCCCTCGATTTCTCAAGGTTTCCATCATCAGATCCTGGACCTAATAACAAATATGGGGAATATACCCTTTCGACCAAAAACAAACATCCAAATTGAGAACCACCTCCTTTTTGGGATTCGGTTAAAAATATTTGGTGACTTTAAAATCAATCAATTATTATGTCTCTAACCGACCACGGGACTACAGAGTCCCGGATTTTTGGAAGGCGAACGTGGGGCCGAAGCCAACACGCTGAAGCCCTTTTGAGACAACTTTAATGAAATGGTGACACAAAACCGACGATTATCCCTGTATACACTATAGAAATGTACCCAAGGACAATGCCCGGTTCTGTGCTAAACTATTGCTAACTATGGATGAAAACTACTTGGGCTATTGTGATGGGATGCTAGTGGACTAGGAATGGGGAAACTACGGGAACTATGGCACCTGCCGATAACAATGTAATAAATACACGTAAAAATGGCAGGTGGAGACTCGCCAACTCACTTACTGGGTCCCCGGGAATCAGTCGCTAAATCGCAACAAGAGGGCAACAGGTACATGAGCGGCTGAAGGGTGAGGATACCTCGGCGGACTTTAAACGCAGATCACGCGCTCCCTGTGGGTCCAGCATCACCGGCCCACTCGCCACTTACCACGAGGCACCTACCCTCCGAGCGGGCTGCTAACCCTACTCTAGCGACTCCACTCTGACCGGCCGGTGAAGGCAAGCCAAGAGGCGGGAGACCTCTCCCCCGTCATGCTTCACTCCGGCAAGCCGGAGATGGGGGACAGTATACTCTCCCTGGAGCACTCGGATATATAGCCCCGCGGGGTCGCTACTCCCCGTCATCCGCCTCAGATGCCCTGCGGGGCAAATCAATCAATTATTATTATTGTTTCTCATCATCAAATAAGTACATACCTTTGGTAGTTACAAATTGCATTATATTTCAGAACACCCGCATACCCTCCGCCGAAACAAAAATGTTAGAATTGTTGAGAAATAATATAAGAATAAATTAAAATTCCGTAATAGGTAATAAAAATTCAATTAAAGTTAAAAATTATTACGAATGACGCAACACCAAAATAAATAATACATATAAAAATTTAATGCTAAAAACTTAAATATCTTTTTTCTTAACAACAAAAACAAATTGAACCTATAATTTAAAATTAATAAATAAAATTGAAATAAGTTGCTATTAAAAAATAGGTATATATAAAATTGGTATTCGATTATTTATAATAAATTTCCGATTTAGGTATCGAATGCACACCGCTGATTGAAAAAAAAAAAAACTCCATTCCAAACTCTACTTGTCTGTGACTTGACTGATCTTGTAAATTGTTCATTTTTATTGTGTATTTTATGTGCTGATTTTTTAGTTATTGAACATAAATAAGTGCACGAAATGTATTGCAACGGATTGAAAATGTTATAAATATGACGTTTGTGTTGTGTTTGAGAAAGTGATGCGATTACTTATTGGTAAGTTTTCACCAAATTTGAAATGCCTTACTTTTCGATAGACTTAAAAACACCGTAATTATTATCTTTTTCTGAATTAACTGACCCCATTTGACCTTTGCACGTTGTTTTCAAATAAGTGAGCTCTAAAGTTATAGTTAAAATACTTCTGATCAGGCATTACGGACTTAGAATTCATGTGTTGAAAGTTAGTACAAATTTTTGACTTCCATGTCGCGATTCAAAATATCCCGCCGAATCAACGGTAAAGTCATATGTCAAAATCTTGTCGAGCAGAGGGGTTAAGGGCTGATTTTTCAATCACCAGATAACTTTTATCTGACGAATAAGTTTGAAGTTTTGACAGCTTTTGTATAGAAGATATGTCAAACCGCCATATTTATTCCTCAGATAGAGGTTAACTGATGATTGAACAATCAGCCCTAAATCGATTCTTTATTTTAACGAATCGGATCATTCGATGCAAAACTTCTATCACCGTCGCCATCTTGTCTATGCGTCTTCAAATTTAAAAAAACAACAAATGTAAACAAACATGGCGAGTTCGATCAGAATTCCCGGTAATTACGATTGGATTTTCAAAAGGTATATTACTAAAGGGATGCTAAATATGAAAGGTTTGTGTTGGATATGGGTGCAGGTGAGACAAAGAAAACACATGTATCCTGAACGACTGTTATATTTCGAATGTAAGAACGTACGATTAAAGTGAACATTGAATGATTGAATGTTTGACGAATGATTGAAGTAGGTATGCTTTATATAATCTTGGATATTTGTAAAGGAGGTATTATACGTACATCATGCGTATATTCCAACAGCCCCCCTCAAATGTACAAGCATTTTATACAATCATAAGTCAAAAATCGTTTACCCAAACTTGGCTGCAAAACAGCACCTTTTTCAACGTCAGGAATTTATAAAAGACAGTCCCCAAAACGCCCACCTTTCACCACTTCCTATGTGTTTTTACTGGGAAGAAGAAGTGGCGCAACAAACTCCCCAGCAACACATGTCTGTCTGTAGGTTAGAAGAACCTTAAACATTGTTTGATATATAAAGTATACAATACAATTTGTACATTGCAGTATAGGACAATATGCAATATTTACATACACTTTATACAGTCATAAATAGTACCTGCTGCATATCAAATTACAATAACTTTGATCAACAGCTTAGATTATAAACATAATAGCATTCTAAATAAAATCATTGAACTGAAATTATTCAAAAATTTACATTAAGTTCAACTTAATTCTAAAAACTTTGCATCATAAGTCAAAGTCAAAACATTTACTTCATTTAGACCATAACAAGCACTTATGAAAGTCAAAAACATAAATAAGTTTGATTCTAGTTGCTCATTCCAACAGTAGCTTCCTATGGAGAAGAACAGGCAAGTAACTCCATGGTTACTTTTTTTTTTTTTTTTTTTAATACATAGTATGATATTACAGTTTATATGTATTGATACATACAATAACAGCATGCGAAGGTCATGTAGAATCACAAACAAAAACATATGAGAATTAAATTACCATTAAAATGCTTCATGCTTCAAATTTTCATGTTTCACGAAAATGCATGAGTCAAATACCATTTATAAGAATAATTATTAAACATGATATGAATCTTTTAATGTACTTTGTAACTTATCTTGTAATAAGTATAAACATTCACATATTTTACATTAATTAATACTTTTATATGTACATATTTTGTCACCAGACAAATAGTCAAAGGAAAAATACAATTTTACTAGCTGGTAAAATTTTAATTTGGTTATTAATTAGATATTGTTATGTCCTATGGAGCAGGACCACCACATTTCTAAGCATTTTTATCTTGAACTTAATGTTCTAACTTATAATATGCTTTCTTAAAAAGTGTGGCTTTTTTATATATGAGTTTTAAACCTCATTTCATTCAGTTCCAGACTGTTGCCTGGTTGTCTGGTATTTTGTTATTACATTTACTTATTTATTTACATATACAACCTTACATCTACCCTTACAGGACGTGCCTAATGCGGCAGATGGGTTCTTATTAATTCTAAACTAAACTAAAAACACATAAATAACACATAACATCACATCACACAAATCAACACATAAAAACTTAACTAAATTCGTCACAATATCGTTTGTGATTTGTAGGATTATTAGCGATGCTAATACAACTGTTATTAACTTCATATATCATCATTGTCTGTTTTATCAGAATAGAACTATGTTATAATGATTTTATCCAAATAGCTTCTCTTATAGCTTCAAATAAGCATATATTCAGCTTCTGTTGAGGAACCGGCGACTATTTTGTTTCCGTGTATTCCACGAAATTGTACAATTATCAAACACTTTAAATATGTGATCTGTTGTACTTATGCGGTCAATAACGTCGCCTCAACCAATCAGAATCTGCATACCCTGCCATCAGTTGTTTGTAATCACATTTCACATAGGTGAGCTTTAATTTAAGAGTTCCTTTTATGTATCTCAAAAGATGTTTTAACCACTTCCATAACTTCATTAATTTTACTTTGATACTGACTTATAATACCTATAGCAGCACAAATATTTGGTCATGTACTAAGCATTGCATGCGCATTGCGTACATAAGGCACTTCCATATAGATATCTTCCTTGAGAATGCCTTTCTAAACGGCGGTTTTTACATCCATAAGATGGGCATGTAAATCAAACTGATTTGCAAGAGTTAAAATAAATTGGAAAGATTATATTTGAGCTACTGGAGTCAACGTTTCGTTATAATCTTGTAAGCATTGTTGAGTGACACCACGAGCTACTAATCGGGCTTTATACCATGTAGGTTTACCCAACTCGTTATTTTTAATTGTACATACCCAATTTGAGCTTTTTATGTTAAAATTTTTTAGGTCTTGCTATGAGAGTCCAAGTATTATTTCTATGATTAGACTCTATTTCACTTTTTGTGGTTTTCAACATATGTATACTAGAATCATCCCCACTAAAAATGTCACAATAGGTGCATGGTAGTGATTGAACAGTTGTGAGCGATAAGCAAAAATGGGTCATCAATCCTTTTATAATCTATTGGGGTACTTTGAGAATTATTTGTATTACGTCTCAGTTTGCTAGATGAAGGTCCAGCTTCTGAGCTATTATCAGGGGAATGATTATGTTTGTGTTTGTTGCCTATTAACTTTGCCGATTTATCGTCGTTATCGTGCTTGTTAATTTAGGCGGGAATTTGAACAGGTATTATAGAAATACAACTCATCAAATCATCATCATCATTGGCCACAGAGCATCTTGGACAGATGATTGTGGCAGTGCTTGTCTACGCGGTTATTAGTGCCGCAAGCACTTTCTTTCATCAAATCAACATCCCTCGCAATAGGGAATTGGTTATTTTCTGTATTAGGTAAATAGTTTGTAACCATTTTGGTCGTAACCAACTAATATGGCTTTAAATGACTTTTCGTCAAATTTCGAGGCTTTAGTTTTATCATGAACATGTTGAACCGAATCATCATCATTATTTTAAATGTCTTGAATGACTTATTTTCGGTTTCGTATTTTCGGTATTGATTGTGTCATGTTTCGTATGGTGTTTTATTATTGGCGAGCGCTTTTGTGGGTAGTCTATTTGTTAAATATGTATATTAATATAGCTTCATCCCAGAATATTTTATATAATTTCGCACTTGTAACCAATGGTCGAGCCATTTCGGTTAACGTACGATTCATACGCTCCTCGACACCATTTTGTTGTGGCTATTCGATACTGTTAAACAGTACCTAAGTTATTCCTTACAAACACAATAATAATCTTTAAATTCATTAGAAAGATATTCTCGCCCACTATCGCAATATAAATTAGTTTACTTTATGGTTAAATAAATTTTCACTTTTAGCAACAAAATCTTGAAAACATGTCAGCACTTCTGACTTAGCGTAGGTACATCAAATATATAACAGTGTGATATTGCACTGTAATGTATAAAATTGTCTATAAACGTAGCAAACTAGTTCTTATCATCTACAGTACATGGTTTTTACCAAATATGCAAGGTTCACATAATTCATCAGAATTATCAAATAAAAACATTATTTTCATCAACTCCATATTTGAACATTTGATTTTTCTGTTTATTTAAGTGAGTACTATGCCGTATTATTTATACTCTTTTACACAGTCTTGGTGATTCTCTTCAACAAAATTTAAATTACTCAGAGAATTATTACTGTTTAAAAGTAATACTAAAAAAAAACATTAGTGATTGATGTTCTCACCTGTCATAAAACATTTATTATTTTTACTATAAATGTTAAAAAAAATTACCGACATACCAGTCTTTTGGCATATTATAACGTACCTCCGGTGAATATAAAACGTCATCAATTGATCCTTGAATTTATGTTGTTATATACCTCGATTTACCCTTTACCAAACTCCAGGATTGAAACTCCTTTCCTAGCAACACCGATCTTCAATGGTGTGGATAATTCGACGTACGAAGTTAAAACCTTTTTACATTGTCAATCTTTTAATTTTTTTTTTTTTTTTTTCAATATGATATATGTCATCATGATCTGTCACACCAGAATCTAAAAGAAAATAAACAGTATTATTTTCTACATAATTAGCAGACAATTTACATTATGAAATCATAAAAATGAAACCGTCCTGGTCATTGTTGCAGTATTCAATGTTATTGGCAGACTTTTGAAGTTCACCCATTGATTATTTTGCTGCAGTCCCTTTAAGTAACGGCAGTCCTTTTTGAAATTATTCCGACGTCCGCAATGATCACAATACATTTTTTTTGATATTATATGCATTGAATTTCCGGGTTGATAATTATTTTTATTCTTCTTCTTTCGTGTCGATGACATGTCTTATAGTGAGACTACACTTTGTCAGCCCAATATGCCGCCACAGCGAGAGCACTAATTATTTTTATTTTGAGTGTGGGTCTCATGTGGGTCTCATTATTATTATACAATTCATGATCGAGTCGTAGTCTAGTAGTAGGCGTAGTCTTCACAGAAACCATATTGAGTTGCTCATCACCTAGCAACGCAGAAATAACACCGTCATAAGATGTGATATTTTGTTCATTGTTAATGCAATTTTAATTTACACTCTTTCACTGAATTTAAAAATTTTGTTGTATTACTTTTAACTACAGAAAACGGCCTGGGCCCATAACCTGTTGGATATGGGTGCAGGTGAGACAAAGAAAACACATGTATCCTGAACGACTGTTATATTTCGAATGTAAGAACGTACGATTAAAGTGAACATTGAATGATTGAATGTTTGACGAATGATTGAAGTAGGTATGCTTTATATAATCTTGGATATTTGTAAAGGAGGTATTATACGTACATCATGCGTATATTCCAACAGTTTGAATGCGTCAAAATAGTTTAAATTTATTTAGTTATTTTATTTAGTACTCACAAATACGGTTTGATTGGAAAGAAAATAAATATGAGCGTAAATAATTAGGAAAGTGTATGACTCATTCGCAGACCCCGATTGGGGTCTAAACCGAGCTTACGGTGACATTGATGTTCAGACCCCAATCGGGGTCCGCTACGGATTTGACGGTTAAACACAAAGTTTATGTCTGTTCGATGTAGTTAGACATAACTCAGTGCTTCGGGAGTTTATTGTGTTGGTAATAATTTGTTTGCTTGTAACCTCTAGGAACACGTAGGACCAAGTAGGTACGTACCTACGAAGTACCGCTAAGTACTTATGCCTTACGTTGTCACATTTAGAAGCTGTTTATTATTACAAAAGTTTCGTAAGTGGAACAAAAACAAACTAGGTGCTTTATAAAAATAAGTGAACAATGTGGTTTTTTACCACTCCATCAATGACTGAAAGTTTAATATTAGTTCAAGTACCGTCAATTTCTGGTTGCTTAGATAAGTATACTGGTTGAATTATATGCTGCTGAATAATAGGGGTACAACAATAAGGCCGATTCTATGTCAAAAATAATTGAAAATTAAATTGCAATATCCCATTAATCGTAAGTTTTCTCATTAATCTTTGTGAAAAAGGCATTCCATGTTCCTTTTCAAATCAGTACAAGAATCTCGCATTTTTTAATATTTAAGTGAGAATAGCCATTATACCATTTTGTAGAAAATGCCCCGCACTTTCAGTGTATAAAACGCCCGTTACGGCAAACAAAGTACCCAGCTATTCTCACCAAAGTGTAATTTCCGAGTTACTAACACTTTTAACAAAGTACTACTTTACAATCTGTAATATTTTTCAATGGCACATTAAATGCTATGCTACCATTTAAAAATATCATTTTTCATTCGGAAAAACGGCGATGGTTGTTGTTTTCATATGGGATACAGTTAGTGATTATCAAGGTATTAGCTGGACAATGTCTTTCTATCGTAGACTATGAACGTAACTACCTACTTTCCTTATACATAGTACCTAATATGTATGTCGAAATCATTTCACTCATATCTACCTTCTGTCGTACCTGGGTAGGAACTCACTTTATTATTAAAATATAATAAGCTAATCTACCAAGTGCAGCACACAGGTTTATACCATTTCTGCATTAATGTGTAGCTTGGTAAGTTTCACCCCATACACATTACACCGCGTGAGTGTAATATTAAAATTAAGAGAAAACCTTTTTCGCCAAAAAAAGAGCTAACTAATTATATTTCTTTTTCCACCATCAGAAAGTAGAAATCCTAACGAAATGAAAACGTTTTCCTTACTGACATTGTTTAAAAAGCATATATTTTGATGTGAAAATCGATTGATAAGTAATTATTGTAGGTAGGTATATTCGATACTTTAAAATAAGGTGAAAAACATATTTGATTAAAAAAGGGTTTTGGAACATAAAAGGATTTCACCAAACGTGTCATTATTAGATATTATACAAGATATTATAAAAACCAAATTTTTCCGTGACACCCTTTTCACCGAAACCTAAAAAGTTGGTAAGTATCGACCTACCAATCTACTGTCCAATCTAACAACAATGCTTTCACTTAAAATAATTGGGTTTTTCTTTAATAGTATTTAATTATTTAATATCAAACCTTACCTACCTTAGTTAATTTCTGAAATAGGTAATTAATAATTCTTACATGTTTGCTGAAAGATTGTTTTCGTATACCACATCGAATCTGAAAAATGTAAGCGCCACCTATCATGCTGGGTTCGAACTACTATGCTTTTCGACGCCCACTGTTCTCGCGTCTAACAAAGTTACGGTAAACCTATTTCAACCCTTTTTGCTGAAGCTTCTAACCAGAACAGAAAACCGTGTGTTGTAAAACCTTTCCCCGGGTGACATCCCATTGACATTATAAAGTTTGTATGTGTGTATGCATAGATATATGGGTGTTTTTTCCTCTTTTACGCAAAACCTACTGGATGGATATTGATGAAACTTGGCAGTAGTAATAGTTTATACATCAGAATAACATATAAGCTACATTTATTAGGCTACAGGAAGTAGTTCCTCGGGACTCGGGTGAAAACGTGAGAAACAACTATTTAACAAAATAGATACATAGAATAGAACATTTCCAACAATTACATCTACTTACATATATAATTTCTATACACAGATAGTGAGTATGATTGATAGGTGAGCTTATTCACGGTATACTTACCTGTGATGTGATAATTAATTATTGCTATTAACGAGATGGATACAGATTAGATACGCTCGAGCAAATACGTCACAAATGCTCGGCTTAGTTATAGTGTGGGATTTTAAGTTTTAATATCATGATCCGTAGATATAAATCAGGGTAGAATAGGAAAGGCCAGGATGCGCTTGCCAATAAAATTTCAACAATTAAAAAAGATTGCTTAGTTCGCCGAGACGACTGTTGATAAAGATGCGGTAATAGCAGCACCAAGGAGATACAAAGCGAAAAATTAATTTTATAAATTAAATCGGCGTTAGTCAAGACGTTACCCTAGTCTGTTTGAGTATGTCCAACGATAATAAGAATTACAGTGTAGAAGTGCCGTGGAGAGGTTTCAATTCCCTCGTCCGACAAAATTACAAGAGGCCTCTTGAGTGTTTTTTTTTTTGTATCAACTACAGGTAGGTACTGAAGTCATTCTGCCTCTTGACCATACAAACCAGGAATAGAAAGACATCTTCTCGTGGATACTATAAATTAAAACTCTGATGCTCACTCACATTTTATAAGAATATTGCAATGCCTACATATACAATTGATTTAAATCTTACATATACGTTACTTAAACTCTGGTACATTTAATTTTTTGAAAATGCAAATGAGGACATTATTCGTTATTGTAGGAGTGAAATAAGAACGGTAAAAACGTGTAATAAAAAGACGGAACTGTAGATTTTGGTTGTTTATTTCTCAGGAAGCAAATGATTCACAGCATTGGTGGGATACAGAGGTCTGACAATACCGGGCCGAAACATTCAATTTCCTGAAATTTGATTTTACTAGCAATAGGTACAACAGCTTAGAATATATAAGTACCCAAATATAAAAACGTGGGAAAACAACATTACATAGCTGTAGAATAGTATAATTTATTTAGTAAAGCGAGTTTTTTTCATATTTTTTTTATAAACTACACACCTTACTAAATCACAATTTCTAATTATGTCAAAAATTATGTATCACATTTATAACATTCTGTACAAAGTAAAAAAATATTTTCATACTCCACTAGTACAAAGTAAAGCTGCATAGACATTTCCGACCATCGTAATATTATTGTTGCCTATGTAGAAAACGAACTTTTAGTTACACATTTACCGATTTCACTGAAAATGTACTTAATTGAAAACAATAATTGAGCAGATGCAAACTGTAAGAGAATCCACTTCAATATCACACTCAATCGAACATTCTAACATGATATGCAGTATGTAATGCTATCAAATTATTGCATCAACGGTACCACACTGGGGCTAGGCTACAGGCATACTTATAAAGTTACAAATATTAAGTTACTCTTTCTATGTTTAATCTATACTTCAACTTGTTTTAAATATCATAATAAAATTGTTAAGATATAAATAACACAAAAGTTACGTTATGTGGACTTACAACCTTCATAAGGAGTGACATATCATGTATCTTACAAAATAATAGTCCCTTACGGTTCTGTTAACAGTTACACTATGAAATTAATCACTTCAAGCACACAAATATATTTTCTATGCATAGAATAGGCTGTGCGTCGAAGGCACAAAGCTCTGCAAATATACTTGACGTGTGTAAATACAAGAGAACACGAGTCCAAGTGATGCATGAGCATCAAGCGGCTCGTCGACAAGCTGCGAATCAATCGGCCACAGCGACAGCACCCAGCACCCACCCATGCGCGTCACTCATCTGACTCGATTAAAAAAACATATTTTTTTTTATAATTATGCAAAAACAATTATACAACCCTTCTAATTTGAACATTTCTTCAAAAACTGGGACTTTAAAAATGCAAATTGTGATTTGTGACAGTGATCATAGAGAAACAATCAAATATACTCTATAGGGACACTCAAATTATTACAACGTAATTTACAAATATAGTCAATCTCTAAATATCAACTAATTTATATAAACTGAATTATTTACAAAATATGAACACATCGGATGCGACGTGCCACCTCTCTTACATATTTGTAACTATTTACAATGACTATTATTATAAACTTTAATTAAGAGCATTGCATTTTCGTGAGCTTGATCAAAATAATCCCTTGTTCAACTCATATGTATAAAATAGTTACAACATTACTAGGTACATTCACATCTACATGTGGCCAGTCACAATATTACTTCAGCTGCTTCTCAACCATTGAACAAACAGTCCTCGATTCTGAATTCACCGACGCTCCACTCTCAGAGAACATCAATTTACATTAGGTTTTACAAGCCCAATAATTAGCTAGTAATGTATTAGAGATCAGTCTTGGGACAAAGGAAACAAATTCAGTACTTTTGTATATAATTCGTCACTTTTTAGCTTTGAACTGTATATTAAATAGTTTAGAAGTTAGCGTCTTATTTACAAGTTCAGATGATTTGAACAAAAAAATATGTATTACATAAAAAGTTGTGGGAGAAATTTAAGGCAATTTAAGAATTTCAGGGAATTCCGTAGCGTCTGAAGGTGTTGGGAGACGCGATAAGCAGCACAAAAATTATTGAATGAACAATAGAAAATAAGATTTGGTTTATCCTAACATTATTCACACTTGCTTTTGATTACAATATTATTAACAATTAAAAACAAACACTAGAGTACCTCTACTATTATGTTATTATTATACTAGCCTATAAACCATGTCACTTAATGAAATCTCTTAACTAATTGTCTTAATCCAATTTTTCAACTCATACAAATTTCAATTTGTACTAATGTAGATGTACTAAATTGTCATGTGCATTATTGTGTAACTTAAACTCAGTTTTATTCTGATCTTCTACTTAAAATACATTTTTTTTGGTTCCAACCACAATTCCAAATTATTAGAATTATGAATTAAAGAAATTTTGATTTATTTTATTACTTAGCCGTGAATTTTTTTATTGGAGACAAAAGAGGGAGTCTGTTGACACATAAAAATAGCTAATACCGAATAAAGACTGGTTTCAAGGAAATTAAAAATTGCTTTGACGGTACTTATTCACTGTATGCATCATTCTACCACCTAAATAAATTTTAAAATTCCATAATGACTAAACATGAAAATTATACTATTCACCAATATATGGCACGCATTTTTAAATGACATGTTAACTATTTGTAAGACAATAAAATTGATCAAATGAAAGTGTTTGTACCAATTCTCTTACTTGATGTGATTTAATGATACAAAGTCCTAACATAAAGTTCAGTGAAGCTGCCAAATAAAACATAACTATGATAGAAATTGTGCTGCTGCTGATTTAGGTGGAATTCCCTAAAAATTCTACACAAGAACTGTAAGCATAGTAGATGTTTACAAATAATTGCACTTTCAATTTTAGTCTCTTCCAGGAGAATGCGAAAAATTGGACTCTTTAATGAGATAAAATTCAACTACCTAGTCGATATCACGGTCAAAGAAAAGATAGGGGAGATGCAATAAGGAATATAGGTCAGGCGCCTTCTTGTAGGTCAACCAACGTACTGCAAGTGTCAGAACTAACGAGGCGTTCGGTTTCCTTGTCAAATCAATACCAATCTGTCAAAATTGGTCTTGAAGCTGTGCAAGAGCGGAGCTAGTTAAGTTCTCCCCGGAACACCCGCCCATTTAGGCGCGCTACTTGCTGCGAAGATTTTGCATTATGACATCTCCGCTAGTCATTTTGTTCTCCACGGTCGAAATTAAATGACATATAAATACAAACAGTAAGAACTTAACTATAAGGTATAGTATAATTCAATCACAGTAGAATACATTTTGCATGTCAAAAAAGTTATAATTTAAAAAAAACATTTAGCTGGTAACATTTTCATCATTGTCATAAAACATTTTCTCTTCCTTGATATCATCCACAAAATGCAAAAGGTTCTTGCTTTTATTAAACTTAAAAGCTATGCACTTTTTTAGTTCCAGTAGTGCAAAACATTATTCTCCCAATGATCAGCATAGTTATCGCTGAGTAAAGTTTTACTGTAGTATTTTAACAACACAGTAAAATTGTGAGTTAAAATATAATGCTTTACCCAAACGCCTTTTGAAAACAGATTTTATTAAATTTTTTCCCATATGGATTTGTTTCAGTTAGATTTTTTTCCATTGCGTATTTGCCGGTGTTCAAAATTTTTACAGATATTCAAACAAAAAAATAAAATAAAATAATTGGAATGTCGTCAAATTCTACTAAAATACTTCGAAAGTGCAATTACTCTTAAACATTACAGATAAAAGTTCACCCCCCTAATAAATTAGTCCGATAAGCGCTCATAGTATCAACAACATAGATCTACCTAATATCTCATTCTACGTCAAAAGAAATCCTTCGGGTTTCACGTTCCAAGGGTTCTATCACGCCGGGTACCGACGGCGGCCGTGCGGGCCGGGGTCGATATTTACAATATTTTGACCTCACACTTTGGTACTAATCTGGACAGATGACACAAGGACGTCGCGAAGAGTTCGTGCGGCACCTACTTGTCGGCGGGCTCGGGCGGCGCCCCGCCGAAGTCGAGCTGGTAGCCGCCCGCCCGCGTCATCTCCTCCATGCTGGGCTCCTTGCAGTCGTGGCCCGCGTGGCCGGCGGCGCCGCAGTTCCAGCACGACAGCTTGGGCGGCGCGTACAGCACGGACACGAAGCCGGCGTAGGGCGCGGCCGCGGGGTACGGCGGCGGCTCGCCGTTGGCGAAGGGCGGCGGCGGCTGGCGGTAGGCGGGCGGCGGCGTGGGGTAGGCGAAGGGGCGCGGGTACTGCAGGAAGGGCACGGGCGGCGGCGCGGACGGCGTGGCGCGGCGCGGCGGCGGCGCGGGCGTGTCGGGCGGCGACGACGCGGCGCTGGAGCCGCTGTCGGACGACGACCGCGCGGCGCAGTAGGGGCCCGCCAGCCGCCGCACGCCGTTCAGCTTCTCCAGTGATCTATATTGCTGTTGATGAACTACGCTAAGCTCACGTAACCGCTCGTCTCCGATATTATGACGCATCTGAAAAGTTTCGATTCTTTATAAGCACACTCCTTATTAAACACAGTTTTATTTAAACAGAGTAAAACAATAGGCATGATGACAAATTTTTAAATACCTTTGTATGATGTAGGTATACGTCTATTTTATATGAAAAATTATTAATTTTAAGAAAATGCGAAGTTTTTTTATCAAATAATTGCATTTTTCTCTGTCCACTTTGAATCCGGCGCGAAAACGCTTGTCAGTGTCATGTCGTCACTTGTGACGTCACGACTGAAATTACAAGACGCAAGTAAACAACGCTCGTGCAATAATTAAGTTTTTTGTGTTATTAAATATGAATTCGAAAGTGCATAGGTGTTGTGGGGTCCCCCAGTGTAAGAACACATCCAAAACAACTCCTGATAAGTTATTTGTGTACGTTCCTCACAATAAAAAAATACGAAACAAGTGGCTTAAACTTGCAAGGCGAGATTCAAAAGCAATATTGCCCAGGGTACAACTTTATTTTTGTGAAGATCACTTTGATGTAAGTTATTACATAGTTCTCTAGATTCTAACATAGAAGTTTTTTTAATTAAACTAATACACTTACATGGAAGTTTTTTTTAATTAAACTAGTATACTTACATGGAAGTTTTAACATTTCTAAATTCAGCTGAACAAAAATCTTTATTTGATGCCAAAAACTCTCCCAGCATTATGATATCAATTCTAGGCAAATAAGCGCTGTTTGCCTTGATAAATCCGGGCTCCATAACTCGTGTTATACACAATTAATTAATTAAAAACAAAGATCGCAGTGGAAGTCGCAATAACGAAATGTGACGTTCGCGCGCTTTCGCGCGAGTTGTTTTGAGAAATGACGTCACGAGCTCTGATTGGTGTTCAAGATATCATGGCGGATTGCCTTATTTCGTAATTTTATTTTATAAAAATACATATTAATCACATTATTAATAAAGAAAACAATGCGCGTTTTATATTCCAAGCTTCAAGTTTAATTTAATAAATATATTATTTTAATGATTTTTGATTAGTGTCATCATGCCTATTGTCTGATTTCATTAATTCTTTGGTCAAGCAATAACAAATTAATAACAGTAAAGTTTTTTGATTGCAAGACAATACACATACCTACAGTTGTTCTACTATTGCTGATAGATTTGGAATGTCGTATTTGAGAACGCGATTAAACCAGTGGCACATACATGCAAGCTACTTCTATACAACCATAATAGACCATAAATAAGTTTTATGGGAGTGGGGTTTCCAATTAAACGCACCGGTTATGATTACTTTTGTATAATGAAGAAAGAACATAACCACACTACACCATTATCAGAAAAGTACAAAAAAGTTATAAGAATTATTACAAAAAAAAGAGTTAATCACTAACGAACACAGTTATCGGGAGGATTCGTGGTATACATAGACTTCGTGTATAAAACTAACTAGCCTCGGCTGTTGGCGGGGCTGCGCGGAACGAGCATACATATATATGTGTGTATCACACGCCGGTTGGTGGCGGACTGCGCGGGGTGCGGGCCGGCCAACAGTCGTAGGCGCTTCGACGCCTAAGCGGCGCGAGCCGAAAGAAGCCGAAGCTATCCGAGCGCATCTATGTCCGCGCCGTCAAGGTAGCGCGGGGGGATGCGACCACGGGACGCTCGTACTGGACGAGTATGTTCGGAATGTAAATGGTTTGCTACACACTCCCCCTCCAGTTCTGGAGAACGCCCTCGCTCCTGAACTGGTATGCTAACCGTTGGACGTCCGCGTTTCCTTTTAGGGATGACGGGAAGAGGGAAGGAGTGATCATTACCGTGGTAACGGGTAATGTCTTGCGAATGGTATCTGCCTATGACAACATCAGGTTGCTGCGTGCTGGCTACATTGAATGTTGTGGGACTAACTACTCCCACGATTTTATACGGTCCATCGCGACGTGGGTAAAACTTCGACGTACGGTCTTTCGATGCGCTGCTAAGTAGGTGCGACTTCAACATTACTAAGTCACCTACCTGGAAAGAATCCGACGGTCGGCGCGAAGCGTCAGCATACCGTTTCGCCCTGTCCTGTTGGACCTCCACGCGTTCTCTTACAGCTGAGAACGAGTGGAGGAACTGCCTAAGATAAGGTGTAATTTGCGGCACGAAGTTATGCTTTTCCTCAATGGCACGAAGGTCATGAACGACCTCTGTGGGGGATCGCATTTCTCTGCCAAAGGACAAATAAGCGGGTGATCTTCCTGTAGTGCGGCACTTAGCGCTGTTGAGGGCAAATCGAATCACCGGCAACTTCTTTGGCCAAGAAGTGTGGTCTCCCTCTACGAGATGAGCTAGCATGGCTTTGAGGTCACGATTCTTTCGCTCTGCAGGATTCGACTCTGGATGATAGAGAGGAATGAAGTTTTGTTTGATGTCCAATACTGTCATGCATTGGCGCATGACGGCTGAAACAAATTGGACACCGTTATCTGAAATAATCCTACGAGGTAGACCAAAGCGCATGAAGTATTCTTCAATAAGAATGTGGGCACAAGCTTCTGCTGTGGCTTCTTTAAGAGCATACAGCTCGGTCCATCGTGTAGCCGTATCTTCAACGAGTAAAATCCATCGCTCCCCCTGGTCTCCCTCCGGTAGCGGGCCGAATAAATCTATAGCCAACACCTCGTTACGTTGGTTCATAACGGGTGTCTGGAGTAAGCCTGGTGGTTTGGCGTTGGTGGCCTTATATCGTTGGCAGTGGATGCAGGCTTTGACATAATCAGTGATTATTCTCCGCATTCCTGTAAAATAATACAGCTGTGCTACTTTCTGGTACGTTCTGTCAATGCCTGGATGGCCGGCTGTTGGAGAGTCGTGCAACTCTTTTAAAATATTTGGAACGTGGCTTGCAGAGATGACTAGTTGCGGTGATTCACTCTCAGAGTCCGGATTATATCGGAACAGGACACCTTGATCCATGAGGTAACCCCTTTCTAGCCATCTTTGGGCCGCGACATCATCAGGTCCCTCAAGCTCCTTGACAATCTTTTCCACTTCAGGGTCTGAGAGTTGTTCCGAGCGAAGTTCACTAGGCGTCTTCGTAGGCAAGTCACAGATGACTGAGCAGATACCGCAGCTGTCACGAGAGTCGCTAGAACAGATCGGCCTGCTCAGCGTGTCTGCCACGACGTTCGCTTTCCCTGGTGTGTACTGGAATTGGATGTCAAAAGCTTGAAGCTTGAGCGCCCAACGGACCAACCTACCTGTTGGTGATTTAAGTGAAAGCAACCATCGCAGTGGTTGATGATCGCTGCCGATTACGACCGGTTGGCCGTCTAGGTAAGGCCGGAAACGCTCCACCGCCCACACTACAGCAAGCGCTTCACGCTCGGTGGTAGAGTAGTTGCGTTCTGCTGCGTTGAGGAGTCGGCTGGCGTATTCAATTGGCCTTTCCTGATTACCATCGCCCTGTAATAAAACCGCACCTAAGGCGTAGTTACTTGCGTCTGTACGCAGAATGAAGGGACGATTGAAGTCAGCTTGGATCAGTACAGGAGCTGTGGTTAGTAGACGCTTCAGCTCCTCAAAAGCTTGAGACTGCTCTGAGTCCCAAGACCATATTTGACTTTTCCTAGTCAAGCGTGTAAGTGGTTCAGCTACCTTCGAGAAATTCGGTATGAACTTTCTGAACCACGAACATGTTTGTAGAAAGGTGCGCAGGTGTTTAAGGTTACCTGGTTCCTTCATCTCGAGAACAGCACTCACCTTCCTAGGGTCGGTGGAAACACCTTCTTGTGTAATAACGTGGCCGAGGTAATGAACGCTCCCCCTAGCGAAAGCGCACTTCTCCCTGTTTACATAGAGGTTGAATTCGGCCAGACGTTTAAAAACTGCCTCGAGGTCTTTTAAATGTTGAGTATAACCTTGAGAAATGACTAAAAGATCGTCTAAATATGCTAATAAGGTTACATCCTGTAAAGCTGAACAAGAGCGGACACGATCAATGAGACGCTGGAACGTCGCAGGTGCGTTTCGGAGACCGAACGGCATTCTTTTGAAACGGTAAGTACCGAGAGGGCAGATAAAAGCAGACTTGTCCCTATCGGCTTCCCGAAGACCTACCTGCCAGTATGATGAACGAAGGTCTAACGTGCTCATGTAACAGTCTCGCTTCGTGCTCTGTAGTAGCTCGTCGATGCGTGGCATCGGGTATGTGTCAGGCTTGGTGATTGCGTTGAGACGCCTATAGTCCACGCAGAAGCGGATGCCACCGTTGGACTTCGGCACCATCAACGCCGGTGAACACCAAGCTGACTCGCACTCTTCTATAATGTCATCACGTAACATTTTGTCCAACTCGGCTTTCATCAGCTGTTTCTTCGACGGATTTAATCGATACGGAGGGACAGCAATAGGTGGGTGATCCCCCGTCTCTATGCGGTGCTCAGCATATGGAGTCGGACCTCCCCCTGCTCTAAAAACGTGTGCGTGTCGGTTAAGAACATCAGCGAGCGCCTGTCGCTCAGCTGACGTAAGATGAGTGCCCTCGTCATCTCTTAGTATATCTGTAGAGGCGCATGACACTCTACGCGACGTAGGTTCATAGGACAGGGTGTATTTTATATTGTCATCGCTACTAAAATACCAGATATCTTTATCAAAATCAATAACTATTCCGGCGGCGGTAATAAAATCAATACCCAATAATGTTTCATTATTGGTAGAGTCGGGAAAAACTATAAACGGAACCGTTATCACTTTTGATTCTAAGTGTACTTCTAAGGTGGTAGTGAGTACGTCCATAGTACGAATAATACCATCCGCAAGCTTCACGTTCTGTGAGGAGGAGTTAAAAGAATGTCCCTGACCTAGAAGGAGAGTATATAGCGAATGACCCGCAATGCAACGTTTTGCGGCCGTATCAATTAACGCAGTACCGTTAAAATTCATAATTTTAATTTTAAAAATAGGCCGTAAACTACGTCCAGCAGAGGGTTCCGTAGTAGCATCGCTACATACAACATTTTGTAAATATTTACATGAAAAACAATCAGTACAATAAAATGAAAATAAATCAGTACAGTAAAATGTTTCACTATCCGCAGAGTTTATAGTGGATTGGATACGCTCACCTTGGTTCACCAACTTACGGCACTGGTCCCTAATATGACCGTATCGCTTACAATACGAACAGACGGGTCGTTGCCTGTTGACCGAGGCGGGCCGCTGCGAGTCGCGAGTCGGCGGAGCGGGCGCCGGCGCGAGCGGCGCGGCGGGCCGCGCGGCGACGGCGGCTGGAGCGGCGGCAGGCGCGCGAGCGATCGCGTCGCTCGAAGTCGGCGTGCGCGCGTGCACGACACTTGAGGTCGGCGCGCGCACGGTCGTGCTATGCGACGAAGCGGGCGGCGCGCGCGGAGCGTGATGACTATGATGTGCGGATGTGGATGGCGGTTGCACATTTTGTTGCACTCTGTTATCACTTATCGGCGTCGTGAGCTTTTGATCGTACGCGTCTTCGATATTCCGTGCTAGGCGGAGTAACTCAGTGAAACTTTTAATTTCCTCCCTCCGCAATCTTTTGCGTATACGGCTGTGGAGCAGGGCGTACGTCATGTCGATCTGTGCTGACTCTGATACGTCGCCCTTCGGCAACCTCGCTAATAGGGCGCGAACACGTGCAACGAAAATATCCGTATTTTCGTGTTGTTGTTGCGGAGTGGAAAATATTTCTAAATAAATACGTGGCGGTGGCCGTCGGTCCCCGTAGGCACTAATTAGATTTTCTTTTACTTGGCTCCAGGTGGACACGGAACTCTTAATGCCTTGCCACCATGTCGCGGCTTCGTCCTTGAATAGGTACGCAAGTCCGCGGACGATATTTGAGTCCGTCACTTGTGCGCACTCGCTGTATGCTTCGATGGCGTCAATAAATGCTTCGACCGATTCTTTTGGTCGGCCGGAGAAGGTGGCCTTGCAGCGGGTAAGGGTGCTTTGCCCTAACAATGCGACTGGAGTAGATGCGTTTGCGCGATTCATCGAGTCGAACAGCTCTTTAAACGCTTCCGTCTGCGAGCGTTGCAAAGATGCAATTATAGTCGCGACGTTATCGGCGGAAAACGTAGCGTTGTTGTTGTCGGTGCGCGGCGAAGACGCGCCGCCGCCATCTTGGTGATAGGCGGGCGCGGTCGGCGTCGGCGTCGTCGGTCTCGAGGGGTCGGGGAATACTTCGAGGGTATCATCCCTGCGAGTCAGACTAGCGGCTCTGCTCCTTGTTATCGGCATTGTAAAAACTACGTAGGTAACTAAATAGTTCGTCACTACAAGTGTCCACTTATTTATCGCACCACACTTATGTCCGCGTAGGAATAGTTTTATCACACGAAATAAACGTTGGGCGCCACATATGGGAGTGGGGTTTCCAATTAAACGCACCGGTTATGATTACTTTTGTATAATGAAGAAAGAACATAACCACACTACACCATTATCAGAAAAGTACAAAAAAGTTATAAGAATTATTACAAAAAAAAGAGTTAATCACTAACGAACACAGTTATCGGGAGGATTCGTGGTATACATAGACTTCGTGTATAAAACTAACTAGCCTCGGCTGTTGGCGGGGCTGCGCGGAACGAGCATACATATATATGTGTGTATCACACGCCGGTTGGTGGCGGACTGCGCGGGGTGCGGGCCGGCCAACAGTCGTAGGCGCTTCGACGCCTAAGCGGCGCGAGCCGAAAGAAGCCGAAGCTATCCGAGCGCATCTATGTCCGCGCCGTCAAGGTAGCGCGGGGGGATGCGACCACGGGACGCTCGTACTGGACGAGTATGTTCGGAATGTAAATGGTTTGCTACAGTTTAAAATATTATTTGTGTCAGCCTGTATGCACTCTGGCATATTAACAGTAAAGCACAACAAATACCACTCCCAAAATTGTTAGTAAAATCTTGGCTAAATTGTGCGTTACTATAACACATTTTATGAAACACAACAGTGGGAACGACTCTTTAGGAAAAAAAAAATCGAGCGACACTGTGCGGCTAAACTCGCCTCAGGTGATAACAGCATTAATGCAGGGGGCTGTTTGTGGCGCAGGAGTTCTGCTGCAAACACGGCGAAGGGTCCGCGATGCGGAGAGTGACCCACCTCGGCGACCGACAGGCTCTCGAAGTTGGCGGCAAGCTGGTGCGGCAGCGGCGGCTGGTCGGGCGCGGCGGGCGCCGGCGGCGGCGAGCGCTCGCGCGACACGCGCCGGCGCGACCGCGGCGACGCCGCGCGGCTCTCGCCCGGCGACGACACCAGCGGCGACGTCGGCGCCGCACTCGCCGCCGTGTAATTTATTACCTGCAACCAGTTCAATATTACTTACTGAAAAAAAAATTAAACCACTGATATGGTGGTGGTGACACATAATAAACTGCGTCTGAACAATATTTAAACTATTTCTGCTCAAAAACATGCACAAGTAGACATAATAACCATGCACACAATGCAACAATAGCGATTATTGACCAGTTTACCAGCAATTTGCCATAAGATTATGAATATCCAGTCAGTATTAATCAAAACAGGTCACAATGACATAACAGTAGTAAAAGTTTTTATAAATTCAACTATAAAATTCTATTTTTTTACCATGAAAACAGGTTTTTAGGTGTAAATCCTAGCAAAAAGACCATAAAGTATAATGAACTTTTTACCTCCAGGGGTTGATTTATAGGTGATACTATGATATTTGCAGGCCATGCGTTGTGACCCAAGTATTCTCCCATATTGTACTGTGGCATTGGCAACCCAGGCGGGGGATGTGGCACTTCTCCTAGCATGGGCACCACTCCTCCAGCACCCGTCAGCACCGGAGGAGAGCTCAGCTCAGGCACTGCATCTGCACTTGGTGGCTGAAATATAATGGACTTTATTTCAACATTATTTAAAAGTAATCATCACAATGCTACTTTTTAATCAGCTTACTGGTAGTGAAACTTTACTAAATATGTTTTTCTCCCTAACATGCAAAAATATAAATGACACTCCCAACATAAACTATGAATGTGGAAAAGGTGTTTCGGATGCAACCATTGCAAAATGAAATATACAAAAATCTGAATGTGAGAGTAAATGTGTATTCTTTATTTGATTAGTGAATGATATTTTCAAAGACTTAGATTAATATGAATGGATAAAATGCATATTTGAATGAAATATCATGACACCACACATGAGTACCACAAAGTGTATAAGTTTTTTTTTTACTTTAACATCACATTTTTGGAGTGAATAATTGAAAAAAAATCTAGAAATTGGTACAGGACAATGTCTAATGGGTCATATAGCAGGAAATACAAATAAGTAATTAATTACATGAACAAATAGGATGGACTTGATAAAGGCTGTCATGTTTATAGTGTAGAAAACATTATCAAGTGAATAAGCTTGTTATGATAAACATGTGCTACTGAATTTTGTAATATTGTAAAACATGTTTTCTCAAACCAATATTTTTATCTAACCCAGAAACAAGATCTTTTGCACATTAACATAGACATACTGCTTTGTAACCGCTTAAAAACTACAGTATTTAATTTTTTTCATAATAAAGAGGTATAAAATGAAAATATAAATAACATCTACCTTCTTATTAATAAAACTGACAAAAATATTTATACCTATGGCCCATTATTAACCTGAATATGTAAGTCAATAAAAGTGATTAACTTCTAACTAGCCCTTTGACAATCATAAAACATTATCTGTAAGTTCACAAATTAAACAAATTACAATATTTTAGAAAACCAAATGCCAAAGTTGACAAAATCATCATTAACATACATACATTCTTATTCACAGAGTAACCTTGACTACAAGAATGATATTTATATTTTTATATTTAACTCCAACTATGAATAGATAACTAAAAAATACTATAAAACAGTTAAATGATAACAAGAGTGAGACAATGAGTGAGTTGTGATGGCGATGTAAATATATGACAACACTGACCTGCACCCCAGGTGTTTTGACAAACACAATACCAGGCGGTGGCCCCAAGCTAGACAAGTTAGGCGGTGGGATTGACATGTTGGCTGTGATATTAGACTGTGTATGGCATGCACTCACTGGCACTACATTTATATGCTCTTGTGGCTCTGGAAATTGTATCCTCTGGTCTTCCATTTTTAATTTCTCTAGTATTTCACCAAAATGTGACTTTTGATCAAATGTAAACGCTGGATGATGTAACGCCATGGTGTATAGAAGAAGGATTTCTTCCAGGAGATCACCATACAAGCCTTTCAACAAACCACTCTGCTCCAAACTGACCATGGCATTGTACAATGTGGTAGCACACGCGAAATTACACGAGCGTAACAACGAAACATACAAGGCCATTTTCCGTCGTGTCCTGGGGTCTGTGTTAGCGCCTCCGATGTCAGCAGCCAGGTCTGTGGGGTTGTTGGCTCTTAGTTCGGCACCACGCAACTCCTGAAAGTCCCGCTTACCTAGCTCCTCTAGGTAGGTGCCAATGAAACGCAGTTCAAATGGCAAACACATATTTAATAACGTACACATCGCGTCTATGCGTTTATAGCTTTCCAATTCTTTAAACCATGATACCACGTCCTCTTTGCAAACCATTTCCAGAACACATTGAAATTTTATGTAAAGAATCAACCGGTCCCCTGCAGCCGAAGCGCGTCCGTTGCTTATAATTTTTGGCACACGGAATTCTCGTGACAATGTGATGGTTGTAATCCAAGAATTTTCGATTGTAACATTAGTAATTAAAAGCTTTTTATCCGTATTTTACAAGTACAGTATATTGGTTAAGCAACTACAGGCAATGCTAGTAGTTTTGTCTCGTCTATAATCTATGGAATATAAGAAAGCCAAAGACAAAAGCATGCTTATAGACAAAGGTGCTACGTACAGAATATAAACTAATGTTTATAAAAAGCACTTTATTTCATAAGACATAAAGTCAATAATTCTTTATTTTTTCAACATTTTCAATGACAGTTGTCTTTCCCGTTAAAGGAAGTTGTTTCTGAAACGTAAAAACATTAGATTGCTTTATTAAAAATACATTTGTTTTTCGATAAATGAAATGAAATCTAACAACCAGTATAACCTGAAAAATTAATAATATGGCTGCTAAACAAATCGTTTGTCCGGTTTTTTCCCTTTCATAATAGAAAATGCCCCCTCTAATGTATGATTTATGTATGATTTAATTTATCGATGATAGCTTCATTTGTCTCCGGAAAATATCAAATCCCCGTATCAAGAAGTTTCTATATTAGACCACCTCAGGCTGCAAAACCGGATGAGGACCTTAGATAAAAACAAATAAGATAATATATTTTAAGGGATAGATTAGGGAGATAACTTAATCTTCTTTTATTGGTTTGATTGTTACGTTTTTTTTGTGGTGCGATGATTTCTAGAAGAAGGGATAAGGAAACACCTCCACAAAAAGCTTGTAACATAACACTCGTTTCGAGGATAAAGTATTACTCCGTCTACGAGAATCGCCTTACTTTGAGTTTGAAACAAGTTTAATTTTTGGTTTTAGCAGTACGAGAATATTCCCTTTTAAAATGTTTGTTCTCCTTTTGAACAGTGTATGTATCCGAACGCATTGCTTTCTTTTTTAAATCATTCCATATCTATGATTGCATATTTATAGTCATGTTTCACTTGGACGTTTTTAGAATAAAGAGAACAAAATATCGCCTTTCATGGTTGTGAGAGGGAGACAGCAATAACAAGTAGTCCAAACGACGTGCTAAAGATAACAATTTATCGTCTCTGAGCCATTTTGTAGTTACTCGGCATTTTTTGACAAAAGGATCGAAAAATATCACCAACCATTATTTTCAATAAATGAACAGAGATCGTTGTGTTTATTTGGATTATTTGTAAAAGATACAAGTTCATTGAAAATGGCTCCTGCCGAAGATGTTGAAATGAAAAATGTGGAAAGTCCTGCTGCAGCCAGCGATGCTGAAACACCAGAAGTGAAGAAAGATGCTGATGTGCTTGCAGTGCAAGATTTGAGAGAGCATGTACGACAAATAGACAAAGCTGTTACTTCTAAGGAGCCAAGGTTTGCTATGAGAGTTCTGAGATCTCTTCCAAGTACCAGAAGGAAGTTGAATGGCAATGTATTGCGAGCCATTTTCAACCAACTTTATCCGTCAAATGCTGACAAAGAAGGACTACTTGTGTTTGTGGAGAACCCGTTGCCAGGCGCCGTTGATATAGAACCACCTCGCTCTCGCAGTGCGCCCAAGCAACCTGTCCCAGAAGTTGATGTATATCTGCACCTGTTGGTGCTACTGCGCCTGCTCGACACTAACAGGCTGGAAGAGGCTACTGAATGCTCCCAGCAGCTGATGAATAAAGTACTAGCTCAGAACAGGAGAACTCTGGATCTGATTGCTGCTAAATGCTACTTTTATCATTCGAGAGTGTTTGAACTAACTAATAAACTAGATCTTATTAGAGGATTACTTCACGCAAGACTTCGAACTTCAACCCTCCGTAATGACTATGAGGGCCAAGCAGTACTCATCAACTGTCTTCTGCGTAACTATTTGCATTATTCCTTGTATGATCAAGCTGATAAACTTGTAAGTAAGTCAGTTTTTCCTGAAAATGCAAGTAATAATGAGTGGGCAAGGTTCCTGTACTACCTTGGAAGAATCAAGGCTGCTCGTCTGGAGTACAGTGATGCTCACAAACACTTGGTGCAAGCCTTGCGTAAGGCTCCTCAGACTGCTGCAGTTGGTTTTCGTCAAACTGTGCAGAAATTGGCTATTGTGGTTGAGCTACTGTTAGGTGACATACCTGAAAGAGCTATATTTAGACAAGCTCCTCTAAGGAAAGCCTTGGCACCTTACTTCCAACTCACTCAAGCAGTCAGACTTGGTAACTTACAGAGATTTGGAGAAGTTCTGGAGAACTTTGGCCCCCAATTTCGTAGTGATCATACTTTCACATTGATTTTGCGCCTCCGACAGAATGTGATTAAAACAGCTATCCGTTCTATTGGCCTCTCATACTCACGCATTTCTCCCAAGGATATTGCTAGGAAATTGGGTCTGGACTCAGCTGAAGATGCAGAATTCATTGTGGCTAAAGCTATTCGAGATGGAGTTATTGAAGCTACTCTTGACCCAGAAAAGGGATACATGAGTAACAAGGAGAGTTCTGACATCTATTGTACAAGGGAACCGCAGCTGGCATTCCATCAACGTATATCATTTTGCTTGGATCTGCACAACCAGAGTGTAAAAGCCATGAGGTACCCACCAAAATCATATGGAAAAGAGTTGGAGAGTGCTGAAGAAAGGCGTGAGAGAGAACAACAGGACCTGGAGCTGGCCAAGGAAATGGCAGAAGAAGACGATGATGGCTTCCCTTGAATGTGTTCTCCATATGTTATTTGATGCATTAGATGTTTAATTGTGCATTAACCTTAATATAATAAAATATTTAAAAAATGTGAATCTATTATTTGTGTCAACCTCTTTATGTAAACAATATTATATTAAGTATGTGGAGCCTGATTTTAGACATTAGACCATAATTTTTATTAAACTTTACTTTGAAAAATGATTTGTTTTATACTGGACCCTAGTCAAACCAACATTGTGATTGCAGCTCCTAGTTGGGCTGGCTAGCTCTCTGGAAGCATCATGCTCACACAGAAGATAGATGTGAATTGGCCTCTGATGCTGTATTTTGTTTGTAGTCAAAGTTAGAACTTTCCTTTCCCATTGCCCATTCAAATAAAGAATAATATTGCATTCAATTCTGCGGGGACAATTTTGTTCTATGCTGTTGTAAAAATAGTGGTTTTACTTCATGGAAGAAGTTCATAGCCACATCAATAGATGGCATATTCGTGAGTAAATTTTTATATATTAAGAATTATTCTTCAAAATTAGAGATCGGGCCCATTATTCTCTAGAATCGGTTTGTCACTATACAGGTATAGGTACAAGGCTAATGTTGCATTTCAGCACTCTTCTTGAGATGATAGATGCGACAATTCAGTTTACCCACATTCTGCGAAAGTAGGTGAGAAAAGCACAATAGTTATTGAATTATTGATTATGATTCGATATATTATGGATATATAAAAGTACCTTATCTCGATTAATGCAATCGATTCCAATCACTATAGTATATTCCATGACCGTTAGCGGTATCCTAGCAACAATAATCGCCGTAGTAGTCACTGCACTTATCTATTGGTTGCACGTCAAAGCAATATTTTTATTTAGGATAGTTTATCGCTGCATTTCTTTTTCAAAGGTATAAAACGCATAGGATACAAGATGGAGTTCTCACCGGCCCATATGGAAAAACTCGTAGAACTGTTGAGACCACCCGAACCAGAAGTGTTGCAAGGAGACGATTTACCAGCTTCAGGTAAGCAGAAGAATCTCTAGGACTCATACTTCCAGGGTAAACCTAGTTATTAAGATAGCCTCTTGAGCACCTACTTATAAGACTAGTTTGAATCTACCTTCCGTGGCCGTACCTACGTTTACCAACCAACCCAATACATAATTATATTTTGTTGAGTAGGTACGATAATCTAACTACAGGATTTTGGTCATACCTATATACTAATTGATATTATTCATATTACTTATATGCTATTACGTAGATATAGTTATTGACAGAGGAGCGGGGTAGGTAGATAAGCGCAAGACAAAAAGCGTAGCTAGAGGCCTTTTACGAAAAGTGTTCAGTTCCTTACGACGACGGCTGTTTAGTCCTATTTTCTTGCCATTTCAAAATTGGTATCGACAGGAAGATGAGGTGCCCACGTCTTGTCAGGCCACACTATGCTTTTGCATCCTGATTGATTGATTCCTGAAGGATTCAAGAAATCATTACCTACCTACTAACTAATGCTTTGCTTATTCCTCAGTTTTCGACATAACTTCAACTAGAGGTAAAATTCCTCCACCCGAAGAGAAAACAAAAACTCCTAAAACAATCGAAGAGTATGAAGAACAGGAAGCTAAAGAGATTGATAACTTGGGACGAGCTGGGACTGGTTTAGGAGATCTTAAGACTCCTGAGTACACCATGAACTACCGGCAGTCTGTTTCAGCCGAAGATGTGTTTCTTCAGGTTTGTTTTTATGCCAATAAATATTATATTATTATTTGCACAGGTAATCTGTATAAAGACAAACGTATAGGTGCACTTAACTACGTTGTATGTTTGAACTGTTTACAATCAAAAATAAGAAAGTATGTTCTAGACTAGGTGGTACCTACCTACCCAGTTAAGATTTGTTTGGGTACCTTTCATTCCCGAATAATATCATAAGTTAGAAATAGGTACCTAGGCCTTGATATATCGCTTCTTGTTATAGCTCGGCCCAAAAACGCCAGGATCGGCTAGCTGCGAGAATCTCATCGTACGAGTGAAGATGCCAGGAGATAAGATGGAAAATGTGGATCTAGTGGTGGACACCACCTCCGTCACGGTCACCTCGTCGCAGTATTCATTGAAACTGCCATTACCTCATGAGATTGACCCTGATCGGTCCAAAGCTAGCTGGGAGGTTGACCAGGAGACTTTAGTTCTTACTCTAAGGTTAAATAGAGAATTTGATTTTGTTAATTTTTAACGTAAGTTTGCATTTCTATTTAATTTACGTTTTAAATACTTTCTCTGATTATGTAATTATTTACGTAAATAGGATGGTACCTCTCTTGGTTCCCAGTATTAACAGAAAAGTTAGTCGCAAAGGAACTTGTGTCCACTGTTTACCTACCGCATCTTAAAAAGATATTTCTCTAGATGCCGATCTTTCTCTAGATTCAGGTATTAGCCTTGTATTTACTGAAAAACATATATGTAGGTAATAAAAATATATCTACTTAAAAATACGAGTATATTATTTGATGCTTCTTATTCTGAGTCATCTTCACTAGGTCAACAATTAATTTTGTTGCAAGTAATTTATTCAATTGAGACGTGTACAACCTGCACGTGAATATAACGAGCTTAGCAATAAAGTGTACTTATTTACCTACTTCTGTTAAATAATTACAGTAATACGTCAAGGTATCGCCTTAGAGATGCACCAGACAACGGCAGCCAATGACGATTCTGTTTAATGTTTGTAGATTAAAATATACCTTAATCAGTAGGTACACCAAGTACTTATAGGTACGCAGGTCACGCACGATAACCAGAAACATGATTTTGACAGTAGACAAATTTCACACCTTGACCTGGGGTTAATCAACTTCAAATTCCGAGAAAACTCTTCTACTTACCTAATTAAAAAACTGCTTCCTATTTCTTTAAAATAGTAGTTGTTTCTGAAATTAAATTGACCCCGTGTAATTAATCTACTTACTTTTACTAGGTACAATTTTTATCGAACACTTTGGAAAAACAAACGTTACATAATATTTTTGTAGGTGTTAGACACCTATTGCCCGTCTACAACTATTGCTGATTTGGCAGACTTACTGCACAATTTACTACATAGGCATTAATCTTGCGTGTCTGCGTAAACGCTTAAATTATCGGAGTTTGTGCGTCACATTTGAAACCTACACAAACTTAAAGCCCGTAATATTATAAAAATATTATCGGGTTTTATAAACTTTTCACATCGGAATGATATTACTTTCAAATGACGTCTTAAGGTTCTGCTTAAAAAATAATAATATGGCAGGGTTCTAGCGTCCGCTAGCGAGCGTAAGCAATTACCACCCAAGACATCGTTTAAAAAGCACCAAATGTCGCTTCTATGAGAGATACCGCGCTACCAAAGGCCGTAGTGTTCGTGGAAGTGCCCCTATTTCCGTGCACACAGGGGCGGCTCGGCCGTGGTCATTATTTGCTATTACCTATGCAATTTATATATTTGCAATTTGATTATTTGTTTTAGCCAGTTAGTCTGCCACCTGTCTCCCATAAGGTATTTTGTTGCCCGGGTAACTGAGTTGAAGAGCTATAGGCAGTCGCTCCTAGTAAAACACTAGTACTCAGTCAGTTAGTCTAGAAGCCGACCCTAACATAGTTGGGAAAAAGCTACGGGAGATGGGACATGCAATAGTTCCTGTATTGAGTCAAAGAATGTTATCCCAAAATGTACCGATTATTTCATTTTATTGCTTGACTATTCATTCGTGATGCTTGAATTGAAAATGAATTCTCAATCATTTTTCTATTAAATAGATGACCTTACAAGCATGCTTGTTGGTATGTACTTACTAAATAATTGAATTAAATATATCCATGGCAAATAGGTAGCAACTGCTAGGTACTACCTATGTTAAATTATGTCCTACATGTGGTCGTACATCATAGACCTATAGAATCATCAGGACTGTTTATAGAATCAACCTCGAAGAAAAAGATAACACAGTTGTGACACTAATGGGCTATAAACCATTTATTGCTTAAATGGTATCACGGTCATTTTCAGCAAATTTAATGGGTACATGCAAATGAATGGCACGCAACACAATAAGAAAGACAAGTAATAATTCTGATTAAATCCTTCAACATTCTGTTAAAATCATAGATTAGTTTTTATAATTATATGCAGAATAATTTCGGCAAGTTTTTGTACATAACTACGAAGTGACTACGCTACGTATACGCCATTACTATGCAGCTACGCTTCTACGAAACGACTACGACATGTCTACACGATTACTACGGAACTACGCTTCTACGAATTGACTACGCTATTTCTACGCGTCCTGTAGGCAGGTCTGCGAGGAATCCTGCGAGCTTTTACTCTGAAATTAATACAATCAGAACTGTAAAAGGTTTTAAGGTGTTTTTCCACAGGTCTGAAATATATTATAAAAATAAATTGTATTTTAATATCTCGGCTACATAAGCGCGTTACAATTTAGATTATATACAACATTTGTTCCTGATTCGTTTCGTTTTGTGCCTCGTCGATTGTCGCTCACGCACTATTAACTGCCCATAAATCAACATAATATTTGTGACTGTAAAAAAATCTTGTAATGACATGAGTACCTGAATATACCTAACTGCCTCGTTGGTCTAGCTGTCGCAAGTGCGGCTGCTAAGCACGAGGTCTCGGGTTCGATTCCCGAGTCGGGCCGAAATCGCCTTGTGGGTTTTAGAAGACTTTCACAAAGCAGCCCGGAGCCTGGAAGCTGGTGATTGATACACCCGTGCATCGGAGAGCACGTAAATGTCGGTCCTGCGCCTGGGGGTCTACTCTAATTCAACGAAACGAAACTTCGATATCGAACGAAATTCAAACGAAGTTTCGTTAGTGACCCTACTCTATTTCATTTTCGGATGCGCATACGAAGTTCGGAACCATAGACAATTTTCGTGAACGAATGGAATCTATGATATTGTGTGGGGCTTTTATGATGTCGACTAAACTAAGTTACGGTTTTTACTTTAACTTGAAATTATTAAACTTTTCAGCTTTATTTATTCATGTAACATTATAAATGTGATTCATTTCATATTTCTTGTAATATTCATGCAAACAATCTAAACTTTCAGGCAAAAAATATATTTTCAACTACTTTCGACTCGACACTATAAAAAACCCTTTGACAGTCATTGCTAACCAACTAATTTGAAGAGTACTATTTCATGCCAAAAATGGGTAATCACGGATGACAACCAAAAATAGCTACATAATACAATCTAATCATAACAAGTCGACTTAAGATTTTTTGTTTGAATACTTTAATAAGTTTTCTGAAGTGTGTTTCTCAAGTGTCGTATTTAATAAATCATGTTTCCAAGTGTTTTTATACCAAGGTACGAGTTCCCTAAGGAAGTATTATGTCGTACTTTACGTACTCCGACTTCTACGTACGTCTGCTGTATTTTGGTTCACAACAAGTTTTGTTTTGGATTTAAAAACTTCGTGAGTAGATATCATATTATACAAATGCAATATTTGGTTTCGCTCTAACACCATTGCCTTTTCTAATACTAATCATTTATATTTTCAGTTTAAAATGGCTCCATATATGGGGTTCGGCAAATCCTCAACAAATCGAAACCGTTCTCAATTTCCTGGACGAACATAGAGATTTAGCTCGCGGGAGATTGAATAGTTGAACCCAGCCAGGAAGATAACCTGAGAGTCCAGCTGTAAAAGCTGCCTAAGTACCACCACCATTGACACAAAAATGCCGACTTTCACACCTTGTAAGTATTTTACTGTGATATATTGAGTAATGCTATTGTAAATAAATTGTGCACAATATAGATAACATTTTTTTTAGTGTATTTATAAGAAATACTCTTCATAAAGAATACAGATTAACATTATACTATTGAATAATGATTGCATCTTTTTTATTATGTTTGCATATGGTATTAAATGGGTCAAGTGGTGAGTTGAGAACTTTTTGTTGTTACTTAACCCGTTCAAGTGTCTTAGCCATATTTTGTTTACACTGTTGTTCTGAGCTATTGACTAAAATTGGAATATTGTTTTGCAGCCTCTCGACATACACACTCTACAAGGAGACTGCCTACTACTAGGAGATTACAGAGGATCTGCCAGCACAGGTGTAAGAAGCAGATTGTATCAATATGAAGAGGAGCGTGCACAGAGAGAGACGGTGCAAAACGCAGAGCTTGCAGGCATCAGGGGCGAATTGGCAGGCATCAGGGGCGAATTGGCAGGCATCAGTCCTACCCTGTTGCAGCTGCATAACACAATAAGGGAATATGTGGATAGGAATTAAGATTTTGTTAGTGTTTTGTTAGTCATTAATTGTGTTTAATATTTCTTTGTTATTAATTTGTAATGTTTAAACAGGGTAATAGTAAATAAAACTTTAAGTATATAATTTATTCTTTTATTAAACTCTACAGGAAATAAATAACATCATGTCAAATACTTAAAATCAATAAACATACATATTTTCTGGAGCATGTTATGATGTGCTTGAGTAGAACTTTGTCCTACCTATTCCTTTCCAAAATTTGCACTAACAAAGCTCTGCAAAGTTGTATCTGCCTTCAAGAGAATCTTCAACAGCTTTATCTATCGGTGTCATCATATGCTCCCTTAGAGAGAATACCCAGAGTCACCTAAAATATAAATACACATGTATATGAAAATATGTGAATAACACTACTACACAATATTAATAATATAAATGTGAAAGTTTGGGGTACCGCTTTTGTCCCAACTTGTACAAGTATATTCAAAATGCAATAAAGTTAAACATACCTAACAGATAAACTGTTTCATTCTGGAGACCCTCCAAGTGGCTTCTAATATCACACTCTCCAAATATAAGCATCATGTGTGTTGCTCCACCAAATGACACATCCACATTTGTTATATAGTATCGCTGTCACATAATATCTGGAAAATAATAAAGGATTGATCAGCATCATAATAAACAACAGTCAATGCCTCAATTAAATCATTAATGTTTAGTTCTTATACTTACAACTTGGGTGTTAAGAGAAGGGAAATATTTTCGATTCCAGAAGGTCTAGCAATTGCAATGTGCATTGTTTGGAGGTAATAAAGGCACGAATTCCTGGCACAACCCTTCGAAAAATTGCCGACTGAGTCTGTGATTTCCTACAAACTCTACGTCGGGAATTTCGCTAATATTTAATTGATTGCGCAAGCACTGCCGGTTCCTTCTTCGCTCTACATGATCTTCACGTAAAGCTGCTTTGATTAAAAGCATTATTGTAGCCTTTGCCAATAATTTTCACACAAAATTCACAAAACGAAAAGTAACACGAAAATCAAACGATAACTCTTTTGGTTTCGTTGAATTTGAGGTTAAAATTCCGAAGTTTCGTCTGTCAAACTCAAATATTCGTTCGTAGCATTTCGAATTAGAGTAGGTTTATAGACAATAAACGTCAAACAATCTTCGTTCGTACGAAATTTCGGAACGAAATGGAACCGTGGTAAGAAGTTCGCGAAATTTCGTACGAAACTTCGTTTTTCGGTGAATTAGGGTAGACCCCCTGATCTCTCTCCGGTCGTGTCGGATTACCGTCCCATCGGGCTATGAGAGTTAAGGAATAGTGAGTGCACCTGTGTCTGCGCAAATGCTCGTGCACTATAATATGTCCTGCGTAGTTGGCTAATCTCCTTACATGAGAACAGCCGCCGTAGCCGATAATCGGCTAGGAGGACATCATCATCATCATCACCTGAATATTACAGCTTCACTTGATAAAACACAACAAGAAACTAATCGTATACTTTATGCGTAATAAAACAAACAGTGCTTTTTTTAATTATTTTGAGTTTGAGTTTCATATGACGTAGAACTTATAGATAGTATATGTAGTTTGTACTTGCGTTTAAATGTTTATTCCCAAAGGTACACACCACCAGATACAACAATACGAATACATTGAATACTAATAAAATTGATAATAATTGTAAGGTCATCAAGATCGCCTCAAAATTCTCATTGACTTCCGCACTTCCGTAGTTCTATGTATTTTTTAAGATATACGTTAACCATACATAAATTGGTAATACTAACATTGTTTGAAAATCTGTTTGATATATTAACTTTAGGGATCGTTCACGCTCACCTCCTGAGGCGATCATTTCAGTTTTTATTACAAATCAAATGCATTGGGTTTTTTGTTGCGTATTTATGCCTCAAAAGGAAAAAAACTAAATTCTTATATGATCATTATGTTGTCAATCTGTCGCGATACTTTATTTTGGGAAAAAGTGGAGATGTCGAGTTGAAAAGTAAACTGTATATTCAAGACTGCGCCGGACCCTTGAAGCTGCGAAAAATATAACTTCTAAGTATGTTCTATGTTCACTTTTAGCATATTTAAGAGTACTTGAAGTTGAATAGGAACTGTTATGTTATATTATGTGCACTCTGGAGGCTAATAAAGGAGTGTTATTATTATTTTAATAAGGTTCTCCAAACTCCTACGTAATTAAATCGCTTCATAATAATATACTCGGCTTAAGTACTTACAAATAAAAGAAAAACTCGTATGAGTTTTTCTTGCTGTACCTAATTGGCAGCTGAAATTCATGAACTGCTGTCGAGCGTGTCTACTCAATTAGTATTTTCTGAAGCTTGGTTTATACTGCCTGTTTCTAATTAGTGTTTATGCTCATAACATGTAAATATTTAATCAATGGAACCCTGTCGAACACATTCGACAATCGTGCATGGTTTGTCAGTTATTTTTTGTATTAGGTAGCCGCGAATCGTTTATCAAGGATCATTGTAATAGTTAGCGTGGTCAGTATGGAACTACAGATCGCTTATTTCAATTGAAGCGTTCGCGTCGGGCGGCTGTCATTGTCACATAGTTAAATCAACAAATCTCTCGAGAGATTTTAATCGTGTTCTAAACATAATTCGTCGTGAGAATGTTTTCTGGTACCTTTGTTATAGTAAGCAGTCTTGTGTAATCAATCGGCGTAGTGTGATGTAGATACATCTTATTTATAAATATCTTATTTTTATTAGCAGTGCAGTTAATCACGCCGGAAAGTAAGTACCTATTAGAACCTACTAATAAAAATTACATGTGGGAATTAAAATATATCTTTAAAAAACATTGCGAATCATTTTTCATGGTTTGTGACTTTTATGAAATTAACGCGGATTTAGTGCTGTTATCCAAGAACGATTATTTTGCTTTTCTATTTAACGATAATATCGTTTCTCACATTACAATTGTCGTGAAGATTAAACAGATATTGTTGCTAAGTAATTTTTATTAACGTCGGCACAATTAGTCAGTGGTTTGTGCTCCACATAGCTAAATCGTACACCGCATCTTAATCAAATTGGAAATGAATATTTGTGCCACAGTTTATTGCTTTTATTAAATTAAATTATTTTTCATACAATTTGATTTGTGCTAAACTGGTACCTGTATATTCTAAACAAGTATTTGAATAATTTAATTACAAAAATTCACGGTTAATTGATTTGGAAAAAATGCAGCGTTGTTTGTTTTGATGTTTGTTATACTTTAATATACCTAAGTAATAACATTGACCATAACTTATTTGATTTATAGCATGTACGTACGATGTGGGTTGGTGGTATTATTTATGCTGAACGTAGCGGTCGAGTTGGAAACAGGCAAGCCATGGGGCCATAAACGTAAGTGACTTTGTCAAAATGTTTGTACTTAATTAATGAATTAGCTGAACCAACGTCTCAAGTATGAATGTGGGTTCGATGCCAGGTCAGGCAAGTACCAATGCAACTTCTAAGTTTGTATATGTACTTTCTGTGACATCAATGACCGTGTTTCGGAGGGCACAATAAACTGTAGGTCCCGGCTGTCATTAATAATCTTGTTAGTCATTACGGGTAGTCAGAAGCTAATAAGTCTGACAACCAGTTTTACCAAAGGGTATTGGGTGGCCTGCAGTAATTGGGCCGAGGAGGTCAGATAGGCAGTCGCTCTTTGTAAAACACTGGTAGGTACTCGGCTCCGGTTAGACTGAAAGCCGACCGCAACATAGTTGGGAAAAGGCTATAGACAGAAGAGTGTACGTACACTCTTCTTATTGTTAGCCACTGAAAGAATAACAATCAAGTATTATGACTGGAGCTCACAGTATTACACTATGTGTGACATCATTGTGTGTCTGTAAGTTTGTTTTGTTGCGTGCGTCGGTGATATAATCCCCGTCTTCAAATTTTATACCGAAATGAGGTTACCTAAACTAGCAGCAGAGTTTTACTATGTAACCATTTAAAGAATTCGGCTCGGGCTTGACGCAGACCGCTTCCAACTGTTCCTTTAAGTTCTTTTGAAGTTAAGGGAAGTAAATCCGTGAGACATACTTCTCATACCTGGATAAACATATTATATTATCCCGATGGATAACTAAACTATACTAAAAACATAATTCAAATCTTTTCTGCAGTTTTAGTTTGATCTCTCATGCAAACTTTTACCATGTGATAAGTATGATCAAAATTGCCGAATGATACCTATTCACTAGAGAATAAGTATGTTTTAAATTAAACTGTCACCTTATACCTTGTTATGTGAAATTTCAGAGTTATTCCCGCCACATTTAATTCCCGACAATGCATTGCATCCTCGGCGGGCAGTTGTGCGAAGAAAAATTGTGCTCTATCATAATTTCTTTCGCACCAAAGTTCGACCCAGCGCGTCTAACATGCTCCTTATGGTACGTATTGTTTGTTATAAGAATACATGTTGGATAAACACGTCTACTAACAATTATGTAATTATAGTCGAGCACGCTTCTATCAATGATAGAGAAAAAATATTATAGAATACTTACCTGGTTATAATAACATTATGCAATAAGGCTGCTTATTCACACCTCTTGTGAATTAACTTACCATTAGTCATTTGGCTCTATTTTTTGCTCAAGCTAAACAAATTAGGTACTTTGAAGAAGTAAGAGGTTCTTCTCTTGCACCTTCATCATTCTGAGATCGAGTCAATCCAAAGCTAGATATGGCCTCACCCACTGCATTTACAGGCTGAGTTCGATATAGTTCGCATGAAATTAGAACGAAACATAATCATTGCGTAATACTGACCGCGTCCATGTGAGTGTACCTGCCTATCAAATATCACTTAAGAGGTCTTCTCTCAAGTAGTCTCATTTAACCCCGTAACAGTCCGCTTCGCATATAAATTGGTAGGCAGGCGCCGAGTCCCATAAAACCATTAAATTCACTCGATCTACATATCCTAGCAAGTAGGTACCTACCGCTATATAAGTTCTATTCAATTATAAGTACCGCTATATAAGTTTTTAAAAGGTCTTTTTGTTAAGGGCGCGGAAAAGCTTTGGGAAACATTTCTGATGGAAATTGCAGTTTTTGACTCAATAGCATTCTCGTTTGGCTTACGCGTCTCTATTATGGTAAACTATTGTTTCGAGCATTCCTTGTCATCAATCTGGGACGTTTACTTACATGACGACAATGTATGACGTATTGCCATACACGTAGGTAGAGAATTAGCTAATTTAATCCTACATAATTGGGGAATCTTTAATCTTTATCATAATTAGAGGCTACATTTCACAAATATATGTTTTCATGTTTTTCAGACATGGCACGCTGGCGCAGCCCGGCAAGCTCAGGCTTATGCTGAACGATGCCAGTTTCTAAGACACAATGATGTTAGAGAAAACACAGTGCCACATCTTGGTACGTGTGGACAGAACTTGTTTGTGGCCGCACAGAAAACTCCTTGGTAAGAAATATGTAGTTAATTCCTATTAAAAACATCTTTTATAGCCTGCCAAATTATTTAATTTACTTTTATAAACAAAAGCCGGTCATTTTCATTGTCTTCGGAAAAAAAACACAATGGATATAATTTACATTCTTTTGATGACATTGACTTGAAAGTTTAGGTTTTAAGAGTTTACACATAATTTGCGGTTGTGGGAAACAATTGGTCAATAGATTTTATATCATATTATTATGATTCAATTCAATAGTTACATATATTTTTTTATAAATAATCATTTTTTCAACAGCTTTCGAAGAATTGGGCAATATAAACATTACAGTTTTCGAAATGTCCATGGGATTTACTTATTTTCAAATAGCTTGGTCTGTCATTTAATAGCTTTTATACGCCTATTTGAAATGAAAAGAAACTGTATACTTCGAGTTCCTATTACCTGCTTCTCTTTAGTTTACGTATGAAACAATATTCAGTAGTCATTTGTTTTGGCAACTTATATGAAATGACGAAATTGCTATTGTTCTAACCGAAAAATGTTTATCAAATTACACAAACTTATACGAAGTACTATTCGGTTGTTTTTACTATTACTAGTAAGTGGCTATTCATACAACGAAACGTAAACAAAGCATATCATTGGAACACTCACTCTTTATATTACAACAAGATTATTAAATAAATATCGAGACAAGTCTAATATAAAGATAAACAACTTACTGAATTTATAGCATTGAAATTATTGCATTGTTAATAAACGTCAGTCACATGCATACAAATTGCTGGTTGCCAATTATGACTTCAATATTACGTATTAAAACTGATGTTCAAAAATCATAAATTATTTCAAGGATTCAATGATTCACACGAGTTTATTATTAGTGAAGATAAATTATATTGTGTAATAACCATCCATTTTTTTCTGTAAATATGGGTTTATTTCCTAGTTTCAATGGCCGCTGCCTACTCACGATTGTCTTTATAATTCTGTACTGTAATAGTTGATTCGTGAACAGATGATTACACGTAATAGTTGTATTACAATTGCCCTTTACAACTGCTACAAACACAAGTTAATTATCGTATGTAGTTAGTAGTAGATACGAAATAATTTGATTTGTCTAACTTATGTGACTTTGACTGATCGTGAGATACACATCGTCTTTACTTGCTGACAAGCGCTCCATGTATATAGTTTTATTAGGAAATTCTTATGCTAATACTGAATACTAGACTAAGATATTTGCAGAGGACGTGATTAAAATTAATAAGCAACTAGAAGTTTATAAAAAGATGGAACAAAAACTATTTAATGTTCTTTATAACAGTCTACGTGATACCGGTTTACGTTTTACCTGACCTGAATATAATTTAGAGACCATTCGAAATAACTTTAATTAATTTTAACATTTTGTGGAAATATTTTAACAGACTGAGGATATAACTGGACTCCCTTATATACCTGGATTAAAACATTGACGAAACATACTTCTTGCATAAATAAATATTTATTTATTTTATTGTAATATTTATTTATATATAAATTTTTATTTTTGCACACACGCATAATAAAGAAAGACGACAGTAAAGGAAGATTGTAATATTTGGTCTTAATTCCTAATTCTTTTTGAATTTGGCATTAAACATAAGAAAAAATCACATGTTTCAGGTTCTTCGCAATCAAGACTTGGTTCTTAGAGCATCAGAACTTCACATACGGCGATCCCGTGTACAATTTGAAGACCATTGGCCACTACACTCAGATGGTTTGGGCGACCAGCCATAAGGTGGGCTGTGGGGTGGCCCATTGTAAGGGAGGACCATGGGGACAGTTCTATAACTACGTCTGCCATTACTGTCCAGGGTAAGTGCTCTATAGTTTCGATGGTTTTTTTTTTTTTTAATACGAAGGTTGTTTGAAGAAGATTTGCCTAAAATCTAGTTCTCTGTGAACTTAAAACTTAGTTTAAAAAAAGAGTAGATGTCAATAGGAGACAGATCACGAGCTATGGTCTGTAGTAAAACAACAAGATAGCTTGACACAGACTGATTTATTTCGAGACACCCTCAACTTCACTAATATTAAATATGCTACATCTCCCTCCTTAAACAATAACATTTTAATGTAGGTTGAGCTTAGCATACTTAAATAGTAACCATACAAGTTGCAACAAAATAAAAACATAAGTAAGTACAGTAACAATGATGTGACCCAAGGAATAGGAGCTATATTTAGTTGCAATACAATTTTAATTTAAACTTAATACTGCAAGTTATTTATACATATATACCTAATTACCTACCTTATCGCTTTTACACTCAAAATGGGAATCAGTAATACACGTTACATATAATTATCATATCCCTCATATTGTTTACAACCATCTTAAAACAAAATAAGAGTGTAACAATATCTACATAATAATTAATTACACACATTCTAAAATATTAATAGAATAATAGAAGTACGATACAACAATAATAGATATATTTTTCTTTCCACAAAGTAAATTGGTTTCAATTATAAGCAAACATGCAAAATGAACATATTAATACCTACTCATCAACCTGATCAAGACATTATTCAATGAATTAATATTATAATAATAAGTAGGTAAATATGGGGGTTTAGGTAATTAATTCATAAATTTTAACTTTTCTTTAGCTACCCTTGCAGCTGCCCTTTCAGTTCGCTTATTTTGTATTTGGCCAACTGATGATTTTGGAGATACATTATCATATAGTTCAGGACAGGAATCGTAACATTCCGACTCGCTAGAAGAATGGTTTAATCCAGTATCTTCCTGGGTGACATCGTCCTCACAAGTCGTCTGTTGCGACGATGTCGCGGGAGACGGCTCAGGATCAGGAGAACTAACCCTCACTAGGTGCCTACGATTCCTACGCAGCACCCTGCCCGCACCATCGAGCACGAAGTACGAGCGAGGCTGGGCCGCGCGCCGCAGCACTCGCGCATACTCCCGGCGCGGCCCCTCCAGCGCCACAACGTTGTCGCCTACTTTTAATTCAGGAAGCGGCCGGGCACGAGAGTCGTACCACGATTTGCTTCTAATTTGATTTCGTATCAAGTTGTTATAATCAGCTGTATTGTCCCTTTCTGGCAACAGTTTATTATGGTGACACGGAAGACGAGTATTTAACCTTCGGCCCATCAGCAATTGGGCAGGGCTCGCTATGCCATCTCGTGGCGTTGCTCTGTAATTAAGCAAGCTTAAATAGAAATCTTCATTCGAATGTACTGACTTGGATATCAAGCCTTTTATTGTTCGCACTGCACGCTCACTACGTCCGTTTGACTGCGGATAATTAGGTGACGATGTCGAGTGCTTAAATCCCCAGTTCTCAACAAAATTTCTAAACTCCTTAGAGGAATAGGCAGGTCCATTGTCAGATATCAATTCCTGGGGTATGCCATGCCTGGCAAATTGATCCCTCATGGCTAATATCACCTGCTTTGAAGAAATACTTGTTAACGGCGAAACTTCCACGAAATTTGAAAAATAATCGACTAGTATCAAGAAATATTTCTTATTGACTTCAAAAATATCCGAGCCTATCTTTGCCCATGGTAACCCAGGTATGTGGTGTGCTATGATCGGCTCGCGCTGCGGCAGGGGTGCATGCAGCGAGCACACTCGACACGCACGCACAGCGCGCTCCACGTCGCGTGACATCCCTGGCCAAAACATGACGTCACGCGCACGCCTCTTGCACCTGTCTATACCGAGATGTCCCTCGTGCACGCGTTCTATCATCTCCGACCTGAGTGTTTTAGGAATAAATACCAAGTTATTCATTAACAACGTTCCATCAACATATTCCAAACACTCTCTGTAGCTCCAATGCGGGCGAGCTATTTCTTTCACATTGTACTTGTTAATGGGCCAGCCGTTCAATACATAATTAATTAAAGTTTGACATTCCTCATCTCGTTCAGTATGCACCCTTACAGTTTCAAGCCGACCACCACTAAATCTTAGGTTTTGTATTAAGAAACATGTCTGTTCTTCGAGTTCCTCCGATACCTTATTATTTAATAAATCAGGAAGCGGGGCCCTAGATAAAGTGTCGGCAACAAACATATATTTTCCCGGCGTATACTTTACCTGAAAGTCATAACGCTGCACGCGAAGCATCATTCGCTGAAGTCTAGCCGGCACAGAGTCAAGTGACTTTTTGAACAAAGCCTCCAAAGGTTTGTGATCGGTTTCAACGATTACATCATTATTTCCAAAGATGTATTGATGAAACCTTTCCAAAGCGAAAACTATTGCCAGCATCTCCTTTTCAATTTGAGCGTATCTTTGCTGTGTGTCCGTGAGCGTCATTGAAGCGAATTCGACAGGTCGGCCGGCCTGCAGCAGCACCGCGCCGAGAGCGCGCGCGCTCGCGTCCACCGACAGCACGGCGGGTTCGCGCGGCTCGAACAGCGCCAGCACGGGCGCCGCACACAACGCACGCTTCAACTCGCTTACCACGACCTCCTCGCACTCACCCCAACACCACTCACTATCTTTTTTCAACAAATTACGCAACGGTGCAACCTTTTCCGAATAATGAGGAATAAATTTACTAACATAATTAACCATACCGAGGAAGCGTTCGAGTGATGAACGATCTGTTGGACTCGGCATATTAGTAATCGCCTTTAATTTAGTTTGGTCTATTTTCATACCATCAATACTAAATCTATGGCCCAAATAAGTAACCTCATTCACACCGAACTCACACTTTTCTGGATTGAATTTTATACCTACCTCATTGGCTCTCTCCAGAAGGCTTCGAAGGCGCTCATCATGCTCCTCCTTAGTAGAACCCCAGACGATGACGTCATCAACGAATGAGTCGACGCCTTCCAGGTCTTCTAACAACTGCCTAACTCGAGCATGAAACACCTCAGAAGCCGAATTTATGCCGTATGGCAAACGTAAATATTGGTACCGGCCGAATGGCGTCCCAAATGTACACAAGTCAGCACTCTTGTCATCCAGCTGTATCATCCAAAAGCCAGATTTTGCATCTAGTTTACTAAAATACCGCGCACCTTTCAACTTGGTCGCTATTTCAGTCAATGTAGGCAAAGGATAATGTTGACGTCGTATTACTCGATTTAGTGGCCGCGGATCTAGACATATTCGAAAGCTACCATCTTTTTTTCCTGCCATAACAATACCATTAACCCAGGATGTAGGATGATGAACCTTTCGTATCACCCCTAACCTTTCCATGCGAGTCAATTCCTCTTTAAGTTGGTCTCTCACACCCAATGGGATTTTTCTGACCGGACATATGCAAGGGCTCGCATTACTCTCAATAGGAATAGTGTAAGTACCGGGTAATTTCCCTAGACCCCGAAATAAATTTTTATAATTGTCCAAGTTCAATGAAAACACTCTTTTTACAAGGCCTATTTGTTCAAGGGCATCTTTACCTAATATGCTCTGACAGTTTTGTTCCGATATAATAAACTTCAAATTATAAGTAACATTCTTATACATCCATTTGATTATACAAGACCCAATAATTGACAAGAAATTGCCGCAAAAAGATTTTGCACGAGTATGGTCTTTAATAACATTCGACATAGATAAACCTAATTTTATATAATCATTTTTTGATAAAACATTAAGATCCGAACCTGTGTCTAATTTGAAACGATGTTCGATGCCTGTATAGGATAAATAAAGAGTTTCATACCACTTCGAGGCTTCTGCTTGCACAATCGTATCCACATATTCCAATGATGATATGTAGTACAAGTCTTTCTTATCATCTTCATCGTAATCTTCGTACAGTTCATAAACCTTTCTTGACTTACGCACTGGACACATTACCTTGAAATGGCCCTTGCCACCACAATTAAAACACTTCACTTTACGCGCCGCACAACGTTCACCGCTATCACAGTGTACCGAAGCGCAGGCCGCACAGGCGCGCGCGCTGGGCCCGGCCGCCTCGCCTGGCCCGCTTGCAGCGCTGCGCATGTCAGCAAACGCGCCGCCACCGTCGCCGCCGCCACGCAAGCCGGCGCCCGCGCTGCCGCTGCCCCGGCCGCCGCCGACAGCTCCGCGCCCACGCCGTGATTCCACACTCAAACTTGCGCCTCTGACACTACGGCGGCCGTCTCGCCGTCCACCTTTCCAAATAGTGTCCACCGATGCACTTTTTAAGGCCTCCGTTTTAATACCTTCAATCTGCTTTTCACCGTCGTTGGATATTTCATTTGCTTGACATATTTTTACCGCCTTCTCTAAAGTCAATTCGTCTGTCCGCAGCAATCTATCGCGTACACTCGTGTCCTTGACCCCACACACAATCCGATCGCGCAATAAGCTATCCTCCAGTTGTTCAAATTCACAACGCTGACTTAACAGCTTCAAAGCAGTGACATATTCATCTATGCTCTCACCAATTTCTTGACATCTTGTGAAGAATTTAAATCTCACCATGGTAGTATTAGATTTTGTACCGAAATGGGCATTAAATTGTTCAACAATTTTTTCTAGTTTGTCTTTGTCTTCGTCCGCTGCAAATTTAAACGTTGTAAAGATGTCGTATCCCTCCGGTCCGATCAAATTTATCAATAAACTGGCTTGAACATCCGACGGCTCCTTATGAACACCTGACGCTTTCAAAAACACTTGAAATTGACGTAACCATTTACGCCATGCGTCGGCCCGGTTGGCGGGCCCTCCTTCCAGGCTCAATTCCGCTGGTGGTCGCGCATGTTCCATTGTACTCGATGATTAATATGTTTATACAGCAAATACAATCAATATTAACAACTTTTAACCACCAATTACACGATTATTTAATTTATTTCACGCACCGCTGTCACCATGTTGTAAAACAACAAGATAGCTTGACACAGACTGATTTATTTCGAGACACCCTCAACTTCACTAATATTAAATATGCTACATGGTCGGATGAGCTCATGGCTGAATTTAGTGGTTCTAAATGTGTGCTGGATTCACAATATTGTCTTAGCGTTTAACCAAAACAAATATTCCTTAACGGAGAAGACGTATTTTCTAATACTTCAAAGATAAAGTTAATCGTTATTGTACATTCGACTAACAATAAAAGTGGTTCTCATAAGCCTACAACATTTGAACTGCATCTCAATTTATTTATTACCCAGGATTATTGATATAGTTAGTGTTACTTTCTCCATGTAAATATAAGTTCTACAAACTCAGTTGGGCAGATTTTCTTTCAAACATAAGACGTTTGTTTATAAAGACTCTCACGATATCTTACTTGTTTTGGCTATATAAAAGAATAACAAATTCTATTATATTGAAACGACTACCCAAAAAGGAGATTCTCAAATTCGGATGTTTGTTTTTTTAATCTATCAACGTATTCCCTTTCAGCGGTAACTACCACAGCATAACACATTACCCTTACAAAGTTGGGAAGCCTTGTGAGGACTGCCCTGACCACTGCTTATCTGGATCTCTATGTACCAACGCCTGTCACAAGATGGACTACTACTCGAACTGCGACGAACTATACGCCGCCACGACGGACGTGTGTCGCCAAGGAGTTTGTAATGCCACCTGTCAATGTGCCAGTAACAAAATACATAGAAACTATCCTTGGAGATAAAACTCCTTTCATTTTCATCATGTACTGCCAGTGTTGACAAGTATATAACAAATAAGTATTCATTTATTTTCTGTTCAGTAATTTCATGTAGTTAATTAAGAATTTCTGTTTATAATATCTTTGTAAATAAATTATAAATTTAAGTTTTGTTTTCATTTATTTCTATCATATTGTTTTTGCGAAATTTTGTCTTTGTAATTAGAATTTATATTTTTGTACTAAAAAACTAGGAATGTACGAGTACCAAAGTAATTTCCAATTCGATAATATTTGGCATTATTTTGTCGGTGGTGAAAGGTTCACAGTTCCCGCGCAGCAGGTGAGTCAACAGGTGGGGTGGCTGCCGGTGCGGAACCGACCACGATGCCCCGAGACGTCCCTTTCTTTGAACGGCAGACTGTTTTGAACATTAGATATCTAATCACGGCGGATACAATACTCTGTTTGTTTGGAATGATCTAATAACAGCCTGTCATGCTTGAATGATGTCAATACAAACTATAAAAATATATTTGAGAGCCATTTGTCTAGCACAATCATTGTTATGCAGCTGCATTATGTAAATATATAAAAACATGTACTGACGGGAAGAGTACTTATCGTGAATTTTATTGGCATTAATTTGTATTCAGTCATGTTCCCGACTGACCGAGCAACATGTTTCCCACCCCCACCACGAGTCCGACCCAATTGTAATGCAGCGGCGGGCGCGGGTCCGGCGCGCGGGCATTGTGCGCGCGCACCCGCTCCCGCCACCACCTGCCGCGCGACATGGTCGCTCGCCAGCCGCTCCTCGCCTCATCGCCTCCTGCGCCGCGCAAGTCGCTGCGCCGCCTCGCCTCCACCAGAGGCTTCAGACCCCGCGACGCTAATGAATACGGCTGGATAAGAGTCTTCGAAGGCCTGGAACCGTTCGCCATCGATGCGCCCAGCAAACTGATCAAGGTCACTCTCAACACAACAGTAGAAGAAATAAACAAAGATCTTGGTTTCAATGACGAGCTGTCTCTATGGCTGCAAATTGGTGGAGCAAATGCGAGACGACTGGAACAAGATGAATATCCCTTGCGGATACAAGAGCAGTACTTAGCGACATGTGGTTGGAGGTCGCAGGCTCGTCGACTGAGGCTGGCGGTGGACCCAGAACTGCGACATACGTTACGATGGTGCGCAGGACCTGCCCCGCGAACTGGAGGAGTTCTAAGATCCGGTACTGTGTATGTGCTGAAAGGACATGTATTTCCGCAGTGGAAACCGAGACCGGCTTACGTGATAGGATCCAGACTGCATTCTTATGGTTCGTTGCACTTCAGTACATTGATTATAACTTATCGGTTAAAGTATCTTTAAAACGACTTTAATATTTTTACAGGGACAGCATGGGAAATGCTAGAACTTAGTGGCGGTAGTATAGAGCTATGTCCACCAAAGGCTCAAAGACTGGTTCTCTGTGTGAAGCCGCGTTGTCAAGGGAACCTGGCGTCCGGAGATAACACCATGAATCATCTGTTCCTCGGATTCAGCACTATTTGGGAGAGAAATATGTGGTTTTGCTGGCTGAAAGAGGTACGTGCTTTTATCATGCGAATTTAATATGTACCTACCTATATTGATTAAGCTTATATGGTTAGCGCGTGTAGAAACTAATCAGATCATAATGTTAAACATGTGTGGGCAAATCGTTTTACCACGGTTTGCAGTAGTTTAAGTACTTAGAGTAATTGGAGCAAATCTTTCGTGGTTTAATGTTTAGTTCCGTCGCGCGCTCTAAGGCGTGCAGATATGAGCTCTTAGCAGATGATTGAGGATTTGATTCCGGTACACTTCTCAAACTAACGAACCGTCAACTTAACAGCGGTAAATTGTTAGAAATTTTCTAAAGCTTATCATAGTTTTTGACGTTACAATGTGCAATTTGACGTCAATCACAACAGGGTTGTGTAACTGCGACCTACATGGTGTTTTGATGTAACAATTATTTTCCTTACAAAACTCATTTCAGCTGACACTTGTTCACTGGTTAGGTACTATCACTGAACGGTATACGCACTTGTGTATACCTAGGAAACAGTTACTGGTTATCATAAATTACTGCTCATATTGCCTACATGACTTGAGTAAAATATTCATGAACATGTGAATAATTTACTAGGCTCGAGCCGTGTGAAACATTTATAGAATTCTAAAGACAAGCAATATGCTCTCCAAATATGTTTTATTGGTCTTCATGGTGGAAATTATGCAAAGTGTGATAATTAAAAAATAGTGTACAGTACACCCTGAAAGAAATGTCACGGTCGAGGTGTGCAGAGTACGGCTGCGTCTGCGCCGGTGATAGTGGCCTGCGCGCACGCTGACGCTTCACAAGTAAAAAGTCACTCGAAGCAGTCGCACTAAGCTTACCCTTCGTGCACAATTCGCTTTTGTCACCCGTGCCTCAAGCCGTGTTTTTATAACTAAATTCCAGTGTCGTTATTTGCCATACTCAAGAAAACAGTCAAATAAAACTCCAAATTTAGCAATTCAGGCAAAATCATCCAATGATCATGATTTCTAGAAATCAATTTTAATCAAGGACAAACGCCATTTATGCAAGCGTCAGCGACGTGAATGGAATAATGAAGTATACAGGAGATTCCGTAGTCTTTGGGAATAACAATACTCAAAGGAGTTCGTCGGCCCCATCGTGGTTACACACCGAGACAGACGAACACCGTCTTACTGCAGTTGCTTTTAAAATGTCATTTGATGTAACGACTACGATACGTTTACCACAAAGCTCCACAGTTTTATTGTTTGTGTTGTGTTAGTGCTAGTTCTCTGTGATGGTAGAGAGGAATACAATGAAGTGTGAAGAAGAGGAGGTCGATAGCTTGGATGTGTTCACACAACCAAGTCCCGAAGACATTTTCCTGGACAGCTTGGAGCCGAACACGTTGAGAGAAAAATGTGAACATTCGGTTGGTTAACATTTATGACTCATGAACATGTATTTACTTTCTCACAATTAGTTACTTTGTAATGTAGATAGTAATCACTGGATCAATTATGTTGATTATCTCTATTGCTACGTTTTCACTAATACATTTTCATATCTCGCGCGAATGTTTTATTACAACACGACGACCGTTAATACAAAAATGGGAAAGGTATAGAAGAAAAAAATATCTATATCTGGATAGATGAGCACAAAAACCAACCTTCAATGACAGACAACTATTGAACAAACACCCCAAACAATAACTTATTTCAAAGTTCACCAGTCTAAAATGCGATCCTTAATATTGTTGTAGGGCACGCAAAGCACACAGCCTCCAAATGTGTTGGATCTCAGCGGCGGCGGTCGGGCGTCGCTTGGCGCGGCACTCGCGCAGCACGCGGCCGGCGCGTTCACGGTACGCGTGCTGCATCTGCGCAGTAACGCGCTCACGGCCCTACCGGCCCAGGCCTGGACGCTGCAGTCCTTAACACACCTGGACATCAGTGATAATAGGATCACAGAACTGCCGCAGGAAATATGCCAGCTTACACAGTAAGTCTTGTTTTGAGCATAATTTATTTCAGTTGGTTTTTCAAGATACACCGCGGTTCTACGAATCACCAATTGCAACAGCTTAAGATACATTTTTAAGGGATTCGGCAGGGACTCTGCATGGGATCAAGTAACTTTAAGCTATTTGTGACGGGTTCCCAGGTTCTATTCCTAAGTCATGCCAAAGTAGCTTTGTAGATTCGCAAAGCACCCCGCTAAAAGTTGGTGGTGTCTCCGACTAAGAGACTAAGTAGTGGTCGTTGCCTCGGTATCGCGAAAACTCTGACACCAGGGCTAGTCAAGTGACAATAACCATATCTCACTGTTCACATAGTAAGAAGAGATTTTTGAACTTTCTTTGCTGAGAAACAAAATATTTTTGACACTGTTTCAACGATAGCATTATCACACTACTTGAGCATGTTATGTCATTATCACACTACTTGAGCGACAGCGACCACTCCTTAAAATTGGGTAGGCTGTCTTGCCCACAATCAGCTGTCTGCAATAACAAGAATCTTCAAACTAAATGCAATCATTTTAGTGGATGTTGTTTGACTCGCCGAGTATAGTGTTCACGTATGGCTATGCGATCATTACTAGTCCCATTCAGTAACGCTCGGCTGACGAAGCGTGGCGTTCGTGGCACCTCTCGCACCAATCTTAGCCTTCGGCCTTTTGTTTCGATATCTGTGTACTTAGTTTAAAAAAAGAACGCATTCAACTGTTTGAATATCATTCTAGAATGTTCTTTATTTGTGGTCATTATTACTGGCTGTTTGTGCATGTCTTAATCTTTTCAGGTTTTATCATACAATAACCTTAGACAATGTTGAATCCGCATTATTATAGATTACATATGAGTCTCTACCCTCAAGAATACCAGGTCCGAGTACCAAGTCCGAGTCCCATAAAGATGTTAGGAAAATTTACTCACTGCTAGCAATGCTACAGATTAAACTTTGTCTATCAGGAAACTTCGTTGTCTTACTTGAAAAATCCGGGTTGAAAAACTTTGTTTGTAACTGTGTTTTTCTAACATACCTATTCTTTCAAATATTTAGGGTTTGGTTATCATAAATGATTTCAATAGTAATAAGCAAGTTGATCGTTTTGTAGAGTTAAGTTGAGCCAGTCTTAAAAACGAGTATTATTAACTATGTTGTTTCGATTTTATCATCGGAAACCATTATATCTATTAATCGAATCCGAAGTGTCTAAGCAAGTACTCATCATGTGTTGGTATAAGACGCGGGGTTTCCGTTGTGTGCTAATTTTTTAAAGTGAGTGCTTGCGTACGCGCCGCGGGCGGGGCTATCTACATCTGCTCGCCGGACCGTGCGCGTTACGTTCACTTTGCTGCGGCATACGCGCAACCCCTGTTAGCTAATCTATTCGTATACTCGTTTTAACTACTTATCGATATTGAAATTAAGTATCTAGAATTGTTTTTACAATTGGAGCGTATTTTAGTCACAACCAGTGCCTTAAAAAAATAATCAAATTAATTGTTGTGACACAACATTTTTAACGTAGCAAATCGTATGAGACCATTTTGAATTAGGATAGCCTAAAAGGACCCAACGTACTGTTCAGTACATTTCAGCTTAATTTGTACACAAGGGTGTTAAAATCCGTTCCGCGTTCCTTAATAGCAAACATCCGAACTTTCAAATTAATAATTTTATTAGGATACGAACGTGATTACCTACTTATAATTGAATTAAATTGCTGCTTCCTTAATATTGTGTATCTATTTTGTTAACATCGATATCCTGCTTAAATTGGCAGGTCTATTATAAATCGTCGTTGCAATCTAGATGTTCCATCAAAGAGCCGTGAATAACGTCTAAACAGGGAATTTCGAGGTAATCTTAATAAAAACAAGTACTAAATAACAATTATTTGATCATATCCACCGTTTGTGAGTCATTCGAAGTATTTATTCGTCCTTTACCATTTCCGTACATTCTACTGTAATAAAGATTCCGTTTATTTATGTTTGTTGTAGGTATTTGCAATTAGAGTTCTTTGTAGGACAACAATGGCGCCTAATGGCAGCTTATGTCTTCACAACTTGGGTATATTGCCTTGCCTACTATATTATGGAACTTATTTGTAGTTTTTTTTTGCTGTGATCGGCTACTTCTTAATTTTTAATTAATGTGCAAATACAATTTATGTACTTAAGTATTTTCGGGTTTTTTAAATGCCATCTATTTTACAAGAGGATTTATGAAGCAAGTTTAATAAAAAATAAAAAAATGAGAGATAGGAATTATATAGCCCATAAAAGAAAAGAAAATGACATGTAAAGCACTGATAATCAGCTGAATCCGTTTTTACTGGAAGCCGACCCCAACATAGTTGGGAAAAGGCTCGGGGGATGTTATTGTTACCTATTTATATTTACGAAAATCAAGTAAATCTAACAGCACATAGTGTAACCATGCGTTATAGAACCATGAATATCAGATCAATTTAGTCCGTACATAAGCATTTAGGTACCTACCAAACATCAGCAGTGCGATTAAAGTTGTACTTACTAATACAAACTTCCTAACTAGATTTTAATAAAGGGAAATCTGAATGAAGAAACATGATGAATGTTTAGTAGTTAAATGTATTGCATAGATTCATTGATAGATAGAGGCACAACAATGCTTGCATGTAACATCGATGGCGGTTGCCGTACGATGTTGCTTCAGACGCGTGGTCAGCGGGGCGGCGCCGGCGCATACGGTCAGTCCGACCACACACTCACCTTACGTTACCAGCATTATTTGTTTTTATTATTCTAAAGAATAATTAAAAGAAAAAAAGATTGCAACACGAACATTTTAACGGTGCAAACGTTCTTACTCTATGATGAATTCGTGGAATAGTGAACGTGGTTTTACGTGGTTTTTTCGTTTGTTCTACAGTTGTGATACGTCTTTATAATTTCGTTTTAGAAAATATTGGTAAGTCTTCATTTCTTTGTTCACTCGCATGTTGGGTTAGTTTAATCTTCCACCTATGTGATTACGAGATTGATCTATTCAAAGAATATAGTGTACCTAAATTGTAACATTTGTAGAAATATATCACCGCGATATTATCCTCTCCGTAAGAATTGAATGTAACCGCTAAGACAGACTACCGTCCTTTTTATGTCGGTCAACAGTTATGAACTTGTACATAATAATTGTTTACCCCGTAATTAGCTCTTGTCGCTCTCGTTGCTCCATATGTCAGCTTCGAGCGATGGCAATCGCACCGTGGTAATCATTTAATAAGGAATGCATTTACTAAGCTAAAAAGCATGTAACTTCAGCGACGTTTTAATAATGCTTTACGAAATAGATTTTAGTGTTGAAATGTGGATTTGCGCATTGTTGTTCTGTTGCACTGGAAAATTATTGACCAAAAAACAAAGGGGCATCAATCAACCAGTCAATCAAAATTTCGTTTAGGTACTTATTTCAATTTCACTAACTAAACCTCTACATTTTTTTCTATTGTAAGTAGTACAGTAGACCGCACATCAGTGGTAACTGTCATGCACCTTAACTCAATAGTAATAAGTACGATTTTCCTATAAAACTGTTACCACTGACCTGAAGTTGACTGTACCAACGTTAACATCAAATCATCCTCCATTTAAATTCTCACTTTCTTTAAAAAATTAAAGCATTTTGTAACGCTAATGTAATTATGTATATGTAAATATTTATCTACATAGAAGTGGTTTTTGCCTTTACTTCTTTAACTTAGCTGTAACTTGTAGAGTTATTATATCAATGTTTTGGAAAGCCTTTTTATGGTATGCGTATGTACTACCCGTGTCAGAGTTAGTTAATTAGAAAACAGGTAGGTTGAGCTATTGATATAGTTACGTACGGTAATAAAACCAGTAGGTAAGAAAGTAATGAAGATTTTATAGTCCCCTTGCATAATATTAAGAATGTTCAAGTAATGTTTACGTAAAAAAGTTCAGTGTATTTAAGTACCCTATTCTAAACAAGTTAATGGTCTATTGGAACCTTGATCTTTTGTGATTCTTAATATTATTGCTACTTACGAACAAAAAATATGAATAACAAATATTAGTCTATCTCAAAAAGCTTTTAATTGCTTGGTCACGGTTTTCGAGCTAGTGGGCCAAGTATTCAGATGCGTGGTATGTGCTATAGAGCTACGAAATAGTGAAAATATATTCTCGAACTAAAATGATGCAATAAACTTTTTATAAATAATAAATATATTTAATTTAAAAAATGAAATCTATACACGCACGTGACGCACGCATTGTATTGTTTTGCATACATTCACGGGTGAGTACCCGCAAAATTCTTGAAAGGATACCAAAATTCATAGAAAATACTGAAGTATACCTAACATGAAATAAAATTAAAGAAAACTTTATGGGTCATATGGTCTTTTTAACATTTGGAAAATTCCCGCTTATGGTTCTTTTTCACCAGCATTCGGTATCACTTAATACGATTAATTTTCTCTTATTTCGCTGGTTCATGAGATCGTGTATTGCCATCCAATAAAAATCTTTTAATGGTTTGTCTACAAGCAAAAACAGTAATTAACGATGTTACTTTCTAATTAGCGGTGGCTATAAAGTTTCTGTTTAGATACACGTGTGTAGGTACATATTAAATCGGTCTGTATTTCTCGAATAGTCTCGATACAATCTCTGTTACTTTGTTGGATAACAAATCGACTTATTGTGATGCTATCTTAAGGCCTCGATCACACTGTCGGATAAGTTCTCTACAGTCTATGTAGCGTCTAAAATATTGTGTTACAATGTTTTGCGTTCTGATGCTTCTGCATTCGGAATAAAGTAAATAACTAGGTATACTTGCAAGAACATTGTATTACTTAGCTTTATTCGTCATGCAGTCATTTACACGCGTGTGAATTGCAGCGGATATTCACTCAGTGTGACCAAAGCTTTAGATGGATTTACATACTAGCTAATTAAATGGTACGTTCAACTCTATGTGTACATGCACTTGCACAATCTAATAATCTATACTGCTCAAAGTTTTGCATAGGTAATGGCAATCAATCATCATCTGAAGCAATGATAAACAGACTTGTGTGTTGACAAAAGTTTACGAAAGGATGTATCATAGGGTGGCGATGTATTGTCCTTAAACTGGTCCAATTTATTCTTGGTGTCATAATACTAGATATGAAATTTTTGCCATCACTGTTGTTTTAAAGTATCTTCCCATAACTACAAATAATACCTATATAAAAATCTAGTAATTCATTCACTTTCCCTTGTTTTCAGATTGGAGGAGCTACAAGTGAGCGACAACGAACTGCGCTCCGTAGATTGTGCACTCCGACTGCCCCGACTTAGAACATTGGTTGCTACTCGGAACCTTATCACACATTTTGGAGTAAGCGTAACGCGATTTATACTTTTTCACACTTACACTACTCATTTACAGTATTTAATTAAGGAAAACTGAAAATAATGTAGGTACCTACATGCCAAAATATAAATAAAAACTTGCAGTAATACCTACTTACTTTGGATTGCTTCAAAAACTTTTTTTTCATGAAGACCTCACAATTTACTTCCTATCTTGAATTTTATGTTTCAGCCAAGCAACAAGCCACCAATGGCGCCGGACGACGAAAATAAATCGGAGTACCGCGCCCCCCTCACCACCGTAGACTTACGACATAACAAGTTGAAGGGAAGCATCATACTGGGCAACTATGAGGTAAATACCTTAATAATGGAGAACCCACGCTTTACATTGAATACCGTAATACTAAATAGATATCAATCAATGATACAAGAAACTGAAAGAAAGCATCACACTTTGCAACTGATGATGTCCTCCTATCCGTATTATCGGCTACGGCGGCTGTTCTCATATGAGGAGATTAACCAACTGCGCAGGACGCGTTATAGTGATCTGTGTCTGCGCAAATGCCTGTGCACTCACTATTCCTCCACTCTCATAGCCCGATGGGACCGTAATTCGATACGACCGGAGAGATAACGCAACTGTGAGGTAGGTATTTAACCAATAGAATCTTTTCCCTAAATGCTTTAGTAATGAGAAATCCACACGAATACCGTGGTAAATAAATCTATTGGCACAAACTGAAAGGGAAGCATCATACTTGGCTCATTAATGGTCTCATTAATGTAACTGTGGATCAATAAACTTTATTATTATTATTATTAAACTTGGCAACTATGAGTTAATTGACCAATGGAATCTTATACCTAAATACCTGTGTAATGAGGAATCCACTTTACGTTAAATACCATAGTAAATAGACTGGTTCGGATGTCCGCTTTCGGTGCAGGAGGCGGAGGCCATGGTCAGATACCGTAGATATAATCAGTGCTCATATTTTTAACATTCAATCAATGGTTAATAACGTGTATCTTACTTGTGTAAAATTCCTTTGGAAATAACTGCTTCTAAATAACTTTTACGAGACACTGTGAACTATTTCTAGATGGTAATGAAAGATTTCATTAACATAACATATCAGTTGACCTGAGCTGTTAGGTTTCAGAAATAGCCCACTCTAACCGAATAATATCACATGCTTTGCTGTGCTAGTATAAAAATATGGACGTAACTTTAGTATTACAGACAACGCATGTCTACATAAAGCAAAATGTGTATTCTAAACTTGTTAATTTGTTCACATTTCAGCACCTGGTATCTCTGGACATTTCCCACAACACTGTCGAAGTCTTGGTCGTGTCGGCGCTGCGCGGTCTTCGCGAATTATACGCAGCACACAATACGCTGCAACACCTCGGTCTACATGGAGCCATGCTGAGGATACTACGGGCGCCACATAACCGTAAGCTTATTTGTACATGTATTAGCATTTTTGGAGGGTAGGAATCATTAAAATTTAAGAAAAATATGTAAAAACACAACCTAACGTTCTTCAAACATCAGCGAAAGAAATTGTTTGTAAATTAGTCATTCTTTTCGGCTTCATAATATAAACAGAGCTTGTAGGTTTATTTCATAGTAAGCAGTCGCATAATCATTGTGTTATGATGTAACACTCATATTAATCCTAACGTTATTGTTTCCAGAACTAGAAACGCTAACAACAACAGTACCACCGATCAACCTAGTCGAAATTGACGTCTCTCACAATAAGCTGACGTCACTCCCGCAGTGGCTCAGCGGCTGCTCCGACCTCACCACGCTGCACGCCAGCAACAACCAGCTCACCTCGCTCCCTGAACATCTGTTCTGTAGCGAACTGTCCAGTCTCAGCAGCCTACACCTCGCGCACAACAAGATATCAAGCATACCCTCCATGCCCCGACTGAGATCACCCTTACGAGAACTACTACTCCACGATAACTGCATACAATCCTTACCAGAAAATTTCTTCTCAGCATGTGATAGATTGTGTGTCCTAAATCTCACAAATAACAGGTTAAGCAGACTACCGCATGCGAGAGGCCCATCCTCACACTGTCTAGAACGCCTCTACCTAACAGCAAACTGTCTCACCGATGAAGTGTCAGATGTCATTATAGCCTTCAGAGGATTAAAGATACTGCACATTGCCTATAACTGCTTGACTAATTTACCAGAAGCGTGCATCAACTTCTGGCCAGATATTGAAGAACTTGTGTTATCTGGGAACTGTCTTTCGAGACTACCAGAAAACTTACCACAGCTAAACAATATAAAAATTGTTAGAGCTCATTCGAACAGATTACGTTCTGTTCCGATGTTTGCGTGCAGTGCATCCGTGAAAATATTAGATTTTGCTCATAATGAACTCGATAGTATAGATTTAAGGCTTCTTGCTCCTAAACAGTTAAAGTTTTTAGATATATCGTGTAATAAAAAGTTACAAGTTGATCCTTCGCAATTCAGTGCATACAGATGTCAACGACCTTTGAGTCTAGTAGATGTCACTGGGCGACACTCCTTGCCGTGGACACAAAAAAGTGGTTATCATGAGGAATTGAATGGATCAACCCCTTGGACAACTGGATTTTCAGAATGCCCAAATAAATCATTACAACTATGCTGTGCCCAAATTCGTCTTCCATCCTTCTGCAATAGAGAAGGTTTATTTGCTATAATCGATGGTGAAACCGATATTGAAGTGCCAAAAATTTTACAAACGGCTATACCTGGACTTTTGCTTGAAGAGAAATCTATAAAGGAAACTGTAAACGAGTACATGAAATATGTAGTTTTGTCTGCACACAGGGAACTTAAAGAAAAAGGTCAAAAGAAAGGTGCATGCTTAATTATGTGTCATTTATCTCCCGTAACTGCCCAAGAAATTGGGTTTGGGCATGCCACTCGGAAATATAATTTGAGACTTGCCAATGTCGGGGATACCAAAGCAGTTCTTAGCAGACGAAATGGACCTCTTAGCCTGGGCATAGAAAACAACAAGCGACTCGGATATTCTACGCGATATCCTAACACTGTGCCAGATCCTGATGTTATACAAACCATCATAAAAGAAGACGATGAGTTTCTAATATTAGGCAATGGTAAATTCTGGAATGCTGTTAGTATGGAGACCGCAGTATCAGAAGTTCGAGCTGAACGTAACCCTGTTCTTGCAGCTAAGAGACTGCAGGATCTAGCACAAAGCTACGGCGTAGAAGACTGCATATCTGTGGTTATAATTCGATTTGACGCGGCGCGGTCTGATGTTGACTTGCTAATGCGAGAATTACGTCAGACAATAAACAGTAATAAGTCTGTGTGTCGTTCTGATTGTTGTTGTTCACGTTTGGAGCCGTGTTGTCACTCGGTGACGCCGCCGAAGCCAAGTAGTGACCGATCGTCTCCGAGTGGTCAGAGTGACCGGCCGCTTAGTGAAGCGATCAGCCACCAACACTACGCCAGCGTGCGGTCACAAGCCAAAGCTTCCGAACGTAGGAGTTGTCGCGGAGGCGTCGCTCGAGCCATACGTGTGCGAGTTGAAGAGGATAAAGAGGAAGATCACAGGAACGATGATTCAAACCCCGAGGAACAGTTCAAATGCTGGGAGTACATGCTCGAGCAAAACACGCAGATGCTTTTCGACAAAGAGCTAGATAACTTGTCGAAAGGTATCAAGTCGAATGTAAGCAGTCTCAGAAACTTGAAAGGCTTATCGGGAAGCAGTCCGCAGCTGCATTTAACAGGGAAGCAGTCAAAAGGTGTGCCGTTCTTATCGAAGCATTTCGGTAGTGCGAGATCTTTCGGTACTGCTCTAAAACCTGACTTTCGATTTGGATCTGGGAGGTTACCAAACGGGGGTCCGAACGCTGCGTATTTCGGATCCCTACAGCGACTGATGCCTTACCATTTGGAATACGATTTTGCTGTGATACAAGAGAAATCTACCCAGGACTCCTTGGATCTCGAGGGTCGCATGCAACAGTACTGGGGAGTGGCCACCACGGAACTGTAAATAATCGCAGACCATGGGTACTGATAGCTCGTAAGTTGTAAATAAAACTTTATTGTAATTACATGTACAATTATTTATATAGATACCATTCATCTGTCGACTAGATTTTTTGCACAAAGTATTATAATCACTATGGACTTGCCTATATCAGCTATTATTACTTATATTACATTATCTCTATGTACAATATTGTGATAAATTCTGTCGAATGTTAAATCGTAAATAAATATTGCGTTACATCTACGTAAATCATATTATTTCTTTGTATCATTATTATAATCATGTACATATAATATTAATGGTACTCTTACATCTTGACATTTATTGATGACTCTATACTATTTACAACAATGTACCTTGCTAGTATAAGGCTTTTAAATTATCTTGTGCTCGTTGTCTATATACAAATATTTATTTTTTACAATCCTAAATCAACGGCACAATCACAAAGTTACATAATATAACAAAACACCAATCGTATTTAGGAATCTCAGCGTAAATCAAAAAGTAGATTATCAAGACCAGTGGCAAACAAATTTAACTGTGTATTTAATGAATGTCCTTTTATTTTCATTTTTGCAAATCCTATCGAACACCAAAAAGCAAAAGCTACACTCACTATCCAGGATACCCTGGGAAATCATAGATGCATTGTAAAAGATCTGCCTTTATCAGAGTAGCCATGTCGCCTGGGTCTATGGTACAAGGATTCAACTATGGGTCAAAATATTACAAGAATGCTTTGGGCCGGGACTAACTTTTAATTTTACACAGTGTCAAAAATATCAGTGTTCCTCCACAATCGATTTCATAACGTCCTGATCGTTGAAATGTTCACTGGTGAGAGGTTACAGCTCCCGCTTGACCACGAGCTCGAGGGGTTGTTGGCCGAGCAGATGCGGGTAGGGGGCGCGCGGCGACGGCGCGGGCGGCGCGGGGTGCGCGTGCGCCGGCGGCGGCCGCCGCTAGGGGAAGGCGCGCGGGGAATAGTGGTGCGCCTCGCCCAGCCACGAGTCGGGCGACGGCGGGAAGTCGGGGTAGCCGCCTGCTGCGGGTGATGATGAACTGCTCAGGTCGGAGGCACCTCCCGCGCCTCCTGCGCCCCCGATGCCTGCACCGCTCATTGCTTGGCCTAGTACATTGAGAATTGTATTAGGCTCACTAATATTCGGGCTTAATTCTTAGTTGGTCAAAAAAGTCACTTTAATGCCCGTATAAAACACGCCTTATACATTGGAACTGGAAACTTTAACGATCTTGACCTTTTATCTAACCTGACCAAAACAAAAACTCCTTACTTTTTCAGGAGTTTTTAAATAAAATGTGTACTATGAAATTGTTCAAAAGTTATGTTCAGTCAATTGTTCGTAGCGTAGCAGCAGTTAGCAAATACAATGCTAATACTCGTAATTCAATGCGGGAAGCGTTGTTCTACTTCAATACAACTAATCCTATGTACATAATTGCTACAAATACCCAAGTCATATCACTACGACATACCTATATTGGTGTAGACAAGATGGTCCGGCGGGTAGTGGTAGTGAGGATGCGGCGGTGAGTGCGCGCGCAGGTACGGCGGCGTAGCGGCGTAGCGCGCCCCCCCTGCCGCCGCGCCGCCTCCCGCCGGGGAGCCCTCCTCCCCGCCCAGCGCTACGGTGCTGTAGCTGTCGTTACTTAGCTCTGAAATGTGAATGAGACGGTGAATTTCAGACATCATAACATGTCGAAGAAAATTAATTTGCTAACCCTAGCTTGCAACTTGTAAAAATACGAACATTTCATTTTAGAAGAAGTGGTTACTATGGAGTTCAATATTAACCACCAATAACATAACAAAGTTCACTTTCAGCAATACTACGGAAATGCTACAATCACACTTTCCGAACTGAAGTCTAAAGTCTTGCTGATTCTGTTCAAACTAAAATCTATATTGCCATTCAATTTAACCAATGGATTCTACCTAGACTAGACGTCGTATTGCTGACCACGCTTTCATTCTAAACCAAACTCCAACCATTCGAAAATTGACGAATTGAATTAAAGTCTTATAAAAAATATTTTCCCACGTTCGAACAAACAGAGAACACGAACCTTTGACGAAATCTATATTTTAGCTAATATTTAACAAAGAGGATTTTTGTCTGTGCTGTGTTTTGTGGAACTAATTGGAAAAAAACTGTTGGGAAGCCACACTTTTCCCGTGTGATACAGTTTAATATGTTACTTCATACATATGCTTCACGTGGATTAAGTCAAGGGGAAGGCATTTATATATTTACCGTGATGACTAAAGGAGTCGAGGTCTATCTTGAGCTCATCCTTGTCCAGTAGTCGGTCGTGACGGGGAGAGCCGCTGCCACTCTTCATAGATCTGAAGTATTGAGACCAGCGCGTGCGACCCGCGTCTTTCTTTAGTCGCTTCTCTTTGGCTCGTCTGGTGGAGGAAACTTGTATTATAAAGGTGAAGGGACATTTTAATTGTGCTCTTTGGTTGTCGTATAAACAAAAAAACAAGTAAAAAGACAATCGGAATACAAATCCACCCTTGTAAAATATGTCCTAATATGGTTGCCGTTTGACGACGACCGACGGTGATTTTTTCAAAGCTACTAAATATTTTACGCTCTTTAGCTCTTGCAAACTTTAGCCGCATATCACACCCTATCAACACTGTATTCGGTGTATAATTCATACAAGTACGAAATATGGAACCATATTTCTTGCCGTATGTTTTGCGGAAACTCATTACAACATTACAACCCCTTTTCAGCCGCGATGGGCACTTCGAATAATGACTGAACTTTGATTTAATAACGCAAACTCGTTATAACGCTTCGATTACTTTGGATTTAAACAAATAACCGTACATTCGACGTATAAACAAAACACCCCCGTCGCATGTTTTGCGTGTGTTGTTATTAGCGCAGCGGCGGGGCGCCGGCTTTCAACAAAGAGCTTGATTAATTAAAGTGCCTCCGCCCAGTCCGCTGGGACCAAGCGCGTGCTGCGATATACCTCATACGGATTATTGATACATTGTCCAGAATTGCCTTCTTCGTACTTTACAGTTTAATGGTCCAATATGAATAAGTCCCCCAAATTACTTATATCGCCAATTCAAATGAACTTGTTCTTCAAAATTGGTGCTAAGAATTTTAGTTGAATAAAACCTCTATGTAAACTTATTTAAAATCATTAAAATACTGACCAATTTACTCAAAAAAATTATACGATGCCATTTGCAACAAAAAAGAAATTAAGACTTAATGGCATCCACAGACTTTTTTGAAACCAAACAGCCAGTATTTACTTCAACAAACAATGCTTAAAACCTCTTTACTATAATAATTAATTTGTTAAATTGATTATAGAAGAGAAGATAAGTTTGACCAGTATTTGTCTTAAAAAGGATGAAGGATTGGTGTTTCAGATGAATAGTGGTTTTCTGCCTTGCGGTTTTTTTTGTGGTTTCATCAAACGTGGTTCAGCCTTTTTTTAATTCGCTATTTAAGAAACGGCGGAAGGCATCTGAGGAACAATATTTTAACTCTATATTTTAAATTTGTATAACGGATAGGTATATCATGTTTAGCTTAAAAATGCTAAAAAACATTTTTTCCTCATATGAATATTTCTGTTGAATTAAAAAAAGATATGTATTAGAACCTTATGTGTTATTGTGAATTCAGATTCTACAAGTAAAGACGGTATGAAATATCCAATAAGATGCTATGCTGCTAAATCCTTATCCCGAATTGCCATCATATTGGAAGCACAAAACAAAAATAGTACTTTAATAAAAAAAATAGGTTGACAAAAATCTTGACGCAGAAACTTTTTCCTAACAATACCTAGATACAGGCTGATATTCTCAAAATTCCCTGGATCCCATTTGCTAAACCGAAAAAAAAAACAATAAAGAAAAAATATTCAGTGTAAAACCTCAACATAACCTTTTTAGTCAATTGATTTTGCATAAATATATAGGTATTTGTTTTATCTGTGGCAGTTATCCGATTATCATTTTGTATGCATTTGGATACCACTTTTTATTTTTGAACAGAAATTCAAAATGTAATATTTCTGGAAATAAAACAAAATTATGAAGAACGTTAACGACAAAAAAAATATAACAAAACCGTGAAACCATGGCAATATAATGCGCAACGCTAACAACATGTTTAACGTGAGCTCGCATTGTGCTATATCGAGCACATAAAGTAAAGAAGTCGATTGTGATATCGCGTTCAGGTTTACGAGGCGAGGCCGATGTGCAGGGCGTGACCGCTGCCGTGACTGCAGTCACTCGCGCGCAACACAACATAGTTCCGCGACTATGCCCAAACACACCAACAACACTGCTTTACAAGGCACACAATACGCGAATATTGAAGGACGTTCTTTTGATAGATGGGTATTCTGCACACATCATTTGAGTATTGAGCCCCGTCATACAACATTTACATGAATAAAAACTGAACGTCCGAGTAGGTATAAACCAAACACCCGTAACATCTAACAAAGCATCTACTTATTTTTCTTCGCGGATATTTTCATACTATAATAAATTGAAATGAAAATTATCTGAGACGGCAAAATCCTGGAAGTAAGTAGACAGTATCGCCAAAAATCATCTCCATGGTCTCTATACATATATCGTATTTATTCAAACATAATAAAATAAGCAATTCTCGCATTCCAAATACCTTTTAAGCTTTTGGAATTTGTAGGTCAGCAAGAATAGGCTCAAGAATGATTTAAATAGCGAGTCACGCCTCGGGATTTCTCTTAAATGTTATGTAGATCAATTGCGTTGGAAGTTGCAAGAAGTACATAAGTACAGTTCAAGGGCTCGCAATTATATAATTATTTTAAAGAACATTCTAGACATCTTATTCCTTGACTTGATGTTCCTAAATTACTATCATATGAAAATTTACAATTTCAACGTTACTTTTGGCAAACAACTTAGCTAAAGCCAAAAGTTTAATTTATTTTAATTGCAATTCACAACAATCTATAAATAAATAAGTATTGATCACCTCACTTGCTAGAGGCAGATTGACGATTGTTAACTTTATTTTGATGGATTTTACACGGAATCCTTGACCGTAAACTAGTTATAACATACCATAAACTTCCAACTGACTTGAGAAGAAAGCAATGGTGCTACGAGTATGTCATACAATAAACATCAATTTGGAGTAATCGACCCGTTACATTATTTTTACTGAAAATCTGAGTACCTCTGTACAGTGTACATTTGAATAATATTAACTGGGGCTCTTAGATATTTTCGCGTGCAAGTGACATTGATTAGGTACAGATATATCGAACGTATCGGCGCAGTTAAAGAGGCGTTACTTGCATGCATAATTTCAACGTTAAAAAGAAATAAATGTCGTTTTAACTTAATTTATGGATAAACTTTTATGTTTTCCTTTTCTATCCTCAGTGGGTTTTCATTAATTAACACACCATACATTTTCAAAAGATTGGGTGGTACCTATCTTTAAAGAGAAGAATATTCATAGCTAAAAAAAGGCAGCGTGTATGGCTGAATATCTAAGGATATTATGATTACCGATAGTATAATTCCTAAATTACCGATAGTATACACAAAATGCATAAAGCAACTGACCTGTTTTGGAACCAGACCTGCACCACCCTCATATCCAGCCCCGTGTCATGCGCCAGCTGTTCCCGTACATGGCGCGCCGGCTTTGGACTACTGCTGTACGCATTCTTCAAGGTCTCCAACTGCTTGGCCGTGATGGTGGTCCGAGGCCTCTTGCTCGCCGCGTCCCCGTCTAACGAACCCTCGCCGCCTGGACATTGCACATTACAAGTGATTTTGATGTAGATTTTGCCATTTTCTTTTCCTAAGGAGTGAATAATTTGTTTGGTTCAAATTCTGTAGAAAGCAGCTGTTTTTTAGATATTTGTGAACTACTATTTCATCTACTTTGTCATGCTGCTGTCTTTTGAACAGAGGTTTAGTACCACAAAACTATAACAACGAATAAGTGGCACGTTACCTTTTGCTCTGGCGGCTTCATAATCAGGTTTACAGACAAGCTTGCCGTCTTCCATGAGATAGAACTCGTCGCCAGTGTTGAGGGTTCTTGCGCAGGCGGCGCAGGCGAAGCAGCGCAGATGGTAGACGTGGGACTGCGCTCGCCGCACCACCTGGGTGGGGGGGATGCCCTGCCCGCAGCCAGCGCACTTGGTGCCGAACCGCCTGGGACAACAGCCGCAATCACAACAACATTATCAACGTGACAGACGCTATTACATAAAGGCAAGACCAAAGGAGTTGATATAGGAAACGATTAATATGTTAGTCAATATTTTTTCGCTATAGGTGCTTCGTAGAAAATCTTGCAAAGCTATAAGAAAACTTAACAATTTATTTCCTTAAGTGGGTAAGTAGATATCTAATGGAGCACTGCCGAATTGTGCTGACGGTTTATGAACCATTCGTCTGGTTCATGTTGCATAAACTGACTTTTAGCAAAAAGTAGAAATCTACTAAAAGACAATTTTAGAACTCTTTTTTCAATCATAAGTATCTACTAGAGCAGTTCCGATGGTTTATGAAGCATTCATCTATTTAATGTCAGATAAACTGATGAAAAGGTTAAATCTAGTGGTACTCGTAACCATAACATGCATAAAGTATGTGTTAATTCTGTTATTCAAGCTAAGTAAATATCCTCCTCAAGTAACAAATAAAACACACTGCAACACATTTTTCTCACTTGCTACACGATGTGTCTGTCATCAACACTTTGTAGATACATCTGTGATGAAGTATAGAATACGCTTAAGAAAAGTACAGAGTAAAAGAGGCTTACTTGAAGAAGTCATCGGTGCAGTACAGCTGATTATTCCTGGCGAAGCATTTCCCTGACAGCATGGCTCGGCACTCGACGCAGCGCAGACAGCCGGCGTGCCACGTGCGGTCCGACACCTTCAGCACGTACCGGTCCACGATCATCTCGTGACAGCCGCCGCATTTCGGGATACTGGCTGCAACATATGCATTGTTTTTATAAATTGCCCCTTGATATTGGGTCGCAGTGGCACGTATGAATCGACGGCAGATCTAGTCGGTTACGATCCAACATGTCAATAGTCTTTTAGTGGTATGGTCTCTAAATGAAATGGAAAAGAAATACACTTTTCCATTTGCGAGTTTTTAAAAATGCATTTGGGGGACTGCTATTATGTAAGTACCAGTGGCGAGGCGTCCTTATAAGCCGATTCCCATCGGCTTCCCTTTCGAATTTCAAGAAAGAAGCATAGGTATAATTTATAATATAGGTATAGGTATAATTAATATAATCATTTAAACCACACAATATAAATATGTAGGTATAACAAAACGCCTACCACCGTAAAAAAAATTGTCTATAAATTACTTGAAACATTTTGCTCCTACTAAATAAGCCGCGGCTTCCTCCTCCATACAAAACTACGCTTGCGTGACGTCATCCACGCCGCGCCGCGCGATGTTCGCAAAATAAGGGCGAGCGGTAAGCCGGCTCACGGAGCGGCTTCCACCAATCAAAACTCGCGAGTGAACGAGAAAGAACGCGTCAAGAGTAGAGTAGCTATATCTGTCTACGCGCGAGTGACAGCGCTTTCTCAAATATGTAAACAACAAATCAGACAAATTCACTCTCATTGTTCTTATTTTGTTTTAGATAATACCATTAACAATTTGTTCTTTGTATTACTTAATTGAATTTATTAGTGTGTGTATCATTTGGAAATAACATAGTTCGTGTGTGTGTTTTAGTTACATTATGTCAACATAGATGGCGTTGTGCATTTTTATGCAAATCCTGAATCGCGGTGTTAAGATTCTCCGCGATTTAATGACCCTAGTTGGGAATTTATTTATTTTTATGAATTCACCAAGTATATAATTTTGATAATTTTGATTAAATAGTTGGCAGTATCATTACTCCCTACTAATTCCCACGATCGCACTGTGTGACCTGGTACTCAGTACATGAGTACAAGTACAGTACTACAGTGTGTGTACCTAGTGAAAATAGAGATATCTACGTTGAAATGATGTATTTTGATACGTAGACAGTTGGCATCAGGTTTCTTTTTAATGTACCTATAGCATTAATCGCATTAGACTGTTTTCCGATCCGACAGATTGTTTACTTTAGGAAGGAACTTATTTTTCAAGGTTAAGTTTTGAGAATAAAAACGTGTTATAAAACTCGGGCACGCCGCTCGGGTGAATTACCTACCAATACGTCTATATTAAAATTACTAACGTCCTGACGGATAAATACCTACGATAAATATCAATGGCTAACAGGCCGTTGTAAATTAAATACTTAAAATGTATTGTTTCTAGTGCCAAGTTTTCTCAGATTCTAGTACCTAGTTAATATACCTAACTAAAGATAATAAAGTTTTATAGATATTAATAATCTGCCGAATTCCTCGAGAAAACATGTTCAAACTATCAGTCTCTCAGTCAGTGCTAAAAGGTGGACTGAGAAATTACCTCCATTACCTCTCCCCCCCCATCCCTGAGCACTCCCCCCCCCAGTTTTTTTTTTTGCTGCGGCTTCCCTATTTCATTAAACCACCCTTCGCCACTGGTAAGTACTTGTTTATCTAAGAGCCACTCGAATTAAAGTCCCTATTTTACCTGACATCTGATCCACGGTGAACCTCTCGAGTGTGAGGGCGCGGGTTCGAATCCAGGTCAGGCAAGTACCAATGCAACTTTTCTAAGTTTGTATGTACTTTCTAAGTATATCTTAGACACCAATGGCTGATAAAAAAGGTGAAGGAAAACATCTTAAGGAAACCTGGACTATATAGTCTGAAATCATCAACCCGCATTGAGCAAGCGTGGTGATTAATGCTCAATCCTTCTCCCTGTGAGAGGAGGCCTGTGCCCAGCAGTGGGACGATAAAAAGGCTGTAACTGTAACTGTAACTGATCCACGGATTTAGTTGATTACAAATGACGTACTTACACATCTGCATCTCATCTAAAACTTCTCTATTTAAAATTAAAATTGGTTCGGTAGTTCTTTCTTGCTCATATTAAAAATTGTAAAAGACAAAAACTTAGTCTTTCGGGGGCCATTCTTCCTCGGTACTTCACTGATAGGTACGTAAGTAGAAGTACAATATCTAGTTCAGATTTTATTATTTTGCAAGAAATAAAAAGTTATAGATGAAAGCCTTTATCCTCATGTCATAATGTGCTAGTAAATACTCCGCTGCACAAGGTTTAACAAAATGTTTGGTAAGAATAATTAATTAATTTAGGCTAGTCACCTTGTTGCAAAAACCAAAAATTAAAATAAAGGCCCTAAGGTAAGATCTTAAATCTTCTATTCAAGTACATCACGGATCGCATATATACCTACTTACACGGGTTTTGTTTACAATGGATATTATTCTGGTACATTTTCCATGCTTGTTTTATATGCTTTAATGATTTCAAATAATTCGTTACAGATTCGAAGTTTTCCGATAAAATTATATTAAGCGCAACTATCTGATATGTAAATATCTACGGTATTTATTTCTTTTGCGTAGAAATTTTAAACTAACGATTGAGGTGTGATGAATCGGGTTAGCGTCATAAGGTTGATGTTCATGCATGGTTGATGGTATAATTACACAAGGTCTTCTTATCAAATGGGTTGCCTTTTAACTAATCGAACAAGCTCTAGTTTTAAGGATTAGTCGCTTGATAGCTTCTGCTTTGCAATTCTTAAATAATAGTGGATAATAATCCTTTCCCAATAACTACTTAAGTATATTTTAAAGCTAATGAGATAGTATGTGAGGACGGAGTTGGACGTGCTTTTCGGTATTTGATATTCCATTTATCGAAGGAGGCTATATACTTCTTGTTATATGGCAAAGATGACACCCAGATAGAAAGTAGCGTTCATAGTTATTTCCACGGGTTGTTATAATAATTTCATTTCTAGACAATTCTTCTGGAAAAATTGAAAAATGAATAAGTACCTACGTTGGCTTAATTGAACTTCTTTTTAACCATATTGTCAACCTTTATTCAAAGTCAACAATTAGTATGTCGCATAAATTAAATCATATGTTGATTAAAACCAACCCGTGTAAAACTATGTTATTTTACAGAATCTGTGGCCGATAAGGGCGTAAATTTTTTTAAAATAATATTTTGACTGAATTTATATCGTAGTATTTACCTAATTGTGTTTTTTTATAAAAAGTTACTTGTGTTTCAAGTGAAAGAAGTTGTTGTTCACTGCACATGTCGATTTTGAATTCCGAGTAAGCGAAGAATTATGTTTGAATCACAAGAGTAAGTGATTCTAGTGTAAAATCCTGCCACTTAATCTGTTTTTCTTCGAGGGCGAATTTTAAAGGAAACCCAAAAAACCTCGAGTCGATTACACTGGTCAACAAATTATTATTTTTTTTTTGGTGCAACAGTGAAATATACAATTTCTTGTAGAATATTTGATACGTAATCGAAGTCCAGAACATAAAGTTCCACTAGCACGTAGGGATTTAGATATATACCCCTCCTAAAGTACCAAAAACGCGTTTTTTATGAAATTTGATGTAATTTTTTGGGGACAGCAGAATTTTCTAGTAATTTCTAACTAAAGCATTATATAGTACTACTTTCCCCGCATTAACCACATTTTAATTTATATTTTTGCAAGTTTTCTTTCTCAATATATACCATTTTATATGTAAAGTGGAGTTTTTTCATACTAACAGGCCAAATTAAATATAGGGAAGATCGAACTATCGTAGCTGTATACATATTTCATGAAAATTTAAACTCTTAGCGTTCGAAATAAAAATGAATTTCAATCACAAAAAATTGTATATTTCACCTTTGCACCAAAAATGCTGTTGACCAGTGTTATAATAATTTATGTATAGCGAACTAGACCATACATACAAATATGAAATTCGTTTTGCATAAAACTGTAACTGACCTTGCCGGCAGCATCCAACAGTAAGTGAAGAAGAGTGCCGTGAATAACTGGTTCAATATTTAATTATTGCATTTGAAGCTCCTTGGATTGTATTCGTAATGTTATAACGCTTTCACACTAGCGGGTTTTCCTCGCGACGGGATTAGGATCCCACGGGCGGTGACGCGCTAAACGGGATACAATACACAATTGACAACGACCGGTACAAAACAGTATTTAATATTAGTGTTATACTCAATTAGTTTTTAATTCTTTCATTAGGTACTTGATGGTTGTTTTAGCGAAAACTAATATTGGATACACAGTATGTTTGCTCTACTTTGAAAAACTTATGTTGTTTTAATTGATTCTGGGTTTTTGGTCACAAGAAGGCGATAAAGCGTAGCCATCTGTCTCTGATGAGTAAAAATGCCCCCTGTTAAGCGGTACAATCTCTATGATTCAGCCACTGAAGTGAAAAGAAATGTTCAATATTTTTTTTGTTATCATTAATTAACCAGACTGATGAATTACTGCTTATAGTACGTAAATAAAATTACCTACAGCTAAGCATCAATCTTATTTGTAATATTATTTAATTTGGTGCTAAAATAAGCACTTTTACGCCTGAAGTAAAGGTTCATCCAAGTTCAGGCAAACTATAGCTGAATTGTTGTAAAATTGTGTAAAATAATAGATGTAAATGATTATTTTCAGTTTTTTAACGTGGATAAAATAATGTTTTTCCTATAGTGCGTGGTTATTGGAGTTCCATTTTTATTTTACTTCGAAAAAAAATATCTGACTAGCTTGGAGTAGGAGGATCTCAATTCGGATGTTCGTTTTTTTTTTGTCTTTCTTACTCGAATTCTCGAAGTCTCCGTTTTTTTTTAGAAAATTCTTTCCTAATATGAAAGTCTATAATTACTTGCAGTCGGAGTCCATTGTCTAAAGATCAGGATCTGATGACGGACACCCTGAGAAACAGATAACCATCAAAAATTCACGAATCAGAAGAAATATGTAGGTATGTCCAGTGAGATACAATACGACCGATAAAGCTATGACCTTGATCATGATCATGGATCTCCTTAACCGTTGATAGAAGCGGCTTTGGGTATATTTTATGCTTTTTGATAAGGTCTGTAAACCATTATGGCCTTGACTGCCACAGAACGCATTAAACATATTAAGTATAGCTTTTTTATCCAGAAACTGAAAAAAGTAAAAACTTATGTACTTACATAAAATAGAAAACGACTTTACAATATAGCCAGGGACCAAATAAAACTTTTGACATGGCTTTATAAGTCATGCAGTGGCAAAATAAACACAGTAATCCAACCTTTTTATTTAAATATAGATGTACATACCTATACTTCGGCCGTTCAGAGAATGCGTTCCTGACACCTATCAGTTAGTCACGACTAGTGATGGGCACAACATAACACTGAGTTCGTTACCGTTCCTTCAAAATGAACCGCCGCATTATTTTAAGATTATTTTCGTTTTAAATTGGCGGAATCATTTGTTTTATATTTTAGTTATTTAAGTGGAAACCAAAAAAAGGTAATATTCATATAATAAAATTGTTTTATTTATTCTTTGTTACAAGTACATTGAATTGAATGTGCGAACAGAATATTAATCAGACTCCGATTTGCTTGAGGAGGTGGTGTCTTCATCATCATCTTCGCCTACATGTATAATTATATTATTATCAATAACAGAATCAATCCTGATATCTCGGTCTAACAAAAGCCGGGTAATCAAATAAAAAAAGATCGAAAACACTTGAAAAACGTGGTCTATGCGCACGAAACGACAACGGACGACTGTTTTAGCGTCACAAAATGGCGGCCCATAACGCCATTTGGGGTTACCATTTTTAATCTAAGTATAAAAATGCGGTTTGGTCATAGTTTTATTTTTATATTTCATAAACGTTATAATTAAGTCTTATAGTCCATTATTTTCCAATTCTTAAAAAGAAAATCAAAACGTATTATTTTATATTATAACTGTATAAGAACAGATTACGATACTTGCCTGTTATTTTTAGCACAGCACTACAAAATATAAACCGCTGACATAACCTTGTAATAGCGCAGTATAGATTTAGAAAAATATTGTTTACCAAGTTATTTGACACTCAGTTTGGCACAAAATTATAACATTCATTGATTATTGATATAATAATGTTGTTTTAATGCTCCTCAATTGTTAAAACGGTAAACAACCAGCAAAAATATTTTTATCGTAACTGCAACGCCATTGCAAAGTTACGTCGTCAGTTCAATCGCGACGTGTCAGGAACGCATTCTCTGAATGGCCGAACTTTAGTTAATTTTAAAATAACAATTATGTTTTACGCAAATTAAATTTAGCATATTTCCCAAAGTGATTTATGAATGTATTTTATATCTAAAATGAAGAATCCGCTTCTTCTAATTTAGTTATCAAACCTGCAGATACCGACTTCTGGAGCCATTTTAAAAGTTTTGTTTCGTCCCCCGTTTTTATTTATTTTTTGTTTAACAAAAAAGTTTTCTTACATTGAGGTCGGAGTCTAACTGGATGCAGCTGAGTACCAGTGTTTTACATAGTGCAACTGTGTATCTGACCTCTGTTTGGTAAGAATGGTTGTCAGATTTTCTAGTTCCTGACTACCCGTAACGACTGACTGACAAGATGACGGTCACCCATCCACGGACCGACCTACTTCTACCACTAATATTTATAACTACAGGGTATCTAATATGCGGGTATTTATTGCTGTGTTCATTTCAGAAATTGTTTTAATGCAAATGGTACTATTTTTTGTGTCTTGTGATTTCCTGTGTTGTTAATTTTGTTGGTGTACAATAAAGAATAATCTATCTACTATCTACCTAAAAAAAAAATAAGTCTGAGAGTGCCGCCAGTGTCAGAAAAAATTAGAAGCCACCGTTTGTCATGGTATTTCATGAGATGGGGTGAAATAAATACTAAAGAAGTAAGTATGAATGTGGATCGATGGTAGGGCATGCGATTTCGGTAAAATAAAAATTACCGGTAAAAAATCGGTAAATAAAATATTTTTACCGGTAAACCGGTAAAACGGTAATTTTTATATTAAAAAAAATGTGATATTATATCAATAAGATTGGGTAGTCTGAAAGCAAAAAATAATTAAAAATACAAGGTATAAGGTGGTAAACATTTTTTGTGACGTGGGCCGTAACAAAAAAACATGTCAGTACCATCCGTACGCGATGTCGTCGACAAAATGCAAGAGAAACGGCTGCGATGGTTCGACCATGTAAAAAGGAGACCACCTGAATACATCGCCAATATTGTGTACTCAATCTCAATAGACATACCCGGTCAAAGGCGCAGAGGCAGGCCGAAAACGTGGTGGTTGAGTGTCGTAATGAATGACATGAAAATCTACGAACTCGAAGAGGAAGATGTCCTGGATAGATTGAAGTGAAAGAAGAAGATACGGAAAGCGTCACAAGACGGGAACATTTTTTTCATTGAAGTGTAAGCCCTTTTTTATGGTAAATCGTAGGCATTTTATGGACCAGGGTCGCGGTAACTCTTTCGAACAATTCCGCAGCCCCGGCAGGCCTTGGCCCTGCGCGTGGAAGAACTCGGGCCGCCGACACGGGTCTGTTGTCTATGCAGACGGAGGAACGATGAGCCACCCGAACTCACCATCCACACTCCACAGACCGACGCCTACGGTGGCCGGGAGTCGTCTCTCGAAACTCGGCACCCGTGGTGTCTTCCTGGTCCACTACAGCGGCTGGGATGAGAGGTGCAAACTCGCACGCGCTCCACCGTCTCCTTCTCGAGCATGACTGCTTCGCATAAGGAGGCGACGCCTTCCGATTCCCTCTCGCTCCGGACCATGGCTTGAACCAGGGCCGGACGCGAGAGGTCGCCGCTGCCTATTGGCTCGACGACGATACGGCGGTACCCTTCCCAGGTAGTGCACACCTAGACTGTTTGCTCCACCGTGTCCTTAGAGCTGTCCGCATGGTAGTGAAGTAAAAGCCCTTGCTCAATAAGGTCATAGAATAGGTAAAATAAGCATAAGCTACATTTTACCTAATAGGAGCTGACAGCTATGAGGAAATTCAGAATAACCGAATGAATAAAATTTGTTTAGATATTATAAATTAAGATGAGAATGAAGATTTGTATCTAACCTAGAGATAGTTAAGGAGCCACATAAGTTTACTTTCCTAAAAAACAGCAACTTTAACCCTCTTACAATATGTAATGTATGCAATATTACATTATGTTCAGGCCACATAATGAAGATTTGACGTTAAATGAACAATTGCTATATATTATTACAAAAACGTAAAAACCGGTAAATTACCGGTTAAATATTATTTTTACCGGTAAATTCAAAATCGCGAAAATGGGCGGTTTTACCGGTAAAACCGAAACCGGTAAACCGGTATTGCATGCCCTAATCGATGGAGACAGAGCGGCAGAACTAAGAAAAAAATGATAGATACATGCGTGACAGAGGACATAAATAAAAAGTGAGTGACTATTGGAATGAAGGCTGACAGAGAAGAGTGGAAACTGAGCAGAAACTTTATTGAACCCAGGCTCAAAAATTTGTTGAATTTTGTAGAGTTCATTCGTTTATTTTTGTGGGATTAGAGTATGGAATATGTAACTTTATATTTATTACACCCAATACTTAAAACTGTTAAGTAGGTATGTACCTACATCTGTACATCATATCTGGCATTGAAGCACATAAATAAATAGTTAAGCAGCTGATAAAAAATGTATAACTTTAGATTTCTGCATTGAATTGCGGGCGATTAAGTTTAACACTGAAATACTTATTTTAAAAACCTTATTAGTAGACTGCTTAGTTAGACCTTAGGGTTAGGTGATTGATAGTATAGTTATAGCTTGGCGATAATTATATGATTTATACAATCAACCAGAAACAATTCATTTGCATAAATAATGCATAAATTCCCGTAAATATTTCTAAATTTCGCATTTTATGGACTCGTAGATCAACGTCACCATTCTTATTGAACCGAATGCACGATTTATAAACGGAGCACACGAAATAGCACAGCACACACTCACACTCATAAAACACAACATTACGTACATAGGAATACTTCGGGCAAGTGTTCGAGTTGTATCGGCGGCACTCGCATGTCCTCGAGCTCGGCATCCTCAGCGCCCGGATACATCATGGCCCCCAGCATGGTGACGCGGCCGCCCCGGGCCGCTGCGTCCGGCGCACTGCCGCCACCCCGCCGCACAACCCCCAACCCTCTTATCACTAACTCGCTGCCATTGGTCGCCGATAACAACCACCACGCCCACCGACCAATCAACACAGACCCAGGGTACACCCACCGATCGATTGTAAAAAGAATTTTCGCAGTATTTCCCACCGATATTGAACACTTTACATCGCTCAAGTGTTTACAGATGAGCGCCGCTACACCGCTTTACTTTTTATGCACCATTCTTTTGCATCAATAAAGGATTAAAGGTAAATCGGAATGTGGCTATAAATTTTCATAAATCCGAGCTTTTATTGTGGGCATGCGCAATACAAATATAAATGAAATGCAAATAGTGATGAAAAGCTCTGTAAGCGCCTACGTGCTACGGCGTCGGTGACATCTCATCGTGAGTGTGGAAGGCGCGTCGCGTAGCATCTTCGTAGCGTTACGATTTCTATACATAAGAATTCGCTTGAAAATTAAATATTTTTTTGAACAAAACCTAATGTAAAAATATTTTCTTGTTATGTGACTTCTAAGAAAATGGTTTAGAAAATATACACTCCTAATAAAAAAATCTCGAGATACTTATATATCATTAAATAAAACTACGAAACATTTTGAAAGGTTATCTAACCATGGCACTCACTGGTATGCTTATAATAGTTTGCTTTATATTATATTATAATGACGTAGTGCAAAACGGATTAGAGTACCTATCTCCTAAGTTTATTTTGGCACTTTATTGGAGCTTTATACTAGCAGTATACGTAAATTATGCTATTTGACACATTACCTCTATATGCCGATGTTAGCTTGAGGTTGGGAGACCGAATGTATTAATGAAATGGATAGTAAAGAGTGATATGAATTATAACTTTTTTTTACGTCTTTTAGAGTTATGTGGAATGAAGTACTCGTTTCCATAAATAAACACTGCTGCAAACATTATTTTTCTATACTATTGGAATTCAAAATTGAAATTAAGTAGGGAACTTAAAATAAAATTAAAGTATCTTAATGTACCTACTTAGAGTAAGTAGTTAAGACTTTATAGTTTGCCTATAACCTACGCTTAATAAAAAGTTATGTGAGCAAGTCATTCTGAAAAATCTATCTCCTGAAAAAGACAGATGATTATCTACGAAGTTAAGCTCATGTGTCTCGGCCGAACTTGGCTAGTATATCATGGTGACAAGTTGCTGAGTCTGCAACTATCTTCGCTAACTTATAGGTAGCTCGGGAATTAGGTAGACTCGTACCAATTTCCAATACATTTATAGAGTTAAACCGATTCCAAAACTGTTATAGTCTAAAATTTGGTATATTTTACTGATTTCAATGTTTTTTTTTTTTATGAAATTATTCATATTCTGTTATTCAATTTTATTTACCTAGATATTAAAAGAACTAGTATTTTACAATTATATTTACATTTACATATATACACAAATAAAAAAGAGGAGAAAAAATAAATATTCATCCTCATCGCTGTCAGCCACTTGACGAAGCTGACCACAACAAGTGGAGAAGTCGTTTCTTCGGTGCCGGCAGTCCTTTCGGAAGTGGAAAATTTCTATGGCCAGTTATACGCATTGCATGCATCTCGACCTGATCCCGGAAATTAGGATTCTAGAGCCACATTAACACGCCATTTCATCGAAGACCTGCCAGAAGTCAACAGTGGCAAAATAGAGATCGCTCTGAGACAGCTCAAAAATGGAAAAGCCCCTGGCGAGGGTGGCATTACAACAGAGCTATTAAAAGCAGGAGAGGTAAGCCCGTACTGGGGGAGCTCCAGCAGCTTTTTAATGCCGTCCTGTTTGAAGGGAGAACTCCAGCGGCATAGAGTAGGAGTGTTGTCGTCTTCTATACTATACTAATATTATAAATAGGAAAACTTTGTTTGTTTGTTTGTTTGTTTGGTTGTAATGAATAGGCTCAAAAACTATTGGACCGTTTTTTAAAATTCTTTCACCATTCGAAAGCTACATTATCCACGAATAACATAGGCTATATTTTATCCCGGTAGGGGGAAGTAGTTACCAGGGGACGCGGGTAAAACCGCGTGAAAACGGCTAGTGTTCTTATAAAAGGGACACAAAACCCAGTTGAAGAACTATTGACCCATTTCCCTCCTAAGCCACGTATGTGCACTGTTCTCAAGAGTGATCACGAACCGACTTGCGCGAAGACTCGACGAATTCCAAACACCGGAGCAGGCTGGGTTTCGGAGCGGATACGGCACCATAGACCACATCCACACAGTGCGGCAGATTATACAGAAGACCGAAGAGTATAATCAGCCCCTGTGTCTAGCATTTTTGGACTATGAGAAGGCCTTTGACTCGGTTGAATTCTGGTCTGTTCTGGAGTCCCTGCAGCGTTGTCAAGTAGATTGGCGATACATCCAAGTGATGAGATGTCTCTACGAAGCCGCTACAATGTCCGTCCAAGTACAGAATCAGCAAACAAAGCCCATACCGTTGCATCGAGGAGTGAGACAAGGGCGTGTTATTTCCCCGAAACTGTTCACTAATGCAATGGAGGATATGTTCAAGACGCTGAACTGGAAAGGACGCGGCATCAACATCAATGGCGAACACATCTCTCACTTGCAATTTGCTGACGATATCGTCATCATGGCGGAAACGCTGCAGGACCTACAACAGATGCTGAACGACCTGGCTGAATCTTCTCTACGCATCGGCCTACGGATGAACTTGGACAAAACCAAGGTCATGTTCAATGAACATGTTCTACCGGAACCGATTGCGATACACGGCGCCGTTCTCGAAGTTGTTCGGAAATATGTATACCTCGGGCAGACATTGCAGTTACAGGTACAGTTTGCAGTTACAGTTGCAGGTAGAAACAACTTTGAGGACGAGGTGAATAGGAGAATTCAGTTGGGTTGGGCTGCATTTGGGAAGCTACGTCGAGTCCTAACATCGTCGATCCCACAGTGCCTAAAGACAAAAGTCTTCAATCAGTGCGTCCTACCTGTCATGACTTACGGAGCCGAAACGTGGACATTGACGGTACGGCTGGTCCACAAGTTTAAAGTCGCTCAGCGGGCTATGGAAAGAGCTATGCTCGGCATTTCTCTGAGGGATCGCATCAGAAATGAGGTAATCCGTCAGAGAATCAAGGTCATCGACATAGCCCACCGAATCAGCAAGCTGAAGTGGCAGTGGGCTGGCCATATTAGCCGAAGAACCGATAAGAGTGGAGACCACGCCTCGGCAAACGTAGTGTAGGACGTCCTCAGGCACGGTGGAGTGATGACTTGCGCAAGACGGCTGGCAGGAGCTGGATGCGAGAAGCCGAAAATCGATCTGAGTGGCGTGCACTTGGAGAGGCCTATGTCCAGCTGTGGTAGGCTGATGATGATGATCGCTGTCAGCGGGGCTCGTGCCTAAAAGGCTGGCTGCATTGCCACGCTGCTTTGGCCGAAGTATAGGCCAGCCTTTTTGACTCCACTAATCGCTTGGATATTTCGCGATAAAATCTGTGGGTACTTGGGCCCCATGGTCCCAAGGTTTCAAACCCGAACGGCTCAAACATGTAATTGCCGGTGAGGTTTACATACCTATTTGCGCCGTTTGAGGTTTTCTGCGGCTGCAGCAGCTGCACTGTATTGGGAAGGTGGGAAGGTGCAAGGGTGTCGACGCAAGTTACGTCCCACACCAAAGACCTTCCATCTTCCAAGGCATTATAGAATGATTGAATTTCAATGAACTATGTAAATATAAGAAATGTCTAAGTTGTATGTATTTTAAATTCATATAGGTATTTTACAAAAAAAAAAACTGAAGCATGTAAAAAACAAGATATTTGAGAAGAACTTAAAGATTTTTTGTTAGCAGGGTAGATCATAAATACCTACACATAAATAGGTAGATACAATGGAGGTTCAGTTCCTTTCATCTCTTGAATGCCACGCTATTTGGCCTTTAGACTTTCATAATTGCAAACCAACGATACCTATGCGTGAGTATACAGTACCTACCCCACATGTGTCTATGTATAAAGTTTCTCAGTTCATTATCCCCTATTGATTTGCTACACCTCCGTCAACAATCTAAGGAAAACGTGGCATTAACTATAGACTACATAAAGTACTACAACACGTGAAAGTATATTCCACGTGTAATACCAACTATATAACAAGACTGCGCATAACGAGCTCCCCTACGTCTATTCAAACTGGGTGCGTTACACACACATACCTATCGAGCACAACCATTCGGCTATTTTATGGCGGAGCGATACTATAAATACTCAATATGAATCGTCGGCTCAATCCGGCTAGGCCGTGGTCAACCGTGGCCGCCTGGTTGCTACGATAAATTATCCAAGTGAACGCGAGGCCAGCCGAGTGCAACTTTACGACGACATAAATCTCGGCTTAGCGTCGCTGGAACCACCCTAAACGCGTGCGCAGACCAGGTTACAAGGTTATACATTATGAAACGTGAGCGAGGCTTGATTCGGCGTGAGGCGCGGATGTTGAGCACTGGCGGCCACTGGGTCAGCGCGCTGTTTTATTAATAGATCTGTTTCAGAGTCCCGTTTGTGAAGAGCATAGGTCTGCTTGTTACACGTAGGTACTGGTTGTACAGCCTAGAATAAGACGTTCATACGACTTTAACAATCTAATTAGAAAAATATGTAGAAGTTAACCCCTCTAAGTTACCCCTCTAAATCTCAAGCTATCATTGTTGGTGGCAGATATTTTCTAAATAGGTTGCAATCTTCTCCGCCACTCTTGTATGATAATGTCATTATAAATTACTCTTCGCACGTCAAAAACCTGGGTGTGTTAATGGATTGCCACTTGTCTTGGGGTAAACACATTGCGGAAGTAAGCAGGAGAGTATTTTGCACGTTTCAGTCTCTTAAACGGCTCCAAAAGTTCCTGCCTTTTTCAACCAAAATTACTCTCGCTCAGTCGCTTCTTCTCCCACTACTAGATTACGCTGATGTCTGTTTCCTTGATGCGACTGAGGAACTTCTAGACAAGCTCGAACGTCTGCAGAATCTGTGCATCCGCTTCATTTTTGGGCTCAGGAAGTACGACCACGTGTCGGAATTTCGAAGTCAGTTGAAGTGGTTGCCTATTCGGCGGCGTCGAGATGCTCACATTCTTTCTTTTCTCTTCTCTGTTCTCTATAATCCCCTCTCACCAAGATATCTTCGGGAACGTTTTGAGTTTCTTGTTCTGAGAGGCAAACCTTGTCGCACTTCCTCATCTCTCCTTCTTCGTGTCCCTTCCCACACTACGAGCCGCTATGATGGATCGTTCACTGTTCGTGCTGTGAGACTGTGGAATTCCCTTCCACACTCAATACGCGAAAGCCCATCGTTGGGTGCATTCAAGAGACGAGTAAAGGATTACTATTTATCATCATGAATGACATTTATATTTGTATGTATATATATATATATTTTTTTTTTTTTTTTTTTATGTGTATTATGTTTATGTATTGTGTAGTTTTACTACATATATATGTTTAGTATATTGTTATTTTATATATATATATATATATATATATTTCTTTAATTATTAATGTTTGTTGTGCACTTTTTTGAATCTACCCTACCACTATCGAATCTCTCTATGGCTTTAAGGTTGGCTGTAAGAGAACCCAATTCTGGGTTAAGCTCGCCATTGTACATAAACTGTCTGTATTATTTTTATATATTTGTCGTTAAGTGTGCAATAAAGAATAAATAAAGAAGTTAGGTTTTCAAACACATTTTTCGCATACCAGAAAAAAGTGCACATTTCTCCAATCTTACATTTTTTTAAAGGGTCTTTTAATAAATTCATTTATAATAAGCCTACCTAAACCAATTACATCAGTAGAAAAAAGTACCTTTCTCACAACATTCTAAACCGGAGCCTGAAAATATTAATTTTCCATATTTTGTTACAATCCAAAAGCACACAAAAACCCTTCCTCATCAACAATGATTTATGAAACTTAACTTACCATCCAAAAAATATTTTTATAAATTTTAAGCACACAACCGGGGCGTAGATGTATGTACAAATACATTGTTCCATAAATTGTGCGGGGCGGTCGTGTGCCGTGTCCCTGGGGCACCGGCGCGTGCGCTCCCAGCGTAATTGACGGTTACCGAGCACTCCTGGAGCTTCTTTCCCTTCAAATCTGCAGGATGCGACAGCTAGCAACCCGCTCGGAAACACTAGGGACGCGTTAGTGCTTCTTTAAGAGATCCCCTTGCAAATTGTGTGTGCTGAGGAAACACGCCGAGCGGTTTTTGTTTTGGTATAAATATGACGTGCTGTGTGGGTCAATAATTTTATGACATTTTCACGATCAGTTTTATCGACACACAGTTTTTTTTTATTTTTATGGGTTCTTGTTTTGAAGTGATAAAGGTGCCTTTTCTCACTGGAAACTATTCGACCACTTAACAATGAGCCCACCTTAATCTACATATAATTAGCACATTAAACTCACATAGAATATTCGCCGGAATTTTCTTCAACACAATGAACAGAGGCACAGATGAGATGTCGCGTTAGATAAAAATTTGTCCCTATTTGCTTGACGTATCCGAACGCGTGCCGGCGGGCCGCGGTGTCCAGTTTCTGTGGGAAACCGCTCCGCAATGGACCTTGACTAGTTCCCATGATCATTCGACAAATATTGACTAGTACTAATGTTATGTAACTTGTTAGTACTTTGTTGTCTTACAAATACGGAGTTTTAGTCCGAGAAGTATGAATGTAATTTTGGAATTAAGCAGCTGTTTGACCAAGGTTCATATTCACTGAACCTGGTTCAGTCTTCTTATTTTACTGCAATTGTCACTTTAACTTTTAAATCTAACTAACATAGTAATCTACGTAACAATGAAGAAATACTTATCGATTCTCTGTTTGTTATATTTGTTATGTTTATTTACTATCTACACCTACTTATATACATGCATACACCTTTCCGGCACAATAGGTAGGTAAGTGTATTGTACACCAAAGTAAATAGTATGAGCAAGCAGTCTATAAATAATGAAGTAGGTTAATTGGTAACAATCTGCATATTAATTAAAAACAGTTTACCTTATAATTGAGCAGATTGGTAAAAGGGTAAACAATGCCTCGACTTTGCGATGTTATCTTCGATTTTATTTACCATTAAAATTATAAAACTCAAATTATTTTAAAGTTAAATAAAATATGACATTATAACAGAATTACTATGAATAATTGCGTCGAACGTGGAATAGCGGGTCTGTGATCCCGCCCGCTGTAAAGCGCTTTAATTTCATAATGTCTGCTTGATCTGATTATAGCGGAACCGAAAAATTATATCGTTCCCTAATTAGGTTAAAATGCAATTTAGAGATGCGCCGCGGGCGGCACGCGCCGGCAGGCGAACACTTTTATGGTACTTTAGCAGCTGGGGGCCAGTGGAGCAACCCTACCCTGCCGCAGCGACGGATCATACGATGATAACTAGAGATGTGACTGATTGCTTATTGTTCTTTTGAACACGACACTACACGTTTTTATTGCCTCATTTTATATGAGATTCATTGTTGTATAACGCCTTTGCGAAATACCTTCTGATACGTAATAAGTAGATCGTCGCTGTTGCAACAAATTATTTGCAGGCGCTTAAGTTTTAAGATGAGTTTGTTATATAAAATAGAATTGCTCCTAATCTCAGCGATTTCTCTGAAAACTTTTAACTCTTTTATTCAATCCCATTTATCAGTAGGTGTTATTCATAGCATTGGGAAGGATTAATAGCTAAATAGGAGTCAAAATAATCATATTAATTCAGGCACCTATTTATTCATATAATATTTAGGTAGCTCTGTGTTTTTCAGTTAACTGACTAAACTTACAAACTGTTAAATAGCCAGTTTTAAGCATTTACACGATAAATGACTTAATTATTTGTCTATAATCATAAACCACGAGTACTAAAATCAGAACTAACAAAATAAACTTAGGCTGTCGTCGCCCCTTCACAGCGGATCCCCACTTATTAAAATTAATAAGTGGGCCCTTGCCTGCATTAATGATCGCCTTGTGTCAATAGAGATGTAATATATTTGACAAACAAACGTTAACCAGATCGTGGCCAGCACTAGTCGAATGGTTGGTGGTTCCGCTGCGGCTACGAAGTTTTGGCTCGTGAATTTTTAGGGATAACTTTAAAATAAATAAGATAAAAATAATGCAGAATATTTTGTACATAGTAAAACCTTAAGGGTAGTTTTATTAATAGTCTGGTGTATTGTCAGTTTGTACTAACCAACGGAATGTTGGGTTCAGTGCCTACCTAGAGAAGTAGCAGGAGACTTCGAAGAGGTCCAAATGTGATTGTAATATCTCTGTAGTTTCGAAACATTATTGTGGAAAACAAGCGCTATGTACCTAAAATGGTAATATTTATCAATAACATTTTAAAATCAAGAAGCCAGATAAAATTCCCTCATAGTCGGCATGGAGTATCAAAAATGAACGCATAAATGACTCTTCACTTTGAATTAAAGTGCATACTCTGAGTCTTTGATCTTTGTTTGTAAATCCACTCCAGGCCCCAACAAGGGTAACTGGGTAACCAAAAGAAGGGGCTTCGTGTTTGCTAAATAAATATTTTTAATAACCGCACTTGCATTATTTGCCTAATAATTCATTATGACAGATAGACAGATTCCACCATTAATTTTAATGTGCTGCAATAATGTAGATGTAGAGCAAAGAAATCTGCAATTTCTAAATGTTTGTCGTACAGTTCCTATATTCGTAATTTCCCACACATTTTAATTGTTCAAGCACAAATACCTAGTACATATTAAATGGTAAGTTTATTCGCGGTTCACATGTTCACAGCGCTGAAACATAAGTGCCTATTCTGTGAAGCACTGGGAATCGGATTGCAAGTAGGAACACGACGCGATCTTATTGTTTACGCGGTTTCGTCGTTTAATGAGGTCGGATTAAAAAAGAAAGTATTATTTTTAACGCTACCTCATTAACCCACAATGCGAGCGTGGCGAAGTCGCCGCTGCCCGGGGCTCCGGTGGCAGAAATTGAATCTCCGGCGCATGCCTACTGCGACGGCTCGCATTTAGTTATGCTTCCATGCCATGCCTCCCATAAAGTGACTACGACCATTCAAGTTTTGTAAAATGCTACCGTTTGTCGGAGAAATAGCTAGCTAACATCTTTTAAATTTCGTTAATATAAAACGTATATTAAATGTAAGCATATTTTAACATTGGGTTCACCATAATACCATAATTATCTAACGTTACACAGACCTACAAAAAGCATCAAAATGTCAATAGTTACCTAATTAGTATACGGAGTTTTCGTGATCATTGTGTCTAGGGAAATGGTTTCGACTACGTTCTTATTTTTATTAATAAACGTAAATTGTTTATTATTAACTTCATACGCTTATCGCTCTTGAGAGAAAATTGCGCAACAATGAGAGGTTTTTAATGTTGTGAAAAAGCGGGGACATCCCACGATGACGCTCAATTAAATGCGGTCCATTAGTTTCAATAACTAGCCAATGAATTAAACATTTAGTACTACAAATTAGCTTCAAATCTGTTGCTTCCTTGTTTTTTATCTGTAAACTTTATAAAAAGTGACCGTAACTCATCGTGCAATTTGTACAAAAAACGTAGTAGTTTTTGTTAGACTAGTAACTAGTGCGTTCTGTACCGGGCACCGCCAAACAAAAAATGTAAACAAACTTTTATATAACTCTCGATCTAAACTAACTGGTTAAACACGAAGTTGACAACTTTTGAAGCCGATTCGGATGTTCGAAAAATACTGGGTGAATGGTGACTTTTTCTCAGTAAAAGCAATAAGTTAACCAGACTTAACATTCAGAGTTCATAACTACATGACTTAATTTATTTCAAATAAGTAATAAAACCTAAACTGCAATACTAAGTAACCAGAATAATTCCAAATAAATGGAATATTATTATCTAATACTTGCATTACGTAAAATCCAGTATTTACTTAGAATAGAATGGATTGGTAAGTCCAAATAACAAATGCATTTTAGAGAATTGCAATTTAGAAGGAAATAACAAGTTATTAGTCAGTGATTAATTTGGACGAGGCTAATTGTAAATTAAATGGCACTTAATTTTATTAATTTCAGGTCGATGTAATAGTGATGAACACAAGTATGAATATATAGGTTTCTGTTCTTTCTATGTTCAGTCTAGGCAGATGATGAACTTTTTGGTTTATACCTACCTAGACTCTAAATAAAGCATGGAAGAAGTATAGTCACACACATATTACCATCGCTGGAGCGTAACAAAGCCATCAGAGTACAATACCGAGCACACATATGGCACAGTAAACATGACCTAGAGTGGACTCCATGTCCTCGATGGGTTCGCCACAATTACTGTGATCAGCCTGCCCTTGTGCCTGTTGCGAGGCGTCGCGTGATACACCAGACCACTCCATTACAGCTAAGGTTAGACGCCTAAGTACGCTTCAGATACATGCCCTAAGATAACGACGTGTAAGAACCAACTTAATGTAATCATGCAGTAATCATGCCTTTGTATTGTATGACCCTAATTTAAACGCCTGTCTGAAAATAGGAGACTGATAGGTTGTGTTGACTTCAAGTATGAGTTTATTAACTTGATATTGTTTTGTCTTATCTTATATTCCTCTTTGTTTACGGCATATACTTGATACCAAGCCTGTATCAATTATGTTCAAGTTAAATTTGTATAGTTATATCATATAATAATACGCGCATAATTGTTTTTAATTTTCCCGAAAAATCTTGAAAACTTCATTGTCTTTAATTTTTACGTAGGGAAGTACGAATTATTTGAGGTATCCCAAACATTGCTATCAGAGTGTAACGAAGAACCTAAGAAATGTTTGAATAAAGTATCATCAGTTCGTAAACTCCGCTGGTTAGTGGCCGGATATCCTGGTCACGCGAAATTTGACCGCGAATTCTAGTAAAGGTCGAGCTCAAAAATGCTTAGTGTCTATGATTTATTTTATAATGTGCCAACTAATCAATCAATATCAATGAAAAATTTTAATCACCATTGTTTTATTGTCCTGCCGAAGGCTAAGTTTTTACCCAATGAAAGACGTTACTAAATGTTTTCCCGCAGTAGTTTGCATTCCGAACCTTCGGATGCAAAATCGATTAAATTCAATAATTGTTATCCTGATTTTAATCACTTAATTACTATCGATTAGACTACGGTATAGTTAATGATGAATTGTTAGCCTCAAGGCTCGGTCCATCCCATTTTAAAATGATATTGTTGCTAACTGTAACTTATGTAATTAATTTTAATCAAATAAAAAAATAATTGTACGAATCATTAAACTCGACTTAACTACATCAACTACGATTATCAATTGTTTGTTTTACTAATCAAGTGCAATTTGTTATATTGTGGTAAATGAATTCATTTAAATTTTAATGACTAATTTACTTGTATTCGATATTCCTTAAATTGAAGTTTATTTGGAAATAAACTGTAGTAGGTAAGTAAATTCTTATATTTTGCACTTAATTTCGACCTCGAAACATATAGCAATTTTGCAGCCCTTATTACTAAATTGTTGATTAATAATGGTGGCTACTATCGGCTACAGGAACAGCGGCAGTCAGTAAATCAGTTCGGTCAGCTGTTGCGGGGAGATGCGGCGCGTGCTATCGTGCGAAGCCCCGCCACCCGGCGTGGGCGCAGGGCTTCGCGTGACGTCAGCGCATCTGCCCGCCAGATGGCGCACCCTCCTCGCCAGATAATATCGCACACCGCACGCACCAACACTTTCCATGAAATCAAGGTAAGTACGGATGTACGTACATATGGGTCATAAAACCAATTGGGACCAAAATGAAGCTTGTTTGGTCTCTGACAAAAACAAAAGAAAACGAGTGGTCGCCTATAAAGTGAGCTCTACAGTAAGATTCTTGGTAGGTATACTAATGCCTACGTGCTGTAATACAGTTATTGAGATTTGAATTCTGATTCATGAAACGGAAAATCGAGAACTTCAGAATTAAAGGAAAATTAGTTGGTAGAAAAATTCTAATATTCTAATTTCAAGAGAGATGACCAAATTAAATAATAATACGTTGATATCATCATCACACACATTCGTATATCACATGTGCGTGTACCACACAACCCCATTGTTTTTATGGTGGAGTAAAACGGTAATTACCATGGCATCATCATAATAGTAAGTGATTTGACGTTATGTAGGGCCGCCGTACGCCATATGCCACGACACGGCAGATCCATTATATGTTTGTGTAACTAACTAATTAAGTGCTTGCTCATTTGATCATGAATTTATTAGTATGTATTGCATAATTTCTGAGGAAGGTAACTTATGATATTAAAATGCGGACTAATGATTAAAGCCAAGGAATAACTGAAAAGTTAGGTACATAAGTATTTGATCATCATTGCTATTCGTTTGGAACATTTCTATATTAGAATAATTATTTCGTGTTCATCAGTCACTAATTTCTTAAACTTAATTAAAAAATAATATCTGCTGAAATCTAATGGGTAATAAAAAAGACAACTATTTTTTTATAAATACCTTTAACCATCCATTGTTCTGCCCTGCCATGCAGCGCCAGCAAATTAGATAAAAGATAAAATAGATTGTCGTCCTCGACCACAAAAAATAATATAATTTGCTTATTCAAACATAATAAATCGGATAATTGCATTGGTTTTATGATAAATTCCACTTATCAACAAGTATTTTATTGCAATTTATAAACTATATCAGATTGTTTTGCTAATAAATATAAATGGAAATTGTGGAATTAGCAAGAAAACAAATGATAAATTATCAACTGATCTGAAAGGTATTTCATAACAAGTTGTTTTACGTCAGTACGTGAAAGAATATTATTTAATAAATTACATTAACCAACACCAGTTAGGAACTGTTCCTTTTTGACATTGAATAACGCAACTTTGTTCATATCCGCGTTCAGTACAATTCCAAATTCTTTATTCCTGTTACCTACTTTTAAAAGATTTAACCATATTTATCTCAAGATACGTTGAATGCAAATAAAGGTACTTATGTCAAAACTGGGTTCAATTGTGCATGAGACCACAGTAATCAGAGTCGAATGTGTTTAATAACGAACTTTAATTCTGAATCATTCTAAATTACATTATAACACGTACATTTTTGCATAGTGCAATAAAACTGTTTACAAGTTTCAATAAAAAACGTATAGGTACGTAAACGTATTGGGTAGGTAATATTCCATTTTTTTATGAATAGTCCGTTTCACTATCAATACGTTCTGCCATTTAAAAATTATTGTTGTAGTAACATTCCGTACTATTATGAATATTTTTTGCAGAATTTCGGCGAGGCATGTAGAACTAATAAGGAAATCGTCGCGGTTGGTCATTGGGCACGTATCTAATTAAGACAGGCATTGTAAGTGTTTCCTAGATTGATTTACCTCCTGCTAAATATAGAACCTAAATATTTAATGCAATACCTGGTATTACACATATTCTGTAATAGTAACTTTAAATATAATTGACCACAAAAAAACAAGAATTTATTTTTAAAATATACTTCCCGGTAAAATAGACACCCACACCAACATAACAGTATTCACTTTTCTTTTTAAGTCTAAATAAACATTGTTATTTTATTGGTAGCGTTTTATTTGCTTATGATTCATAAGTAGGTATTGATTGGTACGTATGCCAGTGTTGCGTCTGTCTGAGTCGGTACTAAGCAGGTATGATTGACACTTGGGGTAATACAGGCAAATAGAGCGCCTCCCTTCGGTACCACTAGTGTTGTCATCGGGAGCCTTATAAATGACGATTCATATCTTGTCTGAAGAGGAACTTACTTTTAAGAAGCTTTTAAATAACCAAAATTTTTCAAAAAAATGTTGAGGTAACATAAAAAGGGACAAAAAGGAAAAAAATAAAAATGCAATTACAGTGTTTATGTAATCATCGTGTGAAAATCGTTTTCCTTTAATGCCAGGACATTATTATCTCTTCATATCAAAAATTCATTTGAAAGATCAAAAACGTACTTTGGCCTTTTTATCCATAACAATGATTCGTTTATGCATCCTGTCGTACATGCTCTGTCATTAGAATATTTAAGTATTTTCGAATAGACTTCGTTTAACGTTGCAAATGTAAGGTTACCACAGACTGGAAAGTGGCAATTGATAAAGTAGATAATCTAATAGTATTTTTTTACTGACTGCTAACATTTTTAGAAATAACGTGCTTACAAGACATTTGTATTTCTATCAGCCAACATACGCTTCGTATTCTATCGATCGGCTGAACAGACGCCGTCCATTACTTAATTGCCAAAAGTCATTGAGTCACTTTAACTGCGCTTGAATAAAAATAAACTTCTGATCCTTTTTCCTAAATACACGCAATTGTATAAGTATCGAATATTTTTTTCTGTAGATTGGTCATGGAATCTCCTTTTTAGGGATTCGTATAAAATACATAAAACAATGCACTTCCAAATTCTACTCAGTATTCGGACTGAATACATACCTCTCCTTTTATGAATTAGACCTTTGGGATAAAAAATCCATGAATCATTTTAAGTCAAAACTAGTAACATAGATAAACAAAAAGAAAGGAGTAAGAACTGTTTACGTTGTAGATTATTCTAATCAGGTATCATTAAAAGCTTACACTTGAGTTTCAAATCGATTTATTAAGTCAATTAAGTTAATGAATATAATAATCCGTCAGTTAAAATGGTCCTTGCATACATATGACTCAGAAAAGGACAAGCACAGCCATAAAAACAACTACAAACCCATAAAGCAAATGTAGAGAAACATTCCCCGCCACAACGTTCATACGTGTTAAGGCTAAAAGAAAAATGTGCGTGGTTTTACGTAAAAACAATGAACTTTCACACGCGTAGGATCCACGTTGATTTACTGTAGTTTACTACGGAATCAAAGCCGAGAAGTCGGCTTGCGGTGGTGTTGTAATTGAATTTGGAGAACAATCAGTTTCCCTGCCGCGGGATACATTCGCAACACGCAAGCCTCGCACGCACCTGTTCACTATTTTATTAGATAAACGAAACCCAAAATATATTTATGGGCCTCGGTAAACATATAATGAACTCCCTTTTTGGGAGTAAGTAAGGGTTAGAAAGAAAAGTGGTATTTATTTCTTCTTCTTCAATCAAGGTTGCATTAATAAGGGATTATAAATAAAACGTACACCGTTCCTGAGCAGCTTTGTCGGATATGTGACCGTTATGGATAAATGACCTATGTAGGAAACATTTTCTATTCGTCTAGGGTGAAGCTAAAACAAAAGTTATCCCGACTTGTTAACTCGTCCCACGAAAATCGCATAGCTAAACGGTTGCGGTAAGCTGACTCTTTAAAAATACACTTATAAGTCAGCCATCGTCCTTGTCAAAACGGAGGCACGTGTCTACACTTTTTAATCACGAGAAAAAACAATAAAGTAATCTCTCACAAGTATCGTTTTCACCCGACAATAGAATGTTCGCCCCGCGTGATAATTGAATCGAGAGGGTCTGGCCGACCCCACGGCTCGCGTTAGTGTTACATTTGATTCGTATGTGACCTGCACGGTCTTTATTTTCTGGTGGAAGATACTCTAGCAATTGTTCTCTAATGAAAGTAAAATTATTTCAGTGTGGGTGATCATATGTCTTTTGTTTCGTGATTTAGGCACCTATTTTTTATGATTTCATTTTTAATATAGAGATGCATTTCTTTAAATTGTTTTCATAAATTTTTATAAGACAGATTAGACAGCTCGTAACAATACGAGCAAACAAATTGAATGCCGATCTGAGTGCGTATTGACATAAAACAAGTAGAAACAACGGCGCTATCTCTCAGCGGGCTCCAGTTTGTTTGCTCTCATGGATGGGGTCATTACTAAACTCCATTACACTTTTTGTGCCAAGTGTTTTGGTGGTATAACAAGGGTGAAAACGACCCTACAAAACGAATGACATGCTCTCACTGTTTTTATCGTTTGTGAGAAAGGAAAATATTTTGTACTGACTTTTTGTTAGACACACCCAGGGGTATTGGTAGTAGTCTGATTATAGACGAGGAATTTATAAAAAATAAGTTATTATAAAAATATTCAATTACTAGCTGGTGCCCGCGACTTCGTCTGCGCAGGTTTAGTATTTCGAACAATATGTTTACAAATTGTAGCCTATGTGTTATTCTGATGTATAAGCTATATTATTGTAAAGTTTCATTAAAATCCATTCAGTAGTTTTTGCGTGAAAGAGTAACAAACATCCATACATCCATACATACAAACTTTCGCGTTTATAATATTAGTAGGATTACAATAAACAATTGCTGTAAAAATATAATATACGCGATCTAATCGAGAACCTTCTTGTTTATGTAAAGTCGGTAATAACTCAACTATCAATATTATACGTTAAAAGTTAAGTGAGTTAAGTAAGCGTTACAAAGAAGTCACGAAATACACAAAATACATATAATATTCATATTTTGCGGGTGTGGTGGGATCGTTAGATTGATACTCATCATTTTATTTCGCATAAAAATGTATCGGTTTTAAGCCCTTGTTACAATCCCAATGTTATTATATTTTTATACCTTACATTTAATATTTTATTAGCGAACAAGAGGATTTGCTCAGCGAGAGTAAGCTAATGAAGTGAAGTGAAAACCGAATGGGGGTTCAATGACCTGCCAACGATCTGCACCTTGGCAATTAAGTCGGTGAGAATAATTTAATGAGCCTTTGTCGACCCAACGGACGAAGATGGTTTACGTAAACTGCATTGTGTTTGTGTCGTGAAGGAGGTATTGCATAATAATATGCAAGATTGAATAATTTTAAAATAAATGTCATGTTTAATAGGATTTTAGAATTAGGTATTGCAATACTTTCTAACTTAATTAGAGACTTAAATTGTGCTAATTTTCTTCATAATTTTGTGTGATGTGATGAATCATCGTATAATCCGTAAAACATTTCAATCGAATTTTGCAAGCTATTAAACTAAGTGATCGCATAACATTTACATGCCCTAATACATTTGAATGCACCAAAGAGAGAATTGTCATCAATCTTGAAGGGGTGCGGAGCGCGCCATAATGCGCGGCACATATGGCGTCATCGCTAGGCGTTCCGCTCCGGTGAGCTCGTCGGACCCACATCGGCCAAGTGACCCGCACCGACCTTAGACCATATCACAGATCTCTCAACAAGTGGACACTAGGCTCTAAAGCACCTATTGTAACCACCCCTTTGTAAACTACACGTCAATGACAAATGTTACATTGACGACGCATTCAATGGATGTTATTCATCCATTTGCAAATTACCCGCATTTAATCCGTGTAATCTTTTGTCTGGGATGTTTTAGCAAACAAATGCACCTATGTTTAGAAACAAGTATCGCCTTTTTTGAGCTTGTTTCATCAATCCATTGTAATGGATACCAGAAAATATTCGGTGTTTCAAAATAAATGCCAACATTTTAAAAATTCAGGTTCCTGACCTGGATACTGAACTTTATTTGGCAACACATAAAAGAAAATGAAATATGAAGCACAATTAGATACCTACTTTGTATGTCTTGTGTTTTCTGGCACTACCCAGACCCATTCAATATTTACCAAACAAGACAGCTTATTAAAATTCCTAACTAAACAATAGTAAAACCAAGAAAGAAGGAGAAAAGGCTTTTTTCCTTACCACGACTATTTAACGTGTGGTGTATATAAAAATTATGTCTTCGATTAACTTTGCGTAATGGTTGCAATAAATATTTATGGGTCGGGATTTAGTGCGCAGTGTATCATAGGCATAGGTGTGTGAGGGGAGGACGGGGAGTGCTAAGTGCCGGGAGGCCACATGTCACTCTCGTCGTGCTAATCTCTAGGATTTGCCATCCAATGTCCCTCGGCATCCCCATCCCGCTCTCACCGACGACAAAACGATACATCCATTTCACGCAGCTCATTGAATATTATTGCTCCATGGGGATTTTGAAAATATGGAGCCGTTTAGCTAAAGCCGTACATTGTATCCATCCAGTGGAATTATTCATACGCGACCCGTTGCATTTATCACTTAATGGTATTAGCTATTAGATCGTTTAATCGCACGATTTGCGACTTTATGACGGAATTTAAGTTTTGCAATTCATATTACTGGAATTATGTTAGTGGGCACTTTCACAATAATGTCCATATGTAACATTGCAAACTACTTACGTTCAATGGTTAGAGGTTAGAGTCAATCGAATAAAATATTCTGTGTTATCTAATTTCTATATGAATACTTATTATATTTAAATGGATTGCCTAAAAAAACCTGAAAAACGTAAACCAGTACGTAGGTAGTCTTAACCCAAAACAAATAACAGGTGTGCCATTGTAAAACGTCGTGCACTTTATTAATTGAAGTCCTGTCACGGCACTTGGCCGACATTAAATTCTATTGAAATAAATCAGTAAGTCAATGTCTGTGAGCATAATGATCGCATGGTGCTGTCAGCGCGCCATGCGGCACGGAAAGCACATGGCTGGTTTTCTACAAACAAGTCTAACTACTACGAAACAAAAATTGCAAATCGCCCTTCCGACTTACGAAATAAAGTCGTATTTGCGTTGCAATTCTATTCGCTATATGCAGTGACGTGCTGGTTTTATTGAGTGCATTGCGGGCTCCGGCTTGTCATTGCTTCCCTCCAACCCTAAAATGATTCCATTCTGCCGCCGGACGAGCCGACAGGTTAACTTTTGTTATTCTACAAAAGCCGCGCATTACAGTCCGATTGTTGGCACAAATGTCGGATATTATAAAGCATTTCGTGTTCCCTAACGATTATTTCAAGTGTAAAGTGAATACGCGAATCATTGTAGGGTAATCTTTAATCAATAGGTAGGCTCCTGATTTCCTTTGTGACTTTCAAATATGTATGTGGGTGTTTTTTTTTTTAAGTTCCTTTTTACGGTAGGAAAGTTGTTGCACATATACACAAAACACAATAGGAAACTAGTTAGGATAATTAGACATAGGTGTCTACTTAAGTTTTTTTTGCAGTGCCATTGGTCTTTAGAGATCCAGGAGCTCATATTGTTGTTACTTTTAATTACGCAAGGATGAAAATAAATAAAAAGGAAAAACCGATCGGCATCCTTAACAACAAAATGCATAAAATAAATCAAAACTCACTGGATACATTTTTCCCTCTTTTTGCGAAACCTCTGTCTGGGGGGTATTGACTTTTCATATCAACAAAGAAAACGTGAAAATATTTCTTTACCAAACGGTAAGTCAATAGAGGTTTGAGGCATTGCCCTCGAGGTGGTTAGAGAGGCGCGAGACGGGCGGGGTGCGGGGCGCGCGGGGGGGGGAGGCACGGTGCGCAGCCTGCGCCAGGGGACGGGGGTACTCTTCTTGATTACAGCACTCCCTACAACCCCCTCTAGCCCCCACATTACTCCCCGCCCGCTGCAATACACATAAGCCTACACAATGACAGTCGTGTATAACTTTCATTGTTCAGGTTACAGAAAATATTTAATTTTAACTTACATGCGGCTCGCTAGGAATTTTATATGAATAACTTATGTATTTTAGTGAGATTAAATTTTACAAAAATGTACAATGTTGGTAAGTGCTATGAATTTCAACTTAATTGGGTCGACAGCATAAATTGTGTACCTACTTATTTAGTCAATGGGTACCTACTGGGCATCCTAGCAACTACTTGCATCCTAGTAATAGCTGATGGATCTGATCGATCTAACCTAACCTAACACAAAAAACTACAGAAACAAATCTAGTGAAATACGTGAAGATTCAGGTAGGGTCGCAGGTGGGAGCGGGCGCTGAGATTGTCCGCATCAAACATGCACGAGGCTTCGCCCTGTTCGCTCGTAAAAATGCATATTCAAGCGGAAGGGCGGATGCTTTTAATACTGCGCTGTAATGAGCAGCCGAGGTCGGCAAACTCCTTAATTTTCTCTTTACCGGCCTATTCAGGTAAATTGTTAGCCCTTATTAATTGCTTTACAACGGGAAGGCGGGATCACATAAAACTTTATCGTGAGAGTATTATAAATGACGTGTCTGTCGGCCGTAATACGGTTATGTTTATTAAATTGACGATTAACTTTGGCTTATTTTGGGTGTGCTACTATTTTCGTGATCTTTGAAAATTCGTTTGTAGATCATTTTCGTTTTTAACCCCCGACGCAAAAACGACGGGGTGTTATAAGTTTGACGTGTCTGTGTGTGTGTGTGTGTGTGTGTGTGTGTGTGTATGTGGCATCGTAGCTCCCAAACGGATGATCCGATTGTAATGCGGTTTTTTTTGTTTGAAAGGAATGTCATTCGGGAGTGTTCTTAGCTATGTTTGGTGGAAATCGGTTCAGGTCTTCAAGTTCATCAGCTCGTTTGTTAGGTGTGATAGGAATGTTACACGCTCAGTTTACTTGCAAGCATATGTGGGATCTGAAATTTGAAATACTAATGTCTTCTGGAACCACTGAGCTGGTCTGCTGTTAGGACACGAAGATAGGAGACGTAACCCTGAACTGCCTTTTAGTAAACCCATCGAGTTTGGGCTCATTGAATTTGTCTTGACTGGTTCTCTTCATGTTTCTAATTGACGAGAACCTGATGCTGGAAATGGGATGTGGCGGATGAAACCCCAGAATGGTATATAACCCTGGATCACCAAAGGTTAATCTTTATTGTTTCTCAATCTGTGCAATTCTCCCAGAGCCAGTTTGCCATGAGGATTGTTAAACAGCTTCCTTTGGCCGAGATAGCATATAGCTACCCCATCTTAAAATAAAATAAATTAAATGAAGGAAAAATTAAGTAGCTCCTTCAAAAAGCATGAAATAAAATTAAATTATAAATTAAAAAAACCCCCGACCCAAAAAAAGTACACAAGTATTATGACAAAAGGTTAAAAACGCTAAACCCTATAAAAAGCAAAAAATAACTTTTAACACTACGTAAGTACCAACTAAAGCATGTCAGACTAAACTAAATTTTGACGTGTCGGGGGACCGCTTTTTACCTTCAAAAATACTTACATAAATCAAATGATAGGTACCTACCTAATTACAACATTCGTATATAAAAAAACACGAATCTTAATTAGATAATTAGAGCGGTCCCCCGACACGACAAAATTTAGTTTAGTCTGACATGCTTTAGTTGGTACTTACGTAGTGTTAAAAGTTATTTTTTGCTTTTTATAGGGTTTAGCGTTTTTAACCTTTTGTCATAATAATTGTGTACTTTTTTTGGGTCGGGGGTTTTTTTTCTTTAGACAGGTTATTGGCAGGTATACGTAGGAAGTCCAACAGCACTGCCCTTAAATATTTATTACCTGTCGATCAGACAACAAATGTGTGTGATGAATGGTACGTCATCGTTAATAGATTGAAGCACAATTCATTTCTATTGGTCTACTTCCAATTTTCTATAATAGGAATCAAAAAGCTGGCTACCTCATAATGATAATTAGCCACGCGAACCATAAGCCCCCTTCGAACCGGTAAACGGATACGTAAGCGGATGGCCCACATGCTGCGCTTATTTTGTTTTCATTAAAAGGAAATGATTATTTGGATATAAATATTTGAAGTAAATACTAACCATTAAATATTATTTAAAAAAAACCTCAGAATACTTTGGAAAATCACCACATATACAAGATGAAAATGTCATATTGATACAAGTACAATCAATAATGCTTTAGGTCAGTATACCCAAACTACGCTATATTATATTTGAAATCTACTTCAGAATAAGATTAACTTAAATTGAGAATAATATAACATGTATTCGTAAAATTGTATTCGCCTTTATACATATTGCACACAGCAGTTAAAGCGGTGAAAGATCCTTCAGATTCATATCTGCCATAGTTTTAGATATTTAGATCATCAAGAATTTTATAAAAAAAGGGACCATGTAGCTAAACTAATAAAAACAACAAAAAATACCTTCTACTACAAAGCATTTACCCAATGTATCAAAAAACCTAAAAAAATGTGGCAACTAATTAAATCCCTAACAAATAATAAACCACATCATAGCTGTGTTCCTTCAAAACTTGTTTTTAACTCAAAAATTATTTCAGAACCCAGTGAAAGAAGATGGATCAAAATTGCCCCACGTCCTATAACAATGTGACGTATCTCAAAAAAAAGATAAAAATGTTTAAAAAAATATGGCATACTCTCCAATTCATTTTTTTTACACCTTCATACGAAAAAAATGCTTTAAAAATTGTTCAGGCGCTGTTATGAAAACGTCGTTCATAGAACTATTAATGGACTATTTTATTAAATTAATTTTTTGTTTGATAGAGTATACCTCACAGGTGGTCCCATAATCATCAGGTCAGGATCTGATGATGGAAACCCTGAGAAATTCAGGGCAACTTTTGAAAGTTGTAGGCATGCGAAGAATAAAAACTTGACTATAAGGTGTATGTCTTATAACAATATGCAACAGTGAAGATTTGGAGCTGACCTGATGATGGAAACGAAAGAAGGTCGAGGGAACTCGACAACTGAATATGTGAACTACCTCGTGTTTGGGCTTGTATTATTTGTATTGAATAGACCTTTGCAACAGTGAAGATTTGGATCTGATCTGATGATGGAGACCAGAGAAGAGCGAGGGAACTCGACAACTGAATATGTGAACTACCTCGTGTTTGGGCTTATATTATTCGTATTGATGAGAACTTTCCATTTATGCGGATAGTGACAACTGTGCTTGTCACTGAAAAGCCAAAAATAGGAAGAAGTCGGTGGGGATATAAACTTAGGTACATCCATTAGACACCGACTTCTGAGGTAGTTTACATATTTTGTTGTCGAGTCCCCCCGACCTTCTCTGGTCTTCATCATCGGATCAGCTCCAAACCTTCACTGTTGCAAAGGTCTATTCAATACAAATAATATAAGCCCAAACACGAGGTAGTTCACATATTCAGTTGTCGAGTTCCCTCGACCTTCTTTCGTTTCCATCATCAGGTCAGCTCCAAATCTTCACTGTTGCATATTGTTATAAGACATACACCTTATAGTCAAGTTTTTATTCTTCGCATGCCTACAACTTTCAAAAGTTGCCCTGAATTTCTCAGGGTTTCCATCATCAGATCCTGACCTGATGATTATGGGACCACCTGTGAGGTATACTCTATCAAACAAAAAAACAATTTAATAAAATAGTCCATTAATAGTTCTATGAACGACGTTTTCATAACAGCGCCTGAACAATTTTTAAAGCATTTTTTTCGTATGAAGGTGTAAAAAAAATGAATTGGAGAGTATGCCATATTTTTTTAAACATTTTTATCTTTTTTTTGAGATACGTCACATTGTTATAGGACGTGGGGCAATTTTGTATGGATTGTGATCCGTCTTCTTTGTCAAATATTTAATAATTACTTTTCCACGATAGGACCCTCACTGGCGAATGAAATACCTTCAAAGTTTCATAACGAATGTGAACGCGCTTTACCCACTTCTCCTCTGAATAACGCCGAAGGTCTGTCCAGTTTTAATCCATGTTCTACTAAAGAGATACTCAACATAATCACAAACCTTGATGCAAACTGTAGTACAGGCATAGACGGTATAAATACAAAAACAATAAATTTTGATACATTGGGTAATTAAAAAAAACCCCGACCCAAAAAAAGTACACAATTATTATGACAAAAGGTTAAAAACGCTAAACCCTATAAAAAGCAAAAAATAACTTTTAACACTACGTAAGTACCAACTAAAGCATGTCAGACTAAACTAAATTTTGACGTGTCGGGGGACCGCTTTTTACCTTCAAAAATACTTACATAAATCAAATGATAGGTACCTACCTAATTACAACATTCGTATATAAAAAAACACGAATCTTAATTAGATAATTAGAGCGGTCCCCCGACACGACAAAATTTAGTTTAGTCTGACATGCTTTAGTTGGTACTTACGTAGTGTTAAAAGTTATTTTTTGCTTTTTATAGGGTTTAGCGTTTTTAACCTTTTGTCATAATAATTGTGTACTTTTTTTGGGTCGGGGGTTTTTTTTCTTTAGACAGGTTATTGGCAGGTATACGTAGGAAGTCCAACAGCACTGCCCTTAAATATTTATTACCTGTCGATCAGACAACAAATGTGTGTGATGAATGGTACGTCATCGTTAATAGATTGAAGCACAATTCATTTCTATTGGTCTACTTCCAATTTTCTATAATAGGAATCAAAAAGCTGGCTACCTCATAATGATAATTAGCCACGCGAACCATAAGCCCCCTTCGAACCGGTAAACGGATACGTAAGCGGATGGCCCACATGCTGCGCTTATTTTGTTTTCATTAAAAGGAAATGATTATTTGGATATAAATATTTGAAGTAAATACTAACCATTAAATATTATTTAAAAAAAACCTCAGAATACTTTGGAAAATCACCACATATACAAGATGAAAATGTCATATTGATACAAGTACAATCAATAATGCTTTAGGTCAGTATACCCAAACTACGCTATATTATATTTGAAATCTACTTCAGAATAAGATTAACTTAAATTGAGAATAATATAACATGTATTCGTAAAATTGTATTCGCCTTTATACATATTGCACACAGCAGTTAAAGCGGTGAAAGATCCTTCAGATTCATATCTGCCATAGTTTTAGATATTTAGATCATCAAGAATTTTATAAAAAAAGGGACCATGTAGCTAAACTAATAAAAACAACAAAAAATACCTTCTACTACAAAGCATTTACCCAATGTATCAAAAAACCTAAAAAAATGTGGCAACTAATTAAATCCCTAACAAATAATAAACCACATCATAGCTGTGTTCCTTCAAAACTTGTTTTTAACTCAAAAATTATTTCAGAACCCAGTGAAATTTGTCAAATATTTAATAATTACTTTTCCACGATAGGACCCTCACTGGCGAATGAAATACCTTCAAAGTTTCATAACGAATGTGAACGCGCTTTACCCACTTCTCCTCTGAATAACGCCGAAGGTCTGTCCAGTTTAGGGCACGCCACCATCGTGGCGGTAAGTCCCCTCTTTGAGGAGTGGCTCGGGAGGAGTCACGGCGCCCTCACGTACCGCATGACGCAGGTCCTCACCGGACACGGTTGTTTCGGGAGGTACCTGCACCGCATCGGTCGTGAGGAGGCGCCCGGGTGTCACCATTGTGCGGACAGCCCCGAGGACACGGTGGACCACACAGTCCAGGTGTGCCCCGCATGGGAAGGGCACCGCCGGGTCCTCGTCGAGGCTTTGGGCGGCGGCGACCTCTCGCGTCCGGCCCTGGTTCAGGCCATGGTCCGGGGCGAGAGGGAATGGGATGCCGTCGCCTCCTTCTGCGAAGCGGTCATGCTCGAGAAGGAGGAGGCGGAACGCCAGAGAGTCCGCACCTCTCATCCCGGCCGCCGCGCTGGACCAGGTAGACACCATGGGCGCCGGGTGTCGCGAGATGACTCCCGGCCACCGTAGGCGTGGGTCTGTGGGCGGTGAGTTCGGGTGGCTCATCGTCCCTCTGTCTTTCTAGACGACAGACCCGTGTCGACGGCGCGCGTTGTTCCACGCGCTCCTCAAAGAGACGTCAGCAACCCCAGCGGGGCCCAGCAGGGCCAAGGCCTGCCGGGGCTGCGGGTTGTTCGAAAGAGATACCGCGGCCCTGGTACATAAAAGGCCTATGACGGAACACGACGATTTTAGTCAGTAAAAGTCTGACACTCCCTCACCGCTGCTAACCCACAGCGGGAGGGGTCATTTGATGATTTTACGTCGATAAAAAAAAAAAAAAAAAAAAAGGTCTGTCCAGTTTTAATCCATGTTCTACTAAAGAGATACTCAACATAATCACAAACCTTGATGCAAACTGTAGTACAGGCATAGACGGTATAAATACAAAAACAATAAAATGCATACAAAATTTAATAACAAATAATTTAAGCGAGTGTTTCAATAATCTTATGGCCGAAGGGAATTTTCCTGAAACATTAAAACGAGCAAAAGTAACTCCTATCTTCAAATCAGGCAATGTCACTGATCCCGGTAACTATCGCCCAATTTCAGTTTTACCAGTTCTGTCAAAAATATTAGAAAAAATTATCCATACCCGTCTAGAAACGTATTTAAAAACCATAAATTTTTTAACTGATCGCCAATACGGTTTTAGATCTCAAAGTAATACCACAACAGCAACAATTGATCTCGTTAACAAAATAAAAAATAATATAGACTGTAAAAATATATGTTTAGGCATATTTATAGACCTAAAAAAGGCGTTTGATACAGTTTCCCACAAACTACTTTTAATGAAATTAGAATCTATCAATATAACTGACAAAGCCCTAAAAATGTTCAAATCATATTTAACAGACCGTTCGCAGGTGGTGAAATTGGGTAATTACCAGAGTGACGCAAGACCTGTAACTTTTGGTATTCCACAGGGATCCATTTTGGGTCCCTTACTCTTCCTTATATATATAAATAATATAAATGATATAAAACTACACGGTCATCTTACCTTATATGCCGATGACACATGTCTATTTTACTTTGGGCCTTCGATTCATGACATTATCTCACAAGCCCAAGAAGATTTAAATTCCCTATTTACCTGGTTTCAGTTCAACCTTTTAACTATAAACACTTTAAAAACATGCCATGTAATATATAAGGCAAAAAATAAACATATTCCCCCATTTAATCCACTTACAATAAATAATGAGCCGTTACAGCTAAAATCCTGCGAAAAATATCTTGGGCTTAGAATAGACAGCTCCCTCTCCTGGACTGTTCACATTGATTACGTCAAAAATAAGCTTTCGTCATTAGTCGGAGCACTGCACAGTATAGTCAGATGTATTCCACAAAGATTACGATACACTATATATAATTCACTAGTGAAGCCACATTTGTTATACTTGATTGAAATATGGGGCAGTGCACCAAAAACAAAACTGTCACAACTACAAATCACACAAAATAAACTAATAAAAATGCTTTTCAACTATCCATACCTAACAGAAACGACAAAGATATACAAAGACACAAAATTAATGAATATAAAACAATTATACACTTACAACATATGCATTTTCATCAGAAAAGTTCTTAACAAAACCATACACTCAAATATTACTCTTACACAACACAAACAAGTCACTCAACGAAGTACCCGGCGAGCAAGTCTATTAGTTTTACCAAAAATAAGAACAAATTATGGCAAAAAAATGCTCACATTTGAAGGAGCACAGCTTTACAATAAAATACCTTCACGCATAAGAAACCTGCACTCATTCAACGCATTCAAATCTCAACTTTACAGATATTTACTAAATATAAATCAAATACCCGAAAAATGAATGTGTTGAATGGGACTTGTTTATTGTCGTGTTTTGTCCAGATGTTGTCGAACCTAACCTTACCTACCTATGTTGTTATGTTCTCAAGTAAGTGACATGTATGTTTTTATTGAGAATAAAGATTCTTTAAACCTAGATCATAAATTGATGTTAGAATTTACAAAACCTAATTCTCCTGGTGATGAAAATATGTAAAAAAACTTAAGTAATCACTTAAATAATCTTCGAAGCCTTTAAAAAATACCAATCTCATATAACAAAAAAATAAAGGCATAACTTGATCGTCTTAATCGACATGGAATACACCGCTAAGCCCTGGCTCCGACAGAGCTGGCGTACCATTTCTCTGATTGATTAAAACGCTAACAAAGGGATAATGCTGATCACTGCGAGCTTTGTACTGAAGCCCTTTATGTACAACGTAGTCTGAGAGTAATCAAACCAGCCCTCTATAAAAATCACCCACGGAAATTATAACTTTCCACTGCTCTCCCTTTTGTGTTCGAAAATATTGTGGGACAGAATATTTGTATAGAGATTTTCGTCTCAACAAAAATAATTATTGTTTGATGTTTGATTATATGTTTAGACACTGCGAATGTTTGTTGGTCTTCATTTCACTTTATTTGTGGTTTTCTTCTGTGCTTCATATTTTTTGTTTTGTGTATTATTTTTTTTTCTATCTAGCCACCATTCACAGTAGTTGCTCGCACTCATATTGCAAAGCAATTAATGGAAATGTAATCGGCAATATAATTTTACAGCATTGCTGATTGTACCTTAGTGTTTTGTGCCTCGCCTGGTCATACGTACATTTTACATAAAGTGTCCAGTATGACCGTCAAAGTCACTTACAATTAAAACGACTATGACGATAAGGCAAGCATTAGGTAAAACGTAGAACCTAATATTGTATAATCCGAACGCAACTCCCAACCCGCATCCCTATTCCCAAAGCGTAGATTCAGATCCCATATTCGATCGTAGAACAGTAATCATAGTCAGCTGGTTTAAATCAGGTGAGCTGAGGTGAGAGTCAGGGGTCCGAAGCCCGATGCACGACAGATGTCGCCCCCTGCGGCGCGGATGATGATCCGGCCCCTACTAAAGTATGCCTCATAAACTTTGTTGTTATGAATTATTTGATATTTCAGACGCCAATTACGTTGCTGATGTATGGCTGTTTCCTTGTACTAAGTTTGATGTGGCTTTGTTAGTTTTCAGAAAGTACTGTTCGTAAGTTTGTCTATTGTGAATGTCAGTACAGAATTTCCCTAGAGAGAAGTTATATAAATAAACATATATTTATTTTATATATTTTAAATTATTGAATAGTAGAAAAATGTTATTGAGACGAAATGTGTGCCCATCATCAAAAATACAGAGTGAGATTTTTTTATAACGAGGCTACTGTTAGTTAAACAAACCATTTAGAAATCACACCAAATATTACAGACAACAATGACACATTATCAAAAGTAATAAGACATTAAACCAAAATGAACGGCAGGTACGATTCACCCAGAAACCGCCGAACAAAAGCTGTAGTGGAAACCGGAAGGAGGCGATTCGCCGCGCACGCGCCGCCACGTGCTCACTTCCGCTTTTAATGCGATAATATAATAGGAGACATCTCCTCGACGTTTAGTCAAAATACTCTGTAAATATTTACCGCGATATTTTCTCACACTTTTTTAATAAAACTGTTGATTCATCGAGAGAAAATAGGTTACGATTCACACGGCTTTTGTGATATTGTTTTTGTGTGCCGTCAGTTGTTGCTTTGTTTTAAAATATTTTTTAACATTTTATCACTTAAAAAAGATTAGAATTGACGTGAGTTTTGAGATTGTTACCTAAAGGATATACGAAAAAAAACCGCAATAATATTTTTTCTCACGCAGAGATCAAAGCATTTTGTTATTTCAGTATAATAACAAAGTAATGTTTATAATAGTGGGAGATTAATACTGATATAATAACTGCGGCCGCCGGCGCCGGGCGCCGTCCCCGCCGGCACGGCTGCGGCAGCCGGCCTGACTCCTTGTAATCATAGACTTCAATACCACAAGGGTATAATCCCAATCATTCGTAAACTATTCTATGCTATTTTCGCATAAATAGCACTGAAAAATATTTTTCTGGACATAAAAACATAAATCCACTTAGGTATCAGAAAAATATTAAGTGTCACTTTCGTTTACTGGTAAAAATTACTGTTAATTCCTACGTAATATTGTAGCAAGGTACTTAATTTTCAACAAGACATATAAAAAGGTATTGAATACAAAATATACCAAGTATTTAGGTAAGCAAATACTGCTACTGTATAGTGCATTAATTTACTAATAGGTGCGTTATCGGCATAATAGCACCAGTGTACGCTCTTGTCTGGTGTTAAAATCAAAAAAGGCCCATCGGCACTCCTGTAGAGCACTTAACTTGATTATACGAAGCCGTACCGTATGGTGTGCGTGGGTAAGCTATGGAAACAGGGCTGCCATAGACGCGTGCCGAGTCCTTCAGTAAAACCCTAGCACGTGTCCGCAAGCCCATAATTATAGGCTTTACCATGTCGCTAAACTATGTTTAACATCAAGATAGTGCCGAAAGGACACGAGCGAAAATTATTATTTCTTAAAAAGTCGGCATCGTCAGTTGTAAAAGGTGACTAGGTAAGTATCTAACCTAGCATATTTTCTAATAAATGAACATTACTTATATTGTACCTCGTTGTGGAAATTACCTGCTGCAACTCAGGTAATATAGCCAATTAAGATTTAAGCACTTTGATAATATGACAACATTTATTACTTCTTTGCCTCAATGCAATTTTTCATTGGTTTAGTTTTATAATATTGAGTCATCATAATAACAATAAAATATAATTTTATAAACAAATTATATTATTGCGTTTGACTATAACTTCCGTATCGCAAGAATTTACCATTACTAATTTATTTATGAAGTGTTGATTATGTAATTATCCTGGACAATAATTGCTTTATAACTAGATATACTAAGTAATCAAAAGATGGACCTACATCATCAGTCATCTGTTCAATAAATTGTTGATAATGTTCGGTATTAGGCTATGTTTTGCTACTTGCTTCACACAATTCCAGCCAGGCCGAGCCGAATGTTCAGTGGAAAAATACAACGCTTTGGAGTATGTATTCCCATAACTAGGATTGGTCTACTGATCAAAAAGTCCAAAGATAGGTATATAAGTAAAATAAATGTTATAGCTAAAAGGCTCTGGCTCTGTTGAGCCGAAAGCACAGCCCATAGTGTATAGATCAGCAAATAGCAAAACACGCATTTAGCAGCTTCGATGCTGCCAGCTGATCTACCTTCGAGTGCTTTGTTTCTGGCGAGCAGTGCGAGCAGCACGTCGGGCGGCGGCGGGTCGAGCGGGTGCAGCGGCTCCAGGGCGTCCATGGCAGCGTCGCGACGCACCTCGCACCCCGCCACCACCTCGCCGTACTCAGCCTCCATCAACCCGTCACTACGTCCCATGCACACACTGTAAACATCCAGCGCCGGCTTCTCGACTTAGCATCCCGCACGAGTCGCGTAAACAACACGGTCGCACGAACACCTGTGCATGGTTCCCGGCCGGCAGGGAGCGGCTGCAGCGGGCGTCCCGACGCGCCCGAGAGCCGGAGCCACGTGGCGGCGCCGCCCACGCCCGCCCCTCGCCGCCACACTCTCGCACCGCGCCGCCCTCCTGCCTCCCATTGAGAAGTCATTTTTTACCCCCTGAATCTGATAAACCCTGGGGCGAGCGGGGAAGCGCGGCGGCGAGCGCGGCTCCCCCGCCCCGAACTAATTTGCTGGAGTCGTACGACACACCCCGGGTACTTACATCCATCTACAATATTACTCTAGCACGTTATCCCGTTCGCGGGGGCACTTCGTTTCTAGTCATCTAGTCATTGTGATGAAAGAAATTCTGAAATCGTAACAATATTTTTCGTTAAAGATTTGGTTATAAGTAAATTATTCTGTACGCCTTCCTCTATTTAATATTTGCTGCATAATTTTACTGGTAGATAATAAAAATATAAAAATAATTCCCGTTAATTTCATTTATCTATACATTTTCCAATCGTATTTTTTCTGAATTTAATAATATAAACTCAATGCGTTCTGACGATAGAACATTATGTCATAATGACATTCACTAACTACTGACGTACGGTGTTATCGACAAAGTTGTAGTATTATTTTTTTATAATTATTTATTTTAGAACCAGTCTTTAGAACTATGTCCAAATGTAATAATTATAATCCTGACAATGTGTTTAAACGATTCAAGGTTATAGAGTTCCCGCCTTCTTTCGTTGGTCTTTCGACAAAACAAATTCTCGATGTGGATGTGGATCTCAGAAAATCCGCTTATCTCAAGACAATGTGCGAAGGACGCCTAATGGTAGTTAACAACCTCACCTTAATCTAAGTAAAAAACAGGATCTTAATCGAATAAAATCTTATAGTAGTTTTCCTAACAATTATACCACTGACATCGCTGGGTTTACCCACGTAAACATTACGCACAGAGATCGAAATATAGTGTAATAGTTTTTGTGCAATTTCAGGAGTTTGATGAAGCGCGTCACATCTCTGCATCTCATAGGGCATTCAATATAGAACCTAGAAGTGATTCCACTGTTGAAGTAACGTTTCAACCTAAAAATGAATGTGTATCTAGAGCAAAACGCAAGATGCAAATTGACAATAGATTTGTATTCGATTTACGTTTGATACAAGTGGATGAAATAAGGTGTTGTGAAAATGAACTCCACGCTGAAATTGGTCGATATTACATAAGTGGCCAGTACGAATATTGCCAAGTATCCCACTATCCCAAAGTACTTAACTTTGGCCATGTAGTTATTAATAGTAAAGTGACGAAGTACATTCGTATTCGAAACGAATCGAGTTTGATTGCTGCTAAAATGTGGGTTGAGCGAGTGACGTGTTTTGAAGTTTCACCAATGAAATTTACGATACCTCCAAACTCATCAGTTAAGTTAACCATATCAGTCAAGCCGACTTGCTTAAAGGTTGCAAGGACTTTTTATTTCAAAATAAGAAATCCTCACGACGAATTGTTTGAATCCAATAGTGAAAATGCATCTGATTTAGACGACGTTTCCAACGTTATTGATTATGTAATAACTAATAAAATTAATATATCTTACGACAAAATTCCAAAAGTGATAGTGGTTGAGTCTTTGCACAAATTAACAGAACAAGAACCTCGATATACTTACGTAAATGAAGAAGTCGGAATACAAAAGGAACGAAGAGAAAAAGCGAAAAACTACATTGAAGTCTGTAAAATGGCAAATGCAAAGAAAATTATCAAAGAAAAATTCACAACTGGAAGAGATCATTGTTGCACAAAAATATTGAACAATATTCGAAAACTAGATGCACAATTCTGTCGTCAAACTATTATTAAAATTACACCTTATGACTTATTTAATGTATTGTTTTTCCCATACTCTTTGGATTTTGGAAAAGTCGCTGTATCGACTTACGGAGAAAGTGGTTTAAAAATTAAGAATAACACAAAATATGATATATCTATAAAAATGATAGACGGTACCGGTGTTTTATATACTGAAAATAAACTTGCAGAGGTTGTTATTAGATTGAAATCATCAGAAGAAACTACATTAGCAATCTTTTGCAAGGGCTTTAAACTAGGTGTATGCGAAGGTACTATTCATTACATAATTGATGATATTTACAGAGGAAAGCACTCGTACAGCATGGATGTAAGTAATCCTTTGCTAATGGTACAAGAAAAATGCTTGAAATTTGGAATGGTCACTTCAGAATGTTTTGTAACATCGGTTCCCGTACGAATATTTAATGATTTCAACATCACGGTCGACTTCAGTTGGGAAGAAGGATCCCCAGAGGCTCCATTTGAAATATTGCCAACTTCTGGCTCCATAGAAAGTCACAGTTGTAAGATATGTATTGTTACATACGTTTCTAAATCAACAAAATCAAAAAACCACGAAGTTAGTTTAATTTCTAAAAGTATAACCACTCAATGTATTCCGATGGAATTAAGCATTGCAACACGTAAACTTTCTATTAAGTTTTTACAGCAATCTGTGATATTTAAAGATATTCCATTAAACTTGGAGACAATAGAAAAAGTTAAATTAGAGAACTCATCAAGAGAGATCGCCTTATTTCACGTTGTGGAACCCTTGATTCCGGGTGTAAAGATTGAACCAATGAGTGGCATTATTCGACCAAAAATGATCATGACTTTCGATATCATAATTAAAATATCATGCGTTTTGGAATTTGCTTTTGATATTTTTATTAGAATCAACAATAAAGAGAATGTTGTGTTGCCAATAAGTGGAAATGTAGTGGAACCAAAAATTGTTATACATCCTAAAAATATTTATATGGCACGCATTCCATGCTATATGGTGACATACGTCCCAATCACTATCCAAAACTTTGGCCCTGTTAAATCTGAAGTAGACGTTTTAGATACTGGAGATGACAATATATTTGATGTTTACGTGGCAATCGGAAATGAAAAGCAAAGAGTGTTCAAATTTTATGTGGAAGCTGGACAATCTAAAATTGTGTTTATCAAAGTATGTGATATATTTCGCAGAGAATATGAAATGTATATTCCATTTAAAATAAATGGACTATTAGGACCTCCTAATAACAATTCTTGGTCCACAGAACTTCATTACTACATCGGCGAATTCGAAAAGTAAGGGTATTTTTTCATAAAACATCGAACACAATGTTCATTCATATTTTCTTACCTCGTACGTATTATTCCATAACTTACCATCTGCCTATCCTTTTTCACGAAGGAACTCGTCATGAAAAGATGGTTGCCATACAATGTATTGGTAACATTGCTAAACCCAATCGATCGATCGACATAGCCACGAGCTTCTACATATTATTCTACCATACTATAATCGTCGGCACGAATCTTGAGCGCTGACCTTCTCCTGTGCAGAAGTAATTTATTGGGTCCCTTTTGTGGTATGAGGTGAGGCGCGGGGGCGGGCTGGCCCGCAGCGCATCGCATCATAGCCGTCACACGGGATTGGTTCTTTGCTAATAAATCACTTCTGCGCAGGTGAAGATCAGCACTCAAGATTCGTGCCGATGATTCTAATTACATTATGGATTAATACAAAGTATTTTTTTTCAGATGTTATGAAAATAACGTGAAAGTAAAGTTGAAAACTGTGAACAAAGACATTAGTTACTGTCGCATAACGGGTGTAATTACCGTTCCATGGATAGCATTTTCTGTTGAAAAATTTGAACTGGATTTTGTTCAGCATGGTAGAAATGCGATAAACTTTGAAATGATCAATATATCAAAGTATAGTTTATTTGTAACAATAATAACATCAAAATTAGCGCCTTCTTTCTCGTTAGAGTTACTTTCGGATCCTGAAGAGAACGGATCACTAACCGTAACCGAAAATAACATAAAATTTGAACTGGAGCAGGAGCAACAAGCAGAGTTTTGTTTGACATTCCATCCAAAAGGTCACGGAAAATTTGTCACAACTGCCGTTTTGTATTTGGATAAACATATGACTATACCTTATTACAACTTAACGTTTGTTGGGAGGAGAGAAACGCCGCTGATGACACCCAGTGAGTACAGAATAATATTCCCACCTTGTTATGTTGGAACCGAAATAACACGAATTATCACTATCGATATGGAGGAGGAATCTGACTTGGATTCATTCAACTGTTATTTTAAAGAGGATGCGAGTCTTATAGTTGAATTAGTTGACGTTCAAATTATTGAAAAAAATGAAATGCTGCATACGATCGTTACGGTTGAACTGAAAGTTTGCACTCAAGCGCCTTATATTGGAAATGTGATCGTTCATTTTAATCATGATTGTGGCTCAGTCTGTGATGTTGAAGTCCATTTTTGTGTCACATATTGTCTAATCACCTTGCATGCTAATCACCTTGTTGAACCTGAGGACAATCCCTACCCTTACTTTCCGTTGAGGAGCCAAGTTAATCTTTATGACTACTTAACGCAGTGTTCAAAATTTTTGGAAAAATGGATGTTTCAACAAGGTTTTAGAAGAGATTTGTACCCAGTCATACCCGATACATTTCACGCATTGTCGTCTACGTTGTCGACACAATCTGGTACAAAGACAAAAGGCATAAATGTATCTTACTTGAATTTTGTCAGGAGGATTGCAGGCCCTCTTATGAAGCACGTACGAAAAATATCGTTAGTACCCAGTAATACTTAAACGTATGTGTATTTGAACGAGTACAAGTAACTTATTTATAACATATCCTTTATATAATTTCAGTGTTCATGGTGTTGACGAATCATTTAAGTTTGTTAAAGAAATTCACGACACATATAGAGAAGTCATTAATTTATTGAAATCACGAGGTGCCAATTTGTGGGTCTTACAAGCGAAATACCTCTTGAGTTATGAACAATTCGTAACTTATTCGGAAAATGTTGCGCCAAAGTGCAATGCAGACATTGTATTAACACAACAATTGACATCAGATGTTGAACTTTTTAAAAGGTTAAATAAGCAAAGTTGGCTCGACTTCATCTTACAAAGTTACAAAGTTTTTGTCATGGACAGTTGTTTCTTTGAATGTGTTTGTGTTAGCACTCAACCCAGAGACATAATCAAAGTGTTAATTGACTGGTTCAATGAACAGATATTGATTCAACATCACAAACTCATCAAAAAAAAGAAACCAGTAAAACTAATCACCAATATAACAACAGACTTATCGGATGGCATTGCCATTGCGTCGGCCTTAACGAATTATTGCCCATTTCTGATGGAACATTTTTCATTATTCTGTGAGGTGCAAGATAAAAGCATTGAGGGAGACATTATAAATAACGCGTGCCTGATTATTGAAGCTATGAACCTATTGAAACTTTATTTTCCACTATCAACTAAAGACTTTTTTCAACCTAATTATTTACAAATGCTGTTTTTGTCTATACACCTTTATGTAGTATTGCCAATGTTTAAAACAAAAGATACGATCAAGTTTCAGCCACCACTTTTAAGAAGTTCTTCACGCTTAATCGCAATATGTCCCACAAGCCAGGAATCGCTCATATTTAGTTTTATGATTCTTAACAACCATAGAAACAATTTTGTGGTTGAAAAGGCTCCTTCACAAGATAATGGAAAGAAGATGTTTTTAAGCGTTAAATATACAGCTAATTTTGTGTCTGAAGAAAGCTGCATTCTCCTAGTGCATGGTTACAATAAAACTCGAATCTTTGACACATACATTGTATTTATGCTACGTGGACATGTCGGAGTGTTGAATCCAGTTAGAAAATGCAAAGTGACTGGACCATTATATAGACCTAATAGAGTTGATATTCTGTTGTCATCACCATTTCTAACGACGGCCATATTTCAAATCCAAATCACAGACGCGGAACCATCAATACCCGTATATTTTGAAGAAACACCGAAATCTAGATTTTACTTACGACGTTTAAATTTAATTGACAAAGAAATAACTTTGAATGGTGCACCAAAGGAACAACAAGAAATAACAGACCATAAACTGTATTTGCAAATGATATGTCTAAGTACCCAAGTAGGTAACTCATGGATTTGGTTTACGAGTGACATTGGGCAGTTTTTTGTGAGAGTAACGACACAACCTCGTTGGGATATACCGATAGACAGCTTGCAAGCAAAAGTGCAATCGTGGCCTATGGACCCCTGCAGCTGCGGGGAGGCTTGCGAGTGCTACAGAACTACTGTACTCTTGATACCGCACCGCAACGAGTTGATGGTTAAAGCCATGCGTTATGCATTACTCGAACATGCATCTGGCGCCATGATGCAAATATTTGATCAATTAATTGGTAAGCTCAGTCCGTTTCAGCTTTTAATGAGTTAATCCCTCACACTTTCTATTTTATGTTTCATCTCAACAGAAACAACGACTGGCAAAATAATTCTCACTATGTTATTTGAAGAAGGAGGAACCACTATGTCGGATGTGAACCATATTCTTCGAAGCAGCAACTCGTTCAGGATCAGCTCCCGCGCGTTGACGCCGCGCATCGAGCGCGTCACACTGTCGCACCATAGCAACGCGATGTTGGCGCTGCCCGTCACTGTCCCGGCTCATGACAAGTTTGAGAAATATTCGATTACGTTTACTTCTGATTGTGGTATGGATATTCGTACTTACAGAATATTCTTCATTGAATCCAGTGGAAACTTAACTTCCGAGACAATGTTGTAATGAATATGTAAAATTGAAGATATTTTTTAAATATCGGGATATAGAACAGATTCGTCTACTAAAACATATTTCAGATTTTTTACCTTTTTATGGGTATCAAAATAAATCGGCCCAACATGTAAATCCTGTTACCGAGTGCACGCTTGGCCGATACAAATATTCGTTCGACAAGTTAGTCACAAAATGCCAATTCATTTTTTTCGATAAATACTCGTTTCCACTTTTTTGAACAGCCATTAAGTGGACGATGACGCTTGTCTTTTTATTGGTTACGAGAAACCAGTAAGTAAAACTGGAAGCTTACCGACTCGAAGTCTGTCGAATGTCTGTAGATCCTGCTTGTAATCAATTAAAAACAAGATGTTGTGGGCCTGGCACGATCCTCAAGCCACTGTTCCTAGTTATTGTGATTTTAGTATTTTTAAATTTTGTTCATAACTATGTAAATCATTTATTTTTATTGATGCATATACGTCACTTCTTAATAATTTAGTTTTTTTCTTTAATTTATGTAAACGGTATTCAAAAATAAATCTATTTTCATATCGTTGAAACTTAACTACAATAATTTTAAATTGCGATTTTTCTCGAAAGTAGGTAATTCCTACTAGTTTGTGCTAGCAACTTTACCTATCTGGGTCTTAGGAACTACTTCCTATTCCTGTTATTCTGTGATTATTCTGTGATTACTACCAAGTTTCATCAAAACCGTCTAGTAGTATTTCCGGACTTCATCATCAGCCTATAGCAGTCCACTGCTGGACATAGGCCTCTCCAAGTGCACGCCACTGAGATCGATTTCGTATTTCCGGACTTACGCGTTTTTAATACTACATAGTACTATTTTCATGATTGAGGTAATTTATATGTAAAAATAGATACCTATTGTAACATTTTTTTCGATAAAATATATTTCATAATTTTTATTTCAATGTGTTTTATTGTAAAATAGCAATTAATGTTCCTAAATACATATACTTATCTACCCTTAACATAATATATAAAAAAAATTAAACCTTTTTGAAAATTAGCTTCAAGAATTTCCGCAGGTAGAGTTAGTGCAGTTAGAGTTTCCGCAAACTTTATTATACACACAGCGTATACTAATCCATTTATCTATCACCCCATTTGTTAGTCAGTATTTGACGGAAGCGACAGGCGGCGGCATTCGGTCGGAAACGTGCAGCAGAGATGCGCGTGCGCCGCCTCGCCTGCCGCCTTGACCGCGCCACTCAGCCGGCACGCTAACTTGACCGGTCATGGCAGACGCCACATGACACACGGAAACCTTTACCTTACTCAAAACTAGGTCACCATGTTTTTTTATCATTTTAGGTGCTTACGTTCAAGTTTATGTTACGGGTAGTCAGAAGCCAGTAAGTCTGACACCAGTCTAACCAAGGGGTATCGGGTTGCCCGAGTAACTGGGTTGAGGAGGTCAGATAGGCAGTCGCTTCTTGTAAAGCACTGGTACTCAGCTGAATCCGGTTAGACTGGAAGCCGACCCCAACATGATTGGGAAAAAGGCTCGGAGGATGATGACGTTCAAGTTTATGTTTCCGTCCCTAAAAATTAAGAGACCTTAAAGGAGTCTATCAATTACAACGTAACGTACTATGACCGTCATAGGAACGTCTCAGGATCGAAAAGCAACGCGATATGCTTTACTATGCCTACTTGAGTGTTTCAATTATATATCGTATCCATATGTTATATATAATTAATGTATCGTATCTATATGTTATATATAATTAATGTAAGCAGTTTGCATCGGCTCTCGCCGACAATTGTTTGTAAAATTGAACGCATACCATGTACTTACGCAACGCAGCGTCTGGTGGGCATACCCTCAGTTGCACAAAGCTCCATTAAAGTTAAAGCTTTATGAAATCTATTACTGATACTTTTTATCTATTTAATAAAAAAAAGAGTCAGCAATTAATAGATTTAAAACTGACGGTAAGTCTCCTACTTTTCGAAACAAAGATTATTTTTTGCTTGACATGTTCCTATTTTTTTATTTATTTATTTATTATTTCAGCAATGTACAATTTTAATATAAACATTTTCCCACAAAACCGGTTTAGCGGTTTGACTATTACGGTCGTAGTATGATACGTTGTAGTGGGTAGACTCCTTAATATGTTTTCGTTTCCTACTACATACCATAATCCTACGTTTATATTTTTATCATTATAATATGTTTATGAAAATAACAAACATAGTTCATGGCACTTAGCAGTCACGCCACCAGACAGATAATACTTTTAACGATGAAGGAAAATCCTAATTATAATGTTCATACAATAACTTTTTGCCATCACTTACCGATTCCTATTTATGAACTAATGTGTCTTAGTAATTGGAAGATTCGAGCAAAAACTAGATTTGTACTTATGTAGTTATGTAAATACCTGCTAAGATGTCATTATCTTTCATGTTTTTGTGTAATGACTCCGGGAATGATGCAGTCATGGGTTTATTCGGCCGGTCATCATTATCAGACGATAACTTCATCGTGGTCAATAAATATTATCGTAAGAGTAAATTAAAATCATAGCCTGAAAATAACTTCCAAATCATTATCAGCTTAAATTGGCTCTACTGTGCATGGATATTTAAAAGTATCCCAAATGTTCACCAGTGCCTCTGTGGGACCCACAACAATAAAATCTGTAAAATTCTTAGCCGATGAACGGCGCAGTGCACCTTATCGGTACATTGAAAATACGTACAATCGTAACAATCGGTTGTATTAATTAGTTCACAATAAAGCTTTATCTTTGAACTTGAACGTTTACGTCTAACTTGTCGGTTGAAATATTCAAGTGCAGCAAAACGCGTGCATAGTGCCCTTCACCTTTTACAAATAATTCTGCGCGCATAGGTCTATAAGGAAGAAAAAATACGACGAATATACATTCACTGTTTGGCTTTATAAATCAAGTTGTGGTAGCTAAATGGTTAATACCCGTTTTATTTTTAAATGCGTAAAACCGGCCGCCTCAGACGTTACTGGAGTGCGTAAGTGGCCCGCAAAATAATATTAAGTTATAGGCAGGACTGGACTTATTCCTATTCTAAACTCTAACTAACGTATATAATATATAAAGCTTCAAAACGCTTCTCTGCCTTCTTCTTTCCGCGACATATGAGGCATGAGTAACATCAATATATTTATCACTAGCCGTTTTCCCGCGGTGGGAACTACTGCCCCCGTACCGGGATAAAATTTTGCCTATACTCAGGGAAGAGTGTAGACGTAGCTTTCCAAGTGTGAAAGAATGTTTCCTATTTATTAAATTAGTATAGACACAAGGGCTTCTCAAGGGTATCTGCAACACTCAGGATGAATTATGATTAAAAATTTAATTCTTAGTATCCAAACAGAATGCAATTAATTTTGATTTTTTTTAAGACCTCGTTAGATTTCCAAAATAACAGGACAAAATAGCAACACATAAATTTTTATTTAAAAATCACTTTCATTTTATGCAAATCTGTATTCCAAAATATTTTGGAAACTTTTGATTTCACTTTGTTTTTAGTGAAATTCAAAATACCTACTACTATATGTAGGTAGTATCGGCCATTCCGAGAATACAAGATAAAATATAAAATATATTTACTTAACTACTTAGTTAATAACATTATGAAGCTTATAATTCCACAAATGCTTACCTAATTACAAGAAACCAAGCTACCCCTGAAAATGTACACTAAAATATAACGTTCTTCTTGTGGTGTTGTCATTTGACCTTCTTGTAAAATAGGTACGTAAATCAAAAGTGGACAGGAAAAGTGTTAAAACAGAGGAATTAAATTATCTTTTCATACAAAAGAATCATTGAAAAAAAGCGAGATCATTGACCTACTACTCTGTATTCGTAAGTTGTTAAATGTGTCGAAAAACAAGTTGCAGTCATCTCCCGAATTATGAGAAACGCGGCGAAATATTACACTCTCTACTGAACCGTGACGAGCTTCAACTCTTTTCTGCATTTCTTGAATGAAAATATATGAAAGAAGACATTAACTTGTATTTATTTATTTTATACAATGTACACACTATACATATATACAAACTTAAACTACTTATCTTTATACAAAACTAAAAATAAAATACTATATACAAAATATATATAAACATAAAACATAATATAAAAGGGCATCGATCAGGCGTCGAAGTATTCCTCCGCATCACTGTCCTCCGGAAACGTGCCCAGAAGACTGGCTGCATTGCCACGTTGAATGGCAATGCTAATTCTTTGTCCAAAGAATAAGCCAGCCCTCTGGTCACGCGAAGCGTCGACAAGCCTTTTCGCGATGTCCTTGTAAAGTAACCGCGAACTCGGGCCCCACGGACATTAACTGTATTTATATCACGTAATTTTTTAAAAATTTTCTAATGATCTGAACTGATCATAAAGTATAACAACAATTATAAAATCAGAAAAGAACTCGAAACGGAATGCCTGCTCGATATTAATATAAGACGACTTAATTTAAAATTGTACAAGTGAAAATCTATTTTGCTAAAGATTTCTGATGCATAATTATTTGATAGGCAAAAAAATGCAAAACAGTTTGATTACTTATCGTGTGATTTCTTATTTAAAGTCATATATCTTTAAATTAGAATTATAATAAATAGATATACTTAAGGCTGCCATCTCGAATTTGCCAAACCCGGATTAAAAAAACAAAACGATTAAAAAACCAGGACATTTGGCGTAAATCGCATTTTTTTCCCGGACGAGCCCGAAAATAATATGTATTTAAAAACATATATAAATGAAGTCGTTATGTATTATTTATAAGGGGTTTAACTACTTGCTAACAATAATGCCGAAAGATAGGTACTTGTTTACATGAAAAGTGTCCGGACACTTTTTGAAACCCCGCCCGGACGGCCCCCGGACGGGCTCCAAACTAGGGCAAATCCGGGGAAACCCGGATGGATGGCAGCCCTAAGTAGATAGAAGCTTTAGAAAAATAACTATAGCTTTCAAGAATGCTGTTATTTGATTCTTAAATAAGGGAAAGGACGCTGCGAAGGAAAAATCAATTGAACCCTTCAATTTTCATGGAATTCGTTAAAAGATGGATGAAGCGGCAGTAACATAAATATTGACATATTCATGAAGAGCGAACAGGTTACTGTAAAAAAATTCGTTCATCTCGATCTGAGAACTTCACGGCGTCTTACGATTTCCACTATTATGTTAGTGAGACAGCGAGCGCCTCGGTGCCTGTAGAAAGCTGATCTGCGCCTATAAATCCACCTGACGGCTGGCGCTACCACCATTGTGTCGCTGATCGTCCTCCTTACTTCAAGTGTCATATCTTATCAACTTGAATAGCAACAATTTTTCAATTTAGAATAAAGTTCACGTACGCTATCGTATAAAGTCGTCTTCGAGACTTCAGTTGTTATTTTATGAACTTTTAACAGTGTTTGTGGTGTATCATGGACGCGCAACAGTTTCGGGAATTCGGCAAAGCTGCTGTCGATCTTTTGGCCGATTATGTTGAAAACATTAGAGACAAGTAAGTACTGTTTTCTTTATTAGCAATTTAGATTATTCGACATTATTAAAATTCGTATTGTATTCAGTTTTTATTACTCTCTTATGTAAAGTAGCAGGAACAGGGGACCTGAACATAATTAACAATAACATTTACTTTTACAACCAATGCGCAGCTTAGATATTACATAGGTAAATGTTAAGTTGTAAGAAATATAAGTATCTACTTATAATGTAGATATGATTAGGGTCGACTAGGCATACAAGGATTAATTAAACTTAAGTTTAACTCCTATAATAAAATCAAATATTACTTTTTGCTTGCTACGCGTAAAATGGCACTCTTATAAAAACAAAGGTGTTTTTATACAATACAAAATGATAATCAATATTTCTACTGACTTAACAGCGTATGGCGTCGTCCTAATTGGCAGCGATCGTACGATGGCGCGATGCGTTTTTCATCTAAGGCATCGTCCTAATTGACAGCGATCGTACGATGACACGATGCGTTCTCGTCGTGCGATGAGTTCAAACATACAGATTTCATCAGAGTGTCCTATTTGAACCTCGCAAGTGAGATCGTGAGATGAAAAACGCATCGCGCCATCGTACGATCGCTCCCAATTAGGACGACGCCTCTATGTACGCTGTTAGCATGCATGGCATGTAAATACCATATCAATTAGATGTACCTAATTTTTGTATACACACAGTTACTTACATACAGACAGTAGCACATAGGCAGATTTTTTACAAGTGAAACCGCGGGAAACAACCAATAAGGTAATTAACAACATTATAAGCTGTACTATGCTTAGATTAGTACCTAATACTAATTTGATTTGTATGATTAATGGCTTAGTTTATCATCAACATCTTTGTTAACAATCATAAAATAATCAACGTCTTGTTACGTAAGACTAGATTCTCAGAACATAAATTTTATTATTCTTTATGGCTTTCTGGATGTTATATGTTCAGTGGGCTACAGATTTGATCACAGATAGCTTTCCACCAGGTGATCTGTCTGATCCCTATCACAATAGGCACAACCCTGAGTGCGAAATTCAGATATGATGTTTTTTTTCTCTGCCAAAGGGACGTATTCCGCCTTTGTTTTTATATTCCCAAGGTCCATTTGATTCCTAGTCCAAACTATTTTAACTGCCCCTAGTAAGAATCAAACCGAAACACAACAAAGCAAACAATTGCTCAGCTGCCGGTTCAATCTTTCGCTAATAATAGTATATCTTCCAAAACCTTCACTTTACATTTAATAAGTATAAAACAATCCTTCAGCTTGTCTGTCATTAAGTCTGACTATTGCAGAAACTCTGAAACTACTGAATGGATTTTCATGGGACTTTCACTTATGTATAAATCATTTATTAGGAAGGAAAGAGTTCTAGAATATAAATGAAATATCTACAGACAAATAAATTAAAATTGATTTACTCTTTTATCTCGGTATACCTAGATTAAAAATCTGTAAGCCCATCTCGAGTATTTAAATACGAATACCTCATAATGATTCCTCTCTTATTATTGTCCACTGTTTTTACTTTCCGTCAATTTTTATTTGTGTGATATTGCTATGATAAAAGTTAACGTTAGTGGGGCATACTATCACACAAAGCAAGTAATCTTCAAAAGTACAAGAATTTTTGATTTAAAATTCTAGTATTGCAAAACAAAATATGCGAATAGGCGTGACAAACGGCCTAAAATATAGGTACCTACTGATTCTAATTAATAAGCATTTTAGATTGGCAAAGAATATTGGGCGCGTCTCTATTTTTATTTTTTCAAAACATATTTACTAACATATTATTATATTTACAATGCAACAAAGATTGACAGTGGGGTCTAGTGATGACACGTCTATGTAAAACTTGTACTTTTACAGTAATTGACGTACTTAACACAAAATTCAGTCGTGTTGTAACTGCGTTGTTATTTGTTTATTAGAGAAATTAAAAAATGCATGTTCATTATATTAGGGTTATCTAAAAGACGGATGGACGCCATGCCTATTATTTCATAATTTTCCTTTCATTGTGTATTTAGTAATAGCAATTAATTTGCTTTATGAATACAATGCGCATTGCCGCAGTGCCCCATCGATGATGCTGCAAGATAATCGCATGAAAAAATACTACAGACACGAAACATTCCACTAATTATACCTACACAGGTAATGGCATAAAAACAAACCAATGAGAGTACGAACGTCTCCGCAGACGGAATTTTCCTTCCATTGTTCATTAATCATTAGTTCATTGAATATTTTTAATAAATGCTCGAAAGAAAAATAAACAATAAACTTAAAGGTAAAGTTTATTGTTTGTTCGGAGACGGACATTTGTGAATTTTCAGCCTATTTCGTCATTTATGAATACGTGTAAGAAATAATTAGGATATTTGGTATCAAATGCATTCAAAACGAACCAATTGGTCATGCCAACTGCTTTAAAGCGAACATTCGATTCAAAATTAATTCTACACATTTCCTAAATAAATAACTAAACACAGCCGCATGGCAGACTGCAAAATTAAATTTTCATCAAAATTAAAATCTTATTTCGTTTCAGAGATGTCCTGCCTTCTGTAGAACCTGGTTTCTTACTGAATACACTCCCTGAGGATGCTCCAGAGCAGCCAGAACAATGGCAAGATGTCCTGAAAGACTTCAACCAAGCTATTATGCCAGGGGTAAGTCCTTCTTCTAAACAAATGACGCTACAATTCATGTCAGCAATTTCCTCTTTATATATATGTTGTAAGTTCTTTGACTGACGTTACGTAATAATGTTCTAGATTACGCACTGGCAGTCTCCACGTTTCCACGCTTTTTATCCGACCGGCGCATCTTATGCAAGTATGGTGGGAGGCTTGCTGTGCGACGGATTATCGGTCATTGGATTTAGCTGGGTGAGTAAAATCAACTACTGCTTACATAGGTATACTTACAGTAAATAGTTCAGCGCAAGGGTACGAAGTGTGTTCTTTATAAAAGTTTGAAAGTAAACAAAAGTTGTCTCTGTCACAGATGTCGAGTCCCGCATGCACGGAGCTGGAAGTTGTGACTATGAACTGGTTGGGCAAGCTGCTTGGTATACCGGAAGAATTTCTACACTGCTCTAGTGGACCCGGAGGAGGTATAATTCAGGTAACTGTGATAACAAGTGAAAATATGTTTTTCCTCCCACCATCTCGGAAAGAGTAGTTTTACCCTTTGATATCTGAGCGTAAAAACCGTTTTTATCCTCTAGAGCGGCAAAATTAATTATTTGAATTTAGAACATCGTGTGCAATATTATACTCCATTTGTGACAATCTTGATAAGACTTTTCAAACAAATACATATTAAACAAATAAAATACTGCTTAAAATAATTATTCAATTAATTAAGTAATTTTTATTATTGTTTTTACATAGATTTTTAACCTCGTTTAATTTTTAAACTGAGTTTTCAAATAAATGAACTATAATAGGTAGGTACTTCTTTTTAATTTGATACTCATATGTGCGCACCATTTTGTTTTTTTTTTTTTTGCATTTAGTAATTTCCTAAATTAAGTGGGATGAAATTATTATTTTTTATGGTTTTGAGGTCGATTTTAAATCTCATTACATTTTTAAACATTGAGTTTTTGCATAAATAAATTTTAATAGGTACATCTTTTTAATTTGCCATGTGTGACGTGCGTGCCATTTTCTTTTTTTGAGTTTAGAAATTTCCTCGATGAGGTGGGATGAAAAGTTACGTGTTGCACTCGAGTGCAAAGATTTTTCACCTTGTGCTCTTTTGATTCCCTCGCTATCGCTGAGGATTCTAATTATTGATTTTTAGAATCCTTCGCTTGCTCGGTCATCAAAATTGAGCCCGCGGTTAAAAAGCAACTTTGCACTCTTGTATAACAAATAACTATTTTTTTCTCAGACTCAATAGGCCTTCTACGTAGTTTTGCAAAACCCAAACAAAAAACAGAGATTATAGTTCGAATAGGAAAGTGCAAGAAACTGAAAAACACATGCGATAATTTAACCTAATGTTTAATTTTTCAGGGCTCGGCGAGCGAAGCAACGCTGGTAGGACTTTTGGCAGCTAAAGACAAAACCGTTCGCAAGCTTATTAAAAACAATCCAAACCTAGATGAAGACGAAATTAAACCAAAACTAGTCGCCTATACATCAGATCAATGCAACTCTTCAGTAGAAAAAGCTGGCTTGCTAGGCTCTATGAAAATGCGATTACTTAAAGCGGATGGTGAGGGAAGGCTTCGTGGCGAAACACTTAAACAAGCTTTCGAAGAAGATAGAGCTCAAGGTTTAATACCATGCTACGTCATCGCGAATCTGGGTACCACTGGAACCTGCGCCTTTGACCCGTTGTATGAACTTGGACCAGTATGTAATGAGGCCGATGTGTGGCTGCACGTTGACGCGGCTTACGCCGGTGCGGCATTTATGTGTCCCGAGTACAGGCACTTAATGAGGGGCATCGAGTTAGTCGACTCCATCGACGTCAATGCACACAAGTGGATGCCCGTTACTTTTGATTGTTCTGCTATGTGGGTCAAAGATGGATATGACCTTGTCAGAGCATTCGACGTTCAACGTATTTACTTGGATGACGTCAAAACTGATAACAAGATTCCTGATTACCGCCATTGGCAAATACCCCTTGGTCGCAGGTTCAGAGCTCTAAAATTATGGACTGTTCTCAGGATTTATGGCGCTGAACGTCTACGGAAGCACATTAGGGATCAGATATCTTTGGCTCAGTATTTTGCCAAACTAGCACGTGCTGATGATAGATTAATTGTGGAGCCAGAACCCTCTATGGGATTAGTGTGCTTTAGACTAAAGGGAGGAGATATTATTACGAGAAAATTACTAGAACAATTAACTGAAAAGAAAACGGTGTTCATGGTAGCTGGTACATACCGGGAGAGATACGTTATTAGATTTGTTATATGCTCGCGTCTTACACAGAAAGAGGACGTAGACTTTAGCTGGCAACAAATTAAAACCGAGATTGATTTACTATGTCCAGACAAAATACACACAAAAGCGCAAATACCTGCCATAGATCAAATAGTTGCGAGAGAGATTTGCGAGAAATCCAAATAATAGGTACCAACACACTCGCTCATATCCTGACGTAAACAAACAAACAAGATGGTGTCCCATTTATAATCTTGAATTAAACTTAGTACTGTACCTTCCTCTTCGGCAACAATTTTATGTAAATAGATCAAATGTGTAAATATCACAGGTATAAAAATTGCAGAAAGTAATAAGACCGTCCTACCACTGGGCCAGTTACCTTGGACTTTCCTTCTTCAAATTGCGTGTGACCTATGGGTGATGTGTGTATATGAATAGGAACCTAGGTTCTCTTCTTACTTACATGTTACAGAGGCAAATTTTTAAGGGTTCTCAAAATATGAAGTCGTAACTTTAAGTTAAATGTAACAGTGTTATTGTTAACGTTAAATAAACCTTTGTGATCTGACATCCGGGTTTTGTTAAGGTAAATAAACAAACTTTAAGATAAAAACATGTTTTATTATGAATTTTGAACTTAAAATACTGTTAGTCACACTTTTAACATTGTGTTACTAACTACTTCCATTTATATACAGCTACAAGTATGACTAACGCATAAACCGTAAGTGTAGCCTTTCGGCAGACAATGTTCTAGACAAACCGGGTCCTCCGTCGTTTCTTCGGAATCGCACGAAATTCGTCCAGGGATCTTGACTGCTGAAATGTTTAATACACAAAACGTTAATAAAGCACAGACTGTACCTACCTAGAATTTTATATGAATACGCCTGATTATGCAAGTAAAACAATACATAATTTAACACATCATAAATATTTGTAGGTAACAAGGTACCTACAAGAATAATATATTAGTAATTTGATTACTTCGAGTATTAAGTATTGAAAGTGCGGACCGTAATTTTAGTGTTTCTAGGTCATGATGTTATTGCAATAGGTGCATAGGTGGGAACAAAGAGTTGGTATTAACATAGCAGTTTTATCTAAGTAGCTATATTTGACCGCACAGATCGAGAACACTCAATAATAAATAACCAATCATTTGAACAACACTCAGTTACGTTAACACAAACACTGAATAACAAAATAATCAAGTATTAGTTAGGTACCTGCTAAATCAGCTGTCTCACTTCGTGGTATGATTTCTTCCTTTGGTTTCAAATCCTCATTGCTCAAGGGCTTAACACTCTGGTCAGGCACCACGGAGGAGTCTCTCGGCTTCGGCTTGCAAATTCCAGTTTGAATCAAACAAGCCGATAACGCAATAACCAGAAACACATTTACTGCCTTTAAAGCCATTACTATTTCTTTGTTCGTTAATTATTGCTATAAGGAAATAAACGTCGTTATTGCTTTGCAGCTAATTAACAAATAAGCGACGTATTACAGCACCCAAATAGACGAACACAATGTGAAAGGTCAACGGTAGCCGCCTTATATATTGTGCATTAACTTGTCACTGGATGAGACAAAATGTGCGTTCTCACTATTCACTCAAGCGGCCTACACACGCCGCAATGACTAATGTTTAGATTACCTCTGTGGTAACACTGATTCGTGGAAATGAATCATTAGGTTATTGTGTATTTATGAAACAATTATAAATCCGTTGCAAATGCAAGTGTGACATGGATTAGCCTTACCTACTTGCTCTGCAACCAATTTTTTCTGATAAGAAAATATGATATTTAAAAGAGAAGTAGGTAACGAAAAAAAAATACATAAACAAACGACTGCATTTTTTTGCGGAATGCTTTCTAGAACCATCTACTATTAAAAAATAGTATTTTAGTAGGTATTGGTATAATTAGCCTAATTCTTCAGGAAGTTATATAATAACATCACGCTTTAGATAATCCCTTTCTAGTTTCTGGGTCAGAACTAGCTGCCTTGTAGAAGGTCATTAGTTGATAAGAAGTTTTCAAGCGATTTCGTCGACCTATTGAAATTATAAAATAAATATAGGTCGTACGGAAAAAGGTGAAATAGTATTAACTAGGCACCTAGGTACTTAGGGTTCTCGTAGCTAGTTATTTCCCAAGTACAACTACAACAAGTACCAAGTACCTACATAAAGCAAAAGAAGGAGGAAAGAAGAAGCTACCTATACCTTATTACCTAAAGGTTAATCTATTTGTAGTATCGTATGTATTAATAATTAACCAAGTTCATGTTAGCTGCAGTGGAAGTAGGTAGATAGTCTAGGTACCCAGATAAGTACCCTTTTGTTCTGGCGGTTTACACAAGGGACTTTACAACCTTACCTTTGTTATGTACCCAGGCATGCATTAGTGTTAGGTTTACGTAGGTACCTACCTACCTTATTATCTTATCCTCTATTTATAAACAGATGAACCGATTGAGATGAAATTAGGCCCAGAGAAAGGTTAATGAATTGGCTAGATAATCGATATTTTTAACACAAACATATTCCGATTTAAAAAAACGATTTTTTAAATTGTTCGATGGGATTTAACAACGTGTTGGAATTATTTGAGATTCGATATTTTGGAAGGTTAAGGTTCTTTGATCTGAGGGTTAAGGTCTCATATGTAGGTACCTACTGCAGTACATTTATTAACTCCATAATTAACCGCAATAACCACGTTTATGTTTAGGTACCTATTAGTTATTTCAATCCATTCCTGTTTGTATTATAACTAATTTTATAAATAAAATACCTAAGAAATCAGCATATGAACTACTAAACCGATTTTGATGGAATTTGGCATTCAGGTTTGTCTTGGAAAACGACGTAGCTCCTAGATAGTGTCCTAAGAATAATATGTCACGTGTGTATGTAGGTAAGTACGTATTCGGTGGGTCTCTAACTTAATTTGGTCATTATGACTGGGAATACCTGCTACTAGCCCAGATTCCGTAAGTATATAGGTACCCTACCTTGACCTCTAGTGCGGAAGCGGGAAGGTGGCGCGTCCCTATTTTGCATTGATAACAAAATAATTGCGTAGGCATTTGTATGTAGGTATAACATTGTTCCATTTGAACTTACAGTAGATAGAAATAAAGAATCTAGAAACAAATAAAGTTACATTTATGAAGTTGGCCATTTAACGCCTGTCGTCGCCAACTTTGGACAACTATCTAAAGATTTTCTAAAAGATCTGCACGCACGAATGCGCAGGGAATCAAATACCTAACTATTTTTAGAAAGCTAGCTAGTTGTTTGTTGTTAACTTTATGTTTATAAATAAATTTAATTTTCATCCCACCATCTCGGAAAGAGTAGTTTTACCCTTTGATATCTGAGCGCAAAAGCCGTTTTTATCCTCTAGAGCGGCAAAGTGATTTGAATTTAGAACACCGTGTGCAATACTCCATTTGTGACAATCTTGATAAGACTTTTCAAACAAATAAAATACTGCTTAAAATAATTATTCAATTAATTAAGTAATTTTTATTATTGTTTTTACATAGATTTTGAAGTTCGTTTCATTTTTAAACTGAGTTTTCAAATAAATAAACTTTAATAGGTACTTCTTTTTAATTTGATACTTACATGTGAACGCCATTTAGTTTTTTTGCATTTAGTAATTTCCTCTATGAAGTGGGATGAAATTATTATTTTTTATTGTTTTGAAGTCGATTTTACACCTCATTATATTTTTAAACTGAGTTTTTGCACAAATAAATTTGAACAGGTACCTACATCTTTTTAATTAGCCATGTGTGACGTGCGTGCCATTTTCTTTTTTTGAGTTTAAAAATTTCCTTGATGAGGTAGGATGAAAAGTTACGTGTTGCACTCGAGTGCAAAGATTTTTCACCTTGGGCTCTTTTGATTCCCTAGCTATCGCTCAGCTTCTAATTATTGAAACACTCACTACGCTCGTGTTTTAATTT